>NW_026693008.1:14202949-15511358 GCF_021218885.2 Marmota monax | reverse complement strand
CTGCTATGAACATCGATGTGGCAGTATCCCTGTAGTACGCTCTTTTAAGGTCTTCAGGGAATAGTCCGAGAAGGGCAATAGCTGGGTCAAATAGTGGTTCCATTCCCAGCTTTCCCAGGAATCTCCATACTGCTTTCCAAATTGGCCGCACCAATTTGCAGTCCCACCAGCAATGTACAAGTGTACCCCTTTCCCCACATCCTCGCCAGCACTTGTTGTTTGACTTCATAATGACTGCTAATCTTACTGGAGTGAGATGTTATCTTAGGGTGGTTTTGATTTGCATTTCTCTGACTGCTAGAGATGGTGAGCATTTTTTCATGTACTTGTTGATTGATTGTATGTCCTCCTCTGAGAAGTGTCTGTTCAGGTCTTTAGCCCATTTGTTGATTGGGTTATTTGTTTTCTTATTGTTTAATTTTTTGAGTTCGTTGTATACTCTGGATATTAGGGCTCTATCTGAAGTGTGAGGAGTAAAAATTTGTTCCCATGATGTAGGCTCCCTATTTACCTCTCTTATTGTTTCTCTTGCTGAGAAAAAAACTTTTTAGTTTGAGTAAGTCCCATTTGTTGATTCTAGTTATTAACTCTTGTGCTATGGGCATCCTATTAAGGAATTTGGAGCACGACCCCACAATATGTAGACCGGAGCCAAATTTTTCTTCTATCAGACGCAGAGTCTCTGATTTGATATCAAGCTCTTTGATCCATTTTGAGTTAAATTTTGTGCATGGCGAGAGAAAGGGATTCAGTTTCATTTTGTTGCATATGGATTTCCAGTTTTCCCAGCACCATTTGTTGAAGATGCTATCCTTCCTCCATTGCATGCTTTTAGCCCCTTTATCAAATATAAGATAGTTGTAATTTTGTGGATTGGTCTCTGTGTCCTCTATTCTGTACCATTGGTCCACCCGCCTGTTTTGGTACCAGCACCATGCTGTTTTTGTTACTATTGCTCTGTAATATAGTTTGAAATCTGGAATCGCTATACCGCCTGATTCACACTTCCTGCTTAGAATTGCTTTTGCTATTCTGGGTCTTTTGTTTTTCCATATGAATTTCATGATTGCTTTCTCTATTTCTACAAGAAATGCCGTTGGGATTTTGATTGGCATTGCATTAAACTATAGAGAACTTTGGGTAATATTGCCATTTTGATGATGTTAGTTCTTCCTCTCCATGAACAGGGTATATTTTTCCATTTTCTAAGGTCTTCTTCTATTTCTCTCTTTAGGGTTCTGTAGTTTTCATTGTATAAATCTTTCACCTCTTTTGTTAGGGTGATTCCCAAGTATTTTATTTTTTTGAGGATATTGTGAATGGGGTGGTTGTCCTCATTTCCATTTCAGAAGATTTGTCACTGATATACAGGAATGCCTTTGATTTATGCATGTTGATTTTATATCCTGCCACTTTGCTGAATTCATTTATTAGCTCTAGTAGTTTCTTTGTAGACCCTTTTGGGTCTGTTAGATATAGTATCATATCATCCACAAATAGTGATAATTTAAGTTCTTATTTTCCTATTTTTATGCCTTTAATTTCTTTCGTCTGTCTAATTGCTCTGGCCAGTGTTTCGAGAACTATGTTGAACAGAAGTGGAGAGAGAGGGCATCCCTGTCTTGTTCCAGTTTTTAAAGGGAATGCCTTCAGTTTTTCTCCATTCAGAATGATGCTAGCCTGAGGCTTAGCATATATAGCTTTTACAATGTTGAGGTAAGTTCCTGTTATCCCTATTTTTTCTAGTGCTTTGAACATAAAGGGATGCTGTACTTTGTCGAATGCTTTTTCTGCATCTATCAAGATGATCATGTGGTTCTTATCTTTAGTCTATTGATGTGGTGAATAACATTTATTGATTTCCGTATATTGAACCAGCCTTGCATCCCAGGGATGAATCCTACTTGATCATGGTGCACAATTTTTTTGATATGCTTTTGTATTCGATTCGCCAGGATTTTATTGAGGATTTTTGCATCTAAGTTCATTAGAGATATTGGTCTGTAGTTTTCTTTCTTTGAAGTGTTTTTGTCTGGTTTCGGGATCAGGGTGATGTTGGCCTCATAGAATGAATTTGGAAGAGCTCCTTCTTTTTCTATTTCTTGAAATAACTTGAAAAGTATTGGTGTTAATTCTTCTTTGAAGGTTTTGTAAAACTACGCTGTATATCCATCCGGTCCGGGGCTTTTCTTGGTTGGTAGTCTTTTGATGGCTTCTTCTATTTCCTCCTTTGTTATTGGTCTGTTTAAATTGTGTGTATCTTCCTGACTCAATCTGGGCAAATCATATGACTTAAGAAATTTATCAATATCTTCACTATCTTCTATTTTATTGGTATATAGGGTTTCAAAATAATTCCTAATTATCTTCTGTATTTCTGTAGTATCCATTGTGATATTGCCGTTTTCATCCCGTATGTTAGTAATTTGAATTCTCTCTCTTCTTCTCTTCATTAGCATGGCTAAGGGTCTGTCGATCTTATTTATTTTTTTGAAGAACCAACTTTTAGTTTTATCAATTTTTTCACTGGTTTTTGTTTTGTTTTGTTTTCATTTCATTGATTTCCGCTTTGATTTTAATTATTTCTTGCCTTCTACTACCTTTGCTGTTGTTTTGCTCTTCCTTTTCTAGGGTTTTGAGATGAAGTGTGAGTTCATTTATTTGATGGTTTTTTCTTTTTTTGAGGAATGAACTCCAGGCAATGAATTTCCCTCTTAAAACTGCTTTCATTGTGTCCCATAGATTCCGATATGTTGTGTCTGTATTTTCATTTATCTCTAAGAATTTTTTGATTTCCTCCTTTATGTCTTCTGTAACCCATTGTTCATTTAGTAACATATTGTTCATTTTCCAGGTGATGCAGGATTTTTCCTTCCTTCTTTTATCATTGATTTCCAGTTTCATTCCTTTATGATCAGATAAGATGCATGGTATTATCTCCACACCTTTATATTTACTAAGAGTTGCCCTATGGCATAATATATGGTCTATCTTTGAGAAGCATCCATGTGCTACTGAGAAGAACGTGTATCCACTTGATGATGGTTGATATATTCTATATATGTCCGTTAAGTCTAGGTTATTGATTGTGTTATTGAGTTCTATAGTTTCTTTATTCAGCTTTTGTCTGGAGAATCTGTCCAATGGAGAGAGCGGTGTGTTGAAGTCACCCATAATTATTGTGTTGTGGTCTATTTGACTCTTGAACTTGAGGAGAGTTTGTTTTATGAACGTTGCAGCACCATTGTTTGGTGCATACATATTGATAATTGTTATGTCTTGTTGGTTGATGGTTCCTTTTAACAGTATATAGTGTCCTTCTTTATCCCTTTTGATTAACTTAGGTGTGAAGTTGATTTTATTCGATATGAGTATGGCCACTCCTGCTTGCTTCATCATATGAGTCTCCTGAAGGCAGCATATTGTTGGATTTGTTTTTTTAATCCAGGTTACTAGCCTATGTCTCTTGATTGGTGAATTTAAGCCATTAACGTTTAAGGTTACTATTGATATATGGTTTGTACTTCCAGTCATGCTTATTTATTTATTATTTATTTTAATATGGCTAGTTTTTCCTTTTTGGTTATTTTTTTTTCTTCCCTTTACTGAGTTACCTCCCACTGTTAGTTTGGGGTGCTGTTTTTCAATTCCTCTTCTTGTAGTGTTTTGCTCAAAATGCCTTGCTGTGCTGGTTTTCTGGCTGCGACTTCTTTTCATTTTGTTTATCGTGAAATATTTTAATTTCATTGTCAAATCTGAAGCTTAATTTTGCTGGATACAGTATTCTTGGTTGGAATCCATTATTTTTCAGCGTTTGAAATACGTTGTTCCAGGATCTTCTCGCTTTCAACGTCTGTGATGAAAAATCAGCCGTTAACCTAATTGGTTTACCCCTGAATGTAATCTGCCTCCTTTCTCTCGTAGCTTTTAATATTCTCTCCTTGTTCTGTATGTTGGATATCTTCATAATTATGTGTCTTGGGGTTGGTCTATTACGGTTTTGAATGTTTGGGGTCCTGTAGGCTTCCAGGATTTGGCAATCCATTCCATCTTTCATATCTGGGAAGTTTTCTAAGATTATTTCATTCAATAGATTGTTCATTCCTTTGGTTTGAACCTCTACACCTTCTTCTATCCCAATGACTCTCAAGTTTGGTTTTTTTATGACATCCCATATCTCTTAGATGGATTGCTCGTGATTTCTTAGGATCCTTTCTGTTTTGACTATCTATATTCTTTTCAAGTTGATAAACTTTGTCTTCATTATCTGATGTTCTGACATCTATTTGATCTAGTCTATTTGTTATATTCTCGTTTGAGTTTTTAATTTGGTTTATGGTTTCCTGCATTTCTGGGATTACTGTTTGATTTTTTTAAAAAATCTCTATCTCCTGGTAGAGCTCATTCTTTGCCATTTGAATTTGCTTCTGTAATTCGTTTTCAAAGTATACTTTCAGTGTTTGGACTTGCTGTCTAATGTCTTCTCTAAGATTCCATTCCATCTGAGTTAGGTATGCCTTGAGTTCTTTCTCTGTCCATTTTTCTGATGCCTCTTGGTTCTCCTGTGAATTTGATTTGTCCTGCATTGTTTGTAATCCTTTTTTCCCTTGTTTTTTCATGGTGCTCACGTTACTTTCCAACTCTGTTTGACTGCTGTGTTTCTGTTTTCTCCTTTAAATTTGTTTTGGTTTTTATAGTTCCGCTATCTCTCCTTTGTGTTGGGAGACAATGTTTAGAGATGTTGGATTTAATTGTAATTTAAGGTAAATTCATTAGTTTCATTAAAGGCCTACAGATTTTGATGGCATATAGAGAATTAAGGTTTGAACTTAGGATTTTATGTTGAAGTTGGGCGATTTGATGGTATGGAGGTTAGTATATGTTAGCTTCTTTGGGGGGTTGCTCAAATGCAGGCAGATGTTAACAAGAAAATAGACAGGAGTACTTGGGGGTAGTTAAGGGCTTAGGAGGACTATAGACCAATTCATAGTATTCATCTATTTGCATTTAGTAAGTTGTACGTAATCTGGGTGGTCATGCTTAAGAGGAAAGATGGGGAAAAGGTAAGGAAGTAAACCAAGAAAGAGGGAGAGAGGAAAGAAAGAGAAAAGAATAGAAAAGAAAAAGAAATGATAAAAAATAATAAAATGCAGTAAAATAAAAATTACAATAAAAAATAATTAAAAAAATTAAAATTAAAAAAAAGAAAGGAAAAAAAAAAAGGGCACTGTTAGGCTTCTATTTTCTTTGCTTCCAGTAGGTGGTACTGTGCCTTCCAGGCCAAGATTTTGCCCTCCAGCTATAGGAAACAATCCGTGTGAAGCAGCTCTCTCCTCCCCCCCCTGGTGTCTCTCAAAACCTGTTAGCTTAGGTTTATTCCTGGTTTCTAGTCACCTCGCTTCTCCTGCCATCAGGCCTTTCCCAGTGTGATACCTCTCGGCAGTTCAAGCTACACTCTGGGCCTGCAGTTTCCTGGATGTGTAGCGCGGCTATTGGGAACCGGCCCCTATTGTTTTGATTCCCTCCGCTAGCCCCTCCTCTGAGAGCTGGCGAGACAGGTTTCGTTTTCGCCGCTGGTGGGAGAGGGGAGTTGGAGGTCAGGTGCCTTTACCTTTCCCCACACCTCTATTCACGCTCACTCTATTAATCACGCCCCCAGAAAGCCGGGGAGAGATTTTATGCGATTTCCCCGCTGTATGGGAGATGGTCTAAATGACACACACCTGTTCTATCGCTGAGCGTGCTGCAATCTGGCGATGGTGATGTCAGCTCTCCAAGATGGTGGCCGCTGGCTTCCTTGGTGGGCTGTCCAGTGTGGAGGACAGAACTTGACCGCTTCCTTCCCCTGTCTCAAACCCAGAACTCAGCCCGGAGCACAGTGAGGGCACAGCAGGTGGGACCCCACAGAATCTGCAGCACCGTTCCTCTGCGTTGCTGGCACACCGTTTCCGGTGTGCCGCAGTCTCTAGCAGCCGGGTGGGCTGCCAATCAAACAGCCTGAATCTCCGGGTACACGGTTCACTCGCAGTTGAGCCCCAGTAACCGATCCTCGGGTGATGGAAATCCTTCCTCTAGGTTTCGGTGCACCCAATTTTGCTGGAAATTCCTAACAAGATAGCTTTTGGCCGTTCTAACTCGTTATTCACCTGCGCAGTGATGCGATACACGGGGGTGATGCACTCTATTCACCACCATCTTCCTTCCTCCTGGCCTTATTTTAGAAACTGTAATTTAAAACATTATATCTGTATAAGGAATATAAGATAAAATGCTTATAGTGAAACTGGAGAAGGGGGAGTTAAGTAATTAAAGTAAATTTTTTTTAAAAAACTCATTTACTAAAGAGACATGGTTATGAGCAGTAAAGATACACACACACCCTTTCTAGAGACAGCATTTGGGAAATCCTCATTAGGCTTATTTTCTCATCCCATGGGCAGAATTAAATTCCATGCCCACTCCTAAGCCAACCTCTGTTTAAGGGGAAAGGTTAAGAGAAACCCATGACTGTGTGTGTGAAAAGGCTGTAGGCAGATATGATAAGGCAGCCAACAACTTAGTAGGCAATTAACTGACAGAATAATCTATCTTATCCTCCCTGAAACATTTGCTTTTTCAAAGAGCCAGTTTTGTTGTAATCAGTTATGTTTTAGCAGTGGATTTTCAGGCCACTTGAGTTAAATTGGTGGTTGGAAAAGAATGGAACAGAGTGCCTTTCCCAGGACACCAGAATTTTCCTAGCTATCTGATTTTCTTTCAAGTCAATGATGTATATACTACCCAGGAACACATGGGAAGTTTCAATCACAATGGATTTTTTTATGGACTTCTGGGTGGAATTGAATGCTGGCCTCTAGAATTTGTCTTGTTATATAGGATCTTTCAATACTTAAAGCTACATTGGTAATCTCTCATCATTTATTCAATAATGTTAATGATAACTGGATTAAAATACAGTATTGTTTGCAGCACATTCCCACTTATCAAGTTAACTGAAATGAACAGATATGAGTTCAGAAATCTGTTTTTCTAGCTGCTTTTAAATATCATGAGAGGAATTTTAATCTAATCCCAATTTATGATAGTCAGCTAGTCATTTAAACCTTGTGCATGGTCTGCTGATGAATCAGCTTAAGGTCAGGGAGGGTAGACCTTGTATCTTTGTGGGAGAGTTCCATATCCCTTTAGTCACCTCACCTAGCTCATGTAAAATAACATGAACAGCAAAGGGAACATCATCAAAAGCTCTCAGTTTTCCACAGTTTATAGCATGACATTTCAATTTAGCTTTTATAAACATTTTTCGCTTCTTTATGCTTCAATAAATTCATTTTAAACCAAAACATCCAAGGAGCCCCTGAAAGCAGAATCCCAGGCAGTGGAGTACTGTGCCTTTACTGTAATGCTTTTTGTAGGACAGTGCCCTTTGAGGCAAATGAGACACCCATCCTTCTCATGCTGGGCCTTCTTCCTTCATCATTTGTCTTCATCTTCATCATCTCCATAAAATGCAAAGTTGCCAGATTGTACCCATGCTGAACACTGCCCAGGAGGCATAGCCGACGGCTTGGGGAGAACTTAAGTGAAGCAATTAGATATATTAACAATGCCTGGCCAGAAATTCCTGTGGTTTTGAATCATGCTAAATTAAATGTGTCATTGATAACATTTGTTTCCTCCAGTGACCTTTCTGGAAACTTCACATTATGTATTCTTTCAATGCCACATGACCTTGGGGACAAGTTATTTGTGCCCTAAAATGCACATGTGTGTGGCCTAGAGGGAAATGAGGGCTTTGATTTAATCCTGTGCAGGTGGTGAAAGTCAGCCAGGGCCATAGGCTAGAGGCTTCTGTAATGCTGTCTCCCTGCCCCCACAATGGTATAACCACCCTCCCTACAATGTCTGCCTGCTTTCAGAACTTTAATTCCTAGCATCCCATCATTTATTCTTTAAACCACCTATAATAGCTTTCTGAAGAGATTATAGTTTTAATCCAGAAGAATTCTAGGCCTGTCAGAGGACATCTAGACTTACTGAATAGTAAGGGAGGAGACGTGTATCAGCCTTCACTCTACCCCTGAAACTTTAAGGCTAAGGAACTCCATTAGGTTTCTTCCTCATAACTAAACTGAATCTTATGCCCAGAGAGTCAGTAGGAGGCTGGGCACCTTTACCAGAGCTTCCTCTCTTTCTCTGCTTTTATTTCTCCTTATTTCCTGTCCCAAGGTCCATGTGATAGGAATTCATACACCTGGAAGTACTGCAGTCTGAGGGAAACCTCACACCTGATGCATGGGAGAAAGGGGCAGATTATGGGGGCAAAACCCAGCCATGCTCTACTTACTGGGCAACATACCCTGTTCCAGGGGCCATATTTGCTTTTTTTCCCTTCTGCACAAAGGAAATACTCCATATGTCCTGCTATGAAAGGGAAAGATTTTCCCTAATTGCGTGCTTTAGGTTAATGAATGCCTTAGGTTGGTGAAAAGGGAACTGCAGTTTGGAAAATTCATCACTTTTCTGTCTTGTGGCAGTGATGATGAAATAAACTTGGATACTGAGCAAGAAAGGAATCTTTAATCAGTCTGGCCATATTGGGAAGGCAGAGTGAGATCCAGCATTTCACCCCTGTCTTCGGAGTCCTTACAGGAGCTTTAGTTTTAAATAGAGGAAGATTGATGCAGGGAGTAATGCATAATTAACAATCCTGGTTAAACTGTCTCCTGGTTGAACATTATTTTCCAGTCTGGTGTTGCAAGGTAGCTCCAGAGAGATCGTCATTGCTCAAAGGAGCAATTTCTACCTGATGCTCGGGATGTCTGCGTCTTGGACATGTGGTCCTGGAAGGGCACGATGACTGGAGACTTCTAGGCAACACTGCAGATGTCTGATGTTATAAACGCTCACAGTCTAATGTCCTTACAAATCTGACCTCCGTTTGGAAGGGGATGAGTTGGAATAGGTACATTTAGAGCTCATAAACTTTGAACTACCAATTTTTAGTCAACATTCCTTAAATGATTAACATGCCTATATGCAGAGCTGAACAAGGTTGTGACCCAAAGTTTTAGGTAGTAAAGGAGATAGACGGAAAATGAAGGCAGAGATGCCAAACTTCATCCTGTTTTTAGCTACCCATAGGGCATCTGCAGGCCTAAGAGTCACTGCTTTAGCAAAAGCAGCCTGACATCCTGTTATAATGCCTCATTAATCCTTTACATAAACATGTCATTTGTTACAAATGCATCTAATTAATTTTCTTATAGTTGAGTTTGATTAGACTAGTGGATTTCACTAACATAAGCTTCACCTTGATATGGGGCATTGGTCTGATTATAAAATGCAGTTCTTCACAATTTTTTTAAATATATAGGGGAAGAAAAGAGTCTTTTTAGCCCTGACATTGTAGTATGACTAACATATTTCTTTTTATTTATATATGACAGTGGAATGCATTACAATGGTTATTACACATATGAAAAATAATTTTTCATATCTCTGGTTGTATACAAAGTATATTCACACCAATTTGTGTCTTTATACATGTACTTTGGATAATAATGATCATCACATTCCACCATCATTTCTTCTTTCCCTTCCCCTCCAACCCCTCTGCCCTATCTAGAGTTTCTCTATTCCTCCTATGCTATTCTCCCTTTCTCACTATGAATCATCCTCCTTATATCAAAGAAAACATTTGGCATTTGCTTATTTGGGATTGGCTAACTTCTCTTAGCATTGTCTTCTCTAACTCCATCCATTTACCTGCAAATGTCATGATTTTATTCTCTCTTATTGCTGAGTAATATTCCACTGTGTATAAATGCCACATTTTGTTTATCCATTCATCTATTGAAGGGCATCTAGGTTGGTTCCACAGTTTAGCTATTGTGAATTGTGTGCTGTGTTGATGTGGCTGTGTCCCTGTAGTATGCTGTTTTTAAGTCCTTTGAGTATAGACCAAGGAGAGGGATAGCTGGGTCAAATGGTGGTTCCATTCCCAATTTTCGAAGAAATCTCCATAATGCTTTCCATATCAGCTGCACCAGTTTGCAGTCCTACCAGCAGTGTATGAGTGTACCTTTTTCCCCACATCCTTGCCAACACTTATTGTTAGAATGGTTTTGATTTGCATTTCTCTAATTGCTAGTGATGATGAACATTTTTTCATATATTTGTTGATTGATTGTATCTCATCATCTGAGAAGTGTCTGTTCAAGTCGTTGGCCCATTTATTGATTGGGTTATTTGTTTTTTTGGTGTTTAACTTTTTGAGTTTTTATATACCCGAGAGATTAGTGCTCTCTCTGATGTGTGAGGGTTAAAAATTTGCTCTCAAGATGTAGGCACTTTAGTCACCTCACAGATTGTTTCTTTTGCTAAGAAGAAACTTTTTAGATTGAGCTCACCCCATTTATTATTCTTGATTTTAATTCTTGTGCCAAAGGACTCGTATTAAGGAAGTTGGGGCCTAATCCCACATGATGGAGATTAAAGCCTACTTTTTCTTCTATTAGACACAGCGTCTCTGGTTTTATTCCTAAATCTGATCCATTTTGAGTTGAGTTTTGTGCACGGTGAGAGATAGGGGCTTAATTTCATTTTGTTGCATATGGATTTCCAGTTTTCCCAGTACCGTTTGTTGAAGAAGCTATCTTTTCTCCAATGCATGTTTTTGGTGCCTTTGTCTTATATAAGATAATTGTAATTTTGTGGGTTATGCTCTGTGTCCTCTATTCTGTACAATTGGTCTACCAGTCTGTTTTGGTGCCAATACTATGCTGTTTTTGTTACTATTGCTCTGTATTATAGTTTAAGGTCTGGTATAGTGATGCCACCTGCTTCGCTCTTCCTGCTAAGGGTCTCTTATTTTTCCAGATGAATTTCATGATTGCTTTTTCTATTTCTATGAGGAATGTCATTGGGATTTTGATGAGAATTGCATTAAATCTGCTTTTGGAAGTATGGTCATTTTGATAATTAATTCTGCCTGTCCAAGAGCAAGGTAGGTCTTTCCATCTTCTAAAGTCTTCACTGACTTCTTTCTTTAGGGTTCTGTAATTTTCATTGTATAGATCTTTCTCCTTTTTCGTTAAGTTGATTCCAAAATTTTGTTGTTGTTGTTGTTTTCAGGCTATTGTAAATAGGGTAGTTTTCCTTGTTTCCCTTTGTGAGGATTTGTCACTGATATACTGAAATGCCTTTGATTTATGGGTGTCGATTTTATATCCTGCTACTTTGCTGAGTTCATTTACTAGTTCTAGAAGTTTTCTGGTGGAACTTTTAGGGTCTTCTAGGTATAGAATCCTATCGTCAGCAAATAGTGCCATTATGAGTTCTTATTTTCCTATGTGTATCCCTTTAATTTCTTTTGTCTGTCTCATTGCTCTGGCCAGTGTTTCAAGAACTGTGTTAATTAGAAGTAGTAAAAGATGGCATCCCTGTCTTGTTCCAGTTTTTAGAGGGAATGCCTTCAATTTTTCTCCATTTAGAATGAGGTTGGCCTGGGGCTTAGCATGGATAGCCTTTATGATGTTGAGATATGTTCCTGTTATCCCTAGTTTTTCTAGTGTTTTGAACATGAAGGGGTGCTGTATTTTGTCAAATGCTTTTTCTGCATCTATTGAGATGATCATATGATTCTTATGTTTAAGTCTATTGATGTGATGAATTACATTTATTGATTTTCGTATGTTGAACCAACCTTGCATCCCTGGGATGAATCCCACTTGATCATAATGCACGATTATTTTGATATGTTTTTGTATTCAGTTTGCCATAATTTTATTGAGAATTTTTGTATCTGTCTTCATTAGAGGTATTGGTCTGAAGTTTTCTTTTTTTGATGTGTCTTTGCCTGGTTTTGGAATCAGAGTGATATTGGCCTCATAGAATGAGTTTAGAATTGCTGCCTCTTTTTTCTATTTCATGAAATAAATTGAAGAGTATTGGTATTAGTTCTTCTTTAAAGGTCTTATAGAACTCGGCTGTGTATCCATCTGGTCCTGGATTTTTCTTGGTTGGTAGGCTTCTAATTGCATCTTCTATTTTATAGTCACTTGAAATTGATCTGTATGGGAGGCCACTCTGATTCTTATTCTCTTTCCCTGAGCAGAGAGGCTTTGACTGTCACTGCATCTCATAGTGACCTGGACATTGCCCCGGTCCCGGAAGTTTGAGGACGCGTTTTCAGATATAGGCGTGTTGCCCCATGGATTGAGCTATACTCAGATGCTCCTTTGTGATATTACCCCCTTTGCCCTGTTTGGGGTAGAATGTTCCATGGAAACACTTTGTGTGTCCCCTTCTTTTGCTCTGCCTTTGGGTGTGGCCTTCCTAGATGTCAGTCAACCTACTGGCAGCAGACATCAGGAAGCTAGACTCAACCCGCTGAAACCTGACCCCTTGCCTCATTTGAATAGATTCTACCCAATAAAAGGGTTCAGCACATGCTCTCTCTCTCTCTTTCTTTCCGTGGACCCTTAAGGTCAGAGGAGCCGTCATAAGACCCCAAAGAAAAAAAGGTATCTCTGTCTCTTTTGTGGTTATTTCGTGCAGCCCCATTTACCTGGAGGGACCCTGAGTGTTTTAGTCACAAAGAACACGACAGATCTGTTTAAATTTTGTATATCATTCTTATTCAGATTGGGCAAATTAGAAATTTGTTGATGCCTTTGATATTTTCTATTTTATTGGAATACAAGTTTTCAAAATAATTTATAATTAACTTCTGTATTTCTGCAGTGACTGTTGTGATGTTTCCTTTTTCATCATGTTAGTGATTTGAGTTTTCTCTCTCCTTCTGTTCATTAGCATGGCTAAGGGCTTGTCAATTTTATTTATTTTTTCAAAGAACCAACTTTTTTTCTGTCAATTTTTTCATTTGTTTTGTTTCAATTTCATTCATTTCAGTTCCGATTTTAATTGTTTTCTGTCTTCTGCTGCTTCTGGTGTTGATTTGTTTTTCTTTTCCTAGGGCTTTGAGGTGTAATGTTAAGTCATTTATTTGTTGACTTTTTCTTGTTTTAAGGAATGAACTCCATGCAATGAACTTTCCTCTTAGAATTGCTTTCATAGTGTCATAGAGATTTCGATATGTTGTATCTGTGTTCTCATTCACCTCTAAACACCTTTTAATCTCCTCCTTGATGTCTTCTGTAACCCATTGTTCATTCATTAGCATATTATTTAGTCTCCAGGTGTTGGAGTGGATTTTATTTCTTATTTTATCATTGATTTCTAATTTCATCCCATTATGATCTGATAGAATGTAGGATAGTATCTCTACTTTTTTATATTTGCTATTTTGTGGTGCAGTATATGGTCTATTTTAGAGAAGGTTCCATGTGCTACTGAGAAGAAAGTGTACTCTCTTGTTGAAGGATGTAATATTCTATATATGTCAGTTAAGTCTAAGTTATTCATTGTATTATTGAGTTCTATAGTTTCTTTATTTAGATTTTGTTTGGAAGGTCTGTCTAGTGATGAAAGAGGTGTGTGAAAGTCACCCACAATTATTGTGTTATGCTCTATTTGACTCTTGAACTTGAGAAGAGTTTGTTTGATGATTGTAGATGCTCCATTGTTTGGGGCATATATATTTATAATTGTTAAGTGTTGTTGGTGTATGGTTCCCTTGAGCAGTATGTAGTGTCCGTCTTTATCCTTTTTGATTGACTTTAGTTTGAAGTCTACTTTATTTGATATGAGGATGGAAACCCCTGCTTGCTTCCACAGCCAATGTGAGTGAAATGATTTTTCCCAAACCTTCACCTTCAGTCTGTGGATGTCTTTTCCTATGAGATGAGTCTCTTGGAGACTCCATATTTTTGGCTCTTTTTTTTTTTTAAATGCAATCTGCTAGTCTATGTCTTTTGATTAGTGAGTTTAGGCCATTAACATTCAGGGTTACTATTGAGACATAATTTGTATTCCCAGACATTTTTGTTTATTTTTTGTATTTAACATGACTTGGTTTCTCCTCTGATTAGATTTTCCTTTAGTGTAATATCTCCCTCTGCTGGTTTTCGTTATTGTTTTTCATTTCCTCTTCTTGGAATATTTTGCTGAGGATGTTCTGTAGTGCAGGTTTCTCGTTGTAAACTTTTTAAACTTTTGTTTATCATGGAAGGTTTTTATTTCATCATCATATATCTAAAGCTTAGTTTTTCTGGATATAAGATTCTTGGTTGGCATCATTTTCTTTCAGAGCTTGGTATATGTTGTTCCACAATTTCCTGGCTTTGAGGGTCTGGGTTGAAAACTCTGCTGAGATACGGACTGGTCTCCCCCTATGTGTGATCTGATTCCTCTCTCTTGTGGCTTTTAAGATTCTATCCTTATCTGTATGCTAGGCATTTTCATTTTAATTTGCCTTGGTATAGATCTGTTGTAATTTTGCACATTTGGTGTCCTGTAAGCCTCTTGTATTTGGTTTTCCAATTCATTCTTCATGCTTGGGAAATTTTCTGATATTATCTCATTGAAGAGATTGTGCATTTCTTTGGTTTGAAACTCTGTGCCTTCCTCTATCCCAATAACTCTTACATTTGGTCTTTTGATGCTGTCCCATAATTCTTGTATGTTCTGTTCATGGTTTCTTACTGTCTTCACTGTGTGATCAACTTTGTTTTCCAGATTGTATACTTTGTCTTCATTATCTGACATTCTTTCTTCTAAGTGATCTAGTCTGTTGGTTATGCGTTCTATTGAGTTTTTTATTTGATTTATTGTATCCTTCATTTCAAGGATTTCTGACTTTTTTTTTCAGAGTCTCTCTCTAGAAATAATCTTTTGCTACCTGTATTTGTTCTCATTATCTCTTTTTTGGAGTGATCAATTTTTGTCTGTATTTGCTCATTTAGGACATTCTTTAACTCACAGATCATTTTAATTAAGAACCTCCTGAACTCCTCTGACATTTCATAAACTTCGCTGTCCATGGGTTCTGTTATTATAGTGTCCTGGTTTGTTTGGGGTACTTTCCTCCCCGCACCTTTTTTTTTTCCCATGATGTCTATGTGTCTTCCTTTCTTGAAGTGTAGATCTGAGATACTACAGTTTCTTCTCTATATTCTTGTAGTACCATGCAGATTGTCTGTACCTCACCTTGATGTTGGGCTTCTAGACCCTGCTGGTGTCCCTCAGTGTATGCTACTGCATCTAAGGTTGATGGCGACAATAGCAGAGGTAACTCAAGATAATAGTTAAGGTGCCCCAAGATGGAAGCAATGTCTTACAGAGATGGGGCTGCAAGAGTGGGCCTCACACTGTTTTGGGGATGCCTGCTCTGAGATGCAGCTGCTTGTAGGCCCTGTTATCAAAAAGTTAGGCACTACCGAGTGGAGAAGGCTATGGCAATGACTGCCCAAGATGGAAGGGGTTAGGTTTAGGCTCCCAGGCTGGAGAGTGGGGGTGGGGGGGTTGGGACCTATCCTGGACCTGGGTCCTGCACAAGTCAGTGTGGAGAGATCTGGGCCCGGCCTGACTCCTGCAGTAGTCTGCTGGACCGAAGTGGCGATCCTGTGCCACAGGTTAGGCTCTGGCAGGTTTCTGCCTCAGCGGTGGAGGGGTGGACCAGGGCCTACTGTGAGCCTGGGTCCCTTGCGGGCTGGTGTTGGCCAACTAATAGATTTTTAACATCTTAAATATATGGATCACCAAAAGATAAATCAAATTTCCAAACCATCCTTTTTATTTGAGGTGATGTTTTCCCTCAGAATTCTTATCAACTGTGGTTTCTATAGCCTCTCATTCCAATCAGAATGTCATTTTCCAAAGTATTTTTGGTCAGTAAATAGGAATTTTAATATCAGTAACTCAAATTATGTTTGTAATAAGCCAAGAATAAATTGGCTTTATATTAAATTCCTAGAACGTTATAGGCTATATATGAAAATGAGAGAAGAGAATTCAAAAAAAATGTTTTGACTTGAAAAGCAGTTGTAAAAAGGGAGGCTTCCTTCTCTCCAATCTCCACCCATCATTCATTTATAGACCCAATACTAGACTCTTTAATTCTTGGCTTTTGTGGTCTTATTTCCCAGTTTTATGTCACCTTTAATATTCTTATTGTTCTGCTTTAATCTCCTTTCTTATTTTGCATCTGTGATGAACTCTTAAACATGGCCTGATCTCATTAAATAAACCAAATCCTTATCCCTGCTGTTGAAAGGGCCTTTCAGTCCAGCATTTAGGATCACCTCCAGTTTATCATTCTTACCTCTTGAATTTCATCACCTTTGTATTCCTGGAAGCCATTCCAAAGGGAAGACAGTTAACGTTTGCCTGCATCCTTCTTTCTGTGCCTTCAGATACCTCAAGAGTTCCCCTGACAAGGAAAGGTCTTGTAAAATATATCAGTAACCTGCCCATGTACATATGTGTACCCACTACTTCAAGGTCCAAAAATTGAAGGAGGCCTTGAATACAGAATAATACCCCATCGTTTAGAGCAAAAAATGCTGCCAAATTGCTCACTTGTAGGACATTCTCAGTCTGGGTTCTAGGTGAACACCTAGAACATCTTGGGTTTGAAGCACATTTGTGCACTCTGCATGCAACTCTAATTCAATCCTCATGATACCAAAATGAGTACTCCATAAAATATCAAGAAAAATTAAAAAGAATGAAATCAGGCTGATTAGCACAATATGATGATTTATAATTATGGAAATGTTAAATTTAACCTAGACAACAAACTTTATAATACAGTCCATTGTTGAAACTAATCTGTTTGCTGCCAAGGGTAAACACCTTTGATAAAGGGCTTTAGAACTGAGTTTGGGGGGTGAAGCTCACTAACAGTGCACTTGCCTAACATGCACAAGGTCTTGTAAAATATATCAGTAATATCAGTAAAATATATTAGATTTTGAATCCCCGTCTCTGCAACA
Source organism: Marmota monax (assembly GCF_021218885.2). Taxonomy (NCBI): domain Eukaryota; kingdom Metazoa; phylum Chordata; class Mammalia; order Rodentia; family Sciuridae; genus Marmota; species Marmota monax. The sequence continues at coordinate 15,494,460 of NW_026693008.1, read as the reverse complement.
AAAAGAAAAATTATGTTTGAAGGTTGGGCAGACACATGATCTTATTTTCTCAAATGAATGAGCAGGCCTAATACTTTTGCTGGGAATTAGGATTTAAATTTCAATGCTGGACCTTGTATTTCACTCCAGAGAGATTGTTCTTATTTAGGATTCTTTAACCTACATATAACAGGAATTCTGTTATATGATTCCAATAACAGGGAAAATTATTAATATAAATAAATCCAAAGGGATTCTCATTTCTCACTGCACATTAGAATCACTTGGGGAATTTTAAAGCAATGCAGGCAACAGAAGAACTGAATCAGAATTTCAAGATGGGGCCCAGGCATTATTAATTGTTCAGTTTCATCAGGTTATTTAAATGTGTTATTGAGATTTAAAACCGATGATTTAGAAGCTCATCAATACCTTCAAGGAACCATGTTCTTGCTGTTTTTCTGTCCTGCTCTGCACAGATCAGGCCTCTCCCCAGGTTGTATACAAGACATTTACAACAACTGTAAGCACCATATACATTCACCAACATCCAGAGGAGAAAGGTCCCTTTTCTCCCTATGTCTTCCCTGGGCATCCTCTTAAAATAGGGTTGCCAGGTAGAATACAAGATACCCAGTTACATTTCGGGTAAAAAGGTACTTTTAGTACCATGGAACATTTGAGACATACTTAACACTAAAAATTATAGTTTATCTCAAATTTAAATGTATGTCCTATGTTTTTTATTCCTAAATATAGCAACCTTATATTAAAGACAAAAGATTTTTAAGAACCATTCAAAGTCTTCCCTTTGTCTCATTGGCCAAGATTCCTAAAACTATCAATGGAAGACATAATGCTATTACCCTTAAATCCATCAAGCTCTAGCCCTTGCCCTACAGCTGTGGATTGGATGAGGTTCACCCCAAGAGGAGATGTATGGCTGCAGGGCCTCTTTGGGAAGGAAGACACAGGGAACATTACCATTACCATTAACTGCTAGAGAGCCAGAATTCATGTGGCCACTTTTGTTCAGTTAACTCTGAGAGCTACTATGGGTCTAGACTAAAGCTTGTCTGCAGTTACCTTTGTGGAAAAAATATAAATCTGGTTGTCAGGTATATAGTCATCTTGAGATGAACAGTCATCTTCAGAATAGTCAGTTTTAAGCATGGTTATAAAACCACAGGGCTCATGGGATTAACTGATGTGATTCTGCAATCTGTGTATGGGGTGAAGGTGGGAGTTCATAACCCACTTGAATCAAAGTGTGGAATATGATATGTCAAGAAATTTGTAATGTTTTGAACAACCCACAATAAAAAATTAAAAAAAAAATTAGCCAAAAAAAAAAAAACAAGGTAAGAATTTAATAATAGCTTGTGAATTACTGTGAAGTGGTGGAAAGAGTTATTCTGAATCTAGGGTATATGCCTGTAAGCATGTAGGAATTTTTTGTATTCTTGTGTTCAATTACATGCAGTTTTTTGTGGTCCCCTAGCATTTCTTAAGGATAAAATGGTACATAAAGCAAACATGAAGTTCAAATTATCTCAGTTTTTCCTAATACATCATTCTCATTGTCCACACAAGCATTGCAACAGAATTGACTATACAGAGTTGCATGCAGCTTCTGAATTTGGTATGTTGGAGGTGTGAGAATATAGAAATAGTATATGTTGTATAATTGTTTGTCCTCATTTCAGTAAACAGTAGGCTCATGTTAATTAAGAATTTTAGAGGAAACCCATTTTATAATGGCCACATCCATCCAATGCTCACTGAGTATGTCTGCCTCCATTTCTCCCTCCCCATCAGAATTCTGCAAGGTCCCTTTTCTCCCTAGAATAAACTCTTCAGTTTTGAAGTGTGGCCATAGGACCCTGGGTGATCTTTTCCTGTCAAGCCTCATTATCATCCTCCCTCTAGCTACTCCCAGCACTTCAGGAATATGCAGCTGATTAGTTGCCTCAAACCAAATGTGCTCTCATAGTTGTGTGTTGTTTTCCTCCACTGTCTGTCCTGATCCAAATGATTCTTGTGGCTACAAAACTCAAGGGTTCCTTCCAGTCTCAGCCCAACCACCTTCCCATCTCCCATCTGAAAGCTTTCAGTGCTGTCAGTAGGTAGTAGGGGCTCTAGATAGGCTGCAGATTCCAGATCCTTCCCAACCTAGAGAGACAGCATCTGGAGGTGGAGGGTGCTCTGCTTAGCCTGCAGATGCTACAGATGCTACCCCTGCTTCCTGTGGCAGAGATTTCTTGTACTCACCCATGAACCTCTTGCATGCACTAGTCTCTCTCACTGGTGTTCATTGAACATTTAGGAATAAATAAGTAACGTTTCAAGTTTATGTGTTGTACACATGTCCAGCTGTATCAGGCCTTACTCTGGTGTTCTCTAGGGCAAGTGGCATTTCCAACCATTTATAAAATCTGGAATTGTTGCTACTTAGAGATGGGGTTTCTATATATTAGTTTAAGGGATGAACTAAGAAAAGTATGATTTTTGCATGTGAATAAGCCAGATAATTCTCCTTCTCACCTGATTTTTTTTCTTTCAAGAAGTCTCAGAATTGGTATTTATGTTAAAAATAAGAAATATTAAGGCTATTTCAGCACTTGTTTCCTGTACCAAATTGTAAAGTATTTCTTAAACCTTGCTTGATTCTCCACTTGGATTTGCTGCAAGATATGGTTTTTTGTTTACCTTTATTATATTATGGGGGGATGTTATGGGGTTATTTAGTTCGGAGAACAATGGTACAAGTGTCACATGTCAACCTCACATAAATCAATTAGCTTGGCCAAGGCCCTACTATCAGAGTCTAGTATTGTGCAGACACCTACTTTTGGTGGCAGGAACAGCAAAGGAGAATTCACAAATGGTTTTGCTCAGCCAGCAACATATGAGAAACTTAACCAGAGGCCCTGGAGCTGGCTATGTGGGTTTCATCCAATGGTCTGATTATGTGTGAGTGGTGAGGAGGAAAAGGCCTAGTGAATAGAGTCACATCTGTGCTAATTGGCTTAGGGAGGATAGATACGTGGATCTACAAGCTTGATCAGGTCACCGAGTTATAAAAATACAACACAGATGACAACCTGACAGTCCAAAAAATAGGAACATTTCTCCACCATTGCCATTTAGACTCTGATATAAGGGTCTTCCTTGGAGAGCCCTTTTTTCCCAGATAAAATGTTCAAAAGACAGGAAATTGCCTTAACTGTGCTTAACATTTTCATACCTCTTAATTTTTGTAGGGCAAAGAATACCAAGATATACCATGTGCATATAATTATTTATTTTAAACCAGTTTTAGGGCTTTTACAAATAATAACATTTGTAATTATGTAAGTGAGGTGTTATTCTTTCATCATACTCATGTAAGGTTGATCCTAGTTAAAGATTTAATTTCAATTTCTAGTATGTTTATTATAGGATTGTAAGTTTATTCAGTTTACTTTTGAATTTGTAGCACATGATTCTATTTTCTGGCACTTATTTTGTCTTCTCTGTTTATTCTGTTTTTTGTTAAGCAACTTTTGTAAAGGCAAAGTTAGATTAAAATAGCTCACAATGTTGAATGGCAAGGGATATAAAAGCATATGTTTTTAAAGCTAAAAGTTCTTACACTTTTTTTTTATAAAAATATCTTCAGAATCCAGGCATGGTAGTGTACGCCTGTAATCCCGAGGCTGAGGCAGGAGGATCACAAGTTCAAAGCCAGCTTCAGCAGTTTACCAAGTCCCTGAACAACTTAGCAAGATCCTATCTCAAAATAAAATAAATAAAAGGGCTAGGGATGTAGCTCAGTGTTAAAGTGCCTAAAAATCAGGAATGAATTTACCATAAAGTATGGACATGCTGTACAATTTACTTTTCATTGCACTCATGTTTGAGAAGCGTCTTTTATTCTCTGATACTTACACACAGCCTCTGTTTATCAAAAATTACAAAAGATATTTTGTATTTCACTTGTGTTTTATAATAATTTATAAGTACTTGTGCTTACAGTAGAGTAAGTTGAGGCCTAATGATCCAAGAATTAGCTCTGAATTGTGTTCTATGAACTAGCTCTGTTGCATCCACAGAGATCTTGTTAGAAATGCAGAATCCCAGGCCTACCCAAGATCTACTAAAATAGACCCCACATTTTAACACCCAGGCAATTTTGTGCATATTAAAGATTGAAAAGAATTATTCCAAGATCAATTGACTATCAAATCAGAAATGAGATTTTCTCATATAAAGCAAGCATGTTTTTGTAGAAGACAGCTAAGTGCTGAGGGTTTATAGAGTGCTTTCCTTGTGTTCTTTTCATTCTGAGAATTTAATATGCATTGGTTTCTTTAGTCCTCCAGGGACATTGTAAGGTAAGTCTGTAATTACTGCCCATCTTACAGATGAGAGAGAACAGAGGCACAGAGAGACTATGTTAAGTTCTGTCTATAAAAAAAAAGTCATTTGTCATAATTGGGCACTAGGAAGTTTGTGCTTTATCAGGTAGAGCCAAAGAATAAAGTAAGGTAAGAAACTAGGATTTTCATTTTATTTTTTACTGTCTCAAGAAAAATTATGAGAGGCAGCTGAATAAAAAAGGAATTTTTTGTCAATTTTGTAAACCTAACATTCTATTTTTAAAATACTTAGAATCCATCTCTGTTGGGGGACTGGAGTCTATTTTCCCTCTGCTTTCATGCTACAGTCAACACAACAGACTTCTGTGTCCTCAAAAGGTGTGACAAGTCCTCCCCATTGGCAGGCAAGCCAGCAGTTCTCCAGCTCAGTTCTGATACTATTTACCTGGGGACAGCATCAGATCCCACAGGTGAGGGCTCATTCCCCAAGGCTGCCCATCCTAGATGCCAGTTTTATATAGCTCAAGTTTCCTGACCCCCTCTCCTTGGGTTTAATTAAGTTGGTCAAGCAGCCTGCAGAACTTATTTAATTTTCCTAATTTATTACAAAGGATGTTGTAAAGGACACAGATGAAGAGATGTAAAGAGCAAAGTATAGAAGAAAGGGCATGGAGCCCCTAGAGATCCTGCATGTATCCAGCTTCCTGGAAGCTCTCTGAATCCTGCCCTTTTGGGTTTGAGTGGAGATTTCATTGCATACCTAATGCTAATAGACTGGGAACCCCAGGATAACCTGCAAGTTTCAGCAGCATTCTTGTTGGCCCCTGTGCAGCAGAACTTTAGTGTTGCTGTAACCTGCACTGAAAAAGAGAAATTCTGATTTCCATGGCCTACCTTGGGGAGGGAGTTGCGAGCCATAAACCATGTATGAAAACCAAAATACATATATCAGAATATAAAAATATCCCCTATGTTCAACCCATGGCAAGCATGTGATATGCATTAATTATTTTAACCTGCCAATACCTGGCTTCAAAAAGAGATTTGGAACTCTTTCACGTGTAAACCAGTGAAGAGAATGTAGATTTGATTTATATAATTGGTCAACTCGTAAGTCAGGTTGTAGTTTGATAGACAAATTTAGAAACCTTAGAGGTTTCTCCACATACTTCTCATTGTAGACCTGCCCTGCCATTTTTGTTGCACCATAGTAGAGAGGGAGTGAGGATGGTCACCATCCTCTGTGGCCAGCTGAAGCAACAGGATCAGAGAGGTGCTGGACTGGCAAAATCCTTAACCAGGCCTTACCTAACCACCCCAGTTTCTAAGGCAGGCACTTTTAACCTTTACCTGTTGTGAGGCAATATTCTTTTTGTATGATGTACATTTTAATTATGCAAAGTAGTGAATTTCACATGGCATATTTCTACATGAAAATAACATACTTTGGTCATATGCACCCCTATAGCTCTCCCCTTGTCTCCCCTTCTTCTCTAATAGTCCCCCTCAACTTTGGGGGTTTTTTTCTTCCTAGATTCCACAAGAGGGAAAACATGTGATGCTTAATCTTTTTGAGTCTGTTTTTTTAATTTTGTTTAATATTAGATCTCTACTTCCATCTATTTTCAGGCAGATAACATAATTTCAGTCTTCTTTATGGCTGAATAATACTCCACTGTGTATATATACCATGTTTTCTTTATCTATTGATCTGTCAACAGGCACCCAGGCACCCATTCCATGACTTAGCTCTCATGAATTATGAAGGAGACAGTACTCTTCAGTAGTTTATTTTCAGTTTGCTGAAAGAAACTAAAAGAGTGAAAACTCATAAAAGATACTATTATATTTGGTTTTGGTGTCTTTGCTGTGGGCCAGCATGGGCAGGAAGGAGCAGCATGATCATTACAGCAGATCATAGGTGGAAAGAGGGCCTCAATGGCTGTCATGAAAACCCATCCTCTCCAGACAATTCCAGTGTCCCTGGTAGTGCTTGTCTCAGGGTGGACTCCACAGTGCCTCAGTGGTTGAAAAAAAAAAAAAGAAGAAGGAAGCCTACTAGAGTGAGTTCTGCTGTTTACTAGCTTCCTGACCATATATATATATATATATATATGTGTGTGTGTGTGTGTGTGTGTGTGTGTGTGTGTGTGTGTGTGTATGGGTGTACATACATACATATATGTATATGTTTTATATATATATTTTATATGCTTTCTGTATTTTCTATGCATTTGTTATTTTGTTTGAAATGGGGTCTCATTCTGTTGCCTGGGCTGGCCTTGAACTCCTAGTCTCAGTTGATCCTCCTACCTCAGCCTCCTGAACAGCTGGAACCAAAGACACTGCATCACCATACCCACTTACCTAGCCACATTAAAGTTGCTCTATTAATTAAAATAAGTTGAAATAAATGATCTCTAAAGGTATTTCCAACTTTGAAATGATGGTTTTACAGCATAAATTTCACATCTTGAGCTTAGAATTTCAGTTCTAAATTCCTAAGGCCATTTTCATTCGTATTTAACATGTTTGTTTTCATCCTTGTGAAAACGGGAACTTTTACTTGAAATTTTGGTAAGCATCTGTTTTGTAAGTACATTAAAGAATCACACTATACAGCCTATAAAGAATAATGTCCAGGCTGGGGATGAGGCTCAAGTGGTAGCGCGCTCGCCTGGCATGCGTGCGGCGTGGGTTCAATCCTCAGCACCACATACAAACAAAGATGTTGTGTCCGCCAAAAACTAAAAAATAAACATTAAAAATTAAAAAAAAAAAAAAGAATAATGTCCATTTACATCTGTGCTTCAGTTGTGTAGAAAGAATCCCTTTACCCAAAAAGTGTTACTTCAGGTTTACACATTGCACAAAACATTATAAATATTTACTTTTTTCACAAGTTACTTCACTTATGTTTTCTTGCTATTTAGTGTTGTTTAGAAAATAGAGTTGTTTAGAGTTTGACTTGGAGTTGATTTTGGTCATTTTAAAATATAAACATCTTTTTTTTTCTTATTGATTATCACCTTTTAAAGTTTTTTCTCTATTATGTTATTTGCATACTAATTTGGTTTTTTATAAAATATCCAATTTCATTGTGGAAAATCCAGGGGGAGAAAAGCAAAAAGAAAGGAAAAATACACCTGTAATCCTACCGTTTGACAAATAATCAGTAATTGATAGTTTTTGTACACTTTTTTTTTTCAAAATCAGAATACTCTTTACTACTTCTTTGCACCCTGTTTTCCCAATTAGTATATATTATTGTTAAATGTTCTACAAGAACATTTTTAAAGATTACATAGCATTCTATTTATGGATTTACCACAGTTTACCTAAGTTACTCTGATTAGACACTTAGGATTTATATGGGGTCCACATGTGTGTGTGTGTGCTACCCTTGCATGTGTGATGAATATCCTAGGAGTTATGTTTTTACATGCATCTGTAATTCATTAGATTAACTTTCTAGTATTATATTCCTAATCTGACAACAAAAAAATTAACCTTTATAAAGTTTTTACTGTGTGTAGTACTGTGCACAGCCTTTCAGCTGGAAAAGTTCATGTAATTCAATCCCCCAACAATCATATGAAGCAGAAACAATTATTATCACTATCTCATAGGCAGGCTTAAAGAGCTTTGCTGTCTGGTCTAGGTTGCAGAGATGGTAAATAGCAGGCCTGGTATACTGATTCTAGGGCATGTGATTCATGTAACAGCTTGTTCTCCAGCCCTGCTGTGCTGCTTTACACACCCATGCCACTTATTTTTATATTCCTTAAAAAGTCTTATTTGTGCTCCTCTTCCGTTTTTTCTGATGGTGCCTTCCTCTGCCGTTACCATATGCTTTTGGCTTGGGTTTCATTCACTCCGTGTGTGTTTTGCCCTTGTGTACACCACAGCTTCCTCAGAACATCCGTGGCCTTCCTCCTTCTCCTCAAGACTTTCCGTTTCCTTCACTTCCCACTTCTTGTTCACCCATCTGCTCAAGAAAGACTGGATGTCTTTCCTGTCTTCTGGCTGCTATTCTTAGCCTGCTCCTGCCGCCTGTATCAGTGTTGGTTCCCTCGTATGCTTCTCCTGTGATCTGAGGACACTCACTTAAGAAGCTGAGCAGAACTGCACTCCAAAAGAGAAATTCTGATTTCTGTGTCCCCACCCTATCCATAGAGTTAGAATTAGCCTAGAGACAGAAACATTGCTACTGCAAGAATAATCATCTGTAAGCATGGTGTATGTGTTTACACACCAACCCCCACTGCATGTCAAACCCTGACCCCTAAAATGTAATCATCTGAAGGAAAAAATGCAGTAGGGAAGGGAGGCCTTTCTGCCAAACCTCAGCTCCTGCTGATCCGTGTGTGCCAGCTCAACTCCATACTTGTCTTTGCCCACATACCACACTTTGCTGCCTATATTCTTTAATGTACCAGGCAGCTTCTTCCTACAATATCCTTTCTTATTATTTCTTCTAACATAAGTTCTCCTGTTATCAGAGTCCAAGGCCAGAGGCCTGACTCCAGGGGCCCCAACCAATAAGGTCTAGCCATTTACCCCAAAAATCAACCAGAAAGAGCATGGTGAAAAGTAGGAAAAGAACTTTAATCAGTATAGCTACTTTGGGAAGGCAAAGTGAGATCTAACATCCCATCCCTATCTTCAGGTTGCTGATTGGAGCTTTAGTTTTAAATAGAGAAAAAACTGGGGTAAATTAGCAGTCTTGGTCAAACTGTGTTCTGGTTGATCATTGCCTCAGATCTGGTTCTTCAAGGTGGCTCCAGAGAGGTTCTTATTGCTTGAGGGGGAAATTTCCAATTTCTGCTCAGAATGTTTATCTGTCAGACCAGTGGCCCTGGAAAGGGACAGTTCAGTTTCCATGAGATGGTTACTCTTCATGGGGTGGTATGTCTGCCACCTGCTCTTCCTAAAAGGTATAGAACAAGGGCTAAAGGTTTCTAGGCACCACTCCAGGTGTCTGAAACACAATGCTGCAAATCTTGCCTCAAACTTAAACGGGGACAAGATAGGCTAAGTAAATTTAGGACTAAAAACCTTGTATTCCTAGACTTCAGATGAACTCTCCTGAAATTATTAACCTGCTTATATGCAGAGCTGAGTGGAGACCTGACCCAAAGTTTAAGGTAATAAAGGAGACCGAAAGTGAAGGCAGAGATGCCAAGCTTTATCCTGCTTTCACTTATCCCTCAGACATCTGCAGACCTAACTGAAGAGTCACTGCTTTTAGCAAAGGCAACTACTCCTGTGACACTCTCCTTTAAGACCCCTCAAAAAGGTGGCCTCTTCCAGAAAAATGTGCTCTTCATTTCCACATCTAGAATTGGAAGTTGTCTTCTCTTCCCAGACTTAAGAAGGGCCTTCTCTTCATCTCTTACATAGAATGATCTTTTTTGTTTGTTTGTTTGTTCTAATTAGTATACATGTTAGTAGAATGTATTTTGACATACATATAAAGAGTATAACTTCTCATTCTTCTGGTTGTACATGATGTAGAATTGCATTGGTCATGTAATCACATATGCCTGTAGGACAGTAATGTCTGAGTCATTCAACTCTTTTTCCTCCCTTCTTCGCTTTATTTACAGACTATACCTTCCTCTAAACTTGTAGAAGTCAGAGTACCATGTCTCATTCATTATTGTATTTTCCACAAGGGCTAACACAATGCAAATGAATACATTTGTTGAATAAATTGATGAATAAGTGAACAAGTAATAAAATACAAAAACTTACTCTATTTTAACCAAAAAATAGCAGAAAGATGTTAAAGCATTTAATAAAATCAACATATACAATCTATATAATAAAGAACTGAGTTGTATAATAATTTAAGAAGTATATGGCACATCATCTGTTTGGGAGGAAATGGTAGAAACACTACTTTTTAAAAGCAAATTTGAAAAGCCATTTCTTCCAATTATTTAGTCAAAATTAAAATCATTCTATAAACAACAAAACCGTAGAGCCAATTATACTGAATGATTTTGAAGGAAAACAATTTAGTAAGCAATTTGAGGTTAGTACTCTCCATTACAATTCGTGAATCTCTGTTAAAGAAAACTGAGATATGTGGTCATTCATTGGGAGGCCCATGCTGAGATAAGAAAGAGTGTGTATACTAGGAAGTGGTGGGAGTAGTGGGCCATGTGACTTGGTTCTCAAATAGCTGTCTAAACCTTACCATGCACTTCCAGAGAATATGACGGAGAAGCAGGCCATGTTTCATGGAAGAGATAAAAAATCTACCTCATAGGTTTGTTGTGAGGATTAAATGTATTAGAACATGCAAACCCAGTGCCTGGCCATTAAAATCACTATAGCAGGGCTGGGGGCCAGCTGTTCTCTCTATGGTACAGGAGCCCTCATGCTCTGATCCTTTCATACAGGGCTTCCAAGTTGGTGATGTTGCACAGCACAGTCTGCTTGTGGCCCGACTTCCTAAGTCTCTGTCAGTTTCTTGCCTCACATGTTAATTTGCTAGTATTCAGAACCCAGACAGTACTTGCTCTTAAGCCCTTATTGATCTTCTGGACTAAACAATGTAAAAGGCTTCAAACCAGAAACCAATGTTTTCCAACAGCGAATCATAAAACTTTGTACTTAGTCATTTTACTGGTTTAACCTAACTTTAAAAAATTTTACAGAATTATTTTATAGAGTGCTTCCTCTGTGCTAGACAATGTATTCTCCTTTCACTTTCCTTCCAATCCTGCCAGATGGGAGTGAAGGGACCAAGAAACTAAGGAATTTAGCCAAAATTATGCAGCTAATAACTGGCAAAAATTAAGATTGGAGCCAAGTGTGTCTACTCAGAATTCCCTCATGCCCTACCACTCCCCTGCCTGTGATAGAAGCAGAACATGGGTGCAGAAGGAATATAATAAACATCTCTCAAGTCTCTTGTTTACTCATAAGCAAGTAAAACTAGTACAACATTAACTAGTTGATTTCATAAAACCTCAAGGCAGTTAGCCAGACATTTATTTTTGATGACAGAGGATCAGCTTAACAGAAACAAATTACTAAAGTGTCCTAAGTATTAGTTGGAAGGAGTGTGGAGCCTAAGAAGTTAAGATAGAAAGGTAAACCTGTTTCCCAAGATTTTAGAAGCTTGATTCTTGGCTCTTTCTTTTATCTGTAATCATATAATATAGTCAAGAATAAATGACAAGCCACTCTTTTGCCTACAAAGTGGTTCCATTTCTATTAATAAAGTTTGAGTGGTAGCGGAAGGACTGAGTAATGTTCTAAGATTAAGCAACGCCTAGAGGGATAACACTGGATTCCAAACTTCCAGAAGAGGTTCCTGGGTCCTCCACCTGCTTCAACCAGAGCAGCTGTATTCTCTCAGATATAATATCAGGCTTTTTGCATAAACTTTCCTTTGAAAAAGAAGATGTAAATGAATAAAAGACCTCTTTTTCTACCATATTCATATCAAGCCAAATATTTTGTCTATGTTTGAGTCATTTGGATTTTTAGGAGTGCAAGATGCTCTTCGTTTGCTGCCACCAGAGACCTAAGCAAAAATGGAAACTTGGAAATTTATGTTTCTATATCCCCACATCTTCACCCACCAAGTACCATGGGCTGCTCTGCTCTCAGGACTTCTACACACATGTGTAAATCCTGCATTGCCCAATTTAGAGGGCCCTGTTCTTGTCACAGTCTTTATTACAATAGTGTTCCTGCTCAAGCAACAAAGTATTTTTAGGAAGAGGCCCCTGGAGCTACAGACTTCCTCTAGCTAGCCAGTGCCTCTCACAGCAGGCTTGGCCCATCTCCTCTAAAATGTGTCCTCTGAAATTCTTTCCTCCCCACTATTGAGAAGAAAGCCAACAAAACAGAATCGATCCCTTCAGGTAGGAATGACTCCTGGGAATTCCAGCTCCCAAGGGCTTTCTATCTTGAAAGAAACACTTGTGAAACCAAATTAAACTAAAAACCTAGATTAAACAGAGTTCAGTCAGGAAGCACTGCATTCTTAGTGACCCTTCTCCACTCTGGGCTGTCAGCACCCAGTTGCTACTTACCAGATAAAAGGAGAAACTCAGGTTGCATCTGGGCCCTCTTTTAAAAGATTGCCAAACCCTATCCTTCATACAGTTCTAGACTCATCCAGTTGAGTTTGTATCTGTAACAAACAAAGATGACTTACTCTGTAGAAAGACAAGAGACTGGGATCAGGATTCCCAAAGTGATATTTCTTATTTCAGTGTAAGACCTTCATAGACTCTCTCTCACCCTCCAATAGTTTATATAACTTTATTTTTCCAACTACCAGTTGGTAAGATCCTTGGGAGCAAATCCCCTCTGATTTGCACATCTTCCAGAGCACTGAAATTTGGCCACAGCAAGGAGAGGGTTACTGAAGATCACATGTCTCGTTGATGGCAGGATCAGGAATAGAACTTAAATTTCTTCATGCCATGTCCCAATTTAGTCCCAATCTATTCTACCACTGTTTCGGTTATCTATTTCTGCATAATAAGCTGTTCCAAAATGTAGTACCTAAAAACAACCCTACCCTTGTTTCTCATAGACCTGTTGGTCAGGAATTTGGACCAGGTTCTGGTAGGCCAATCATCTGTTCCATGTGATATTGACTGGGGCACTCACCTGCCTGGCTTTAGCTGGGTTGACATAAAAGGCCCAAAAAAACTTCATTCACAGTCTAGAGCCTTAGTGCTTCTCTTGTAGCCCCTTTCTCTCCAAGTAATCCCTTTTCTCTTTTGTATTCTCTTCTGAACTTCTTTACAGCATGGTAGCTATCTTCTCTAGGAAAAGCAGAAGTTAGCAGTCCTCTTAAACTTGCCCAAAATTGGCACAGTTTGACTTCTTCTGCAGTCTCTTGATCAAGCAAAGTCACGAGACCAATCCCACATTCAAGGGGGAAAGGGTGTGAAGGGAGCTTCATACCACCTCCCAATGATGGAGCCTCCACACTCAGGAAAGGAATTGATGGTTACCTTCTGCCATTAGGTACAACCATAGTTAACCAGTAGACACAGCCTTCTTTTTCTAATTCTCATAGTTCCTGATAGAACAGGGAAATTCAAGCCTATACAAAAACATTTTCTCTGTATGACCCAGCTGAAGAGTTAGGAGGGTGGTACTACCCACCCCATCCACAGTCCCCTTTGGCTGATCTGCTTCTGGTGGCATTTGTCCTTATTTAAGGACAGGAGGAGAGACTGCTGCACTTTGTAGAATATATAAAAAAAACATGGTTAGTGCTTTGTTGCATAATCCTACAGTGGACAGTTCACACAAGTTTTTTTTTGAAGCTACTGTTAGGTCTGTTTTTTGTGTCAGGCATTTCAGCGCATACTCCTGAGGGCTGATTCTTCAGGCAGCAGTTGAAAACAGTACTTTTCAGTGCTGCATATGTATATTGTTAAAATGGAATACACCTACAAGTCACCTTTTCAACTATTAATTTCCATGTACAGATCATTCTACAGATCAGATTAGTTAAAAAAAATACACTGCCATGGATTTTTTCTTCCGTTCTTATTAACAACACAAAGGATTTTTATGTGAAAGGACAAGCATCCAAGACTGGAAAATCAATTTTCTAGCCTGTTCCAGCCCTGGCAACATCCTTTCTTTGTATTCTAGCTAACTTAGCTTAGAATATCCCAAATGATGAGGATTATACTCTGTTTCTGAGAAAAACTCCCATAATCTTCTAAATTTCCTTGGGAAAATTTTTGCATGTGTTATTTTTTCTTAAAAAAAAAAAAAAAAAAGACTATTCTTTTGTTACAGTTAAACTGTCCTTTACCACTTAGATAATTACTTGCCCCAGAATACTTCTTCCTAGAAACCAACAAATAAAATGCTCTTGTGTGGTGTCAAGAGAGGAAACAAGAACAGCTATTTATGGGCTTCTGGGGCAACTTTTCAAGTGCTTTGGGAAATTTCAAATTTTTAAGATTATCATTGTCTAGAAAATTATGAGATTCATCTTATAAAATGGAAATCTTGGTTTCCCAAATGTGTGTGAGGAAAAAAATGGACTGTTTCTGTACCATCTGTGTAGGAACTGTGGTTCAATGAAATCTATGTTACCCTCTTAATGTGTGTTGCTAAATATTTATTGAAGATATTTTGTGTACTTTTTTTTACACAAGTTGTATGTGTAAACATTTGCACTTGGCACAGAACTAGAATCAATTAGGGATAGCCTAGATTTTTTTATTTTTCATTATTTCATGGATGCATTATTGTTATACATATTGATGGCCTAGATTTTTTAAAATCTCCATTTTGCTGTTTCTGATTTGGTGATGGCAGTGGTGAGTTTTCATTTGCTCTTTTATTTTGTTTTATGTTTGAAAGGAGATTGGGTCTCTTTAAAATAGTCCAGATCATTTAGAAAACCTTGGAGATTTTATTTGAATGTCTTTAAATTTCCATATCTCTACTCCTTTCATTTTAGGAAGAAGAATTAGAAGCCCAGATTTCCTTCCTTCAAGGGCAGTTGAATGACCTGGATGCCATGTGCAAATACTGTGCAAAGGTGATGGACACTCATCTTGGTGAGTGAACTGTTGGCCAAGGGAACAATGACAGTTGTAACAATAGTAGCTACTTGCATTACTATGTATTAGGTACTATATTAAGTTCTTGACATTGAATTTTTTCGTTTAATCCTTATAACAGCCCATAGTAGTACTGCTACTATCTACATTATACAGAAGCACCAAAAGTAAAGACATGTCACAAGATTAAAGTGAAATGAAGATTTTGAAATGAAATCAAAATCAATATCAAGCAATATGACTGTAGATTTCAACCCTTTTTTTTCACATCTTTAGATTTCAACTCTTAACTACTATACTGACTTTGTCTATCTCAAACCAAAGTCAAATATTGAGGTTTCAAAATCAATCAGCTGTATTGCTATGGTAGTCTGTCTGCTATAATCAATAACATCGTTTTGATGATGCCTCCTTTTTTTGTTTGTTATTTTTGTGGTACTGAGAATTGAACTTGGGGCTTCAGGCATGCCAGTTCTAGCATTGAGCTACATTCCCAGACATTATTATTTTTATCTAGAAACAGGGTATCACTAAATTATCCAGGCTGGCCTTGAATTTGCCATCCTCCTGCCTCAGCCTCCTGGGTAGGCTAGGATTTTAGGTGTGTACCTCTGAAGACTCAGCTGTTTGGTTTTTTAAAGACAGGTTTTTTGACCACCTGCCATAAGAACAATAAGACCTTTTCTTCCTTCTGTCCGCTTATACTCCAAGAAATGTCCAAGTTTTAAGTTCAGTTTATGGGTTAGTCATACATATGTCACATTAGAAAGTCTTCAGGCACTGCTCTAGCTCTCTAAATGTTCTGTGTTTTGTATTAGAAATGGTCTCTGCTGAATTGTGTTTATACTGCTTTGAAAATTCCTTGCTGCTTGCAAAAACTTTTGTCATGCCCATTATTATGATTTCTCAGTACACTGTGGGCATCCTTTTTTCTTCTCCCAGTGTAATGCATTCTCTAGTGTAATGCATCTATAGTTTGACAACAAATTAGGAAGATAAGACATGTACTCTTACGAGCAGGCCATTGTGCATTTCATTTCATGGCAGTTCCAGGTACTGTAAGAAATCAAGATGCATCCCTCCTCTGAGGAGAAACTAGATAGAATCCAGCAAGACCTTTTATAGTGGTGGGATGCTGAAATTGACCTATCTTTGCTAGGGGTGAACCCTCTGTCGTCAGACTCCATCAAGTAATCTGTAAGCCCATTAAGTCATGAGTTCATTGCAAGTGACAAAAATAGCTATCATTTCGGCGTAACCTTTTAAACCATATTTGTGTTAAGCAAGTAATAAACGTACTCTTACGGGTTTGAAAAGGCGCTGCTCTAAGTGGCTGGCTGGGCCCTATTCTACCTTCAGCCTTATTTGAGCTCTATCAACCACTCCTTCAAGGATAGAGGGCCCAAGAGGTGAAAACAGGAATAACCTAGTGGACGATTAACAGAGAAGAATCTCTCATCTCAGCAAGAAGTGATTCCTCTGTCACATGTGACTCCACTCCCTTCTGAATTGTTTATATATTGCTTAATGATCATTCTAAAAATTCATACAGAGCTACATTTATATAAGTCTCATATTCTTTAGTAGGACCACATTTTAAAATGCCTAAAAAAGAGGTAATTTTAAAGAGATAGTTTACATATAAATAATATATTTTATATCATCATTTGGGCTAAATGTAATTTTAATGTTAAAGTGTGTGTGTTTTCTGCTTTTTTGGCTGTTTGAGTGACCTTTGCTTTACTTAATTTTGGTTTTGACTGAAGTAGAAAAGCAAAGAAATGATTGGGAGAAAGATTTACTGAAACTCGAGAAAATCTTGCTGTTTGGTGTACACAGCAGCTTTTAAAGCAGCTTTACTTTAGCTCAGAATTTTCAAGCAGCTTTTGCTCTGATTTTGGTCTTTCAGCACTAAAAGAGCAGGTTCTTATTGCCTGGTGAGGGGAAACACTTTAAGAAAAGGCCATACCAGCTATAAATTTTCAATTAACCTTAAAACTAGGTTTGTTTTTGTGCATACGTTTGAATCCCTTCAAATAGCTAACAATATCTTTTCCCCCATATGAATAGCATGGTTGCATTTTTAAAGTGGCATTGTGGGGTGCTAGAAAGAATTCCTGATCTTGATACCTACATATGCATTTCAGTTTATCTGTAAATGAAGTAGTGATTTATTAAAGGATGCTTCTGTGTTGTGGGCAACTTTGATTCTAAAGAAAACTTTGATGGAAACAAAAAGATTGACTCAGGTAAACTAATTTCAACAACTGAGATGTCCATCAGTAGGGATTGAATATAACAAAGTAATTCAATCTTTATAAAGATTAAAGTACTTTTTTATCATTAACGTAAGGAGCTGTTCATGATAGATTAAGTCAAAAAAGCAGGTGGCCAAATAGAATATATTTGATATGAAAATAACTGTTAATAGCAGTTGACTAGATGAAAGGAAGCTTACAGGACGTTCCTTGGAACCTAATCTTCTGTGCTTAGGAGAAATGTAAGACGTTCATGAAAATCTTTGGACAGCTTAAGTGCATGTAACCAGCACTCAGTATTTGAAGCATGCAGGAGGCAGTAGTAAAAATGGTAGAATGGTGTCTGAGGAGAGACAACCTCATGTGGGATCAGTCAGATCTAGGGTTACTCCAGGCTCTGTCAGTTAGCTCAGCCTGCTTACAAGTATGTCCTCATACATGAAATTGAGAAAAGAATATCTGTCTTGCTAGTTTATTGCCCAAATATATTTTTAGACCATAGCACAGGACATGGCCCATAGGGGATATTCCACAGGAATCAACTCTTTCCCCCAACTGACTCTTCACAGGGAAGAACCTGAGAGTCCTTCAGCCATAGAGCTGAGTAGTGATCCATCCAAGGCCTCACAACTAGTTAGTTGAAGAGCTTGGACCAGTACTACAGTTCTCAATACCCAACTGAACATTTCCTTAGGAAATGATTTTTTTTTAAATGCTGGAATTGAGATATGTTGCTCTAATATTAGGTGTGTGAGCAGTAGCTTAATCAGAACTTAATGATGCATCTGCACTTTGTCTTGAGGACTGCTGTGCTAGGCTACCAAGTTGGCTGTGAGAACTGTCTCAGAGATATTTCTCTGGATCCTTTGCTAATATTAATTAATTTTCTCTTAAGTTGTTCATCTCAAGAGAATTCCTTATCCTTTGTTTTTATCAGACATGCAATAAATATCTTAAAATGTCAAGTACTATTCAAGGCTGTTTTTGTAACTGATAGCAGAACAAATATAAAGAAAAGCCTCTCAGAAAAATTACATGATGGCATTTGTTCAAATGGCCTTCTGGCTGTTGGGGCAATACAGTTGACAGGTTAGTGGTATTTCCTCTTGGTTCTGGAACCCAAAACTGAAAGAGTTATTTGTTTTGTCAAAACTCTAATAAAATTATTTCTATATAATTGAAATAATCCAAAGATTAGAGACAGGAATTAAAAATATGAGTTTTACTAAATCTAAACTTTTCTTGTCAACTTCAGAATACTTTTTTTAATGTGTTCATTTTTCCGTTGCCATAGTTACTCCCCTTCTTGTCATCCTGACAGTTGAGTTGAAAGCCATTGACAGTATTAACCTCTGCACTGAGCTCACGCTATTTTTAGATTTGCTGAACTTCACACATAATTGCACGTGGGTGAGCAGCCTACATTAGTCTGATCCATGAGCAGCTGGGCCCAGCTACCAACTGTTTACAGTGAATATATAAGCAGCTCACCCTGCTGGGCTCCAAAGCCCACACCACCCCCTTCCCTGCTCCTGCTCCTGCTCTACATAGAGGTGTTTCCATTCAGTTGTTTGGTATTTAGACATTGGTTTCCATCAGCTTCTTTTTTCATTGTTGGTCCATACATACAATAGAAGGATTAAATGCAGTGATTTAATTAAAGGAAATTAAATTTCCCGTGCTTTCCTTGGGAGTACTGCAGCTCAGAGGACATTAGAACATCCTAGAAGCCATATCAGTTGCTCTTTATTTCACAGATGAGGAAACTAAGGCCAGGGAAAGATGACTGACCCATCTAGCTAGCAGGAAGAGTCCAACCCAAGCCCACTGATGCTTCTGCTGAGGCCACACTTGAATCAGTAATTGGATTTCAGATCCTCTCCTATTTTATTACACACATCTTTACTGATTTTGTACATGTCATAATATTGATGCAAGAATTACTAAAAGAGAGGAGGCCAGTTTTGAAAATTGGTTTATTTGCCTCTGTCAGAACTTTAAGTCTTATAGTTTTCAATGGATGTTTTTGGAAATGTTCAGTAAGGCAATTAACTAAATGACATTTGAAAAAGTGAGAAGGAAAACATGATCACCAGACAGCTCTTTGTCAATTACACTCTGATAAAAGCTTTTCATAATCATTTTAAGAATTCTAAACACTGCATTTAATTGTGGGTAGCAGAGTACTCTAGAAGAGAAAGACACACTCCTCCTGAGGATCTCATTAAACATGTTATCCTGATTCATTAGTTCTGATGTAGGGCCTGAACTTCTACATTTCTAATAGGCTCCCAGGTCACCTGATATTACTGCTCATGGTAGATGTTGAGAAGTAAGAAACCAGAGAACTTAAAATTATTTGGGCACAGTTCAGTTAACATATTCATAACTTTGTTAATATATTCATGACCCCACACTTTAGGCTTATATGCAACTAAACTCTGTAAGCAGAGGGCCCACTGCCTCCTCTGGCATTCCAATGCATGTAGCCTACCATTCTTGGAAAGTCATAAGTTCATTTTCAACCTCTCTGAACTTGTTCTATCCTAATTGAAGTTTTCCCCCAATAAGACATGAAAACAGTTGGTCAACAATTTCCTTGTACCAACCTAAAACCTACTTAGAAAAACTTGCCAAACTATACTCCTGCAGATAGATCCCTCCCTAGGTCAGGATGCCTCCACTCAATATACTGTTTTCGAAAAATGACAGAGGCATTTTTCCACATGCTTTCCCGTAGAAAGGACCCAAACTAAATATCATATACTTTCATTTAAAAAAAATAAAGTATCCAACTCATTCATTAAACTTACCTGTATTCAGAGTGTATCAGCCTTTTTGTCCCCCACTCCACCTTCCAGAAGTGGTTATTACAAGCTGTCTTACATGGTGACCACAGGGCCTCATTGTGGCTCCTTGGCATGGTAGCATTCCTACTCAGGAAGCATCCCCAACAGGGGCTGTCCTCACTGAGACTCCAGCCATTTTAGTGATGTCTTTATCCTTCCAGTTAGTTAGGAAGAGACTTCTCTGGTGGGTAGTGATCTTACTGGGTTTAATAACTAAATAGATTTTAAGAAGATATATGAAGTCTCTTTCCTTGGTTGACTTTAAGGGGGCAGCCATATCTTATATATTTGCCTAGTTTCACCACAGGATTTTCTCAAGTAATGTTCCTCTCTCAGTGCTGAGATTAGGGTCTTCAGCCATTCTAGCAGCAGGACACAAAATAGGATCCTTGATTGTATTTTCTGCACAATCTGCTTTTTACTTTTTTTTAGAAATTTCTGAATGTGAAGTGTCTGACTCTTTCTGAATGTGAAGTATTTGACTCCTATTAGACCATCAGTGAATGTTATTTCTCCTCTCTTGCCCCTACCACTTGTCAGCTCAGGGTCTGTTTAACCATATTAATATCCCTTAATTTTGATCTGGGAAACATCTCACCTACATTGTTGATCAGAAAATGAGAATGGGCCTTCATGCTAGCAGAAAAGCCCATAGCTCACATTGCTCATGCCACCAGTGTTCTATTTGATGACAAATAGATTGGGGGAAAAGTGATGAGGGAGTTTAAGCTAAACTTGAGTTCAGTATGTATGGAAGAAGGACTTCAGAGAGAGCAGGAGAGAATATATACCTTTTCAGAAATACCTGTGGTGACATACAGCTTCACATGGAGCAAACCACAGTCCGCCCCAGAGCATCAGTGATCTTAGCAAACTGGCAAAGAGAGCTGGGGCTCTTCAGAACCAGGAGACATGGGCCTAGAATTTGCCTTGTAGAACGGTGCAATTTCTAGAAACTTCCATCATCAAATTCTGAGAGAGAGAGAGAGAGAGAGAGAGAGAGATGAAGTAGGGAGAGCCCCACAACTGGGTGCTTTCAGAGGGAAGACTAATAATAAGGAACCAGTGCCTGGACATGGTGAATTTTGAGGTGGACTTTGAAAAAAAGGCAGGATGCAGTGTTATACAGAGGATGGGAGGACCTTCTAGAAAAGGGAAGGGCATTCACAGGGATGCACAGTATACATACCAAGTGTTGGAACTCTGTGATGAAATGGATGCCTACATCTTCTCCAAGTCCCAGTTTCTCCCAAAGTCTGGACAACTGTGGAATATACTCAATGCACAAAAATCCCTTTGCCAATGTGCAGTCAAAGCCAGCAGTGACCAGTGACCTTGACTGTGTGCTACCTTTCCTCCATTGTTCCCCCACCTATTTTGTAACAATCTGTATGGTTCCTCTTTAAAATCTGGGCAGTGTTATATATAGACTGTCAAAGGTCAGAGTAATTAAATTTGTATCTGAAGATGTCCTCACAAAGCAGAATCTAGTTATCTGGGTATTTAAGATAACAGGGAGGGAAAAAACATTCCAAGCAATAATAATAATTGTGAGGCAGCATGCTACAAGTAGGGCAATTTGATTATCTCGTCCAAGCCCCACAATAACTCTGTAAAAGTTATTACTTCAATCTTATTGAAAGGATTAGTGATACGCAGGTCACAGTTCAGGGTCTTCAAAGTTCAAGATGTTTGGTGCCATTGTCGGTGTTCGAAAAATGGGTCTCTAGTAAAAATGATCGTGTGGTCTGTTTTGCATGTAGGCGACTTCCTGTTGCTGGGTGGCCTCACTTAAGTCAGTTCACTTTGAAAAAATGGCACTACATCTCGGTCAGTTGAGTCAGTGCCCAAATCCTAGCTTCTGCCTCTTCATATCTTTGGTCCCAACATCAGTTCCATTGTGATAGGGCTCAGAGTTTGAAAGATCTGAAATCTAACCCTACCTCCATCATTTTTCTGTTGTGAGACTTCAAGATACAGAATTGGCACTTCTAGGTCTGTCTCCCTTTTCTGAAACGAGATGGTTCTCATCTGGAGGGTTGTTGAGATAGTCAGTGAGGCACGTAGCCATGTAGAAATGAAAGCAGCCGGACTATAAGCTTCTGCAGCAGATAGGTGCTGGGCCAGCATTCAACCTGGGCTGTCTCATTTATTCTTCACAGCCCTCATGTGAGGAGGGCACTTGTAACTAGGCAGGCATGAGGAAGCTCAGTATCTTCCCAGTTTCACCCCCATCATAGGTGGATTTAAGTTCTGTTTTTGTCCACTTTCCACTACCCCTGAATAAATGTACACAAGCCACTTAAAACATTTAGATGAAAACAAGTTTATTCTAGCATTGAAAACAGTAAAGTTTTTAAGAAATTGAAGAAGTAGTTTGTGTGCAATTTCTAAAACCCTTAGAGTTAGAAATCTATTTTTATGGTATTGACATTTCATTAAAAATAGATTGTTATGTGATAAGATTTCTGTAATTTCTACAGAAGTAGCTAGTTATGTGGCATTTTTCCCTTAGTTTCAGTGCCCCAACAATTATAAGATATAATACTTTAATATCTACTGATAATGAAGAATGTAATTTTTCTTCTCCACATTATAACATATTCTGCCTTTTGCCATGAGGAAAATTACGCATTACATTGGAAATTTTAACATTTTCACATTTCTCCTTTAATATTTTAAGGCATGAAAAGACATTGTTACAGCTTAGATCTGGAAAGTCTCCCAAGAACTCATATGTTGAAGTCTTCATCCCAATGCAGAAATGTCCAGAAGTGGGGCTTTGAGGAAATAAATTGATCATGAGGGCTTTAACCTCATTAGTGGATTAATCCATTAAGTGGATTAATAATTTGAATGAACTATTGGAGGTCATGGAAACTTTAGGCAGATGGGGCACAATTGGAGGAGGCCAGTCCCAGGGGAACATGTCCTTAGGAACTATATCTTGTCCTTGGCCCTGTCTCTCTCACCCTCTCCCCTCTCTGCTTCCTGGCTGCCATGAGCGAGCAGCTTTCCTCAGACATACCCTTCTGCCAGAATGTTCTGCCTCACCTCAGTCCCAAAGGGAGACTACCAACTATAGACTGAAACCATGAGCCAAAATAAGCTTTTCCTCCTCTAAGTTGTTCTTGTCAGGTATTTTGGTCATGGTGATGAAGAGCTGACACACACATCATGGTGCTCTTCTGTTTTTACATGCAGGTTCAACTTACTTGAAACTGAATACTTGTTTACAAGAGGTTTTATGTTAGTAGAATGTTCATAAATACTACCTTAATATATAGTAGAAATGGCTAAGGAAAAGATTTACATGGTTAGTACTCTTAGCAAAATAAAAATTCTTGTATTCAAAATATTAGCAGCCTCTATAAAGGGGCTCTACTGTTTTAATTTGGATTTCTATAACCTGGATTTCTTAAAGTAAGCCTAGACAGCTTATTTGATTCAAACAAGAGTTCATGCTTGAAACTAAATGAAGGTTTCATGTATATTTGGGTTTTCAGGGGGAAAGACAGGTCATGCTATCACTAAGATCCTAAAGGGAGATCCTTAACCTCATCAAAAAAAAAAATAAGTCTAAAGAACTTGGGAGTGATGTTTCACTACTGATAAAACTAAGGCCCTGTACCTTTCTCCCTCCCTGGTGCACCCATTCTGCATTGGATCCTGGCCAGCTACGCTGCACATTAGGACAGAGTCAGAATGATTCTTCCCTAGAATCTTCTGAGAGACCACGGCCCTCTTGCACTTCTACCCTCTAGAACTAAGAGAATACATTGCTGTTGTTTTAAGACTCCCAGTGTGAGGTACTTTGTTCCAGAGCCTTAGGAAACTAATGCAGCTGCTAATAATATAAGCCTGAAAAAGTAAATAAATCAGGTTGCTTTGTTTTTGTTTGCCCCTCAAGTAATTAAGAAGCCCAGAGATTGGCAGTCCATGCAGGTATGTCAGCTCCATGAGTTACCCTAGGATCCTCCTCAAACTGTGATCTTCAACCAAATGCTTGGAAGGCAACTTTTGGAGCTCCTACAAGCATTTCTGGCAGGCAAAGTTGGGGGGAAGTGAAAGTCCAAAAGGCCTGAGCTGAGTCATTGGCCAGGAGGAGCTTTCCCAGAAACTCCACCCAGGAACTTCTCTACATTTCATTGGCCAGAGTTGTGTCACATGACCAACCTCAGCTGAAGGACAGGTGCCCAGTGCTGCCCTTTAAAATCAGTTGTACTGGTGCAAATGGAGTGGAGGGTGGAGTTGGGCCAGCCTTCTGACAACTCTACCACCTCCTCAGGCCTCCAGGCTCCCTGGCTGCTTGTGCTCTTTCCAAGAGAGCTTTACAACAAGGAGCACTCAGACCTGCTATGAAAGACAAAAAGATTTCTATCATTTTATCTTCCCAACCTACCCCTGTAAGTGTCACTATTGCCAATCTTGAGTATATGATTTGTGGGAGGTTCACAGCAAAACAGAGCATTCAAGAGAGGCTGGCTAGGACCTCCTGATTCATAGTCCCAGGCAATATGACCAGTATGGTCAGGCAATGTAACCAATAAGATTTTAGAAGGTCTCACATAGATACTTCTATAATGAGATTGTAAATCTGTGTAAACTCAGGTGTACAAAATTTTGCCATAAAGTTCCATTCTCACCAGTGGCAGTCCAAGGGCTTAAACTTGCCAGTTGAAGACAATTCAGTCTTTTACAAGTTAGGCGTTTCATCTAAGCCAGTGCCCACTGTTCATTTTTTCTTCTCCCTGCCACGATAGTGCCAGGGTTCTGGGATGGACTCACATGTTTCTTTGGTGTTTAAGGAATGGCCTCTGAATGCCTAGAAGGTCTTTGCTGGCCTCTAAGGAGAGCTCTGTCCCTGCATATTTGGGGGCTCTATCAATCTTCTAAAATGCCTGCAGAACTGTTCTTGTCAATTTTTTGCAGTTGGTTGCTGTTAATATCTTGTGGATTGTTTTGTTTTTTTATTGAGAGAACAATTTGTCACAGGCTTTTAAGAAAACCAAAAAACATTTGCTCTCTAATTAGAGAGCAAATAATAATATGTCTATTATTTCATTCAACTTGCTTTCTTGTTGTAGAGCAAGACTTTCTATTAGCCAAGAACTACAGTCAAGTTTTCCCAATAAATAAAAGCTGCTTTTCTCTGGAGTATGTAAGAGGACTTGTCAGCATGTTATAGATTCATTCTTACTGAAGATTCTAGTAAATTGTCAGGCTGGAAGCATGTTGATGGAATCAGTTTGCTTTGCCCCTTACTGGGAATATTTTTTGGAAATATTTAGAATGCCAGTGTTTTTTTTTTTTTTTTAATGTTTCTATTAGTGCATTACAATTATACGTAATAGTGGAATTCATTGTGACGTATTCATATATGCACAAGATTTGTTCCAGTTCATTCCTTTTCCTTTTACTTCTCCTTTCCCCTGCTCCCCACTTCTTCTGTTCTTCCAGTCTTTCTTCTATTTATTTATATGTATTTTTTCCTTGGCTCATTATAAAAGTGGTACATTGTGGTACATTCATGCATGCACATAGCATAATTTGGTCTACTTCCTTTGCCCTAGTTCCTCCCCTTTCCCTCTTTTCTCCCCTTCCTCGATCCCCTATCTCTACAGCTCTCTCTCTCTCCTGTTTTCATGAGGTTATCCCCACCAGTGTTTTTTATTTTTTTTTTTCTCTCTGGCTCCTAAATATGAGGAAAAACATTCAACCCTTGAATCTGGCTTACTTCACTTAGAAGACTGTTCTAATAATCTTCTAAGAATTTATAATAATTTTCAAATAATAGTGTCTTGAAATGTATGTTCCAAGAGTGTTCATTCTCTCATCCATTCAGTGAATTCTTATTGTGTACCTGTAATGCCTCAGGCATCATTTTGTGCTTGCCCTGAGCAAGCATGTCTTGGAAGTTCTGTCCTCTTGGGGGAGAAGGCAGCACCTACAGGCAATGATGCCAGAGAGGACTAAATAGGTGGTGTGGCAGAACTAGACTTGGACTTGGGTCAACTTTGGTTTGCTCTGAGGATACAGTGCCAAAGCAGAAAGTTGAACAATAAGAGGGGGCTAGTCTGCACAGACTTGGAGGCAGAGTCTTCAGTACAAGTGTGCTGGCTCTGCCTCTGGACACTGAGCAAGCAAGGGTGATATATTAGCTATGGTGGCTGTAGGGACAGGCATGGAACCTAGGAGTTTCAGGTAGAGACTGGGACAGCGTTGTTGAATAAGAGTATATCATGTAAGACTTTGTAACTGGGGCTGTTTTTTAAGGCCACAGGAAATACAAAAGCAGTATGAATGTAAATCTTAGTGTAGCAATTTTCAAATTGGTGTCCTTATTGGTCTCTTTATTACACAGTTTTAATTGTGCCTTCCAGCCCCCACCACATTCTCCTGTGAATTCCCAGAAGGAGGGGGCTTTCACTCAACCCACTGAGCTCCCCTAAGAATCCCACCTCATTAAGCCACAGTCTGTCAAAAGGCTGTGTGCATCCTTCAGGGGTGTGGAGCACCAGGGCCACTGCATGTGTGGGTAACTGGATGTGATGCTGATTCTGAGGATCAGAAGCTGGCTAGATGTGTCCCTCAGGTCAGGTCTGGGAAAAAGTCTCTTCATGTGGCTCTGAACCTCCTAGAGGATGAAGAAACAGCTCCTGTGAAGATGCTGGCTGAAGGCGTGCTGACTTTGTAAGCATCGCCACCTAAGCACAGCCCCTAGTGCCATGAGTTTGTCCTCTTATTTTTGAAATGAAATGGCAATGAGGTTAATAAATCCTTAGAGACATTGTATTAATTTTAGTCACCTGGGGATAACTCCTCTTTAGTGAGAAAGGTAATACCAAGGAACTCCAGCAGCCTAGGAAACTAAAGCTAAAATGTTTCCTCTTAGAGACTGGATGAATGCTTCAGGCCGCTGGCCATGTAGTACATCAAGAAATGCCCTGGACTTTTAGGAAGTAAAGATAACAGCTGCCATTATCAGAGCACATTGATGGAACACTGGAGAGAAGGCTCCATACCAGGCTGTGCATGCAGGCCTAGTGCTGTCCTCTCTGCTCCCCACCTACAGTATGCAGAGCATCCCTGGTGGGAACAATTGCTCTGAAAGTTGGCAGAAAAACTCCCAGGCTTGTCTAAAGTTACAAGGTAGCAATATGTAAATTATACTCAAAGCATTAGTCATAAAATGTCATTCTTCTATTTTCAGTAAATATTCAAGATGTGATATTACAAGAAAATTTGGAAAAAGAAGATCAAATTCTGGTTTCCCTGGCAGGATTAAAACAGGTATTTGCAGTACTCTGATACTATTTGTGTCACACAGGCCACCCATTTGGTGCCTGCTCTGGGGAGGGCACCTTAGAACATGGAATGCCATGATATTAGAGCCAGTATCTCCGTAACCCTAATATCCCCCCCTTACTCCTTCTAGTGATTATGTCTGACAAGCTGGCAGCTCAGAGGTGGTTCACTGGAGCTAGGTGTGCAGGCAAATGGTGCTTCCTGCTTAGGACATGACATACATATCTGACCCTGTGAGAATCTGACCATTAACACCACAAAATTTTCCCTGGTCATTGCTAAGTTTAAAGGGTTGATAAAGTTGAATTTTTCCCCTATTTCTTTTAGTAAAATGTTAACATTCATACTATAGTAGTCACCCCTTAACCTCCAGGGCAATACTGTGATCCCAGGGGATGTCTGAAACTATAGATGTGCTGCATGTAAGGTTCAGCACTATGTTTTCCTAAATTCAGAATACCTAGAATGAGATTTAATTTATAAAATAGGATAATTTATACTATAATCCCAGTAATTTGAAAGTGTTCTCTCAAAATATTTTATTTGCCCTTCTTGTGAGAAGAGACAGCACCTATGTGAATGAGTAGGCATGCTGGATACTCCTACGTAAGGGTGACTTGAACACAGGTGCTCTAATACTGTGACAGCTGATGTGATAGGACCGTGCATGATTTTGCTGTACAGATGATTTACATTCTAGGTTGTTTGAAGGGGCAGCAAGAGACTTCACCACACTGCTCAGAACAGTCAACAATGTTTATTTTTTCTAGAATTTTCCCTTTAATATTTTCGGACTCCTGTTGACCACAGGTAACTGAAGTCACAGATGAGGGGAAACTGCTGTATAAAAAGGTCAATGACAAGTCTAAACATAGGAGATGTAACCAGCACTCTAAATACAAACTCATTCATCTTTTTTATTTTATTCTTTGAAAATAGATCAAAGACATTCTAAAAGGTTCCCTGCGTTTCAACCAGAGCCAACTGGAAGCTGAAGAAAATGAGCAGATTACCATCGCAGATGACCACTACTGCTCCAGTGGCCAGGGCCAGAACGAACAAGTTCCTGGATCCACCAAGCAGGTACAATGCTGTTATGTGAATGGGCTGACATTGAGTAGAAATTCTTCAACGTTATGAATAAGAAAAATCCTACCAAAGTGTTTCAGATTACCACATGTGAAGTTTAAATAAAACACCACACGTAGCCCCAGCCAGGGATGCTGTGTACAGGTTGTACACTCCAGAGGTGGTGCCATTAACAAGGGTAATGATGAACTAGAGTTCTGCAGTGCTCAACCTGAAAAAACCCACATGTGGCAGCAAGAGCTGCTCTTATTCTGTGAGAAGAGAAGACAGCTATCTTAATTGCCTCCATTCTGTTAGCACAGGAAGTACTATCCCTGCTTTCCTAATGCTTTCACTTGGCTAGAACTTGTTCTGCCAAAATTACTTCATCTGTCTTCATGGGGAAGAACTTCATTAAGACAGGAGTCAGCAAACTTTTTTTGGAAAGGGCCAGACAGTAAAACATTAGGATTGGCCTACCACATATTCTAACAACCCTTTAAAAATGCATTCTGTGGATGAGGCCTGGAAGCCAGACGTGACCATAGTTTGCTGCTCTTGGGTCTCAGTATTATGTAGATTTGTTCTAACCTAGAATCCAGTTAGAGAGGATCTTAGCACTTCCTTGCATGCTTTATCCCGCCTCTTCCTCTTGCAATGAGAAGGCCCCCAGCTCACCAGGTATTATTTTCAGATTCCCTGCCCGCATCAGTAAGTTTTAGCTCACTGTACTTTATTTCCCTCCTATATCTGAAATAACAGTTTAGATATCTCATCCTGAATGTAAGCAAAAGATTTATCTGAAACTGGCATCCAGAAGCTTAGGAGATATGCCTTAAGAAAGAACTCTGCATAACCTTGTAAAAGCTATTTGTCATGGAGCAGTTCTAGCTACTTAGTGCAGGTTTCAATTTGATTAGTTCCTTCCCTGCACAGCTGTTTTACTTTTCAAATAGAGCACAGACCCACCATTCTTAATAAGAAATTTGGGGATTTTTGAGACAAGGTCTCAATGAACTGGCTATGATTATGGGAATGTACCACCATGCCAAACTTAACATATTATTTTTAGGTGAATGTGTAAAAATACTACAGACCCTCACCCCCCCCCCCAAAAAAAAAACCTTTACAAACACTAATGAATTTACTAAATTTAAAATGTCTTTATTATATTAAGCCAGGAACGGTCATTCCTGGTTCTGGTATTTATAAGGACCTGTAATGGACACAATGAGTTCCCCCGTTGGTAAATGCAGAGCCCAAAAGCATAAACAGGAGATAAGGAGAGTATCAGGGGTGACACCCACAACAGAGGCTCTCCTAACAAAGGAAGCAAGGGAGTTTTATTGTGGAGATTATGCCTATTCATACCAGAGAGACTTGTAGAGGCGGGCATATTCCTGTGCATGTGCAATTAGAGATCATACTTCTTCATAGAGTCCATGTTTAAATGGCAGGCAGGAACCCCTCCAGGGATGAGAATTTAGCATTATAAGGAACAAAGTTTACTTTGGCTGGTTTAAGCCAATTCCTTGTGGAAAGCCTTATTGAGAGAGACACTCTGAAGGGTATTAGCAGTTGTCATTTTTGGACTCTCCTGCAAACACAGGTGCTGGACTTTGTGTAACAGCTAACAAAACTTCCCCACCCATACCTTTTACTCCTTGTTGATGAAGAGTTGGGAGAGGGAAATCATTTTGTGGAACACCTTCCTCCTGAGTTAGATGAGTGAACTTCACTTGATGTCAAAGGAAGGAACAAAATCAGTAAAACCATAGCTGAAGTATCCTGTGCAATTGTTTTACTGCAGCATTTTGAAGCACATCTGACATAAATAAGATCAGTAAAATGGACATTCCTAATTTGATTAGCCCAGAAAATACAGACTTAACACCCTGCAGGATCCAGGAAAGCAATTCTGAGAACCAGTCATTTATTCCTTGTGCTTCCGGGAATATTTGTTGAAGCCAGGATGCCTGTTTCACAGTGTTCTCAAGGTACGTTTCAACATCAGGAGTGTTACTATAAGAACAACAAGAAAGTACCCATGCTCGTACAAACTCCTTTCTCAGATACAGTTCAAAGCTAAGGTAGTGCCTGGTAACCAGATTACTAAGGATTCTATTCCTTTTTGCTATGTGGAGATGGCCCAGACATGATTAACACCCTGGAAAGAATACCTAATAAGTTTATGGGCTCCTACCTCCACCAGGGCAAGAAGATTCTACTGAATGTATACCAGAATCCATCTTCCTGGTTGTGTTAGTTTTCAGTACCTGAGGAGAAGAAAGATTTGTTTTGGTTCGTGATTTCAATCCAAGGTGGAGAAAAACTGCTCCCTTCAGCTATGTATATGCTCACTGGGGCTCCTTCAGATCCCCCCCCCCAAACAAGCAGGTATCCTGTCAGCATATGGGATTCCCAATCAATTGTTTAAACTGAGCTCTGAGTCCCAGGGCAAGGTCTCCAGAATTGGCTTAAACCAGGGTTATGTAACTGGTGGCCCTTGGTCAGTGTTCTGTTTGTTGGGAGCCAAGGTAAGAGTCTGGAGTTATTGAACAACCCTCTAGAGATTTATGTTAGGAGGTTGTGGACTCTGAGTGTTCCAGATATTGAGTCTCAGGTAGTCCATACAAAGGGAAAGGTTTCTGTTACTTCCTTGGCAGGCTCAATCCAGGTATTCCCAGAAAGCCAGAGCCTCATATTGTTGGCTTTCCCTTACAGATAATCTAACTGAGCTGTTATTGGGAAATATGTTAAATAATTCAGTGACTACAGCAGTATTGATGGGCTCAGGACAGTTTATAGCCTCAGGGTATATTGCAGAACTCAAACCCAAGGGAGGATATGTGGAGTTTCGGGTGGTTACCCTTACTTGGTGCATTACTTTAATGGGTCTTTCATCATAGTACACAGTTAAGTTAAGAACCATGGAAAAGTTGGTCACAGGTAAAACAGAGGAGTCAGGGTGGTCAAAAGGGTTTTGGGTAACATATCCAAGAGTCCATTAAATTCCTGCCTTATCCAGGATTGGGGAGATTGTTTTTCTGCCCTTGTGTTCACATGGAAAGAACTATACACTGAAATCATAACAGTTAGTTTGCTGGGGTTTGGCAAAATGTAGCCAAGAACAGACAATTATGTCAATAATAACATGAAGGAAATCATGTATAGAGTGTCTGCCTAACTATTTTAGAAGACAAACTCTCCAACAAGAAAAGTAGAAAGTAAAGCCTAACAACAAATGATCTTATTTGTTTGATCTTCATTTCCATGGGTCCCAGCCTATAGGAGGGGCATTTCCAGGCTCATCCAAAGTCTTCCAGTTCCAGGATGCTCTTTAGTCTTGTGTGAAGAATCCAGGGAATTACACCTTACAATTTAAGAGAAGAGTGAGTAGTGAATAAAATTAACACCCAGTACAAGTTGTGTTCACTGGGTCTTCAGGGAATCCTGACTTATATCCAACCCCCTAATTCATAGGGATGGAAGTATATTTTGGTAAGAGGAAGATTGAGGTTTATCTATCTATGAAAGGTAGCCATCACCTGCCCCAAGTTCATTGTATCTTATTGCCAATTCTGGTTCCACATCAGAACCACTGGCTCCTGGAAAGGATTTCCATTCCACATCTCAAAGAGGCTGAGCTTCCCTTTAGGAATAGCTTCCAGGAACTGTACTCGGAAACAGCTTCCAGGAACTGTACTCGTTTTGGAGTTTTGGGGGTTTTTTTTGTTGGTGGTGGTTTGGTTTTGGTACCAGGGATTGAACTCAGGGACACTCAACCACTGAGCCACATTCCTAGCCCTGTTTTGTATTTCATTTAGATACAGGGTCTCATTGAGTTGCTTAACACCTCATTGTTGCTGAGGCTGACTGTGAACTCACAATCCTCCTGCCTCCCAAGCCACTGGGATTACAGGTGTACACCTGGCTTTTACTCAGTTTTCTTGCAATTGGTCCTTTCCATGCCTATCTCCATTGTATTCCAAGCATCTGGGAAACACCAGCACTATCTTTGAAGGAAATCTATCCAGCTGTGACAGTGGACCTATTTTTGCTTCAAGGTCATTTTCTAAATTCTGCTTTTTCTGTTACACAGGGGAAGGCTTCCATCTAAAATACACCTCGGACCTCCCAGGGTGGCTGGCATTGCAGGTCCTCTCCAGGCAGCATCCCTGGCTTGTACCATCTTAGCCAATGAGAATACAGGCAGCCTTGTTTGAATGAAGTTTTTTTTTTTTTTTTTTTGGTAATATACACCTTGTTCTCATTTTACATAAGATCTCCTTTAAGTCTGGGGTCCTTGTTACTCCAGGAAGCCAGTCGTATAATCACCTACACCACCTTTGTTAGCGACCTTGCTTGCCTGTCATCCACCCTCCTAAGCAGGAGACATTTTGAAGCTTGCTTTGTTTCCTCTGTGTAGGGGGAGCACTGTCTGGCAGTACTATTGTTTTGCTTTCCCATGAGGGGATCTAGAGAGGTCAAACAACTCCTGGGTCCCAGAATCCAGCAGGATACAAAAGAAAATGTCTTTTAAGTCTAGAACGATGTCATACTTATAGTCCTGGGAACATTAGCTAATAAGGTAGAGGGACTGGGAACAACAGGGTGCATGTCTGCACAGCTTCACTAATTACCAGTCAGTCCTGAATAACCTGTGCTCTCCTTTCCTTGGTTTTTAACCAGCAGGATGGGAGAAATAGAGGGCAATCTGCAGGCTCTCTTTAAACCCTGTTTAACAAGAAGACTATCACCTGGTGGAGCCCCTTAACCTTGCCTCCACAACTGAGAGCCATGAAAAAATTCCTGCCTGAGGATTCAGCACAGGCTTGATTCTAGCCATGGCCAGAGGGGATTGTTTTACTCAGGCCAGCTGTTGGTTTGTTTAAGATAAACTTTACTGGTTTGGCTGATAGTTCTTCCCACTCATCCTTGCAGACCTAGGTTTGATTTGAGTCGGGACAGTTTTGGGTATTATTGGTGTTTTACAAAGCAGCGCTGTAAGCTCAATGCTAGGACTCTTGGGGACCTGTACTTCCATCCTATCCTGCTGAAGATGAGTTGTTGGCCCCAGTTTGGCTAACCAACCTCTTTCTCAAAGGGAAATGGGACACTCAGGAATGAGTGCTTTAAAACCTTGCAACCTCCCCCACAGGCTCAAGAAACCCTTTTTTGGTAGCCAATCAAGGAGCTCTTTGACTTCATCAATCTTCATTTTCTGTGAGGGGAGGTAATAGCAGTTGGGTTTGTCCCCTACCCTCGTGAGACAGTTTGGGTATTCCCTCTTCAATATCCCTCCAATTTGCAAAACGCACACTACTTCAGTCCCAGCTTTGCTGGTGGCCAGCATGTCTCGTGTTGGAGGAAAGGGAGACTTACCCACAGTGACTTCTTTCTTCCCTCAGGGTTACCTGGAGGGCACCTGTTAAAAGGGCTGCCTGCTTCTTCATCTTCTTCAGCCTTATTTGTTGTTGAAAACCTTGAAGGCAATATTCACAAGTTGAGGAGAGTTAGTTTCTGGACCCACATTCAATTTTGGGAGTTTTCTCCAGATATCAGGAATACCCTGAGATATGAAGTAGGTTCCAAGCACTGTCTGGCTACTGTCCCCCCTCAGAAATCCATGGGATGTGTCTCTGAAGACATTCTTTCCACCCTCCGCATGAAAGCCTTTCATCTGGCCTCTGCTGAATTTCCCTCAGTTTCTCCAATTAACTAGGCGTTGGCCAGCTTCTGGCACCCCTAGTGCTCCACTCTGACTCTCCCTGCAACTGTGTTGGGGTTAGGAGGGACTCCAGATCTGGCTGTCCAGCCCTCTAGCTTACTGGCTTGCTTTCTTGCCTCTGCTGACACAGCCAACTTTTCTTCTCCGGTTAGGTTTAAATATCCACCCATAAGGGGTATCTTCACAACCCATAACCCCTTATGAGAGTGACAAACCTTCCTGGGTCAGCCTCAGACCTTGGCCATGTGCCTTCCAGTTATAAAGGCTAGTGATGAAAGGCATTTGTACATACATTAGAGGGAAGAACTCCATTTCCTGGTTTATAATTGGTCCCATGTCTAATGTTGCCGTCAGGAAGAGGTGTTTATAGGTTTGAGGATGAGCTAGGTGCAGAGGCCCTGGGAGAGTCCTCCAGACAAGGGGGTTGAGGCTCAGGAGGGTAGAGGACTATTCTCTTCTTAGTCAAAGAAGACTGATTAATTTATATTTCTTTTGGAGTCCCCGATTGTGATATAAGACCATAAAGCACTGTCCATAGGGAACTTCATACCACTTCTCTTTCCTCTTACAGATCTAGTTGCAAAATACTATTGCAATTTAGGAACCCATCCTCAAGACCATTTCTCCTGGTCACACAGGAGAAATGTATTGTGGCCAAAGACGATGTTTCTTAGTCACTGACAAATAACCAGACATCCATCAGTGATGGAAACACCCTCACGGGCTGTCCAAAATGGTTGTTCTGAATGAAGATCCCACAAATCTTTACCTGGAATAATTTTTTAACTTAGTCCACTGTCAAAGGATTTCAGAGCATTGAAACTGTAAAATTATAGAACTGGGAGCAGGTGTTTCAGCTATCAAAAAGCCATAGCTCCCTCTGGAGCTCTAGGATTTGATTTCTTTTTGCCTTGCTGTAGATCTGCCAAGGATTCTGTACTGAAGCTTTCTGTATTCAGGCATCCCCTACCAACCTCCCCTTCAGCCTGGACTGAGCTCTAGCTGACCTTTGTGTGAGCTTGCCTGACTAAGGGTCTCCTGAACTCTGTTACTACAAATTTGTTAGCCAACTCAAGAGTCTGGCACTACTGACCAAGCTGGGGAGAACTTGCAAACAAAATGTTCAGAGATGCTGAGTCAGCCAGGATGGCAGCAGGTACAACAGGAGATCAGAGTGAAGAAAGGCTTCTCACTTGAGCAGGTAAGGAGAACACTGGGTGGATCCCAGAGCAGTGGCTCTCTAGGCAAAGGAAGCAGGGTATTTTACTGGGGAGACAGAAACCTGCACTTGTCATCACATGTGTATACACACAGACCATGCTTCTTCCTGTGTTGCACATTTAATATGGCAGGCAAGAACCCCTCAGGGCAGAGAATTTAGCAAGATTGTAATGGGCAAGGTTATATTAGGTCACCTCTAGAGAGGGACTGGGCAGTTTGGGCTAGTTCCTCACGGTCCTCTCCAAAGGGCAACAATGAATTTGGAAGATGGTGGCAGTCATCAGGGGAAGGTAGCAACTTCACCGCCATAAGCACAGGTGCTGGACCCCACATGCATCCCCAAGATGAGCCAGCTGAGATATATGAGAGGAAGTGCCCTGCACCCTCGCTCTGGCAGGGCCTCACCTGGGTGCAGCATCCAAGAGATACTTCTCGTCTGCACCTGCTGCTGAGATGGCCCTTCCTGGACCTAAAGATCCCCCAAGTGAAAGAGAAGAGCTTCTCTGCCTAGTCCCCTTGTGGCCCCTTCCCTGTGATATTTAGCAGCTTATTAAGAACTAGTGCTCCTGAAAAGATTTGACCAGAGAAAGGAGAACAGGGAAGCATTCTCCTTAGACATAATTTTGACCAAGACAACAAAGTCATTCCATCTTTGGTACAGCCCATCACCAATCTAACATGTGAATGCATCACCAGAAAATATCTCAAGACCCTAACACTGTTCCCTGGCCTCCTGTAACTGAAAACTTAGGATCAGGAAGAGAGGCAAGCAAATCAGGAAGAAAAAAAAAAAGTCCATGGGGCCTTCTGCAGCAAAGCACAAGGATCTGGAGAATACTGATCAGGGGTCTCCCAGGCAGGAAACCTTGACCCACCTTCTTCCTGCATGAGCCTGCACTGTAAGCTAAGAGTCATCTGCACTTTCCTTCTCAGGGCTTTTGAGTAGAGGCAGGGAATGCTGGCTACAGTCAGGAACATGCCATCTCAAGGGTAACAGGTAGGTACTATACAATTAGAAAAGTTCTTCAACCTGTTGGTCCTACCTAAAACTGTCCAGGACCACAACACATGGTTCCCTATTCCCTTGATCCTTTTTATTTTATAGTGTGAAATCAGGATTAGGGTAGAAGCCTATAGGATGTCTCCTAATGATGGAATGTTGTCTATCTGTGCTATACAAAATAGCAGCTCCTAGCCACATGTGGGCACTGAACACTAGAATTCCCAGTGACCCAATAACTGAACTCCAAATGTCTATAACATTAAGATAAAAACTTGGGCTTCACGAACCAGCTCCCAAGTAGGAACTTTGAAGGCTTGCTCTGCCAAGTTACTAGGTGTCCAGGGTACCTGCTGTAGTAAAGACCACTATGGAAAGCCATGAGGAATCCATCTTGGTGTCTAGATTTAAAAAAAAAAAAAAAACTGGAAGTAATGCAGTGGAGTGGAGGCCTTGAAGTTGCTTTGTGATATTGGCCAAGAGCCCAAGGCCCCTCTCTGGATCTGTAATATTAAGGGCAGAAAGAAGGATTAAAAAAAGAACACAATTAAAAGACTAGGGATCACCAAAGCCCTGTCAGACAACTTGCACTGTCTACGCCAGTCCACAACCTGTATCTGGGAAGAAACAAGCCAAATAATCAGAAGAATGGGAAGAACCATCTTTACTTCCAAGGAAGGGCTTTGAAAAGTATCCCCCCTCTTCAAAGCCTTTCCGCTGTCTCCACTGTAGGTGATCATGCTATCCCTGTAATAGCAGTACCACTTGAGAAGTAGGATGTACTGTACATGCTCTTTCATTTCCACCCTAAGACAAGCTCTACCAAATAGCATTCCAACCAGAAACCCATTTTATAAGAATTCAAGGTTCTCTTGATGTACATGCAGGACCCAGTCATACAAAGTGTCCGCTGTGAGAGTAGGGGGCTAGACCTGCAGCCTCGCACTGACTCCCGTGGCCTTGGGCGCTTAGAGTTAGATGTATGCAGGAGGAATGCCACTCTAGGGCAGCAACATTCTCCCCAATGCCCCATACACAGGATAGTAAATGGGGATGAGATTTGATGTCCTTCCCTCTAACTCAGGAAAAAGAACAGTCTTTATCAAACATTTCTATGTGAGTGTTATTTTCAATCATGTCCCTTTCTCCCAGAATATCACATGCTGCTTCTCTTTATAGGAATGGATGTGTTTGCAGAATGTCATTAGCCTGAGAGTTAGAAGTGGGGAACAGCAGGGCCTGCTGCGATTTTAAGGCAGATTGCTCAGGCTCCTGAGCTGACTGCCTCACAGGGTGATAAGTGTCAGAGATGGGAAACCCCTGGCTCATTATCTAACCACTCACCCCCTATATTACTGAGGAAGACATGAAATTTGAAAATAGACCTGACAGTAAGTGCTGCTAACTCCCTCTCCAGGCTCTGCACAACCCAGGGTTGGCCTAGGCTGCAGCAATCAGGAGGCCCTGGGGGCACCTCCAGCCAAGGGGCTCCATGTATCTCTTTAGACCCTGCACTAATTTCCACCCATGCTGTGGGTGAGTAGGCAGGCATGGGTACTGGGTCAATGTACACCACCCTAGACAAGGTAGGTGCTTTTTCTGCTAGCTGGCATTGGACAACCTTGGTCAAATTATAGCTTTGCTAACCCAAAACCTCTATCTGTGTTCATGGATTAGTTCAGCAATTATGAGTGGCTTTTTTTTATCTTAAGGAGGAAGATAATTGTAGACTAAAGTGATTCTCTCTGTACCTTTGGCATTTCACCTGGCACTTGCTTGCCATTCTTGGGTTTTCCTATTTATAGAACCTACCACCATCGCCTCAGGAGTCACTGATATGCATACCCTCAAGGAGCTACCACTGAGGAATGTATGAGGAAAGAAGCAGCAGGTGGTAGTTAAGCCACTCCAAATGTGGCAGCTCCATTAAGGAGCAGTCTTGGTAGGTTTGCATCTGCAAACATCACCTTGCTTCACTGTGACCCCATACACACACTTCGAGAAAGACAGCGTCCTTATCCGCATTTCACAGATGAGAGAATTGAAGTTTAAGGAGGACCAAGAGATTTGCACTCAGGTCCCACATGATATGGTAGGGCTGCCCTTGAACCCAGGCAGCCTATCGAGGAGAAAGTTGGGGGGGGGTTGTTTTTGAACCCAGGAAAGACAGCACTCTGCTTTGGGGGCTCTGCAACATGCTCATGACCCTGTATTGCTGCTAAGTGCCCAGGCTCCAGAGCAGAGAACCAGGCAGAGCCTGGGGCAAGGTAGCCTGGCTTTTCATGAAGGCCTGC
This sequence comes from Marmota monax, assembly GCF_021218885.2. Taxonomy (NCBI): domain Eukaryota; kingdom Metazoa; phylum Chordata; class Mammalia; order Rodentia; family Sciuridae; genus Marmota; species Marmota monax. Next base: position 15,455,820 of record NW_026693008.1, on the reverse strand, counting down.
TGCCCTGTTCTTGGCTAGTTTCTCTTTTCATCCACCTGTTCTCTATTTCACAGGCTTCTGCAGAAACTCCTGGGCTCCCAGACAGAGGGGGCTCTGATGACTTCATCCTGGTTTCAAAAGAAGATGAGGGGGGCAGTGCCAAGGGGCACTTCTCAGGTCAGGCTCAGCCTCTTCGCACCCTCAAAAGCACATCTGGGAAAAGCCGGACCCTGGCCTGCTCTCCTCTGGTGTTCTCAGATCCCCTGATGGGCCCAGCCTCAGCATCCTCCAGCAACCCCAGCTCCAGCCCTGATGACGACAGCAGCAAGGACTCTGGCTTCACCATCGTGAGCCCCCTGGACATCTGACCACAGGGACCCAGTCTCCCCTTCAGGGGCCTCCCTAGGGGAGACCCCTCTGAAACCAGTGCTGCTTCCCCAGCATGCATTTGGCATTGGTACAGCCCATTGGAACCCTTTAGAAAGAAGCAAATACACCTATGTTCACAAAAATGCAGACAGGACTTTCTGGGCCCTTACCTGACCCCACCCCAATTCTTGCTCTGAATTAGAGCCAGACTAAGTACCCAGAACCATACTCTGAGAAAAGACCAAGCCACAATATGAACCACTTTTCCCCAACTTCTCCTCCCCAACTGAGAGTGTCTGACAATGCCATCAGTTACCTTTAGGAGGAGGTGGACAGCTTCCCTCCCTCAAAGCATCAGCCACCGGGAAAGTAGTTGATATCGAGAGTGCTTTCTCTGTAGAAATCTGCCTCATATTACTTAGTTCCTACCTAGGGAAGCCATATAGCAGAGCCAAGTGCAATAGAATGAACTAGAACAAGGGATTCCAGGACATGGAAAAACCCATTACTCAATTACTGACCTCTCAAAGTTATGATTTCTAGAAACTGGGTCTAAAGTTAAATTACACCATACCTCAAAACAACTTTTAAGATTCTTTTGATTTGTTAAAGAAGACATTTAAAATCCTCAGACCTTATAGTTCCTCCTTAAACAATTACATTTTACTTTTTAGAATCTTTTACAGAAAACAAGGTCACTTTAAGCCATCTTTACTATACTGACTTCATAAGTTGCAAGAGTATTACTATCCTTGAATTAAAAAAAAAGTGACCCTGACTCTAAGGGATACACATCTTTCAGTCAAAGTGTCTCTGGTTTCAGAGCTGTATTTTACTGAGAAGTAAAGGGGGAAAGCCTTGTTTATTCCTATCTATAGTCAGAACCCCTTAGTGGCCTTATGGTAGCAGTGACAGGGAATTGGACCTGGAGTCCTTTCTCTAGGGAGCAGGGCTTCCTAGAGAACATTCCAGGTGCTGGGATGTTTCCTCCCTGGGAGGGAGGAAGGAATTGCAGGGCCTGTGCTCAGCTATGAACTCCTGTGTCCTGGGCACCACCACCAAGACCAGGTCTGACAGTATATACTGGTACTTTCCTGGGCTTCAACACAGATTGGAGACCAGCTCCCTCAGCTGGCAGTTTAGGAACACACAGCATCACCTAAGCTGTTTCTCTCTGTAAACGAAAAGGACCCAAGAAGGACACCTCTCCCCTGCACCTGAGCAGGTACTCTGCCAGGGACAAGTAGGGACTGCAGATGGACATGGGGCCTGTTTTGCTTCCCAGAGTAAAGAGCAGCCCTTGCAGGGAGGCCTGGCTCTCCTCAGCAGATGGCAGTGGCAGTCTTCATGGTAACTTTAAATGAAAAGCTAAGTCTGAAAGAAGACTCCATTTATGTCCCTCCCACTGATAACCATATATTTCTCTACAGCAAATGTAATAATGACATGATTTCCCACTCGATCTCTAAGAAAATGGTGATGACTCTCAAGTCAGCTACTGCAGAGGTGGTTCTAATTAGCTCTACAATTTGCCCTTAATTAACAGAAATCCCCTCTCACCAGCAATGTGAGGTTAATGACTGGTTTGGCCAGATGGTGGGGTGTCTGTCCTTCCATGACTGGGCAACTGCTTAACAGTTGCACCAGTTAGCTCCCTGGTACCTGAGTCTGGTCCTCTCAGCACCTCTGAGTAAACTGTTCCGGGGCACGTCCCTGTGGCGACACTTTGTAAGCTCTAGGTCTTTGTGCAGTGGGCAGCCTCACACCTGTGCAGGGGTCACTTTCTCATAAAGGACTTGGGAAGGTGTCAGAAGTTCAGTTCTAGGAAGTACAGAATTGTCCTCTGCTCACTCCCACATCTCCTTTGCCCTGGGAAATAGAGGGATAGCTGGGTGTCACTGGCCACACAAGAGCCACTGCCACCCACCAAGCCAAGAAGGTTCCCTGCAATTGGCTGGGCATTTAATCATCACCAGAAACTCTCAGCCCTGTACATATGCTAAGGGAGGGTCCTCTCCATCCTGTACTTCTGTGCTGGTGCCACAGGAGCACTCGGAGGTGCTGCCTCTGTGAGCCCACTCCCTTCTCAAAGGAAACGTAGGAGGGGAGCCTGTAATGCAGCACCAGCCTCAGACCCCACCCCACAGGTTCAGAGGTAGAGCAATGTAGGAGTAGTGTTTTTTTTCTAAGTGACTTTTTTTATTATTATTCTTTGGTGAACATTATTTGCATTTTTTATTAGTTACAGTGCTAAAGAATGTGTTCCTTTTTATTATTTTATCAGGTACTTACATTTATATATTTTTTTAATCTTGGACATATGAGACCTTTTTGTTTTTCTTTACCAATTGTGGTAATCAATGGAATTCCTCGCATGTTGTGATTATTAGCAGTTACATTTTATATACATTAAGCTTAGATTAATTCCCGCTGTCATCCACTTTTTTTATACATGTCCCCATGCATTCCTCTCTAATGAGAAATGAATTAAAATTATCTGTGCATTACAGACTAGAGGAAGAAAATCAGCTTACTTTGCCTTATATTGTATGTATGCCAAGGTCATATAACACTTTAAACATTCAGCTATACTCGATTATTCTTGCAAGGATGAACTCCCCCTTATGTTCAGTGCCAACTGCAATCTGTAAAGAAGGACAGCACTGCAGAATGAATGTGCTCTGCCCTCTCACATTTGACTGGGCTGACTCTAGAGCACTGTCCTTTGCAGCACTGAGGAAGCTGCCATGGAGCTAGGTGCCTGCCACTAGCAGGAACACTGCCTTTACTTTGTCAGAGATGCTGAGTAGACATAAAGCTCTGACAGTTATAGTTGATCCAAATTTATCAGGAGACAGCATGACAGGTTATCACTTTTGTTTTTTAAGAATCACCCGTACGGGTCATTCAGAACAAGAGAATGTATGAAGGACTTAAGTCTCCAGCTCGCTGAATGGCTATCCTGTGAGTGCAGGGCTGGTTCCATTGCTCCTCCCCAGCAGACACATGCCTGGCTCTGCCCTGTGTGTTCAGTGCAGGAGCAGCAGGGAGCCTTGGGGCAGGGAGAAGTGGCTGCAGGAACAGGGACAGCAACTGGCCAGCCAGGCTCCTTCTCACTGGCCAAATCACTTTGTCGGTGTTAACTTTCAGTAGCTTCTTCTAGTGGTAGTAGTTCATGTAAGCAGGCTGGAGACCACGTTGATATAAAAAGTTGTCATGATAACTTTTCTCTCAGTGGCATAATTCACTTGATTTATAGAATTCCCAGTAGTGCCCTCTACAGCATACATACCATGTTTCTCATCCATCTTTATGCTGTAACTCATACTGATATAAGAAACGATTTATCCTTTTGGCAAAGTGATCCCACTCAATACGGTTATAATAAAAGACTAATGTGAAACTGACAGTGTAGCTTGACTTTTTCCAGGTGGGGTGAACACACATTGAGGTCAAGTGCAGGTATGGACATGGTCCAGCCCCCAAGCAGAGGTCACACAGCCTCAGCACTGTCTTGGTCTCACCTACCCCCTGGAAAAGACCCAGGACTCACACTAGTTGCCATCCTCTCCAACTCTGGCAAGTTGCTTAACCTCCTGGGCCTCGGATTCCTTATCTACAAACTGAAAATTCTAGTAGTCACCCATTTCATGGGGTGATAAGGATCACAGGGGATAACTGATTTAAAGCATGTAGCATAGAGAAAAGCAGGACAGCTAAGGATGATTCTGGACAGGGTAGAGTCCGACCCCTTCCACTGACAGCCATCCCTCCCCCACCCCCCAGAGGCCTGGCTACTCTTGAGACAATCCTCCTGCTTTGCCTGCTGATTCAAGAGGCCATTTGGGGGCCGCCCCAAAAGCCTACCACCCCTTCCCACTCCCACAGCATCAAGTTTGTCCTACTAGCCCAACATTCAGCACAGGGCAACAACACAGGAGTGGTGCTGAAAGCATGCTTAAGGGACAGCCAGGAAAGGTGGAGGCTGGGGGAGGAACCTTTGTAGAGCCAGGAAGCCAGTGGCTCCTAAGAATGGGTGCTTGGGCCCAGCCCCAGACTGCAGGACACTTTCCCTGCCTGTGTGCCACAGCTCCCTGCAGGCTCTGTGGAGGGTCTGGTCCACCTCTCAGAGGGCTCCTGCTAGTGAGGGTTACCCCAACTTCCTCAGGCCAGTGACAACCACATATGCTCCCCTAATGGGGCCTGGGGTACCTTGCCCACGTACCTCAAGACTGATGTGCTACAGTTCATCCTGCCCTATATGCACCCCCCTCTGGAGACTTGGCTGGAGTCCCAGGAAACTGCTGCTCCTGGTGTGAAATGAGAGAACCAATCACCCCGCACAGCTCTAGACAGAAAGCTGGGGGTCAGATGTGAGTGCAGCTGCCCTAGCCCCTGGTTGGGACTGACCACCTGAGGCCAGTGCTGGTGTTTTCCCACAGCTCCCCTGCAAGGTTAAGCTCAGGTTGCTGGCTGCCTTCCCTCTGAGTCTTCTCTCAGGATCTGCTTCTGGGAAACTCAAACTAACATTCCTTCCCTCCTGAGACATGCCTGGCTCACCCCAGCAGGTTGGAGAAAACAGGAAGCGGCCAAGGTGTCAGGTTGACTGAGCTTAGAATCCTGGCAGAAGAGGGGTTGCTGAGATGCTCCTTCCCTCCACTGTGGTCAGGAGACTGCTCAAGTCCCATCTAAGGGCCAGGACAGCCCCTCTGTGTTCCAGAACCACCTAGTTGCCAACTCCCATAAATGAGCAGTACCCATGGCCAACAGTGCCCTGCTAGGAAGAGCTACTGACAGTTCCCCTTTATTTTGTAACTTATCTCTGCCACAGCCAGCATCCGTAGCCTTTTGAGGATGTATGTGTGTCATCAGAAACTTTTGCACTGAGAGCCACATCTGTTTGTGAGAAGAGATGGTAGTTCTCACAGGAAGGGAAAGGGCCCTGGACATAGTGACAGCTCCACAACCCAGAGGATCCACTCGACATCCGTTATCTCACTCCAGCAAATTCCAATGGACAACCTCAGAGTGTGAGATTACATGAGTGTTCAGACACAAAATACCCCTGAAGTTGCCAGGAAAGGGTGGAAGAGACATGTTTCTATATAAGGAAAAAGCACTGGGGGAAAAAAAAATCCCTCCCAGCCTGGAGGGAGCCCTGAGGCTTCAGGTGGAAGGGCTAGGCTAGCTCAAGTCAGCTGTTGCTCTATAGGGGTGACAGGGACTCCCACTTCAAAAAAAAAAAAAAAACAATAAATGCTACCAAGTAGTTGAAGTGTGGAATTATGACTGCCAAATAGGTTGCACTTGCCCACCAGCATCTGCTGTAATGGGGGCTGGCCCCCCATGGAGGACTTGATGAACCAAACCCCTGGTGACTCAGCAAAGTGCACTCATGGGCTGTAGTTCAGGAAGTAGCCTGGAAACCCTCCCATGTCTCTCAGACTCATAGAAATGAAGGGATATTGAACAAGGTATAACTGAACGGAGGATGATGCACACAAACTCTTTCCTCCGCCCATGTGCCCACTCACTGATCCTGTTGATACTTGGCAAGTAGCAAGCTCAGTGGCCACACTCCTCCCTAGTGAGGCTCCACCAGACACGTCCTGCCCATGGGACTGAGTTGTGGAGGTCCCAATATTATGTTTCATTTTGCCGGCACAGTAAACTATTCCATGCACTAATGCAACCATTCATTATGCTTTGGGTCAAGGTCTCAGGCAGGGAACAGGAGGATGACTGGCCCCTGGGTATCCTGCTTTGTGAGGCCTTGGAAGACTCAAAAGCTGAGATGTAGTTTATTCACTTAGATATCTAAGCTGTATATGGAGGGGGAGAAAAGAGCAGCACACACCTGAGTGCTAGGTGGAAGCAATTTGCACTTTTTATAACCTACCCCCAGAAGAAACATGGAATCAGTCCTTCCACATTCTATTCATTCAGGTAGTCCCAAGCTCACCCAGTTTCAAGGAAAGGGAGAACAAATTCCACTTCTTTATGGGGAGGGCAATGGCCCAGAAACACATACTAGACTGAAGTGCTGCTGGGGCCACTTCTGGCACTGACTGGGACTTCTCCAGGGTGGGCAGGAGGCAGCTTCAGTGGTCCTGAGATGGACTAAGGCTCCTCTAGCCACAGTGCAGAGCTTACAGACTTCATCCAAACCTGAGCGGTAACTGCCCACTCCTCACCTCCAGGAAGCCTTCTGTAATGGTTTTAAAAAATAATCTGAAAACTTTTGACACCTTCCTCCTATCAAGAACCCCTGGAATCTCAGCTCTGAGACTCCTTAATCAGTAGAATAATATGGAGGAAGAAGTGATGCAATACCAATTTCCAGTACCCTGCCTCAAGAGACTGTCAGCTTCTACTCCCTGTCTCTTGGCTCCTGGCCACCAAGCTGCAAGGAAGCCCAATGCAGCTCTGCGGGCAGGCCTACATGAAAACAGCCAACAGACTACAACAACCTAGTGTGCCATCTTGAAAGTGAATCCCTTTACCTCAACTGACACTGGGCAGAACAGAAAAAGCTGTACCCCCTGCAGCCTTCCCAAATTGCAGAATCACAAGCAAACATATGAGATGTTAAGCCATTAAGTTTTGGGTTGGATGGTTGTGCAGCAAGGTACAACTTTCCTAACTAGCAGTATTCATCTCAAAATTCTCTCATTTGGGGACCATACATCTTTCCTTGCCCTTTCCTCCCTCTCCCTTTCCCTCGCTCTCTAATAAATATATTCATATCTAAGTTCATAGTTTACATGTCCCTTCTTGAAAAGAGGTCTGAGTCTCTGTCACTCACTGTAAGGATTCTGTCCTCATAGAGTTTCAGTCCAATGGGGAAGAAAGGCAGGGCCCAGAAAATGCACATGTGCGAATTTTTAGATGGGAACTATTGTGGCGGAGGTTAGCCAGGAAGCCCAGATAAAAATTAAATTCCTAGGCAGAGAGACAGTTTCTCAGCCTCCCTCAGGTGCCGAGCTGGGACACTGTAATATGGGCAGAGGCAGGGGTAGAGAGAAGATGACCCCAGGGGCCCAGGAGGGGAAGCCCTTTTTCTCCCCAGATTTCAAAGACCAGCCTTTCCTAAGCCTCTTTGTCATCTTTGCTTCCACTCTCAAACCTCATCCTAGGGAAGAGTCAGGCCAGCTTCGATCCAATCCCAGGGCTGCTCACAAATTGAAGGGAGCCCAGAGTGACTTGGCATCTGAAGAGATGTTAGTGTCTAGACATGTGGGCCCTGCTATCCTGCCTCACCCTACAGATGCCAGAGCACTGTCCAGCCACTCTCCCAATTAAGAGGGGACACTGAGCAAGACAGTCATCTCTGGGAACCTCCATTTCCCCCATCTGTGAAATGGGGTGGGGAAAGGCTGACAGAAAACAAGATCCAACTATATTGTTGTTTGCAAGAGATGCCCCTTAAAAGCAAAGACAGCCACAGGCTGAAAGTGAAAGGGCAGAAATTAAAATACCATGCAAATGGAGCCCCAAAACAAGCAGGAGTAACTAGCCTCGTATCTAACAAAGCAGACTTCAAATCAAAATAAATCAGAAGAGACAAAGATCACTTTATATTCATAAATGGAACAATCCAACAAGATATAATAGTTATGCCCCAAAAGGCAGGTGCAACTAATTATATAAGAGACTACTCAAATTGAAGCCTCAAACAGACTCCAGTACAATAATACTGGGTGATTTCAACACACCTCTCTCACATTAGATAGGTCATCCAGACAGACTTGGTAGAGATTCTTTGGATCTGAAAATATTATAAATCAAATGGACATAACAGATATGTATAGAATATTTCCACCAACAACTGCTGAATACACTTTCTTCTCAGCCGCTCATGGAGACTTCTCAAAAATAGATCATAATTTAGGGCACAAAGCAACTCTTGGTGAAAAACAAACAAAAAAAAAAGAGTATAATTTTTTGCATCTCATCAAATAATGGAATGAAATTAGAAATCAACACAATGAAACCCTACAGAAACTATATGATCACATGGAGATTAAACAATACACTTTTGAATTGTGAATGGGTGATAGAAGAAATCAAGGAAAAAATTTGAAACTCCTTAGAATAGCGATACACTATACCAGAACCTCTGGGACACTATGAAGGCAGGTCTAAGAGAAAAGTTTATAGCTGTGAGTGCCTACATAAAATCAGAAAGATCCCAAATAAACAACCTAATTATGCATCTCAATGCCCTTGAAAAGAACAAACCATCCCAGCAGGCACCTAATGAGGTACCAAGTGGTGTCTGGAATAATGTGAGATACATGGGCATGGAGTGATTCTACTTCGAGTTGGAACAGCAAAGGACATGGGTGAATACACTAAGGAACTACACCTGGGAAGCTGAACTCAGCCAAAAAAAAAAAAAATTGTGCAGAATTGGCCACCCCGCCCTATAATGGGATTTCTTGGGAGGCACCTGAGAACCACACCCACAGAAGTGATCAGCCAAAGTCTATCTCTAAGGGCAGACCAATCTAATGTCTCCAAAGAAGGCACTTTCAACCTAGCATAACTAGACCTGAGGCCCAAATAGATCTCAGCACCACCTGCCAGATTACCCCCTCACAGAATACACTGCAGAAGTGGTACCCTGGGAGTGCACGGATCTGGTATGAAGGTCAAACCACAAACTGGCTGTACATCTTAACCTAACCCATTCCATGTTGGCAGAAAGGGAAACTGAGTCTTCTATGAAATAGCTTCAATCTTAGGCCACTCCATTGGGCAACTCTGCAATATAATAACAGAAAGATTAACATACCCTACCTCTTATTCTATCAATTTATTCAAGAATAATTGTCTACATTCAATTGTCTTTCTTATCAATGACCACCCATTCTGGTCAAATATGTTGACCACTTATATCAGCAGAGAAGGTCCCTTCAGTCTACACCAAGTTAACAGATTTTTTTTTTTTTTTTACATATTTTTTTCCTTATTCCAAGGTGGGCGGGGGTGGACATTCTTGCTGTCCCAATTTTTTCAGGGAGATATATATATATATAGAGAGAGATAAATAAATATAGATAGCATATATGTGTGCTTATTTTCCTTGTGTTCTCTCATATTTAGCATTTTTTAATGTAGTTATCTGTTTCTAGCATTGTCTTGTGAGGGTTCAGGTTCATTGAACTGTACATTTTAGTTTGAACTGTACATTTTAGTTTGATCTTGTTTTATTTTCATGTATTTCTCTTATTTCTCTTTCTTATCTTCTCTTGCTATCAGCCTAATTCTATTGTTCTTTCTCCTTCTCTCCCAATACTATGCTTCTTCTGTTTTTCCCCTCCCTCTGTATAAACATCACCTGCTACTGCACTTCTGCATTCTCTGTTCACTTTTGAAATTGCAAAGTGTTTTCTAACTTCCTAACACACCTCCTCCCCCACCCAATTAACTGTATATTTACCATCAGTTAGAACTAAATTGTTTATAAACCCTGCCCCCACCACTAATAACTAATACAGTCTTTATGGCTGTGGATGATACAGCTGACACCCGCTACTTGCTTTAAATCCAGAGCTAGCTTGTGGTTATTGTTTTCACTGTTAATAATTGCTGAACCCACCATTCCTGTTTATTGATGGCACATAATATTGAAGATGTCATAGAAGGATCTGGGTATTTACTTTAATACTGTTTAGTGTTTATTATTTGCAACAGTTGTTACAATTGTTTATTTTCCCCCATTCTATGAGGTATTGGGAACCTACTACAGGGACATGAGAAGTTCACAGGTTAGAGATTCTGCTGCAGAACTAAACATCCCTTCATATTACTCCTACCTAAAGGGAGGAGACAAAAAGCCCCAAACCATCAACAAGGAGGAACAATCAGAGAGGGAACTCAGGTCCCACCCCTCGGCATCTACTCATACATCAAAAACAGAGAGAAGTCCCAGAACAAATAAGATAACTACATACAAAAGAACATGAACCAAACAAGAGGTAGAGGAATCCACTTCAACTGATGCACAAGACTAGGATCTCTGAAAACATGAGAAAACAGGCAAACAAATCTCTGCCACCCCATCCACAATCCCCCAACAGAGGAACCCACCGATAGTGAAGCAGACAAAATCCCAGAGAAAGATCATTTTTTAAAACCCAATTATTATAATGTTCAATGAACTAAAAGAAGACCTAAGTAAGGAAATAAGAGCACAATTACAGGACATGAAAGACCATTTTAATAAAGAAATATAATTAGTGAAAAGAAACCAAACAAAACTCCCAGAAATGAAATATAATATCAATCAAATTACCAACTCACTTTAAGGCATCAATAACAGACTAGATGGTGTAGAAAAAAGAACCTCATCCCTCGAAGACAGAACTTCAGGCATTGACAACAGGCTAAATGTTTTTGAATACACAGAAGGTAGGGAAAGGAAAAATTATAGAACATGACTGAAATATATATATGAACTCTCAGATAACCTTAAAAGACCAAACCTGAGAGTCATAGGGATAGAAGAGAACACAGAGATATAAACTAAAGGCATGAAGAACAATAGACAGTTACAGAAAACTTCTCCCGTATCAGAAATGAGATAGATAGCCACATACAGGAGACTTATAGGATCCCAAGTAGACCCAGCCAGATGAAAAGATCACCAAGACATATCATAATCAAAATGCCTAACAAAGGAAACAATATTGAAAGCCACAAGAAAGAAATATCAGGTCACATGTAGAGACAAATCAATAAAGCTCACTTCTGGTTTCTCTACCCAGACCCTAAAATCAAGGAGGGCCTGGAATGATATATTCCTAACCCTAAAAGAAAGCAACTGTCAGCAAAGATTACTATGCCCAGCAGAATTCAAGTTTCAAATTTGAGGGGGAAATAAAAGTATTCCATGACAAGAATAAACTAAAAGAATTCAGGAGCACCAAACCAGCACAACAAAGAAAACTCAAACTTCACAGAAAGAAACTAAAAAATAGTTCCCAAACAGAGTAAGTTCAACAGAAGAATAATATACTAAATGAGAATCAAGACAGAATAAAATAGAGCAAAAAAATGGCAAGAAACCACAAAAAAAATCCATATTAATACAGAATGTTAATGGTATCAACTCCCCAATTAAAAGACACAGATTAGCAGAGTGGATCAAAAAGACAAAATCCAACTACATGCTCTTTACAAGAGTCCATCTTATGGGCAAAGATACCCACAGGTTGAAGGTAAAAGGATGGCAAAAAATATTCCAGGCACATGGTACAAGAAAACAAGCAGAAGTAGCTATTCTCCTATCTGACAAAGTTAATTTCAAGCCAAAGGAAAAAAAAATCCAAAGAGACAAAGAAGGTCATTACATCCTAGTAAAGGTAATAATCCAAAAAGAAGATAAAACCATAGTAAACATGCCCCAAATGTCAATGCCTCAAATTACATGAAAACAAAATACTCCATGAAATTAAATTCCACATAATAATACTGGGGGATTTCAATATACCCTTATTAGCATAGAAAGGTTATCAAAATAAAAAATTAACAAAGATATCTCCAACCTAAATACCACCATAAATCAGATGAACCTAATGGACATGTATCGAATAGCCCACCCCAAAATAGCTGAATTTACCTTCTCAGCTGTGCATGAAACTCTTTCCAAAATATACCATATTCTAGGCCACAAAGCAAATATTTTAAAAATTGGTATAAGCCCATGTATTCTATCAGATCACAATGGAATTAAGCTAAAAATCAACAGCAAGAAAAACAGTAGAAACTACATAAACTCATGGAGATTGAACAATACTCCTAAATGAAAAACAGATCAGAGAAAAAATGAGAACAGAAGTCAAATTCCTAGAAATGAACAGAATCAAAACAAAGCATATCAAAATCTCTGGGACAGTATGAAAGCAGTTCCAAGAGGCAAATTTAGAGCACTGAGTGCCTACATTAAAAAATTAGATACCAGGGGCTGGGGTTGTGGCTCAGTGGTAGAGCGCTTGCCTAGCACACATGAGGCACTGGGTTCCATCCCTAGCACCACATAAAAAATAAACAAAATAAAGGTATTATGTCCATCTACAACTAAAAATATTTTTTTAAAAAATTAGATCCCAAATAAGTTTATGCTAAATCTCAAGGCCTACAGAAAAAGAATAATTAGCCCCCAAACCAGTAGAGGACAGGAAATAAGATCAGAGCTAAAAATCAAAGAAATTGAAAATTAGAAAATACACAGGATCTATGTAATGAAGAGTTGGTTCTTCAAAGAGAAAGAAAATTGATAAATATTTACCCAAACTAACCTAAAGAAAGAGAAGAAGCAAATCAACAATATTAGGAATGAAAAAGGAGAGATTCACCCCTGTGAAATCCAAAGGATTATCAGACCCTATTTTTAAAAGTTATACTCCAATTAGCTAGAAAATCTTGAAGATTATGGACAACTCTGTAGTACAATTTCAGATCAGGTATTTTATGCCTCCTGTTTCACTTTTCTTGCTTAGTATTGCTTTGGCTATTCTGGGTCTTTTATTCTTTCAAATGAATTAAGAGTTGTTATTTCTAATTCTGTGAAGAATGTCGTTAGTATTTTGACGGGGATTGCACTGGATATGTATATTGCTTTTGGTAGTAGGGCCATTTTGACAATACTAAGTCTGCCTTTCCAAGAACATGGAATTCATCTTCTAAGGACTTCAACTTCTTTCTTCAATGTTCTATCATTTTCATGTTAGAGTTCTTTTACTTCCTTGGTTAGATTAATTCCCAAGTATTTTATTTTTTATGGTTATTGTGAATGGGATGATTTTCCTGATTTCTTCCTCAACTGAATCACTGTTGGGAGTATAGGAAAGCTATTGATTTATGGGTGTTGATATTGTATCCTGCTACTTTGCTAAATTCATTTATAAGTTCTAGAAGTTTTCTGGTGAATTTTTTTTTCATCTTCTAGGTGAAAAACAGAGAAAGTTTGACTTCTTTTCCTATTTTGTATCCCTTTGATTTCCTTTTCTTACTTGATTGCTCTGATATATGTTTCAAGCACTATATTAAATAGGAGTGGTGAGAGTGGACAGCCTGTCTTCTTCCTGAATTTAGTGGAAATGCTTTTAGCTTTTCTCCATTTAGTATGATGTTGGCTTTGGGTTTGTCATAAATGGCCTTTACAATGTTGGGGTGACTTCCTTTGATCTCTAGCTTCTCCAGCATTTTTTTTTAAACATGAATGAGTGCTGGATTTTAGCAAAGGCATTTTCTACATCTATTGAGATGATCATGTGATTTTGTTCTTAATTCTGTGTAAGTAATGAATCACATTTATTGATTTGCATATGATGAACCAAACTTCCATCCCTGGAATGAAACCCACTTGATCATTGGAATAGAAAACACAAGACAAAGCTACCAACCTATTGCCATCTGATATTTGACAAGGGTGCCAAAAATATATGTTGGAGAAAAGACAGCCACTGTTTCAAATGATGCTGAGAAAACTGAATAGCTATATGTATAAAAATAAAATTAGACCCCTATTTTTCACCCTGCACAAAACTCAAAACAAAAATGGATAAAAGACTTAGGATCTAGACCAGCAACCTTACAAGTGCTTGAAGAAAACATAGGGTCAACACTCCATCACACAAGTGACAGCACAGACTTCCTTAACAAGACCCCCAAAGCACAAGAAACAAAACCAACAGTCAGTGAGACACCATTAAACTAAAAGCCTTCTGCACAGCTAAGGAAACAATTATGCACATGAAGAGAGAGCCCATAGGAGAAAACCTTGGCCAGCTATTTGTCTGATGGGGATTAACATCCAGAACATATAAAGATCACAAAAAATTTTAACACCAGAAAACAACCCAATCAATGGGCAAAAAACCTAAAGAGAAACCTTTCAATAGAACACAAAAGGCTAATAATAAACACATGAAAAAATGTTCAAGATCTCTAGCAATTAGGGAAATGCAAATCAAAACTATACTAAGATTTCATCTCACTCCAGTCAGAATGGTAATGATCAAAAACACAAATAACAATAAATGCTGGCGAAGTTGTGAGGAGGAAGAAAAACCTATACATTGTTGGTGCGACTGCAGACTAGTACAATTACTCCAGAAAGCAATTTGGAGGTTCCTCAAAAAACTACTGATAGAACCACCATATGACCCAGCTATCCCACTCCTGGGCATTTTTCCCAAAGGACTAAAATTGGCATACTACAGCAACACAGCCACATCAGTGTTTTATAGCAGCACAATTCACAATACCTACATTATGGAATCAACCCAGATGTCAATGGATGAATAGATTAAGAAACTGTGGTCTATACACAACTCTACTCCGCCATTAAAAAGAATGAAGTTAAGGCACTTGCTGCTAATGGATGGAAATGGAGAATATCATGCAAAGTAAAATTAGCCAAACTCAGAAACACAAAGGTCAAATGTTGGTGTTTTTTTTTTCTCTTATGCAGAAGCCACGGTAAAATAAAGAAAGTGGGAGGGAAGGTTAAGATTACATAAAGAACCAATCGAATATAAATTAATGGATAAGTGAAAAGAAGTCTAGTAGGCTAGAGGAAGAAGTGGAGAGGATGAGAAGGAAAACAGGGGATCTTGAATGAAACTGATTTCCATGCATCAATGAGTGTGTTGGGATGAAGCCCAACACTATGTAAAAAAACCCTAAAGCTCTAATATTTTTCAAACTTCCAAAACTCAGTAGAAGGAAAGAAATAATTGAGAGAGCAGCCAAAAATCAATGAACATGAGAGTAAACAATACAAAGGATCAACGAAACAAAGAGTTGGTTCTTTAAAAAGAGAAACAAGATTGATAAGCCCTTAGCCAAACTTTCCAAAAAAATAAGAAAGATGAAGAAAGGAGACCAAAATTAATAAAATTAGAGATGAGAAAGCAGAGATTTCCACAGACATCAAAGAAACCCAAAGGATCATTTGGGACTATTTCAAAAACTTAAACTACAATAAACTGGAAAATCTAGAAGAAATTAATACATTGTAGACAGATCTGACCTGCAGAAACTGAATCAAGACGACACAGCAAACCTTAATAGAACAGTAACTGGCAATGAGATGGAAAGCTTTTTATTACTGCTTTTAACAAAGAAAAGCCCAGGTCAGGTGAATTTTCAGCTGAATTTTACAAAAACCTTTCAAGAAGAATGCCAATAATTCTCGGTTTTTTCCCATGAAACAGAAGGGGATGAAAGACTTCCAAAGTTATTCTATGAAACTAGTATCACCCACTCATACCAAAACCAGATGAGAACACATCAAGGAAAGAAAACTACAGACCAGTATCCTGTTGAACATAGATACAAAAATATACAATAAATATCAGCAAATCATGTTCAACAACATACTAAGAAGATTGCACATCGTGGCCAAGTTGGTTTTGTTCTAGATGCAAGGATGGCTTAACATATGCAAATCAATAAATTTAATTCATCATATAAGTAGAATTAAGGGCAAAAATCCCTTAAATCATCTCAATCAATGCAGAGAAGGCTTTTAACAAAATCCACATCCATTCATGATAAAAACACTGAAGAAACTAGATACAGATGGAACCTACCTCAATATCATAAAGACTATGAAAAACCCAAATCCAAGCTCATAGTAAATGGGGGAGAAAATTAAAGCATTTCCTTTAAAATCTGGAACAAGACAAGGATGTCCATGCTCCTACTCCTTTTTAATACAGTGCTAGAAATTCTACTCAGAGCAATTAAGCAAGAGAAGGAAATAAAAGATTAAAAATAGGAAAGAAAGAAGTCATATTATCACTGTTTGCAGATGATATGATCCTATACATAGAAGATTTAAAATAAAAGCCTCCACCAAAAGACTGTTATAGCTAATACACAAATTAGACAAAGTAGCAGGTCACAGGTCAAAAAATCAGCATACAAAAATCAATAGCTTTCCTATACACCAAAAAATGTATCTGCTGAGAAAGAAATCAGGAAAACAAAGCCATTCACAATAGCCTCAAATAAATAAATAAAATTCCTAGGAATATATCTAACCAAGGAGATGAAAGACCTCTACAATGAAAATTATAGAACACTGAAGAAAGAAACTGAAGATTTCAGAAGATGGAAAGACCTCCCATGTTCAGAGATAGACAGAATTAATATTATTAAAATACTACCAAAAGCAATATACAGATTCAGTGCAATCTCCATCAAAAGACCAATGACATTCTTCACAGAACTAGAATTTTTAAAAAGTCCTAAAATTAATTTGAAACAAAAAAAGACCTAGAATAGCCAAAGCAATTCTAAGCCATAAAAAAAAAGCAATGCTGCAGGCATCACAAAACCTGACTTCAAATTATACTACAGAGCTATAGTAATAAAACCTGCAAGGTACTGGCATAAAAACAGACACATAGGGCTAGAGCTGTGGCTTAGTGGTCAAGCACTTGCCTGGCACATGTGAGGCACTAGGTTTGATCCTCAGCACCCCATAAAGGTAAAGATAAACATATCATGTTCATTTAAACACACACACACACAAAAAAAAAAAAAAAAAACCCAGACACATAGACCAATGGTACAGAAGACATGGACAAACCCACACATCTATAGTCATCTGATCCTTGACAAAGGTTCCAAAAGCATACATTGGAGAAATGCCTTTTTAAAAAAGGAAAACTGGTTATTCATATGTAGAAGAATAAAACTAGACTCTAATCTCTCTCTCTGCACGAAAATTAACTCAAAAGGGATCAGAGACTTAGGAATTAGACCAGAGACCAACAATGTAGGGCCAACACTCTAGTATATAGGCACACAGGCAGCTACTTTCTTAATAGGATCCCTCATCTCAGGAAATAACGTCAAGAATTAATAAACAGGATGATATCAAAATGAAAAGCTTCCTCACAGCAAAGGAAACAATTAGAAATGTGAAGAGAGAACCTATAGAATGGAAGAGACTTTGATAGCTATTTTTTTGACAGAGGATTAATATACAGAATATATAGAGAGCCCAAAAAGCTTTATACCAAAAAAAAAAAATCAAATAACCCAATTAATAAGTGGGCAAGTAAATTAAACAGACACTTCTCAAAAGAAGAAATACAAATGGTTAATAAATACATGAAAAAATGTTCAACATCATTAGCAATTAGGGAAATACAAATCAAAACTACACCAAGATTATGAATTACACCATCAAGAATACGAATAATAATAAATGCTGGAGAGGATGTGGAGAAGAAGGAACTATCTGTTACAGTATTGATGGGATTGTAGATTAGTACAACCACTGTGGAAATGTATATGGAGTTTCCTCAGAAGACCAGGCATATGACCCAGATACACCACTCCTTAGCATTTAACCTAAAGAATTAAAGTCATCTCACTAGAGTGATACGTGCATACCCAATTCACAACAGCCAAACTATGGAACCACTGTAGGTGTGCATCAATGGATGAATGAATAAAGAAAATGTGGTGTATATAAACACTGGAGTCTTATTCAACCAGAAAGAAAAAGGAAATTACATCATTTGCAGGAAAATGAATGGAACTCAGAAAGTCAAAGGTCATATGTTTTCTCTCATATGTGGAAGCTAGAGAGGAAAAGGGGGGGGGAAAGGTGGGGGGTAGCAGGGATTTCATGAAAATCAAGGGAGATCAGTAGAGGAAAGAGACCAGGGGGTGAGAAGTGGAGAGGGAAGGGGAAGTGCTGGGGAGTGATGGTGGCCAAATTATACTGCTATATTGTGTGCATGTACAGACGTGTAACAACAAATCCCACCACTGTGTACAACTATAATACATCAATTTCAAAAGGGGGGGGATGGGGGGGAGGGCTGGGCAAGCTCAACCATCTGCTGCAGTGTTGCGAGTGGGTCTGGTCTGTAAATGCCAGGCATTGTGCCTGGCTGTCACCCACATTAACTCAAATGCCCAGTCAACCCAGGGAGCAGGCGATGGGGAAGGTTCAACAGTGCACTGATCTGGACAGAGTGAGAGCAGCCCAATGTCTGCCCCCTCAGGACTGCCCCCACCCACAGCAGCTGAGGAGCAGGACCCAGGTTCCTGGGAGTGGCAGGCTCTGCATGATCACAGCATCTCTGGTTTCTAGCCACTGTAGCCAGCCACAGGTCCCAGACCCACTGTGTGGCTACACATGGAGGCACCTCTTGGGACGTGCATACAGGTGACTCACCCCATGCTGTGACAGTGGTGGGTGGCAAGGCTGCTACTGGGTTTCTCAGAATCCTGAGCCTCAGAGATTCAGAGAAAGTCCACTGGTCCTGTGCAGCTAGAGATGTTAACCGCAGAACTTGTGCAGGAAGCCAGGTGAGAGCTGGTTCAGTCAGGCAGAGATGGCCCTCTCTGCTCTGGGAAGGACAGGCCACAGGCAGGGCGCAAATGTCAGACCATCCCCCCTCACGGAGGCGGCTTAGGGAGGGGAGGCACACTGCGCTGGGAGGGAGTCCAGAACCCAGGTCAGCTCTGCTGGGTTCCCTGGGAACAAACCAACCCTGGCTTCATGGCATCTCCCCTCCTGCTCACCCAGGAGCCATGGGTAGACACTCCCCACCCCAACACTGTTTCTTCATCTGAAAAATAAAGGGATTGAGAGGAGAACTGTTCTTTTTTTCAAACTTTTTTTTTTTTTAAACCACAACCCACGGTAAGAAGTAATCCCAGTGGCTTGGAAGGCTGAGGCAAGAGGATCAGGAGTTCAAAGTCAGCCCCAGCAACGTAGTAAGGCCCTAAGCAACTCAAAAAGACCCTGTTTATAAATAAAATATAAAAAAGGGGCTGGAATGTAGCTCAGTGGTTAAGCACCTCTGAGTTCAATGCCCAGCACCCCCCCCCAAAAAAAATATGATGTATACATAGGATTACTTTTGCTACTATATGATACATGAGTCCCTAAATGTCAGTGCCTTACAACAAATGCTCATTTCTCATGAATGTCCATGTGACGTTTGCTTGGTTTTCCTGGCTCCCCTCCACACAGTGATTCAGGGACCCAGCCAATGTGAGGCTCCATTATCCTCTAGGACTCAGAGGATGTCGGGCTCAAACTAACCCAGAAGCAAAATGTCAATTTCAATCATATTCTACTGGTGACAGCAAGTCCCCCAGGGGTCTGGGTATGGTCATCCTGGCAGGATGGCACCTCCCTATAGACAAAGGACCACAGATGTGGCCACTGGTCAATAGCCATACCACACCCTGAGCTCCAAACACACACACACACACCCCTGAAGTAGGTTCATGAGACTTCCTCATGCTACAGAGATGCCTTGTGATTCTGCTGCCTTCTACTGTTTTCCTCTGTTCTATCCTATTTTATTCTATTCTATTTTTGTAAGTGCTGATGTGACCCAATGAGTTCGTCTTATGACCCATCAATGCCTGTAGTTTAAAAATGCAGATGATTCTGTAAGGAAACGACCAGAATATTATACAACTGTAGAATGTACAGAGCTCAGTGGCCACACATCTTGAAGGAGAATTTCATCCAAGAAAAGAGCTGTCACTCAGAGGAAGAAGTGAACCAGTAAAGGTGAATTTTATCCTAAGAGACATCAGGATGTGCCCTAATCCAGCCAAAGAAGTGAGGTGGGGTCAGAAGTCCAGAGGCAGAAGGCATCATAGAGGCCCAAAAAGGGAATTTCTAGGACACCTCAAACTACTGACTGACAGAAATCAAAATGATTCAAATAGTAAGTTTAACAAATTGACTTGAAGAATCCCACATTCCGAAGGTCTGGGGGTATAGCTCAGTGGTAAAGATCTTGCCTGATGTACATGAAGCCCTAGGTTCAGTCCTGAGCATCATCAAAAACATTTTAAAAAAAGAAAGAAAGAAAAATTCCACATTTCCTGATGCCAGGTAAACACAGCACCATTTTTCAAATTTATTTATTTATTTTGGTGCTGAGGAGTAAACCAAGGAGCACTCAACCTCGGAGCCACATCCCCAGCCCTTTTTATATTTCATTTTGAGAGAGGGTCTTGCTAAGTTGCTTAGAGCCTCACTAAGTTGCTGAGGCTGGCCTTGAACTCAGGATCATCCTGCCTCAGCTTCCTGAGCTGCTGGGATTACAGGTATGTACCACCACACCTGGCTTCATTTTATTAATTTCAAGCAACACATCCCAGCTGCAAATGAGCCAGGGCTACTTATGTTTTATGTCTACACAGCAGGTAGAAACAAGTCTGGAATAAGACTTTTCCCAAGAGCCTGGCTCTGAAGTCACACATGCCCAGGTGTGATTCTTAGCAGAATGTCTTGGTCAAGTTTAATCTCACTGAGCCTCAGTTCCCTTATCAGCTAACAGGAGTTGCAATACATCCCTGCAGGGGTCACAGTAAGGACGGAATAGGAGGCAGGTCTGTGACACATCAGAGATTCAGTCAACTTTCATGTGAGAAACCACTTTCCCCTAAGCAGCTGCAGTTTTCCTACCCTCCTCGATGTGGGTATGTGACAGGCCAGTTCTTAGTCACTTCCTGCCTCCATGCACCCTCCGTGCCCTCCACCTGTACAAATCTCACCCCCACCACATTGCCAGCCCCAGAGTCTGGGAGTTTGATTGACCTTCTGTGCACTAGGGACAGGTCTGCTGTTGAGGACTTGGCCCAGGGCCTCTGAGACTCTCCCACCCTGGGATTCCTCACCCACCCCCTCACCATCTGCACCAGCAAACAGGCTCCTCTGGAGAGCTGAGGGCGTGGGAGCTGTATCTGTGAAGTGCAGCCTCTTTCAATGAAGTTACCTTCTATCAAGTGTCAATCTCTAAACCTCCTGTGACAATCAGGAGCTGCTCATTCTACTCCAGACAAAAACCACTTAATTAAACTCATTGGGGTCAGTGCTTGCTTTCCAAGTCTGACTCACTGCCCCAGTTTGCCCAAGCAGGAAAGTGTGGGCGCCCAGTTTGCCGTGCCTTAACACGGAGCTGGAACCCCTTGTGTCTACTGGAGAAGATGTGGTTTTTGTGAGGAGAAAGTCCTGCTAGGGCACCTCAGATCCAGCCTCAGACCCAAGGCCGTGAGGCCAGTCAGGTGAGGTCGAACCACCAGACAGGGGAGTGACGGAGGTCGAAGTCCTGCACCCCCAGTGAGCCTTCAGTTTCCTCATCTGCAAAATGGGATGACAAGCCCCTCTCCTTGGAGAGTCATAGATCCAATGAGATGGTTGAGGAAAGAACTCTCCAGGTCAGTGTCCTTGGACCAGCAGCCGTGAGGGAGGGGGTCAGGGCACATTCTCAGTGGCCATGGCAGCTTTGCCAGAGAGGGAAGCAAGCATCTCAGATCCCTGCCAGCTTCAAAACCAAAACAAGCCCTACAGCCAAGCCCAAGGCAGGGTGGGACACCAGCCCTGAGTGGGAGAACCACAGAGCTCTGATCCTGCCAGGAGCAAGGGAGGGAGCCAAAAGCAAGCCCAGGACTGCAGGTGGCCACGGACTGTGTGGAGCCGATCTGGGATGAAATGTTTCCTCTTAGGACAGAGCCCATACTGTCCCACCTCCATACTATCAACCTAAGGTGACTCAAACTGAGAGTGGGTACTCATTTTTATTCAGGGAGAGGCGTTGTTTTTTCATTAACTTCCATCTATATTTAGCATATTTCCCCAGCAGGGAGAGGCCCATTTAGCCAAGGTTTCTGGGCTGGAGCTGTGAGCGCTTTACAGGGCTGAGCTCATTTGGTCATCACAACAACTCTGTGAGGCAGGAACTATTATTCCATTTTAGGGAAGAGACAACGGAGGCATGGAGGGGTGAAGTTACTCGTCTAGGGTCTCATGGTAAGTTGGCAGAGACAGGCTGTCGACTCCGGCTGGCTCCCTCCACCTTGGGGCTTCCAGTCAGAGAGGCTGAAACAAGGGCAGCAGGAAAGGCCACCTCACTCTCTCCCCGAGAGACCGCAGTGGCCATATCTGTACAAGGGGCCCAGCTTTCCTCATGGGGAGTCCTGTTAGGGTTCTGGCATCCAAACCAGAGACCCGCCAGTTCTCCCAAATCACAGCAGAAGAATCACATGATAAATGCTCTGAAAGGAGGTTCTCTCTGAAGCCCCTCTCACAGGATCTCTAATGGCAACGCACCCACCACTCCTCATGACTGGCCCAAGATGGCTGCCTGCACTCAGCCCCACTTAGGTCGGTTATAAAATCAATATAAAATCAAATCACATCAAGACTTAGTGGTGTCTCTCAAATACATGGAAACCCCCTGCAACCCTGACATCATCTGACACTCTCCAAAGACAAAATTTTAAGGAAGGGATGGCAAACTTGCAATGAGACCTAATGTGATTTGTGAGGTTCACTTAGTTTTGAAATTTAGTTGTCAATCCTTAAAAAAATCGTTCGAAAATCAGGACTTCCAGTAGCTTAACACCTGGGAAGCTAGGTCTGTGGGGTTAAGCCAGACACCAACATGGATGAGCCAGGGGACCTCAGGCTTCACTCCCAGGCTCTCACCCCACTGATACTGCCGATTACCATTCCTGCTTCCCCACGTGTTGAAGTATAACATTAAAGAAGCACACCAAGGGCTAGGTTAGTGGCTCAGAGGTAGAGTGCTTGCCTAGCATGCATGAAGCACTGGGTTCGATCCTCAGCACCACATAAAATAAAAAATAAAGATACTGTGTCCACCTGTATCTAAAAAATAAATATTAAAAAAAAGAAGCATGCCAAGGCAAGCATATAAAGCAGAGTTTACTTAGAAGGGGTAGCAGACTTCTCCTGGGAGGGAGAAGAAGCCCATAGCTGGTATCCCGGTATCAGAAGAAGTGAGATGTTCTGCCCTTTTTATATGTCCTAGGCTTCCTTTGTTCTCCTGCTCTCTTCCCCTTATTTCTCTTCTTCCTGCAGACATGGATAGGCCCAGGAGATGCTCCTGTGGGATGGCCAAAAGCAGCGGATGGATGGAAGGAAGAAGGGGAGGATGGAGCAGCCCAGGACACATTAACATCTTTATAACTCCCTGCAGGGAGGGCAATTCCTGGGACAGGTGACTTTAGCAACAGGTCAGAACAAGGGCAAGTTATCTTACTAGGGTGCAGGAAGAGCTCTGAAGGAATTAACATTTTTTATTTTATTTATTTATTTTTATGTGGTGCTGAGGATAGAACCCAGCACCTCACACACGCTAGGCAAGTGCTCTACTGCTGAGCCACAACCCCAGCCCCTCTGCTTCTGTTTTTCTTTTTTAAAATTAATTGGCAGCCTATTTTTTTAACTGAGTAAGAAGTTAAAGATCTTGAGGACCACCCCTTCTGACCAGTGGACTACAGAGGGAGCTGAGATCCAGCCAGACCACCCACACCAGCCCACATGGGATCCAGGTTCTCAGTAAGCCCGGTCCAACCCTCCCCTGGCAGGGCAGACACCTCCAGAGCCCAGCATCTGGTGCAGGACCGCTCCTTCCAACCAGCAGACTACCCCTGGAGGTCAACCCAGATCTATCCATTCCTGCTTGTGATGGTCCCAGGCACACAGCAGGCCTGGCCTACCCCGCCCCCAGGTGGAGGCAGGTGTCAGACACCCACCAGAGCCTAGCCTCTAGTGCAGGACCACCCCTTCCCATCAGCAGGTCCAGCCCAGCGGCCCAGATCCACACTCCAACTTACACAAGAGGATGCAGTAGCATTCATTGAGAGTCACCAGCAGGGTCTGGAAACCCAACATCAAGCTGAGGTATAGACAATCTGCACATACTCAAGAATATAGGGAAGAAACTGTAATATCTCAGATCCACAACACAAGACAGGAAGACGCATAGACAACATGAAAAAACAAGGGAGGAAAGTGCCCAAATAAACCAGATCCCATGGACAGTGAATTTGATGAAATGTCAGAGAAGGAGTTCAGGAGCTTCATAATTAAAATGATCTGTGAGTTAAAGAATGAGCTAAGTGAGCAAACACAGGCAAAAAATGATCACTCCAACAATGAGATAAGAGAGCAAATACGGGTAGCAAAAGATTACTTCAAGAGATAGACTCTGAAAAAAAATTAATGAAATGAAGGATACAATAAATCAAATAAAAAACTCAATAGAAAGCATAACCAAGAGTCTAGATCACTTGGAAGAAAGAACCTCAGATAATGAAGACAAAGTATACAATCTAGAAAATAAAGCTGATCACACAATGAAAAAAGTTAGAAACCATAAACAGAAAATCCAAGAATTATGGACAGAATCAAAAGTCCAAATCTAAGAGTGATTGGTATAGAGGAAGGCACAGAGTTTCAAACCAAAGGAATGCACAGTATCTCCAATGAGATAATATCAGAAAATTTCCCAAGCATGAAGAACGAATTGGAAAACCAAATACAAGAGGCTTACAGGACACCAAATTACAATAGATCTACACCAAGGCACATTATAATGAAAATGCCTAGCATACAGAATAAGGATAGAATCTTAAAAGCCACAAGAGAGAGGAATCAGATCACATATAGGGGGAGACCAGTTCGTATCTCAGATTTTTTAACCCAGACCCTCAAAGCCAGGAGATCGTGGAACAACATATACCAAGCTCTGAAAGAAAATGGATGCCAACCAAGAATCTTATATCCAGAAAAACTAAACTTTAGATTTGATGATGAAATAAAAACCTTTTTGATAAACAAAAGTTAAAAGAATTTACAAGTAGAAAGCCTGCATTACAGAACATCCTCAGCAAAATATTCCAAGAAGAGGAAATGAAAAACAATGATGAAAATCAGCAGAGGGAGAGATTACACTAAGGAAAATCTAATCAAAGGAGAAACGAACTCACATTAAATATCAAAAATAAACAAAAATGGCTGGGAATACAAATAATGTCTCAATAGTAACCCTGAATGTTAATGGAATAAACTCACCAGTCAAAAGACACAGACTAGCAGACTAGATCAAAAAAAAAAAGGACCCAACAATATGGAGCCTCCAAGAGACTCATCTCATTGAAAAAGACATCCACAGACTGAAGGTTAAGGGTTGGGAAAAATCATTTCACTCACATGGACTGTGGAAGAAAGCAGGGATTTCCATCCTCATATCAAATAAGGTAGACTTCAAAAAAAATCAATCAAAAAGTATAAAGACGAACATTACATACTGCTCAAGGGAACCATACACCAACAACACTTAACAATTATAAATATATATGCCCCAAACAATGGAGCATCTACAATCAAACAAACTCTTCTCAAGTTCAAGAGTCAAATAGAGCATAACACAATAATTGTGGGTGACTTTAACACACATCTTTCATCACTAGATAGACCTTCCAAACAAAAGCTGAATAAAGAAACTATAGAACTCAATAATACAATGAATAACTTAGACTTAACTGACATATATAGAATATTACATCCTTCAACAAGAGAATACACTTTCTTCTCAGTAGCACATGGAACCTTCTCTAAAATAGACCATATACTATACCACAAAGAAACTCTTAGCAAATGTAAAAAAAGTGAGATACTACCCTGTATTCTAGCAGATCATAATGGAATGAAATTAGAAATCAATAATAAAATAAGAAATAAGATCCACTCCAACACCTGGAGACTAAATAAATGCTACTGAATGAACAATGGGTTACAGAAGACATCAAGGAGGAGATTAAAAGGTGTTTAGAGGTGAATGAGAACACAGATACAACATATCGAAATCTCTGGGACACTATGAAAGCAGTTTTAAGAGGACAGCTCATTGCATGGAGTTCATTCCTTAAAAGAATAAAAAGTCAACAAATAAACGACTTAACATTACATCTCAAAGCCCTAGACAAAGAACAACAAATCAACACCAAAAGCAACAGAAGACAGAAAATAATTAAAATCAGAGCTGAAATCAATGAAATTGAAGTAAACAATTGAAAAAATTGATAGAATAAAAAGTTGGTTCTTTGAAAAATTAAATAAAATTGACAAACCCTTAGCCATGCTAACAAAGAGAAGGAAAGAGAAAACTCAAATCACTAACATATGTGATGAAAAAAGAAATGTCACATCAGTCACTGCAGAAATAAAGATAATTAGAAATTATTTTGAAAACTTGTACTCCAATAAAATAGAAAATATCGAAGGCATCAACAAATTTCTAGAGTCATATAATTTGCCCAAATTGAATCAGGATGATTCAATTTAAACAGATCAATTTCAAGTGACGAAATAGAAGACACCATCAAAAGTCTACCAACCAAGAAAAGCCCAGGACTGGATGGATACACAGCTGAGTTCTACAAGATGTTTAAAGAAGAACTAATATGAATACTCTGATTTATTTCATGAAATAGAAAAAGAGGAAGCACTTCCAAACTCATGTGACGAGGCCAATATCACTCTGATTCCAAAACCAAAAAAAGAAAACTTCAGATCAATATCTCTAATGAAGACAGATGCAAAAATTCTCAATAAAATTATGGCAAATCAAATACAAAAACATATCAAAAATATCGTGCACCATGATCAAGTGGGATTCATCCCAAGGATGCAAGGTTGGTTCAACATACAAAAATATAAATATAATTCATCACATCAATAGACTTAAACATAAGAATCATATTATCATCTCAATAGATGCAGAAAAAGCATTTGACAAAATACAGCACCCCTTTATGTTCAAAACACTAGAAAAACTAGGGATAATAGGAACATATCTCAACATCATAAAGGTTATCTATGCTAAGCCCCAAGCCAACCGCATTCTAAATGGAGAAAAATTGAAGGCATTCACTCTAAAAACTGGAACAAGACAGGGATGCCCTCTTTCACCATTTCTAATTAGCATAGTTCTTGAAACACTGGCCAGAGCAATTAGACAAAAGAAATCAAAGGGATACACATAGGAAAAGAAGAACTCAAATTGGCACTGTTTGCTGATGATAGGATTCTATACCTAAAGACCCTAAAAGTTACACCAGAAAACTTCTAGAACTAGTAAGTGAATTCAGCAAAGTAGCAGGATATAAAATCGACACCCATAAATCAAAGGCATTTCGGTGTATCAGTGACAAATCCTCAGAAAGGGAAATGAGAAAAACTACCCCATTTACAATAACCTCAAAAATAATAAAATACTTGGGAATCAACTTAACGAAAGAGGTGAAAGATCTATATAATTAAAATTACAGAACCCTAAAGAAAGAAGTCAAAGAAGACCTTAGAAGATGAAAAGATCTACCTTGCTCTTAGATAGGCAGAATTAATATTATCAAAATGGCCATACTTCCAAAAGCACTATGTAGATTAATGCAATTCTCATCAAAATCTCAATGACATTCCTCACAGAAATAGAAAAAGCAATCATGAAATTCATCTGGAAAAATAAGAGACACAGAATAGCTAAAGCAATCCTTAGCAGGAAGAGTGAAGCAGGTGGCATCACTGTACCAGACCTTAAACTATACTACAGAGAAATAGTAACAAAAAGAGCCTGGTATTGGCACCCAAACAGGCGGATGGACCAATGGTACAGAATAGAGGACACAGAGACTAACCCATAAAATTACAATTATCTTTTGTTAGACAAAGTCACCAAAAACATGCACTGGAGAAAAGATAGCCTCTTCAACAAATGGTGCTGGGAAAACTGAAAATCCATATGCAACAAAATGAAACTAAACCCCTCTCTATCACCATGCACAAAACTCAACTCAAAATGGATCAAGGACTGTATATAAAATCAACACCCATAAATGTCCGTGGGTTCTGTTATTATAGTGTCCTGGTTTATTTGGGGCACTTTCCTCCCTTGTTTTCTCATGTTGTCTGTGTGTCTTCCTATCTTGTGGTGTGGAGCTGAGCTATTACAGTTTCTTCATAGGAATAAAACCAGAGACCTTGTGTCTAACAAAAGTAAAAGTAGGCCTTAATCTTCATTATGTGGGATTAGGCTCCAACTGCCTTAATGAGGCTCCTGTGGCACAAGAATTAAATTCAAGAATCAATAAGTGAGATGGACTCAAACTAAAATTTTCTCCTCAGCAAAAGAAACAATCTGTGAGGTGAATAGAGAGCCTCCATCTTGGGAGCAAATCTTTACCCCTCACACATCAGATACAGCACTAATCTCAAGGGTATATAAAGAACTCAAAAAGCTAAGCACCCAAAAAACAAATAACCCAATCAATAAATAGGCCAAGGACCTGAACAGACACTTCTCAGTAGATTATGCACAATCAATAAATATATGAAAAAAATGTTCCTCATCACTAGCAATTAGAGAAATGCAAATCAAAACCACTCTAAGATTTCATCTCACTCCAGTCAGAATGGCAGCTATTAAGACAAACAACAATAAGTGTTGGCGAGGATGTGGGGGAAAAGGTAAACTCATACACTGCTGGTGGGACTGCAAATTGGTGCAGCCAATATGGAAAGCAGTATGGAGATTTCTTCAAAAATTGGGAATGGAACCACCATTTGACCCAGCTATCCCTCTCCTTGGTCTATACTCAAAGGACTTAAAAATAGCATATACAGGGACACAGCCACATCAATGTTTATAGCAGCACAATTCACAATAGCTAAACTGTGGAACCAACCTAGATGCACTTCAATAGATGCATGGATAAAAAATGTGGCATATATACACAGTGGAATATTACTCAGCAATAAAAGAGAATAAAATCATGGCATCTGCAGGTAAATGGATGGAGTTAGAGAAGATAATGCTAAGTGAAGTTAGCCAATACCAAAAAAACAAATTCTGAATGTTTTGATATAAGGAGGCTGATTCATAGTGGGATAGGGAGAAGGAGCATGGGAGGAATAGACGAATTCTAGATAGGGCAGAGGGGTTGGAGAGGACGGGAGGGGGCACGGGGTTAGAAATGATGGTGGAATGTGATGATCATTACTATCCAAAGTACATGTATAAAGACACAAATTGGTGTGAATATACTTCATATACAACCAGAGATATGAAAAATTGGGCTCTATATGTGTAATAACAATTTTAATGCATCCTACTGACATATATAAAATTTTAAAAATAAATAAATAAATAAAGATCTTAAAAGTTTCAACTCAATGAGGTTTGACAGATATTTACATCTATGTAGCCACAGAAATAAAGAGTATTTCTATCACCCCCAAATTTCTTTCATGTCCCCAGGTCATGTCCTCCCATCAACCTCACCTGAGGCAATCACTGATCTCTGTTTTGCATCAGGAGTCCTTTGGCCTGCCCAGGATTGCCCATGAAGAGAATTTTGCAGGTGTTATTTTGCCTGTCCTCTCTCTCCATGTCCCTTCTGTGAGGCTAGCCCACCACTGCAGTCTGCAGCCCTTCCTTACAATGCTAATGGAAAGGAACTGCAAGCACCTATCTGGTTCTTCTCCATTCTCCTTTTGAGGGTACCTGGCAGGATTCACAGCTGTGGTGAATAAAGCTGAGGGGTAAACAAGCCCCTCAGGGCATTTGCTGAGCTTTCTGCAGCCTCACCTTCAGGGGTGGAAGAACCCTATCCCCTCTCCCAGCTTTCAAAGATCCAGCTGCCCTGGTGAATCCAAGATGGCTGAATAAAGGTGCCCTGTGGGTAACTCTACCAATGAAAATAACCCAGGCAACGAAGGAAAAACTATTTAGAGAAGATGGTGGAGGGAGAACACTGGAAATCAGCAAGGAAGGATGGGAACCCTAAATAATATGAAGGGCTGAGATGGAAAGCCAACCTAGAGACAAGACCAAAGCAAACTGCAACTTCGCCCAGCCTCCCTGGCAGGGAAGGGTGCAGGGATGGCATGCTGCCAGGAAAGGGTCAGCAGGAAACACCAGGAACCCCGGCACAGCAGCAGACCATCAGTCCCAACTGCAGAAGAACTCCAATCCTCACAGGCTTTAAGTCCAGTTTGATGGGACCGACTGCTTTGATCCAAAGAAGGAACACAATTTGGGCCTCCCTTAACCCCCAGAACCCAGCTGTAACCTTCATGGCTGCAGGGGCTGGCAACCAGGCCACTGAGGACATCAGAAGCCTTGGGCAAATGCACACCTCAAAGGAAGAGGACAGACTCCTCAGCATCCTGCAGCTCCAGGGAACTAGAAGATGAATTCAGTGAGATGCAAGAGAATACAGATAGACAATACAAAGAAATGAAAACAATTAAGGGCATGAGTGAGAAAACCACCAAAGAGATAGTATTAAAAAATAATAATAACCACCAATCAAGAAATCTTGGAGCTAATAACTTCAATCAATGAAATAAAATATAACTGAAAGCTTCCACAACAGACTAGAACAAACAGAATAAATAAATTATGAACTTGAGGACATGTCTTTTTAATTAAATCAGACAAAAAAAGAAGAGTTAGAAATAATGAAGAAAACCTACAAGACATGTGGCACACCATTAAGCAAACAAATTTTTTGCATAATGGAAATTTCAAAAGGAGGGAAAAAAAAGAGAAAAGCACTGAAAATATATTTCATGAAAAAAATAGCTGTAAACTTCCCACACCTTCAAAAAGATATGGACATCCACATACAAGAAGCTCAAAGGACCCCAACTAGACTCAACCAAAATAGACCTTCACCAAAGTATATTATATCAGTATGTCAAAAGTATAAAGCAAAGAGAGAATTCTACAGAGAAGGGTCCAGATACGTGTAAGGAAATACCCAGATTTCTCAGAAGAAACCCTGCAGGCCAGAAGAAAATGGAATAATATATTTAATGTCCTGGAAGGGGGAAAAATATCCTACCTGGCAAAACTGCCCTTCACGAATTAATAATAAAGCATATACCAAATAAGTAGAACTGAAGGAATTCATCAACGTCTGAACATCCCTACAAGAAATACTTAAGGAAGTCCTACACTAGAAACAAAATATTATAGCTACCATCATGAAAACACACACATATATAGAACTCACCAGGAATAACAGACATCAAACCTAGCATGACAAAAAATGACTAAATCACAAAAATAATAAAAGTAGTGGAAAGGACCAAAAAATATACACAACAGGAGAAAACAACAAAATTGCAGGAGTCAGTTCATACCTAGCAAAAATAATCATAATGCAAATGGATTAAATTCACCAATCAAAAGACATAGACTGGCTGAATGGATTAAAAAATCAAATGCAAATTATATGCTGTGTACACGAAACTCACTTCACTGGTAAAGATACACATAGATTGAAAGTAAAGGGTTGGAAAAAGATACACAATGCGAATGGAAACCAAAAGCAAGCAGAGGTAGTGATATATCAGATAAAACAGACTTTAAGTCAAAAACGGTTTTAAAAAAAAAAAAAAGACAAAAACGTCATTATATATTGCTAAAAGGGTCAATCCTGCAAGAATATAGAACAATGTAAACACGTGCACACAGCACAGCTGGGAACTTCAACACCCGCTTTTCCTCGAGGGACAGATCATCCAGACAGAAATTCAATAAAGAAATGTTTGTTTGAACCGTACTATAGAGCAAATGGACCTAACACACATTGACAGAATATTTCATCTAACACATCTGATTACACATTCTTCTCATCAGCACATGGAACATTTTCCAGGGTAGATAACATGTTGAGCAACAAATCAAGTCTCAATACATTTTTAAAAAATGAAATCATATTATATATCTTCTCACAACACAATGGAATAAAACTGCCTAAGAATAGTGGAAAATATACAAATATATGGAAATTGAATAACATGTTCCTAAATAAGCAACAGATAACTGAAGAAATTAAAAGGGAAATTAAAAATTCTTGAAACAAATGAATGGTGACAACATGTCACCAGAAACAGGATTCAGAGGGAAATTTATGCAAGAAAATGCAAACATCATAAAAATGTTTTAAATAAGCAAACTAACAATGCACTTCAAAGACTTAGAAAAGAACTAAATCTAAAATTGGCAGAATAAAAATAAGAGTAGAAATAAAATCAAAGTTTTAAAAATACAAAAGATGAATGAAGCAAAGTGTTCATTTTTCTCAAAGGAAAAGTGACAACCAAGAAAAAGAGTGAAGATTCAGTGATTTCGGTGGCTAAGGCAGGAAGATTCCAAGTTCAAGGCCATCCTCCACAACTCAGTGAGACCCTAAGCAATTTGTCAAGACCACCTGTCTCAAAATTTAAAAAATAATGATAATAAAAAGGGCTGGGGATGTGGCTCAGTGGTTAAGCACCTGTGGGTTCAATCCCTGGTCCTCAAAAATTAAAAATATAAAAATAAATAAATAAAATCAGGTGAAAATGGAGACAACTAATAAGTACAAAGGATAATAAGAAACAGTAAGTAATTATATGCTAAAAAATGGAAAACCTAGAGGAAATGGATAAATTTATGAATACATACAACCTACAAAAATTGAACAAAAAAGGAACATAAAATATGCACCTATCAATAATGAATATGATATTGAAGTAAAGACACTGAAGCAGTAATTAAAAGTCCCATCTTTAAAAAAAAGTCTGGAAATTGATAACTTTACTGCTGAATTTTACAAAACATTTAAAGAAAAACTAATTCCAATTCTTCTTAAACTAGTTCACAAATTTAAAATGGAATTTCATCAAACTCTTCTTACAAGGCCATTATTGTCCTGGTAACAAAACCAGACAAAGGTGCCAAAAAAATCCAAAACAAAAAAACAAATAGCAGACCCACATGCTGTTGAACACAGATGCAAAAATTCTCAATAAAATACTAGCAAACTGAATCCAAAGTACATCAAAAAATATCATACTCCACGATCAAGTGGGATTCATTGCAGGATGCAAGAATGATTCAACATACACAAATCAATAAATGTGGCACCAACAGAATGAAGGTTAAAACCTAACATGAGCATCTCAATAGATGCAGAACAATCAATCAGTAAAACTCAACATCCCTTATTTATAAAAAGCTCTCAGCAAATCAGATATAAAAGAAACATACCTCAAAATATTAATCATGAAAAACTCACAGCCAATATCATACTGAATGAGGAAAAACTGAAAGCATTTCCTCTTAAGATCTGGAATAAGACCAGATGTCCACTTTCAGTACTAGTATTTAATTTGGAAGTCTTGGCAAGTGAAAGAGAAGACATCCAAATTGGAAAGAAGTTAACTTATCCCATATTCATGATCATAAGAATTGTGAAAATGACCAAACTACCCAAAGATTGGATACAAAATACCAATGACTTTATTCACACACAAAAAAAGAAATCTTAAAATTCAGATGGAACCACAGAAGACCCAGAATAGCTAAAGCAATTCTAAATAAAATAAGACTGGAGGCATCATAACATCAGACCTCATAACATGCCACAAGGTATAGTAACTAAAACAGCATGGTACTGACATAAAAACAGACATAGACCAATGAAACAGAATAGAGAGCCCAGAAATTAATCCACACATGCTCAGGCAATGATTTTTGTCATGGTACCAAGAATGTCAGTCTCTTCAAGAAATGGTGGTGGCAAAATTGTACATACATATGCAGAAAAACGAAACCAGATTCCTTCCTCTAACCAGACACAGAAAACAACTTGAAATGAATCAAAGGCTTACACGGGAGACCTGAAAATTTGAAGCTACCAGAAGAAAACAGGGGAAATGCTTTGGAATATTGGTATAAACAATGATTTTATTTTTAGATCAGACCCCAAGAACACACACAGCAAAGTGAAAATGGACAGATGGGATTATATCAGACTAGGAAGGTTCTGCACAGCAAAGGAAGCAATCAACAGAGACAACCTGAAAGCCAATCACAGTGGCTCACGTCTGTAATCCCAACTACTTGAGAGGCCGATTTACAGAAATCACAAGTTCAAGGCCAACCTCCATCAAAATTAAAAGATAATTTTAAAAGCAAAAACAGCCCAATCAATAAATGGGGGGGGGGGGAGAACCAAACAGAAATTTCTCAAAAAAAAAAAAAAAAAGAAAGAAAGAAAAAAAAAAAAAAGAAACACAATGACCAAGAAATTCATGAAAAGCATTCAACATCTCCAGCACTCGGGGAAATGCAAATCAAAACTATACTAAGATTTCATTTCACTCCAGTCAGAGTGGCAATTATCAAGAACACAAATAAATGCTGGCCAGGATGTGGGGGCAAAGGTATACTTACACATTGTGGGTGGGACTGCAAATTAGTATAACCACTATGGAAATGGAGTGTGAAGACTTCTTAAAAAACTAGGAGTGGAACCACTCCTCATATTTATCCAAAAGGTCTAAAATCAGCACACTATAGTGATACAGCCACTTCAATGTTTATAGCAGCATAATCACAATAGTCAAATAATGGAATCAACTCAGATGCCCATCAACAGATGACAGGATCAAGAAAATGTGGTATATATAAACAATGGAGTTTATGGGTTCAGCCATAAAATAATAAAAAATAACAGCATTTGCCAGTAAATTAATGGAAATGGATAAAATCATGCTAAGTGAAGTATACCAGATTCAGAAAATCAAAGTTAGAATGTTTTCTCTCATATGTGAAAGCTAGAGCAAAATAAGGGAAAGAAGGCTTTGAGGGATATCATAAAAATATAGGAAAGATCAGTGGAGTAGATTTAGGAGAATAAGAGGGAGGGAAGGAAAGGAGAAGATAATTGGAATGAACTTATGAAATCGTGTTATATTCATACAAAAAGATACCAAAGGGAATTTCACTTTTAAGAAGTGAAGAAAGCAAGTTAAATAAAGCAGGGAGAACTGCGGAGGGACCATGGGAGAGGAAGAATAGGGAGGGATGGGGCTTGAAATCAAATTCCTGGCATGTGTGATTTTGTCAAAATGAACCCAATTACTATGTATAATTATGATGCTCTAATAAAAATGTAAGATAAAAAAGCTGGGGATGTAGCTCAGTAATAGAGCATCCCCGAGTTCAATACCCAGTATGCTCCCTATTCCCCCAAAAGAGACTAAAGCATGGGAGAAGATATTTACAAATCATACACCTGACAAGGGATTAATACCCACAATAAGTAAGGAACTCCAAAAGTCAAATGCCAAAAAAATCATCGTCGTCTAAGTAAAAACCAGGCTACAGATCTGACCAGACACTTCTCAAAAGATATACAAATGGCCAACCAGTATGAAAAAAATTTTCAATATCACTAATCATGAGATAAATGCCAATCAAAACCACTATGAGATATCATCTCTCCCCAGGTAGAATGGCTATCACCAGAAAGATTAAAAAAAGACAAAGTGCACATGTCTCAATTTTTTAAAAAAAATCCAGCTGTTTTATGTGCTTTCCTTTTCTGTGGGGTCTCTGGGGAAGGATTCAGAGTGGGGTTGAGAAGGGGAGCAGCTAGAGATGGGAAGATGCAGAGAAAGGGGGATTCTCCTACACTGTTGGAACAAATGTAATTAGCACAGCCATTATGGAAAACAGTATGGAGATTCCTTAAGAAACTAAAAACAGAACTATCATATGGTCCAGCAATCCCACTACTGGGCATACGCCTGAAGAAAAAAAAAACAAAACCTTTATACCCAAGAGATACCTGCACTCCCGTGTTCACTAAGGCATTATTCACAATAGCCAAGATATGGAGCCAACCTAGGTGCCCATCAAGAGATGAATGGATAAAGGAAATGTGGTGCTTACACACAATAAAATAATATTCAGTCATGTACAGGAATGAAATCCTGTCATTTGCAGAAACATGGATGGAACTGGAGGCCATGATGTGAAGTGAAATAAGCCAAACATGGAAAGACAAATAACATGTTGTCACTCATTTGTGAAACTCAAAAATGGATTTCAAAGAAGAATGGAGTGGAGCAGCAGTCACTGGAGCTTGGCAAGGGGGAATGGACACAAGTTAGAAAAGCAAACAAAACACAGGTGAAGGGGAGGGTCGTTCTGGCTTTCTATGGCACAATACCATAACCGTTGGTTGAAACCATCTATGATGTGTTCAAAATGACTAGAAGCATATGAAATTCCCAACACATAAAAATGATTAATGTTTGAAGAGATGGAAGTGCTTATCACTGCAATTTGACTTGCACATGATAGGCAGGTATTGAACTTTTTGTAACGTATCCCATATGGATGTACAAAGGTGTCTCAATTTTTAAAAATAAACCCATCCATTTGATGGGCCCATCTTTTCTAGAAGCTCTCTGAGGGAAGGACTGCAAGAAGGGGTAGGAGGGGGAGACAGCCAGAGGGGGGAGCTCAGTGGAAGATCCCCTAAGGCACAGACCAACATGCAGACACATATGCACACACACCGCCAAGTACTGGGTCACGGGGTCAGATGGCAACCTCTTAGGTATGTGCAAGCTCATGCAGGCTACAGTTCATGGTTGAGTCCGTCTTCTAGCTGCCCATCCTGCCTCTAACCACCCTGCACCCCAGGCCAGAGCTGCCAGGTTTGTTTTCCAACCTAAGGCACTATTTTGCTCCTTTCACCCACTACTCAGCACCCTTCACAGACCCTCTTAACCCCCAGTCTGAACTCTGCAGGCCAAGCTGCCACTCTACCTCACAGCCTCACTGCATGCTTTGCAAGTGCTGGGCCTTCAGCATGGAGAGCCAGGTATCCTGAAGTAACTGGTTTCCCTCTGCTTTCATTGCTTTTGTGAGTATCCCAGGCAAGGTCAGATGGCAGAAAAGTACTGGATTGGGCCCCGAGGCCAGACCTAACCCCGGCAAGGTGTTGTGAACCAGTTGAGAACAGGGTGTGGTGGAGCCTGACTGGGTCCTCAGCCTCCTTTGGCTATGCGCTGCTGGGAGCCATTAGCCAAGTAGGTATGACAATTTCCTTGCCAGCGTACCCCATGTTGCTTAGTGGAAGGACTCGTGGAAATAGGACATTTTGCAGTGACATTGCATGTAGGTGACTTTGCTCAAGGACCAGGGCGGATTAGGGTGTTCCCGGTTTAGGATAATCGGGTTTAGGGCGTTCCAGGTTTAAGATTATTCCTGCTGGGAATAGGGCGTATCCTGCTGCCCGAGTTCCCCTTGAGTTCTCACGGGATTCAGACAGTAGATTTTGGAGATAGAAGCCCAGTGGAGGTGGATTTGGGAAGAGAACGTGGATTTCCCCAGAATGTGATTGTAGACGGCTGGTGTGAGTTCGGGAATAAAGAGTTGCTGTTTAAATCTACAAGCTGTGTGGTGGCTCATGATTTTGTGCCCAGCCAGACTGCGGCATTTGTGCCCAGCCAGACTGCGGCAATGCGGGGCCCTCAGTCTCTGGGGCACCAGGGCTGCTTCCAAGTGGGCATGTCAGTCCCCGTGCCACTGAATGCATAAGTAACCGTGAATGTCTTTGACCCCTAAGTGTAGAGTTTTCCCAATAAGATCTCTCACGTTGCTTTGTGGGCACTAGTCAGGGATTGAAATAAACTAGCAAAATGCCCCATACAGTATTTTCTTTATTAACTATTTGCACATAAATCCTAAATCTCTCTTGAAACTAAAATGTCCTGTGCTCCTCTTCTTCCCCCTTAGGTCCGATCCAGCCTGACAGCACAGATGCAGTGTTGCACAAGGACAGCCCAGTAATGGGGCTGGTGGCAGGGTGGGTGGTTGGGTGGCTGGAGCTCCCCAAGGGGCCCCCTGGGGTACATGAGACAGAGGGGTCTAGGACAGAATGGATGGCCAGATTCTTCCCCTGGAAGTACAGGGATGTCTCTCATCAGAACACAACAGGCTGGCCTTCCTAAGTAGCCCTGACTCACCCATGATCCCATGCCAAGTTCTCTGGACTGGGCCAGAGAGACTGAGATAGGAAGAGAGTGAGAGAGAGAGAGACAGAAAGGAGAGAGAATAATACAGCGATTCAGACACTGAAACAGAGATAGTTAGGGACAGGGACAGAGATATGTAGAGAGATACACAGTGATGAGAAAGAAACAGAGAGTGACTCCTAAAATCCACAGAACAAAACAGAAAACTCCTTGGCAGCTAAACAGGGAGATCACCGGGCCTCCATGTCTGGCAAGCCTCTTGAACTGCTGGAAGGATTGAATGCACACAGCTCCTCGTGAGCCGATAACCTTCCCCTCAACCTCAGATCCTACCCCAGACGCCGCTCAGAAGGAGCTTTGAGAAATTAAAGGCCCTAGAGTGGAACCCGGAACAGACTCCCCAAATAAGTGCACAGAGGGGGCAGCTGCATGTCCCCAGCCTCCTCACCGGCAGCACTGGGAGGCCCCGTGAGGACACAGCACATGACTAAAAGCTGCCCACAGGCACGACGTCTCCAGAGAGGTGCCAAGATCCCACCCACTTCTCAGCACCCAGCAATCCCCACCAAGCAGCCCAGAGCCCTGGGCTCAACAGTGCAGTGGAGAAAACAGGGCAGGATGGAGGTGGAGCTCATGAATCCATCAGGGGATGACTTGAGCTTCTGTCTCAACAGATCGCCACCTTCAAGAAGCCAGGAAAAGGGTGGCGCTGCAGGTTCAGACACACAGCACCAAAGACAGCAGGCACCACTTGAGGGTTAGAAATAACCCCCAGCCCCATGCCACAGAAGTTGCACGGCCAGCACCCTGCCCTTCCCTAAGCCTGGAACGAAGTGCTTTCCTTCCTGTCCCAGGCGGGCTGCTCTGGCTGCTTGTGTGTGGACAGGCGCCCATGGCACAGGTCACTCAGGACCACGCAGGTGTATTTCCAGCTCCTTGACCAGGGAGACATGGGGGGGGGGGGCTGCCATGTAAATAGACATACCAACAGCCAAGAAAAATAAATCACAGTGTGGTGCCCTCTTCCCAAGGATAAAAATGCAAAAACTTAAAATGAGAAAATGCTGCACAATGATGTGGATGTATTTAATACCATACAACTGTATACTTCAAAATGGTTAAAATTGTACATTTTAATCCATGTATATTTCTCCACAATAAGAATTCAAATATATTTTTTTTAAATGAGCTGCTCAATCAATACCACCATAATCTTTCTGCCTGATTTCCTGAGTTGACTTCATGAAAAAGCAACCACTTCTAATAGGGTGCCAGATGGCAGGGCCACTCCCTCCAGGTGAACAGGTCGGTAAATAGGCCCTTCCCTCCCCCAAAGGAACCAGCCAAATTCCTGGTCTCCCTCAGTGACGAGCTCTAGGTCCTCTGGCTGCCCAGACTCAGGGTCACAGAACATGCTAGTTGTTCGGCTCACAGACATCACCTCTCCAGGCAGAAGGATGTTCCTTGCCCGCACTGGGATACCTCTGCCTCAAGGCTTTCCCCTGCAGGAATGAATGAATAGGGCCAGTGACATGCTGGGTTACACCCAGCCTTGCAATCCCTGCTGAGGTGACAAGAGTGTTGGACACCAGTGGCTGGAGCTCCCCAGGGGATCAACCGCAGGTGCAAAGGCTTGCAAACACATCCTTCCCTTCCCTATCTTCCCCCTTCACTCCCTCTGGAGTTTCCAGGGTGACTTTCTAAGTGAAACCTGGTCTCAGAGTCTGCTTATGGAGAAACCCAAGCCAAAGAGTCTCCAGAGGAGCTGGGACACTACTGAGGGAGGAAAGAATGGACTGCTGCAGGCAAAACCCATCTGTGGGCACGGCCCTCCTCCCCTCCCTGTCCCTATCCTGCCCTCAGATGCAATGCTCTGTGGTTCTCCTCAAGGCTGGGAAAACAGTGGCCCAAGCCAACGTGGTCCTCGCCTCCCATTCTGTGCCCCAGGGTAAAAATACCACTGAAAGAATTCCTACTTTAAAAACCAGGAAGAGGGGCTGGGATTGTGGCTCAGCGGTAGAGTGCTCACTTAGGGAGGGATAGATCCTTTGAGGCCTTGGGTTTGATCCTCAGCACCACATAAAATAAATAAAAATAAAGGTATTGTGTCCAACGACAATTAAAAAATAAACCAGGATGATGTTTCCTATGCTAAGATGTCAGCATTGCCTACAAGACAACAATAGACTTAAGTAGAATAATTAAAAAAAGATTAGAGACAGAGACCTGTACAGCAGACAGGACCCTGGAAGGGGCAGCAGCTCCGCAAGACACTTCCTTGAGGAGGGTCTGCTGCTTGAGGGCCTGAGACTCTGTCCCAAGGAACCTTCATAAGAACCCAATTCACAGGGAAAGCTAATTAAGGGATCTGTGGCTCTTGAAAAACAGAATTCCCTTTGTTTTTATGGAATTAAGGGAACTTTACCAAAAAAGGGGTTCCTGACCACTCACTCTACCCTCCTGGCTGCCTGCACCCATCCTGCAAAAGCTGCAGGCACAACTGTCCTCCTGGTGGCAGAGCCCTGCCCTACTCTGCCTCAAGGTCTAGGGCCAGTTCTGATCTTGGCCACTAGCCTGGTTAACCCCCAAGTCTATTAAATTCTTTTCACCTGATAATCAAAGGGCCTGACTTGAACTGACTCCTGGCCAGCTCTCCTCCTGCCAGTGGATGTGGCCCAAATGACCATAGCCCATGGTGTCCAATTTTACCTGAAGCTCCTCTGCTGCCCCATAAGTGGTCCATGGCATTCAGAAGACAGAGCCAGAATTTTAAGATGGAAAGAGAGTCTCTGGCAAGTATCTGCTGTGCACCAGCAAACCACGCACCAACGCCCCGGGCTCCTCACAGGTGCCCCCAATCTATGCAAGGCTCCAGGGTTGCCTGAGAGTGGAGTGTGGGTCACCTGGGTAGGGCCGATTTGGTAATATCAAAGCCAGCAACCATGACTTACTGAGGCCCCGAAGAGGGCTCTATGGGGCTCAACTCGTTTGATTCCCATAACAACCCTATGATCTCCACTACAGAGGGAAAGTTATGACATAGCAAAGTGAAGTAACCTGTTCACGACCAATCAGCTAGAGACTGAATAGAAACACCTGGGCCAGGAGCTCAGTACAGTTTGCACCCGTGTTGTGTGGGCGTGGCGAGCACCTGCCTGCCAGCCCAAGGGTGGAGGTGGGGCTGCTTAGGCCTCAGATTAAGCATGCAGGGGGATTGCAGCCCCAGGGAGCTCTTGGCTTCCAATTTAGGGGGAACTCTCTGCTTTGGCTGAGCTCAGGTATTTCTGCAGGGCCCCTCACCTTGGGACTGCCTGTTACCTCCTGACTCAAAACTTTTATATACAAACAGAGATATGAAAAATTGTGCTCTATATGTTAATAAGAATTGTAATGCATTTTGCCGTCATGTATTTAAAAAATAAAATTTAAAAAAACAAAAAAAAATATTTTCCATCCTTCCCCAGCAACAGTCCACACCACGGCCACAGCCCCTGCATTAGCAGGCTCCCTGCATCCCAGTAAAACTAGGCCACTCTGTCCTTCAGACCATAATGAGGCACTGAGGAGAGCTCTGTCAAGCACGTAACAGGAGAGATGAAGCCTGACCAGCCGGAAAATTGGGGATAAGCACAGCGGCAGAGCCAACCACCAACCGGAAGGTTTCCCCTTTTGCAGTCAGGAGACTGGCCCCAGAGCCAGGACTCAGCAGTTCTCACGCCAGTACACAGTATAAGAGGGTCCTTTGTGTCCCTCAGATGCCACCCCACTCAAAGGGCTTTGTAAATGACAGCAGTCTAAGCCCCTCCGCCCACCCACCGAAGGCCTGTATCATTTGGGGTCAAGCCCCCAGGCAGGCTCTGTAAGGCCCATTCTGGGACCTGTCCCTGATCCCAAAACAATGGCTTCTGCAAAACATCCCAAGTTCTTACTCAACAAATGCTGCACCTTTCATCTTGGTCTCCAAGATTTCATATTGAGTTAGAGGATGTCCTTGGGCATACAGTGGCAGATGCTAATATTGCCATAGACCTATACGTTATTATGGAACCTATCTCCCCCGCACCCACCCCACGGCAATTTAACTCAGTAACTCTAGCTACACACTGCAGGCCCAGGTGCCATACCTTGATCTCATCTAACCCCCCCAGCGGGGAGGTACATTAGTTAGGACTGAGTTCACGTGGGACCCGCCCGCCTCCAATGGCAGTAGCTCAAACTACTGCTACTCCAAATTCATACTGCCCAAGTTACCTATGGATCTTGATAAAATGCAGGTCGGGTGAGATTCAACGTTTTGCATTTCTAACAAATTTCCAGATGGGACCAACACTGCTGAGCAAGCACCACAGGCTTCAATGAGTACTGATTAATTTCTCTGCGTGGCAAATGAGTGCGAAGGAAAGCAGTCACAGGCTGGTGTGTGGCTCTACCGTGCTCAATAGGTAGTGACTTCCTTATAGGACAGTACATCTGCTCAAGAACCAGCCATCACATCTCTGTATTTCAGTGTGTTAGGCTCCCATCACCGTAACAAATACCTGAGATAAATCAACGGAATCAGAGGAAAGACTGATTTTGACTCACAGTTTCAGGTTATGGTCACATGGTCCTGCTGCCTTCAAACCTGTGGAGAGGTCTACATCGCGGCGGGGAGTGAGTATTGGAGGAAGCCGCTCACCTCTCAGTGGCTGGAAAGCAGAGAGGGAGGCAGGAAGGGGCAAGGGTTCTAATAACCCCTTCAGGAGCACGCCCTCGCTGACCTAACTTCCTCTCAGCAGACCAGAACTCTTAAAGGTTCCGCGACTTCCAATAGCATCAAGAGGCTGGTGACCAAGCCTTTAACACATGGGCCTTTGAGGGACATTTCAGATCAAAACCATAACATTCCAGACCTGGACCCCAAAGCCTCATGTCCATTGCACAGTGCCAAATGCACTCGTCCATCTCCAAAAGTCTTCAAAGTCTTAACAGTTCCAGCCTTGCTCAAAAGTCCAAATTCAAAGTTTCCTCTGAGACTCAAGACAAACTAAATTGTGAATCCCTGCAAAAAATAAATAAATAAATACATACATACATATTTTTAAGTTACATGTTTCCAAGATACAGAGGCACAGGGTAAACATTCCCATTCCAGAAGAATAGGAAAATAGTAAGGAGGAATCAGACCAAAGCAAGATTGAAACCCAGCAACACAAAGGTTAAATCCTACAGCTTCAAGTGCAGGCATCAGGGTACACTATGGCATGATGTGGGTGGGCTGCAAAGTGCTTGGCAGCCACATCCTTATGACCTTGCTAGCTGTAGCCCACATGGCCTCTCTCCAGCTGGCCCTCCTGCTGCTGCCTGCAGCCTCCCTGTGCAGGTGTTTTGGGTCCCTGGGACCTCTAACTTTCTGGAGTCTCCATCACAGCTTCATGCATTGCCCTTTTAGGGTTGCTCATAGGGACCCTGCCACATAGCATGGCCTCCCGGACTTTCCTTTGAAATGTTGGTAGTTGCTTCTATGACTCCATAACTTCTATTCTTTTTTTATATTCATTTTTTAGTTGTAGTTGGACATAATACCTTTATTTTATTTTATTTTTTATGTGGTGCTGAGGATTGAACCCAGGGCCTCGCACGTGCTAGGCAAGTGCTCTACCACTGAGCCACCACCCCAGCCCTCATAACTCCCATTCTGCAAACCTGCAAAACCAGCATCAAGTAGTGGAGGCCAAGATCTGACTGGAACCACAGCTGCATCTGAATGTTTCAGGCAGAAATGGGTATCTTGAGGCTCACAGTTGCCTGGGTGACCCTCTGGGAGCTTGGGGGCTCTCTTCCCAAACAAATATC
Organism: Marmota monax; assembly: GCF_021218885.2. Classification (NCBI taxonomy): domain Eukaryota; kingdom Metazoa; phylum Chordata; class Mammalia; order Rodentia; family Sciuridae; genus Marmota; species Marmota monax. Next base: position 15,411,929 of record NW_026693008.1, on the reverse strand, counting down.
TTTGAAAGGAGTTTGCATGGTTTTACACTTTTACACTTTGAGCCTGCCATGGGTAGGGTCTTGCCAATTCCTGAGATGCCCTCCAGGAATCTTTTCTATTGTCCCAGTGCAAAGTTCTTGGCTTCTCCTTCTGGAGATTGAACCCAGAGCCTCACCCACGTTAGGCAATCACACTCTACCACTGAACTATGTCCCCATCCTTTTTGTTTATTTTCAAGACAGGGTCTCACTAAATTGTTGAGCCTGGCTTCAAACTTGCAACCTTCTGATTCCTTCCATTGCTGTTGACCTTAAAGTGACACAGCCAAGGGGGCAGCCCTTGTCACAGAACCTGCATAGTTTGGGAACCTCTAGAGCTATACCCTCAACTCTCTTTGCCTCAACTTCACTGTCAAATGTCAGTCCACACCTGGGCAGCCCTGGTGTGAAGTACAGCGCTTAATGAGACCTCTTTCCTTCCATTTGACAGTGACAAAAGGGGTAAACACCACAAAACATGGTCAGAATTGACCTAGACACTGGCAGAAGTGGAGCAAGAGCTCAGAGTGATTCTGCTTGACATGGACCTGTAGAAAAATAGACCCAGGGTCATTTCACTTTACAGGCCAAGGTTATTTGTCAGCAAGATGGAGAGAAATGCATTGGTACATTCTGGAACTTCAGTATTGATGAGCAGCCATGCCTCTGTTTTAAAGTGATGTACACGAGGTGGACAATGATTAATCCTAGAGCAGAGGGCACAAGGAGAAGTGGGAGAATGACAAGGAATGGGTACAATATTTCAGGAAGATCTCCATGGAAGAGTGCAGTCACTCTCAGAGTACTGGGAAGAAATACCAGCATCAGCACGAACAGCCTCAGAGACCACCAGTCTCCACCTACCCTGGATATTTTATGATCATCTTGGTGGTCTTTATGAGCACAATCCTAATTGGCATATTCATCATGGTCCATAGGAAAACAGACACCATAGAAGAGGTTTCTCTGTACAGCTCATCCACTTCCATCATCTGTAAACTGGTCTCCCATCATTGTCAGCAGCTCTCAGCTAATTCTTCTGAACGGCACCTGTTGCTTCTTCATCAAAGCAAGTGAAAGCATTGATGATGCCATCTTCGAAATCTGTGTCATTTAACTTCTCACCAGACATGGACCCCAGAGCTCGTTCATCATGGCCTTAAAGTCTGCATCAATAGGATTATTCCCTAGGGAGACAAGCGTATCATGCAAATCTTTGTTCACAAAACCTTCTCTATTCTCATCAGTCATGTTAAAGGCCTCTTTGAACTCCTGAATCTGTGCATGGTAAAATATGGCAATGACATTTGATGCTGAACACTGAGGGACTCTTGGTGGTCTTGGTCTTCGCCCTGTTGCTCTACATGGATATGGTGACTTTGTACTTCTGGAGCCAGACACCTGAACCTAGTTGGCCCTGTGTGAGAAGACCAGAGACTGCCATGGGCAATGGGGTGTGGAGAGCAGTGGTGGCACAGCCCTTCTGGTCTGGATAAAGAATGGAAGGCACTGGGCAGGGCACGGGATGGTGCGGTGAGCACAGCTCAAAATAATGGATCCCGGGTGCGCATTGCCTCCACGCTGCCTGGGCTGAATGCCCACAGCCCGGGTTTGGGTTGTCTCTTCCTTGCCTATTCTGATCTGCAGCCCTCCTGCAGCAGACTCCTCCCTCTATGCTCCTGACAGTGCTAAAAGAAATAAATGTGAACCATGTGTAATTAAAAAATAAAAATGAAAACCTCGCAAATCCCCTTCCTTGGCCACACACTTTTCCAACCTGTCTTTGATATTCCTCCCATTAGGGACCTATCTTCTTTGAACCTGGGCTAGTCTAGTGACTTGTTCTGAACAACAGAAGGCATGGGAAATATTGATGTACCATTCCAAGTGTAGACCAGAAGAGTCCCTGTATGCTGCTCTCTGGGGCCTGCCAGTATCATGTGAACCAACTCAGTCTCGCCTCTCAGGAATGGGAGACGACAAGCACAACACTGAGTCAGCTCTTCATCCCAGACACACAGGCGAACCAGGAGAAATCAGAAGTGGCCTGCTGACCCAGCCGTTGACTGCAACTACCTAAGGGGACCATCCTAGAGCCGCTAATCCCCAGCCAATCTGCAGACTGGTGAGCTAAACAAATTCTTGGGTTTTGGAGTGATTTGTTAGGCAGCCATAGCTGAGCAGCACATCTCTCCCTTGGCTGGATCCTGAATCCCACCTTGCCGGGAAGTACAGGCAGACTCCCAACCTGCAGCAGCTCTCCCCACACAGTTCTCCTCAAGTCTTATTTCACTTTTTAAGTCTCTCAATCATTTGGGATCTCTTCAGTGATTTTTTGAGAGGTCTGGTTCTCTGTCACCTAATTTGGACTTTTTCACTCTGGAAATTCAGTCATTATATACATAAAACTTCCAACTCAACACACTGTTACATATTGAGAAATGTGTGTATTGGTTGAACTTTGCTTTTCACTGAAAGCAGGGACCATTTGCCTTACCAGTGTCAATGTCTGATGTTTCTACCCCTTACTGTCATTTCAATTTGTGGATATGGTGTGCAGAATGGCTTTAGAGAAACTAGAGTTTGAGAAGAAACTCTTTTCTCTGCTTCTGTGGGTGGGTGGGGCTTGTGCAAGCCTGCATGATAGGGTCAGCAGCCAAGGGTGCAGCCAGCAAAGCCAGATTCTTCTCCACTGCCATCAAGTGGTGTGGCAGCCTATGCCCTCCAGTGCTGCAACAGATCCCAGCACCCAGACCCCACCACCAACTTCTTTCCAGGTTCTTGTCTCCAATAGGACAATGAAAGGCAAGAGTGAAAGGAGCAGGACTTATTCAAGTGTGAAGGATGGAAACCACTCTTGAGGAGCGAGAGGGAAGCTAATGGAAGTTGCTGCCTGAGTGCGCTAGTCTAGGAGTTCATATTGCACTGGGTCAATGCTATCGGTTCAAATTTATGCTAGTCAGATGGAAAAGCACTAACACTATTGGTTAACCCTTCAGTCTGGACTTCCATTCAGGTCTGCCCCACGTCAGCCGGATGGTAGATGCTCTGGGTTCCTGGCTACAGTGCTGTGTGGAGCAGGTGTTTCCACTGGATGGGACCCTGCCTGTGGTGCTCAGGCCCTCGATGGCTTGGCAGGCTCTGCATGCTGCCTGCATTCCAGGCTCCCTGGGCCACCACTCCACAGCTTCAGGACAAGGGCTTGGCTTCATTAGGACACTGGACAAAGTCACTCATGTGATGGCAGGAGTGAGTTCTGTCCATTTTTAAAATGGTCACACTTAGTATCTCAGGAATGGGCTGCATTTGTGATGCAAGACACCTACTAAAACCCACATTTAACAGGAGAGAAATCTGGGGCATGATGAGCTGAACCAGCGTGGCTTAGGTCAGAGTGCAGCTCCCAGGGGTCCTGCCTCTTTTTCCTCTCTTACTTCACCCATGCCCTCTCCAGCCTTCAGGATCATGAATTTTGTGGACTTGTAACCTTTTAATAAAGTACAGACAATCAAAGATGTAGACAGGTGCTTGGCTTGGGGCTTTCCTTAAGTAATCCAGATCAACATTGGATTTCAAATCCCTCAAAGGCAACGACCAGGCATTCTCTTCAATAAGCAGTAAATAAGCTGACTATAAAAGGAAAATTACTGTCCCATGGGGTTATACAGCCTATTTATTTGAATTTCAGTTATTGTTACAAGAATTTATGGTATATTTATCATCATGAAAAGCATTTATCTTCAGGCAACTGAAGCAATAAGAAAGGCATAACATTTAATTTTACCCACAACATTTCCTTTAATCCAATCTGACACCACAAGAAGAAAAAAAAAAGAATCAGTTCGAATTTATTGGCTCAGGATAATTCCTAATTCTCAGATGGCAGCTGCCAGAAAAGCTAATTAATTCAGATTGACTGCTGGGCTTCATTTTTATTTGGATTTTTTAAAAAAATGAATGAGGGTAACAGATCAATAGCGTATGTGCAGCCTGGACTCAGATTCTAAGATGTTATCTGCCAGATGGGGTGTGTGTGTCCTCTTGGCCCAGAAAGAAGTTCTGTGAGAGGGGAGGTGCCTTTGCAAGAGTCAAGGCCATCTGGGCTGAGTTCAAGAGCAGGGCAACTGGGCAAAGGTGAGTACTAAATTCAGACAGGTCTGATCTTGCTTGGTCACTTACTAACTGTGTGACTGTGGGCAAGTTCATCCAACGATTCTGAACTTCAGTTTCCTCATCTGTGAAATGGGCATAAGACCACTGGTGCACAGACGGTCAAAGGGAAGCAAGATGTGATCATCTGTGTGCTCATCAGATGAAAGAACATTTCATACAACACACCTGCTACTCCAGATCTCCACTGCTCAGTATTGCCTTTTTAGAAAATCTTTATTCCTTCCTTCATTCATTTGCCTCGTATCTACTGAACACCCATAACAGGTCAGGGTACCAAGTACTACAAGGGTGCACCAGTGGATGAGGGTGACTGAGTCCTGGCCATGGTGGGGTTTGCATTTTTACTGGAGGAGACAGTCAATAGAAAAGTAAACGCATCTTTGGAAGGCGCAAAGTAAGCCAGGGCGCTAGAGGGAGGGGTGGGAGCCTGTGGCCAGGGATCCTCAGGGGCATAAGGGTTGAGACAATATTGATGACAGGGAGGGCTGCGGAGCACTTCTGGCAGAGAAAGAGCCAGTGGACAGGCCCCAGGGGGCACTGAATGTGGTGTGTAGCTGGAGCACATGAGGTAGGGAGACGAACCCAGGGCTGGAAGGGTGACAGTGGCCAGATCCTGTGAGACCTTCTAATCAGAGGTCAGCAAATGTTTTCTACTAAGGGCCAGATGGCAAATGTTCAAGGGCTCTATGGGCTTTATGGTCTCCACCCCAGCAGCTCAAGTCTGCTTTCGACACACAGCAGACCTAGACAAATTGCAAACATTGGACATGTCTGTGTTCCAGTAAAACTTTACTGACAAAAAACAGACAACAAGCAGGATTTGGCTCACAGTCTGAAGTTGCCAGCCCTTGTTTTAGGTCATGGCAGAGTTTGAAGTTCAGATTGGGTACAATGGGTTCCATTAAATGGCTTTAAGCAAGGGTGACATGATTGCACCCATAGTTAGGACACTGATCTGGAGCTTCATACCAAAAATAAGCCAAATTAAAGCAGGGCCCCCAGCTGCTATGAACAGAATTGCAGGAGTGATCAAATGCTCCTCCAGGATAGCCAGTGAGAGGGATTCGAAGAAGCTGGGGGAGCGGGAAGCCAGAGACAGCAAAGAGGAAGAGAGGAAGAGCACAAAGAAAACCCACCCCTTGCATGGAGTGAGGGTGGCCTTTGGGGTCTACTTCTTTCTCTGAACATCATACCTGCACGATACCTATTTTGTGAGTCTTGGTATTTTATTTACTCTCGTTTCTCTAAGGAAGCCTATTGTTTGACTGTATTACAATTTATTTCTGCATTCTGCTTTTGGTTATATAACAAGGAGTAGCTGGGGACCTACTAACCCTTGAAGGTTTAGTTCAGATGTCAGGACACAGAGCTGGTCCACCAGCCAGGCCCTAGGTCAACTTGATGGTTCAGGGTCTTTGGAGCCCTGAGTGCTGTGGGTCCTAACAGATAAGAAGAATCAGGTGGCAAGTGTGAGTTCCCCACAAGTGCTGGTTCAACTCCCAACTCTTTCAAGCTGAGCTGATTTAGTTCAGAAAAATGAGTAGCAACAGACTAGACTGTGGCCAGGAAGTGTTGGTAGGTGGTGATGGTGGGAACAGTCGGGGAACTGGAGGTAGGTTTTTTCAGTGCTCAATTTGTCCTCACAGGCTGAGGTCAGCAGATATACCCTAGAATGATCAGACCTATTGCTAGGATTAAGAAAACAGCCACTGCTCTGAACTCCCCCTGGGCCTGAGTCCTCCTACTACCAAGGCCTGGCCTGGGGCTGCCTGCATGGCCACAGTTCCTTTGCCCCAGCCTCTACTGCTCTGGCCACAGCAGGCCTGGACCTGGTGGGAGGAAGGGGCCCCTGATCCTTGAGCTCACACCCTAGCTGGCTGCAGTGTGCCATCCGCCAGCCCCCCAAGGCTGGGACCATCTAATATCACTACAGTATATCTATAGGGTGCTAGGCCAGTTGCTAATCATTTGGAATATCACATCTGCCACCTCTGGGCCTATTTTCTGGCTCAGACAGTTGGAGCAAGAGTTGCTTTGATGGCTGACTTTGATCCTTGATGAAAGAGCTACAGTGAACAAGAGTAATAATAAGCATAGTAAGATAACAATAAGGATAATAAGAGCTAACATCTCCTCAGCGCTAACAACGTGCCAGGCTGGTTCTGAGCATGTTACATGTGTGAGCTCATGCTGCTCTCACAGCATCGCTCTGCGGTGGGCATGACAGTGATTTCTGTTTCCCAGGTAAAGAAACCAAGGTCCATCAAATTGCACAAGGCTGCTCAGTCAGTCAGTGACTGAGGTGGGATTCAAACCCAGGCAATCTGATGTCAAAGTCTGGAAATCAGAAGAATAAATGTAGGCAGTGTTTCCTTGCACGCGTCCCTTGGTGTGGGAGTGACAGGGCAGACAACTTTAGGCAGTGGTAGGATAAAACACTTGCTTAACTGCCTATCTTGACTTAAAGTGTTCTTGTATTTATGTGTGCATGCATCCATTCATTGAACAGCATTTATTAAATCTGAAAACTCTTTGAGGTGTCAGACTCTGCTAGGTCCAGGCGACAACTTGGTTCTTGGTGAGTGGGAGTCAAATGAGAGCAGTTACTGTGAACATCATTAGCCACTGCCAGCTCCAGCTGAGCTGTAGGTACAGGAGGGAGCACAGCTCCACCTCACCCCCTTCTGGGTGTCTAGTCCACTTAATCTCTTCTGGGCATGTGGGTCTGGCACCTTGCAGGGGGCATGTCCACATAGCAATATCGATGAGGAAAGTAGCTGGAAATACAAATGGTGCCAGTAACATGTCTTTGATGGGGAGAGCCTCTGCTATTTCCTGTCCCTACACAGCCTCTGAAATGACACCTTTTATTCTTCATATATAACATCTCACAGGCTATTTAAAGATATGTGTGAAAGTCACTCAAAACAATATTGGCCAATAACATGTAGAGAACACAGTGAAGTAAATGGTGAGAATTCACCAGGAGCTGTTTGTCGGCCCCAAATGCTGAGGTTCTTCGCAGCTCCATGCTGCTCTGCAGTGTTATTGACAACTCCATTAGCTGTGGATGCCACATGTAGATGATAACGACTCCCAATTTGTCCTTCCAGCCTTGACACTCCTCCAAGCTCATATTTCCAACTGCCTAGACAACTGCCCGACATCTCCATGTCCAACCTATCCAAAAAAGAACCCTCAATCTTCCAAAATGTGTTCATTGCTTAGTTTGCCATGTATTATTTCTCATGCTAGGATCTTAGCAGTTATCCCTTATTCCTCCTTCTTCTCACCCTACTCATTCAATTGCTCAGAAAGTTCTTATTGCCAGCTTCTGCCTTGAATGCACCCTCCTCTCTCCACCTCTACTGCAACCTTTGTAATGGAGGCCACCATCGCCATGGATTATTGCAGTGGCACCCGACTGGTCTCCCTCTATAATGCTGACAACCTGCAATTCTTTTTCCTTGCATGGAGGGAAAAAAAATCTTATAACAAAGCTTGGATCATACCTTTAAAGCACTTTAATAGCTTCAATATCTGCCCAATCATATTTAGAATAAAACTGAAAGCCCTTACCAAGAAATTTTGTCCCACAAGGTCCCAAGTTATCTGTTCCCTGTTTTTCTCTCCAGAGTCTCCTAGTGCTTCTATGGTCTTTGCTTATCTCCTCTCAGTTCCCAGCAGACAACTGAGCTCTCCCTGCCACAGAGCCTTTGCACGTGTTCTGCCCTCTGCCTGGATGCTCTTTCTACCACTCATCATGTGGATACATCTACAGGCTGGCATGAAAAATCCCATAAATAAACTATGACTCATAAATGCATGCTTTTGATAGGATATTTGTTCTTTCTAATCAATAAACCAGTGAAGATGTCATAGGGTCGCCATCAGTTCTGCAGTTATTGCTGGATAATTGTATGTGCCAGGCACTATTCTAAGTGCCGGGGAAAGAGAACACTGGCTACCTCTATAAGGGGAACAGGCAACAGACAGACACATTCTGTTGTTCCTTGGTATCCAGGGGGAATTTTTCTGGACCTCCCAGGGATATCACAGTCAGCATGCTTAGTATATTTCTTCCACATAATGCATTACATCTAGGTCAGAGATATTGTAATGAGAGAAGTCCCCAAAAAATACTTAGGTGATGAAAACAGAAGGCTCTTGGCCAGAATGGAAGCAGAGTGCATGTGACAGACAGCCTTGGGGGCTGGACATACCCACTCCATCTATAAAGATCTATTGTGTGATTACAGAGCTCAGCCCAGCTCAATTACAAAATTCAGTTTAACTAAATTGCCTAAGGCCTGTGGGAGCAAAGAGCCTCCCTGGCTGAGCAGGGCAGGTATGTGGCCTTGTTTCCAAGTTACAAAACCATTTTTTTCTAGACCACTGTCCTCGTGTATGCTGCGTAGTGAGGAGTGGACGCCACCTCAAGGAGAAAGCAGTCTGAATCCAAAAACTCCAGCCAAATGTCTGGAAAGTATGTTTCCCAGAAAGAAAATGATGGAAGCTTTCAGAAATGGCAGGGCTTCGAGGACAGAGTGGAGAAGAGCTGTGACAGGGCTGGGTTAACCCTTATCTATCACTCCGGGGCAGTCAGGTGGCCTCTTCAGGCCTGACTATCCTTATGCAGTAGCTATAGTTTCCAAATTCCTTTTTCATACATTCAGTTTTGAAATCTACAGCGTAACTTCCTTTAAGTGTATGGTTCAAGGCTCTGACAAGAGGATATACCCACATCACCACCACCCTATGCAAGACATTGCACATTTCCACAGTCCCAGAAAGTCCCCCTTGGTCACACCCAACCTGTCCTCACTCCTCAGCAGCAACCTGTTCTAGACCTTCCAATCAATCCAGTCCTTCAACATGTGCTTCTTGCTTCAGTTTCTTTTGTTCAACGCTTGTCAGGAGGAGCCCTGGTGCTGTGTGTACCCGTGCTGGGCAGTGGCCCAGGGTCCTAGTCAGTTCAGGCTGCGTAACAAAGTGCCACACAAATCTATGTCTCACAGTTCTGGAGGAGGTCATTCTGAAATCAGGATGCTAGTGTGGTCCTGGTGAGGGCCCTCTCCTAGGTGGCAGGCTGCTTACTACATCTCAGCAGGTGAGAATGCTCTCCTTGTAAGGTGCCTCTTTTATAAGGGCACCAATCCTACCCATGAGAGCACCACCCTTGTGACCTAGTCACCTCCCAAAGACCTCACTCTCTAACACCATCTATTGGGGTTGAAAAATTTAACATATGAATTTGGAGGAACACAAACATCCAGATCATAGCACCCCCTATTTAAATATACCAAGCTTGCGTATCCTTTTACCTGTTGAAAGCCATTTGGGTTGTTTCCAGTCTGGGGCTATCATAAATAAAGTTGCTGTGTACAAGTCTTAGCAAGGACATATGTTTTCATTTTCCTTTGATGAATACCTAGGGGAACAAACTTTATTTTATGCAAAAACCTGATCTGTCAGAATTATAGTGGAGTAAGGTGGGATCCTGGAAGAGCTGTGCCTTCTTACTTCTTTTTCCTTTCCTATGATAACACCTAACTCCCTTTTGTGGAGACAAAGGGCTCCTGTACTGGTAGCTCCACACAGCCCTTCTGTGGTCAGCCTGAGGCCCCAGGGGACCCTCATCTGTTTGCAAGTCTGGGGACACCTGGAGGAATCTTTTCCTGCCCACAAGAACCCATTTTCTGGTAAGGAAAAAATCTAGGGTACAAGAGCATTTACTAATGATTTGTCACAAGTTATGATGAACACGCGACATCACCAAAGTTTGTGGTAAGTTAACAGTGATTATAAATGTCATATACTTGCATTTACAAATATACTCGATTTTCCAGAAACTTCCTACTTTCCCAATGAAAATCATTTAGTACATGTAAATGCTTTTTACAGCTTACTGGTAAATTAATTTTTGTACTTATTTAGTATAATCAAGATAGTATCCACACCCTGTCATTCAAAGTATGGTCCTCAGGCAGTGGGGCTTCGCTTGGGAGCTTGAAAATGCAGAATCCCGGGACCCATGTCATATGTACATTTTACTTCTTGATACTTTTTTCCTAAATATTTCTGTCCTCATTACTATCTTCACTTATCCATTGTATCTGTATCTAGGATGATTTTTATACAGATTCATTTTTTGAGAAAACTTGGCTTGTTGCAGATGGAAAACAGTTTTATTCTGTTGGTTACATATGCCAATAAAATCCATCTATATATTTACTTTATGAAGGTGAATTTTTATGAGCATTTTCTGGCTGTATTTTATCTGTTGACACTGTCAGCCTTTTTCTGATATATTCAGAAGCTGGACTTAATTTTTCTCCATAAGATAAAATTCATGTTTTCTAGAGTTCTTTTAAAAGTAGATATAATTTATATGGCACAAAGAAATTTGTATATGCTAAGGGTGTTAGGATTCTTTTTATTTTTTTAACCCCAAATCTCGACTTTCTGGCTTAAGTGATATACCAGATAATATGAGTTTTGCTTCATCCATGTAATTTTCAGAAATAATATTCTTCTATTATAGTACTAAGAAAATTAAAACTCCTAAATGAAGATATAACTATGGTATATTTAAACCGTAGGTGCTATGATCTGGATGTTTGTGTTCCCCCAAATTCATATGTTAAAATTCTTACCACCAAAGGATAGTATTAGGACGTGGGTCTTTGGGAAGTGATTAGATCACCACACACACACACACACACACACACACACACAATCTTTCAGGGAGGTGAAGTTTGCCATACAATTCACCATTCTTCTATTGTTCAGGTGCTGGGTTCAGAATATCCAAAATGTTCTGTTTCTCATGCAGAATGAAAAACACCTAAGTGTGCACCTCACATATGAAATTACATTGATCAATCCATTTGAAGTTGCCAATCTGTAGATGAATACTTAGGGGAGCCTGTAGGTTGGCAATTTCAAATGGGTTGGTCAATGTACAATGTACATCAGAAATGCAATTGCTCTTAGGCATAATCTCAAGAATTACATGAAATGAAGAGATCAGAGCTGAACGAGAATTGATGCTGGAACTGGAAATCCTAGAGTCTGGTCGTATACCTGACCCTGGCTAATCCTGTGCCTTGAACTGAACTTGTCCTCCAAGTCTCTCCTGCCTAGTTTCTACATTTTGACATTAGATCAACCCAATGATCTGAAATAATATTGTGCCACCAATTCATTTACTTAAGCCCAAGAGAGATGCATTTAACCCTTCACATGTTCCTATGGAGATAGCAAAACCCAAGGCTTCCAAAGCCTCACTGAGCCCACCTAAATCTATAAGACATAAATTTGACTTTTCCATTTAATCATCATTCATATCAATTTTGCAAAATTTCCTGATTATAGAGAATGCCATCAACCAACAGGAGGTATGAGAGGAAAAGAACAGAAGGATCTGTACCCCACACACACCCCCCACTCCAGCCAGGGCCGTTCTTTTCCTTCTACTTATCTCTCCAAATTAAATGGAGACCCTGGTGACAATGCTTTTATATCAAAAGTGATTTTTTTGGTCACTTCCTCCTTTTCTGAATCAACATATCATTCTTCCTTTGCAGAAAAGAGGAAAAGGACTTATAAATCCTATTTCTGCTAAGCTCTAGTTAGTAGGAGCTTTTTCATATTTTATCCAGTTTCTACAACCTATTACATAATTAATAGAAATTTCAGAAAATAGATTTCAAAATTCTCTCTCTCTCTCTCCATCCATCCAGCAATACTTAGAGTTCATCCACAGCCCCCAGAACAGAAGCCATTGTCTATCTTGATTTCAGTTTTAATTGCAATGTGTCTTCTTATCTCCTGATGGTCTGTTACCATGCAGCTCTCCTGGGGTCGGGGTGCTTCTAGTTCTAAACCACCATGTTCCTTGACTTGGAGAACACAGACGATCTTCATGGATGTAGCTGCTGACATCAGCCAGCTGCTAATTAATTAGCTGTGTTCACTTGGCTAACACAGCCTCAGGGAGCTACTTCTGAAACTTCTGCTGACTTGCAATGGACTCCTCCTCAGGTTCGCCTTCATACTTGAGGAGAAAGACCCTCACAGTGAACAGTAATGAAATCACAATTCCTCAGACGAGTCTCCTCAATGTTTTCCTGGACAGTCACTTGATGGAATGTATTTACATTTAGTATATTTCTATGTTTGGGTGTGTTCCTCCAGGAACTGAGAATTTAAGAATATCCCCCTTGCCCTTTGTGAGAAGGTGAACACATAGCACCACAAGAGCAGTGTGGTTTGTTAACTATCAGCATTATCACAGCTCACAAGTAGCCTGATAGTGGACAACTGCCTTAAACAGTAGGTCTGAAGACGGGGGCTGCTAATTGCTCACGGTGCCAAACATAGGGTGTACCATGACGTCTGAGAAACTCCACATGACTGACTACTATGTGGTTTTTAAACAAAATCTGAATTAGACTGTCTTCAGAAGTGACACTTCTTCTGCATTTGGCTGAAGGCCTCAGCACCTCTTATTGTGCTCCCGTCTGTCTCACACATTGATCCCACCAGCATGGCTCCTAGAAGCATTCATATTCACAGCTCTTGCCCATTCTCCCTCCTAGTCATCATCTATCACACCATCACATTTCACTTTGGATATTTCTAGTTTAAAACTCAATCTCAGTGACTCGTGAATCTTGTGACCCACTGCAATTTCCCCAAATGGCCACTCTGTTCAACATGGATGAATCAGGTCTGGCCCATCTTGGTTGTGGTTCTTCTGTTTGTTCTTCCTGTGTTCACTGCCCTCATTTACCTTTGTGGATACCAAATCTGTTGATTCATGTTCTTTTTTTAAACTAAAGTGTCCTTAAAAAATTCAACTCTGTCTTTCCAAGTTGCTAATGGCAGCATCCTGTTCAGGTTCTTCCGTAGAGTCAATAAATATTTGTCTGTCATATTAGCATTAAAATAAGGTCAAATGCAGTTAACTCCGGTTAACCAGACCTGTGGAGGTAACAGAGGTATAAAGATTCCACAAATAACTTGCATGTAGCTTGTATTAGGGTCACTTGCCTAAACACACACACACACACACACACACACACACACACACATTTTAGGACTAATAATGCATGAGTGGCTACTTCTTGCTCAAACTGATTTCCTCTCTGGTCAGCCCTCCTGTCAGCACTCTGGAAATGGAGACCAAGGTAAGTTCACATACATTTAACCATGAATTATCATTCACTGAAATCACTGCTTCAAGGGCCCACGATCTATCCATGAACATCTCCTTCAGGCTGGAGCTGAACGACAGACTTCTGAACTGTGATCCTTGACAGCTCTGTGGGTTGAAGTAAGAACGATGCCTGGTGACCTCTTGCTATGAGCCTCCCCCACCCACCCACACCCATGGCAAACATTACTAATCTGTCAATGCCTCAAAAACAGTAATGAATAACTGGTAACACTTATCCAGACGTACGTTTTCAGGGAGGGGTAACCGTTACTGATCTTTCAAAAGAGTTCATATGCCGTTAAATTTAAAAGCATTCAAGACTTCCAGGTCCTACTTGTGTTGCTACTGGACACATTCCATGTACTAAATCATTCCCTTGCTGCCAGTGGGGGTGGGGGAAGGCCCACAGGGCAGCCCACTTGTATGAAAACCCTTCCAGACAGGCAGATCAAGCAAGTAGTTCTTCATTCATAAAAATGGAGAGAGTACTATGACCTCTTAACTTTCCATGAAAAACAGTACAAAAGAGAAGGACCAAGACCATAACAGAAATAATATATGGAGGAGACAGAACATTTTAAGAATACAAACAGAATCCTGATATCAATCATGAGACAAGAACAGGTTGCCATAAAAAAGAAGCAATCACCAGAAAATAAGAGCTCTTGAAAGGAAAAAGGATTAAAGCAACATCACATGAATCAATATCATTGTGAGACAAAAAAGAGTCAAAAAACCTTCCAAAGACATGGCACAAAAGCACAAAGAGATAAGGAAAATGAAGGAAAGTTAAGAGATCCTTTGGATCAAACCAGGAGTTTAACATCCCTGTAATAAGAAAAGGTCAGCAGAATTGGAAAGGTTATAATGAAATAAACAGTTTTAAAAAAAAAAGTGTGGAAGACACACAAGACATCGTGAAAAAAGGTTTCGGGGCTGGTAAGGTCAGTGGTAGGGTGCTTGCCTAGCATGTCCAAGGCCATGGGTTGGATCTGCAGCTTCATCAAAAAAGTTAAATAAAATTCAAAACGGCCCATCAATGATCAAGCAGGGCATTGCACACCACTGACGTGGTGAAGGCACTCAGACCTAAGTCCCTGGCCTGGATATCTGACACAGGCACAGACTGCACAGGTCCATCTGGAATCTCTACTTAGTTATGTCCTAACACCACTCTATTTTTTTTCTTCCAAATAAAATAGAATATTTTTTCTTTTCCTCAAGACTTCCCTATTGGTTAATGGCCCACCACTTACCTAAGTGCTCAAGTGAAACTGAGGGGTCTTTAATTTCATGTTCTTTCCTGTAGCATCCAACTAAGACCCTCACCTGACCACTTCTCCCCATCTCTAATGCAACACACCCCAAATCACAGCTGCTGTGGGCCAGGGTTAGAGCAATGGCCTCTAACTGGCCTCCCTGTTCCTGCTTTTTATGAATCCATTTTACACACCACAGCCAGAGGGCCCTTTGAATTTAAATCAGATCTTAGTACCCCCTGATTTAGAATAAGATCTGAACCCCTTGTGAGCTCTGAAGATGCTGTCTCCTGTTTGCCTCTGGGGTCTCAGCTCCTGCCCCTTCCGGCTTTGCTCCCTAACTCTTCAGCTACCCCAGCAAATTTCTGTCTCCAAACACTCAGAGTCCACTCCCACCTTGATTCTTTGGAATCACGTTTCCTTTTTTTCTAGTGCTTTCCCCCAGATCTCTCATTTGTCACCTCAGGGAGAACCCCCTCCCCGACCTCATCTGAAGGGTCTCCTCATCCTGCTTGAGATCATCATTATCTTCTTCCCCTGTTGCATAGACCTCTCCCAACGTAGGCATCTCATCTATTCATTTGTCTACATTTTATTGTACCAAATATCCACAAGAGCAGGGGTCTTACAGACCTATCTCCAGCCTCTAAGGTTCCTGGCAATCAATATCCATGGTAAATATTTGTTGAATGAATAAACTGCAATATTTTAGAACAGCAAAAGCAAAGAATGAATTCAAGAAGTTCTCAAGAAAACAAAGCAGATTACCTACAGAGGAATATGATCAAAGTTATCCATCTTCTCACAAACAGTAGTGGAACTAGAAGAAAATGTAGTGATACTTCACAGTTCCAAGAGAAAATAATTTTCATCCTAGAATTAGATGCCCAGCCAAACTTTCAATCAAATCCAAGAACAAAGTCCAAAAGTTCTGAGCATGGAAGGGTTCAAACTCTGCTTTCTTACAAACACCCTCTGAAAGAATGATTCACAAATTTACAAAGAAGGAGGAGGAGAAGGAGAAGAAGAAACTAAGAGTGAAATAGAGTCAATCTAAGCATTGTAAGAAATAAAATGAATCCCAGAATACAACCTGTGTAGCAAGCATAGCAAGTAATTAGTCCAAATTAAAGCAAGAAATCAGAGGGCTCAGAAGAAAAACAGTCTTCAAAAGAAAATAAGCTGTAACAAATTACATAATTAAGAAATAGGAAAGGTTTCCTTCCTCAGGGAATGGCATGATATAATAAGAGTGATAATAATATATTACCTTCCCTTCTCCCTCCTCCCACTCCCAATAGTTTCTCCTAGTTTTTTAAGTTATATTCTCCTTTTAAAAATGTAAAACACATTTAATTGAGGTGTAATTTACATATGATAAAATGTACAGATTTCAAATGTGCTATTCAATGCATTTTCACAGATAGCTAGTACATTATCACCACAGCTGGTGTGCACGTGACCCATCTACCTTACGTTGGCATCATTCCAGAAAGTTCCCTTTGGGGTCAGCTCCCAGCTCAGCCACAACTGATGCCATTTCTATGACTGTGTCTTAATTTCCCAGTTCTAGAACTCCTCATAAAAGCAAGCATACAGTAAGTACTCTCCAGCACCTGGATTTATTCACACAGTGTATTTTTAGTTACCCACGTTTGTTGCAGTTACTTTACTCTTTTTATAGTTGAACATATTATCAATATAACTCAATTTGTTTATCCGTTTTTTGTTTGTTTGTTTGTTTTTTGTTTTACTGATGGCCATTTGGATAATTCAAAGGATTTTTTTTTTTTTTTAATTTGAACATTATGGGCTGGGGTTGTGACTCAGCCGTACAGCACTTGCCTAGCACGTGCGAGGCCCTGGGTTCGATCCGCAGCACCACATAAAAATAAATAAAGATATTGTGTCCAACTAAAAAATAAATATTAAAAAAATTTTTGAACATTATGCAGAGAGCTGCTGTGAATGTTCTTACACAAGTCTCATGCTGGACAGGAATTTTCATTTCTCATCAGAAAGCCTAGGATTAGAATTGTTAACTCACAGGTTAGATGTTAAATTTAACTATGTTAAAAATTGTCCAACTGTTTTCCAAATTGATGGTGACATTTTTACATTCTAAGAGTTGCTCCACGTTCTCAGCAACACGAAGCAGTGTCAATTTCTTAAAATTTTATCCATTTTCTTGGGTGTGGAGTGGCGTGTGTTGTGAATTTAGTTAGCATTTGATGCTCCATAATGATCAGCAGCTTTCTATGTGCTTCTTGGCCACCATTATGTTTTATTTGTTAATTGGCCTTGTCCATGATTTTTATTATATTGGTTTGCTTTCTAACTATTGAGTTGTAAGGGATTTTATATATTCTGGAAATAAGTCAAATATGGTATTACATGCTGGGAGCCATTAGCCAAGTAGGTATGACAATTTCCTTGCCAGCGTACCCCATGTTGCAGTGACATTGAATGTAGGTGACCTTGCTCAAGGACCAAGGCGGATTAGGGTGTTCCCAGTTTAAGATAATCGTGTTTAGGGCGTTCCCAGTTTAGGTTCCAGGTTTAAGGTTTAAGATTATTCCTGCTGGGAATAGGGCGTATCCTGCTGCCTGAGTTCCCCTTGAGTTCTCACGGGATTCAGACAGTAGATTTTGGAGATAGAAGCCCAGTGGAGGTGGATTTGGGCAGAGAACGTGGATTTCCCCAGAACGTGATTGTAGACGGCTGGTGTGAGTTCGGAAATAAAGAGTTGCTGTTTGAATCTACAAGCTGTGTGGTGGCTCGTGATTGTGTGCCCAGCCAGACTGTGGCAATTACAAATATGTCTTCCCAGTCTATGACTTGACTTTCCATTTTCTTAGATCTTTTGAAGAGTAGATGTTGTTTATGCTAAAGTCAAACTCATGAAATCTTTGTATTTAATCATGCCAGTTACTTTCTATTTGTCCTGTCTATTCTTTTTTCTCTTTCCCTCTTTTCTTGCCTTCCATTCAGTATTTTTTTTATTATTCATTTCACCTCCTGGTCAGCTTATCAGCTATAACTCTTTGTTTTGTTATTTTAGTGTTTTCCTAAGGCTAACAGTAAATATTAATTTATATCTACCTGCTTTTAAGTTATATAACATCATTTCACATATACCAACATGTACAGCCCAGAGGAAGAGACTTAGGATAATAGACCATTTCTTCCTTCTAAGGCTGAGTGGGTTGATCTCTTCCATAAAGTTTTTCATCTTCTATTATTGTCATACTGCATGTTAAAAACCTCACACTGCATTATTATTTTTGAAACAATCATCTTTTTTGGAGGGAGGAACCGGGATTCAACCCAGTGATGTTCTACCACTGAGCCACATCCCCTGCCATTTTTATTTTCTATTTTGGGACAGGGTCTCCCTCTCCCTAATTGCTGGGTTGGTCTTGAACTTGTGATATTCCTGCCTTGGTTTCTGGAATTAAAGGCATGCCTCATTACACCCTGCCCCCATTATCTTTTAAAGAAATTTAATCAATAAGAAAAAATTAAAAACATATTTATATTGCTGTCATTTCCACTACTCTTCATCTCTTTGTCGCAGATCCATATTTTATCTGGCATCAGTTTTTAAAAAACTGTCTGTCACGAGGGTCTGTTGCTAATGACTTGCTTTAACTTTTGTACATATTTTATATCTTTTATTTAGGCTTTGTTGAAAGATATTTTGGTTGTGTATAGTAATCTAGGGAGATTGTTCTTTTTAGTCATCCTTATTTTTGTTCTTCTGTATAAAATGTCTTTCTTTTCTTCAATTGCCTTTAAGTTTTTTTTTTCCTTTATCATTGTGGGCTTGGGGCACTTTGATTATGTGTCGTGGTCTGGTTTTCTTCATGTGTCTTATGGTCAGGGTTTGTTGAGCTTCCTGGATTTGTGAGTTTATTGTGTTCATCGATGTGGGACAAGTTTCACTTTTCCTCCCAATTATCTTTTCTGTTGGTTCATTGTCTCCTCTTCTTCTGATACCCCAATGCTGCACATCATATACCACTTGAAGTTTCTCCTAGCCACTGATGCTGCTCATTTATTTATTTACTTATTTATTGTGAGTTAACTATTTTTTTTTCATTCTCTTTGATGTCTGTGTTTTAGTTTGGATGGTTTCGATTAATGCTATGCTTTCAGGTTCATTATTCTTTTCTTTAGCAAAGTCCACTTGTTGATCCATGGTATTTTTTCATGGCACACATTAAAGTTTTCATCTGTAGAGGTTCAATTTACACATTTTATATATCATCACTAACTTTTTAAACATAAGAAATATAGGTATAATAAGTGGCTTAATATCATCATCTACTAATCCCAGTATTAAGGTCAGTTCTGGGTTTGTTTTAATTTCTGGATTTAAGTTATTTTCCTGCTTTACTGGATGGCCGGATGCCGGGTAATTCTTTATTATTTATTTATTTGTCTGTGCATTTATTTATTTATTTGTTGGAGGGACCATGTTGGGGATTGGTCACAGGGACATTTTACCATTGAGCTACAACTTCAGTGACAACTATGTTGCCCAGGCTGCCCTTGTACTTGCAATCCTCCTGTCTCAGCCTCCCAAACAGCAAAACACAGAGGTAAATGCACATTCTTTTTTTTTTTTTGTCTTTTTTTGGGGGATGGGGGAACTGAGAATTGAACCCAGGGCTTTGCATTGCCACTGAGCTACATCCCAGCCCTCTTTTTTTTATTAATTGTTTATTGGTTCTTTTTAGTTATATATGACAACAGAATATACAATGACATATTTGTAAAACCCTGGACTATAATTTGTTCTAATTCAGTCCCAGTATTTTCCCTCCCCTTTCCTTCCCTTCCTCCCATTCTCTATTTCCTTCCCTTCCCTTTACTTTTTTTTTTTTAAATTAGTGTCTTTGGGATGTACTAGATGGCGAGATTCACTGTGGTATGTTCATATATGTACATAGGAAAGTTAGGTCACATACATTCCACTGACTTTCTCTTTCCCATCCCTCCTCCCTTCCTTTCTTTCCCCTTTCTCTCCTCCTCTAATCTTTCTTCTATTTACCCCCCGACCCCTGCCATTTTGGATTGGCTTCTGCATATCAGAGAAAACATTTGACCTTTGACTTTTTGGGTCTGATTTATTTCACTTAGCACAATACTCTCCAGTTCCATCCATTTACCAGCAAATGCTATAAAGTCATTCTTCTTCATGGCTGAGTAATAATCCATTGTTATTAATGCCACATTTTGTTTTTTACAGAGCCAAATCAGAACATGACAATCAGCACACAGAATATGCCACATTTTCTTTATTCATTCATTTGTTGAGAGGCATCCTGTGCTGATGAGAAGCAAATGAATGCAGTTGTTGATGGATGTTATATTCTAAAGATGTCTGTTAAGTCCAAATTATTACTTGTATTTTTTTTATTCTATAGAACCTTTACTAGTTTTTGTTTAGGATGATCTATCCAGTGATGAGAGAGGCATGTTAAAGTCACTCAGTATTTATTTTATTTTATTCTACATGATTCTTAATATTGAGAAGGGTTTTTTTATGCACATAGATGCCCATTGTTTGGGGCATAAATATTTACAATCATTATATCTTCTTGATGCACAATTCCCTTATACAGTATGAAATGACCTTCTTTGTCTCTTTTGATTAATTTTGGCTTGAAGTCCACCTTGTCTGATATGAGAATAGTAACCACTGCTTGTTTACAATATCCGTGTGAGTGATGTGTTTTTTTCCATCCTTTTACCTTCAGTCTGTAGATATCTTTGCATTAGGTGAATCACTTGTAGACAGCATTGTTTTTTTGTTTTGTTTTGTTTTATTTTTGTGGGGGAAGTACTGGGAATTGAACTGAGGGGCAGTCGACTACCGAGCAACATCCCCAGCCCTATATGTATATTTTATGTAGAGACAGGGTCTCATTGAGTTGCTTAGTGCCTCACTTTTGCTGAGGCTGGCTTTGAACTTGGGATCCTCCTGCCTCAGCCTCCCAAGCTGCTGGGATTACAGGCATGTGCCACTGCGCCCAGCTGTTGGGTCTTGTTTTTAAATCCAATCTGCCAACCTATGTCTTTTGATTTAAGAGTTTAGACTATTTACATTCAATGTTATTATTGAGAAATGGTCTTTATTTCCTGCAATTTTGATTTATTTCTAGTGTTTAAATTTGGTTTGATTTTTCTTTGACTGACTATTCTTCTGGTGCAATGCATCTCTATGCTGGTTTTCATTTTTATTTTTCATTTCTTCTTCTTGAAAATTTTTGTTGAATATGTTTTATAGTGCAGGCTTTATAGTTATGAATTATTTCAACTTTTTGTATCATGGAAGGTTTTTATTTCATCTTCAATTTTGAAGTTTAAAATTTTTCTGGTTATAGTATTCTTTGTTGGCATTCATTATCTTTCAGAGCTTGGTATATATTATTCCAAACCCTCATGGCTTTTAGTGTCTGGGTTGAGAAATCAGTTGAAATTTGGTTTGGTTTGCCTATAAACATGACCAGTCATTTTTTTCTTTTGCAGCTTTTAAAATTCTATCCTTATTCTCTGTGTTAGGCATTTTCATAATATGTGTCTTGGAGTGGATCTGTTGTGATTTTGTATATTGGAATTTTATAGGTCTTGTATATTTGAATTTACATTTTATTTGGAAAATGTTCTGATATTATTTCATTGAAAAGACTTTGTTTCAGAGCCTTCATCTATTCCAATGAATCTTATATTTGGCCTTTTAATGTTATCCCAGATTTCTTGAATATTCTGTGCATTGTCTCTTAACATTGTTTTTCAATGATCAACTACATTTTCAAGACTATACACTTTGTCTTCAAGGCCTGAAAATCTATCCTTAAAGTGGTCTAATCTATTGGTAATGCTTTCCATTGAATTTTTAAAAATATATTTTTTAGTTGTAGATAGACACATTATTTTTATGTAGTGCTGAGGATAAAACCCAGTGTCTTGCACATGCAAGGCAAATGCTCTACCACTGAACTACAACCCCAGCCCTGAATTTTTAATTTGATTATTGATTCCTTCATTTTTTAAAAAATAGTTTTTAGTTATAGTTGGACACAATATCTTTATTTTGTTTATTTATTTTTATATGGTGCTGAGGATCAAACCCAGTGCCTCACATATGAGAGACAAGCACTCTACCACTGAGCTAAAACCCCAGCCCCAGATTCCTTCATTTTGAGGATTTCCACTTGATTCATTTTCAGAATCTCTCTTCATTGAAGTGATCTTACACTTTCAGTATTTTTTCTTTGATTTCACTCCTTATATTGTCTTTAGCCCATAGAATACTTTAACTATGTGTTTTCCTCCGCTGTGATGTCAATGAAGTCTGTCGTTGAAGTATTATGGGTTGTTTGAAATAATTTTTCCCCTTGCTTTTTCATATTGTTCATATGTCCATCTATTTATCAGTATCATTTTGAGTTCTTTTAAGTGAAGGACTACTTTGTGAGCTTCTTTCTTCTAAGACCCTGGGTTTGGGTGGATATCTAGATTACGATACTTTAAAGCATTGTGTGACCTCTGCTGATCCCAATATTAGCTCTACTCAAAGAGACACCACTGAGCCCTATTTACTATAATCACTTCTGAGGCAACCCTCATTCTATTTAACCTTGCTAAGAACAAAAACTTGTTGCAATTGTTCTCTGTGTTTCCTCAAATTCAAGTATAAATCTATAATAAAGTTCTGGAACAGGTCAAAAAGTAAGTTAGATTTAGCAAACTTAAGTGCATGCTAAAAATGAGGGAGGGAGAAAGATTAGAGAATGGGAGAAGAAAAAGAAGGGGGGGAGAACAGAGCTATAAAAGGGTAATTTACACCAAGGTAAAAAGGAAAAATAGATGGATGGATTTTATTTAAGGTGATAGTGGATAGTGCAAGAGGATGAGTTGGGGATGGGGACAAGAGAAGCAGGTATAAACTAGAGCGAGGAACATAGGAAGATCAATTCCAATTAATGCTTTAAACTGTTAAATGAAATACATTCAAATGGGTTGGAGGTACAATGTTGGCTACTGGGTTAACAACTGTCATTCAAATTAAGGAGTTCCTTATATGATCAAAGTTGACATTAGAGGTGTGTATAGTGTACCATGTCAAGGTGACAAATATTCTTGTTCAATCTTGGTTTGGGTTTCATTGGGGTTTGGACATTTAGCAGCTATCCATTAATCTTTGGCTGTGGGTCTCTAGTTGCTATAAACCTCTTACCAGTAGCTTCTATTTTGTCAGTTCTGGGGCCTGCAGCTGACAGCTCAGAGGGAACAGTGTTGTGAGTTGGCTGACTCTAATGTTGCACAAGTTCAGGATGCAGGCTCTGAAGTGCCCATATTTGCTGTGGGTTAGTGGTTTATCTGTTCCTCTCTACTGGATCCTCTTCACAGTAGTGAAGATCTGGTAGCTATCTGTGTGTGCAGGAACACTGGTTGTGTACTTTCCACAGGTATGATGCAGTAATATTCACCCTGATGCATTTGCTCTCTGAGGTACTATAGTGAAGGGTCTCTGGTAGTCACCTTGATTCTAGTTTCTATTGCCCCAGGTTGTGAATGGTGGGCATTGATTTCCTCTGCTTCATAAATGTAGTGCAAAGTTCCACAAATATCTAAACAATATGCCCTTTCACTTGCCACTTGTGTTCAAGGTTCAGGCTATGCACCTATTAAGGTTGGTATTAGCACCTTTCTCCTGTGTATAGCCTCTGGCAGTTTCCCTCTGCCTCTGTGTGTCACTGGATATTCAGGCAGGTCCCCCTGATATCATGCTGTGATCCAGGGGACTATCCCTAGGCTTCCCATGATGCCTCCCCCCAGTACCAGTGGTTGGGGCCTGATGAATCCACTTTCTTTTGTTCAAGGCCAAAGCTGTCCACTGTGCCCTCTGAGTAGAGGGGGCAAGCAGGCAGCCTGTGCAGAGCTTCCCGCCCTTGCCTGGGTGGCAGAGACTGAGCGGAGCTTGCTGGCTTCCCTGGCATCAGTTCCCTCCAGCCTCTTCATTCCCCTTGTTCGTGGTGCAGCGTGGGGGAAGGTTTCGGTGATTAACAGCTAGTAGTGGTCCTTCTAGAAGTTCTTTCTGGCTGGATTCTTAAGAGGTCCCACTGCAGGGGACTTCTCTCTGGTTTCATTTGCAGCTGTGCGGGGGTGGGAAGACGCCAGGCGGATTTAAGAGGATGACCAGTTGGCTGTGGGCTCTACCCTGAGCCCCCGGCCCCCACCCCAGCTTTCTTTTCCTGGTTTGGTTTTTAAGCTCTTTGTGGTGTTTTCAGGAGCCTTCTGCATTTTAGATTTTGTCCGTCTTTCCCACAGTTTTAAGAGGGTGAATTAACAGGCCAACACTGTCCCTGCATTTCCCTCTCTGCCACCCCTTCCCCCATCCGCAGGTTGGGTCAGGGCACTCTGAGTTTGGTTTTCTCCTCTGGTAACGTACCTTCCAGTGTCCCCAGGTCTCAGATTATGTAATATGGCATCTTAAGACATTTATTTCATCACTCACCTTTCCATTCGGCTTTCCTTTGCTGCCTCCTTTCCGAGCTGTGAGGTGACCAGGACACGCGGCCTAGCTCTCTTCCGCCCTCTTCCCCACAAGCTCCGCTCCTTCTCCGTTGTCTTCTGTGACTTCTGGTAGCCACATGCGGCCACCCACTTACTGAAACATGGCTAGTCTGAGGGACGGGCTGGATGATTTTTTTTTAAATTTCATTACATTTTTATTAACATAAAATTTAAATCCATGGCCCCATGTGATTAGCAGCCTTCATACTGGACAGCGCAGATACAGATGTTTTGTTGTCGTGGAGAGCTCTGTAGGACATCACGGGCCTGGGATGTGGGAGAGGATTATCCAAAGAATCAAAACTAGAGAAGATGGAGCATGGGGAGCTCTTGGCACTGAATCTTGAGGAGATGGGGGGAGGTCTGACTCTTCATCTCGTTTCCTCCTTGATGCCTCAAATATTTATTATTTATATCAGGTCTTGTTGCTCATCCCTCCAGGGCATCTCAGTGCCCATGGTGGGCTATTCTTAAAGGAATTTGACGATTTGGGGTTAAGGTTTTGTGTGAGACTTTAAAAAATATTTCTAAAGAGGAAATACTTGTTTTAACACATTCCAATAGAGAGTCAAATGTTGTCAAGTTGTTAATCCTAACTTTCTACCTAACACCTGCAGCTTTGATGAAATAAAAAAATTATTCTAGTTGGTAAAACTGAATTGCTAGCCATTGCTTTTTGTGTTCTGCCCCTTAAGACTCTATGCTTTGACTGCTCGGGCCCTGGGAGAGTCACAGCTCTCCTTGACAGGTAGGTATAGAAGGTCAGAACTTCTCTGAGAAAGGAGGTGGGCGTTTGTTGGTAACACCTGAGCATCTCCATGAGATGGGCAATGTGAGGGCACCTGCACTTCTTAATTTATCTTTAAATTAATTTACCTTAAATTACCTATAATCTGAATTTTTTGGTAACAATGAACATGACTGAATTTTTTGTAATTAAAGTTAATAAAAGGTAGATTAAATATAATCAAATTAAATGGCACTACCCTTTTAGGAAAAGAAGAGCAAATTCCCCTACAAGGCCTACCACGCCCTCCACACTACTTGCTTCCCACCCTCTCTCCCCATTTCCTTCTCTGTGCTTCCATTTCACTGAGCCACTTGCAGGTGCCCAGGATGCTGTACCTGCCTGTGCCTAGGGCCTTGCAGGAGGCGGGTTTCTCACTGTAAATTGTCTGACTTGCTCACACTCTTCTGACCTTTTCCTTTGGGCTGGGGAGAAGGTAGGGAGGGTGCTTTTGCTTTCAGATCTCACTCAGATGCTATCTTCTTAGGGAACTTTCTGTGGCAGCTTGTGTTTTCCAAAGATGGCCTTAACAATCTCTGCTCTCCCATGCCCTCTTCTGTGACATGACCTTGCCTCCGTCAACAGAAGGAGTCAAGTTCTCCATCCCCTTGAACCTGGGCAGGCCAACAGCACAGGACAGAGACAACATGCTGAGGCTTTTGAGAAGAGCCTCAGTGAGCCTCAGGAAGACTAGAATGCTCACTCTTCAGACAGTCCTTTTTGCAACCCAGGGAGAAGTCCAAGCCATATGGAGAGACCATGTGTAATGCTAGGTCCACAGCCCCAGCCAGGCTCCCTGCCCACAGCCCTGTGAGTGAGCCATCTGCCATGTCTAGCCCAGTCAGATAGCTGAAGCCCCAGCTTTGAAAGACCCCCCAAAAAGAGCTTTGAGGAAGGGTTGGGACAGTGGGTAGCTCAGTGGTAGAGCACTTGCCTAGCATATGGAGGCCCTGGGTTCTAATCCCCAGCATTGAAAAACCAACCAAGCAAATAAAAACTCCACAAGGTGATCCTAGTCAGCACACAGAGTCATGGGAATTAATAAGTGACTATTTTAGGTTTGGGGGGTTGAGTTACAGAGCAGTAGATGATCTACCTTCCCTAGAGAGGCGAGGTCCCCCATTAAACTCTGTTAGAGTCCCACTTTTCAGTAACAGTGAATAGCAGGAGGTGAGGCACTGTTACAAGCACTTCAACGAAGAACAACCACCACGTCATTCTGTCCTCACAAGAACCCTTCGAGGGAAAGCATTTGAAAAATTCTTCTTCAATTACAGAAGCAAGCTGGGCTGAGCACACTCGCCTCCGTGCCCAGCTAGCATGTGCTCCAGCAGCCTCTTGACAGCATCTCCCATGGCTTTTAATTGTACCTTTGTCTTTGTAATTATTTGGATGAATGTCTCTATTCCCATCCATACTGTGAGCTCCATTGGAGCTGGGACTATGTCGGTATTAGTTGAGTGAATCCCTGGCGTTCAAAACAAGCTCACAAAATCAGAATGGATAAATCTCCTAAGGAGCTCACATTCATCACAAAAGAATAAAATGCCAACTGCCTAACTGTTCTTTACAATACAGTACCCAGCTTGTAGTTTAGAGGTGATATATGTATTTGTAATTCAAGTGAGTATAGCAGAGTGCTTGGGATATATAGCATCGGAGCAGGCAGATCTGGTTCAAAGTCTGTGTTGAATATCACTTTAGTCAAGTTAAATGACCTCTCTAAAGTCTTCATTTCTTCACCTATGATAATAGATAAATACCTTCCTAGTTGTTGAGGATGAAATGTGCATCAGTTAGATTTGCATCACTGTAACAAAATACCTGAGGTAATCAACTTTAAAAAAAAGAAAGAAAAGTTTGTTTTAGCTCACAGTTTTGGAGGTTTCAGTCCACAGGTGGTTTCAGTCCACCGTTGGTTTCAGCCTATGGGGAGGCAGTACATCATGATAGAAGAAACTGTTCACCCCATGGCATCCAGGCAGCAAAGAGGAGGTTCCTTAAAGCGTACGCCCCCCCAATGACCTGATGACCATCCCCTGGGC
This sequence comes from Marmota monax, assembly GCF_021218885.2. Lineage (NCBI taxonomy): Eukaryota > Metazoa > Chordata > Mammalia > Rodentia > Sciuridae > Marmota > Marmota monax. The sequence continues at coordinate 15,384,836 of NW_026693008.1, read as the reverse complement.
CCCACCACCTTCCAAGTGTCAAACTGGGATTAAGCCTTGCGGGGGCATTTCAGATCCAGATCACAGCAAAATGATATATGCAAAGTGTTTTGAACACAGTCCTTGGCACACAGCCCCAATAAAGAGTCTCACTGTCAAACAAGCCATAGAAAATACCCCCAACTCACTCTGCTCATATTAAACATCAATCAAAACATGAGCAACTCCTGTTCATGGCAGTAGATAGACCTACCCACTTTGTCACCCTCACTCACTGAATGGGTAGAGCAGAGCTATGTTGTGGCTATAGTAAACTTTGCATTATAAATGCAACTCTTGAGGGCTGGGGATGTGGCTCAAGCGGTAACACACTCGCCTGGCATGCGCGGGGCGCTGGGTTCGATCCTCAGCACCACATAAAATAAAGATGTTGTGTCCACCGAAAACTGAAAAATAAATATTAAAAATTCTCTCTCTCTCTCTCTTTTAAATAAATAAATAAACAAACACATAAATAAATAAATAAATGCAACTCTTGATTAAAGATTCTACTATCTCAATATACTGAATGACGTCTCATAAGGAAGACTGCTTATAGAACCTTCGCATGCTAGATGGTTTTTTCCATTCAGGGCCAACAGCCTAACTCCACGCAGGTGAAGAAGGGCAGCTTCCCTAGGGTATTTCTAACACCCAACCCTTGAGGAACTCCACCCTGTGCCCTGACCCCGGATCACACTGCCCTGAAGGAGGTTAACCATTTGGGTTTAGAAGACTTCTTTCCCACAATTCAGAAGCCACAGCTGCCAAAAGCAAAAAATAGACAACACCTGCTGTGGCTTACATCACTGAGAGGATAAATTTAATAAGCATGTGCAAAAGGGGCAGAATGTACTTAGTGCACTCACAGAGGCCTCAAGATTTGCTCTGTGGGCATGATAAAAACATGACTGTTGGAAACCTGACACCGGCTCGATATGCTGTCAATGGGACTTTTTATTTCCCAGGAAACTCACCAGGTGTTTGCGAGTTTCTGCACATTTTTGTCCAACTCTTCATTTTCCTGTGGCCTCAGTAGATTTACCAGTTGTTTCCACGCTACTTCTAATCACTCATCCCCCTAATTGGGAGTGATGCACAGTGTGTGTGTGTGTGTGTGTGTGTGTGTGTGTGTGTGTGTGTGTATGTGTATGTATACAGTGTGAACAATGTACACACTAGTCAAACGCACAGGGAATCATTTTCATCTCCAGTACCTTATATGAGTATTCTCCATTTAAGGACTGTAAATGATGGAAGTAAGCTAGCAGGTTACCCTTTTTCTCAACTGAGGAAACCCAGGAGCTGGGATCTCACCTTCACTTGATAGCAGGGTTATTATAAAGCCTCCATAGGTTCAATCCAGGGTGGGCCAGTCAGTCCTTTGCAAGAGAAAACTGTTTATGAAGGCCATAAATCAGAACTGTGGCCTTGTCAGTTTGATCAATGCTTTCTGTTTCCATTTGAAAGAAGAAAGAGGAGCAGAACAGCTCAATTGGCCATGAATTCCTGCTCTGCTGATGTGGGTCCTCATCTTCACTGACAGATAGTGCATTCACTGGGGCAGGATTTAGACAAACGGGAGGTACACTGCAGCTTGGGGTGCCACTCCTGTGCCACTGACTACTTCTTATCATTGGGCTTACTCCTCTGAAGAGACGGATCAAAACAAGGTTAACTTTTTAGCATGGAAAGGTGGAGCAAGCCCCAGACTAAATCCAGGACCCCTAAGAGAGTCTGTGACATCAGACAATGCATTTTATTTTTCTATCTACAACTTCTGCATCTGGAGAAGACTGAATGATCTCATCGACTCCTTTAGTTCTAAAGTACTGATTCTCAACTTGTATAAACTACAACAAATTACATGTGCCTTGCTATCAATCAGCCCATGTATTAGATAATATCTGCCATCATCATAAATGTAGTCATTTTTTTCAATTTCACTATATTTTAAGTCATTTTCTTATGATTTCTGGATTTTCTCTTTAAACTGAGTTCAAGGATTTCTTCAAAAAAATCAGTTATGTGTTATTTTATTTCTTATTCTATAAGTCTACTTTTTATTTTCTCTCCATTTTCCCCCTGAGCTCATTTCTAAGCCAAGAGCCTATGTTGTTGGCTGGCAGTTTGCTGGTATGTGCAGGGAACTGCACTATTCTCTAAGTAGTGGGTAGAATTAATTTTCTAACTAAGATTACATCTACAGAAGGGCCAGTGGAAATGGGCACCTTAGCTTAAGTATTCTATTAGAATGTACATGGCAGGAATTGAGCAAAGGAATTATTTTTTAAGAGGGTGTTCAGGAGCCTGGGGAAAAGTAACTGAACTATACCTGCCTGGGTATCTCCTTAACCACGAGGAAACACAATACTGAGATACCCAGCTGGGAAAGAGATACAGGTACCAGGATCACATATCTGAATCACTGGACAGAAAAAAGGGGCCATTGAATATTTTTTGAGAACTTTTAGTCTTCCAGATTTGAAAGCAATTTTGGTTTGGGAGAAGCAGTAATTAGGTTTCTGTGAAAGCAGCATGAAGTCTCACTGGTTTTGGAAATAAAAGCCTGGATTAAAATCTCAGCTGGTGTAAAAGTACCCTTCAGAGGTGAAGGGGAAATAAGACTTTTTCAGAAAAACAAAAAAAACATGGGGATTTGTCCCCTGCAGACTTGTAGGAAAGCTCTATCAGCTCCAGGCTCTGTAGCTGTGTTCAATTTGCTATTTGCCTGATTTTGAGGTGTCCTTTACTAGGGGGTTAATCCAGGAGCCCTACAGGGACGGCTGTGGGGGTTTGGGTTCACTTTACAGTCAACTGCCTCTTCCCCATGCTGTTGAAACCCTACTAAAAGCACAGTCAAGCCAGATAAGTAGCTTATTTTGAGCACATAATGATCCATTCAACAATAAACTAGCCACTCAAGAATAGACAATTTTGAACTAGAAATGTTAAAATTTCATTAAAAGCAGGTACTGCTGTTGGAGAAATATCATAAAACATCTCTTTAATGTGAACACTACTTCATACAAGGAGAAACTATTTACAATGTGTCACTTTCAGATTAGTTGCTTTTGCATCATTTGTTGATCATATGCTGCCACAGCACATCCTCAGCCAGGGAGCTTCAGTCCAACTGCACGTTCCAGGTCCTCGGTGGCTCTCCGGGGTTCCTGGGGATTCAGGGGACCTGCCCACTTACATTCTCCTCAGTAATTATGGCTCAGCAAGCATGCTACCCAAAGCATCTATAACCCAGAAACTCTGGCAACCACACATAAGTAAAAAGCAATAGATTAGATTTTTTTTTTCACCAATAAATACTAATTTGACAATCCAATCCATTATCATTTGAAGAAATTATTTTCACTTGGGAAAATTTTTCTCAAGAGAACTAGAGGGAACAATCTGTTCTTCACACTGGAACTGAATTAGGAGGTTTTTGTATACAAATATAGCATATTTGGGCCAGGGATATATAATTTCTTGTTAAAGAGTTTATTTGCCTTCACACATAAGACTGCTACATACATTCACAGTTTTAATAGACTGTAATTAGATATTCCAGTTGTGCTTTAAAATCCCAAATATTATTCTCGTTAGGGAGTGCAAAGCCAATGTCTCGTTTGACTATGATTGGTCCTAGAGTTATAAACTCCATAATGATTGACAGGCAGCTTCCTCATTCTCCAGTTTCATCATTTGCTTTTTCGTGTATGACTTCCAGGCTCCGGCGTGGTTTCTCAGTGTTCTCAGTGCCTGGTTTATTCAGTCCACATGAAACAGCAGCATAATGGATTTGTTTCAGGTTCTCCAAAGTCTCGTTCTTTGCATATTTCAAAAGATCTGCTTGTCCCTGTAATGAAACATGCAATTGAGTAGTATTAGATATGACACGACTTTTCTGCTAGACTTTACAATATAGATCTTCTGCTGAAAGAGGAGAATTTTGATTCCACAAGAGGACACATTTATTTCCTATTGGCACTGCATCCAAATAGGTCACTTTTAATACAAAACCAGGTCTTTCCACTGGGAAATCTGAACAGCTATTCCTGCCTATCCCAGTTAAAATCATATCTTTCATTGTTTGGCCAATCTTGTTTTTGTTTGCAGTATTGGAATTGAACCCAGGGCCTCTCAAATGCTAGGCTAGTGCTCTGCCACTGAGGTGCATTCCCAGCTGGTTGTTTTTCCAGGTTGGCCTTGAATTTGTGATCCTCCTGTCTCAATCATTGGAGGAGCTAGGATCAGAGGCATGCCCCCACCTAGCCCCTTTTTAAAAAAGGCTTGTTTTTTGAAACACTTTATTCTGAAGTAAGTACCAATTCACAGAAGGATACAAAGCCAGTAGAGAGAGGTCTTGCATTTCCTTCCCCAAATTCCCCCAAATGGTTACACCCCACATAAACTATAATAAAATATCAGCACCAGGACCCTGACATTGATGCAATGAGCCCAAAGTTCCATGAGGCTCTATCACATGTGACCACTACTGCAACAGAGACACAGGAGTAATTCACCATAAAGATATCCCTTGTACCATGACTTTACAGTCACATACCTCCCTTTCCCCTCCAGCCCCTCACTCCAACAGCCACTAATATGTGGAGTCTGGTCTTTGAGCCTAGGTAGCCTCTAAGAGTGCTAGCAGTGGTGAGCCCAAGGCAGGCCCTCGCTGCATCTGCTGAAAGAAGAACACAGAAAGGATTCTCATTCTGGATAAACGTCCTTAGCCCCATTTTAGTTTCTAATGAGGTCTGACCATTGACTCAACATGGATTTAGCCTGACATGTATACAGGTCAGAAAAAGGTGGACAGATGAGAAGCACAGTTGTTGGGAGCCTGGAATGTGAGCTGACAATGGACCAACGCAGTCTGTCAGCCTCGTCACTTCAGCTAGAGGCCACAGGATTCTTCAGGGGTGGGTGAGAGCTGTGCTGTGCATCTCAGGATATTTAGCAGCATCCCGGGTCTTTACTCACTAGGTAGCATGGCACCCCCTCAACTGTGACAACTGAAAACATCTGCAGTCTTTGCTAGCTCTCTCCTGGTGGGAGGGTGCACTGGGGGCAGCCCTGGTTGAAAACCTCAGAGCTGAGGTATCAGCAAATGACTCTAAGGTCGCAGGGTGGAAGAGACGATGCGGTGTGGTACAGTGTTCCTGTTGCAGATTCCACTCCTTTTACTTTGCTTTTTTGTTCTATTTTCCTTTCAAATTTGACCTGCCTTCCATTAACACTTCTTTCTACTCACACTATGGCCTTTCCATTTCTCTTACTCTCCTTGTTCATGGTTTTTCTTCCCCTTCTTAGGTTTTCGATTTATTCTCGTGTTTTCTTTATAATTGCTCTATAGTTTGACATTTTCTTTGTCATGATTCTTTCTCTCTTCCTTTTTTTTTTCCTTACTAACTGCCTCCCAAGTGCAGCTCCTTTAAAGTGTCCCTGTATAACCAGAGCTTGGGGCTGTTTACAGAGGGTGATGGTAAGGCCTTACCTTGGCAGGCAACTAGACTATAATCAAATTTCAGTTGCTGGTGACACCAAATTGCAATGTGATTTTAAACCACCGCGAGGCCCAAATCCACAGAGTGGTTTGTTGCTTACCACTTATCATTCATGACTTTCCTGATTTATACAGACCTTAAATTAGTGACTATGAATAGCTGTTGCAAGGCTTAGTCTCACTGAAGGAGCTTCATTTTTATTCATTCCTCCTTGTCACTGAACTCACATGTTGAACATTTACTAGTTATGAGGCCTCTGTATTTAACACAGCAGCACATTGTATCAGGAATAAAATTTCTTATTAAAGAGCTTATTTGCCTTCACAAGCAAAATCGCTTCATGCATTCATAGTTTTAGTAGATTGTAACTACATAATTCATTTGTGTTTTAAAAATTCCAAGTATTACTTTTTAAATTAATAAACTTTATTTTTAGAGCAGCTTCCGGTTCACAGCAAAACAGCAGGAAGCACAGAGTTTTCACATACTACCCTTTCCCCACACATGCACCTCCTGCAGCACTGACATCCCACGCCCCAGTGGCATGTGTGTTCTCATCAATGAACCCACAATGATGCATCAGTGTCAGCCAGTCTATTGTTTAAGTTAGGGTTCTTACGTGGTGCTGTATAGATTTGCACAAATGTATGACGATGTGTATCCACTATTATGGTAGCAGAGTAGTTTTATTGCCCTAAAAATCCTTTACATTCTGCTGAGTGCTCCCTCCCATACCTCTTCAACCCAAACCCTTATCAACCACTGAATCTTTCTACTGTAATTTTTTTTTCAGACTCTTCCACAGTTGGAATCATACTGCTCTCAGTCTTTTCAGATTGGCTTCTTTCACTTGGCAAGGTGGACTTAAGGTTCCACCATATCTTTTTTATAGTTTGATAGCTCATTTATTTTCAGCACAGAATAATATTCCTTTGTCCAATGTACTACAGTTTATCCATTCACCTACTGACAGACATCTTTGTAACTTCCAAATTTGAGTAGTTATAAAAAAAAGTCGCAATTGAACATGTTTTTTTTAACTTATTTGGGTAAATGCCAAGGGGTGCAATTGTTGCATCATATGGTAAGAATATGTTAAGTTTTTGAGAAACTGCCAAACTACCTTCTCAAGTGTCTACCATTTTATACACCAACTGGCCTTTGAGTGAGAGTCCCTGTGCCCCCACATTCTAGCCAATGTCTGCTGTGGTCAGTGTTTTATATTTTGGACATTCTAATAGGTGTGTAGTGGTAACTCACTGTGTCATAATTTGCAATTCTCTAATGACATATGATGTTAAACATTATTTTCATGTTTACTTTCATAATGTATCTTCTTTGGGGAAGGGTCTGTTCAGGCTTTTGCCCATTTTAAAATATGATTGTTTATTTCCTTATTGTTAAGAAACTGAGAATTCATTTTGAGAAACTGTATATTTTGGAAAGCTGTCTTTCATCAGATATGTCTTACAAATATCTTCTCCCAATCTGTGCCTTCTCTTCCCATTATCTTAACACTGTCTTTAGCAGAGAAGAAGTTTTTAGTTTTAATAAAGTCAAGTTCACCAATTCTTTCCTTCCTGGATTATTATTTTAGTGGTGCATCTAAAAAAGTAACTGCCATACCTTTATGTTATCTTCTAGTTCTATAATTTTCTGTTTTGCCTTTAGATCTATGATCTTGTTGAGTTAATTCTTGAGAAGGGTGTAAGATCTGTGCCTAGATTCAGCCTTTGGTGTGTGGATATCCAATTGTTCCAGCACCATTTGTTGACAAGATTGTTCTTTTCCTTCAATATTGTATAGGCTACTTGGGGTCTTTGGCCTCTACGTATGAACTGGTTTATCAGATCCATAAAATAATTCACTGGGATTTTGATTGGATTGCAGTGAATAAATCAAGTTGGGAAGAAATTCTATCTTGATAATATTGAGTTTTTATAACATTTCCCCATTTATTTATTTCCTTTCTATCTTTTTTCAGAGTTCATTAGTTTTACTCATGAAAGTCTTCACAACAGTGGTGAATGGTGAGAGGAGACATCCTTGCTTTGTTCTTCATCTTAGTGGGAATCTTTGAGTTTCTTTCCATTAAGTATGATGCTAGTTTCACATTTTTGTAGACAATCCTTATCAAGTTGAGGAAGTTCCCCTCTATTCCTAATTTTCTGAGAGTTTTCAACATGAACAGATGTTAGATTTGTCCCTTGCTTTTTCTGTGTCTAGTTATGATCATGTTTTTTTTTCTTTAGCCTGTTGATGTGATGGGTTACACAAATCAATTTTTAAAAGTTGAGCCAATCTTGCATACCTTGGAAAAATCCCACCTGGTTTTGATATATGATTCTTTTTATACATTGTTGAATTACTATTGCTAATTTTTTGAGGATTTTTGTGTCGATGTTCCTGGGAGATATTGGCCTGCAACTTTCTTCTCTTATACTATCTTTGGTTTTGGTATTAGGGTAATGCTGGCCTTGTAGAATCAGTTACAAAGTATTCACTCTGCCTTTATCTTCTGGAGGAGATGGTAGAGAATTCCATTCTTGTAGTCACTCGGATCAAAATGTCATCACTGACTCCTCTCTTTCTCTTCCATCCTCTACCCCACCTATCAGAAGTTCCTATATATGTCCCAGCCTTCAAAACATATATAGTCAGGTTACCACCATTTCTTATCACCCTCACTGCCACCACCACAGTCAAAGGCACTATAATCTTTCCTTGGGTTTATGATAGTACCCTTCTGACTGGTCTTCCTTGACATGACAGGCGGAAAGTTCCAATTGAAACACAGTCAGAACATACCTTTCCCTTTTCTTAAAACTCTTCAGTGGCTCAACAAGTAACTCAGAGTGAGTGCCAAAGTTCTTGCCCAGGGCCCATCCTCATTCCCTGCATCTCTTTGCCTTGTTCACTCAGCCTTCATTATACTGGCTCTTCAATGTACCTCAAACTTAGCAGGTCTTCTCCAGGTAGGCCTCAAGGTCTGTGCACAAACTGCTCCCTCTGATCAGAAGGCTCTTGTTTAAAAATGCACAAGGCTCACTCCCTTACCTCCTTTATGTCTTGACTTTGAAATCACCTTAAAGTGGTATCTACCTCGACACAATTCTATTTAAAATTAGAACTTCCACCTTGTACCCATGGTTCTCCTTACCCTTTTCCTGCTTTGTTTTTTTTACAACAAATAGTACCATCTGACATACTCTGTTATTTTCTTCATTGTCTGTCTCTCTCATTAAACATGAACTCCATGAGAGCAGGAATTTTTGTTTCCTGGAATGAATGTAATTAAAGTAAAATGTGAAAATCTCCTCTTGAATATCCATAGGTGCCACCCCAACCATGTTTTATCTTTCTCTTTCCTTCTTTGTATATATGTTATAAATAGATATTTTACTTTTTATATAAGTGGTATCAGGTAATCTACATTGTTCTTTGGTTTCCCTTTGTACTCACCAGAAGCCACGTCTTGGTAACCTTACTATGTCAGCATATATAGATCTACCACATGATAGGTTATTTAAAACAAAAACTCCAGATGGTGTGGGATAATTAATGTGGCAACAACAGAGCTCTTTGGATGAATTTTACGTTTCCCAAACTCAGACAAGTTGTGACGGTATTTCCAACAGAACAGGTAGGCATTCAGCCATTATGCAAGTGACACCAAAGGACGCTACAAGCAACACATCCAGACCTGGGGAGCTGCTAAACTTGGTCCCCACCACTTTTATTCTGTTCGTGTGTCTAAAACTACCTGCCTGACATGTCTTGGAGTTAAGACATCGATCATGAGTGAAGGACAATTCTGAAGGTTGTGGTGGTGTTTGCGGTAGCAATGCTTACATGTCATTGCTTCAAAAGACTTCAAAAGAGCACAAGCTATTTAAAACACTGCCACCCACTGACATAGGGTGTCTAGTTTAGAAGAATCTTTCTACAAGCTGGCTTTGCAATGTTTTCAGTTGAAAAACCCAAACCTCATTCAGTTTCACACATTCTGTTTTGAATTTTGTAATTTATTTGATTTGGTTTTCATCTTGAAAGGGTTATAACAACCTTAGGTCAAAATATTTAAGGTTCTCACTTTTGGCCTAGAAAGTAATCTTTAAAATACATCTCTAAAGGCAGAAGCCGCACCACAGCAGCTCTTGCTGAGTTTGGCTGTGCCTATGGCTTACCTGGGATTGGATCAGAGGCCAGGAGCAGCCAGGAAATATACAATGGCAGATGCCAAACCCCAGAGCTGGTGTCCCAGCTATACTCAACACTTGGCTAGTCACCAAACTTTCTGTGTGATTATAAAAGATGTCCTAGTTTTTTTGTTTGCTTTTGTTTCTTTTATTTCAGTTCTTTGAACCCAGGGCCTTGCACATGCTAGACAAGTGCTCTACCATACTGGGCTACACACATCTCAGCCCTTTATAAAAAATTTTGTTTTGCTATAGGTTCTCGCTAAGTTGCCCAGGATGGCATCAAGTAGCTGGGATTACAGGCATGTGTCACTACATTTAGCTTCGGTTTTTAATATATTAAAAATATTTCAAAGTACATCTGTTAGTGCTATATAGTTTTTGGAACCAAAATTAATAATTACATTCACTGCTTTTATCCAAATCTAGAGATAAAACAATAGGGATTAGATACTCCAGTTAATTTTTTCAAAGCCCCTTTGTCAAACTATCTATTAGAGGAAAACAGAACTGCCTTACTGTGGAGATGAGTGACCCAGCGAAGCTGTCCCTGACCTCTACAATTGGCCCTGGCAATGACCGCATGGCTTGGAGCTACAGAGAGCAAAGACAGCCATCTGCCATTCCCTGGGGGCCAGCAGACACTTTTTCCAAATTCTATGTAATGAGAGGGAGGAGAAAGAAGTGGACACTCATACCGTACATTTGGGAGTTTGAAGGAAGCACAAAAGTATTCAGGTCTTTTTGTTTTGATGCAAACAGGACTGTAAATCATCAGAGTCTAGTTCTGACTTTTCCATATCTGGGATCTACACTGACTTCTGAGTTGCCCTGGGCTTTGCCAAAGGTTCCAACCTAAGAAGCTTCACCTAGGCGAGTATGGACTAGCTGTCTACTTTCTGGCTTTCTTATCTACCTGGGAACACAGTAAGAAACACAGCAGATTGAGGCTGACTCTGGCGGACACTGGGGCTGCTCTAAGGTCTACCAGGAAAACAGACTGCCTTCCTGAGTGGGCCCATCCCAACCCACGACTCAGTCCTTCCTTGGCAACTGGATTTGCATGCATCTGATTTTCCCAACTAAATCATTTTACTTTATCTTTCTTGTAAGTCTCCAAGAGGCTGTGGGAACCCTCAGACGATGGCAGGCAAGTCTAGGGTTCTTCTCCTGTCTCTCAGCAGAGTGTCTTTTGCAACTAAAACCAGAGAACCCTGTGAGCCCAAACACACATTTCATGACAGGAAATGAAAGCCATGTGGCCAGGAAGTTGTCATTTCTTCATTGGTTATCTGTCTAGTTAATGGCAAGCAGTCACAAACATGGCCTTTTAGTAAATATTTTGTGGTTAGTCACTTTCAGGTGATGGGAGACTCACATACAAAGGGAATATATTTTAACCATGTATTTCTTTTTTTAAAAAAAAAATCTTTATTTTTTAGTTGTAGGTGGACACATTATCTTTATTTCATTTTTATGTGGTACTGAGGATTGAACCCAGAGCCTCACATGTGCTAGGCAAGCGCTCTACCACTGAGCCCCAACCCCAGCCCCAACCATGTATTTCGTAAGCATTTAAAAATCTCAGGCCAAACGCTCAAACCTCCTTCAAGGGTGCTATGGTAAAAACCATGGTGGCAGTTCACACATCAGTAGGGTACCAGGGATTAGAGGGAGGGATGAATAGGCAGAGCACAGAGGATTTTTAGATTAGTGATAATACTTTGCATGATACTATAATGATGGACACAATAAAAACATCAAGTTGTACACCTTAAATACATACAATAAAAAATAAATTTAAAAAAATGGTGGCTAAGATTGCAGCTATGTGGTAGAATACTTGCCTAGCATGTGCAAGGGCCTGGATTCAATCCCCTGCACCACAGAATGAATGAATAAGTAAATACATTAATTTTAAAAAGTACAGTGGATACATGTCATTATAGATTTGTTCAGTCCCATTCAATGTGCAACACCAAGAGTGAATCCTAACATAAACTATAGTCTTTGAGCAATGATGTGTCTCTGCAGGTTCACTGACTATAACAAATGCACCACTATGGTGGAGGTTGCTAATAGGGAGGTGTGTGGGTGGGATATGGGAAGTCTCTGAACCTTTTTGTCAATTTTACGGTGAACCTAAAATTGCTCTAGAAAAATAAAAGTCTTTTAAAAAAGGAATGCTGTGGAAATGATTTAGTACATTTCTTACAACCACAATTCAGATTGGCTCAGAAGGGCTATAAAAGTAATTATGGTCCTAAGCCTAAAATATGTTAAAAACAAAATATGAAGGCACATGCACCAGCAAAGCCTTCTGGGAGCGCTGGTTACTATTTATTGAGTGACTGCTTTGCCAAACACTGTAATAAGCCACTTACGAAGATTCTCTCATGACAGTCTCTTAATTCTGAGAAGACACTACTACTATCCCTGTTTTATAATGAGAAAATTTAGTTTAAGGAGATTAGGGACCTTGCCTGAGGCAGAGTCTAAATAGCAAATTATATTGAAACACACAGAACCTTTTGTTTTCCTTTTGGATAAACTAAATGGTGGGACCTCCAACCACAGTGGGTTGAACCCCACATGTTGCATGCAAGCAAAGTAGGAACTCCGCTGTATTTTTAAGGCACTCAGCATATCAACATATTGTGTAGACAATTCAATCTTCCTGTGGTTAAATACAGAAACAGAAATACAGATGTCTGAATCAGATATGTTGAAGAGGAATGCGTGAACAAAAGCAGGGAGGGCCATGGGAGTCTTGGTTACAGATTGCAAATCGCCCCTTCTTATCCTTTGATGGCCCCCCTTCTGAGAGGCCTTTTGTGGCCAGCTAAGACCTAGCACATTAATCAGGATTAAGGAAGCCCTCCTAGCTTGGTCAGGCGTACCTCCTGCTGATGTCTTAATAAACCTTACACATGAAAAAAGATCCCCATCATCAGAATCACCTCAAGCTACAGCAACAGGACCCATGCTTTGCTACAGGACGTGAGAACTGCTGGAGTGCATCATTATTTTTTTTCTCTCCTGTGGCTTCCCCTTCTGTTCAGTAGGGCTGCAATGCAAGCTGCAAACTGGTCTCACCACAGCAGGGGTGCCTTCCTCTACCCTGCCTCCACCCCACGGGGTTCAGAACCCCTGGGGAGGATGAGGTGCTGGGTGAGAGTGGAAAGAACACACTGTAAACGTGGCTCTTGGACCTTGAATTTTTTTCCTTAATCCAGAGATGCTTCAGTTGTACAATGCAGCAGTGGATCATGGGAGGATGGTGGGTCTGATGAGGAGTATCCTCAAGTTTGGATTCTCCCCATACACTTTGCCCACATCTGGGCTCTCATCACACCTACAGTCATCTCCCAATTTACCAATAATTGTATGACTGTCAAAAATTTTAACTTTCAAAAATAAGATTCAATTTAATTTAAATTTAGAAGGAATGCCATTCTCCTCAGAAATAAGTTTTGTTTTCTTCAACCAAGATGGAGAGCTGGGCCTGGACAGAAGGGCGGGAAAGGATTTGGGTAGGTGTGGGGGGCTGTGGAGAATCCTGCTGCTTTCCATGACTCTAGGAAACAATGCTCTGCAGCCCAGCCATAATTCAGCAGCATGTCCTCTAGACCACAAAGCTTTCTAAGTTTGGACTCTGCATCTCTCCCTGCTACAGACCTGCTCATGGAGAGAGCTAAGGTACACTCTGCAGCAGGAGGGGGCCTGGACTGGCACAGAGCTAGATGGTTGCTCTGGTGGCAGAGGTGGGATGGGGGTTTCAGGAGCAGTCACTGGAGTCTCCTGATAGCAGAAGTGAGCCACCACATAAGCACAGAAAAAAGGAGGTCAGAGAGGGACCAGGGTCAGAGGAGAGGAAGTGGAGAGGGATAGGAGGCTGGGGGATGAGCAGGACCAGGACTGTGAGACTCTGGACACATTAGGAACAACAGTGCACATGTAAGCACTTCCTTCACATTATTACTCTTTTAAGCACACCTTGTGCCTAATCAAATATGAGCTGAGTAATCACAAATTCCACATTAGAGGGATCCAAATGCTTGAGGTTTTTCTGTGTTTTAAATGGATCAGGAAGAGCGGCCTGCCTAATGGTGAGCACTACTGTAGTGTGTTTCCTGAACCATTCTGAGTTTTCACACACTAAAAGGAGAGATGGCTTTCAGTCAATTATTGCTTTTCAGGAAAACTGGCAACACATGACATCACCAATAAATAAAATAACTAAGACATGAGTGTCAATAAGTCTAAAAAAAGAAAATGCAATCAGTCCACAGACCATAGTAGTGATTTTCAGAAAGGAAACAAATGCCAGTCTTCAAGGTAAAGACTACACCTCAGGTAAAAGTAAAAACCAAGCTCAATGTTGGGATCAAAGCCATCTGGTTTATTGATTCATTTTTGGCAGAAGTCTTATGCTCCCGAAGAGAACAAATCTCTAATTACTTGCAGGATTTCCTTGTCAGTCTGGTTTCTGAGGGCAGAGTGGCACAGGATGGGGAGAGCTGGCTTGGCAGCAGTTCATCTGGAGACATCTTGGGCTGCAATCAACTTACTTTAAGATGTGATACAGACGCTATGAAAGCCCAGCCACCCCAGATGAGATGCCAGTCATGTGGGTAAAGCCTAATTGATGTTCCAGGCCCAGCTGAGGTCCCAGCAGAATTATGCCCCAGGATAGAGCCAGCCAATACCACATGAAGCACAAAACCATGTGGCTGAGTGAGCACACAGAATAATGGGAAAAAGAAGTAGAAATCATTTTACGCCACTAGTTTTGAAGTGGGTTATTAAACAGCAGTAGGGAACTGAAATAGCCACTCAAGGTGGCCAGCTTCTGTGCTACAGGACAAGATCTTCCTGGACACAGTGTATGGAGGTAGGGGGAGGGCTCGATCCAAGGAGCCCTGATACAAGAGAAGACTTACACACCTTAGGACTGCTCAGTCTGGAGCTAAATGGTTGAGCTAAGCTAGGAAAGACAAATAGTTTGAGCACTTGAAATAAAAGCTTATATGGTACTGTCAGGGCCAGAACAAGGCAAGAAAAAGTTCCAAAATAGTACCAATGGGCACAGTGCATGGGCTGGCAGAAGGGAGAAGAACTGAGCAGAGACACAGAGACAAGCAGGCAGAGCACTGGCCACAGAGACGCAGCTCTTCTGGGGCCACTGGGGTTCCAACAGCTTCCTAACTATGTGAAGCTGGACTGTAGTTTCTGGTCTCAGAGTTCCTGGAGGTTCCTGCCCTTCCTGGGCTGTATAAGCCAGAATCTCTCACCCCTCCTCAGTGAGTTAGTCTAAGTGAATTTTTGCTTCTGGTAACGAAGAGCAGGCCTGTGAAAATTGCACTCTTCTTAGGAGATCCTAGCATCTTAGGAATGGCAGTCAGTGGGCCTGGCGAGCACCACCACCAGTATAGCGAGCATTTTAGCAAATGAAAAAATGAAAGTAGAGGAGTTCTGATAATGGTGGAGGGATGAAGATGCACTGGAGTTCCCATCCCACATTTCCAACAAAAGGAGCCCAAACAGCAAAATTAGCCAAAAACAAACTCAGGTAAAAAACTACCAAGGAGCAACCAAACTAAGAAAAGGATATAACATAATTTAATAAACTTTTAAAACTCACAGTACCTACATTGTCAAGTCACTAGAGTCCACAAAATTCTCCCTAACACTCAACCCAACCAGAGGGATATGAACAGAGTAAGTGACCTTCTCTTTTCTTCTTCTATTTGCTGGAGTAGCAGAAGACATTATGGGCAGATGGTGGGAAGAAAGTGACACTGGAAAAGTTAGGAATAGGGCTGACACAATTAAAAAACAGGACAAAATACAGAACACAATGGCTTTCAGAGAGCACAAGAGTGACATCTGAGAGAAGGATACCAAGAGTGCCATGAATGACAGGCATAGTGGCACACACCTATGATCCCAGTGGCTCAGGAGGCTGAGGCAGGAGGCTTCCACGTTCAAAGCCAGCCTCAGCAACTCATTAAGGCCCTAAGCAACTTAGCGAGATCCTATCTCAAAATCAAATGTAAAAAGGGCTGGGGATATGCTCAGTGGTTAAGTGTCCCAGATTCAATCCCCAGTACTAAAAAACAACAAAAAATAAGCAAACAAACAAAAACCCTGAAAAAGAGTGTCACACATTTTGTGTGGTTTCCAGGTAATAATGTAGAAGGGTGTGGCCCAGAACCCAGCAGCCCCACAGGCTCAGAGGACAGAGCCTGCAATTCAGGAAGCCATGGTGGCTGGAGTTTGAAGCTCAGAGGAGGGGAGAGGAGGAAGTAGCTTTAGGCTGCCTATTACACATGTTCAAGAAGTCAGAGGATTTGATGAGCTTAAAGAGGAAAGATGCATGAAATTTGATATAAAATACATGAAATAGATCAATAGCATACTGGGACTGGAGCTGTAGCTCAGTGGTAAAGCACTTGACTTGCATGTGTGAGGCACTGGGTTCGATCCTCAGTACCACATAAAAATAAAGATATTGTGTGTCTATTTACAACTAAAAAAATAATAATAAACAGGATTAAAAAATAATAAAAAACAGGATTAATGGCATATTAGATAATATAGAAGACAGCAATATTAATTACTTGAAGACAGTATAACCGCCAACATTTTCTTTTAAACACAGAAAACACCTTAAAAACAAATGAATAAGCATCTGTGTCTCATGGGACAATGCCAAGCAGTATACATGTAGAGCTGGAGTAATCGAAGGAGGAAATAATGGCTGAAATTTTCTGAATTTATTTAAAGTTATAAATCCACATATCCAAGAATTGTTTTTAAAAGAGAGAGAGAGAGAGAGAGAGAGAGAGAGAGAGAATCTTTTAATTTTTTTTTTCTTTTTTTTTTAGTTTTCAGCGGACACAACATCTTTGTTTGTATGTGGTGCTGAGGATTGAACCCGGGCCGCAAGCATGCCAGGCGAGCGGGCTACCGTTTGAGCCATATCCCCAGACCCTATCCAAGAATTTTAACAAACTTCAAGTGTAAGAAACATAAATAAAACCACATCAAGACCCATCATAATTTTTTTAAACACACACATACACACAGATATTCAGCCTTCATACATTTGCTAGAATGGCTAAACCAATTATTTCAAGTGTTGACAAGGATCATCTAAGCAATCGGAACTCTCCAAACACTGCTGAGGGGAATGCAAATAGGAAATGACTTTTTTTTTAAAGTAGTTTGGCAGTTTCTTATGAAATCTGACATACATTTACCAAACAATCAAGCCGTTCCACTCATAGATATTTCCCCAAGAAGAATAAGAACATATGTCCATATAAAAACTTGTATGTGAATGTTCTTTGCAGCTTTATTCACAATAGTTGAAAATTGGAAACAACCCAAATGTCCATCAACTGATTCATGTATAAACAAAGTGTGTTGCATCCATAAAAATAGAATATTATTCATCAATAAAAAGGAATGGATTGTTGAAACATGTGGATGAATCTAAAAAGCATTATGCTAAATGAAAAAAGTCACGTAGTAAAAACTGCATCCTATATAATTCCATTTATATAACACTCTGGAACAGGTGAAAATATATATGGAGAAATCAGATCAGTGGTTACCAACACAAAGGATTTTATTACAAAGAGGCCCCAAGAAACCTTCGGAGGTGACAGAAATACTCTATCATAGTTGTGGTGGAGGCTACATGACTATATATACATTATACATCATGGAATTATATGTTTACAACTGGAAAATTTTATTTTATGTAAATTATATCTTAATGAGGTTTGCAAAGAAGTAAAAAATAATGATTTTATGTTGAGGGCTGGATCAAACAAGCAAGTGGAAGTGTGTGTGGGTGGGTCACACTCCAAAAAAGGAACATCACTGCCATTGTAACTGTGACACAATGCAAAGATGTCATGGACTATGAGATAGATAACAATTTCAAAAATGTCAACAACATGAAAAAAGATGTGACTCAAACTCAGTCATACTCATCTCCATCCACACACCCATCCGTGCACACATATGCTGTGTATGAAAATCTTCCTGGAATAAGGTCACTCACATTTAAAGAAGGTTCTAATTAGAGGGAGGATCTAAAGTCCTTTTAATACTTTTATATTTTCTATACTAAAATAATTCTTTATGGGGCTGGGGATGTGGCTCAAGCAGTAGCGCTCTCGCCTGGCATGCGTGCGGCCCGGGTTCGATCCTCAGCACCACATACAAACAAAGATGTTGTGCCCACCAAAAATTAAAAAATAAACATCAAAAAATTCTCTCTCAGTCCTTCTCTCTCTCTCTCTCTCTCTCTCTCTCTCTCTCACACTCTCTTTAAAAAAATAAATAAATAAATAAATAATTCTTTAAAATAAATATGCATTTATAAAAACAAATCAATGCTTTTTATTTAATAAAAAAAATG
This sequence comes from Marmota monax, assembly GCF_021218885.2. Taxonomy (NCBI): domain Eukaryota; kingdom Metazoa; phylum Chordata; class Mammalia; order Rodentia; family Sciuridae; genus Marmota; species Marmota monax. Next base: position 15,366,672 of record NW_026693008.1, on the reverse strand, counting down.
ACCAAAAGTAAGTATGCCAAGTTGTTAGTAGTGAATGATTCTGGATGTGATGACCCTGAATGATTTTATTTCTCCTTTGTTCAATTCTGTATCTTAAACCATTTTCCAAAAAATAAAATAAAATAAAGCAAGATTAAAAAACAATAGGATGAATATCCTTAGACCTATGAACTTTCTTACCAACAGTGTGCCTCTTCTTAGGGTGAGCAGAGTCCCTGGTATGTCTGGGACTGAAAGCCCTACATTCTGAGATGGTTGGATCCGGAATGTTCCCCAAAAGTTCATGTGTTGAGGGCTTGATCCCCAATGTAACAATATTCAGAGGTGGGACCTTTGGGAAATGATTAGATCACAAAGGCACTAAACTCATCCATGTATTTACTGATGGATTCATAGATGAATGGACTACCATAAGGTGCTGGACACTGTAGGAGGTAAGACCTAGTTGAAGGGAGGAGGTTCTTGGGAGAGTGACCTTGGTGACTATATGTTATCCTCAGCCCCGCAAGCTCTGCTTCCAGGGCTGCCCTGAGGGCTGAAGTGTGCAGTTTTCCTCTACCACGCCCTTCCACTATGATATTCTGCCTTGCCTCATGTCCAAAGCAAGGAGTCAACTAAGCATGGACTGAAACATTTGAAACCATGAGCCAAAATGAATCTTTCCTCTGCTGTTTCTCTCAGGTATTTTGTCACAGTAACAAAAAGCTGACTAACACAGTCACTTTTCCTCCTTTGTGGTTCCAATGAATTCTCTAGATTCTATAGCAATGGTACTCAATATTTTTTAGTGTGCCTAAGAATTCCCTGAGGAACTAGAGTGGCAAGAAGATTCGTGGGTTCCACTCCTGGATATTTTGGTTCAGTAGGTGTGGGGTGGGGCTCAGGAGAGTACATTTTTTAGCACCTCAGATAATGCCCATGCTCTGGCCTCACTGTGCCAGAGCTCCCTCAGCATGTCTTCCTGTTCTACTCTTCCATATCTGGAGTTAACTCAAACCCTGCCTAGCCTCTGTACCACCAGGAGGCACCACTTGGTAGCCCCAAAGGGATGTTACCTCTCCAAGTTTACTGCAAAGAATAAATGGAGGAAGAAACTCAGGGCATTCTATTCCCTCCGGCCATGGAAATGCTGACAGCCCAACTCAGAGCAAACTCACACGTCAGACCCCATGAACACTTGTTCTTCTAAACAGAGTTTAAACTTTAGAAACAGATAAGGGGAAAGCCTTTCCATCATACAGCAAGGACACATAGATTCCTCCAATTCTTTCCCATTCACCTAAAATCATTTAGTACCCCTCAAAATTGTCCCTGGGTTACTGGGTAATCACACTCCCATGACTGTCCTGGGCACAGGAAAGGAATGCATACACCTTTCCTTCTATGGATCTATCTACCATTAGTTCATTCCAGCCAGCCTTCAGAGGGTGACAGAAAGTTTTCCCTTTGTTGCTATGCAGCAAGCTCCCAAGGGACCTCACACTGCTGGTTCCCAGACCAAACTGAGGAGCAAGGAAAGTTGGTCCTAGGCCTCTACTTGCCTATATAAAATAGAAGGAAAATGAGCATTTGTTCCTACCACAGGGCTTAAAGTGCTGTGCTATTTTTTCCTGAGGTTTGCAGGAAATGTGTGGTATACTCTCCACCCCTGAAAGGGGGTGAGTCAGCAAGTTGTAACGCCAAATCCCTTTTCATTGTAAATTCTTGTTTCTGCTGTTTACAGAACTGCAAACCATTGGAGTTAAATTCTAAGCAGAAGATCTTGATATATATGTATTTAAAAAGTACATGTGTAGGAAGGGAAGTGCTTGAAGAAGTCAAGAAAATGATTTTAATTATAAAATGAGTAGGGGTTTAACATAAGAAAATGCAAGCTCGCTAGCTTTGGAAGGGGACCTTTTACACAATCAAATCAGAAAACTGTTGTCAGTGGCAGGAATGGATTTCTAAACTGGAGGAGTAGTGAGGAGACTAAAAGAGGCAGCTATGATAATGTCTTTACAGTCTCAAATTCAACTGAGCATAAAGTTTTGGAGGGTGAACAGCAAAAAGCAGTTTTACATTTACTAGTCCAAGATCCAGGATGAAATAACTGTCCTGTGTTGTTATTATTCGTATCCTCAAGCACTAAGAAGAACAGTAAGAACTCCTGGAATAAAAACTCAAAAAATGTTTGAAGGTACATATACTATGTTATTTAAAAAATCATGTCACATTAAATCCAGCACAGAAAAAAAATACTGGAAGAATGTATGGCAGAAAACCCACACTAACTGTCTCTGGATGGTGGGATTATGTGCACCTTTGCTTATTGCCTTTGACATTTTCTGAAACAAAAATGTATTGTTTTTATAATAAAAGTAACCCAAGTCATTTTTTAAAAGCAGCATGCTGAGAGAAACATATGCAACTTCACCTTTAAAGGAAAACTTCTTTCAAATGGCAATTCCTTTATGCATTTCCTTGGATTGTACGTTACCCAATCCTCATTGTTTTTTCTGGGTTCATATTAACATTAGGGCTCTGATTACACTTTAAAGTGTGAAATGACAGTTGAATGACTAGAATCTTTAATTTCCCAATCAATCCTCTGTAATCAGTATTTTCTACTTCACATATACCAATGGGCATTTATGAACCTTAAAATGCTCCCAGGATAAAATGAAGTCTTTGTCTGTCTACCAGAAGTCCTGTGTGCTCCTTCTGAGCCCCAGTGACAAGCCACTGTGCCCATGAACTCTATAGGGGAAGAGTTGTCACTGTGATTTCTGTGCTGTGCTGTATAGCCTCAAAGGCTGATAATGCACAACAATCCTGAGATAGAAAGGCAAGCAGAGAACAATTACAGCACTATTACCCTCAGATACAACTCTGTAGATACCTTTAAGATCGTGATATTCCAGGTAAAGCTCTCCACTGCTTTCTGTAGTTTCCGTTCCTTCAGACCCTCCTTGGTGCCTATGCTGTGTAAGTGCTCATGGAATTCCATGGCTGAAAGAAATAAAAAAGACAAAGCGTATTACTTCGCCATCCAGTTTGTGGTAATGAACCAGCAATATTCATTTTTCTAGGCAGAGCTAAAACAATTTCAATTGCTAATAGCACTTAATAATCGTTCCCATGTAAGAATGTAGTAATAGGGAGGAAACACTGAAATGGTTCCAACAAGGTGGAAGGCATCTTAGAGTCAGTTCTGAAGGGCAGAAGGATACATGATTATTATTACAGGGTTGTAATTCAGAGAAGAGAGACATGGCTTCTGAGAGGAAGGTTGCCCAGGGAGAAGGAAGAAAAGCAGGGACTGGAACCCAGGTCTCTGAAATCTGAGAAGACAGATTTCAACTCTACTAAGAACATAATGCTGGCTACTGGGGATGCAAAGAATGCAAAGTCAGGAACTTCCCATCCCAGTGAGGGTCAATATGAGCTCAGATACCAAGCCTGTCATAAAGGGGAGAGGTTGGGGAGAAGGATGTGAACTCTAAACTTTGAATTTATATTATGAAACTTTAACCAGGATTCACCTGATCAAATGAATACTCCCCAGCATCCTTTAAAATAATCAAAGAGGTTTCTCACTGCAATGATAAGGGGGGAGCAGTGGGGAGAGGGTATGATGGTCCTTCTACTTGTAGTCATTATAACTCAGACTTTTTTTTGCATATTCCCTTATAGTCAATCCTCCCATCCTTGGCCAATAGAAACCCTTCAAACTGGTTCCCACACTCTACTGAAATCATCAATTAGCCTTTGATACCTTCCTTGCTTTCTGGTACAAGAAATTCCAGACTCACCCATCTAAAATACATTTCCCATCTCAGGCCTGGAGCTAGCTATTTCCCCCAAGGAAACTGTATGCATGATGCATGTGTATGAGGGAGGGAGGGAGGGAGGGAGGGAGTGGGTGGAAAGGAGGGAGAAGGAGAAGAGAGGGAGAAAAGACACCTTCTTTCCACAATCAGAGTGTTCAATGTTAACTGAGTTTTTATTGTTTTCTAAGGTCTTTTCACTAGACAGATCTAGGACACGTATATATACATTTTTTTTTAACAGAAAGAGCTTACTAAAAATTTAATTCAGAGTTTTAAAATAACATTTTAAATATTATGTTTATTTTTTCCTCTCATGTAGAAAAAAATCTTAATTCCTACCCATACCAATGCAACTACTAATAATAAGACTGCTAGATATACTTAAAACTCTCAGCATTTTTCTGTGTGTGCCCTTAGAGTATATCTTATTGAGAATGCATAGTAAAATTTTTGTGTTCAAGTTGGAATAATTCTTTTTTTTTTAATTTTTTATTGTTGGTTGTTCAAAACATTACAAATTTCTTGATATATCATATTTCACAATTTGATTCAAGTGGGTTATGAACTCCCATTTTTACCCCATATACAGATTGCAGAATTACATCAGTTACACATCCATTGATTTACATATTGCCATACTAGTGTCTGTTGTATTCTGCTGCCTTTCCTATCCTCTACTATCCCCCCTCCCCTCCCCACCCCTCGCCTCCTCTCTTCTCTCTCTACCCCCTCTACTGTCATTCATTTCTCCCCCTTGTATTACTTTTCCCTTTCCCCTCACTTCCTCTTGTATGTACTTTTGTATAACCCTGAGAGTCTCCTTCCATTTCCATGCAATTTCCCTTCTCTCTCCCTTTCCCTCCCACCTCTCATCCCTGTTTAATGTTAATCTTCTTCTCATGCTCTTCGTCCCTACTCTGTTCTTAGTTACTCTCCTTATATCAAAGAAGACATTTGGCATTTGTTTTTTAGGGATTGGCTAGCTTCACTTAGCATAATCTGCTCTAATGCCATCCATTTCCCTGCAAATTCTATGATTTTGTCATTTTTTAATGCAGAGTAATACTCCATTGTGTATAAATGCCACATTTTTTTTATCCATTCGTCTATTGAAGGGCATCTAGGTTGGTTCCACAGTTTTGCTATTGTTAATTGTGCTGATATGAACATCGATGTAGCGGTGTCCCTGTAGCATGCTCTTTTTAGGTCTTTAGGGAATAGACCGAGAAGGGGAATAGCTGGGTCAAATGGTGGCTCCATTCCCAGCTTTCCAAGAAATCTCCATACTGCTTTCCAAATTGGCTGCACCAATTTGCAGTCCCACCAGCAATGTACAAGTGTACCCTTTTCCCCACATCCTCGACAGCACTTGTTGTTGTTTGACTTCATAATGGCTGCCAATCTTACTGGAGTGAGATGGTATCTTAGGGTGGTTTTGATTTGCATTTCTCTGACTCCTAGAGATGGTGAGCATTTTTTCATGTACTTGTTGATTGATTGTATGTCCTCCTCTGAGAAGTGTCTGTTCAGGTCGTTGGCCCATTTGTTGATTGGGTTGTTTGTTTTCTTATTGTCTAATTTTTTGAGTTCTTTGTATACACTGGATATTAGGGCTCTATCTGAAGTGTGAGGAGTAAAGATTTGTTCCCAGGGTGCAGGCTCCCTATTTACCTCTCTTATTGTTTCTTTTGCTGAGAAAAAAACTTTTTAGTTTGAGTAAGTCCCATTTGTTGATTCTAGTTATTAACTTTTGTGCTATGGGTGTCCTATTGAGGAATTTGGAGCCCGACCCCACAGTATGTAGATCGTAGCCAACTTTTTCTTCTATCAGACGGCGTGTCTCTGATTTGATATCAAGCTCCTTGATCCATTTTGAATTCACTTTTGTGCATGGCGAGAGAAAGGGATTCAGTTTCATTTTGTTGCATATGGATTTCCAGTTTTCCCAGCACCATTTGTTGAAGATGCTATCCTTCCTCCATTGCATGCTTTTAGCCCCTTTATCAAATATAAGATAGTTGTAGTTTTGTGGATTGGTTTCTGTGTCCTCTATTCTGTACCATTGGTCCACCCGCCTGTTTTGGTACCAGTACCATGCTGTTTTTGTTACTATTTTGCTCTGTAGTATAGTTTGAAATCTGATATCGCTATACTGCCTGATTCACACTTCCTGCTTAGAGTTGTTTTTGCTATTCTGGGTCTTTTATTTTTCCATATGAATTTCATGATTGCTTTATCTATTTCTACAAGAAATGCCGTTGGGATTTTGATTGGCATTGCATTAAACCTATAGAGAACTTATGGTAATATCGCCATTTTGATGATGTTAGTTCTGCCTATCCATGAACAGGGTATATTTTTCCATCTTCTAAGATCTTCTTCTATTTCTTTCTTTAGGGTTCTGTAGTTTTCATTGTATAAGTCTTTCACCTCTTTTGTTAGGTTGATTCCCAAGTATTTTATTTTATTTTATTTTTTTTGAGGATATTGTGAATGGAGTGGTTGTCCTCATTTCCATTTCAGAAGATTTGTCGCTGATATATAGGAATGCCTTTGATTTATGCGTGTTGATTTTATATCCTGCCACTTTGCTGAATTCATTTATTAGCTCTAATAGTTTCTTTGTAGACCCTTTTGGGTCTGCTAGGTATAGAATCATGTCACCTGCAAATAGTGATAATTTAAGTTCTTCTTTTCCTATTTTTATGCCTTTAATTTCTTTCGTCTGTCAATTGCTCTGGCCAGTGTTTCGAGAACTATGTTGAACAAAAGTGGAGAGAGAGGGCATCCCTGTCTTGTCCCAGATTTTAGAGGGAATGCCTTCAATTTTTCTCCATTCAGAATGATGCTAGCCTGAGGCTTAGCATAAATTGCTTTTACAATATTGAGGTATGTTCCTGTTATCCTTAGTTTTTCTAGAGTTTTGAACATAAAGGGATGCTGTACTTTGTCGAATGCTTTTTCCGCATCTATCGAGATGATCATATGGTTCTTATTTTTAAGTCTATTGATGTGGTAAATAACATTTATTGATTTCCGTATATTGAACCAGCCTTGCATCCCAGGGATGAATCCTACTTGATCATGGTGCACAATTTTTTTGATATGTTTTTGTATCCGATTCACCAGAATTTTATTGAGGATTTTTGCATCTAGGTTCATTAGAGATAATGGTCTGTAGTTTTCTTTCTTTGAAGTGTCTTTGTCTGGTTTAGGTATCAGGGTGATGTTGGCCTCGTAGAATGAATTTGGAAGTTCTCCCTCTTTTTCTATTTCCTGAAGTAGCTTGAAAAGTATTGGTATTAGTTCCTCTTTAAAGGTTTAGTAAAACTCTGCTGTATACCCATCCGGTCCTGGGCTTTTCTTAGTTGGTAGTCTTTTGATGGTTTCTTCTATTTCCTCAATTGATATTGGTCTGTTTAGGTTGTCTATATCCTCCTGACTCAATCTGGGCAGATCATATGACTTCAGAAATTTATCGATGCCTTCACTATCTTCTAATTTATTGGAGTATAAGGATTCAAAATAATTTTTGATTATCTTCTATATTTCTGAAGTGTCTGTTGTGATATTGCCTTTTTCATCCCGTATGCTAGTAATTTGAGTTCTCTCTCTTCTTCTCTTCGCTAGCATCGCTAAGGGTCTGTCGATTTTGTTTATTTTTTCAAAGAACCAACTTTTAGTTTTGTCAATTTTTTCAATTGTTTCTTTTGTTTCGATTTCATTAATTTCAGCTCTGATTTTAATTATTTCTTGCCTTCTACTTCTTTTGCTGTTGTTCTGCTCTTCTTTTTCTAGGATTTTGAGATGAAGTATGAGATCATTTATTTGTTGGTTTTTTCTTTTTTTAAGGAATGAACTCCAAGCAATGAATTTTCCTCTTAGAACTGCTTTCAATGTGTCCCATAGATTCCGATATATTGTGTCTGTGTTTTCATTTATCTCTAAGAATTTTTTAATTTCCTCCTTGATGTCTTCTATAACCCATTGATCATTCAGTAACCTATTGTTCATTCTCCAAGTGATGTATGCTTTTTCCTTCCTTCTTTTATCGTTGATGTTCAGTTTCATTCCATTATGAGCAGATAAGATGCATGGTATTATCTCTACTCCTTTATATTGTCTAAGAGTTGCCCTGAGACATAATATATGATCTATTTTTGAGAAGGATCCATGTGCTGCTGAGAAAAAAGTGTAACTGCTTGATGTTGGGTGGTATATTCTATATATGTCAATTAAGTCTAGGTTATTAATTGTGTTATTGAGTTCTATAGTTTCCTTATTCAACTTTTGTTTGGAAGATCTGTCCAGTGGCGAGAGAGGTGTGTTGAAGTCTCCCATGATTACTGTATGGTGGTCTATTAGACTCTTGAACTTGAGAAGAGTTTGTTTGATGAACATAGCTGCACCATTGTTTGGGGCATATATATTTATGATTGTTATGTCTTGTTGGTGTATGGTTCCCTTAAGCAGTATGTAGTGTCCCTCTTTATCCCTTTTGATTAACTTGGGCTTGAAATCTATTTTTTTTTTTGATATGAGTATGGACACTCCTGCTTGTTTCCGAAGTCCATATGAGTGATATGATTTTTCCCAACCTTTCACCTTCAGCCTATGTATGTCTTTTCCTATCAAATGCATCTCCTGTAGGCAGCATATTGTTGGGTCTTGTTTTGTGATCCATTCTACTAGCCTGTGTCTCTTAATTGGTGAGTTTAAGCCATTAACATTTAGGGTTATTATTGAGATATGGGTTGTTCTTCCAGCCATATTTGTTTATTTCTGTTACTAAACATGGTTTGTTTTCCTCTTTGATTATTTCCACCCCCTTTACTGTCCTACCTCCCACTGTTGGTTTTCATTGTTATTTTCCATTTCCTCTTCCTGTAATGTTTTGCTGAGGATGTTTTGAAGAGATGGTTTTCTAGCTGCAAATTCTTTTAACTTTTGTTTATCGTGGAAGGTTTTAATTTCATCTTCCATCCTGAAGCTTAATTTCGCTGGATACACAATTCTTGGTTGGAACCCATTTTCTTTCAGTGTTTGAAATATGTTATTCCAGGATCTTCTAGCTTTCAGAGTCTGTGTTGAAAGATCAGCTGTTATCCTGATTGGTTTACTCCTGAATGTAATCTGCTTCCTTTCTCTTGTAGCTTTTAAAATTCTCTCCTTATTCTGTATGTTGGGCATCTTCATTATAATGTGTCTAGGTGTGGATCTCTTATGATTTTGCACATTCGGCGTCCTGTAGGCTTCTAGGATTTGGGATTCTGTCTCATTCTTCAAGTCTGGGAAGTTTTCTCGTATTATTTCATTGAATAGATTGCTCATTCCTTTGGTTTGGAGTTCTGTACCTTCCTGTATCCCAATGACTCTTAAGTTTGGTCTCTTAATGTTATCCCATATTTCTTGGATGTTCTGCTCATGGTTTCTTAACAGTCTTGCTGAGCTGTCTATGTTCTTTTCAAGTTGAAATACTTTGTCTTCATTGTCTGATGTTCTATCTTCTAAGTGTCCTACTCTGCTGGTAGTATTCTCCATTGAGTATTTAAGTTGGTTTATTGCTTCCTGCATTTCTAGGATTTCTGTTTGTTTGTTTTTTATAACCTCTATCTCCCTGTATAGTTGATCCTTTGCTTCCTGGATTTGTTTGTGTAATTCATTGTCGAAGTGATCTTTCATTGTCTGATTTTGCTGTCTAATGTCTTCCTTGATACTCCAGATCATCTGAAGCATGTATATCCTGAATTCTTTATCTGACATTCCATCTGCTGCAGCTGTTACCTCTTCTAAAGTTTTGTTGACCTGCATTGCTTGTGGTCCTTTCTTTCCTTGTCTTTTCATACTGCTTGCGTTTCTTTCTGCTTGGTGAAACTGTTGTGTTTTTGAAATGTTTTTTTTCCCTATATATTTATATTGCTCTTGCATAGTTGAAAAGTTTCCCTTGCCGGGTCGGGCGGCAGTCTGCCTACCTTGCAGGCGCGGGCGGTGGCTCTGCTCTCTCCTTACTCCAATTGGGGTGTCGTGACTACCACGCCCGCAGGTCACTGGGCCTGTTCCGGGCACGGGCGGCGGCTCTGTTCTGCCCCTACTCCAATTGGGGTGACGAGTGTACCACACCGGCAGGCCACCGGGCCTGATCCGCCGGTCGGTTGCAGGTCTGCCTACTCTGCAGGTGCGGGCGGCGGCTCTGCTCTGCCCCCCCTCCAATTGGTGTGACTTGTCTACCACACCCGCGGACCGCTGGGCCTGTTCCAGGCACGGGAGAAGGCTCTGTTCTGTTCTTACTCCAATTGGGGTGACGTGCCTACCACCCCGGCCGGCCGCTGGGCCTGTTCCACCGGTCGGTCGCAGGTCTGCCCACCTTTCGGGCACGGGTGGCGGCTCTGCTCTGCCCCTACTCCAATTGGGGTGTCGTGACTACCATGCCAGCAGGTCGCTGGGCCTGTTCCTGGCACGGGCGGCGACTCTGCTCTGCCCCTACTCCAATTGGGGTGACGTGTGTACCATGCCGGCAGGCTCCTGGGCCTGATCTGCCGGTCTGTCGCAGGTCTGCCTACCTTGCAGGCGCGGGCGGCGGCTCTGCCCTGCCCCTCCTACCACGCCTGCGGACCGCTGGGCCTGATCTGCAGGTTGGTCGCAGGTCTGCTCACCCTGCGGGCACGGGTGGCAGTTCTGCTCCACCCCCACTCCAATTGGGGTCACGTGACCACCACACCGGCGGGGCCTGATCCGAGCGCGGGCGAAGGCTCTGCTCTGCCCCTACTCCAGTTGGGGTGACATGTGTACCACGCTGGCAGGCCGCTGGGCCTGACCCACCAGTCTGTCGCAGGTCTGCTTACCTTGCAGGCACGGGCGGCGGCTCTGCCCTGCCCCTCCTACCATGCCCATGTACCACTGGGTCGCAGGTCTGCCCACCTTGTGGGCGCGGGTGGCGGCTCCGCTCCGCCCCCCTCTCCAATTGGGGTCACGCGACCACCATGCCGGCGAGCCACTGGGCATGCTCCGGGTGCGGGCGGCGGCCCGGCTCCTCCCCTCTGGCTCCACGACAAATCGAGAGAGACTCGGGTGTCTGTGCCTCACCCACCCTACCAGGAGACCAACTGTTTCTGTCGCCGATGGTATTGATGAAGTTCTCTCCTCCGCCGCTTTCTGATGACATCAGGTCTCTGCCATGTTGGTATCCTATGCGAATGGCAGCATTTCGTTCCCTTTGCCGGGTAACCAAAGCAACGGTGAGTCCTGACCGGCCCTCAGCAGGACCCGGCCCGAGAAGCAGTTTCCGCGGGCTCCTTAGCCCTGGGCCAGGGCAGTTCCGGTAGCCGGAACTCGGCCACTCCGTGCTCGGTGTATGCTCTGATAAGAGCAGGCTCCAAGAAGCACTCAGGCACTGAGCCTGAGTAATCTGTCTGCAAGCCGCAGGCGAATGGCAGCCTGAAATTACCTGTTCTATGGCTGAATGAGCTGCGGTCAGTCGAAAACAGGGATGGTGACGTCAGCTCTCCAAGATGGTGGCCGCTGGCCTCCTCTGTGGTCTGACCGGTGTGAAGAACCGAAATGGACCGCTTCCTTCCCCCGTCTCGAACCCAGAATTCAGCACTGAGTATGGTGCTTGCACGGCTGGCAGAAACTGCAGCGCTGTATCCCTGCGCCGCTATCTCCTCGTTTCCCAGCGCGCGCTGCAGACTCTAGCCGTGGGGCGATTTGCTGAAAAAGCAGTGTTACCCTCCGTGCGACAAATCTCTCGCATTTGAGTCCCCGTAGCTGATCCTCGTGCGATGGAAATCCTTCCTCCAGGTTCCGGAGCACCCCACCATTGCTGGAAATTCCTAACAAGATAGCCTTTAGCCATCCTGACTCGTCATACTCCCACACAGTGATGCGGCACACGGGGGCAATGCACTCCCCTCGCCGCCATCTTCTAATCCTCTGGAATAATTCTTTAATCTATGGGTTATATCATTAACAAAGTAACTCAGGTTCAATTAGGTCTTATGTGTGTGTGCACACATGAGCTTTTTTTGGTTGTAATTTGTTTTAGGATTAAGTCAAAACCTGACATAATTCCACAGCTGAACTACATACATACACATCAAGATGTATTCAGATAAGTCCTGCTTCCTTCCTGATCTCTACCTTGATCCCTCCTCTTCTTGTATATTTTAAATTTATCTTCCCCTTGTACTGTTTCTCTGTGCAAGTGCAAGTAAATTTGTACACATATTCAGAATCCTCCCTTTCTTACACAAAACAGTACGCTGTGTATACTGTTCTGGATCTTGGCTTTTCTTGTCTCATTACTGAACAATGGAGATCACTTGTGTCAGCATAGAGAGCCCTGGCTCATTCTTTATATATAGCTCCAGAGACCCCACTGTGTGGATGAGCTGGTGATTAGGTAGCCAGTCCCCTACCAATGGATGTAGAGTTGTTCCAAATCTTTTGCTGTTATATAATGTGGAATTGTTGTAGTTATTACAAGGCATTTTCTCTGTTCTTTTGATACTTTACTCTTTGCTTAAACATTCCCATTTCTAATTCCTTTTCTATGCAACACCATTTCAAAGCAACTCTACATGGTGACTGATAGCAACTTTCCTCCTTAGAATCTTTAATCATCAAGCAAAGGTCAATACATGTAGGATAAAGATAATAAACTGTATTTTCTATTTTCTTCTCTCTCTGATAGGAACTGTGGTCCAACCTCCTGTTATGCTAATAAGGCATGAGAACCTCACTGGTTCCAAGAAAGAACAGTGATGAGTAAAGTTCACTCCATTGTCTAGGAAACTAGCACACTGACCAGCTCTCCTGTTCTCCAACTCCTCTTTTGCTAATGATGGTACCTGAAGACACCCCAACCTGATTAACTAATCCTCCCGCATCCCAATGCAGGTGACCATCTCAGATGGCGAGCTGCATCCCCTATGTCTAGTTCTTCCTTTCACTGGATATACTTGGCTTAACAGACTGAAGAAAAACAAAAAGAAAAAATGAAAACAATGACCAGCAATCTTTTCTAAAACTCATGGGTTTTGCTGGAGCATTGAACCACACACTCCCTCTCTCTCCCTCTCCCCCTCTTCACATGTGGGAGGCTCCCTAGACTGGACTGCAATGACTCACCCATCAGTTGGGACCCTAAAGATAAGGCACTAATATGCTGCCTCTTCTGTTAAATTTTATTACTGTTTTGGAAGAGATATGGATTTCCAAATATGATCCTTAATATTCATAATGTTTATACTTCTGTCAGTCAGGAGGCAGCATGGTCTCAAAGGCATGAGATGGTGGATGAAATCCGTGACTGGAATCCAGGAAAGGGAAAAGACAGGAGGAGAGAAGCGGCGGGGGAGTAGCACTCTGTACACAAGAAGGCAGCAAACTCTGAGGACAGCATGTCACAGAGGAAAAGAAATTGGGAAGAGGCATGCAAATGACATTAACATAGGAACATAGACTGTGAGTACCTGACCAGATGTGGGCCATTCATGATACTTCCTTGTTATACATTCTAAAACTGGCACACAGGTGTAACAGAACAATAGCAGGGTTTTGTTCAACCACCAGGTATGTGGTTGGAAGCTTCATTCTGCCGGGGACTGATAGCTTTATCTTATATAACTCCTCCTTAGCCATAAGGTAATGAGCAGTGACAGGAGCTGCTACACTGGGCTGAACTCCAACTAGCGCATAAGAACCTACAGATAATATAAGCATGGAACAGTGGAGAATGCTGAGCTTAGACACTCATGCATCCTAGATTTTAAGAAAGCAGCTTTAAGAAAATTCAGAAGACAGAAAGAACCAGGGCCAGAGGCAGTATAAGGACAAGTTGCCTTGAGAAGGATTGGAGACTTGAAGAAGAAACATGATTAAAATGATTTTTTGAAAAAGGATATGGATAAGGAAGAAATGTGGAAATATATACACAAATGAATATAGCTGCATGTGTTCCTAGGTATCTAAAAAGCTCATATTTTACATGTCTATTAAAGAGATGAAACAATTCCCCCTTACTTCACCCCTCTTAAAATATCTATAGTCCAATAAAATTTTCACAGGGAAGTACGGTATATTATTAAAGAAGATCTTTAATAATGGGGGGCCAAGGGTGTAGCTCAGTGATACAGAACTGAGTGATACAGATATACAAGGACCTGGGTTCATTTCCAGCCCTTAAAACAAAATTCAAAATTAAAAGGAGCATGAAAAAGTGATGAATTGAATACTGGAAAAATGTTATATAAAACCCAGAATTTTAAAAACTAAGACTATGTGTCCCATTGTTACTTATTTCCTTATTTGATTTTTCTGGCTTACACATCTTTAATCTTAGAGGTCAATCTTTGAAAATCTACTGGCTTGGATTTAGCTAATCCACTGATTGGAAGCATATACTGATTTTATTTTTTAAGCAAAGAAAAGGTTTCTCCCCTTGACCTATAGAGCAGAATCTTACCTTTCTCTGTTAACAGTGACATGCAAAGTCCAGTGCAAGGACCAAGGACACACAACCAAGAAAAGCACAGGACAACAGCCAGGCACTTACATGTACTTTGTCAGGAATATGGAGACAGCCTACAGAACTTTCCAAGGAAATGAGGAAGGATTTGAATCTTGGTTTGTCTGAGCCCAGTGCCCCAGGCTTTCCAACCACCAAACCTAAACAAAAGCATCTCCGTTCTTAATAGGAGCTGGTGATATGATTATGGTATAAAATAATTGTGCTATGAGGTGGAATGGTACAAGGGCCATTAGACAAGTGCTGGCCCAGTTCTTAGAGAACACAGGAGATACAGTGAGTTTTTTGTATTTGAACTGAATTAGTCCATACATGTTAACAAGAAGAATCAATAATACATCTAAGATGAAAATTCATTATATCTTGGTACTAAATTACAAAAAACAAAAACAAAAACTACTCTAAGAAGTCACAGGAGGCCTTCTGGGGTCTTTACATCAATAGTAAATATAAAGACCTTGTCTGGGTTGGAGTTCAGTAACCTCCTCCCTGTGTTTCAAATTATTTACAGCAAAGAATGAACCCGACAAAACAAGGTCCTTATCTTATCAAGAAATTTAAAAGCAGAATTTCTTTTCCTTCGGTAATCCACATTATTTGTCTAAACAGTAGAGTAAATCTTAAAGTAACTGGCAAAAACAAGATGAAGCAAAAAGGTTAGGAGTTCTTAAGTCACACAACCCACCTCCAAAGAAGCCCAACTGTTCTGCTACAAAATTCATTTTCCTTTAATTATAAGGAGAAGAGATATGGGGACCAGGGTGGGGGTTAACCAGTGCTGGGCAGAACCCTGGGTGGGCCTGTTGCAGGTGTGAATCTGTAAAAGCAGACAAATAAGCACAGGGGAAGCTGCTACAATAATCCAGAGAATTTTCAGAGCGTCTGGCTGCATGAGTGGTAATGTGGTTGGAGGAGCTGCCAGAGGGTGATGGGGACAGGCTCTGCAGGGAAGTCAGGGAGACTCTAGAGTGCATCTCAAACCTCAGCGCACATCAGAATCCCTGGAGGTGCCCGTTGAAAATGCAGGTTCTCTACTTCTTGGGGATTCTGGTTCAGGAGGTGTCCGGAGGGCCCAGGCATGAACATGTTTCACAAGTACTCCTGGAGGTTTCCTAGCAGAAATGCTAGGGTCCACTCTGAGGAAAGCTAACTAAGAATGAGGAGAGGGGACTGAGATACTGGAAGCCACAATGTTAACATTCTAAAACCCACAGCATGTGGGTGAAACACCAGTGACTTACCAGGATCAGACAGGCAAGACTGAAGATGTAGGAATTATGAACTGGTCAACTCAGCCTGCACTGCAGAAGGAAGGGAGGGAGACAAGCGAGGAGAAGGCCAGAAGGAAGGAGGGAGGAGAGGACACTACTGTTTTTCTTTCTAATGACTTTCTGGTTTACATATACAGATATTTGTTTTCAAATTATCTTGCACAAGATTTTGTTCTGTTTTCTTGTTTCACTTTTATCTAAAAGGACTCTAACATGAAACTTAAGAAAAAAAGTTTACTTCAAGAGGTAAAACTAAACTACTAGTTGAAATTTCTTTGTCATGTGGAATTTTCAGAATACTTCTCTGTTTCTGCAATTACTTGTTCAATATCCATAATATTGATACAAAAGATCTCATCATTTTGGATGATAAGAGCAATTCTTAATTTTTTTTTAAGCTTGGCAAAAACAGTGGCTTTTATTTACAATTACATGTATCAAGATTATAACAGAAAGACTAGGGAAACCATCTGAACAAAAGCAATGATTTATTGGTAATGGCAATGAATGAAACACTGACAGTCTCTGGAGAGAATCAAGCAATTATCCAGGAGCTGCAAAGTTGACTGCAATAGGTCTTCCAGTATGTTTTGTACCTTAGTGGCTTTCTCCTTTTTTTTTTTTGTCAACTACTCATCTGAAGTCATTCATATTTGTTGCCTGGACTGTAGTACCAATGACAGTAAAATATGGAATTCTTGTTGTTTCGTCTTTACCCTGATTAGACTGAACAAATACAGTTACACTGTTAACTCTAAAACAACAGAATGAAGTGGAACAACGCCATCTTCTTTGATATCATCCTCTGTCAGCTCCAGAGCTTGAGTTGGTTCACTTCTTTCTTCCTCTTCAAGGATAAAAATTGATGTAGGTGGATAAAATTGTTACATATTTAGGATCCTGACTATTATTTGGCCCTTAAAATTTCATAGAATAAAGCTTAACAGATTGATTGAATGCCACACTAATAAGTAGCTGTTCATCAGAGTCAACTTCCAAGAAGGTCATGTCTTTTTGTAAACAGTTGTCAAAATCATGTTCATTGCTTTCATTGAGACATTCACAATCAGTCTTGTTAATAAAAGGCATTAAATCCATATAGCCTTTTGGAATATCTGTGTCCTCATTGCTTCCTGTGTCATTTTCTACGTGTTGCTTGATATTTTCCTCTAATCCCACAGCATCTGCTCCTTGATATTGATCAATTTCTATTTTGATATATTGTTGGTGGCAGCTGTTCCCTGACACTGATGTACATCTACTTCCAAGAAAACAGCCTGTGACTATTTATTACTCATAGAACTGAAAGCTGGGGGAATCCTCAAACATAGTCCACACCAATGACCATTTCTAGAGTATATCACCAACAGAAATGTTAATCTTAAGGCACCCTCTTATGGTGAACTTCACCACAGTGAGTCTGGAGCCTGCAGTGCTCAGCTCCAGCTATAAATCAGGTCACTCCCAACCATCTTCACTCTCACCATCATCACAGAGAGCCTGGCAGGGGGAAAGGGGGGCCACAATGCCTCTGGCTTTGAAACTCCAATTCTTGATTCTTGAAGTAATAGTACTAATTGGCAGGCCACTAGCATTTACTGATCACACACTATGTGCAGGTCATTTGATTATATGTTGTGCTGATTTCCATTCAAACACTTTCTTAAATATGAGAAACACTTCATAGAAAGCTACAGACTCTAGAAGCACAGGCAGCAAACTGGGAATGGAAACTAGTGCATATATTATTAGCATAACCCTTCCATAAAAACGTCTTTAAAATTTTTGTTTTGGAACATAATGGCTGAGTTTACAGGCATTAGTAAAGATGGCTACAGCATTCAAATGATGACATGAAACTACAATAACTTGGTTTTTAAAATTCAATGCCAAAATAAACTCTAAGTATAATACCAAATTAGGATTTTTGTACTAGGTAACATGCTATGTATGGAAGATTCTATAGTACAATGTAAAACTCTACATGATAAATTACAAATAGTGGATCATTTAAAATAACTTAATATTAGAATCAAAAAGTAATAAACAAGTTTAAATTTCTGAAAACCCACATCCTATGTTTTTACTTAAGTGATTAGACTGAAAATGAGAAATATATTAAATTCCGCTATGATAGAGCTGAATGCCCTTTATACCTACTGCAAAACTGTTAAATATTTGACTATATTGGAAAGTTACATAACGAGTGAGACAGAATCCTTTATCACTCCCTGTGCTGGCCTTTGCTAGCCATGGTGTCCTGAGTGGAGTAGTAAGGATGCTGAGCTGTGATTAGGGAGGGCTCTCTGCTTAGCTCCTATCCTCAACAGACAAGCTGACAGCCAGAGCCTATGATGCAGGCCCTGGAGCAACTGGCACAGCTCAATCACAACCACTGGTGCTCCGTCCCTGATGCCAGAGCCTTGTGTTACTCTGTTCAGAAACAAAACCTGGCCCCTCTGATGGCTCTCCCTCTAGTCAGCCTACAGAAGGTAGTTCTACCTCCTTCCTTCTTATTAACTACACTAGAAAACCCTGGCATGAAATCACTCCTTTGCACTTACACCAAGTAAATACCTGACTGTTTTGCATGTTCCAGGTTTGCTCATTATCAGTGGATGTTTTATAGGCCTGTCTATACTGCATCTATTTTAGAGTGACAGTCCCTGCACTCAGGAAGGGGACTGTTGATTCAGATGGTTGCAGTGCACAGCAGCAGCCCTCACAAGCAGGCTCTTAATGATGCTTGCCAAGTGGAGCCCCACAGATCTAAAAGGATGGGAAGATGTAGCACTACCCAAACCAGCTTCTCCTTCTCTGCAAGTCAGAAGGACAGAACAGAGCTGCTGTCTTTCCCTTAGCAGACAAGTTAGAGGGCTATCATTTACTGATCACATACTATGTGTAGGTCACTTGATTATATGTTGTGCTGATTTCCATTCAAACACTTTCTTAAATATGAGAAATATAGTGTTCTGCTGCCACACACCAAGGTTTTCCATGGAGCCTCTGTTTCTTCGTCTGCAGCATTAGGGGCTGAAACTGAGAGCTTTCCAGCTCTAAAGCATAAGTAATTTTTATGGATGAATCACAGCTAAGAAAAACCTACAGAGTTCTGAAAATAAATGGAATTTTATTGATCCTGAGAAAAATTACTTTTGTGATGATCCTCAGCAAAATCAAAATTTAGAAGTTTCTAAAATATGAGCTTAAGCCCAAAGAGTCCTGATGTCCTTACAGGATGTGGCTCTCAACTTACATGGCCCAAGCACTGCCTGACAGACTTGTGGAAAGCTACCAGGCAGACGTGGGGAAAATAACAGGCAGCCTGGATCATGTGGATGCTGCCGTGGCTGAATAGTGACGCTGATAAGAATTCCCACTGTGAGAGCAATCTTCAGGTTCAGAGATAGAAACCAGGCCAGTAATGATGAGGGAATGAGACGTAGGGTATTCTCTCAGGAACAAGATCTATATCCCTGCTCGTTTCCAATATCTTCCAAATACTATGTCAGCACATTTTTGTCATAAATTTGTATATTTCAGAGTCATGTACACTTGTTCATTATCTTGCAGCTAATTGTTTAGTAAAATTATCATTTTTATTATATAATTTTTCTTAGTCTATGTCCCATATACTAGTTTGATTTGAACTAAATGGCATTATAAAATTCTCAAACAAGACTTGGTCTCATCCAAGTTTTCTTAAAGGTAAAATGTAATATCTGGGGGCACCTGTTAAAGAGAAAGGGAAAAGAACTAAGATTCTATGATTTTTCAACTAAGAGGTAACACTTAATTTGGGCAAAGAAATTGAATTCTTTAAATGTTACTAAGCCTCAGCTGAAAACCAACAGTATCCAGGTAACTAGTCCACTAGCCAGAATGACACAATTACAATGTGATATATTATTTAACAGTCAAAATACATATTGTGTTTAAAAGTATCAACATTTGAAGATTGTCAACATATTACACAAATCCAATGAAGTATACAGAAATATGAGTCAATGCTTAGAAATCAGCAAATGATCTGTGTCTCACACATAGACCTGGCTGGGCCTGGGATGTTGCTCTTTTGAAGAAAGGTTGCCTTTGAGCCTTGGTTGTCTTGTGCCAAAGAATCTACAATTAGATTCCTCTGACTACAAGACTCTTAGCTTCTGATCCTAAGGAAAAGCAGTGAACTATTTTTCTTCTGGGATGTTAACCAAGGAGAAAACTTGCTCAAATTCCTTGGTGGTAAATAACTTGAGAACCAAGGCATTAAACAGTAGATTGTCAAACAGCAGAGGAAGGACAATGGAAAACCTAAGGTCAGATGATGTCTATAAGAGTTCAATTCCATTCTAGTCTCAAGGGAATGGAAGATACAGATCATGTGAGCAAGAACAAAGTCAGGCCTAGGTCTGTGGTGGGGATGGAACAAGTTATTTAACTTTTGATTTATACCTACAGTGTTAAATTTTAAGAACTGGTATGGCCACATGATGGTACATTATTGGATTTTTATGTACAGAAACATCTTTGGAAAGTTAGCACTTCTTTCTTTGCTATTTCTTTAAAATCTAAACAGCCCAAATTTTTGACATGAAGATGTTTGTTTCACACAGTTTTCTAGTTACTATTTCAAAGTACTTTGTAATTTAAATATTGGAAGGGTTTGGAGGAGACTAAAACTTAATGACAAAAAAGAATCATGTTTTATGAAAAGTCTTCAAGATGATGTAATTAACTCAGAACATTAGTGCAACTGCCTGTAACTATCCTCGAATGTGCAGAAGAAAAATTTCCAGGTCTATTAAGTTCTCTTGCTGCCTATCACAGATAACGAACTTAGATGAAATCTAATCAGCCCTAAGAATAAAAAGCATGATACATATAATAAAAAAATCCAAAGAAGCAGTTTTTGCTTTAAATGGGAGGCGGGGCCAAGGCAGAACTATGGCATCGCCTCATCTTCCAACTGAAATGAATGCCATGCTTCCTTGCCAGACGTAAAGCAGATGACCTTTCAAACATTATGGTTGGGATTTTCTCAATCTAAATGATATGAATCTAAAATACATCATGTTGCACATGGCTAAACTTTTTAAGAAGCAAATGTAATTAAGAAAAACACTCATGAGAGACTTACTAATCTTAATTGAGATAATGATTCGTTTTTCAGCTGAAAATTTGCTTTCCTAAAAAGCTCTTCTATTATAAATAACCAGTTGAAATACATCTGTGTGTGTGCTGAAAAATAAAAACTGAAGGCAAAAGGTAAACCTTTTAGATGGTGACAGAATAATTAGATATTTATAATTCTAATTTATTTCAAATTCCCTAAATTTGGTGTTGTGGGATATTTCCTAGAAGATGGAATTCTACATGACACAGGTTTATTTGGAACCTCATTCAAGAGGTCAATTCACCAACAGTATTAAAAGGACTGATCTAATATGGTCTGCACAAAGTATTGTGGTAGCATACTATCCAGAGAACAAAAGAATGGATAATCTGGATCACTTTTTTCCAATTCCCACATAGTGCCTGTTTAAATAGCCTTTGTAAACACTCTGCCCCAGACTCCAGGGGTCTAGAGTGAGGGTACACTGCTGACGTGGGAGTGTTTCACCCTTGTTCTTGGGGAGATGTGGACAGCCTAGTTCTCTTCAACAGTTCCAGTTGGTAGTCTCTTTTTCTTGCCCTTCTTGCCAAATAATCTTGGCATTAAGGAAAGCCACATTATTTTTAAGATGGATTTTGAACTGTTAAATCCCTTTCCACCCAAGACGGGATAGATAAACCAGGTCTCTTAAATATAGCCCTGAAACCCAGATGGATGACAAGATCTGTGTGATGCCAAGCCTAAAGCAGTACAATTTGTGAATGAATTACCCGAGGGAGGGTTTTCTTTCCCTGCCAGCATTTCCATCTGGGTAAATCTAGGTGAGCTGAAGCTGCATCACTCTTGGTCCTTTGTGGGACCCGTCAAGCCATTCTCAACCCATGGCTATGTGACTCCAGAGGGCAGAATCCCAGGAGGAATTGTGTTAGCAAGATCCTTATTTAATTTCATCCAGAAATACAATATAAAACCCCTCTTCAATAATGCACAGAGTACTTTTTTTTTTTTTTAACAGAGTACTTGTCTAGCACACACAAAGCCCTGGGTTTGATCTCCTAGCATTGCAAACAGACAGACAAACAGATTTTTTTTTTTGTATGCCTGGAGTATTTTTGCTTGGATCACCACATACATCAATTCTTCCCTTCTCCCAGTTTGGCACAATCACCACAACACACAAGACCCTTATCACTGTACCCCATACACGATTCTCTTTCTTTTTTACACCTCTTTTTATTTGAATTTTCAACAGATAATATGCTCATATGGTTCAACAAGTTAAAAAGTCTAAACTGGTATACAGGGCATTGTCTTTTCTTTCCCATTTCCCAGGCCCCTAGATCTCCTCCTACCAGGAACCCACTGTTATCCCAAGTTTTCTTCCAGAGAGTGATGTGCTCACATCACACAGCTATTCTCCCCTCCCAGCTTTTAAAATAAATACTTACAAATAACACACAGTGTTTTCTTTTGCTTTGCTTTTGAAATTCATGTTTTTATACTTTTACCGATATGTGTATATATGAGTTATTCCTTATAGATGTATATACCTGCAGTGTGTGTGAACACATGTACACATATACTTCTTTATTCTTTATCATGGTAGCACAATGTTCCCTCATAAGGGTATATCATAAAATGTATTTAATCCCCTGTCGAACATTTAGGTTGTTCTCAGTATTAACAAAGAAAACTGTACATGGTAAAGTATGTAATCATACCTGTAGAAAAAAAAACTCTTGAAAAAATGGAATTGCTGGCTTGAAGTATATATAATTTATAATTCTTATAACTATTGTCATTTGGCCTTTCTGAGGCATGGACCCAACTTATATGCATCCTCATGAGACAGTTATCGGTTTGCCCTGTATTCTCACTGAGACTTCATGAGTTGGATACAATGAAGTCTCTCATGGGAATGCTGAAGACTCTCATGCAGTTTGGATCTGACAGAGAAAAGTGGCATCTTCTTGCAATACCTCATTCACTCCACCCACGGAAGATACAAGTCTCATCCTGCCTTTCTGTCTGCTGCCCCTCAATCACTTGTGCAAGTTCTTCTGCATTTCCCCAGCATCTGAACACAAGGGGGCCAGGACTCCTTATTCTCTACCTGAGAGATAACTCAATCTTCCAGCTTGAAAGAGCACCATTGTGCTAGGACTTCCAAATTTAAACCTCTAGTGTCAACCTCACCCCAGAAAGTTACACTTGGAAGTCAACAAGGTATCTAACTTGTCAAAAACAAATCTCTGCTCTTCCCCCTCAAATGTGTGCCATCCTCTTTCCCATCTCTATGAACAGTAGCTCCATCCCTCCAGGACAGCACAAACAATCCAGTCTTACTACGCCCCTCTTTCTCTCCTCCCACTCCACTCCAATTCAGCAAAAAATCCTGTCAGCATGATCATCAGAATGTTGATTTGGTCATACAGAATTCTTTATGTTCAGTCTAACACACCAGTTTGTTGGTCTGATGTTCTGTTAAAAACCCTAGCCAGCCTCTCCAGCCTCATTTGCTTCTCCTGTATTGGCCACATGATGCTCCACGTGGCCAACACTGCTGCCAGCATGGGCCTTACTGCCCTGCACATGATCTTCCCTCCAGCTGGAGCCTGAGCTCACCTGCCTTGGCTCTTAGACAAACCACCTTCTCAACTCCACTCCAGCCTTGAATCTGGTTCAACTATCTACCCCCAAACAGAGCACCCTCCTTAGTGTGGCTAGGGCTGTGGAAAAGGGCACGCACTACTCCACTCACACTCTGGTGGCAGCAAGAAGCTCTTACACACCTCTCTTCAACACTCCACCCACAGTCCACTGAAAGCAGGGCCCGTGTCTTCTTTGGTATCCTCAGCTTCTGATCTGAGGAGAGTAAGGACCTAACCAATGTCTGTTGACTAGATGCATGAACAGATAACAGCAGCATCCTGGATTAAGCTCAGCTCAACACACATTTTCTGAGTGCCAGCCTCTGTTCTTGGTGCTTGGATATTATTAACTGATTTCCTGCCTTTGAGGCTTGTGTTCTGGCTGGAAGAAGACAGATATCAATCTACCAGCATAGGTTAATTATATGTATGTTTAAAAAAGTAATGATTGCGGGCTGGGGTTGTGGCTCAGCAGTAGAGAGCTCACCTAGCATGTGTGAGTCCCTGGGTTTGATCCTCAGCACCATATAAAAAGTAAATAAATAAATAAGATAAAGGTATTGAGTCCAACTACAACTAAAAAAATAAATATTAAAAAAATAATAATGGGGGGGTCGTGGTTCAGTCGCAGAGCGCTTGCCTCGCACATGTGAGGCACTGGGTTTGATCCTCAGCAACATATAACAATAAGTAAACAAAAATAAAGATATTATGTCCATGTATAACTAAAAAATATTTTTAAAAATAATGATTGTTATAGAAAAAGACAAATTAGAGCAGGATAAGGGATTAGATATGGTGAGATGATTTTAAGTTTTGAAGGAGAAGACCTTTGGTTCAGAATCAGTCTCATTCGTGTCCCAGGGCTTTCTGAATCTCCTGCCTGTCCTTTCTTCCTGACAGAACTCATTCCGCAAGCAGTGCTTCCATCTGCATGATAGCCAGTTCAACCTGTTGGCCTCATATCTCCATTCCAAGCTTCACTTTAGGTCCTCTTGACAATTCACCAGACATTTCTGCATGACCACCCTCCTGTGATCTGCATACCACACCTAAAACAGACCTCGCCACCAACTCTTCCTGTGCCAACATTTCAGGCCTCCACAATCTCTCTCCGGAAATACAGAGTGGAACACAAACACACAGGAAGAAAGAAAGTTGATCAGATTCCCCCAGGGGAATGATTTCATGGCCCCGCTGCCTAAAACAGTTTCCTCAGTGTTCAAGACATTGACGGAGAGAACTCAAAGCAAGGAAGGGCTTTGTAACGAAATAAGTTTGGAACATACTGAACTAAACTGGAGGACATTTAGCATGCTGGTGTGCACTGAGACTCTCTAAAGGGTGTAAATTGTATTGTGATATTTAATGATGAAATCCTTTGCCCAAGAGAATGACAAATGTTCCTTGAATTAGATTTTGGGAAAGGTTGGCCTAGAAAATCAACCCCAAATGCTTTAGCCTTGAATCAGAGGCTTGAATCATTAAGCCCAACTTGAATTCCAACCCTAGTTTCTACAATTTCCTGATCAAATATCTCCTTTTAGCCAGGACAATATATTTCATGCATACTGACAGCACACCTTCATGATGAAGAATTCTAAGCTTTGCCTACCTAAAATGCCATGTCCTTCTGCTTAACATATATGAATCCTATATTTCCTCAAGCCCCAAGCTCAAAGCCTCTTCTCTGCCAACAAAACCTCAGGGAGAGCTCCTTCCTTCACGCTTCATTTACACCTGTTATCTGTGCCACTCACTCCTTTCATGTTCCATGATAGCAGAGACCTTTCATCTTATTAAAAATCTTGGATGAGTAATTAATACAACACCTTGTCATGGAACACAGTCCACAAATACATGACTGTGCTACTTCTTTACTATGTTAATGTGTTATCAACACAGCATGCCCTGCAATGAGTATAATGACTTATAACAAAAGAATAGAAGTTAAAGCTGTTTTAAATTCCTTGTTTTAAGAAGATCTATTTCTAAGTACTATTAAAACATTCTTAGAATGCTTTTTTCCCCTTTTACCTGATTCCTAATATACTGCCTTTTATAATTCCCTATGTATTTATATTAGATTATAGGATTTGCAAACTATAGCATTTGAAAGCAGAAAAGTTCTTTGAGATCATCTAGGCTAATTTATTTTCAATATTTGAGGATATCTATCAGGTTTTATATATTTTGAGCCTTCTAAACTTTCTAGTATTTGTATGGAAAAGGTGATTCATTTTGTCTGCGGACTTTACTTGAACTGTTGGTTCTTTTCAGCTGTAATAGAAAATTATAATAGAAAGAAAAGTAGCCAAAAAAGCAGTTTTTAAATGCAAGTTCTAGAGTTTAAAACAGCCTACATAGAGAGGGTCACTTCTGAACCTCCCCAACAGAGCAGTGAAACAATCCTGAGAGTTGCTATTTGAAAGAAAAGAATACTTTCAGAGACTGTGGGTTTACAAAGGAAGAATGAAAGAAGATGTGACAAGAGAGTACAGCTTTGGGATGTGATCACAGAAAAGGTTCCCCAGGAAGGTCAAGTGTTCCCCCAACTCCCTGCACATTCATTTGTAGCATAGGGGAAATTTCACTGGTCAAATCTGCGTTACAAAGAAGCAGCTTGCTGTTCTAGAAAGATAACTTGGCTGTCACTCCAATCATGCAGCCAGCACCTGTCTGAGTCTGAGAGTCAACTCGGTCCCTTTGAGGGCACAGGAAAGAGACACAGGGCCAAAGCATGCATCAGAAAGGGGGACGGCTCTGCTCTACCCTGGAAAAAGTTTCTACGTTTCCAAATTTCCAAATTCTGGAGATTCATCCCCAAAGATTCAATATGGAGGGGGGATAATGCAAAGAAACTGCATTTTAAATAAACATCACTAGGACATTCTGATCACGCTCAGAAAGAATACTATTAGTATGAAAATCGAAGGAGTATCTTTTTGTTTGTGCTACTAGGGATGGAATTCCAGGCCTTGCATATGCTTAGGCAAGTGCTGCCACTGAGCTACACCTCCAGCTCTTAATTTGAGACAGGATCTTGTGAAATTGCCCAGGCTGGCCTCAAACTTATGATCTTCCTGCCTCAGCCTCCCAGGTAGCTGGGATTATAGGTGTGTGTCATTAGCAGTACTGGGATGGGTACAGGAGACAGAGGGTGGTGAGGTGGGGTTTCTAAAGACCATTTTTTTTTGCCCTGGATGAATTGTCACCTTTACTAAGATAATTTCTTCTGTGCTTCCTTTTTAGCAATGAAGTTCCCTTTTGAAGGAAGAGAGAGGGAGACCACTGATGATCTTGCCACCTCTTGCCGTCCCATAGCTTCACTAATTACTAGTTAATTAATAAGTGCCTAAAAAAGGAGCTGATGGGTCAGCATGCAATCTTTAGGAGGAGAGATGTTGTGAGATCCTTTACCTTATTTAGATCTGAGGACACCTACTAGGTTCCCCTAAGGGGCTGGGGAGTCTGATGCGGGTTCCTGAGGTCTCACCTTCAGAGGACTCACTCTTTACTTTCTAAGCTAAGAACTCTCCCCTCAGGTTCACATTGATGTGCTGCAGTTATGTGTTTTGTGATGCTGTACGTGATGACTTGTTCAACCCCCACCCCTCCCCAGGGCCTCACTCAGTTTGTTGGGAAAGTGCTCTACTGCTGAGCTACAGCCCCCACCACTTCCTAATCTTTTAAAGTAATTGTAATCAAACCATTACAAAATTGCTGCTTATGCTACTGATCTTAGTTTTCTGTATTTTAGAACCTATAGATCATCAGAAAATCACATGCCCCTTAGAAGAAGAAAAATGAGACAGAGAGGGGTCAAGTGATCAACCTAAAGTCACACAGCAACACATGGCAGAGAGGGCAGAAGAACCTGGGTCTCTGGCTTCCCAGGAAAGAAAGAAGCTTTTACTTCTGTATAACAGTGGAGAAACACTCTGACATAAACTAAAACAAAAGTTACAAGTCTCCTGGGTTTTCTTTTGCAAATCTTTTCAAAGAGAACACTTGTGAAGTACTTTCAGAATGAATCTCACAGAAGATTTTATTTACTGTGCTGTGCTGGATAGTGATGTCAGTGAACCAAGTGATGATAGTGACAGGTTACTTATCTGGTAACCTCAGGTCCTAAGAGCACTCTAAGATCTGAGGAGTTTGCAAAATAAAGAGAGAGAGAGAGAGAGAGAGAGAGAGAGAGAGAGAGAGAGAGAGAGAGAGAGAGAGAGAGAGAACAACAAAAAAGAAAGGGAAGAAAAAGAACAGAACAGAAGTGAACTGAAAAGATCTGAGCATCCAAACGCACATCAGGTAGGTCTGGCCTGATATTCTGCTCACTCTCTCCACATAGTACTGTTTTAGGTAAGACAAATCAATCAAGCCTGGTCATGGGGGAGATGTCAACTGAGCAGCTAACTAGATGCAGCAAATAGAAAGGAAAAAAAGGAACCATGTACAAATAGTCAGAAATACAGTACTGATTAGCAGTAGGAAGTAATAGTTGAAGAAAAGGAGATGGGACTAAACTATTAACACAGGGACTGGAGGTGAACAGGCATAGCAAGCGGGTCTCAGAACTCAAAGGCCTCTCGGGGGAAGCACTGCACTAAGCTGCAGCCTCACCATAGATGTGTATGTCTCAGGATGACACAAAACTTCAAATAATTTTTGGCAAACTGAACTTAAGAAAGCAGGGGTGGATAGGATCCATCATTAAAAGTTTTATATTAAACTGATAAAAATTAAGGTATTTTTAATTAAAACTTCCATTATCCAGAAAATTATCTTTTGTCCCACTTGGAAATGATGCAACCAGGGCCCTGAGAGAGAGAATCCCTTAGAGCTTTCAGGAAAAAAAGCCATGTTCACAGAGGCCAGGGGCTGCGTTTTCTTTCATTTGGAACTTGATCCTCCCTGGTCATAGTCATCCAGAAACAGCAGAGCTAGTTCCCCTGTGAGAAGAAGGCCGGGCTCTCACCTGCAGCACAAGCACACACCTTGCTGTCTGGCTGTGCCCCTGAACCCTCTGCAGACCACAAGTCTCCAGGGCTTGTGGGTGTGGACCACATTTCCAGGAATCTCGGTTCCTGTGGCAGCTTCTGTCCCTTGTTTCCTTTCTCCTTTCTTCTTCTTCACTTTGGTTTCTATTTTGATCAGAATTACGCATGTGCACCGTTTAAAGAGCCAAATAATTGTCACAAATTCCCCCTCCTCAGAAGCAGTCACATTCCACCACTTTAACTGATTTCGTTTTCTCCTTCAGTGGGTATGTCTCTATTTGTAAGCAACATGCTTAGGCTAAAGTAGGTCTTTTCCAAGCATTACCTATTAAGTTCCCCACATGAAAGCTAAGAGTTTTGCTCTTTTAAATTTCACTGCTATCAGGACACATGGATCTAACTGCTTCCTAATCCAACTTTCAGATTGCTCTCTTATTATTCCTATCTTACCCTCAATTCCAGAAGTACCTGGCATGACCCTGTTCTAAGCAGGTTGATGGTTAGTCCCCTCAACACCTCCCTATCACTGCCAGCTTTCCTGACTCAGCAGCTCAGTCAATTATCACTTATTCAGTCAATTATCACTCGCTCAGCTGTTCTTCAGCTTTCAGAGTTTTGCTGCTGCCATTGTTTTTGTCCTTATGGATTTGTGTCTTTTTTAAAAATTTGTTTTAATTAGTTACACATGACAGTACAATGACTTTCATATATCATACATTTGAATCAGATGGGATATAATTTCTCATTTTTCTGAGTGTACAGGTTGCAGAATCATATTGGTCATGCAGTCACATATGTACACACAGTAATAATAATGTGTGGATATATGTTTTGCTGCTGCCATTGTTTTTGTCCTTATGGATTTGTGTCTTTAAAAAAAAACTTGTCATTTTAATGAGGTTTTAGAAGGAAGTGGAAATTAAACATGTGTTAATTCTTTAGCAGGAAGTGTGTCATTGATTTCTTTCTATTCTCCTCTGGAGAACAATTTATTTCCATTTAAAATCACCTGATAAAAATGCCCAGCTCAGTGAAGCAAAGTGGCTTAGGTTTCCTTCCAGGTTGTCTTCCTATCCTTCAGGAAGCAGATCAATTTAGTGATGAGAGGAAAAAAAAAATTACAATTCAAAGAGGCCATGGTTTTGGCCATTAAGAGAGAAAAAAAGATATGTATTAGAAAGTGGAAAAGATTTTTCCCTGAAAGAATTTGGCAAATCTTATTGTTGGTTATTAAGTCTTTAAAAAAGGAACTTTTGTGATCCCTCATCCTCTGCAGATTCCTGTTTGGCTCCTCTTCATGTGTTCCTTACCTGTTACCTACTTGGGAATGACGTGTGTGTGTGTGTGTGTGTATTTATCTGGGTTATTAATTTATACATTCTCATTCTTGAATAGTTGTGTTATTTATTACTTATTCATCTTTCTCACAGGAAGCACAGAACCCTTCATCCCACATCACTCCTACAGGATGCAATATTTAATTAGTCTCCTTGTACTGGATCAATACTGTATTTCTGACTATTTGTACACGACTCCTTTTCTTCCTTTCTATTTGCTGCATCTAGTCTGGCACTGCTCACCTCTGACTTTTTTTTTGGTGGGAGTGGAGTACCAGGGATTGAACCCAGGAGTGCTTTACCACTGAGCTGCATCTCTAGTCCTTTTTCATATTGTATTTAGAGACAGGATCTCACCGACTGGCTTAGGGCCTTGTTAAGTTGCTAAGCTTGGCTTTGAACTTGAGCTCCTCCTGCTCAGCCTTCCCAGCTGCTGGGATTACAGGCATGAGCCACCACGCCTGGCCTCACCTCTGACTCTTAAAAAAATGCTCCCATATTCTTACCCCTGTCCTGAATCTCCTCTTTTGTACCCTTACCCCAAAGCTGGCATTCTATGGGGACTACTTCCTTGTCTACCTTTCCAGTGGAAAATGCTCCTCTCTGTCTTAGAATTTCTCTAAATGTCACAATTTTATTATTACCTCAGAAGAAGAGGGGGGTCCTTCCCCTTCTTAAGGTCAAGGGTTCCATGGCTGTACTTCCTTCCTGTCCACCCCACTTCTTCCATTCTCAATCTGTCTTATCTTTTATCATTCTTCTTAGTCACTGAATCCTTCATATTCCTAGGAATATGGGTTTCTTATTAATATTTCCTTTCTACCCCCACTCCTCTGTGCACCAGCTTCATTTCTGAGAAGAATGTCCCAACTGTCCATCACTAAGTTGTTCCCACTGTTTTCTCTAGATGTCTCCTTGTAATCTATCTCTTAGGGCCTGCAGGTTCCTAGCATAGCCTGTCTGAAGGTCTTCCCTTGCTAAGTGCCTCTCCTGCCCCATTTTTTTCTTTTTCTTAACACTGGCATATACATAAAAACTCCATTATATAGCCAGGAGTCTGAACCTGCCCAAACTTGGTGCACTTTTTAGCATGTGATTTTGGGGTGGGTGTCTGACTCCTTATTTCCATTTAATTCCTTAAATAAAGTTTTATCAAATAAATTTGTGTTTCAACATTAGGAATACTTTTAAAATTATCCTTTCTTGCAAGCACTTTGGTGACCTATATATTCCTTTGCAAAATGAAAATTCTGTAGGCAGAATAGCAATTATTTATCAAAAGTAAAATCTTGTGCAAATGTCTTTTGAGCTCAATACAAATATGACTAATGACCTTAAGTCCTTACAATAACTGCAAACATAAGAAACAAAGACCAGGGGACTCTAAAATAGGTACTGGAGGTAACAGAAGGACTGTGAAGGCATTACAGAATAACTGTGAAACCAAAAGATAATCTTTACAAGTTTCTAAAGATCTTTAAGCTGAGGGCAATTGGAACCACTACTTTGCCCCACCCACCCTGAAAAATCCCTACTAGACAAGACTCCAATAAGCAAATATATCCCTTACTGAAATCAAACAGAAGAACAATCTAAAGCCATATTATACTAGAAATAATCATATTTCACAAGCCCATGGAGTTGTAAAGGATTAACAGTGACCAATGAATTAATAAATCAATTCTTTTTTTTCTGAAAAAAAGTTATTTTCAAAAAAACTCCACAAAGTTCACACTTCTCACACATGTGCTCAACAGAATTAAGCACTTAATACACGTCAAATCACATTTAGTTAGTTAATATTCGAGCCACTACTCTGCACAGAATGTTGGAACAGATGTCACGGATAAAATACAGGGAGTAACTCAATATACAATCTTGGTGCCACAGGAAGTTATTATCCTATTTAGAAGATGGAACACATTAATAAAATACACAATAACTGACAAAGTTCTCTCAACTGAAGCAAACACATTATTTGAAGGATTGTACAGAATGACTTAGTAACATAAATCCAAGAATCATGAAGGTCTCCTGGAAGAATGAAGCAAATTAAAGAAGGAAAGTACTAGAGAGTGGCAGAGAGGATAGAGACAGAACTCTTACCAGAGGGGTGGCTTGTGGAAACGCAATGAAACAGGAGCACACATGGAATGGGAAGGCAACAAGGCAGCCTAAAGGGGAGCGGGGCACGGCCCACCATTGCCTCCTTTCCTTCCTTACTGTGCTCACAGGCCTCTTCCTCAACTATTGCCAAAAGCCTTCCAATCAGGCTCTGTCTTTTAAATTTCTCTGTACACAGCTATTACATCCACTACCTTACAGCTCAGTGTGTCCCTCCTTGTTCTGCTCAAAAATCAATGGCTCCCCCATGCCTCACAAACCTGGCTGAGACTCCTGAGTTATACACAGTTAATAATATATAGACTATTTACTTTTATATCTCCTGTTTGATTTGAAGGTTCTAGAAGGCAATAAAAAATACAAAGACCTTTTTCATATTTTTATATGCTACGAAGTACCTTATGCATATAGAAGCTCATACATTTATTCAATGAATGAACAGATGTCATAATTAATAAATTTTATATACTACTGGCAAAATGATAGACTAGTTGGTCAATGACCTTACATGTAAAATTAGGAGCTCAGGTGTGATGCCAGAGACCATGGTAGTGATATGATAAGAATGGTGTCTACAGCAACTGTTTTAGTTGCAGATTGTAGGGAAAATCATCTTGGGAAGAACTAAAAGTAGAAAGATCATTTTGCTAACAATATTCTGCTCACAAGATAAGAAAAACAAGATGAGGAGTTTGTAGTTTGTTGATTGGCCACTAACATGAATATTCCTTCAATAAACACCAAAAAAGAAAATCGTTAACATATATCTTTTTCTTCAATTTATTTTAAACTTGTTCATTTCTGAAATAAGAGATAATTATTTTTTTCAGCCACGCAAATGTATAGTCTCTTGATTTTAAAGATAGCAACCAAAAAACCCTGGAAAGCAAGGACAGATCTCCTCATTTAATAGGCTCACAAATATTCCTCATATTAGAATCTTCCAAACTGGCATTCACTCAAAAGTGAAGAACTCAAAGCACCCTATTTTATGTGTTACTATTGCAATCTAGGGTACTTGATTTTTTTTTTTTTTACTACAGCTAAAACTAACTAATTTGTGACAGTTCAGTTGGTTATTTTCCAATTTTACAAGGATGCAAAACTGATATACATTCAGTAGGATCCATAGTTCAAAATTTGAATTTGAATATTTTCTTGGACTCATGGCACTGTACTTTCTTATTAATCTGGGAAGCTGCAGCCAATCCCAGCTCCCTGTCAGCCACTCAATCCTGAGAGTCAAGAACCAATGCTCTCTAATGCACTGTATTGCTAAGCTATGATGTCAGGTACATTTTCTACTTGTGATAAGTTTATTGGGATGTTATCCCTTTTAAGCCAAGAGGCATCTGTATATGGGTGTCTATATAAGCAGAATTTTATAACATGGACTAATATTTGGGTATTAAACTAATAATTTATCAGTACTTAAAAATGTCAGTGCATTAAAAAGTTGTTAATTGGCACCCATTCTACTTCCTAAGACGCATCGTTTCTCTGTTCAAGCCTCACTATCCTGCTATGTATTAGAGAGTCACGGATGACTGGCAGGAGCTAGGTAACTGTGCAGCCCAGGTAACTCTGAAGACAAGATTAGTGCAGGGTTCTCAATCTTGAGTGCACATTAGAAATGCCTGGGCATTTTTAACAGCTATCTAATGCCAGCTCACACTCCAGAACCAATGTTGATGTATTCTGAGCTCCCCCCAGGTTAGTTTTGTTATCCACGGTTGAGAACCAGTGAATTGGTATTTTCTTTAACCATAGAAAAATGATGTTCTTATCTGATTTTCTTGATAAAGTATCAAAAAAGATAACATAGTTCTGGGGGAAGAACATAGTGCTATTAATTTTATTTTAAAGAGAAGAAACTTTCACTTACCTGCCTTCTGACAATGCACGATCTTTTCATACACAGAGTCCGCGTTTTCAATCAATGCCTTGAGGGACTGAATCATCTGTAAAGGAAACATCCAGACATGAGATCACACCTGAGGATGGCAACCAGGCCTGACCTCTCATGACTCAAGTTCAAACTGTGGGTGAAAAGTGATAAAATCGTGCTCCCTACATAACAACTTACACAAGGCTGTGGATAGGTTTATGTGCTACGTGTAATTAAACCAGTTTCATTGTGAAATCCTGTAAATAAAAATGTGTGCTCATCTAATCTGAATTTCAAATCATATTTTTGGTCATCATTTCAACAAAATATTCAATTTAATTTTATAGAAAGTTCTAACACCTACACATTTCACCCATTTAGTCAAATCATCTTCATCTGAAAATTAGATTAAAACATACAATAAGAATTTACAAAACAGCATTTATGTGATGCCATTCATCACAAATGATAACTAAAAATCCCTGGCATTTTTAAATGTTCCTCTTAACATTCTTTTTTTTAAAAAAAAATAATAGTTTTGATGTCTTGTTCCAAATTATAT
This sequence comes from Marmota monax, assembly GCF_021218885.2. Taxonomy (NCBI): domain Eukaryota; kingdom Metazoa; phylum Chordata; class Mammalia; order Rodentia; family Sciuridae; genus Marmota; species Marmota monax. The sequence continues at coordinate 15,332,389 of NW_026693008.1, read as the reverse complement.
GTGCTTGTTTTAAGAGCCAAACCTTGAAGAAAAGAAAGCATCAGGGCACATCTGACTAATGATTTTACTCAACAAAAAGCTAGGAAAAAGACTTGTATGAAGTAATCTTATTGGTTCTAAAATCACAATATAAAAACAAAGATGGCCAGATTCAACTCTCTGAGCTCAAATGGGTGCAATTATGACACTTGATTAGTATAGATTCTAATTTTCTGCATTTTAATTACAAATATTTTTCTTTATAATATTACTCACCTATTTTACATGACCATCCTATTTTAAATAACACTTACCCATTCTTTTACTTTCTGTCTTGTTTTTATTTATAGCTTTTATCACTAACTACCAGAGTAATTATTTTATAGTAACTCAATATATGTAGATTTATTTGTATAATTTAAAGAACACCATTCTTATTAGTTATCCTTATTTAAACTGAAGTATAATCCAACATGCCTCTTAGTAGTGCAAAAGATTCTTTAAGCTAGTCAAACAGCATTTATCAAAAGCTTCCTCTATTCTAAAAAAAACCATAGTGAACATCAAAATTTAATATGTCTTCATTATTCAGGAAGCGCCTACTAGCGGCAGCCCCCAGGTATAAACTGGGATATAGTCCCTTTCAAGAATTCCATAGCCTAAGCTGGCTGTGATGGTGCACACCTGTAATCCCAGAGACTGGGGAGTCCAAGGCAGGAGGAAGTCAGTCTGGGCAACTTAGTGAGACCCTGCCTCAAATAAAAAATAAAAAGGTTGGGGTTGTATCTCAGTGGTAGAGTACCCCTGGGTTCAATCCCCAGTAAAACACACACACACACACACACACACACAGAGTCCATAGCCTAGAGGTAAGGCTTGCACCTTGGAACTCAGTATTTTCACATTCATTCTTCAAGATCTGAGTCATTCCTGTAAATTAAAATATTCTACTTTACAGCTTGACACATTGAATAGGCAGTGATAAAAATGAATAGTTAAAAACTCTATCATGCTGATATAAAGTCATTTGTGCCATTACAAATTTGCATACTGAAAAGGTTCATACCGTCATCAGTAACCTTTTTCAGCTTTGATGTCAAGCCAGATGGGAATTACAAAGAGGCAAGGACTTCTTCAAGCAAGGATGGTAGTTGTCATAGCTCAGTATCAATGAACTGGCCAGTCATGCCTCCATCATTCAATACAGTAAAAAGAAAAACAAATTAAAGCAAAAAAAAATGAATTGAGTCATGAAGCAAAAAGAGTAGGACAGGAACAATAGAAAAGCAATGGAGAAGAAAAAGGCAGCATCCAGCTCTCACACACGTAGATCATCTGCCAGGGAAGAGTGGGCAAAGCAAATCATGGAGGGGTGGGTAATAGCAACAGAAAGGGCTTATATGAGTTCCAGTTATGATTCTGCTATTCATTAGTTTTATCATCCAGGAGAACATTTAATCTTACAGAACCATAATTTCCTATTTGTAAAATGCGCTTATTAAAGACATTACACCTCATAATGTGAGAATTAAATGAAAGGATGTGCGTGGAATGACTGGCTCCAGGAAGACACTTGCACATGGTAGATGTCACGGTTGACTCCCCATTTACCCAGGAGGCCTGGCAAAGCATGTTCTGGTAGCCCAAAATTAGATGAATGAGCATGACTTCCTTTCATATGTTCACTGGCAATGTTTCCAACACTCATTACTAATTTTAGTTTTACTTGGAAAGCCTGCTGTGATGAAGCTCAGAGAAACAACAAATCACATTATTATTCTCAGAAGCATCTTCCGGAGAAAAGTATCACCAAAGGCTAAATAATTATGCACCTCTCAGCTGTAAAATATATGCAAGGCTTAAGAGAGACACATCGAGGGTGTGGACAGGGAAGTTTGTCTGCCTCCTGCACCTTGCAATACATGGAGGATCATTTGTTCTTGGAACAATCATTTACTGAGGCCCCTTAAGTGTGGGACTCTGAGCTAAGTGCTGAGGCTGAATAAAGAACGGTTGCTGATTCTGGTAGTATGGTAGAGAAAGAAGACAGATGAACCCAGACGAACCCAAATTAACTACAGCATAATGCAGCATTGCTACTATAGCCAGTAAGCTCTTGAGGGTGTAAAGTTGAATATTCTTCAGCCACAGCCCTTTGGTGGGGTACTTGTGGTGTAATGGCATCCATGTTGATGCCCACCAAAGGATGTGTTCTCCTCTCCTAACAATGGGGATGACTATGCTACCCACTCCCTTCTTAAGAGCAAGATATAAAATATGTGGATGGCTAATACAAAGTAAGAAGACATTTTCAGGTTTGGAAGTAAATAGGAACAGACATTAACAGACAATATTAGGAATTCCTGAGGGAACCAGATAGGAGAGGGAGGTATATGGTAAACAATCAGCAAAACTTAGACAAGACAGGAAGAAAACATTTCCAGTCCTTAGCAGAGATGATTCACTTTGTCATACTTGTTATTAAATATTTGCACAATTTCCTTAGAAAGGAGTAACAGACAATTTATATCTTTTTATAGTTTTGGGGTACAGATTTATAAATCAGGTACCTATTTGTAATTAAATTAATGTTTGGTAGACAGTTTAGAGTTCTTGTTCATAGTATGAGCTCATTAATCCTCAATAACTTTTTTCAGTACTGAGATTTGAACCCAGGGGTTTGCTTTACCACCAAACTACATCCTCAGCCCTTTTTTTTTTTTTTTTTTTTTTTGAGACAGTCTCACTAAATTGTTGAGATTTGAGATTATTGAAACTTGAGATTCCCCTGCCTTAATCTTCCAAGTTCCTGGGAATTCAGCTGTGCAAGTATGCCCAACTACTAATTTTCAACCCTGCAGTATTAGTAAATTCCCCTAGGGTGTAAGAGACCCTCTTATTGAGGAAGCACTCTGGGCTGTGAGCTCCTGCAAGGGCACCAAGTCTAGAGTGCAGGAAGGGAAGGGTGAAGCAATGTGCCTTCCTTCCTGAGAGTTGGCTGATGTCTTCCTTTTATTCAGCTGACAATTACCACTAAAGGAAGAGAACATGGCACTGAGGGCACAGCAGGGGCAGCATGGGGCCAGTTGATCTAGTAGGGAGCACTTTCTGTCTGAGTCTGCTACTTTATAACAAGCATTATCCACGTGAAGTGGGCATATAAGACGTTAGTTTTACAGATGTGAACACTGAAAGTAAGTCACTTTCCTCAGGTTTCTGTAATTATAGGCAAAGGGACTGGAATTAATCATTGATGAAACTGGTATTCCATTTGACTTCAAAGCTTTGCTTTCTACACAATACCATAATAGTTCTTGACACATGAGTAGCAACCGCATAGTAAGGAGGAAAGAGCATTTCAACCAGAAGGACACAAAAGGCAGAGGGTAATTTTGTAATGCAGATGGCGGTATCATCTTAACTACTGTCATTGGCTCTCAGTCGTTTTTTCCTTTTTTCTTAAAATAATTAGTTAAGCAGCATTGGGGACTGAACCCATAGCCTTCCTTGTACATACTAGGCAAGTGTTCTACCACTAAGCTACCCTCCCCAATCCCAGTTTTTTCAAGTAATATTTCTATATGACACTTTGAGAGAACAAATTTTTTAAGAAAAATTCAGCAATAAATAAATTACTTGGCCCCTCTTAGCAATTCATTTTTATAAAAAAGAAAAATCATTGCTTTTAATGTGAAACTACTAGAATAAGCACCTCAGATTAGATGAAAGCAAATGTGTAGGGAATAATATCAGGAGATGAGCCAAAGGAATAACAAAACAACAAACATGAGTTAATAAATGGCTTCATTTTGTTATCTCTGTGTACGCTACATTAGTGTGTCAACAGCATGCAAGGCCAAGCAGAGTGGCTATGTCAGATTATCTAGGTAAGTATCTTCCCCAAACTCAAGCACTATTAAAGCATTATTTGCATTAATTCAAGTGAATTATTTTTATCAATCCCCTTTAAGCACATAGGTACAAGTCTTGGCACAGTAATCAGACACCCTTGTGCCAACCAGAAGAACTCACCACAAGGGCACAATTGTTTATTCAGTGCAAGATGCATTTATACAGTTGTTGCTAATGGATTTTACATTAGTGACCTGTTAGCAGTACCTCCTAAATTTCTGGAACTAATGTGTTAGGAAAAATCTCTGGTTTTAACATAGCCTAGAAACCCATTTCATAAATTTGATCAACTCTAATACAAGGTTTTCATACAGGACTCAAGCAGATAAAAAGGAAGTTTCAACTAAAAGCAAAATTAAAATTAAAATTTATATTTTATTAAGCTGGAAGAAAACCAAAGGCCTTTCATAAGAATGCTGCATTTCGAAAGTATCTCCCCATGTTAGCATAAGGTAAACTTCTCTGTCATAGACAGGGCTCTGAGAAAAACTTTACTAATATGTTACTAGGTTTCTATACACAGCTTCTTTATTTTCTGGGGTTTTGTTTGTTTTGGTACCAGGGATTAAATTGAAGGGTGCTTAACCACTGAGCCACTCCCTTTCACTCCTTTTTTTTTGAGACCGGTTCTTACTAGGTTGCTTACAGCCTCACTAAGTTGCTGAGGTTTGCTTCTTAATTTGCAATTCTCCTGCCTCTGCCTCCCATATTTTCTGTTTTGAAACTTGCTTTATTAGCCAGGAAAATTTTGCTTTCAGAATAAGCAATTCTGTGGTTTTACATAAGGATCTTATATCTGATTTTAGACAATTCTTTTCATCTCAGGAACACAGATTCTGTTAATAATTATAAAAGTAGTTTGCAAGTAATTTTCAGGTATTGTTGAAAGAAGTTTTAGTGGCAACATTTTTATGAGTTCTAGATATTTTTTTTTCCTTTATCTTGTGCCGACCTCAGTTTCAGATAGAAAATCCCCACCTTCTAACTCCTTCCTCTGCCTGCCCCTGTACTTAACACACAGATGTGCAGCTGCTTCTGTTGTAGCTATTTCTAATGAAGTTGCAAAGTTGAAGAGGTCCTAGATCAACTAGACAGCAGAATAGGTTCATTCTCTGCCATGGATTCCATGATTACCTGACATATAACAGGTAAGTATCTTCCCCAACTCAAGTAAATATCATCGTTTTCAAACATGCCAATGATGGAGTGTACCTGGCTCTCACCACTGAATGCCCCTCGACTGCCAAAGCCATCTTGGAGATCCATATTAGGACATGTGGCAGGTGTGGCTTTGGGTACTGCCAAGCTCAAGAAAGACCTGAGCAGGACCAGAGCAGAACTTGCCTCAGGTCTCCAGGGATGAATAAAAAAATAGCATGAGTTAAGGATGAGCTCTTCAGAAGACAGTAATTAATCAGAATTATCTGAATGGCGGCCTCTGCTGTAGTTCGAACATGTCCCCTCTGAAAATTTAGGTGTTGCCAATATGACAATATTTAAAGGTGGGGCCTTGAAGAGGTGATTTGGCCATGAGGTCTCCTGCCCTGTGGATGGGAGACAGCCCTTTATAAAAGGGGTTCACACAGTATTCAGGAAGCTTGCCCTTCCACCTTGTATGTCTGGATACAGCAAGAAGGGCCTCACCAGATGCTGGCATTTGATCTTGGGCTTCCCAGCCTCCAGAACTGTGAGAAAATAATTTTCAGTTTTTATAAATAACTCTGTCTGGAGTGTTCTGTTACATCAGCACAAACGGACTAAGACAGGTTTTAAAGTTGGATGTCGCAGGTATTGTTTAGCTCACGCTGTGCAACCCTGGGAAGTGAATCAGTTCACTAATGCAGTGAATGAGGAAGTAAGAGAAGAGTTCCCTCAGGAATTTGTAAGCTTTGGTGTTTTTGTTCTGTGTTCTTGAAAGAAACATCTCTGTGTTAATAATAATTTTTCTTTTTAACACTGTATAATAATTTATCCCTGCGTGGGTGAAGAATTTTAGAATCAAATGGAGGAACACTGGGATCTGGGACTTCTAAACTAAAATTCAGAGGTAAAACTTTCTTTTAGTGCAGCTCAAAGTACAGCAAAATATTACATTTGAACTAATGGGAGCAGCACCATTTATAAAGTTATTGTGAGAAAATATAACATAACTTAATATTTGAACATAATATTAAAGAGTTGGGGTACAAAAGGCTTATTCCTGGGAGCCTCTTTGCAAATGAACCCAGCTCCCCTTTCTACCCACACTGGTGGAGGATTGTGGTCACATCCAGCTGTACAGGGGAGAGCAGAGTGTGGATCCTACAGAAGGGTTGAGGTTTGCCATGTCACCAAGCACTGTGGTTATCATCCCTTCCAGCAGGCTCACTATGAAAACACTTTCTAAATAACCAATTGCTTCCAGAGCAAGGTGTCCTGGTTTTCTAGAGAAACTCTACCTCCCCAGTTTGCACTATTCAAATAATATAAAACTATAGGAAAAAACCTATATAAAATAAAATTACAGAGATAGCCTAAAGACTTGCCTGAACTGTTAACAAACTTTGAAAGGAGGATATCTGGGGACTGGGGACTGGGGCTCAGTGGTAGAGCGCTTGCCTAGCACATGTGAGGCCCTGGGTTTGATCCTCAGCACCACATTAAAAAATAAGTAAATAAAAATAAAGGTTAAAAAAAAAGAAAGGAGGACATTTGGGTGCTACTACATACATGATCCTGTTGCAGGCATGGCAAGATTTAAAACTGCAAAATTCATTCAGCTCTCTGGTGTTCCAATTCATATTAGAAGAAAAAAGGGGAATCTGACCAGAAAAGGAGCAGAGGGCTGGACTGGACACTGTGGTATTTGAGTTTCATCACAAACTACTGACAGTTTAAAGCAGAGGCGTGCTGTCATCAAAGCAGAATTTTAGAACCATGAATGATCAGTATGAAAGAAGCAATGAGGGGCAGGAAACATGGAAGTGGGGGCAGGGAGTAGACAAGGCCACTGCTCTACAAGAGACACACTGGGAAAGAAAAGAAGTGAAGAGATTGTGAAAGGAGAGAGTGACCTCAAGTTGATCTGTGGGCACAGGAAGGAGAGCTGAAGATGGTGTAGAGGGAAAACTGCACTTCCCAGGGCCTTAAATGTGTCAACTCATTAGGATGTAGACTTCCACCTTAGGTGAGCTGAAGAAAGTCTTGTGAGATCCTCCAGTTCAACCAAAAATTGGGTATAGCCTGGGTCTGGCATTTGGAAAATTGAGAATTTTCTGCACAGTGCTGGCAGCTGAGTTGAAAGAATATGTACATTACTGAGGGAAGAATTTTAAAGATAAATGAGCATCATGGTGATGCTCCAGAATCACTCAAATTAACAAGTAGACAGAGGAACAAAAAGAGAGGTATGGGAATCATCAGAGGGAAGAAAGAGGAAGGATATTAAACATCAACAGATGTGTGAGGAGAGAGTTTCTAGAAGGAGAGGGAATCCACAATATCAAGAGCTCTGGATTTGATCGTTTGGTGATCTTGGGTATTTATGGAGAATATAATTGCAGTACTGATAGTTCTGCAATAGTGCTACTCATGCATTCCTAAAATTCATGGCAATATACAAAACTATGCAATAAAAAACATAGGGCTGGAGATGGGACTATGGCTCAGTGGTAGAGCACTTGCCTAGCATGTGCGAGGCCCTGGGTTCGATCCTCAGCACCACATATAAATAAATAAAATAAAGGTATTGACAACTATAACTAAAAAGCAAATATTTAATTAAAAAAATAGGGCTTCTTAGGGGAAAAGGTCAAGGACACAACAGTAAAAGTTTTGAAGTAACACTTAAAAAAAGACAGGAATCAAAAGCAACATTACAGTTCTGCATGTTGAATGGCTAAAGAATGAAACATACTACAATAAATGTGGCACTTTACCTTGAAAAATATCTGCAGGTCGCTTTTAGAAGTGGGCATTGACAGGGCTGTCGCTTATGAGTTACTGTGAAGTGGTAGAAGGGGTGTTCTCTGAAATCTAATGGAAAGTTATTATACAAGATAGAGATGGATATAGCTCATACACTCAGTGAATCAAAGATGCTAGTAGACTTCTGAGGGGTGCAGTGTATGTACACTCAGTTCACCCCAGACCATTTTCTGGTTACCTAGTGTTCTTATGGACAAAAGTGTGCACAAGCAAATAAGAAATTTGAGTTATGTTCCAACTATGCCCTGATGTATCAATGGCATTCTAACAAATTTCACATTTTCAAAACATGTGTTTATCCCAGCACTGATTGTAAAGGAAACAGCATTTTAAAAATCTTTCTGGATATTTTTAAACAAAATTCTCCTATGCAATTTTATTATAAAGTGAATTCTCAGTTTCTATCATATTCAACCAAAGCATGGTTTTAACTTTGCATAAGCCTGCCTCAACACTGTACTCAACTATTTTAACAATCATTCTTTGCCAGAGAATAGATGCCAAGTGCTACAGAAATCTGTGAATTAGGAGTTATGAGTGACCCAGGGTCTCCATTTGGAAAGCCAAGAATTCCTTACCTCTTCAATATGTTCTTAACATTTCATAAAGCTCATTTCAAAGCTAGGTGGTCCCCAGGGGTCAATGTGGCTCTCCTAATATGCACTAAATTTCAGATAAACTCCTATAAAATAACAAGTCACATGGTATTAAGGAGATTTTCACATTATGAAACACCTGCTATACCACAATCAGTGTCTCTATCACTTCCCATTCTAAATTAATATACAACTATATTAAAACACTGAAAAGGGGCTGTATTCTACAGATAAAACTTCAAGTGCAGTCTCTGAACTGAACTGCCGTTCACCTCACCCAAACCATCATTTGGATTCAGCATAAAATTCACGAACACAAATAGTACCTTGTAGTCAAAACAACCAACATATTCCCTAAGTTCCTACTCTCTATCAGTTGCTTTGGCATTCAGGGTACGCTGGATGGATGACTGCTTTTGCTTGTGGGTATTTCTGTAAGGCACTTCCAGATGCAGCCACTAGAAGTCCTTAGTAATACACATTTGCTAGGCAGGGAGAAGAGGAGAAAGGGGCAAAGATAAGGAAACACAGCACAGAGGGAATTGGGCAAGAGGTGGGGGGTTGCACTTCTAGAGGAATAGATGGAGAAAAAAAGAAAAGAGAATCACAGAGACAAGAGTATAGGGGTTAATCAGTGACTAGACCAGGGTGAGTTATCTCAACAACTATATTTTAGATTAGATGAGAAATTTTTATTTTATGCAAGCAACTGAATAAACTGTAACATCAAAACCCAACTTTGATTTAAAAGGAATTCACTCCTATTTCTAGCCTAATTGAGAATTGACATTACTGGAAGTCTCCATGTGGTCCCAGACATATTTAAATAGACCAGGGGCTGGCAAAGCTCCATTGTACAAAATAGCTTGAGGAAAATTGAAAAGGGCTCTGGAAAACCAGCAGCTCCAACTGCACCAAAAGATTAAGTTATGAAGTCCATTTATAGACTTCAGATGTTTATTCTACTATAAGTTGTTTGCAAATTTTTATAATTTCTGGATTTCGAATTTTAGTTTTGTTTTGATCAAAAACTTAAGTTAGAAATGTTATTTCATCTTATTTCAGGAAATAAACAATTTCAAAAAATGTAAAGAATTTTGGATTTGATCTTGTACTGTTTTTGGACCTATATAGTAAGATATTTATAGAAGGAAAACAAAAAATGTTGAGATTTCAGCAACAAAAACAGAACCTAAGCTACTATAAAAGGGAACTCCATTGCAATTATAAAACCACCTAGAAAAGCTATATAATTTCTACCAGTTCATGCAGTAGTTCATCATGCTATGCTTTTCTATATGGAGAGCATTTGTACAGTAAATCTTTGTGTCCTTAAATTATAATGATCCTCTATTCCTCTATTTTATGGTCAGTCTTATATGACCAGATATCTTTTCTGGGAAGAACTTGGTGTGCAACATATCATTTTTTATGTAATTACTGTGGAAAGCCTTGTCCCAATATTTGCACAAAGTAAATACTTTACAGCACATGGTAAATAGTTGTTAGCACATGCAGAATTGTTTTGCACCAGGGTTAACTCAAGGATGTACATGCACAAACATCATCTACCAGGCCCACAGGCATGTCACACTAGACAACGCCTCTTATTTCCGTTAACTGTGCTTACATGAAGTTCTCATACGGTCTAAGGTGGCAGGAAATTTAAGTGCACATTGTGCTCAAATATCCTCTATGGTCACAAGAGGAGGAAGGGATGAGGGTTAAGTGAAGGGCCTTAGCAATTTGGAAGGGACTTCCCACAGGGCTTGTGGATAGCCAGACATAGACCTGTGTGGATGCTAGGTCCACTGGCTTCTGCCTCTAGTACCTGCCTCGGAAGAGGCAAAGGCAGGCCAGGTCCAATATGTCTTCCCCAGTCTTGGAAGGTTTTAAGATAGTTGAGAGGTTACATCTTACATGGAGAGAGGTGTCTCCAAAGAACTAGTCAGGAGGCTGGAGTTGTGGCTCAGTGGTAGAGCGCTTGCCTAGCATGCATGAGGCACTGGGTTTGATTCTCAGCACCATATACAAATAAATAAAATAAAGGTCCATCACCAACTTAAAAAAAAATTTAAAAAAAGAACTAGTCAGAATGGTTCACATCCTGGCCTGAACTACTCCTGCAGGAGAAAAAGGGGAACTTGAGCTGATTAAACCCAATTATTCAGAGAGCAAGCTACTTCTGGAGAGTGTTTAGGAACTTCTGGATGCTATATTAACTCTTTCAAGTCACTAAGGACCATTTAGAGTTCTGACATGCTCGTTTAAAACTGTTATTACTAAATTAATTAAATTTCAAAAGATACAATTTGAATTAAACATAGCACTACTGTTATTACTGCCTATTTATATCAAGTCTTTTCTCCAAGGGGATAAAGGTGATTTAGAAATTCCTAATTAACAGAAGGTAATTCAATCATAGTCTTATTGTAAAGTATCATTAGTTTCTCTCAGGTCTGTGATAACCAAATATAGATGTTAGTTAAGACAGAAAAGCAATTGGAGACTTCTCCATAATGAAAAGCAATATCTTCTGGCACAGCAGAATGTCCACAGTATTGCTGGAGAAGAAGGAAGACTGGGCAGCTGATGGAGTACTTCCTGCACCATCTCAGGCATGCTTCCTAGTGTTGACCACACACACACTTGGCCCAGGATCCTCCCCTCTGAATAGAAGATGACTGACCCAGCAAGATGGAAGGGAAGACCTCCCTTCTGCTTTTTACTTTGGACCTTAAACCTAATTTTTTGAGATAGAGTCACCATGTTCTCCACAAAGCAAAACACATGCTGATTATTGACTGTTGCTCTGGAGTTTGGAGTGATGCTAACATAAGCATATATGTACAGGGCTTAAAGCTTCAAGGGCTGCATGCTTCTAGCTTTTGAAAACGGATAATGACTGCCATTTACTGAGCATTTTTTTAAATTATGTATGTTACTTACATATCGTCTCACAAACCTTTGAGGGGGTGGCCCTATGCCCATTTTATAGATAAAGAAATGGACTTGCCCATGGCCTCTCTAGAGAAGGGTCTGTCTCATTATCAGGGCTCATATTCTCTGCTACTCCCCAGGACCCACTGCCCTATAAAACAAAACAAAACTACTTGTCTTCTTCCTAAGGTGCATGGAAGGTCCTCTTTCACCTTCTAATTTCTAGTAATACTATGTCCTTGTGTAAAAACAATCTGTGCAACATGCTGTTCACACCTATTGTACACCTACCTAGGTGGTCTATGGTTTCATTATTGTACTTATTAAGACGTGTCCTTTGCAAAATGTGTCAGGGTAGATCTTCTGTTGTCCTTGGGGCCAGCTCACAGTGGCAGGTGGGACAGGGGGAAGATGAGGATTTCATAATGTGGGGGCAGAGCTGGCAGATACTGAGGTAGGGAGGGGTCAAGGCTTCCTTCCCTCCCCAGAAGCACAGGAGCGTGGTATGCCTCACTCACCAGAGCCAGAGGGTGCTAGGGCTTGGGTGGTTCTGCCGTTGGGGGAAAGGGGCTCCCTGGTTTTCAAAGATGTCTCTGCATGGCCCAATAGGAGCCCATGCCCACCTGAGATTTTCCTCCTGTCCTCTACTCCCAGTTCCCAGGCTAAAATCATTGCACACCAGAGACTCTAAGTTATGTAACAATTCATTTATTAATATGCTTGGAAAACCATAAAATACAGCATACATTATGAGGGGTGGTTCTACCTCACAGTGGCTTCCTTGTCAGGCTGCTCTCCCACCCTGGCCAGGTAAGTAGGAGTCCTCACCTTTTCCTCCTCCTCTCCCTGCACTTCTCTAGCCTTCACTACTTCCTTTTAAGTATATGAGGGCTTTTAAGGGGAGAATTCACACAGGACTCAGAATCCTCTAGCAAAGCTCAAGATGACTTCAAGAGTCTGAAGAAGGGGTACATGACGTGGGAGTGGGGACACTTGTGCCTGCTTTCCTCTCACAGGTTCCCTGGGCTGCATCCTCTGCCTTTGGCTTCACATTCCTGGGGAGCATCTGGAGCTACCCAAGCACCTCGGTCATCCTCATTTCTTGGAGCAGAGAGGATGCCCCTCACTGCTGCACAATGTGAGCACTTCCATCTAATACTAAGATGAAAGGTAGCTACTCCCCCTCCTGCCACCTCTTCAGCTTCCAGACCCTCCCCTAAAAAGCTTTTTAGTGTGCATACAAATAAAAATTAAGAGTTTGGGGAAAACATAGGCACACATGCGACAGAGACAGAGGATAGGAAGTACACCTGATAATCTGTGTCCAGGAGATCAAGGTCATTTTTATTCATTTATCAAAAAAATATTTTTTGTGTCTGCCATGTCCACGCTTACTGTCGGTGCCGAGAACACAGGGGTGGATAGGACACACAGGTGCCCTGCCATTCTGGAGCTCAGATTAGGGTGAGGGAAGAGAAAGAAAAGCATAAACAAGAGCAGGGTGTGGGATCTCCAGGGGGCTTCAGAGCATCTTTCCCATTCCTCCCTGTGGGAGAGGGTTTCACATGATTGGTCTCTGCCTCCTCCAGCAACCCTTCCTCTACTAGACAGCACAGTGTGGTTAGCAAAGCCTGGATCTAATAATCTGAGAGAAAGCCCTACTCCCTGTCTGTAAGGCAGTGAAACCAAAGTAGGGGTTTTCAAAGGCACTGCAGAGTTGTTTACCAACCCCACCCAATTCCCCTTTCTCCACCCCACCCTTCACCACCCCACCCCAAGAGATATTTCACTACTTAAACGTAAAGCATTACTTAAACTCAATTCTTTGACCAACTCATTTTTAATGCTTATTGCCAAGCAGCAACACATGATTATACATATCGATAAATATGTGTGAAGCTATATTAGTTACAAGTTTTATTGGATTATCACATGAAACTTGGCTTGACTGTCACCATTTTCTACTGACATATCATGCTTATCTGGTGGATACTAAAAAAAAACAGAATAAACATTAATTTCCACTGGCTTACCTCTGGTTTCCACCTCCTGTTTTTGCAGGTTCCTGCTCACAACATTATTGCTTACTGCTTTTTCCAGGAGAGGATAATTAGGCTTTTAGGACACACTCCTCCCTCAACAATTACAATCACGTTTCTCCAGATCAAAATTCAAAATGCAGTGAATATATTAAAAAAGAAGAAAAGAAAGAAAAACCTTTACAATCATAATTTAATCTGGAAAAGGTGAACTTGGAAAACAATGTATCAAAATACCCTAAGGATTTTTTTCCAGATCCATCTTTTTTTTTTTTGATGGGTTGGCAAACTTTATCTGTGAAACACCAGATAGGAAATATCGTAAACTTTAGACATAGATTTCATTTCAGTTGTAACTACTCAACTCTGCCATCATAGAAAATTAGACTACTGAGAACGCAGTCATCAATAACATTTGATAAATGTGGTTGTGCTTCAATAAAGTTTTGTTTATGGATGCTGAAATTTGAATTTTACATAATTTTTATGTCTTTAAATATTTTTTTCAATCATTTAAAAACGTACAAATCATTCTTAGTTTGCAGACCATGCAAAAGCAGGAATTCCCCAACTTCTGCTCTACAATGTCACATGATACACATCATTTGATGATATTCAACTAAAAAGTACCCAAGATATAGTCTGATATGCTACATGCACATTTTAGAAAACAACGCGAAAAATCAAATGCAGTTAGAGTATGTGCATGTGTTTATTTATTTTTGTGGTCCATGAGATTGGTGCTGTACTACTGACCTACACTGTCAAACCTTTTCATTTTGAGACAGGGTCTAGCTAAGTTGCTGAGGGTCTCGCTAAGTTGCCCAGGTTGGTCTTGAACTTGCAGTCCTCCTGCCTCAGTTAGTACCTTTGAAGGATGAACATTTGTTATGTGTATGCAAAAGAAAAATTTGGTTATGGAGAATTCTAATATACAACAACAAAGAAGGGCTTAGTTTTAGGGAATCAACTAAAAATTACTGAGTGCCATTCTACTCACATTTAGCTAAACAGGAAAGTAGCCATTTACATTCACAAAGATAGAATTTATTTTGCTTTGGCACAGGTAACTGATTTAAAAGCTAAAATTATTTCATGCTATATAATGACATAAATTATGCTTTAATTTCATTTGACCTCTTTCCATTATAGAAATGTAATAATTAGAAAGAAAACTAGAAACATCCATACTGATTTAAAAGAAAATCCTTGAATTAAGGATTTCTATACAGTAGATGAAGGCTTGCCTACATGAATCCTCCATATAAAAAATAGAAAACATTTAGCCCTAAAGATTTGCTAATACTAATGTTTTAAACTTCTTAAGATACTATTTTAAGCTAATTAGTAATTAAGCTTGTAGAGTTAAACTGAACTCTTAATACATCATATTGTCCACCCACTGAGTTTACTGTGAGGGTAATTTTGTTATGGGACAGGATTTAAAAATGCCCTAATTAAGTTAGAAAAGACTTTAAAACCATTATTAAATGCTATTTTTATTCCTGATAAATTCTTCTGGCAGTCAAACCAGCTTTCTGCTATTAAAGGTGACTACTACAGCAGTGGGAGTGGCAGTTATTTTTCAGTGATCTGGGGGAATACAAGTGAAAAGGGTGAGAAACAGGTGCCATCAAAACAGAGTACAGTGGTGGTTCCCACAGACCCCACTGGAGACCAGTGAGCATGCGGAAGGGAGTCACCAGCCAGGATGCTGCTTTGAGAAGGCTGGTTGGGGTGAGGGTAAGGGTGAGGGTGAGGGTGAGGGTGAGGACGAGTCTTCACACTCAAGTGAAACTGAGAAACAAAGAACCCACAGGCAAGGCTCTATTTCATTTCTCTTATGAACTTGAGGTCAAATGAAACCTATCAACAAAATATGGGCTTCAGAGCTTTATTAAAGTACTACATGTTTTTTATAGTAATACATTTGACTGTGAATAAAAGTCACTCCCTTGTTATCCAAAAGGTTGCACTTCAATGTTTACAGCAGCACAATTCCCAATAGCTACACTATGGAATCAACCCAGATTACCTGTCAATAGATTAAGGGAAAAAATATATATACACCACTATATATATATATATATATATATATATATATATATATATATATGTGTGTGTGTGTGTGTATATACATACATATATATGTGTGTATATATATATATATATATATATATATATATATGTATGTGTATATATGTATATGTGTGTGTGTGTGTGTGTATGTATGTATGTATATGTGTGTGTGTATAAATAAATGATATTCCAATCAGCAATTTAAAAGAATGAAGTTATGGTACTTGATAGTAAATGGATGGAAATACAGAATATCACACTAAGTAAAATAAGCCAAACTCAGAAACTCAAAGGTCAAATGTTTTCCTCATTGCAGAAACTAGAGTAAAATAAAGGAAAGGGGGAACAGAAGATAAGATTTACATAAAAAAACAATCAAATGTAAATTAATATACAAGTGAAAGGAAGGCTAGTAGAGGAAGAAGGATGGGAGGGAAAAGGAGGATCATGAACCAAAATTGATTTCCATTATATGAGTTCGTCATGAGGAATCCAACTACTATGTATAACCATAAAGCTCTAATAATAATAATTCTTAAAAGACTATGGAAAACAGCCTTTTTAAATTAAAAAAAAATGTTTTTCAAGTCATGACCAGGGAAATAGGTAATGTAGTCAAAAATTAGTTCTGCCCCCTTGCCCAAAAAGGATGCCAGAAAGTGGCCTGAGAAGGTGTCAGCAATTACACTGACTCAAAAACAATTCTGAAATAGATGATTTGCCATATAATCTGGTTATTTCAATAACTTCATTTTTATAAGTAACACTCCATCCAAATTATTTCATTCCTTAAAGAGCTGTCCTCCAAAATGTGACTGCTTGTCTACAAAGTACATGTCCATCATCCCGTACATAAATCTATGTACGACCACTAATGGTTTTTACAGAAGTATCTGATGTAACTTCAATCTTTCCAGCACTGCTGAACTTCTAAATGAAAAAGCACATGTAGCTCTAAACCACACAAGAAGAGGTGGCAATGGATTAGATCAATCCCCAATGAATGGACCTTAGATTTATGAAGTCAGGGTATGATACAGAAAATCTAAATAAATAAACAAATAAATAAATAAATAATATGATTTTTATGACTAAAACTTATGTGTTCTCTAAACTCTAACCTAAACGTGGACAATGATGAGACAATGGAATAAGTCAATGATTCATCCTTTTGGTGAATCTGACAAAAGACAAGTATTTCTAAAAAGTACCAATGCGTGTAATTCGTATTAGTTAATTGTAGATCACACTTTGAAGCCAGCACTGATAAAATAATCATTCAGGCAAAATATCTCCATTAACTGGCTATAAAGCATCCTGAATTCTACGTCGTCCTCTGGTGCCAAATGTAGGTACCATGGGTTTCACCCCTCCCCGCCTGGTTAGAAGTCAATCTATTAGGACAATTAAACAGTGAAGGTACACTTCATGGGTCCTGCCATTTAGTGTGGACCAGACAGTGCTTGGTGTTTTGAAATGGAGCCCATTTGGGGAGCTCCAAGGTTTCTATCACAGGCCTCTACAAGCTTATAAAGATGAATACATCGATTTCTCTTTCAAAGAAGCCAGCAAGTACTGGCACAACCACCTTTGTGCCAACAGCATAGGTAGGAGTATCAAAAAGGGACATGGCTCTCCTCTGGGTCTAAGGTAACAGGGAGCCAGGTAGCCCCCAAACACAATGAAGAAACAGGCTGGATGATTCATGAGCTCTGAATTGCATGTTCTAGGCCAGCTAGTCTTCATTTTTGTCACTCTGAAAGGATAGGGAACTCAGAAACACCACAAGTAAAGATACACAAATTACTGTACACTACAAGGCAATTAGGATATTTGTTTTCTTGATCATTGCTTTTCTGTTTGAAAAAAATTTCCACAAAGAGGAAAATCACAATTCACAAATCTGGATGCAGAGACAATACCATTTTGCAGAGACAATACCATTTTGCAGACACTACAAGAATAATTACAAACTTTGAGATAGCACACAGATTCTGGATGCTGTAAAAATCTCTTTTTTTTTAAGGGTTGTATATTACTTGTAGTTTTTGATGTTTATTTCTAATGGCAAATAAAAAATTTTTGTGTTGGAAAGATTCAATTGCTAGAAGAATATAGGCATGAGGCACACATTTTCAGTTAATCCTGTTATCACCAGCTTCTTTTTTCCCCCTTCTTGGCAATTATTAGGCTTTATACAAATTCTTCATCAATCCAAATGCACCAAAGGTATGATACTTTCCCCAGATGCTCTAAGAAAAATGTCACTTACCTGACAACCACAGTCAGGTACTAAAAAGCAATTGGCTCTATTTCTCTCAATGATGATAATCTAATCCTAGTTGGCCTACATCTTGACACCTTCACTTCTCACTCTTTCTTCTGGCTCCTCCCTGAAACACCCAGGCCTTCCTCTATATGAAATTTCAAGGAGAATGTCTTTAGGGGAATTCAGAAGCTGAGCTGCAGGAAGGGGAAGGCTGCAAGGCAGGTGCTTCAGCAATCACCGAGGTTCAACGGCAATAGTGTAAAAAGGATATTTATTTTCATACAGGTTGGCATATTTTATAAAGCATGTTGTCCAGGGAGCTTTCCACTCATTCAAAGGATGAGTCTTGGAGCTTAGGTGACAAATGAGTAACTTACAAACACAAAGACATTTCTCAATTTTAAAGATTCAACTTGATTTTTACTCACCCAGATTCCTACCAAAATTATAGCCTTAAAAGCCAGGATATATCAAGAAGAAACTATTTTCTTAGTTATCTTCACATATGAAGAAACAGCCCATAGATCATGCAGTTTTAGCCCCTAGGGTGAGGAGATTTCCCTTCTGCCCACAAAGGCAAGGCAAGGGGTGCACAACTTCCAGAGCAGAGGAGGGAAGACGCAGTGGAAAGAAAGCTGGAAGCCCACCTCTCGCAGTGTGTGTGACGCAGAGGCCCTTAGCTCCACCACAAGGCCTGTCTCATGCCAAGATGGGGGTGGAGGGGAAGAGGGGAAGACAGCCAGCTTTCCAGGGCAGGTTGACAAGGACACAAAAAGAAGACTCATGCAACCCCACCTTCTCCAGACAGCCACAGTAGAGCCAACAGAAAAAGAAGAGGAAGACTGAGACTGCTTGCTGCACCTAAGGAGCTGAGCCTGCAGTCCAAAGGGGCAATGTAAATTAATGCAGATCTAGCTTGCCAAACAGAACAGAAATTTAGAAATACCTACCTCCTAAGAGAGATAAGATAGCTATGTTTTGTCTTTCACCTGGGTGGAGTGTAAAGTTTGAACTCAAACCATCACACAGGCAGAAGGTGATGAAGGGTGGTACTAGAGTAAGGACCCCAGAGATGGGAAGACGGCAGCTTAGCATCTAGCAGAGACCAAGGGATCACTGAATAAACTGGGGTAAAGAAGCTCAAGGCCTCCTCACAGCTTTGAAAAACTGCCAGTGCATATGGCTGACCAAAAAGAAATATATGTATTACCCATAAAGTACAGGATTGCAAAGTCATATCAAGTCCTTTCCTGTAGTGTCCTGGAGAGAGAAAAAAGAGAACTTAGCAAACAACTCTGGATGTGCCTTCAGACACTGCAGAAACAAACACAAGACACATCTGATAAAGAAGAGAAGTCATAGTTGGTGGTGCTATTCCATGCCTATAATTCCAGTGATTCAGGAGGCCAAGGCAGGAGGATCTGAAGTTCAAGGCCAGCCTGGGCAACAAGGCAAGACCCTCAGCAATTTAGCAAAACTGTCCCAAAATAAAAAAGTCTAGAGATATAACTCAGTGGTAAACCATCTCCGGGTTCAATTCCCACTATTGAGAGAAAGACAGAAAAAGAGAAAGAGAGACAGAAAGAACATCAAAAATAGATTTTGAAGGAATTATACAAGAGCAAAATCTAATATTCACTGTGGAATTTGATAGGAAGCAATTTCTCTGCTTTTTCATTTAAAAAAAGACTACAGTACTTCAGCAATCTTAGTTTTATTAAAAATGTAGTAGTGTTATTTTGCATAAAGCATAAGTTTAGGAAGAAATTCTCTGACTTTTCTTGAGTTTTAGGTTTCAAATAAATTCCATAGCTGTTTTCTATCAGATTCAGGGAAACAAAATGTTGGAAAATATGCCCCCTTAAAAGGCAATACAAAGGCTCTCTACAGAGAAATAAAACAGTGGAGACCTTACGGAATACACGACCCCAAAACAGTGCCCTGCAACTGTTTTCCAGGTAGCCTTGGCTCACATGAAATCTACCTAAGAAAATGTGCCAACAGCAGGCTCCCATTTCTTATTCACGATAATGGTTGGACAGCACCCAACTACTGGTTCCTAGTTTACTTAGACATTTCAAATCAGGCTGAGGGTGAGTCAGACAATACAGTGGCTTGCTTCACACAGGCTGACTATCCCTTATGCAAAATACCTGGAACCAGAAGTGTTTCAGATTTGGATCTAAAACAGAGGAGCTGTGAGTGCAGCTCAGCGGTGGAATACTTGCTTCATACATGCAAGGCCCCAAGTTCAATCACTACCACCACCAAAAAAGAAAAAAAAAATTGCATAGATTTCACCTATGAAACATCCCTAATCTGAAAATCTGAACTGTCTCCAAATCTGAAACTTTTTGAGCACTGACAGGATGGATTTTGGCGCATGCAGATATGGACTATGGATTATGGATGTTCAACTAGTACTACTGAGCATATCTTCTCTGGGGACACCATCTGACAAACTGTGAATTCCATCAAGGTTTTCACTGCTGTCCTCTTGGAGAGGTATCAAACTTATCTGTCAAAAACTACTACATGATGAAGTCTCTTTTTCAAGAGGACTGCCAGCCCCCCAAATTCTAGTCTTCCCCAGTTGTTCCTTACTTACATATCTGATGTATGTGTGCATGTGTACGAATACTTTTAAAATATGTGTTCTTCAATGGTTTCCCAGAAGACATGTAAAGATAGAAAAACTGGATTGGAAATAATACCTTGTAATCACCATCGTGCAGCCTAGAAGCACCACCTTTAAAAAATTTCCAAACCTCCCTGCTACTGGTTACCCTGTGGCAGCCTGCTCCATCTGACCTGATGATAAAATGATACCATCATCACACTCTACCTTTTTAATGTTTCTTTCTTTTCCATTAGCAACTGAAACCATTCTGGAGTAGCTCAGCTGTATTATTTTGATGATTTTAGAGAGAATTCTTTTGCAAACATTTACTGAATATCTCTAGTTAACAAATTGATCTATAGCCCTTGGATTTCTGATCTTCCTTCTACAGGATGCATTCTCTCATCCTCTCTCCATCCCTCCTTCCCTTGCTCTCCACCACTGCTCCCTCTCTTCCTCCCTCCATTTCTTACCTTCCTTCTTTTTTTTTTTTTAGCTCAATCTTATCCCAAAGCATAATATTCTATCTGACCTTTTTTCCACAGTTATAAAAGTTGGTAAAGTTGACACCTCCAATTAAAAGAAGCTTTTAATGTCAAGTTTTGAGTCAGGAGAGTGATAAAAGGAGCCACAAAGGAGACGGGGATCAATAGTAACCTTATTGCAGATCATCTCTGGCTTGGTCCAGACCAACAGGCTCCATTAATTATGAAGTGTGATTTATCTCCTTACTGCATTAAGCAGTGGCTAGAAAAAGTACATGAAACCATACCACCAACACAAAACAGAATGTTCCTAATGCCACTTGCCTATTGCCAACATTTCTGTGTAAGAAACAGTCTTCATTTCACATATTTTATTTAAAGAACCTTGTTTTAGTTAAAAAATATTTAAAGTTATGTGTTAGAAGAGACTACTCAGCAACTTACACAAAAACAGAGTGCAAATTATATCCTCTTAGACAAAGCATCTTGTTCCTCCCTTAAAAAAAAAAAAATTACCGTTCTGTACTAGATAAATGGGTTCCTCAGAGTATGCTGTCTTAATTAAACCTGAAGGTAATTAAAACCAAGATTTTTGTTAAGTTGCAAGGAAATGATCAAAACAAATTAATTGCAAATGGAAAGTAGAAACAAAGGAACAGTGGTGATAAGAATGAATTTGTGTAAAACCTCCAAACAGGTAGGGGCTGCCCAAGAGTCTGCCACAGTGTGTGAACCACCATATGCCTGCAAGACAGCACTGGCTTTCATCATCTTTACTTTTTCTTTTTCTTGCTTTTTCACTACCTACAACTTCATCTTCAATTTCATTACATTGATCAAAGCATATTTCATATCATAGAAAAACTAACAAAATCAAAAAAGTTGCAAAAACTTTAAAAAAATATATAATACTTCACAAAACCTTTATATTCCCAATGTTTTCTCTCTATAGAGCAAGAATGCTGACTCCTTGGTCCCCATGTGTTAGTATGGACCTCATAAAAATTTTATTAATTCAAGTCTAAAGCAGATGGTAAATCTGGATCTAATAAACAAAGATAGCTAGAGCGCTGACTTCTCACTGTCATCAACAAGAAAAGGTTGGTAAAAATAATTTCAGTTTCAAAAGATGGTGAACTGGATCTCTTATATTGATGAGGATAGGGGTGCATTTGAAACACAGTACTGATCCATCCTTAAGAAAACTGTACATTATACAGAGTATGCAGGTCCTGGTACACAGTAGGTACTCAGTAAATATGTGTTGTTGGATGAGTGCTCAGGACCTTGCATGTGATAAGAGTTTATAAATAAGCGTAGATTTCACCAATGAAAATGCAAATGTTTGGGCCAGGGTTGTAGCTCAGTAGTAGAGTACTTGCCTACATGTGAGGTACTGGGTTTGATCCTCTGCACCATATAAAAATAAATATAGGAACTGTGTCCATCTACAACTAAAATATATATATATTTAAAAAGGAAAATGCAAGTATTACTTATTTTATATGCTTTGTTAAAATAAACAAATTCAATTTTTTACTATATTCCACTTCAGAAGAAACCAATATGATATCTTAACTAAACCAAATCAATTATTTAAGTAAAAAAGCCAACTCTCTGATCTGGTCATAATGTATGACATAATAATGTATATGGTATATTGCAATACTGATCAATAACTGGAAGTCATTCCCCATCTGTTGAAAATATTAGGTTTGAATAAAGGGACTCAAGGATCTTTTCCATTAAGAATCAGGGAGGGTAGACTGGAGGAGTCCAGATGACCTAGAGGAATAAGCTGAATCCTCATAGGTTTAGTCCCTAAGAAATGGGATGAGGTACTTACGGACACCAGGACCATGGAGACAAGGAAGTGCCATTTAAAGGCCCAGTCTACCCAGTAAACCTCCACTAACATGAAGCTCTTTTCCACTCCATGGCAACATCATGGGGGACATCACAAATAGGGTAAAACCACAATCAGGACTTTTGAAAGTCTGCCTATTGGTGGTAATCACAGGAGACATAAGAACAATCTAGGGTCAATGGGTAGGTGACAACACAACTGACCATCTGAATAGGGATAGTTAAAAGTTTTAAAGATTAATTTTCTTTCCTTTTCTTCTGAATAGGAATATTTTCAAGAGACAACAAGAGAATGATTAACAATTATTCTAGAACAACAGGTATATATGAACAAGACCCATCCTAGGAAAACTGGGATGTGCAGCCACACTGTGTGCATGGGTCTGCCTTTCTGGCCTCATTGCTGGCTTCCACACTGCTCTCTGTTCATGATCTGCATTCCCCCTTTTCAAAAAGAAACTGGCACATTTATGACACTCCATTTCATTATCCAGAGTGTATAAACTGAGAAGCAATCTCAGTCTGGATGGCAGCAATACACACCTGCTCATCCATGGGAGCCAGCACAGTACTGTCCTCAGCAGGACCAGCGTCAGCAGCACAGACACACAACAACACAGGCGCTCTGGACAGGGATTTCTCAACCCACTCTTACTTCTCATTTGAAGTCTTCAAATTATAAATGGGAAGTCAACAAAGAAATAAGATCTTTCTCCTAAGGTTAATTTTGGGCCAAGCTCAATATAACACTATAAAAAATAAAGAGCTATATTTAAAGTTACAGACTGTCCACGACCATAATACATTTCCCATCAACGTTTTCCCTATTCTAGCTAGCTTTAATTAATTGTCATAAGGTGAGAAACTATTAAGTCACTAAAAAAGTCCATAAAATATTCTAAGAGTTATAATATTGCTGCAGCAATAATTTGAACTTAATTTTAAATATTTTATAACATAAGTTTACCAGAAGGAATTAAAAACAAAACAAATCTATAAACCATGGAGTATCAAGCAGCACAGCTATTTCAATTAAACATGAGAAAAGAATAGTCTCACAATTTAAAACTTTTAAACAAGCTTATTCCTTCTAGAATAACACAAATATAGTTAGATGCAAATAAGAGTTATGCAATAAGTGTTGTCATCTACTAGTCCAGGAAGAGGAAGGGGCAGGAGACATTGAGCAATTCCTGTGCCAAATATAGTTGTGGGTGCTGTGGCAGTCTCTGTGTCCTTAAAGAGCTTTAAGGAGACCCTAAGAGTTCAGCCAGGCTTTCAACTCTACTCTGATCTACACTCAGCGCCAGTCAACCATGTCATCACCTACATGGTGACCCCCACTCCGCTGTCAGGAAGTCCCTGTCAAAAACCTTAAAGTGAAGAAACGTTACTATATGACTATCACTGAAATGATCAATGAAGTAGGTTTATGATTTTTATTTGTGGCTCAAGCTAGAAAAGCATTTACAGAGTTGTGGTGTAGCTCAGTGATAAAGTATTTGTTGAACATATGCAAAGCCCTCGGTTTGATCTCCAGCACCAATTAAAATAAATAAATAAATAAAGGCATTCACTTATAAACATCAGCTACTTCTCTCTGGCATCTTCCCATAAAACCTGGAATCAGCAACTAACTGCATAGTCTAGCTCACAGTGTGGCAAATTACTTCAAATTTCTCCATTTTTAATCTCTTTTTCCTATCTTTCCATTTTCCCTATTCCCAAGAAATCCCAGCATGAGCCTATTATGGCAATTCTGTCCTTCCTCCATCATTTTCTAGTGGACTGGCTGGCTCCCAGACAGAGGCCATTCATGCTCATCTTTGTAGCCCTCTGGCACCCAGCATCACTCAAGGGTTATCAGACATACCTAACCCTAGTCTTCCTACTTTCTCCAGGGTGGGTGACTCTCCCTGTAGTTTGCCACGGTGTCCAGTGTTCAGTCCCTCACATCTCTTGTGTTTCCACGAAGTCTGAGCTAGAAATAGCAGAGGATATGAGCAGCCACTACGATGTGTGCCTGCTTCACAGGAACATGGGGAAATAGCTTTGAAATCACCTTTTTAGGAGGTAATAAACTAATAAATTGCTTAAAACAATTACATTCTTCTGGCTTGTACTTCCCGACTTACTCAAAGATTAAAGAAGCATTTCCCAAAATGTGTTCTTCAGAACTTTTGTTTTTGGAAACAGGAGTCTATTGGTCAAGCCAACATGTGAAATAGGGAGTGCTCTATCCATGTCCACTGCCCTCTTGGAGCACAGTGTGCCAGGAAAGATAACTATCCATGTCCACTGCCCTCTTGGAGCACAGTGTGCCAGGAAAGATAAGGCTCCGAGAAATCCTATAAGAATGGTATCTGATCAGTTTTGTTCAGACTAGTATTTCCCTGAAGTACTTCATCATGGAACCATCTCCCCATGTGGTATTTACTAACATCCTAAAGAACCAAGGTTCCTCAGAATAGTGTGGAAAATGCTGACCTGAAGTGTTTTTAATTTTCCCTTTAATTTCATAAATCTCTCTAATCTACCACTTTCAGACCAATTTATGAAAACAGTCAAAAATGTTTTCAAAAAACGTTTCAGTGTAGATATATGATGCCAATCTTGTTTGGTCCTTGAGCACTGTAAGCTACATCAGAGAAAGCCTAGTGCTCTGTGGCCTTAGCTTGGGCTTCTAGAGTGGAGGAGGTGGTGGATGAGAATTTTACCCCCAACTACCCTGAATGGTAAAGGATGTCAAACTGGCCTATCTGGAAGGGGAGTGTCCTATGCTTAACCCTGACATGCTGACAAGACACTACCAGTATACACAGTGAGTTCTGATCACTTTAACTACATCGTGAGTCTGAAATAGGTGCTATTCGCCCATTAAATTCTCTCATAGAGTTATGATAAATCATAAAGGACAAAAACAGTGAAATGCAATTAAGAAAATACAAGACAGAACTAGGGCTGGGGCTGGGGCTCAGCGGTAATGCATTTGCCTGGCATGTGTGAGGCACTGGGTTCGATTCTCAGCACCACATATAAATAAATAAAAATAAAGATCTATCAACAACTAAAAAAAATTTAAAAAAAAAGAAAATATAAGACAGACCTTAAGTGCAAAAATGTAATATTCTAGGTGTCCTGAGGATACCTCATTAACATTAAGCTGATGACAAACACAGGTGTCTCAGAGCAGCTGCTGCAAGAAGGAAACCATCATGCAGTAGAATAATGAGATGCAGCACCTGCCCCTTCTGGTATTCCAAGTTTATTTTTTAATTTAAATTTCTCATCTTCACTAGGTTGAGATATGAAAACAAAAGAAATCAATAGATGGTTACAAGAGGAGATAAAATTCTTTACGACATATATGTAGAAAATAAGGCATCCTTTAGAAATCAATTCAGACATAGTTCTTGAGAAGCTAACTCATGTTTAATCCAACTGAAGCAAGTGAGCAAGTAATTCTCTGAATGAATCCTGCTTTCTAAAACAATAACAAAACATTAAACTCTTTCCATTACAGCAAGGCTAGGGGAGTTACTTCTCCGACACAGACAAACGAAGCATGAAATAAAAACGCACACTTCAGCAAGAGCTCCTCAGGACATATGGCATGTTGTCTAAAGACATCTCTGGCACCAGCCTACACGATGGGACAAACACCACTCACCATGTCATAAGTCGTTACAATCTTCTTCAGAACTTCTGGCACGATGCCCTGTAACTCCATCGTGGGATATGGCTCGCTGAGATTCAGGACCACCAGGGGGTTGTTATCAGGCCCCAGAAAGCGGGGAGACACCGCCAGCATGCACTGCATGAGATTGGCCACTGAGGACAGGCCACACAGCTCCTTGAAGGACACCACTGCATTCTGTCAAAGGGCAAGAAAGGAGGCACTTGGTAATTAATTAATTTCTCCTGGATATTATACTTGATATAACTGGTTATATTGGAACCTAGTATAAAAGTTATTGGCAATGTTATGATAGAATTGGCTAATAATTATTTATGCTTGGAAAAAATAACTATTTTCCTAAGTAAATACGGTTACAGACAATTGTAATACTAATTTATCAAAAGTATTGAAAATGTAAATAAGTTGAATTCTTCCAAAGGTCAAAGCCTTTTTTCAGATCAAAGTTCACAATAGTGCAATATTTATATGCAAGTATGAGCAAATAAAAAGAATGGCCTCTGCATATGGAAAAGGTAAAGATTAAGAAAAAAAAATAATCAAATCCGGTTTGAAACAAGTATCAAATACACCAGCCACCCAAAAAGGAAAGGAAAGAAATATCACCTGTTTATACCAAGTTTCCAAATTTACAGGACCTTTGAAGAAGCTGCTGTTCACTGCAGGGTCTGCCCAGCAGGGGTCCTGGTTCCCCTAGCCTTTCCCTTTTTAGCATCTCCACGGCAACTCCCCTGCCCTTCTCCACTGTAACCCTCACCCCACCCCACAAACCACTCCCCCACATGGCGGTACTGGGGATTGAACCTAGGAGCAGTCTACCTCTGAGCTACATTCCCAGTCCTTGTTTTTTTTTTTTTCCCCCTTTGTTTTTAAACAGGGTCTCACTAAATTGCCCTGGCTAGACTCAAATTTGCAATCCTCCTGCCTTAGCTTCCCAAATGGCTGGGACTACAGGCATAGACCATCACAACAGCGTCTCTCTTGTGTTCTAATCACCAGAGGCATCTCATTAAAATATCCATTAAAGAAAACCCTCAACACTGTAAAATGTCAGGAGCTGGCATTCTTTGAGCATTTCCAAAGTCTAGGCTATACTGGGCATATGTATTACACATTACCTCATTTAATCCTCTCAACAAGCCATGTTATGGAGGAGGAAACAGACTCATGTTTTAAACTATAAGTAATTTCACTCAAAATCACTTTGATATGACTGAATAAAAATAAATCATTATTGTGATATATAAAGTAGAGTCTGATCATTCCAGCATACCTCTCTGTTTTATTTTCTTCATAGCACTCACAGCATCTGCAGTTGTCCTATTTGTATATTCATGTACTTACTGTTTGTTTCCCCTTCCAACGCCCACCCCTAGCTACAGGACAAGTCCCTTGAGGGCAGGTGGTCTGGCTTCTGGTTCACTGCTACATGCTTGCGGCCAGACTGCCCGTGACAGCAGGCAACCATCAAATATCACCACCCACTGGGCTGTCGGATTCAGAGCAGATGCAGGCTCTGGAAAAGATGATGCTCTTGCTTTGGCAGGTCCCCAGGGGAATTCTGTGGCACATACACTCCAGAAGCCACCAGGCAAGGGACAGTGTGTCCTGCTTGGAGCTGAGGGTTTACCCAACACTTGTACCCTCAGTAGTGGGAAAGCCCTCCACATCTCAGTTATGCTTTTACCTTGAGAGAAAGAAAATATATGTCCCTATTACAGGAAGGGCTTATTCTTCATGAAGAATCTGCAGAATTGGTAGATGGGAAAAGCATTTAGACAGTACATTTTCTGAACCAGAGTTTACTGCTGATGTCATTTTTATAACAATCATTTAAAAATAAACAGACCAAACAGAGCACCTATCACGCATGGTACCAAACATACTGTGACTGGCTAGTGTCGATACCTCTGTGTGGCGGGTCTTTGCTGTCCACTTCTGCATCACTCACACAGAGGCTCAACCACATGGTTAGGCTTGTAGACATGCTTAATTAAATACACTGTTCCTAACTGATTGCTTTCAGCTATTATATATTTCAGAGGTCATTTGTACCTTCGACTTCAATAAATAGAGACACCACATGTTTTTTACTTAAACAATTAGCAAGCCTCTAAAATCAAGAGACGGGTCAATATGCAAACACACTGACTCATTTAAGGGCCTACTATCTTCCCAGCACTGCAGCACCACGAGAAAGGCCAGGAGCACGGCTCTTTTACTGTAACCCATATCCCTTTTTGTTTTGAGGGGTCATATGCTTGTGTTACAACCAAGAAACATCAGATTCCAATGCATACTATTAGAAAAAAATAGGAACTGTGAATTAGTCCTTAACAGGAACTGGGATGAGCAACGAAGCAACAAAACTAGATTATTCTAACCATTATATTTTGAACAATTGTAGTTCTGGAAATTTAAATGATAAGAAATGAGACTAGAGGCAAACCTTCTAATAATAATTGAAATTTACATATTATTTGAAATTAAATATACTCATTAAAAAAAAGACCAATACGTTCCTAAGCTGTGGACATGCACTCAGCAGAACAACCATTGAGTGAACACTTGACCATGAGCACGTACCTGCATGTTCTCTCTCAGATCCGTGGCATCCCGAATGGGGGGCTGGGCATTCTTGAACACCTCATCCACAGTTTTAATCCACAACGTTCTCAGAGATGCATATTCCCTGGATTTCTTCCCTTTTCTCACGGAAAGGCCCCTTTTATGAGGCTTCCCTCCTCCTCTTCGGTTAGTGATGGCCACGTGCACAAACAAAGAAGCATGAGCAAGAACCTCTCCAGTCAAGGACTGCAGGGGGACATGGCGGTAGCCCGTCTGTAAACATTCAAAGGGAATTGTGTACTGACCAATAAATTCATCCCCAATGTAGTCATCGTCTAGCACTACGAAGCGCACCATGGCCAGCTCAGGCAGGTTGATTTGAAATTCAAAGCTCTCATCAAAAATGGGTGCATCTCCATTCTGGTGCACTGTTTTTGTCCTTTGTTCTGCACAGTCGGCAGGGATCCCATGGATTTCCACATAGACATAAGGGTCCACCACATCACCTTTGGCACCTGATCCTTTGGGCTTTGGAAAGTTCTGCCCACTGATGATTTTAATGTGAAGAAGTTGAGGGGAGACTCCCGGGACAGAGTCTTTCGTGTTGGCACTGAAGAAGGAAACCTCCTCCCGCATGATGGCCGGCCGAAGGACATAGCCACAGTTTCCATTCTGCCTGAACCAGCCAATATTCAAGTCCATCATCAGCCCTGGAGTCTGAAAGTTCATGGCTACGATTTGACAACCACATTTCCAAAAATCTTGAGGGTTCATGTTACTGGAGTCGATTCTCATTGGACTAGGAAAGACCCTAGCAAGAAAACGCTTGTTATAATTTACGAAGTCCCCTGGATTTTCATTGGCATATTTGCTGGCAAGCACTTCATTAAAGGAACAGACTTCCCAGTACTTCTGAACCTGAAATGACACCTGAAATTCCTTGAACTGAACTGACTTACAGATGCTGACCAGTTCAGACAGCTCTTTGCAAAGCTGAAATCGCTTCACAGGCACATTGCTGGGTTGCTCCACGTTCTCCTTCCCTATCCTCTGAGACATTTCTGCTCCTTCATCTTCATCAGTAACGTCTCCTTCTACTCCAGAGCAATTTGAGGACAGCTTCTTGGCTTTGATTAGTATCTTCCCTTTCAGAACATCTGGGGATGGTAGGTAAGATTCCTCGACATTGGGTGAAGTGGTATAGAGCTTGTCTCCCAAAATTTTCTTCATGTGTTGAACCATTACTTTCTGTTGTTTAATAGAACAGTGATTTTCTAAACACAAGATAAGAGGATACTCTGAAGCAAAGAATGCATACTTGTTAATAATATCAATGACACTGCGGAAGACTATCTGAGAGGTCATAGTGTGGCCGGTGTAAATTACGGGTTCATTATCTGGCCCATCCCATACATCTAATTCGACACTCCGGCAACCCATTTTAAGAGCCCGAATATATCCTGTGATGTCAGAGGGACCTCGGAACTGATCCTCTATTAAATATGTATTATGAGATGAGTTTATAAAGTAATGAGACAGAGGTTGCTTCATATCCTGACAGACCTTCTTATGTTCTGGATCAAAAATATAACAGTCAGGTGACATAAGGTAATTAGTGAACCCGTCTATAGACAGCCAGCCCTTGTCCTGGCCCTCTTTGGATGGCTCATATTTGTGAATAATTTCAAGGCTTATTTCCTCATTTATATGTGCCACACCCTGTTCTGCTTCAAGAAACATCATAAGGTCCTTGGTATCAAGGAATTCTTTATTGCTTGAAAACTGAACTAAAAGGAAATAAATTTCAGGTCTAGTACAAAGCTCATGAAAAACCTCAATAAATTCTTCCTTTGTGACTTCTGTGCCACCTTTGTCCTTTGATTTGTGCAACTCTTTGAACTTGAGCTCAATTTTGCTCGTTTTTAAACCAGGATTGAGGTTTCTGATACATTGCACAGCATTACACAGAGTTATATGTCCAAGGTTGTCTACATCAATTTCACTAAACATTTGTGAAACCCAAGAAGTCCTCATGTTGTCTTGGCTACTTTCCAACATATCGAGGGTATGTTTGCCATAAGAAATTAGGTACCGCAGTCCCGTGACCCAGATGTTTGCAACATCTGCAGAGTTGGCAACCAAATCAAGTGACTCATAATTCTCTCCATATATGACTGAAAATGCACAATCTTCAGATATCTGGTCAGAAATGCCATTGCTACGGAATATGTCTGTATTTTTTCCTGTTCTCACTTCCTTGATGGATTTAATATCAATCTTGGCTTTCTCAGAATCCTTCTTCGATGGCTCCCACCTCAAGCTCTGCATGTCAGCATCTAGTAAAAAATACCTATGGTAAATTCTAGAGTTGGAGCGGACCTTTTTGAGTTCTGAACCTTCGACCATGGAATTGATGCAATCACTCGCACTGCTGATCTTCTTCTCAGTGGGCATGCTGCTGAACGACACAGTCTTCTTCCGCTCCCTTTTCTGTTTTGTACCATCCTGGGAGGGAAAAAAAAGTGGATTAGAATAACATAAACATGGGTGTCTGTGTTCAGGATTACTAATTAAAATTTAATATAAGGATTTCCTATTCTGGGTCCTGTGGTGAAGGATACTCATTCACCTCTAAAGCTCAGAAGTAGCCTTGGAGTTTACAGCCCAATACCAACAGATAAGAAATCATTATCAAATACCTTCAATTCATTCTTGCCAAGGAACATGATTTCAGTAACATACAATGAAATCTGTATATAGAACTGGCTACATAATTTTCAGGGCCTGGAGAGAAATGAAAATGTAGGAGTCCTACTCAAAAATTATTAAGACCTTCTAGAAGATAACAGAAGAGCATTAAGTCAAGTATGGGGACCTTCTGAGAGTGGGGCTTGTACAATTGCACAGGTCTTGAAGCAACTCCATGAAGCAGGTCCTGAGAGGGGATATGTCTCCTTCATCAGTGTGTCCTAACAGCTTGTCACCAGATCATCTACCTTAGAATTCTCTGGGTTATCTGATTTAATTGTAGATTCCTAAGCACTCTAGGATGTCAGCTCTATAGGGATGGTATCAGGAAGTGGCATTTTAGGCAGCACCTCACATCATGGGGATATACACTATTAAGTCTTAAAATCATTTCCTGGCCACTAGGGTTCAATGAGATGTTTGGGCTATTTCTGGACTCTATAACACATAACAAGAAAGTGCTAAGTATCAACTATTAAAATGTGTGTTCAATGGATATACACTGGAATTCCAGCAGAAATTCCTGACTCTTTGGAGTCTTATAATAGTCATGTTCCTAAATAGTTCAGATATATGGTTTTACCCTTGCAACTGTATTAGGTCTGAGGGGGAGATCTTTATTATATTTGGGGGGTACTTCTGAAATTCTAAAGTTGGGCTTATTAAAATTTACTAGTGTGTACCAGGCTGATGCTGAGAATAATATCATCTAAGTACTTCCAATATAAATAGGTTATTATCACTACCCAAGTGTAAAACTTCAAGTAGCATCTATTTCCAAACAACTTTGCACCACCAATAATGTACTCCTCAATTCTCCTGCATGAGTAAAGAGGTTCCCAACTTAAGGATTGGTATCTACATCTGTGTTGTTTAAGACCTTCCCATATGTATACCTTTCTTGTTTGAAAAAGAGTTGCTCAAATGACCTCAAAACATCTTTTGTGATTTTAACTTAAAACACAATATTGCCTCTCAGGTGGTATATGAAATCTGTAATGAGACAGAGATCATAAATTTTCAGTAAGCCTTTGTATTAGGGAAAAAGGGTGGGGGTTGGGATTATATAACTTTCAAGGCAATAAAGAAAAAAGCATGCAAAATATTTTACAAAGGCAATTCTGATTTTCCTGTTCTGGATAGCATCTATTTTGAATAAAATCCTCTATATTTCATAAAACCATTATGCTACTTTCTATGTTTAAAATTTAAAACCACTTTTACTTTTTGACTACCTATACTTCCAAAAGCAATTTGCAGAAGATAATTAAACTTAAAACTTTAAATCATATGGGTATCATTTCCCTCAAAGTTTCAAAATGAACCACAGAGGCTTTTGTTATCTGAGTGCCAAGATAAAACATAAAAGCCACCAGGCAGAGTATTTCTTCATAACTGTATCCTCAGAACAATAAAGTGCAAAAGTGGTAAAAACTGTGCTAATTGTATCTATAAGATATATTGTATTATAGCTATTCCAAATCCCTAAAGCATAGATTGCATTCTGTCTATTCAAGTCAGCTGGCATGAAATTAAATTTGTAATCAGCCATGCATAAGGGCACAAAAAATGTATAAATTCCCCATTTTTCAGAATAAAGGATGTCTTTATGTCTAAGAAGACACATTTACCTTTAATAAAGGCAACACACTAACTTAGTAAGGAAATTTCATAATCTTTATAAATTATATTTCAAAGTGCCACCAGTAAAAAGAAGTCACAAAGATAAATGGAGGTGTTTATCACTGATCCATTAAAACATCTAGTATTTTTTCAGCACTGTAATCCTTTATTCGGCCATCATACACACTGATTAATATTCTACTACCACTTTCTGATTCATTACAAATTCATAGGTCTGTTTGTTAATTAAGAGAAAAAAGTTGAATAGCAAAGTTGGCTAATACACACAACATACATACACACTAACACACCCATGTCTGTGGGACAGGCAGCATGTTAAGAATAGGTAGTTCCTTTATGAACATTGCTTTTCTTTTCACAAACCAGCCCAGGCTTTGATTGGACTTCTGGTTACTGAAAGCAGACACAAGCACCTGACAGCCACCAAAGCACTGCTGATATATTGACGGCAGGGACACCCCTTACCAGATACCTCCTGTCTCCTCCTCCCCCTCCATATGCTGCTGGCTACAACAATGCTGTCCTCTCCACAGCACACCAAGGTTTGCATGAAGCAATCTGTTTCTCCCTTCCCACTAGCAGTAAAGCCATTAGAAAACTCATAGAAGAGTGTGCTTGCTTAGAGACCAACACAGAGGATAGCAGGTGCGAGCTTCCCTCAGGTCACTGGATAGACCAGAATCTCTGGCTGGGAGTAACAGGTGGATATGACGACTAGAGAAGTAGGCCATCTGGTCCCCCATGGCAAAAAGAAAGGAAGGGAAGACAGAGGGACACAGAATCAGTGTTCAGGGGCAGGAGAATGGGTCCCAAACTGCCTAACATTTGGAATTTTTATCTCAGTTCTACTCATTTCAACTTGGCTTTCATTCTTCAGCCCAACAGTGACCAGGCATCTGATCGTAATTCAAGTTAGTTTAAATTCAATTCTAAAATGTTCACAAACGACTACATGTGTGTGAATGCATTAATTACCTAGAACCAAAGGAAAAAGCACAGGTTTCTGCTGAGATGGAGGTGTCTCAAAATACTTTTTTCAAGGTTTAAGTAAGTTCTTTCTCAGAGATGGCTGTTACATGGTGAGTTTGCACTCATCACCTAATGCTTCTGGATGGTGAATACCACAAAATGGAAACCCAGCCACGCAGGGCATCTTTGCTGCCCCACTGGTATCAAAAGAAAAAGTACACAAAAAAGGTCTGGACTAGAAGAAAACCAAACGCTGAAATTTTGTATTCCTTGATAAAGAATCATAGATTTTACAACTGGAAAGAAGCTTAAAATGTTGCTTACATATTAACCAACACTTATTTAAAATATAACAATATTGTGCCAGGAATGAATTTAGGTAAAATGATGTGCTAGAAAGAGGTCAAGGAAACTTTTCTGTATCACAGCAAATTCAGGATGAATAAAAAATATTTACCGAATTTATGTTGAGCACTAAAGTGGAAGCAGTCATATATAATGAAAAACATACAGATTTCTAACCAACTTATTGAACAGAAGTTTGTTGCTAAAAATAGGAGCTCATCTGGATATTTAAATAGCAGCAATTTCTTAAAACAGCCATGAGCAATTTCATCAGTTTTCATTCTGAAATAAGGTAACAATAAGCGGGCCTCATTTCTTCCACTGGCAACAAAGTACTTACCACTGATCCAACTGATCTAGCTCACTCTGGAGAAGAAAGAGGCTGATATGCAGGATTGGAGTCCTGTCTACAGGCGTACAGAGTTAATGCTCTGATGGAAGTAATTGCCTCTTGTGTCTTCTATACTTCAAAACTGTTTGTTTCCATTTTTGTATTTGATTATTCCTAAATAAACATGCAAAGATGGTGTACCAATAGCTAAATTCAATACCCTTGCCAAATAGTGACCAAGTCTAGACACTGATTTAGGTATGCAGTGGGGGATATCAAAAGTGGGGTAGGATGAAAACAAAATAGCCCTTTGTCCTCTGGTTCCTTTGGAGTTTTTTTTTTTGTTTGTTTCATTTGAATAAAAAATAAAAACACTAAGATATAGGGTTTGTATGTTTATCAAGGGGGTCTAGAATTTAAAAGAGCTAATAAACACTGGATTAAAGAAATTTCTGTGACTTTTACAAAACAAAACCTTTTAAAAAAAAAAAAATCCCAAGAAAGAACTAGGTCTATTAAACAAGCACAGCAAGGCCTGACTTTTCTTTATCTCAATAACAATAACTCTGAATTGAAAGAATAAGTCATGCTGGGCATATCAGGGTTACCTTGCAGGGTTACCCTGAAAGGTTTTCCATACATCTTTAAAACTTTGATGTGCTCTCCAAGATGAGCAGAGGGTAAGAGGAGTATCTAGAGGAAAAAAAAAAAAAAACAGTCACTCTGAAGGTCACTGTATAAAATAAGATGAACCTTAGAAGAATAAAACAAGTTGAAGAAAAGCTAGGTCAAATGCAGCTTCTGGCCTACTGTGCTAAATGGGGAAAAGTAAAGCGCCACTTCTGGTCCTTTGTGCAAGTAATAGAAAGCTACTTGGCCTATGGATGCTTCTCCTCAGCCAGCTCTCCTCCTCTATGATGTCCTCTTCTGTATTCCAAAAGCTTACCAATGCCCAGGTTTAGCAAGAAGTCTATGAAGCTACAGATCTGCTCTTGGCTTGGAAATCGATAAGTGTAAAAGTCATGAAGTAGGGTAAGTGCAGTTCAGGTTATGGCTTACGATACAGAAAGCCAAAAGACAATGTCACTTACAAACTAATAAGAAAAAGCCAGACAAACTAATATCATGATTTCTCTTGTTTCTGTCAGAGCTGTGGTCACAAGGCAACCAAGGGAAGTGAATTCCCAAAAATGATATGCCTGTTTAAAGAGAAACAGGACATAGAAACTGGTTGCCCATTAGAGGAAAACAATTAAAATTCTAAAGAGTTCCCAAGGCCAATTCCCACTGGTAGGCTTCTCCACACATAGACTTGAGAAAGAATGGAGGTGGAGCAGGAGGAGAGCCCCTCTCCTGGGTATAGGCATGAAGGAGGTGAGGGCTACTCCTGGGGTGCAGTGTAAAGTTGCCCATTTCTTCAACCCTTTTCTCATGAAGCACAAGACATAGCCCCTGGGGAAAGGCCATCAGTCCTTTCTCCTAGAGCAACTAGGAAAAGGATGGAAGCAAAATCCATCTGCCTATAGAACCAGGCAAAGGTCCACTGTCCAAAGGGATATAGAAACTTCTTGGACTCTGGAGTTTGCACAAGGAAAGTAGAGCTCTGATAAGACCAGGGAGGGGCAAAAAACTATCTCCTGCCCAAATTCAATATTGGTACAGGCAGAGTTGTGCTGCTACATGGAACAGGGAAGGAAGGCAGAGATGGCCCAACCCTAAGGCCCAGGTGTATAGCACAGCCTAAGATTAAAACTAGTCCAGGAGACCAAAAACTCCCAGGACCTCATTGAAAGCCTAGCACTGAAGAACAAGCTGTCTACCACTACAGAAAGAGTAAGAATATGGAAACAGACACCTCTCTGACACAGGCAATAACAGCTAAAAGCTGAGGGTAAAGCAAGAACACTGAGTAAGCCCTCCAGAACCCTAGCCCCCACCCAAAACACAGATTGACAGTAGCCCACCAGTGGAGGAATTTGAAGCTAGGGGTGCAACTGAAGCTAACAGTGGCAATTCAAAATCCAAACCTAGCTCAATTACTAACCTGACTCAAATTCTCCAGCACTAATGACCTGACATGCCCATTTCTGAAAATAAATCTTATTTATCTCAGTCTTTATAAAACGTCATGTAGCATTCAATAAAAATTATAGAACACACAACAAAGTAAGAAAAAAAAACAATGTCAAGATATAAAGCAATCAATAGAACCAGACTCAGAGGTTACTCAGAGGCTGGAACTATTAGATGAAGACTTGAAAACTATAATTAATGTGTTAAAGGATTAAGTGAAAAAAAATGGGCAATAATGCATGGTCAGATGGTGTATTTTCACAAAAAAACATGAAAATTATAAGAAATGATCCAATGGGAATGTTAATTTAAAAACTTGACAACATTAGAGATGATGAATTCCTTTCATGTACTAATAAGTAAACTAAACATAGCCAAGGAAAGAATCAGTGAATTTGAAGATAAGTCACTGAAATTATCCAGATTAAAACACAAAGAGACAAATTTTATCTCTCTCAATCAATCAGAGCACCCAAGAATTTGACCAACATATGCAAAAATGAAGCCCCAGTAAGAAAAGGCAGAGTAACAATAAGGCAGAAGAAATATTTGAAAAAGTAGTATTCTCAATTTTTCCAAAATTAGATCAAGCAGGATCACACATGCACAGAACTAGATAAAGTCAAACTGCTGAAAATCAAATAAAAGGAGAAAAGCGTTCTGGCAGCCAGAGAAAAAAGAAAATTTTATACATAGAAACACAAATAAGAGGGGCCGGGGTTGTGACTCAGTGGTGGAGCACTTACTTGCCTCAAACATATGAGACACTGGGTTAAATACTCAGCACCACATAAAATAAATAAATCAATAAAAATAAAGGTATTGTATCCATCTACAACTAAAAATATTTTTAAAAATAAACACAAATAAGAATTATCATTCAGATGGACTACAAGTGATTCACTTATTTATACTGAACCACAGGTTGTCTACTTGACCAGCAACTTGCAAATGTACTACATATTATAAATAGCTCTGTGGGAAAGCTATTCTCTTTGAAACCCCTGAAATTCCCTCTACTTTCAAAGACAAAGATGTTTCTAACCCAGTTATTAGTCTCTGAGGGGTCACAGATTGGTTTCAGAGGGTCCACACGATTGGGATCAGATTCTGAAGTGATCTGCACACCCATCCCTTTTCCTCCAAAAAATGTAGGATTGTAAACTGTTAATATAAACTTTAGAAGACAAAGGAAAGTTTACCACTTCCTGGGGTTGTAGCTCAGTGGTGGAGCTACACATTAGAGTTAAACATTAGCATCAAGGAAAAGGATGTTTTACAGAGTTATAATGGAAGTGTGAAGGCTGTCCAAGAGAAATGAAAACTGAGAGGAAAGGAAAGCAAACTATATAATTTACAGATAAAAGTAGAATTTTATTAATAAAACAGAAAAATCAATACAGACACTGATAGCCATGAAATGTTTTTGTTCATACCAAAGTAGAGCAAACTAGCTCAATAGTTCATAAACTTTAGAGTTTAGGAATTATCCACAGAAATACTGTGGGCCACAAAACATAAGCTAGCACTGTATATCTGTCCTCTGTGCCTCAGTTTCCCCACATGTAAAATAGCCATCAAAATAATACCTGTCCTTCATATGTTATTTATAATACCTAATTTATATAGTTGTTATAATAATCAAATCAGTTCACATTGACAAGAACTTTGTGCCTGGTATTCATCATCTCTGATGTTGTCGAGTTTTTAAAATAACATTCCCATTGGACAGATATTTCTTACTTTCCATCTTCATATGGAATAATACATCTAGTCATGTATTATTGTCCATTTTTTCAACTTAATTCTTTAACGCATTTAATAGCCTATATAGACCCTGTTAAATAAATAAGTTCATTTTGGGCTGACATTATTTCTTTGTGAAACAAACAAACAAACAAATACCATAATAAACATGTAACTGCAATACTCGAACCATTTAGGATTTGTCAAAGGTTAATTTATCTCAGAAGAAACCAAATGAATGGTGTTTAAACGAGGTCACTACTTAATGCAGCTCCAGAGCTTCTGAACATAACCAAATGGACGCGATGCCCAAGATATACAATGGGAAACTGTCAAAGACAGCCAGATGCCCTCTCAAAATAAAGCTTCAAGAGGCTGAATTTCCACATCTCTAGGGAACAAATAGGTAATCCGCTCCTGTATGAATTTTAAATCCCATCAATTTAATATTACAATTAAAATCACTTATAAGTATCCACATGTACTAGGAATTTGAAACACAGATCCTCATAACCCCCATGTTTTTTGTCTAAAATATAACCAAACTATTTCAATCAAAATACTTTGTCATCAGACTTATTCAGATGATTCCTTTTACTTCATATTCCATGTCAATTCTAACTGCAGTGTAGATAAACCTATGATGTTCAAAATAGTAACAAAGAAAACAAATTTCTTATTTCTGTAAAATCAAACTTTTGGTGTCAGGTTAAAGCTTCCAAATTGTGTGATGTGATGAGTTACATTTGCCTTTAAAACAATGAGGTCTTTAATTATGAGGTTAGAGGACTATAATTAAACAATACCACTTTCATGACAACACTCTTTAGTTGAAACATTTTCACAACTACTGAAATATTTATTCAAAGTAAATTTACAAAACCACAATCTACATCTGTGTCCAATGTAAACTACAATAAAATCAGTTGATTTTATCCAGTAATGAAAAACTTAACAGTGAAAGCACTGAGCTCCAATAAATTAGACTACATTCCAGTGAAAATATTGATGCTAATGTATTCTAATTTATGATCCATAATAATGGTTATTTAAGTGGCCCAATTTTATGTGAAAACTATGGGTGTTTCCCCAAAATGTAGATGGTAATTTCATATTCAGACACTATAGAGCCTGCTGGCTTCCTTCACTATAGAACTATTATATAACTTTAATTGTTAATAACTTTCTAGTAAATTGTACTGAATTTTGAAAGGTACCCAAGTTGAATCACATAAAGTGACTGTGTAGGCCCACATTTAATCAATTCAAAGAGTAACTTCTTAATCACTATTTTTCTCCCCTAAACTGTACTGATTCTTCATGCTTTCAATATAGCTTTGGAAGAAGAGTATATTTTCCTCATTTTTTTAATCCCTAAATATGATATTGCTTGAGGTTTGAGGCAAAAAATACAGCAATCCAGGGGTAGTTAGAAGTCAGGAGAAAAGCATCATGGAGAAAAAAAAAAAAGCATCATCCATCTGCAGATGCAGCTATTGCCTTGGGTCAGATCCACCCCAGTGAATAAAGAATAGTAGCTCTTTCAACCATAAATTTTAATAATTCCATATTTTTAAAATTTAAATTCTTAAGGAAAATCGCACACTGGCAATTTATTATGAAAGCAATTTATTTTTTAAATCTTACAGGAAAAATTTACTTTTTCTACAGGGCAAAAGAAATATTTGAAGAAGTAGTATTCTCAATTTTTCTAACTGAGAAAATTTTTTAATTCAATTGTTTATATGCATGTGAAATTTGTGTATGTGGTGGGGGGAGCAATTAGATCAGAAAACCAAAAAAAAGAAACAACATGAAAAGGAAACTCAGCTCTCTGAAACATATTCTTTAAATCTCTCATCCATTCATGAGCCCACACTAGTTCAACCCTTGATGTAGGTCTTCTCTAAACTCATACAGTAGTTATAGTCCTTACCCTATAATTAAACATTTAATGACAGTCTTATTCAGTTCTCTAATTGTTTTATGTGGTTTAGTCTTATCTCCTTAAGTAGAAAGTGAACGTTCTAAGAGAATGGACCTTGTCTTACATACTAGAAGCCCTTGGCTGCACCAAGTTGGTAGTCAGAGCAGTAACTCCTTTCAATCAATTCATAATTTCAGTAAAGCCAAGG
The DNA here is from genome assembly GCF_021218885.2 of Marmota monax. Classification (NCBI taxonomy): domain Eukaryota; kingdom Metazoa; phylum Chordata; class Mammalia; order Rodentia; family Sciuridae; genus Marmota; species Marmota monax. The sequence continues at coordinate 15,291,382 of NW_026693008.1, read as the reverse complement.
ACTGCCTTGGAATTATTAGAAAGACAAAAATAAGTTAATTCTTTAGCTTAAAAAATGGCTGTTTAAGAAGAGGTGTATTTGTTTTTTGTTTGTTTTTTTTTTTAAAAAACACTAATAATTTTGTTCTTTCTTCAAATTAAAGATGGTAGATTATATAATCTTTATATTAAAGTTCTCAATAAGAATTTTTTTTAAAAAAATCTCTGTACAAGAGAGTTTGGGGATGCAAAATAGTATATAAAGTTGAAAGTGCAAAGTCAGGCCAATATTTTTTCAACTTTTACTATTAATTTTTTTCTATTACATTTATCAGAAAGTCAAATAATTATAGCTCTACAGCAATACTGGTCAATGTTCCAACAACTAGTTTTAGCTAGGAACAAAGTGTTCATTGGCTATCAAAGGGCTACAATGAAAAGAAATCATTGACAAAACTTATTTTTCAATAACATATCCTCTGTGCTTTGGTTTATAAATTGGATCTCTCCATATTTCTCTGAAACCAAACCCACTTGGTCTCCCTGACTAGCTTCCTTATTTCGCTGGCCCATTCCCACCCATGGTTATCCTGTCTGAATCTTCTGGCATTTGTTATCAATCTTCAGGAATTTGTTATCATCCTGTACATACCTTGAGCTTATTCATTACAGTTTCTATGTACTTAGCAATCCCATGACATGAGTATGATAGTGACCTCTGTTAACCCAGAGATGAGGGAACTGGGCTACACGTGTACGTTTAGAAGTTGGAAAACTGAACTAGAAGGGAGGGGCTAGTCGGGAAAGCACTGAGTCAGGCGTATGAGGTATCAGATGTGCCCACCGGAAGACCTGAATCTCCTGTGCCTTGAGCAGCAACACCAACCATATCAGGTACTGTCAACTACTGTCATTATAAATATTAACATAACAGTTGATATTACTGTCATTTATTGGGTGTTCTCCATGTGCTAAACACTGAACTAAATGTTTTGTCTCTTTCTAATTCTCAGGACAACTCAGACGTAAGTGTGCTCACCTTCCTGTCACAGGTGAGGGGACTGAGGGTTTGAGAAGCAGAGTAACTAACCCAGACACTCACAAAGCCATCACCAAAACTCTCCTCACTCTGTAGCATGGCTCACATGCTGCCTCCTGCTGTCCAGGCTCCCAGAATCCCAAAGCCAGAGGTCATTACAGTACTGTGTGAAGAACCTGTTGTGGCATCTCATGCAATTCCTGTGTCCCCTGCCTGGCTTTCTAGACTCTTCTCAGAGGCTTGTATCTTTCCCATTTCTCCCTAAACACAAACCCTATTTATGAAATCTGTGAACTTTCCTTTCTCAACTGGGGCATATACTACTAAGAAGCAGAGTTCACCTTTTAAAAAGTTATTTATTTGCTTATTAAATCCTTTGCTGAGCCTAATGCCACACTAGACATAGAGTTGTCCAATACATCATAAAAGCACAAGATCATGCTTATAGATTTAAAAAAACAGTGTCTGATTTTAGTAATGCAACCTCTCTTTCAGAGTCCACAACTAAAACACTAAAAACAGAGTGACTTAAAATACAAAACTTCAAATATTAGATTTCCAATGTATTATATGAAGAATAATCATAGCAACTTTTTAAAAAATATTTTTTAGTTGTTGGTGTACCTTTATTTTTTATTTATTTTTATGTGGTGCTGAGGATCAAACCCAGTGCGCCTCACACATGCTAAGGCAAGTGCTCTGCCACTGAGCCACAACCCCAGCCCCTCATAGCAAGTTTTAAAAATTTTAATTGTAGCAAACTAAATAACATAAAACATAGACAACATAAAATTTATAATATTAGCCACTTCTCAGTGAATAGTTTAGTGGTATTAAGTATCAATGGTATCAATCCCCAGTTCTTTTTGAGACAGTATCTTGCTAAGTTGCTAAGGGTCTTGCTAAGTTGCTGAGGCTGACCCTGACCCTGACTCTGAACCTGTGATATTCTTGCCTCAGCTTCCTGGGTCACTGGGAGTATGGGCATGTACCATAACACCCAGTTTAAGTATATTCTTATGGTTGCTATTTGCATGGTATATCTTTTTCCGTCCATTTACTTAAATTATTTGCATCTTTGAATTTAAAATGTAGAAAGCATATAGTTGGCTCTTTTTGTTTAAAGCCAGTCTTTCTCTGCCCTTGATAGGATTATTTAACCCATTCACCTTTAATGTTGTCATTGATATAGTTGGGATTCATATCTGTTATTTTACTTTTTCTTTTGTATATGTCTCATGCCTTTTTGATCCTTTATCCTTCTTTCATGCTTTCTTTTACATTAAGTTGGCGAGGTATGTTTGAAATTTGGCAGCACAGGGTTCTTTGGTGGTTCTGGGAAAAAGCAGTTTTGGGGTGATAGGTGAGAAGGCCTTAGGAGGGTGCTGGAGAGAGAAAGGGATAAAGGTATGGAGACAGTAGATATAGATCATTCTGTGAAAGAAGAACTTGGGAAATGAACTGGTAGTTAGAAGGAGCCTACCTTTGTTTAGGTTGGTGATAATGGAGCAGATTTCTATGCTGAAGGGACTTACCTCATAAAAAAAAAAAAGGAAAATTAACAGTACAGGAGAGAGGGAATGTTGCTCTCTGAAGGAGCGAAGTCCTTGGGAAAAGACTCTTGAGTTGAACCCTGATGGAAAATGGAAAGGAAGAGGAAGTCAATTCTGACTGACTCTCTGGGGAATTGCAAATAAAGAGATATGAGGTAGGAAAGAGGCTGCAATGTCTGAAGAAGCTCATGGAGTCTGGGGGTAGGATGAAGGGAAGCAAGCAAGAAGAGTCTGGATGTGAGTCCTGGGTAATACCATAGAGCGAGGCTACCCAGCCTCTGTGGGAGAGAAAGCACCTCTCAGAGAGAGGCCTCTGCAGCCTGGGAGCACATGTTCCTATCGGCAGACAGAACAAATACAAACGTGTATGAAACTGATAATCATGTGCATTTTTCCTATGTGGGCAAATACAACTTACCACCTGTTTTAAAAGGTCAACAACTGGAAAAAGCCTCATTCCTTTCACAACTTCAAAAATCTTCAGCTCATTTGTGTAGGTATTTATTTTGTTTCTACCTTAACAGTTTAATAAAATTGAGCTAAAGGCTATATGCTGTTCAAGTGTTACACAGTTTGTCTGCCCTCCTGAAGGACTGCATGAACGCAAAGACTATCACTAGAAGAATCACCATTTAAAACACCAGAGATGTCTGTAAACTTTAAAAATAGTTTTTTTAGTCAGGCATGATGGCACATTCCTATAATCCCAGTGACTCAGAAGGCTGAGGCACGAAGATCATAAGTCCAGGCCAGCCTTAGCAACTTAGCAAGGCTCTAAGCAACTTAATAAGATCCTGCCCCAAATTAAAAAATAAAAAGCACTGCGGGTGTTGTTCAGTGGTAAAGCACCCCTGGATCCAATTTTTACTATTACTCAAAGAAAACAAAAATCAAGTTTTTACATAGTTAAAATTATCTCTAAATGTATTGTTGCAATTCTATTTTTTAACTATTGAAATATTTAAAAATCATAGTAAATTCCAAACCCACTGCTCTTCTACTTAGAAGTGTTATGTGCAAATAAAGTATTTCCTAACACAATTCCTCTTGCTGAAGTGGCACAGACATGCCTTCACCATCTTTGCATCTATTTGGCTTAAACCATCAATATGTGCCTATTTTATGTCATGCCCACGGTAAGCCCCATTTTGTAAAAAATTAAAAGCCATACTTGGGTTAAGAGATCAGTAAAAATGTCAATGACAACATGGCAGGAATCCAGGAGACTCCAGCGATTAAACTAGAGCATTTGCAAAATAGAGCAATGCCAATTTGGATTGTAAAAGGTCCACTTCTGCCATTTTTCTGAATCATCATATACCTTTTTAAAACCACAAGTTTCTTCCAAATTAATTAGCTCATCAAACTAAAATGAAAAGCAGTTTTAAAAACCAGCAAAATCTCATCATTAATGAATTTTCAATGGCATATGCTGCCAGTGACTAAAGCAATTCAACTTCTTCACTGAATCTTGTATCACAGTTTCTAGCCTTCCTGGCTATAAGTCCCAACTTTTGAGAGAAAACTACTTGTCACAAATGCAGAATTAATGCCATGCAGCTGCAGCAAGTACAAAATTCATTCTAAATGCAACTTCCTGAACATGGATCATGCTTTAAATAATATAAAAGAACACACTTTTAACAGGGTCTCTACACTATTTTGTACTGACTATAAAACCAAGAAACTTAAGATAATCCTACAAAGTACATACTGCTAACTTCAGTTTTAAAAGGTGGAAGTAAAAGGGCTTTGTTGTGTTTTTATTAAGAGAATTTTAATATTTATTTATTTATTTATTAGTTTTTGGCAGACACAACATCTTTGTTTGTATGTGGTGCTGAGGATCGAACCTGGACCGCACGCATGCCAGGTGAGTGCGCTACCGCTTGAGCCACATCCCCAGCCCAAGGGCTTTGTTTTAATATGCTTCAGGAAGCTTGGGAAAGGAAATGAAATATAGGCATTTATAAGGTATGCTTAGGTTTTGTATAAAGGTATTATAATGTAAGATTAAATGCCACACTTAATTATACTGTATTTTATTTCATTTAAGCTGCCCAGAAGATTTTTTTTTTTCCAAAAAAGGACTAATTCTGAGTATATTTGCAAACTAATCACCAAAACCCCTTAATAAGTGGATTCCATGCTTATTCTAAGAATCAGGCTGCCCTTACCAACTACCAGTTCTAAATTGGGCTTTGACTCCTGAGTTTTGAAGCTGACCTTTCAGTCCATTATGCAACTCCTCCACGCTGACTTGCTAAAGCCCAAGCTTCTTAAGAGACAGGATACTGGGAATGAAGTCGCACCCAATAGAAAACTCTGACAGAAGGAAAAACACAAGGATACCAGAATTCTGCATCAGACAGATTATATTCTTCAAGGTAGAATGACGTCTTAAGTGGCTGCTTATGAGAGTGAAAGTAGGTATTAATAAATATGTCATAACAACAGGGACTGTCCTGGGAAAACCAAAATGTATGGTCACCCTACTTGAAAGTGACCTTATTAGTAACGTAAGTTTTTACTAAGTGTCAGGAAATTTATGTATAGGGGATGCAGGCAGGCAGGTCTAGTCTTCCAATCCGAAGACACTTCCAACTTGAAGGCCTCACCTTGTCCAATCTGGAAGCTCATCCTACCCAAACCACATTCCTATCTATACCTACTCATGAGGTAGAGCTTAGTCTTACTGCCTTGAACTGGGTGGACAAGGAGCTCTGTGTACCACTGAATAACCCAAATGCTTACAATTGCTTCTTGTTTACTTCCTGAGGCTGCTACAATTCTCTCTCTGCTATGCCCTTCCTGGGTATGGACCCTTAACCAAACCCCTAACCTGGTTGGCTAGAGTGGAGCTCTTAGTAGCTTGCTGGCTAGAATTCCCTTTTGAGTGGCATGGATCTTTCAGGGATCACAGCACCACCACCTGCTTAGTTGTATAGAGTGTCTTGCTATTGCATGATTCTCATGAGGCGCAGCCCTGCAGGCACTGGCCTGGGCTCCTCACATACTTATTCAGATCTGCCATTCAGATCATGTCTCTCCCACAGTCTTCCTGAATATCTCACTGAAATTTTGCCTGCATATTCTAGAAACAGAAAAAAGATACATAAAATGGGGTTTGTGATCTGCTAGATGTGATAACAGAGGCATGTGTGAGCACTGTGAAAGACAGGCTGTGGGAGGGAAGCCCTTCTCAAAGAGGACATAGTTGACAGGAGGCTGTAGGAGACTGGGTGTGAGTTCTTGGTGCTAAAACAAAAAAGTGAGGTGCCATGCAGGCTAAAGAAGCTGGTGGCTGACCTTCTTAACAGTCACTGATCAGTTTTTCTGGGGATCAAAACATGTCCATTACCACCCTGCCCTGTTCATATGCATATGTATTATAGATCTCACTTTAGAAGTCAACATATAAGTGTATTATATATATACATGATGTCATTACTGCTATGTCACTATTGACAAGCTAGGACTCTCCAATTATCCCAAGGTCACCTCAAAATACAATGCTCCAAGTCCAGAAATTCTTTGCAAGATTTCTAAGTCTGTGGCTTATGGCATTTTAAAAATGCATCTAAAAATTAGATTAGCAAAAAAGTTTATTTTTTAAATCGAATTTCATGCATCTTCCCTCCTCTTTGCAATCCAAATGTGATGTAAAATTCATTCAGGTTTATTGGAAATTATAATGGCAACACAGAAATCACATTTTATCCTCGGGAAAGAGCTGGAGTTTTAGCTGAACCATGTTTTATTCCAATTATAAATTTGTTTTTAAAGTAATTTAGTTGTGTTTTTGAAAGCATTACTGTAGAGCAGTTTTTAATTGAATAAGACTATAATTTGAGACCAAGTGCTTTTAAAAATAAGCTAGGACTAGGAATGTGAGCAAAGCAACTCTCTGCAAGGCCTATCTCAGCTCTCTCTGGGTAATCTTCACACTTGTAGCCCACTTCCATCCAACAAAATTGGAAGGTTCCTTGATTTATAAAATGTAATGGATTTCTTTATGAATTAATTTTTCTTTATGAATTAATTAAGAAAGAAGAAAATTCCAAAGAGAATGAAGGGTAGAAAATAAAATCTATGATCAAGAAAATCTAATTGCTCACAGTACTCAGAAAGACAAGTAGGCTATGTCACATTCCTACACATTTGAAGCCACATGGAAACTACTGTCTCCCTAACTGTAGTTGGTCTCCTAGGACAGGGAGGTGGGCCAACCTTTGTTGAATTACTTCCATATACATGCTTTATGAATATTATCTCTCTGAGTCCTCAAATCTTAGAAACAGGACCTATTGCCCCCATTTCTGAGATTAAATAGGTCTTCCAGGCAGATTGGTTCTTCCCTATACACACTCTCTCTGCTCTGTATAGTAGAAGGGGAACCCTTGCACAGGACTTTCTCAGATCCCAAGTCTACTGAATGCCCACTTAGGGACACCCACAAGGGTCTGGCAGTGGACTGAGAGCTGGGCATGGGGAATGGCAACGCCTGGTGATTCTCTCTGACCTCTCTCTGCAGAGGAGGCAAGAGGGTCTCCAGTAGAGGCCCTCTGAGGTTCCCAATGCCTCTGGGCTCTGGTACCACCATTTGCTCCTTGTCTCTCTGCCTTGGGGTAGGGATAGTTTTCTACTGTTGACAACTTCTGGTGGCTTTAGTAATCCTTTTTGGCCTCTTTGTTCTTCTACCATCTGTATAATTCCCTTGATTAAATTAAATGTTTTAAGCATCGTTTTTCTAGTTGGACCTCTGAGAGATCAGCGCTAAGTTGTAGCTGCTAAGTGCAAAGGCAAGTCTTGAAGGTGGCTCTGCCTGGCCCCTTCCCCAGCCTGGCCCTGTCCTCTCTGCCAGCCAGATCTGAAATCTTCTTCAGGTCCTCCCTTACTGGCTGTGTGGTCTTGGTAAGGTCAATAAACCTCTCAAAATCTCAGCTGCTAATTTTATAAAATGTGGAAAGTAACTACTTGCCTTTCCTTTATGGGGTTTGGTTAGACACAAAGGAGATAATAAATGTGAAAGCACCTGGAGAGGCTGACTCAACAGTCATTTACAAGCCCTCAGTCTTATTTACTAGAATTATACTGAGCAGTGAAAAAGTAGTTTACTTGAAATTAACCCTCAAGCTAATATTATGGATCTAAATGGTAAAAACTACGCAGAGCTGTCAAAGAATTCACTATGAGTTTACACTTGGTTCTCTTATAACAAAAGGGAAGTCAGGGATGTCTCTGAAGCTTTTGCTTATTTGCCCATCACTGCAGAGGCTATGCCGAGTGAACACAGGAAGCCCTTTGTAGAGCACCTCGGTAAAAAGACCAGGCTGTAGGCTCAGCTCTGGCAACAAATAAGCAGCCCAAGAAACATGGTCCACCATCACAGTCCTGTTTCCTAGGATCACTGTAGAAATTAAACAAGATAATGTAGAAATGCCTACTCAAGGTCTTGATGCCCTCGAGAAATGTCAAGTGTAATTAACGTGGCCTGTGTTATTACCCTCATCATCGTTCCCATCCTTTCCTCTAATGTGTTTTGCCTGGGTTTGATCAGAGCCATCTCTTCTGTCTACATCATTCCCCGCAGAGTGACAATCTCAGATCTGCTTCTCTGACCCCTTTCTGTGCACTTCAAGCAATCATCCTTACACAGGGATGGCTCTCCTCTCCCTCTGGCCTCTTTCCTTTCTTGTTATTTCTGGCTTGTCTGAGCACCTGGGAACCATGGTTTCAGCACCTCTACTGTTTTTTATTTTTATTTTTATTTTTTTTGTCATAGTGTGAAAGAAAAAAACTGTTTTGTCTAGCCACGTATTTACATAATAATGGGTTAATTAAAGGGCTAATAAGAAATCCTATGCTCTGACTTCATATCCTGCTATATTCTGACTACTATTGCTTATTGTGAATAAAACACATATATGTGGGGAAAATACGTAATCACCCTTGGGCAGATGGATACTTTCCCTTAGAGACAGCATGGGAAAGGAAGCAGAGACACCCCTGGAGATCAGTTGTGAATAAAAGTATAACGCCATGTAAGTAATTTTAAATTTTCCAGTAACCACATTTTTTAAAAAATACAAAGGAAAAGGTGAAATAAACTTCAATAATTTACTTTATTTAGCTCAAAATATACCAAATATTATCAATTCAACATGTAATCAGCATAAAAAAGCTGAGATGTTTTGCTTTCTTTCGTCATAGTGTATGAAATACAGTATAATTTACATTTATAGCATATCTCAATTTGGACTAAGCACATTTCATTGCTCAATAACCACGGGGGAGTAATGGATAACATAACAGATAGTGTGTATCTAGATGATAAGCTCCTTAAAGGCAGGAACTTGTCACATTTTAATTCCAAATTCCCCCTTGATGTTTTTAGTGTGGTGCTTTTTGCCCAAGGCAGGCACTCAGCAAATATTCGTCAAACTCATGGATGAAAGCTAGAAAGACGGGCTACTGCTCATAAATGTAAGCAAGTTCAATACACATTTTTTAAAGAAATAACATTTTTGTGACTTTTACACCTTAAAAATCACAAATGGACTTCACTGCTAAAATTCTCACATTCACCTAAAATCAACCCCAAAGATACATTATATATACAGAGAACAAAGTTAACCATCCTCCAAAAGAGAAAGAGAGAGAAGTTTAAAAAAAAGGGCCCCAAATTCAGTTATAATAAATGATCACAACAAATCATCAAATACTATTTAAATTACCTCATATTTCTGAGATTATGTGAGAAGCTATAATGCATGCTAGGCCACAGACAATTTGAAAAAGAATTTAAAACTAATATTACAATCAAGTAATTTATGAAAATGATGAATGTCTTTTTTTCTCAGTATTACTAAAAACATATTTTGCTTCAAATTTTAAAGGCTTAATATATGCAAATTATATTTTGTTTTTACCTAGTTGATACAAATCAGCTTGCTCAGTCAGGAAAACCACTTAAAAATAATTTGTAGTTCCAAAGGCCACAAAATTACACTGTTTATAGAACTACAGTAGCTTCTTTCAACCCGGGGTACAGAAATCATAAATGTCAAGTTCCTCTTGACAACCAAGTTAGCTGGCCACTGAAAGGCTCAGACGATAGCCATTCATCAGGGATGTGTCTTCATAAAACTCAAGAGGCAATCCATTCCCCTCAAGAAAAGAAAATGGCTGCCCTCAACTAAAGCTCTATAAAATTGCAAAATACTTAGTTTATCTTCACAAATTGTGAAAGGGACTTCTAAGGAAAAGTCAAGGAGCACTAAAGGCACTTACCTGGAAGTGAACTTTCTCTGTGGGGAAAACAAAAAAGCTTTCTCCATCACCATCACAGGATTGGGTTTTGTTAGTTCTAAATATACCTTGACCAAAGGATTTAAAAGGTACATGTCTTTGAAATGTGTCTGGCTCCCCTGCTGAAGCTCCTGTCTACTGAGGAGGAGGAAACTGAAGTTCAATCAAATACAACCTAGTGAGGAAGAGACTCTCCATGGCAGTAGTTTTGCCTTTTTATCTTTAGTGAAAAATCCTCTTTTAACTAAAACTTGATTTCTTCAACCTAGTAGAACTTCTATCAGATCTCAGACCTGACAAATCTATGGTCCTAGGGTTACTAATAGAATACCGGTGTTCAGTTAGTCCTATTACATTTTCGTCATCAAAATCCTTGCAAAACATATAACCAATAGCTTCATTTACTTAGCCAAGAACAGTCAGAGTACATTACTTTCTAAATTATTACATTTACTTTAATTTTCAATTAAAAAGAAAGTTGTTTGTGCTGCCCTTTACATGAAGATAAATAGTGCTTTTTGAAATCTCCATAATGGTGTCTTTTGAACATGTAAACTTTGGGGGAATATAGATAAATCAAATTTTATCTTATTACTTTTTCAATGTTATTCTAAATATCTTTTAGAATCACTTGACTTTTCTCTGGAGGCAGCATTTGTCTCTCTAGTAATTTAAAAAAATTATTGACATATTTTAAGTTTTATTTTGTATCAGTTTTTCACATGTTGTCCAATTCTAAACACAGATCTTTAAGCTGCTATCTAGCTACTTTGAGAAGAGCCTGTGTTAATAAATGTCACATTTTTCAGTAATTCAACAATGTCATAAAGATGACAAATTTCATATGCTGACAACCTGACACTTGCTGAAATAATTAGTTTTCTACCTTAACTTGTGATTTTCATTCACTTGGTAAATATTTATTGACTAGCTTGCTATGTGCCAGACGTTGAAGGGCTCTGAGGTTACCAAGCAGAACTCAGCAGGGCCTTCCAGCGCTCACAGTGCCGCCTGTCTATGATTCAACAAATGTGGGAGGACAAAGATGACAATTTCAAAGACCCAAGTCAAATTCTAACTCTGCCCTCAAGTAGCAGATGACCCACGGCTACTAGATTTGTCCTGCCGTCTTCCATTTCCTCATCCACTACACAAATATAATAATTTATTCTACACAGTTGCTATGAGAGTCAAATGAAATAATGAAGACAAAAGGAAAAAACTATCTGTCACTCAGGACTCATAAACGTCAGTCTCCTTCCTCTTAAAAATACATAGCTTTCTGTATACTGAATGTCTGTTCTATTTCTAAAACAGATACATTAACTATAAATCTGAAACCTGTAGGGTTTATCAATATTCAGGAGTTACAGTAATAAAGGTTACTGAGGGACCACAAATACCCTCACTCTTCATTCTGAGCTTCTCTGACAGGGACACTTTTGGGGTTAACTATCAGGTTATCACTTGTTCTTTCTCCATTAGAGCTTTAACAACAACATACCTACCATCCTCAAAACAGGGAACAGTGGGGATGAAGAACTCCTGAGGTTCTTTCATCTATGGATCACATTAGAGGAAGAACTGTAGGATTAGGAGGGAACTAGAATAGTAAACAACTAGAGCATGCGAGGCCCAGGGTTGGGTGAACCACAGGCATTATCATGTCTGAATCCCATATCTACTTCCAAATGCAGATGTGATCTACCTTCTACAAAGAAATCCTATACTCAGGAGCCTAAGAAAGTTGTCCACACTGACAAAGACATAAGTAGCCCAACATCATTAACAGTAGTCAAGTACACTGTTAATTTCAGACAGCTAAGACAGCCAGCTCTTTGTTTTCTATTTTAGCATTAAGTTTTTAGCTGTTGGTTTTATTCAAATCAATAAACAGTTATCAAACACTGGGAGCCAGGTACTATGGAAGTACTAAAAGTCTTACTGTGGAGTGGAGATGGCAGAAAGTTTACAAGATTAGAAGCAAAGGCAGAAGCATGCTCAGGGAGCTGTAGGTACTCAAGAGTGGAACCATCATTCCCAGCCTGAAGGTCCAGAGAAACCCTCCCCAAAATCCTGAGCCTAGAAAAAGTTAAAATATGCAATTACCCCACCCTCTAATAAAGAGAAGTAATAAGAGGAATTCCATGAAAAGTTCTCTGTGCAAAGCATACATCCGGAAATCAGGGCGTTGACCTTCTTGTACTTGTACTTCATGAAAAGTTAACCCTAGTTTCTTTCAAGTAATCAATCTATCTTTGAAATTTTTAGGAATGGGTCTGATTCCTAAGTAATAACCTTTATTTTATATTGGTGAATTCCTTCATTGATTATGAATTATCATTACTCTCATTTTCTAACTCATGGAACTCAGAAGCCAAGTAGATTAATCAAATGAGGTAAACTCTGGAAAGATTCACATGGAAAAAAAAAAAGCTAACACTCCTGCTGACAAAAGACGTATAACCAAGGAACTAGGGAAATGATTGATTATTTAATAAAATCTTATTTTTCCCAAATTCCAGAATTTTACAACCAATTACAAGTCTCCCACGCAGAATCACTAAGTGGAAAAGATGAAATCTTGAAAATAGCTACTGGCAAGTTATTTTTATTCTTGGAATTATTAGACCCTTATTTCTTCCTTAAATATAACAGAATTAAAAAAAAAACAAATTAACTCTGTTTATATAATTCCTCATTTTTACTAAAAACAAGTATCAGTATCTGTCAGTGGGGGCTTATTATTTAAGCTTTGTATATTAGAAAAGAAATATCTTCCACACATTCAAGAACCAAAAGACATCATAACATGGCTTCTGGCAGAACAATAGAACGATCCCATTTCCTGTCTATAAAGAACTATAAAGAACAGTCTACCTAAATGGTTGAAAATAAATAGGTTTCATATTTTAACTGTCTTCACAATATACAGAAAAATGTAGTTTGCTACTGACCCACAATGAAGTAAAAAAATCATTACATTTGAAAATGTGACTGCAAAATGCACTGAAAGCCTTAGGCATGTTCCACATTAATTAAGGAACAAGAATCTGCTCCAGTGATATCTTGTAAGTATTTCAGTATACCTTTCAGATGAAGTATAAAGGGCCTTTTGTGTCCCTATTAAAATCCTCTGGGTTTGCAATGCTCAGTATTAGGTTTGTAAAAGACTTAGTGTTGACAATTCTTGCCACCTCACACGGCTGAAGCAGTTCTAAAGAACTACTGCTCTTATTCCATGTGGGCTACTTGTCCCCACAACACTTAGCTCTCCTTTGAACACGACCACAAATGATATACTTTTAGACTTAGTTATTTTATAAATCCAGAGGACAATGGATTAGAGACTGAATGAATCAAGGCAAATCAAACACTGAAAAAAAATTTTAAAAAAACTATCCTCTAACAACAGCTCCACTAGATATATGTTCACCTAGAAGGTATTATATTGTAGTGAACTCAGAGTGTGGGAGAGGTACAACACAGCTGAGTGTTTTTTTTTTCCCAAAAAATGTTCTTTAATATATACTTTATATTGTCTTTAATATGAAAAATTTAAGATTAAAATAGACTATTGACATGGAAAAACAATCCAAAGGAAAAGCCCATTTATGGTAGATTAACCAATTACTATTTACATATAATACAGAAATAGATGGAGGAAGACAAAGTTATATAGACATAAAAATACACTTGTTAGTCAAATACAAAAGAAGAAATTTCACTTCTATAAGCCCCTAAGAATATGGATTTCTTTTCTATTTTTTCCTTTTCTTTTTTTTAATATTTTAGTTGTAATTGGACACAATATCTTTATTTTATTTTTATGTGGTGCTGAGGATCGAACCCAGGACCTCGCACATGCTAGGTGAGCTCTCTACCGCTGAGCCACAATCTCAGCCCCTATTTTTTTCTTTTAATAAGAAAATATACAGTTGTAGAACAGCTGAGTAAAGGACAGAAGAACGTTTGGAATGGAGCAGGAGCACTCACTGTTGTGAAGGAAAGAGTCACATTCCCTATGCCAAGGGGCTCCTAAGAACAGGAGAAAGGGAGGGCACAATGGCTAGACACCAAATGCTAAATGAAATCACGCAGACCCAGGCAACCCATCCCGGTCTATTTCTAGGATGATGCTAGTTCAAAATGGTTGAACAACCTTCTACCCAGAAGAGTACATTCCTGCCTTGGCTCTGAGCCACATATCTGGGTTTTGATGCGTTTCTGCACTGATGATGATAAACATCACCCCTCCACCCAAACACAAAGACAACCCACAGCAAGAAAAGGAGACAAAAATAGCAAGCCCTGTGGCCACTGGCTTAGAAGCTCTCCTGAAATTCTCAGGACAATAAACCACAGTTCCTAAAAATTTGCAAAAGCCTAAATAAAGTGGTAAAATGAAAAAGAGGATGGAGGATGAATGAAACAAAAAACAATGGGGAATGGGTTTAAATTTACGGTTTGGGGAAAGAGCTATGTGGTGTATTAGCTTCAACTGGATAGATATTTATGAACTGCCTCCCAGGTGCTGTAAACTTTTCTAATGACTCTGGGTTTTTGGACATAAAGCATATGCGTTCTCAGATTCAGATATTCCTCTGCACCATTTCCGTAAAGATGAAACTATTCACCAGAAAACATATTTTTAGAAATGTGTGTCCTACCTATTCACAAAGAATCTCAAGTTGCCTATGGTTACAGCATCAAAGAGGATACTTTAAGAAGAAGCAAACAGAGTATCTAGAAGATTTGGGGCAAGGTGTCATCACACACCTGAGGTTAATAAACTGCTATAGTTAGACCCTGAATTTTGTGACAGAAAAACCACAAACAGCAATACACAGGGTTACATTTCTTTTACTGCCCAGCAAAATTAAGCAAGCAAAATTCCTTGAAGAGACTTTCAGAACCTAAATTCTGAAATTTTTTTTAAACATAGTTCTGCTATAAAGAACACTGTAAAATAAAAAGGATGACAATAACTTTTTTCTTAGGAAAAGAAAACTTAAAGATGTGAAAGTTAGTAAATAAGTTAATCTTCTAGAACAGTCATTGACCATGCTGCAAATAAAACAAATCTTTCAGAAGATGCTTCCACAGACACACAAATGAAGATAGAACAATTACAACTGATCCCAATATCCACACTCATAGAAAACTTTATTACTATTTTTAACTCCAATTAAAGCCTTACTAAGATTAAACTCACTCATTCCTCTGAGACACTGAAAATGAAGTCACAATTTACTGTTGGCTTTCTTTTTCTAATTCCTCAATATCAAACACTTATTTGAGATTTTAAAAATGAATTAAAAACAAATTGATATAAATTCACTTCAGTTAAGATGGATAAAATAAACTGGGGAAAATGTCTTTCCTTAATTTTTGCAATTGATCAACATATTTCAGTATTATAATATTTAATTAACACATTTCCAGTAAATACAAATCATGGCAATTGTAACAAGAGTTGACAACTTTTCAAAGTTCGTATTAAACCAGATTTCAAATGTGCATTCTCTGCTTCAGATTACCTCTGCACCACTTCTGTCAGAAAACATATTTTTAGAAACTATTAACCAGAAAACATATTTTTAGAAATGTGTGCTCTACTTGCTCACCAAGAATCTGAAGCAGCCTATGGTTACAGCATCAAAGGGGATGCTTGAAAATGAAGAAAACAGAGTATCTAAAAGTTCATGTATGCAAAATACCCTGGGGGGAGAGGGAAACATATCCTTGAAAATTGAAAGAAAGAGGATTTCACGCCTTAGATTTAGTTGAGGCTTTTAATCAGAAAATAAACGTGGCCTAAAGTGGATAAGAAATATCATCAGTTGATTTTGAAATGTCAGTCAAATTTAGAGATTCCTATTTGGGCTTACAGTAGTCCAGAGGCTTATCATCTCATAGTCAAAAAAGCAACAACAATAACAAAACAAACCTCTGGTGCTGTGAATGAGTAAACATTCCCAAAACAAGACTTCATCATTCTTTAGAGTTATTTTTCACGGCAAGTATCTGTGCATCAGCCAAAAGTTCTAAAAGAACAAGGGCTGACTAAAGAAAATTACATATGAGTTTTCCTATGCTTTGGCAAAAGGCAAGATCTGCTTTCCTCACTGCCAACAAAACTTCCTAATGTGAAAAGAGTCATTTTCAATAAGTCTCCATCATTTAAATTTGTTGCTAGGATTCCAAGCTTGTTGCATTGACACAATGTCCTCTGGCATCTGAGCATGCCAATGCCTCTATGGCCAGAAAACTAATGAGCTTGTAAGAATGTCCTTACATCATTACATCCCCAAGAACATTGTGGCAGCCAGTACCTCTCCAGTTAGAACATTCTTTTCCCTTTTAATGGGGAAAGAGAGTCTAGACTCAAAATCAATAAATTGCAAAAACATAAAAATTAAAATATAAAAGGCAGGGTCCAAACCATCCCCTTTTCTACTTTCCATTATATTTTTCCTACTTCTTTCCTTCTCTGATAGGACTAGGAGTTCCAAAGTGGCAACTCACTGACATAGAACTGTGAGTAACAGGAAAAATGATTTGCTATCATGGGCCACTAGATCAAAAAACACTTTAATCAATTTGTGAGTATCTAAAAAAAATGGTTCCCAAAGGTAAAGACATCACAAATAATTTTTAATCTGTCTTGTAGTCATTTGTTTTAAACCTTTAAAGGCCTTTTTTTAAAAAAAATTTCTTTTTTTCTCTTTTATCAACAAATAAAAAGAAGGGTCATCATTTCTCCTATCCTCTAACTGCATTTTAAATATAAAGCAAAAAGCAGAGTTTGATGTAGTCCCCAAACTGGATAATCAGCTCAAAATAATAATGTACTAGCTGAACACATTCCTAATGTATGTTTGGCTTTGTTTTAATGTGTCTCCCCAAAATTCAATTATTGAAACTCACTCCCAATGTGATCACAGTATAAGGAGGGGCCTTTAGGAGGTAACTGGTGCCTTTATAAAGGAGGCTGAGGGAGATTCTTCCACCATTTGAGCATACAGCAAGGGACATATCATCTATGAATGAGAAAGTAGCCCTCACCAGACACCAAATCTGCAGATGCCTTGACCTTGGACTTCCCAGCCTCTAGAACTATGAGAAATAGAATTATTTTATTTATATGCCACCCAGTTTATGATACCTTGTTCAAGCAGCTTAGATGAAGTAAGAAATGTATCAAAGGTAATACAGAGACCACTGAGACATCAACAAGTTGCAATTCATCAACCCCTGCAAAATGCCAAGTACTAATCAAGGACACAATCTGTAATGAAACACAATCTGCCCTCCATTATCTTATAGAGGTTATAAGAAATACAAAGTGGTGTGTCCTGAGACATTTATGGAGCACTGTGAGAGTCTGAATGAGTTAAAATGGAGGGAACTGGCATAAAGGGACATTTCTGGTAAAAGGAACAAACATCCTGAGCATGGAAATGCACCTGGGGCAACCATGAAGGGCAGCCAGTTTGAGTTTGGTGTGGCCTGAGTGCAGGCTGTGGGCCCTCCCCTAGCAAGAGCTAACATAGAAAGGTAAACTAAGGCAAATAACAGGACCTATGAATGCTATCCAGGGAGTAAGTGCTTACAGGACCATGTCCTATGACACGGTATGAAATCATTGACCTTTAATCAGGGGAAAAAGCAACTACAAAAATCATCTGGATGTGAAACTAATTCCCTCAATAAATATATATTCAATGGCTATCCAATACCTAGAATACTTAGCACGGGGCCTTGTGTGAACTTGAAAGACTAATTTTTTTTAAAATTAATAATGTCCATTATATACAACTTTGTGGGGCTACCAAGATGAACACACATGGATTCTATCTACCCTTACGGTTTTTCCATCTAGATAGATGGGCCCCAACCAAGGACCAAGAATCTGGGACTCTATTTGGTACCAATTATGGCAGTCTTTTCAAAAAAGGGTAATCTAGCATAAGTCAACCACCCAAATGCCACCCTAGTGTAGCAGACTCAAAGTTCAAGAAATAGCTAAAGACTGAAGTAAGAAGGCCCCACAAAAAAGAGAATATTCTCCTCTCCCCAGCTCCCCAAAGAGGGTAGGAAGAAAAGCTCCCTTTGTGATCTTCCTTCCTTTAACAGATGACAAAGCTCCAAGGGCATTGTTGAGATGGTTAATTTTGTGTGTCAATTTGACTAGATCATGGTATACAGCTGTTTGTAAAACACTAGTCTAGAAGTTGATATGAAGGTATTTTTAGGTATGATTAATATTTATAATAAATTCACTTTAAGCAAAGCAGATTAGCCTGTACAATGTGCGTGGGCTTCATCCAGTCAGTTGAAGACCTTGAGAACCTAGACTGCATTTCTTGAAGAAGGAATTCTGTCTCCAGATAAAAACACATAAAATCTGCCTGAGTTTCTGGACTTTGGATTTCAGACTGAAACACTGACTCTTACTGAATTTCTAGTCTGCTTCCAACTTGCCCTATGTATCTTGGACATGCTAGCACTCACAACTTCTTGAGCTAATTCATTGAAAATTTCTCTCTGGGTTAGGGTTGTGGCTCAGTGGTAGAGCACTTGGTTAGCATGTGTGAGGCACTCGGTTCGATTCTCAGCACCACATATAAGTAAATAAATGAAATAAAGGTAAATCAACAACTAAAAAAATTAAAATAAACTTCTTTCTCTGTTTACACATGCATACCCCCTTGGTTTGGTTTCTCTGGCGCACTATAATACAATTGTGATCTGGACTGTGATCTCTTATAACCATCCTCCTTTCTCTCAATAGGTGCTTGAGTGCTATATATCTTGTCCCCTTGCCCATTTCCTTCTCATACGTAATAACCTGGATGGTTAGGGTTCAACACTCCCTTTCCTCTTCTACCAATTTATTCTAAAACAAGTCTGGACACACAGTCAGGTACTGTCACAGAGTCTACCCCCAGGATCCCAATCACATAAGATGGCTCCAAGGTAAGCCAGGGCTCCTGTGAGACTGGCAGGAGCTTTCCTGCCAGAAAGTGGACTCTGGAAGAGGTCTGTCTCCCAAGGAGAGGACACAACACCCAGTGTGATTCTTCACCCCAAACAGTCAGTAGAGTTTGGTCCAGAAGCTTCCTTTTCCTGATTCAGTCATTCTGAACTTCTCCAGAGTTCAGCTAAGAGTACCCCACCCCCACCCTCAGCCACCTGCAAGAACCTCAAGTATCTTCCTGTGTCGCAGCCTCACATGGCCTAGAAGCCCTACATGGGCCTCTCAGACCCTTCTGCCAGTTTGAATAGTCAAGAAAACCATATCATCTGGACCCTGTAATTCAGAAGCCTGGTCCTTCATGGGAATCTAAAACTATTATAATGAAAGCTCTTAATGAACTGCTGTTGTATTCCATACTAGAGCTTGCAAAGTTGCTGAATTCACAACCTAAAAGAGCCAATGGCCTGAAACCTGACTGATTCTGGGCTTCACTGAATTATGCCATCAGTAAGTGAATGGGAACATAATTCCAGCCTATTTATGGAAGGCCTATCATCTACCTCTGCCTCAGTGAAATCTGAGGCTTGAGGGAAAAACACATTTTATTATTTGAGACCTTTCAGTCTTGGATCCCAGGGTAGAATTCTCTATGCCTCACTGCTCTGACTATACAAGTCAGATGTGGAGCAAGTACCCTTTGCTCTACTTTAGTGGGTCACCTCACATTAAAAACCTATGATTGGGGAAAAGGGATAGCAGCAGAAGTGGACCCAGATGGATACAGGAGCCTTTGGAGAAATTCCAAGTGCCTAAGCTATTGACTTAAGCCCTTTCCCTCCTTATACACTTAAGAGTCTCATGAGGGCAATTTTCAAGACTATTCAATAAGCATCTATTATTCAAAGTGAGACATAACTGCATTTCCAAAGGTATTAAATCTTAGTGCTACTGAGCAAAAACTTCAGGCTTAGACTTCACTTAGCAAATGATATACAGCACAGAAAAGACAACCAAGATCCAAAATAGAAATGGCAGAAAGAGGTACTAAGTGCTATGGGGACTCAGGCAGAAAGGATCATGTTCCTCTGGGAGACATCAGTTCAGAGCTCTCCAGAGCACATGACAAGTACATGTGCATCTATACATGTGCATCCAGGTGCCTCCTTGACATTTCTTCTTGGTGATCTCAAAGACACCACTACTTCAGGAGGCAGCAAAATGGATAGCTGGCCAGTGAAAGTGTTGCTTTATATTAGTGAGATCCATTTACCAGTAGCCCAGAACCATTTTTGAGTTACCCACCCTTCTTCTCTTCTTCTGATGTTGCTTCCTAAAGCTCACTCAAACCCATCCACATCCATATCCCTGAGCTCCTCCAATAGCCTCCTAGCCTGCCAAGTCACCCAGCCAGGTCCTCTAATCTTTTTGCCACTACAGTCATGTGATCTGATTTTGATGTCTGCCTGCTTACAACTCTTTCATGTTCTCCCTTTCCTTTCCAGATAGAACACTCCTTAGGATGGCCCACAAGGCCCTGCAAGGACAGGACTCTACCTCCCAAGTCCCAACTCATGTCCCACCTAACTCTCCCCACCACCACTCTATCTCTTACTCCCCAAGCTCTATCATCTACTGAGCCTTTGTCTACATGGTTCCATTTGCCTGGAAGGCCTTTCCCTCCTCCTCTCACTTTGGTGAGTTTAACTCCTACTTGGTCTTCAGATTCCAGACCAATTATCCCTGTCTGGATATCCTAGTAAGGTCTAATTCTCCTATTATGTGTTTTCTCAACACCATATACCTGTCCTATCACTTATCATTTTTGCAGTTTTACACTTACTTTTCTCATTACATAATGAATGACTGTCTCTCTAGAAGCTCTATGAGAACATGATCATAACACTTTCATTTTGCCAATATCTAGCACAGGCTAGGATATCTGGCAGACCCTAAATAAAAAAAAATTGCTGAGCGAAAAGTTAAGTGCCCAAGGTCATAATAGAACAGTGAAGCAGTGCAGTGGCAGCTGAGCTGAAAATCTCTCACTCTCTTGGTGATTCTTTCTGATCACACTGTGAGTTTCTAAGCATTTTTAGAAATAAGAGTCATTTAAGAGTCATTTTTTTCCACTTTACTATCTTAAACATAATTTTAAAGTACTTAAAGGATATAGAAATTTCTAGACATTTATGTAGTTAAAAATCATTGGCTAAACTTGGGTAATCTCGAGTTTTATAACTTTTTCATCCTTTATTTCAAATACTTAAAATCAATAACAATGTAGAGCACAGTGCTAGATCTCAGAAAAATAAAAATGAGCAATACCTTTTCTGCCCCTGTTCAATAGTTAATACTGCTCAGTGGGCTTTTGAGTCTGGCACCTAGATTCAAATTCCTGACCAGCCACCCAGGAGTAGTGTGACATTTAAAAGCATGCAGGGGCGGGGGCTGCTCAAACTTCTCAAGCCTCAGTTAACTCACTTGTAGAATGGGGACAATAACAGAAGTACTAAGTCATAGGTTATCTGAACACTTGATAATCTGTGTGTAAACCTTTTGAGAACTTTTATGAGTGCCTGCTGGAGACAAAGAGTTAAATAAGACTGCTTCTTCTCTGCTTTCAAAGGATTCAGTCATAAGGGCAGGAAAACATCTAGTAAACATAATTGTAACAAAAAGTAGTAATAGAACCTCAAGTATGTATAGGTTGCTGGTGAAGGCCCAGGAAATGCAATTCTATTATCTGATTTTATTATCTACTTATTAATTATAATATTAGTAATTTATATAAAATTTTCTCTCAAATGCTTTAAGAAGTTATTTTTTACATCTTCATGAATATGATAGCCTGCTACTTTTTTCAAAGTTTCATAAGATATATTGTTTCAAACAGATCCTTATGTGAGTGTGTGAGTGTGTGAGTGTGTGTGTGTGTGAAAGAGAGAAAAGAGAAGAGAGAGAGATCCATGTTCAACTCATGTAATTAATGCAAAGACAAAAATATTTTAGGTTTATCCATGCACTAATACTATACACCTCCAAAAGTACCAAATAATTAAAACTTAAATATATAACCCCTCAAATTAATATTATTTAAAAGTTCTAATAGTCAAAATCTTTCAATAAACATTAGAACAATCAATTACACTCTAAACTATTCCTTACTGCTTTCATGGGTGAAAAAATATCTTAGCCACACCTACCCAATTTAACCTTCTTCTAAGAGAAGCTATTTTTTCATCCTTGTGACTATGATAACCTGTTTTTTTAAAATTTTAAAACATACTGCTTCAAATATTTATATGTGTGTATATGTGGGGGTGTGCATACACACACATATACACACATATTCTTGACTTCTTACTACTATGTCCAGTTATCTTTAGGAATAAGGAGAAGGAGATTTAAAACTTTCAGGCATTTTTCCTAAATACTTTATTCACTACAGCTTTTTGGCTTAGAAGGACTGTAGAAATTTTTTCTCATGTCAGGTGCTCTTAGTTTTATTTTTCAAAGCAATTTTAATTGCTTTTGCTCCCTTCACACTTGAATTTCACTGCATCACATTCTTACAATATTAAGTTATAGGATGCTATCAGTAGCAGGCAATGCCACAGGGCAGGAAAAGGATTATGAAAATACCAATGAGGATAGCCCATCCTTTAATTCTCTTCACTAATTATAGTTAGGGTATTAAAAACAATTGACTTTGAGTTATTATACTGAAGAACTATTATAGCATAAGAATCAAACATGGAAAGGTCTTGGGAAAAGAATAAAACCAAGATTCTAGATAAGGCTCCTAATTGCAATGACAATCCAGAGAAGCTAGCAGTAGGGTCATGGAGCATGTGGAGCAGCTAAAGTCAGCCATTACTCAAGGACAGAGATGTTTCATATTGATGAGACCTTAACTGTGTATCTGCGCTAGCTTAGCACTCCATTTCAAGACTAAATCAACTGACCATAACCTTACAAACTCATTCTCTTTTAAAATAGCCTCTTCTCTAATATCCTGTCCTCTTCATTTCTTCAACCAGCCCTCTACTCCCTATACCTCAACTGCCACAAAAGGAGAATGTCTACTTATCCCCATAGGCAGTGCTTCCCTCATCTGCCCCTGGCTGCCATGCTTCCTGAGCTTCCCCCATAGCCTGTGTGGATCTTGGAGCATTCCTAACTGCCATTCACCTTGCTCATCAGACCCAGATTCCTCCTGGCAGGAGCTAAGACACTGAGCATCCCAAAGCACTTCCAAAGTGACAGGGCTCACCCCTGTGAGTAAACCCCTTCTGCACATAGTATCCCTCCTGTCCTGTTTATATCCATGGGTGCAGTCTCAGGTGTCCCCTGTCACCGCCTTTGCCCTCTTTGGGTAATAGATGACTTTGCTCCCTGCATTCCTAGAAGGTCAAGAATCTACAAATTCCCGAATGGGTGTTTCGAATACTCTTTCTTATTCTTCTCCATCTCCTTCCCTACCCCACCATCTTCAGCCTCACCCAATGACCTTATCTTTTGTTTCACCTAGAAAACAGAATGCATTAGATGGGAATGCCTCCTCAGCTCTTGGTTCTCCTTTCCCAGTTGCATTCTGGTTGGAAATGCTATTCCTCTCTGATCCAAGGCTAATGCCCCTTCCTATTCTGGACCCCATTCCCTTCACAACAGGATTCAAAGAGACATCACTCTGCCAGGTACCCTTCACCCAAATCTTCATCATCTCCCCTACTATAAGAGCATTAAATGCCTTCAGCATTAAATGCCCTCCAGTTCTTTCCATCTTCAAACAAAACAACATAAAACCAAAAGGCTTTCCTCCACATCATGTCCTACTTATTTCAACTTCATATTAACTTGACTTCACCAATACACTAAGTTCTTTGGAGGCCAGGGACTATGTCTTATTCTTTCTTGTATCTCATTGCTTAGCACAGCCTTACAAATATGCTTACTAAGTAAGTGATGAATGAATAAATGAGTGGGGTATAGGGAAATATGCAGCAGAAAAGCCTTTGGATTTGATATGAGAACACAAGCTTCTAGTCCCAGCTTCAACATTTGCTAGCTGTTGAAATGATCCGTCCCTAACTTTATGTTGGTGTCTGTTGTGAAAAGGGCTATCTCCAAGACACTTCCTAGCATTAACATTCTGGCACAAAATAATATTAAGCTGTAGACGTTGCTGCACTCCTCAGGCTAACCTTCCTTCCAACATCTACAGCTTAACATTTCCACTGAAACAAGGGGATGTACATTTTAGTAGCATAAATTTCATTTAGAAAACATTCTTTTTTTTTAATAATCCAAGAATGCTTGGCCCTGACATATGCTATTAGAAGAAACTTTTGGTGTGTGGTTGAATACAGATAATTCTACTAAAATTTTATTTCCCTTTTATCAACTTGCTAAGTATTCAAACTGTGATGCCCCCAAATTAATGATCATTAACTAGGTGGGGCACAGTAGTGATAGTCAGGTAAGTATGCAGGGACAGGACCATGATGGAAAAGGTGATATCTGCTGCTTATGGGAGCTCTGCAAAGGAGAAGATGCCAATAAAGAAGAAGATGGGCATAAGGGCAGATCCACGATGAATGCCTACAATTAGACAGCAGAAGGAAAAGTAACCAGCTGAGAAAGTTGGGAAGAACTGGCTACGAGGTTAGGAAGAGAATTAGGATGGATAGTGTGAGAAACCAAGAAGAAAAAACAATTTTTCATGAATAACATAGTCAGCAACATTAATGCAATATTAATGCTGCTGAAAGGCCAGAGCAAGAAAGGATTAGTTTAGTAGATTGGTGGAAAGGAAAATGGTTTGAAAGGTTTAAACAGCAGGCATTGGCTGCTTGTTCAACATGATCGGCAGTAAAAAGAAGGAAAAGGCCACATCAATATATATACCAGCATGATTCACAACAGCTAAGCTATGGCACCAACCTACGTGCCCTTCAACAGATGAATGGATAAAGAAAATGTGATTTTCACAATGGAATATTACTTAGCCATAAAGAAGAATGACTTTAGACATTTGCTGGTAAATGGATGGAACTGGAGACTATCATGTAAGTGAAATAAACCAATCCCCAAAAACCAAAGGTCAAATGTTCTCTCTCATGAATGGATGCTAACTCACAACAAGTGTGGGCAGGGGGCAAGATGGGAATAGAAGTTAATACATTAGACAAAGGGGAATGAATGGAAGGGAGAGGGTTAGGAATAAGATAGACAGTGAAATGAATCTGACATAACATTCCTATGTACATACATGAATACAACACAGTGAATCTCCACATCATGTATTCCACAAGACTGGGATCCTAATTAGAATAAAATAGGGATCCTAATCAGAATAAGATATATTCTATGTTTGTATAAATATGTGAAAATAGACTCTATTGTCATGTATAACTAAAAAGAACACATAAAAATAAAAAATAAAATGTAAACAAAAGAAGCAAAAGAGAATAGGAGCCAAGAGGCACTTAACATTACAATAGGGAATAATTCTGAATTCGAAGGAAATGACCAAAGGTCCTGGAGAGAGAAAGGTGGAAGCAAGGGTGTGGAGGGTAAGAAGATGGTACAAAGCACAGGAGCAGGGACTAGCACTGGGGCAGGGTTGGGAAGCTGGGGGATACACACCAAGCCAAAGACAGTCAGGGGGTCCATAAGGCTGAATGCAGCAGGACTCTAAGCTCTGGAAGTGGAAGACAGAGTAGAAAGAAACCTAATCCCAATGAAACAGGGAGTGAGCTATGGGAAAGGTGTCCAGCATCACAGAATTGAGCTTCACAGGGCCAAAGCTAAAGGGAACCAGTAGCCTCATGTGGCAGTTTCACTGCCCCTGACTCAGGCATACATTCTGAGCAGTCCAATAAACAAATACACACCAAAAACAAAGTACCAGCTGAGATCTGAGAGGTGTGGAGCAATGTAACACAGACGCTTAGGCTGACTTGGGAAGTGATTGAAAAGTAGAAACCTTGAAGCTGTTCACACGGATTTTATTTTTTTATATCAAAGAGTTTGGCATCTCTGTTTCAGATCAGTAGTTATATATTTTTTTCCTCTTTCTGATCTTTGTATCATGAATGTAGATTAATCATTCAAAACATTGCTTATTTCAATTATAAGCCAATGATCCTAAAGAAGACAGTGGCTTTAACCTATTTACCAAGTTTTAGGAAATACACTGCAGATGGAATTGTTTTGCTTACACTTTTAATTTACTTTATTACAGTCTTATTTGCACATTTACTATACACAAAGTACACCTCCAGATACCAGAAATAAAATGTAGAAACAAACAAAAAAAAAACACTGAGTACCTAAGCTGAATTGATATGACATTTCTACAAACACTGTAACAAATCTAGCTTCATAATTACATACAATTAATGGTTTATTGCTCATCCTTTTCTTAGCCTGGCTTTTAGTTAAAGTTTATGGCTATGTATTTAAAGACGGGATAAAAGAACTGCTCCAGAGATGTAAATGCCACTAAGCAAAAATCATAGTTTAATATATGTGAACAGATATCTTAAAGTTCAATAGCACATTACACAAAAATGAGGTATCAACTCAAAATTTAAATACTTGTCCTGGATCTCTTTCACCATATGATACTTATGACCCATCATAAATTACAAATGCTCCTGAACTTATCTCTATATCTACTATAAAATATACAATGGTGCGAACATTACAAGTTTTATTATGTTCCACAGGAAATCAAATGGGTTTTTTTTTAAAGTTCACACTAAAGTTACTAATTTTCCCCATCTAATTTCTTTCTCAGACAAGTTAAAAACCCACTTTTGGAATAAATTTCAGTGAAATCAACAATAATTCACTCCGGTCAGAAATGACTAAATTCTAAATATTTGACTTCTGGCAAATTAATTATCATGCTACCATCCATTCAAAATAACATTAATGTCTTTTTTTTTTTTTTTTTTTTGGTACCAGGGATTGAACCCAGGGCACATTACCACTGAGCCACATCCCCAGTCCTTTTCTGTATTTTATTTAGAAACAGGTTCTCACTGAGTTGCTTAGGGCCTCCCTAAGTTGCTGAGTCCAGCTTTGAACTTTCGATTCTCCTGCCTCAGCCTCCTGAGCTGCTGGGATTTTAGGCATATGCCACCTTGATGAGCTGCTGGGATTTTAGGCATATGCCACCTTGCCCATCAACATTAATGTCTTATACCTATTTAAAAAAGAATTTTAGAGAACTACTTTCTCAAGGGCAATGATCCTAACTATTTTACATTCTTATTACACAGCTATGAATATTACCACACACAGAAAGAAAATTCATAAGTAGTGTCCGATTACAATGATGATTATAATTTTATTTTTATTAAAATGTGTTTGAAGTAATTCATGTTTATTATAAAAATTTTAATAATAACAATAATATACAAAGTGAAGTCACCTATGTCTTGCCCTTTGCTCACAGGTAGGTGCGGTTAACTATTTCTTTTATATATTTCTCAATGCATCGTCTATGAATGTATGAGTTTAGATGCATCCCATTATTTTACAAATATAGGATCATACTATACACAGTATTTTGCAACTTTCTTTATTCACTTAATAATGTGTCGTGAACAGTTTTTAATGTTCTTACTCATAAAACTCCCCTTTATTTTTAAGGCTTTTTTTTTTTTCGATATAAAGCAGTTTATTTGAGCAATTCCAATACTGATGGATATTAAGATTATTTTTCCTCCAGTTTTTCCCTATTATAAACAAGACCCAGTGAAGTCCTTATGTACTTTTACAGGGTCAATGCATAGCAAAGAACTTCCTAGGTCAAAGAATATACTCAAAACTTTAACATGTATGGCTAAACTACCCTCAGTCAACTGCCCAATACTACTGCTGACAGTCACAGGAATACCTATTTCCCCTCTTGCACTCTCTAACAAAAAAATATATCAGTCCTTGTTCTTTTTGACTATTTGATATAATTTTAATCTGATTAAATCCACTATGATCATTCTGGCTTTATAATTAGATATTCCAATGTTAATTGTTAGGCACTCACATGATTTTCAGTTCTCTACAAATATGACAAAGTAAATTATTTGGCAAAAGATGCTTCCAAAGACATAAATTTTATTGTAAAATAAACCATTAATGTAAAAATTTAGAAAAAAATATACAAATATATATACTTTTTATATATAAGCCAAATACAAAAAATTAGAGATAATTTTATACACAAATATAAAGAATACAATAAAATAATTTATACTATCACTCAAGAGATAATTTAAACTTTTATTATCTGCATTACATAATATACATTAATTGCTTCTCTCAAATATAATATACCATATTCAATTTTATATCTTGTTCTATCAAATAAAGATAACGGAAATAGTTTTCCTCAAAATATTATTCTTTTAAAAACATGATTTTTATTTAACAGTTTTTAGATGAGATTTACTTCTTACTTTTCATTATTACAAATAATGTAGAAAAGCACCATTATATTTGTGAGTATTTCCTTGGGTCAAATAAATTCCTCAAAGTTTGGAACAGGAATAGTTAAACAGGTTCTTCACTTTAAAATAATGAACAATGTGTTTGTAATACCAAGTCCTTAGGTTTCTATAATCTATTCCATACATCCCCATATATACATAGGTAACTCTTCATTTTCTTAGGACATGACATGTACATGGTCTCATTAGATGAGAGCATCTGAATAATAATTTAGCAAACTTTAGTTTTTTGTATATTCACAAATGATGGTCTTGTACCAGGCTACTGAGGAGTACCTATGAAATTCCTGAAACAGAAAACATACTGGCCAAATTCTCTGATAGGTATGAACAACCAAAAGAATTCTACACATGCCGAAATTTGGAAAATACTTACAAAAATCATTTGGGTTAAAGGAAAAAATCAAAGTGGAAATCACCAACAGCTTACAAATGACTAAAACTTACGTGCTACTGGAAAAGTAGTACTCAAGAAAATTTACATGCTTACAGGTCTGTTGAAAAGATAAAATGAAAAGTGTCCGACAGTTTCAATTCCAAAAGCTATAAAAGGGGAAAAAATAAATAAATAGAACAGAAAATTTAAGAAAGAAAAGACAGTAGAATTGATCTATAAAACCCAAATCTGGTAATTTGCAAAAACAAATAAAGCCAATATACCTATGACAAAATACATTTCAAAAGGATAATAAAATTAGTTATTAAGTTCAAGTACTATAAAATAATTTTAATATGATTGAAATAATAAACAAAATAGAGATTTTTCCCGGGAATATACAATTGCCAAAATTAGCTCAAGGAAAAGAAAGCCACTGATATAGATAGTTTAGAAAATATCAAAAAAGTAGTCAAATACCTATTCCTTTAAAAGGCATCACACTCAGGTCATTTTAGGTGAACTATACCTAACTTTCCAAGAACAGGTAAGTTCTGTAATATGAATAATTCAGAAACATAAGAAAAAAAAACAGAATGACATTCAATTTATTTCATGAGTCTAGCACAGGGCTTCTCAAACTTAGCATTCCTGACATTCTATATAGAATCATTATGTAGAGGTGGAGGAGAAGTCATCCTGTGTATTGTAGGGTTTAGCATAATCCTGATATTTAAACCAGAAAATTACAAAACACAGAAAGAACACCATGATAATTTATACCTATGAATAAAGAATCAAAAGGACTAAATAAAATATTGGCTAATTGATATATCAAGAATAATGAGAAATTATTCCAGAATTGTAATGGTAACTTTATGAGAGAAAATTCTATAAGGGCAATTAATACATGAAAAAATGGAAGGAGAAAAACTATATCATTGTATTAACTAACCATCACAGAGAAAAGGATGTGATAAAATGCAAAGCACATTCATTTCAAAAATCTTTTAACAAACTAGAAATACAAGTTTTCCTTAATTGGAAAAAGGGGGTCTAGAAGAAACTACTGGCAAACTTTTTATTTAATAATGAAAGACTAGAAGCTTCTCAATTGAAGAATAAGATTTGTATAAGCCAAAGTAGTATCTCAAGAAAAAAGCAATATAAAATACACACATTAGTACGAAAGATACAAGACTACCTTCATAGATTTTTAAACTGCCTACATGAAGAGCCAAGGGAAACAACTGGCAAACCATTAGATCTACAAGGATGTCAGCAAGATCAAATATAACACCAAACTCAGAGTTCATGAGCTCTTATGTATATTAGCAATAATCAACTAGAAAAAAATAAATAGAAATAAAGTTGTGGTTCATCGATACAGAGCTCACCTAGCACATGCGAGGCACTGGGTTTGATCCTCAGCACCACATAAAAATAAATAAATAAAATAAAGGTATTGTGTCTTACCTACAACTAAAAAAAAAATTAAAAAATAACAATTTAAAATGCCTGATATGCAATTCTCTTATGGAAAAAAAACATAAAACTTTACTGAAAGACATCAAGCCTTGTTCCTAAACAGAATGATTCAATATAATAAAGATGCTATTTTTCCCCATGTTAATTTATAAATTTAAGGTAATCCCTGACAAGTCTGCAAATTTTCAAGGAATCTTAGAAACTAATACAAAAAATTAAAGCAAATGAAGATAAGAGAGTTCAGGCAGTTTCCAATAGAACAAAGTCTTGCCCTACAAAATCACAACTACAAAAAAAAAAAATGTGAAGATACCCTAATTAAGACAGCATAATACCCGTGCAGGGCTAGATGACCAGATTGACAGAACAGAACACAAACTCGAGGAACCATCTATTGAATACAAGGGAATTCAAATTATAATCAAGGTGCATCCCAAAGGACGGGAAGAGGATTATCTACTCAACAAAATAACAGGCTGTCCATTTGCAAAAAAATAAAAATACAACATAATTAAATCTCTTCTTCATATAAATCATATACTCAAAAAATATTTCAGAGTAATTAAAGACCTAAACCTAAAATAACACACAAGTAGGACTGACTACATAATTAGTGTGGCCCAGAAAAAAAATGAAAATTCAAGACTTTCAAGAGAGCAATGGCAGAGAATTAAAGTGGAGATAAGGATGGTGGAGTTGCTGAGCATGAGGAAAGACAAATTTGACTACACTTAAGTTTAAAACTTCTGCCTGACAAAAGACACCATGAACAAAGCTAAAGATAAGCCACTGAGGAAGGAGACCTCTACAACCCATATGAGGCAGAAGATTAACATTCCAAATATAGAAAGAATGCCCATCAATCAATAAGAAATAGATAACCCAATATTTAAAAGTGAGTTAAGGGATATTTAAGGATATCTTGCAGAAGAGGAAGTAACAGTGCTGTTAAACATGAAAAATCCCTTGGGCCTCATAAGTCTCATGCAAATGCAAATGCAAATCAAACAAGAACTTGTGGGTTTGTTTGGTTTTTTTAATTGTTTCTGTGGTGCTCAGGATCAAACCCAGGTCCTCATGTGCATTAAGTAAGTGTCTGCCACTGAGCTACACCTCCCATCCCAAGAGATATTTTTTTAACCACAGAAAAGTTGATGACATCCAGTAATGGTGATGTGCAGCGAAACTGCTAGTAGGAGGACACAGTGGGACTTTCAAAGGGACAGCCTGGCAGTATGAAAGCACACGTTCTACCCAACAATTCTTTCCCTTGCTTTTCTATCCCAAAGCTTTCTACATGCATGTCTGCAAGCAATCATGTGCTAGGTTTCTACTGCCTAATTGCTCATAATAGCAAATAATAAGAGAAAAACTAGGTGGCCTTCAAGAAGGGAACAGTTAAATCAATTATGAAACATCAAATACTTTGCAATATGTGCATATAATAAATGCTCTGCAACAGTTACAAAGAATGGTGTAGAACCCTACACAAATAGACATGAAAAGCTCTCCAAGATATATTTTTAAGGGAAAAAAATTAAATTGTAGAAAAATAAGGTATGCTATTATTATTTAAGATTTTCTTTGAGAAACCACACATCCAAACTACATATTTCCACAAGAACATAGGTGTATTTATTAAATACTTAGAAAAAGAGACTTCGGGGCTAGGACAACACCCACCAAACAGTAGTGTCCTCTCTGGAAAGAAATAGGATTAAGTGATGGTCAAAGACAATTTTAGATGAATCTATAAAGTATGGATTTTTTTACATTAACATATTCATAAGTTATTAATAGAATTAAAAATGCCATTTAAAGTATGTAAGCATGAGCATTGCCTATCCTGAAGATGGGTGCTGTGCTAATGCACTCCATCTGGAGAGCACCACTTTCAACTGTCTTATGCCAACAGCGGTCTTTGCATCTCAGAAAGAAGAAAGAAGCTCAAGTACTCTCTAGAGACCTCCAGGGAAGAAATTTTGTGAAATATGCTTATTTCTCATTTCTCCTTCATATAAGCAGAATTAATTATTAAGTGACCAACACCACAAATCCTCCCAAAACTTGTATTGCTTGGATGCTCTTTCATGGTTTATGGCAAACTATGGTAATACAGTTGACTTGGACACCAGTTGGCAAGTTCATCTCTAAGTTGAATAGCAGAAATATTTTAGATATGTTCGTGAAACATAGTAGAGTTTTTCAAAAACTCATTCAGTATACTTAGTACATTCAAACTGTGAGATTTGCTCCCTGGTATATAAATAGAATGATATTTTTAAATTCATGGGATAGAGAATTTGTTCTCTATCATTTTCTCACCTGAATAAAAGTTTTAAAGAGATGTTCATAATTTTACTCAGTTGATAATAAATTCACTTACTCATTAGACGTTATATCTCTCTCACTGAACATGCTACATACCTCTAAAATCTCTTCCATTCCATTACTGAAACCAGTGAGTGAATACTAACACTTTTTTTAAAAAAAATAACAGCTTTTCACACATATATATTATATATATATATATAATTCACACATCACACAATTCAACTATTAAGGTGTACAATTAAATGACTTTTAGTATATTTACAGAGTTCCATAATCATCACCAAAGTCAATTTTAGAATGTTTTTATCACCCTAAAAATAAACCTCACATCCATTAGCAAGCATATCCCATGCCCCCAAACACCCACTCCAGCCCTAGGCAACAACAATCTACTTTCTGTCTCCGTAGGGTTGTCCTGTTCTATATTCATACCAACGGGATCATAAACATATAGCCTTTTTGTATTTGGCTTCTTTTATTCGGCATGATATTTTTAAGGTTCATTCCCAGTACATCATGTATCAGTACTTCATTTCTTTTTATTGTCGAAAAATATTCCACAATAAGGATTTACATATTTTATTTATTTAGTCATTAGTTTATGTATATTTGGGTTGTTTTTACTATTCAACTATATTTGGGTTGTTTTTAGACTATTAAGAACAATCTTATTAAAAACATTCCTGAAGGTGCTGGGTTTGTGACTCAGTAGTAGAGTACTGGCCTAGCATGTGTGAGCATTGGTTTTAATCCTCAGCACCACATAAAAATAAGTAGAATAAAATAAAGGTATTATGTCCATCTAAAACAACACAAAACAAAAAATTCCTAAAGAAGTCAAAATGCTTTCTAAGAAAAACTAAGCACTTCTATGTAAATGTCTGATAGTTAATCTAGAAAGTAGAACAATTAAAGTATATGTTTTTCTTTATTCATCCCTAACAAATAATCCTTAATGAATCAAATGATCCATTTTATAAAAAAAATAAAAAATAAAAATTTATGGATATCATACTAACCCAAATTAACTTCCAAATTAATCATATCTTAAATGCTAAATTATAAGAAATGAATTTTTGTAACTGGACAAATATCTTGGCCAGAAATTAAGTTTTTTATTAGAATTTCTGAAGAGAAAGGGCTTTCTGAAATGTAGTGGGGGAAGGAGGACAAAACTCTTGCCAAACTCTGGGTGTATTAGTCAGTTTCTTGTCACTGTAACAAAATACGAGAGAATAACAACTTGAAGGAGGAAATTTTTATTTTGGCTCATAATTTCAGAGGTTCCAGTCCACAGCCAACTGGATCCACTGCTTTTAGGCTTGTGGTAAAGTGGAAACATCATGGCAGAAGGGCATGGAGGAAGAAAGCTGCTCACCTCATGGCAGCAAAGAAACAGAGGGGGAAAAGGGCCATAGTCAAAATATTCCCTTTCCAGATATGCTCCAGGATCTACTTCCTCCAATTAGGTCCCAGCCTCCTGAAGTTTCCACCACCTCCCTGTGGCATCACCAGCTGGAGACCAAGCTTTCAATACTGTGGAGTATCCTTTGGGGGATAGTCCAGAGCCAAACTATAATACTAGGGTAATTATGAACATTTTGGTGGCAAACATACGTTGAAATCTGACTCAGAATGAATTTTCATAAGTTATTTGAAATACTAAAATACTTGGAGATAAAACAATTAAAAAGCAGAGAATTTTCTATTTCTAAACACTTCTACCCCCATGAATATAATGAAATGCCCTCCAAGAGTGCATAGTACCAGACAGATAATAGGATGTGTTCATTCAGAGGATTTTCAGATGGGTCCTTCTGACAGTCTCAGTACAAATCTTTATTCCTTCAGCACCATTTCCTGAGTATGTTTCCAAAGTCATAAGCAGCATCTCTTCTCCTAAGGAGCTCACATCTTATATGGTCCCATCTAACAAATGAGAGAGCTTAGGAACATCTTCATTTATTGCTATTTTAGCAAGGTTGAGCTCCCCCACAAAATAATGATGATTTATAAAAATAAACCTTTAATCTTATATTCATTCATTTGCTCTTTTTATGTGAGAAAATCAATATAAAAGAAAGGCTCTACCTAATTATTATCCAACTAAAAGGCAGATGGAAAAGAACTATTAATAATTTTAAGTGCTATTATAAGAAATTTGAAGTAAAGTTGTTTATGACAGGTCTAAAAACTTAAGAACTTTCTGATCAGTTATTTAAGAGTAACTATGGAATCAAAGGGAAGAAGTCACACTGTATTTCACTATAGGCAAGTAAACTATACAGCCATAACAAGAAAAATAATTTAAAGCAATGATAAGAAAACAGCCTACCATTACATTTTATTCCAAATGTTTCCATGTCCCAAATTTATTCTCTCATAAAAACTATAATGTGAATAGTCCTTATAATCTAAGATTAATCTATATAAACCCATTTAATACATAACTGAAATGATATACGCAGCCAACGTAAAAGGATAGGAAAATCACTATTAAAATACTACTAATTTAATCAAACAGAAAACAATTTAAATTCAATTAAAAAATAATTTCTAATACTTTTATTTTTATCCTCTTACTCAATCTAGTTCATGAAAAACAATAATGTTAACTGAAGGAGAATGAAGACTAGAAATGGTCCTCTGGGGGAATCCTGAAGGGCCCAGGAGAGGACCTAGGTGCTATGCCTGCTTCTACCTCAACCCCTTCCTTTTCTTCTATTCAAACCCCTCCAGGTGTCCATAATCCATCTAAATCTTTCTAGTTCCACAAAGGCCACCTCAGTTTGAAGGGATCCTAACTTAGACAAGATGCCTGCTGCTCTTACATGTTCTACTGTTTCTCTGGCAACTAACATTTACAGACTAGCACTGCTTCCTCCCTTGTTAGTAACAACTATCTGTGGGACATCAAAGGGACTGATGTGAGGGTAGAAGAAAGAAAAGGAATGAAACTCTTAAGAGATAACTAGTGAGGAGCTCTAAGAGCAAGGGAAGGAGGTCGCAGGAGAGAGTGCGTAGACCATCAGTGAGCCTGCAGGGGGTGGAGGGAAGAGATGAGTGGTATAGGGTCAGAAAGGCTTCCACTCCATTCATAAAATGTAACTATAAGCTCAAAGTCTACAGATTTGCTGTGGACAGAAAAAGAAAGAGGAACAGGATGGATATATGAATGTTGCTAATGTCAATAGCTATAACATATTCATTTATGAGCACCTTCTATAGAGAGGATACCTTTGGAGAGAAGGGAGATGAAGATTTTTCTGGTTCAAGGAATTTATAGCCTATGGGGGGAGAGTCAACATACAAACTGTAGTAAATTCAGAATGCATTAAGAACCACAAGAAATGTGGTGCTATAGGAGCACAAAGGGAGAGTGTGAGAATGGAAGGGAGCCAAAAGAACATTAGCTCATTCAGAAATATTTGTGGAGTGCCTGATATGTGCCAAGCAATGTTCCAGGTATTGTGGATATGATGAATAAATCAAATACTTCAGCTCTCATGGAAATTAACAATACAAACTTTAAAAATACAAATGAAATACGTGGCATGTTAGATGATAAAAGTGACATGACTCCCCTGGCTGCCAAGCCATGCAGCAGCCTATTGGCCCCAGCTGAGAAGCAGCAGCAGAGTGGTGGAGCAGCAGAATGGTAGCCCAGTGGGTTGGAGAGAAGACGGCAAATGCGTCCCGCAGCTGCGTGGAACCTCCCATGTAGGCCTGGTGGGCCTGATGCACTGCAAGCCAAGATGCACTGGCCTGTCATCGTTTGGTAGCCAGGCCTGGGCACAGTGCGGAGGCCTACTACAGAAGCCCACTCCACCCACTGCTACAGCCTAGAACTTGCAAGCAAGGCCATCATACTCCCTCAACCTGTTGTTTCTGCCACAGAAAGCCATGACATAGAATTAACACTGATTATATGCAAAGATATCTGTATTACACTGCTTTTTTTAGAATAATAATAATAATAATTTTAGAATAATCTTTTAAAATGTTACACATATTATGTGTAAAAGCAAAAGTCTAGATGAATATACACTAAAAAGGACAGACAGTATGATTTTCACTTCTTAATACTTTTCTGTGTTGTCTGATTTTTTATAGTAAATATGCATTGTTTGTAAAGCCTGAAAAATAATGTTATTGCCAATGAAGAAAGTGTGTTTTAAAGCTATTTCCTTTATAACTTGCTGTTCAAACTCCTCTCATGGGTAGGGCTCTCAGAATTGGCTGGCATTCCAGCTTTCTTGTAGTTCTTGCAGGTGGCTGTGGTAATACCCCAAGCAACTCTCACAAAGCCAATGTCAGAGAAAGGGTTTAGGGCTGGTTCAAAAGATAACTGTTCTCACAGTTAACAACACATGGAGACTCAGAGAAGCAACTTTTCACAAATAAAGTGTCTGATCTCAGAAGTACAAGAATATTATTCAGCTGGTATTTTTAAAATCACATCTGTTGGGCTGGGGTTGTGGCTCAGTGGTAGCGAGCTTGCCTAACATGTGTGAGGCACTGGGTTCCATCCTCAGCACCATATAAAAAAATAAAATAAAGGTATAAAAATCACATCTATCAAGATTGTCATTTGTGTCAAGGTGTCAGATTATAAGTAAAGCACCAATAATAATGTTTGAAAGAAGGAGGCAGCTAAGGACATGAAAGAGAGAGCAGAGAAAATGCTCAAGGGAAAGCCAACCAAAAACCAGTTTCAGCATCATACTTAATCCTTATTAATTCAATCTGGCTGGACAGCAAGCCATTATTAAGCTTGTTATTCTATGCTACATCCTACAAGGATGAAGATAAGTAAGGCGTGGCCCTGTTAGGACCACTATCATTTTCTAATGTGCGTTCTATAACACTAAAACAAACTCTTTTTCCCTTTATGAAGTGCAGGTCCACAAATGAAGTAAAAAATGGTTAATAACTTATCTTTCTCCTTACAAGTTTCATTTACGATTGTTTCTTTTATTTTTTGCTTTTAGGGAATGGAGGAAAGAATGGGATGAAGCAAGGAAGAAGAAAAACACAGAGAAAAAGATGGCAGAAATACAAGTGCAGGCAATACAAACACTGAGAACAAATATTATACTTGTAAATGAGAATGGAATGACTCAGAATAGAAAAGCAGCAAAGGTAATAAAGTCACACCTGGCTCTTTGCCAAGACAACAAGGAAGGCAACAGGAAACATGGAGCCACCATGAAGGATCATCCTGACCCCCAACTTCATTTGTGCTTCAGTTCTGAGAATGACACCAGTGACCCTGGAGGGAAGGATGTACTCCTCTTTCTTCAGGGTTGTTTTCTGACCTGCCAGTAGGAAAATATAAGGGAAAGATGGTCTGGAACCTTCCCCCTGCTGCCCTTTCCTCCCTCTGCTATACTGGCTGCAGAAAAGCCATTGACACAGTCTGATGTGGCAGGAACTCAGCCTCCAAAGAAATAAGAGGGTTGGTTTTCTCCACAAATAGTTACCAGCTCACATATGTTTGAACAAAAGAGGGTTATGGATCCTCCTCAGCAACTCCTTGCTTGAGATTTCCTGTACAGACTCAGTTGCACCCCAGGACAAGGAGACTTCAGACCAGGGGAGGGGAATTAGTAACTCAAGGAGACTCAGAGGAGCAACTTCCAACACACTCACCTATGTCATCCTAGGAATTCACAAACTCCTCAATTTTCTCTCACCTTTGCTCTTCCAGATAAAGCACATTCTATTTAACAAGTTTTTCACTGACTATACACTTGGCTAAACACAAAGGCTAAAAAATATATAGACAGTCCTTGCTTTTAAGGAGCTTATAATCTGTAAGTAAACATAAACAGAGAAGGGCAAATCTGAATTTTCCAAACTTTGTGACCCTGAATAAAGCGTAGAGTTTATTCAGGAACCCAAATACATTTATACACACACACATGCAAAATAGCATTTTTTCTTCTAGTCTGTTCAGTTCAGTTTCGTTGGATTTTTTTTTTTTTTAAACATGGATAACAAGCTGGGGTTGTGTCTCAGCAGTAGAGCACTCACCCAGCACATGCGAGGCCCTGGGTTCGATCCTCAGTACCACAGAAAAATAAATAAATAAAATAAAGGTATTGTGTCTAACTACAACTAAAAAATAAATTTTAAAAATATTCAAAAAATGGATCACAATTACAGACTGAGAAATAGACATGGTGCCATGGGAGAACAGAGGAACCCTGAAGCTGCCCAGATTCAGAGAGTGCCTTTTGGAGATGAAGTCTGGGCTGAGAGGAATAAAAGTGAGCCAAGTGAAGAAAGGAGAAAAGATGTTCCAAGCCCAGCAAAAGCATGCAGTGTGCTCAGCAGATCCACTGGCATGGGATACTTCCAGAGCTGACCTGTGATGCAGGGGGGCTGACAAACAGAGTTGTGAGTAGAGATGATCCAGAAGAGGGGTCCTGAGTGTCACAAAGAGGTGCTGTGGCCGGCACTATAGGGGCAGGGTCTGGGGGAGGAGCCTGGCACTTGGCTAAAGAATTTATCACAGAGAATCACCTGATCTACCTTTTCCCAAAACCACTCTAGATATGTGGTAGCTAAAATGAAGGAAGGCAAAAAAAGGAAGGAAAAAAGATTAGGTAAGAGGCTAATGCAACAGTAGAATTGAGAAGTGATGATATTTTTAACATATCATAAGTAAAGGGGACAGGGGGATCCCAGTGGTATGTCAGCAGGCAAGAGAGATAAATTTTGAGAGTCCCAAGCACACAGAAGGTAGTTAAAACTGTGAATACGGATGGAAAAGTGGTAAGAAAAACATGAGGCAAAAGACTGAACCCATGGGAGCTCCCTCCTCTCAGGAGCAAGAAAGGACAAGGATGTTGGAAAGAGATAGAAAGCCACTGACAGGGTGGGAAGCAAACTTACAGAGTACAGATGTGAAAGCCAAGGGTCTTCAGCATGGCCAGGCCCGCAAGCCTTCAAAATCTAAAGCAGACCTGGAGGCAGGGACCACAAGAACATCATTGAAGGAGGAGCAGCAGCCATCCCTCCTGAAGCATTTCTTGTAAGCTGGTACCATGCTAAGTGCATTATATATTATATTATGTATGTTACATATTTTATCACATTTGATCTTTATAACAAAAGAAGTGATTTCATCCTATTTTATAATGTGAGGCTTACAGAATAACTTACCTGATGTAACTCAATTAGTTTTGTAGCAGAACCAAGATTCAAGTCTCATCAATCTCATGCCAAGGCCAATTTTAAATGAACCCAATTTTACAGCACGGAACTTAGTTGTGGCCTTTGCAAAAGCAAGCACAATATGACATCATTGTGGGGACACGGGAAGAGTGATGGTAAGAAGAAGGTGGGGGAAGAATTGACCTTTCCTTCAATAAAAATGACAAGAAGGACACTAAACAGAGGGAGAGGACTGCTTTTGGATGTGAGCAGCAAATACTTTCAGAAGCTGAGTTAAAAGGGACAATGCAGATGGGCAAGGGCCAGATCTCAGATGGAGCTTCTGGTCTACTGAATGGACATCTCAGCCACTGCGGTTCAGGGAAAGGAAGGAGGGTGCTGCCTAGGTATTTTGCAAAAGATAGTAATCCAGTCATTCCCTGTCTTCCTGTCACTTAACAAATCCTTTTCTTATCTTCTGTGGTCTCCTCCAAACCATATTCATTTAGGATTTTGAATGCAAATGTGGCTTTTCATTTGTTTGTTTATAGGATAATCTTTTTCTTGTAGATTTGAAGACATCAGGTACCACTCACAACCTGCTTCTAGGTTATTCCCTCTGCTTCCCCAAGCCCCCCAGATGGGAATAGCTTCTCTGTTTCTTCTTCTTCCATACTGTCCTGGAAGCAAACATTTTGTTGAAGTTTTCTGAATGTGTTAATTTGCAGGAAAACAAATGGAGTGAAAATAGCAAAAAGTATCACCCCAATGAAAGCTGTCTCTAATATTCTGAGTCATGTGAAAAGAATGAGACTCTGGACTTTTGGGCATTCAGAGGCTCTACAACTCTATTATCATTTTTGTTGTGCTGAGGTCTACTCCATATTTATTGATTTTATTCCAGAAAAAATTTACTTTTTGATTGTTTTGCCTAGTTTGAATACTCTGCATGCAGCATTTGATAGCTTCCTCATTTTTTTATGTATTTGTGGTCTGTCTTGTTTACCAACGTCTGCCCAGAAGAAGAGACCTCCACAAGTAACTGTGGAATAAAAATGCTCTCTTTGGATCTGCCCACCATGAAGACCACCTCTTTTGAAGCAGAACAATGTAATCATGAAATCTGGCCAAGTGTTAGAGGCAGGACTCAAACTCACAACACTGGCCTCATTAGTTTCATGTACCAATAAATTCAACCAACAGACTTTTCTAAAATAAGCATTTAAGGAAAAAACTCCACAGGCTAAAGATTTATATGTTTCTAAATCAGCACAGACATAGAAGCTCTAGAAGACTAAACACTACTGGTTTGGATCCATTCAAATCCCAACAACTGTTAGACTCTTGCCTTAGCAAAAAATACGACAAGCAAGTGTGAGAGACCACCCATTCACCCTCAGCTACCTACAGTGGAATTATACTCCCAGCATGCCCACAGGTATCTGTGGGCCTCAGTTGATTTTAGGAAGCTACAACATAAATCAGGGATTCACAATATTCCTAGAAATGTATATATTTAGGCAAAGATAAGATAAGATGATTCAGGGAAACCATATAGCTAGTGGGTAAATTTCAAAAATTAGAAATAAAACTAATATCCTCCCATAAACACTTGTATATTTTTTCCTCATGTTTCTGAATTATTTTGCTCTAATTTTGGGAATGACAGTGTTTGTTTCCAGAACAAACATGGACACAATAAACAGAATAGAACAAACATGGAAG
Source organism: Marmota monax (assembly GCF_021218885.2). NCBI lineage: Eukaryota > Metazoa > Chordata > Mammalia > Rodentia > Sciuridae > Marmota > Marmota monax. The sequence goes on along the minus strand of NW_026693008.1, from coordinate 15,249,913 downwards.
CTGTAAACTGAATGGGAATCCTTGATTTAAAGAACTCAAGTGTGTCTGGGTGGGACACCACAAAAGGAGAAAGGGGTCAGGGAGAAGAAGTCCAAAAGACGTTTCATTGCTCCAGGTATTTCCAAGAAGGAATCCAGCTATGACAAATCCCAGTATGCTGAGACAATGCTTCTAAATGCTACTTTGCACTATATGTACAACCAAAAAATGGGTTATTAATTCCCGGTTTCATTGGGAAATGTATTCAAACAAGCTTCAATCAAAATCTGTTAGAAAAAAAAAAATCTTAATAAACGATCATCACAAGTGGATTGCTTTCTCAAGCTGTGGCTTTGGCTCCCCCTCCCACAGGCTGGTCCACTCCTGCTACAAGTTAGACAGAGGGTAAAGAGAGCTGAGGCTTCTTGTATTTCTTTCCAAATGCTTTTTCTGTTTCTATAATACCTTCTCTTCTCCCTGTACACAGTGATTATTGAAATGATCACTGGAAGTTGACTATAAATCTAAGTTCTAATTATTATTTTATAGTCCTTTAAAAATGAATTAAAGCACAGAAACAGTTCATCTTAATCTAATTATCCAAAAGCTTTGTAAAATCATCAAAACTTTTAAAAAAACAGATCCAAACATGATTAACTGTTTGTCCTGTATAAGCAAGGCAATGTTTTTGGCAGAAGATTTATACTTCACTCCAGTTAATTAGTAAAAGTACATTTAACAATGAATTAACATTGCATTATGTTGTATTATATTGGCAGTTTTGTGCTTGAAAGTAGTACTAAAAATTATGTAAGACAAGTACATTTGAACACGGAACATCAAATTACACCTCAATTACTACCTTTCAAACCAACTTCTCATAAGCAATTTCTATTGCATTATTTAAAAATTCAATTTTAAACCATAACCTGTTATCCAAAATTAATGCAAGTATAACATCCACTGCTAGAGACTGTCTGGGACATGGCTGTTTCAGTTTCTGTTTGATCTGTACTGTCAGTGTTAATGAAAGGAGGCATCTTTTAAAAAGAGCAACAGTGAACCATATGCAAGAAAAACACACACCACTAATTTCTAGTCAAGTGTATAACTTGTAGTCATTAAAACATGCAGTCAAGCAAGGGTTTAGTTACAGGCTTTGGTTTATTTTCCAGATTTTCCACAGCAGGTGGGTGTTTCATCTGAATCGGTCAACTGTCCATAGAAGGCCACAGCCAGCAAATCTTGTGAGGCCAGCACAGTTGAGAAGGGCAGATGAACATCTTAGGAAGGAAGCTTCCTGTCCTTTGGTTAAGGCCATTAGCAGGGCAAACGGCTAAACGTAATGACCATAACCGATTCACCACAGAAGTACCATGTGATTCCTGCCCTTCACCTGGTATGAATTGAGAACACTATTTCTAGAAAATCACCTCCCAGACTCTCAGCATGTCCTTAGGTCTCAGTTCACTGGTTTCATTTTCAATACAACAAATTTGGTTAGTGACTCTGAGTGCTATGAAATTTAATTGAAGTTTAGTTAAAGTGTTCCTTCTAGCAGTCTATTCTTACCTTGAAGACTACTATCTGACTTGAGAGTAGACCATATATTTAATAAAAGTCAAACATAACTTCTGAGCTGACCAATCTTACCTCTTCTGCATTGATCATATCAGTGGTTGCCCTCAAGGGGACGTCTGGCAATATCTGGGGGCATTTTTTAATTGCCTGGGCTGGGGTGAAGATTCACTGCATCTGGTGGGTAGAGACCGGTAATGTAATGTCACGAAACATCCTATAATAACAAAGGTCAGACCCACACCACTAAGAATTATTCAGCCCAAAATGTCAATGATGCTGAGGCTAAAAACTCCTGGGCCATAAAGATAAGATTTAAGGGTTAATACTCACACCTGGACAACATCAGAAAACCCATGCCATTTAAGAAAAAAAAAAATGACTACCAACATCCTTATTTTCCTGATCTCTGTATGCCAAGAGTAGGCAATTACAGCCTTGCTTTTTGAAAAAAATAGCCCAATGAGAAAAATGTATTTACAAAGTCATATATTCACTTTCATGGTTAGCCCACCACCTTAAAAAATAAACCTATGCCCCCCTGAAAATACAACTTTTTGTTCTTTCAGGAGTGAAATTACACTTCAACTTTCCAAACATTCAAGTAAAAAGATAAACATTTAACACATCATGATTGCTTGTTTGCTTTTATTTCTTTCCACCCTTTTTTTTTTTTAACTAGCCTGCAAAAACACAGAACAGATGAACCACAGAGTTTATCAAACAGATACACATGGCATTCTGGGTGGCCTGAAAGCCACCCAACCCCACCTCACTCTTGCAAACAGCGTTTACTAGGAACCAAGGTCTCACTCAGAGCCAATGGTACATGCTAAATGTGGACAACACAGCCCCTCTGAGCCAAGCTCATAAAAACAGTCCTATCATTAGGCTTCAATCTCTAAAATTTCTCATAAACAGGCAAAACAGGGCAATGCTTTCTCTCAGGAAAACCCAATCAAGCTCTATGATTTAAAAAATAAATAAATAAACTTCCACTAGGTACCTAAAATTTTTCTAAATGTTTAGAAAATGTTTATCTTGCTGTCAAATGATAAATGTCAGTGAGTGTGGCATTTTATTTCCTAAGATTCCTTAAGTCATTGTGAGGCTTTGGGTCAAGACTCTACCATCTTTGGTCTTGTTCTGATTGATACCACCAATGGTCATCTTGTATGTTCTGTATAGAAAAGAATCTTCCAAAAGGACCAAGATTATAGCTACCATGGACCTGAAAAGTTATTTCAATGTTAATTATATTTCAAAGCAGAAGGATAATTTTGAACTTTAAGTTGCAACCACACAAACCATTGGCAATGTTTTATGACCTGGATTTTCTCATAAACTCCAGATTTCAAACATTCTATTCTTTTGACTATGTTTAACTAGTAATGCCTCCAAAATTCTAATATTTTCACATTTAATTTCAAAGACTGTCTCCTTCACACAAATTGCATAAAACTCATTATACCAAGTTGTCCTGATTTGGGGTTCACAAAAAATATATACTTTTTACCTTTTTTTAAACTATTGGAAACTAAAAAAAAAGTACTTTTCATAAAACATACTTTGTATTTTTAAAAAGTCTAAAAAATTAAAGATTTAAAGGTAAAAAATGGAAATAAATGTAAATACTTATATAAATCCCAAAATTTATACAACTTGGGGTTGAGAAAGAACTTTCTTGACTCTAAAGGCAAACATCCTGAGAAAAACATTTTATTACATTAAAAAAACTTTCTGATCAATAAAATAACATAAGCAAAAGTAAGTCAGATGTTGTGACACACATCTGTAATCCCACTTTCTCGAGAAGGTGAGGCAGAAGGATTGCAAGTTCAAGACCAGCCTCAGCAACTTACGGAGACTGTCTCAAAATAAAAAAAGTGTAAAAATAAAAAGGGCTGGGGATACAATTCAGTGTTATAGTATTCCCTAAGTTTAAAAAAAAAGTAAACAAAATAACAAGCTAGAGAAATGCTCCAACAAATAGAAAAAACAAAGGACTAAACAATTAGAAATCAAGAAAACAAAACATCTCAAAAGAAAAATAAGCAACAAAAAATCCTAGAAATATACAATTCATAGAAATATAGTCAATAAACATGAAGAACTTCAACCAAACCAGAATATACAGAAATGCAAATTAAAACATCAAAAAAGATGTACTTTCTGCGTATCAAATTAGTGTCAATTCATAGCAATAACAGTAAGCTTGAAGCAGAGTCCTAATTGCTAGTAGACATGTAAAAGTGATACATTAGCCTTTCTGGAGGCATTCTGATTACATTATTTAAAAATTTCAAAAATCTATTTACTTTGACTCAGCAATTTCATTCCAGCATTTATCCAAAAGAAATAATGGAGAGGTTCATAAAGATGCATGAATAATCCACTGCTTATATGGTTTTGTTAAAGTTGAGCAATGAGAGGGCTGTCTCTTTGCCTCTACACTGGAATCTCACAACCACTACACCCTGATGAGTCCGAAGCCTCAAGGGCTCTTCAACTCCTACTTCTCCACCCTCATTATCATTATCAATGCAGGTCACAATCACTTCTCACCTGGATTACCGAAACAGTTTCCTAAATAATGTCATATCCCTTTCTAGTTCATTTTCCACCTGGCAGGGTGAAATATTAAAAACAGAAGTCAGATAACTTCATATCCCTGGTAAAAAAAAAAAAAAAAAAAAAAAAAAAAAAAAACCTCTAACAGCCTCCCACAGCTTTAAATTTAAACTTCTTAATGCTTGGGGAGAGGTATGGCTCTCCTGACCCTTAATAACCTTGCAAGCCTCATCTCCCCACCCCACACAGACACACTTGAAGATCCTCAAAGAGGCTGCACTGGTCTCTGGATGCACTGCTATTCCCTATCCTAGAACATGGCTTCTCACACTATTCCACCCTTTCCTACCTACCCTCCTCAAAACACATTCTTCGGTGCTCAGCTTAGTAGGCTCTCCCTGAGGTCAGCCTTTTTAGGGAGATGTAGCAGCTAGGTACCTATTGTCCACTGCACATTGCACTTATCCAAAACTCACAGCACTGACCACACTACATTAGAATGAGGCGTTTAGCTGTGAGTCATTAGTTTATAGGCATCTCAGGTCAGCTTTCTCACTGGTGGTCTTCTCAGAGGACATAAAATTCTTAGTAAGCCCAATAGCCAGCTCCTTCCCTTGTTCTTACACAGAGTCCCCCTGAGTCCACACCACCAATCACATTTCCTTTACACATGACATATCCAACTATCCTGTACCACAGAACATTTTTTTGGGGGCGGGGGGCAGTTGCCTGATGTATTGAAGTTATCCATTTTATAGACAGTTTTAATGATTCTTTTATCTTTGTTGGTTCTCCTTTAAGTCTTTTTTTCTTAATATTTTTTTAGCTGTAGATGGACACAATACCTTTATTTTATTTGTTCATTTTTATGTGTTATGGGGGATCCAACCCAGGGCCTCACACATACTAGGCAAGCGCTCTACCACTGAGCCACAACCTCATCCCCTCCTTTAAGTCTTATGGATGTGATTTTTCTTTGTTTTAGAAGCAGAGATCCTACATGGTTCTCTTTGTTCTTTTATCTTGGGCAAATTATATATCCTATCAACAGAGTACATTATAGGTCTACTTTCACAAACTAAGAAGGGAATTTTAAAAATAGTTCCTTTAGTCTAGCACTTTTAGTAATAATCAAAGATAGAAAGCGATCTAAATCTTCCTCAAGAGGAAACTAGTTAAGTAAATCATTCAAACATACAATGGAGTACTGTGCTGCCCTAAGAATAAGAAACTCAGTTATGTACTGTCTTAAAAAGCATCAGGAAGTAATGTAAGGTTAAAAAAAAAAGAAGAAAGTGAAGTGCTGGACAATTATTATGATATGCTGTCATTGGTATAAAAAGCAGGCGCAAATTGGGCGTGGTGGCAGACACTTGTAATCCCAGTGGCTCAGGAGGCTGAGGCAGGAGGATCACTTCCAGTTCAAAGCCAGTATCAGCAACTTAGCAAGGCACTTAGCAACTCAGTGAGACCCAGTCTCTAAATAAAATATTTTTTAAAAGAGCTGGGGATGTGGCTCAGTGGTTAAGCATCCTGGGTTCAATCCCCAGTACCTACCCCTCCCCCCCCCAAAAAAAAAAAAGCAGGCCCATGCATACATATCCTGGCTTATGCATTGACTCTGTCTTGTGGGGGAGGGAAGCTAGGTGGCTCTAAAACAAAGCTGTTAAATCTAATCATTAATTTTTTTAAAAGGTACCCTTAATTCATTATTATCCAAAACATTGGAGAAGAATAATGAATATTCAAAAAAAAATTTAAGTGAAAATGATTCAGCCCAGTTGTCTCATGGAGCCATCAATTGAAATAATTAGAATGAAGAGGAAGACATCTCCTGTATAATCTGCCATCCAGCCTTATTAGTACACTACATATCTCAATAATGGCATATTTTGATTTTTATGTAAGTAAACAGGTATAAATGTTTGACAAAACTGTTTAGATATAAAGCACAAAGGCTACTCTCCTCCTCCCTCCAAAAACAAAACAAAAACCCTACAATTTCAGAATTGGAAACTGAACTCTTTTGGAAATTGGAAATTGAAAACTCTTGAATGAAGGTGCCCAATGGCAGCAGTAGTGCCATATTCCCTGTTAGGTGATTTCCAGTATCTCACTGGGGGACTGCTGCCTCCTCTCTTGGGCCAACTTTGCTCCTCTTTCTCAGTCCTTCACCCCAATGTCCAGAGCAGCAGCCACTCTACAATATACGCCTGCTGTTTAACTATACTTAAGTACATTTCATTTTCTTAGAGGCAATGTGAAACTAGGACAGTTTCTTTTCTGAAAGTGGTGCTGGAATCAGCTTTAAAGGAAAAGCAAAGCTATGAATTTGTGCAGAACAAAATACTAACTATAAATTCTAATTTCATGGCTCATATTACTATAAAAAATTAAGGGAGGGACTAAAGAAAACAAAAAGAAGAAATAAAAGAGAGAAAACCTTCACTCTGATGGGCTTTTTCTTTCTCTTTGACTTGGCTCAGCCATCATGGCAGGACTGAGAGGGTGGGGCTGTTTTCCTCTTAATTAGTACTGGCTTCCAGGCTCCATCCACAACTAAGTTAAAATTCATGCCTGAGGTTTATTTTTCCTACATCTTAAAGACACATAATAGGCTCTGGAGCTCCTATGTTTGCTAGCACTGACTGGGTATCATGCATCATGCTCCCCAGGAAAGCCAGCTTCTGACTGTAGAGAGAAGGACCTTTCCTTAAGGAGAATTACAATGCAGAGAGCAAATTCTGCAGAATTCCTAACAAAATAACTATGAAACTATGAAAATCCTACTTCTTGTTCTAATCCCTTGATGAAAATAAATTACCTCTAAAACAAAGCTGTTAAATCTAATCATTAAATTTTTAAAGGGTACCCTTAATTCATTATTATCCAAAACATTGGAGAAGAATAATGAATATTCAAAAAAAAATTAAGTGAAAATGAAAGATTCAGCCCAGTTGTCTCATGGAGCCATCAATTGAAATAATATTCATAAGTTATTACCAAAAAAAATTACTAAGCTGAAATAAAGATACTGAAAACTTAGTCTTGAGACCTCACATATGATTATAATTGATACTACATAAACCACTTAGAAGAATAATTTTCAAATCTAGGTTTATCAGATATATCTAAGTTCAGGTTCAACTAAACATTAACTGAGAGCTCTTTAAGTTTTGATGGCTATAACTATAGACTGGATGTTTTAAACAACAGAAATATGTTTCTCACAGTTGGGGGTTCCAAGGTACAGTGTGCTAGTGTGGTTGAATTCTAGTGAGGGCGTTTTTCCATGTTGGAGACAACTACCTTCTCCGTGAATCCTCACATAGTGAAAAGAGAGTAAGCTAGTTATGAGACCTCTTCTTACAAGAATACTAATCCCTTTCACCAAAGTTCCACTCTCATGATTGATTTACAAATCATCATACTTTGGATTAGATTGCAGCATATGAATGGTGGGGAAGGAAGGACACAAACATTCAACCTACAAAACAACTTATTCTACATTAGAATTTACTCTATGTCTTCACTGTGTAAAATGCATTAATATCCAGTACTGGATACTTGCCTGGGTTCAATCAGGTAATTAAGTGGCAAGAATCAAACTGGAACTGGCCCCTCAGACTCCAGTTCCTTTTCTCCATAAACAATATTTGTGAGATTTTCTTTTCTGTTTCTTTATGTCAATAAGAATTAATTAAATCGAATTTAGACAGAACACTGACAATGCAACCAGACTACCCTATCCCCTAAAAGTAATTTTAAAATTATTTTTAGAGGAACAGATTTTCATGTGTTTTTATCCCCTAAGTAAGAAAAACAAGAGGGAACAGATAAATAAAATGCTAAAAAGAGATCAAACAAAAGATAATACTGGTTACTTAATGGCTCCTTTTCTATTCCACATATCTTTTTCCAGTTTCAAGTCAATTTAATTTAGCCAATACTTTTGCTTACATATGTGCCAGACATGGATCTAAATACCAACTGGGTTCTTACTTTCAAGATCTCATCATCTAGCAGAAGAACCAGACCTGAAAACAAAAAATTACCAAACAATTTTTCATGACTTGTAGAGTAGAAAAGTAAATGACAATCTAGAGGAAGTGGTGAATTCATCTTCTTGGGCTGGGGACGGCTGCATTTATAGAGGAACCAGTAGAGACTGACCACCCTAAACGGCCATCTCAGAAAATGAAGTAACCCCATGGCCACTGGAGGTAAGCTAACAAGGAGATAAAGATGGTTCCCAGGTTTCTTGGGAGGCCATAAAGAAAAAACAGAATTCAGGAGAAAATCATGAAAGGCATTTGGAACACACTGAATCTCAGGCACCTGTAGAAGAGTTCCTTCCATAAGGCCCAAGAAAATAAGTGACTTGGGTTTAGGAGAGATGACAGGGTCCACAGATTTGAGTAGTCCCCAAGGAAGTTCACCAAAGTATCTCTTGTTTACTACTCTTGGTTCAATTTCTTAGAAAGGAACAGAAGCTGAAGAAGGCTGTATCAAAGGAAAAAAAAAATCAGTGAATTGTGGTAAAGCCCCAGGAGTTTAAGAAAACAATGCACTACAGCTCTTTTATTTGTAGCAGAGTTCTGATCAAAACACAGAGATATGATCAGCAAAGGTCCTATTCATACATTTGTGGGACTGTAGATCTACAGATAGAATAAATAACAATTAGGAAACTCTCAAACACAGCTGTTCACAATATTAGATCTTCCCCGCAGTAGTCGAGGGAGGGCCATTGTTTTCTCTCAGCCACAAGTATTTATGTTGTTGGAGCATTCCCTCAAATTTGGGTGTTCTTCCATCTACTCATGAAATCTTGCCTGTCTTCAAGATGAGGGGAACAAAAATAGGAACCGAAGTTCCTCAAGTTAATGGAGAAATAATCAAAAGCATATTCTCACCCACATTATATATTTTTTGGACTAAAAGAAAAGGAAATAAACTAGGAACATTTACTGTAGAAGAGTTCTCTTCGAGGTCCCAAGACAGAAGACACACCAGGCAAATTTTGGCCAGACAAATGACATTCTAAATTAAGTGTCACATGATTCTTCTGCATCCCTGGGCAAGTCACTTCCCACAGTATTTTTTTTGGTGTGTGTGTGTGTGTGTGTGTGTGTGTGTGTGTCGAGAGGCTTCTGCCTTCTGCAGAGTCTCTGAGAGCCTGAGGAGGTGACATGCCGTACTTAATCGAAGGAAAAGTCCATTACGCCCAAGGAGCTCAGGTTACTTGTCAGCCACACACAGTATCAACACATCAGCGGTCTGCCCATGCTCTTTTTTAAATTCATGCAGACAGCCTTCCTAGTTCAGACAGTGCCTACATCGGGGAAGGGAGAGCATTCTTCAAGTTTCAGAAGGACTCTGCTTCCCCAGACCTCCAGTATTTTAGGATGGTGGAAATTCCTCCTGGTCAGTAAAGGAGATTGGGAAAGAGGAAGGGTCTGTTATCACTAGTCAGAAAAACAATCTATCAATGGCTAGCAAAGAAGGAAGAAATGCTGGCATATACATCTATGTACATAGAAATCAAAATAAGAGACAATGGCTATAGTTCAAAACAGTTAGGTTTGAGGGCTTTTTTTTTTTAATGTTAAGAATGACTGTAGAGTGAGTCTGAATTCCAAAGTGACTCACAAGGTATTTCATAACTTTATGAAGATGCTCTGATTCTTGCCTGTCTTCTCAGGAGTCTCTTCTCTTTCCTTGTCTTTCGAGGATTTGAAAATTCATTATTTTTATAGAGAGAATGTCAGAATGGTTCACTAAACCCTGACTTTCAGGAACCTACAAATCTCAATTCCAGCAGTCTGTACACGCTCTAAGGCAAGTTCTTAGTTCAAAGGAGTTTCTTCCCTAGTTCCCGACTCTGATCGCCTCCTGCCTACCTCTCCAAGTGCCTTGTTTTCCTAGGCATCTCTGTCTCTTTGCTCTTATGAGCTTCTGCTTCACCATTTCCATCTCTCTTGGCTTCTGACCCTAGGCACTCTTGCGTAAGTCTCTCCTGCTGTTTCCCTTTAAACCTGTCCTCAAACTCCAACTCTCCAGCAACAGTCCTCCCCATCCCATTCACAACTGAGAAAATTTCTAAACTCACAGGCTCTACTGCTGCACCTCCTACTCACTCCTTGAACCATCCTTCCACTGCCAAGGTTATCTACACCTTCCACTAAGTGTTTCTGAGTCCTTGTTTTATTTGGTAATAATAACATCACCCAATATTTATCAAGCACTCTTTCTATGCCAAGCACAGGACTCCATACTTTCATACTTTAGCTAGGCTTCACAAGTTGAAGAAGTAGATCCTCCAATTTTATAAATTCTCCCCTTTCATAAATCTGGCCTTTGAGAAATAAGGTAACATGTGGTCAATGCCACACAGCCTGTGAGCTAGGCATGCAGGGTCTGAACACACCTGCAGCTCCGCAGCCCAACCCCTCAACCACTACAGCTTACAGCTTCCTTTCTGCAGCATCACACTGTGCCCTTCACCTGGCTCTATCTCCTTCTAGGTCTGCTCTTCCTCTGTGTATCCGTAAATATTGATGTTCCCACAGCTGCATCCTTGGCTTCTCATCCCTGCGATGCTCTCATCCGTCCCTTCCTCAATTATTATGCAATATAACACAAAATTGGCCCCTTATGCCAGTCTGTCACCCACACTTGATACCTCCAACAGATGCCTCCACTTCAACATGTCCAACACAGATTCAGCTCCTTAACCTAATTCAAGCTAAGCGTTCTTCCTGAGTGCTCTCTCAGCATCCAGGAGTGCCTCCCTCCTAGCACTAACCACACTGTTGTAGTTACCAGGTCTTTGCCTATCCTGTCAACTGTCATTGTCTTCTCAGTGCTTAATGCAGGAGCTAGTGATATGAGGTAGGTGCTTCCTTGGCAATTATAAAATTAGGTAGTGCAGCCTCTGGCTGATCACATCACATCCTTAGATCTCCATTTCCCCATCTGGAAAATGATGGAGCTGAAAAGGGGGAATGGAAAGGTATCCACCCTGCAAGCTGCCCTTTAAAAGAGGAACTGTGGTCAAATAAGTTGGGACGTGCTGCATATTCTCCCCTTGGCAATTTATAACAAGTAGTACATTACAAGTTCTAACAACATGTTGTTTAGATAAGGGTTTCCCAAACTTACTTGAACACAAAATCTTCTCTTCCTTGGGGACCCCAGACTCCCTTAAGTTTGAGTGGTGTTCCAAGGGGTGCACACTTTGACAAACATTTGAGCAGTGGTTCTCATGGTATATATGGGGAAGAGGCTACTGATGTCTAATGAGGAGAGGCCAGAGATATTGCTCAATATTCTAACAAAGCTCACACAACAAAGAAAGATCAACTCAAAATATCAAGGGTGCCTAGGTTGAGAAACCCTGTGCCAGACCAAGCTTTATTATCAGAATCCCTTACAGCTTTAAAACTTCAGATACCACCAAGTCATAAAAATTGTAACAAGATGATCCAGATGTAGACAATGGAACATCCTATTTAAAACAAAGACAGAGCAAGGATGCACTCTTTTTACTCTAACAAAAAATGTTTGATCATTATGTCTACTAATATTCAGAGCTATTTTCATTTTTGTCTTCAGTTATTTATTTCATATGCTTAAATTTTGCATTTTGTTGTCAATATTTTATTTGCTATATATTTGTAGCACTATAGCATGTGAAAAATACAACTGGAAAATTTTCACTTTATTTGGTCACTAGCTATAAAAAAAAAAAGCAAACAAAATTAAAGGGAAATGTGACAGTTGACACCATATTGTGCAATCAAATGTTTTGCAAACATTCTATGAAGAGTTCACCCAGTTCTTCCTTAAATAATAATTTATAAGAAGTGCTAAGAGGAATAATGATTTTTTAAACATTTCATTTTAACTTAAAAAATTGTTCAAAATTTCATTTGCCTTGGGGAAGAAGAAAAGGAAAAAAATGTTTTAATTTAACACTTATTAAGGATATAATGAATAACTACCAAACAATAATTTCAAGTTGATTTTATAGCTACCCTATTATTTCTCCACCTTAAAAAAAGTTTTTTATTGTAAATGACTTTGTTTGCTAAGTTAAAAATATGATTGATATGTTAAAGCAAAATAATTGCTATATTAAAATAAGTTTCATTTCTAAGTAGTATCACTGTACTTTAAAACATTATTCATTTTTCCAAAGCAAATTCTTGCAGTTAAAAAATGACATAAAAGTAATAATAATGATAATAATAGTTAAAGCTTATTGAGCACTTGGAAGTGCCAGATGCGTGTTTTTCCTACATGATCTCATTCCCATACTTACAAGAACACTTGGAAGTAGGCATTATTATTAATCCCATTTTATAGAGGAGGAAGCTAAGGTTTTTCAAGAAAGGCATTTATTCCTCGAAGTCACAATGCTAGGAAGTGGCAGAGCCAGCTGTTGAATCTGCCTACTTATGATTATGAATGACAGGTCTCTTTTTGTTTGTATAAGAACAAATTAAAGCTGATTAAGCAGAAATGCCAGCTATCATGAAGAATCAGCAGGTAATACAAAGAAGCCCTGGGGAGAAGGATCAAAAGAAAATTTTTTTTTTTTTACTATTTTCATGCAGACATTTTCCCTGAAAATTGTAGCATTTAAAATATATCTATCATTTATACAAGTGTGAACTTATAAGGCCCACTCCTTTGCTTTGTGAACTAGAAACAGTCACCTTCTAAGCAGAATGAACTGCTTTAGAAAACTATCTGGCTATTTAGAGCTACCACATAACCCATCAACACTTTCAGGAATTTCGTAGAATGAAAACATACGTCCAAACAAAAAATTAGGCACAAATGTTTGTAGTAGCTTTGCTTGTAATACCCAAAAGAATGAAAATAACATGCATGTTCATTAACTTATGAATGAATAGACTGTGGTATACCCTACAATGGAATATTATTCAACCACAAAAAGATTAAAGTACAACATAGATAGACCTTTAAAACAGTAAGAAGAGTGAATGAAGTCAGTTCAAAGTCAGTGAAAGAAGGCCATACATTGTAAAAATCCATTTATATGAAATGTTCAGAACAGGCAAATTCAGAGAGAAAATATATTAGTGGTTGTCAGGGGTTTGAAGTTACTGCTAATGAGCAAGATGCTTCTTTTTAAAGAGATGAAAATGTTCTGGAATTAGATAGTGTTGATGGTCGTACAACTGTGAATATAATAAAAAATAATGAATTGTGTTCTTTAAAAGGTAAATTTTATGGTATGCGAATAATACCTCAATAAAAAAATCATGTTGGACAGTTGCATTAAAGAAAATGAACCATAAAGCACATGTTTATAACTTGAGTTGGCTAATATATATATGCCAATAGGATTCTGGAATTTTAAGTGGATATTTTGGTTAGACATATTGACTTGAGTCATTTCACATCTAATACAAAACCAAGCCAAATAACAACAAAAAACTCATCCTTGTATAGATTTACACATAAATGAAGTAAAGTGAGTAAAATTTTAAGTTCTGACCTAGAGGCATATGTTAATAACCCCCCCCCAAAAAAAATACTTGCTTCAGGCATATCACAGTTACTCCCAATCAATGACTTATACTAAACAATGCTGGTAAACTGCCTTTCACACTGCTTCTGGAAACAGCAGCAACCTTTACAGAGTTGAGGGTAAAATCTATTGTTCTCATTTTGGGGGCCAATAACCCTGAACTGACACAAACAGGCTGACTATAGGTTGTAGAGCAATTTAATATGCTAGAGCTGAGCACATGCCCAGGAAAGACCTGAAATAACTTTAAACTTTCATCTCTGGCTGACCTTCAGGCTCTTCATAAACAGGAAGTGAAGACTAAGAGTTGTAAACTGCCTGGCTAAGTGTTAAATCATGTACACACACACACACACACACACACACACAGAATCCAACTGGAAAGATGGTGTTTTTGCTTTTATTTCCCCATCTATTTATGGAAATCACTATCTGATTGCCAAGGAAGAGGCTTCAATGGCCTTATATGACAAGACAATACAGACTCACAAAACAGCCCAGCTAAGTCATAAGCCAAACAAAAAGCAATGCACTGAAAGAAACTCTGGTGAGGAGAGAGAGCTGGTTTACAGAGTTGCTATAGTAAATTAAAAGTGTCCAGTTTTCAATAAAAGATTATGTGGCATGTAATGAAACAAGAATGTATGACTCATGCTCAGGAGAAAAGACAATTAATAAGAGCTACACCTAAGGAAGCCTAAACATTAGACTTACTAAACAAAGACTTCAAATTAACTAGTTTATATATGCTCAAAGGAAATCATGTACAAATAACTAAAGAATATCATGTCAAGAATGATGCCACATCAAATAGAGAATATCAATAAATAGATAAAAGTGATTTTTTAAAAAAGGAGCCAAACAGAAATTCTGAGTTAAAAAGTATAATAACTGAAATGAAAATTTCACTAGAGGGCTCAACAGCAGATTTGAACATGCAGAAGAATCAGAATATCTAAAGATAGGTCAGTTGAGATTATCCAGTCTGTGAAGCAGAAAGAAAAAGGAATGAAGAAAATTGAACAGAGTCTAAGAAATTTGTGGGTTACCAACATAGAATCTAATAGAACAGAATGCCTTGTGAATGAATAAAAGTCCAGTGAGCTGTGGTGAGATTAACAGAACATATGCTAAGGATCCTCAAGATGAAAGGGGGAAATGGTAGGCAGAAATTCAGGCCTTCATCTGAGCAGCCTGGCCTTTAAGATTCTGCTCTTTTGCTCCTTTTATAGCTATCCGCTACTGCCTCCCTGGTCTTTCCCACTCTTTACTGCCAGATCATCTGACATGACACTCTCCTGCCCAACTCCACCCTCAAATCAAAGGGTGGCGATCAGCCACTGTTGTGGACCAAGGTCTCTGCCTTATCTCTCTAGTAGCATACAAAAGGCTGAGAATCCTATTGTGGATGTTGTAGTCTTTTATCCCCTGTCTTATGGAGAAGTCCAACATAAATCACATTTTAATCACTGGTTGGTGGAACAGGGAGAGGTGAGCTAATTTTGATATTTGAAATGTTTTCTAACAATTAATAATCTTTTAAATTCATCCTTAAAAATAAGTTTGCTATAATTTCAATATTTATTATAGAAGGGATATTGTTTTCTTTAATGAGTTTTCACTTTTATAATGAGTATTGGTAGGAAAATTAGGGTTGTCTAGACTAATTTTTGCCTCCAGAAGCTTTTTGCTTTGTCATAAATATTAACAGAAGCTTTGATGTAGGGCAAGTGGAGCAGGGCTGTCCTTTATTGAACCTTATACTTTGATTACTCCTCTTTGAGGAAATGACTTTTTCTCTTAAAGCATAGCATTTTAATTTTAATTATGATGGACTAGCAAAGGATTTTGTGCCCATTTACAGATACATTACTTGCCCTATGCCAATTATGTTTGGTATATTGACATAAGCACACCTAACAGGATATGTTTAATAGGCACCTATTATCATCATTTCTGAGTCCTCTTTTTTTAGAATTTTTTTAGTTGTTAATGGACATTTATTTATTTATATGTGGTGCTGAGAATCAAACCCAGTGTTTCACACATGCCTGGCAAGCACTCTACCACTGAGCCACAAGCTGAGCCCCTGAGCTCTTTTTTAAAAACTATAAACAAATATATGGATAGGTCCCCTCGAAAGCAACTGATAGTATAATAATGAGATCTTGGAAATGATTTATTTTAATAAAGAAAGCAATCTTTCATGAGAGTTAAAGGATATAATCATTATCAAAGAAGGTTCCTTCTAGTTAAAAAGCATGAAGAGATTTCAGATCTTTAAAGTTACCATTTTTAGAGCTTTATAGAATTTCAGAATTGTTTTAAAGCTTTGAGGGACATCACATGCTTAAAATAGGCTCTTCTGAACATTTCTATTACAAACTCTCAATCACAGGGCTGAAATCTGAATACTAAAATTCTTCCTGAATAAGTTTTAACATTAAAAAAAAAAAAAACTGTAGGGCCAAATTTCTCGAGCAGTAAAGATTCTGCTTCATAGGAATTTGTTTTAAAAGTTCATAACCATTAAAAAGTTTAAATTTTCTTCCTACCCTGACATAGATTAAAAATAGCTTTTGTGGTATCACATTCTTTTTAAATAGTTGCATGCAACATTTTTCTTCTTTCCTGTCTTTTGTTGTTGTTCTGCTAAAAATAAGCCTAACTCAACCAATCTATTAAAATCAAAGCATCTTCAACATTCTTTTCCCCACAGCTTCCAGTTTTTTGGATGAAATTCCTCCACACAATTATCTTTATACTTCCTGTGTCCTTACTTAGAGAATAGTTCTACTTGGACCCTTCATAATCAAATTCTTCCTTGATATTTACCTTATTAAAAGAAATGGGGCAGCAGCAAAGATGCTAAAGTGATTTAACCTATCTTTAAAAAGTATCTTGCATTTGTATATGAAAATGAAGAGGCAATATTCTGGACATTTATAACTTTGCTTTCTCAAAGTCTGCCATAATTCTATTTCACATTTTTCTAAGACATAGGCAGCACAGCACATCTCCTGTTTTTCTCTTCCTCATCCTGACTCAGCCTTTGAGGAATGCTGAAAGCCTAGTGAAATAGGATCCACTATAGGAATATCCGGATGTTGCTTTCCTCAAAAGATTCTTCCCAGCTCAAGTGTTCAGTGATTTTACCCTTTACTAGATGTTCTATTAGCTTGTCAAGAATGGGTGTGAGATTCACCAACTCACAGTTCTCCAAGTGCCTGGTGCACAATTAAGCAAGTAAGTCACTAATGTATCATCATTCCCCTGACCCCTTGCTCACTATATTTGAGATAAATATATAAATATAGATAGAGACAGATACCTTAGATGGAGAAGGCAGATGAATAAATTAAAACCAAACTATCCACTTGTCACTGGTTATTTAAAAGATTCTCTTCAAAGTCAAATTTAATTTGGAATAAACCATTTTAAAAGATGTAACTAAGAATGTCTGGCCAGTCTCTTCCTCTACCTAGCATAGAGCAAGTATTTGTTGCTATAAATACACAGTTAAGAAGAAGTCCTTGCCCCTTGCCCTCTGGGACAACTTACTATGTGGGATAGGCCCACAAATTAAGCATGTAACATCTAAAGATGTTTTAAAGGACTGAGGCTTGTAGAGCACTTGCCTACTATATATAAGGGCCTGGGTTAATCCCTAGCACCAAAGGAAAAATAGGATTATTATTATTTTTTTTTAGAGAGAGAGAGAGAGAGAGAGAGAGAATTTTTAATATTTATTTTTTAGTTTTCAGTGGACACAACTTCCTTATTTTATTTTTTTTATGTAGTGCTGAGGATCGAACTCAGCGCCCTGTGCCTGCCAGGCAAGCGCACTACCGCTTGAGTCACATCCCCAGCCCCATAAATAGGATTATTTTAAGTGAAAATATTAAACACCTTTTTAAAAATGGCCTTGCTATTCTGTTCATCTGAATAAAATTCCTAATTCAAACTTTAATTAAAGGTAAAATGTAATGTCAGCCACCACACACAAGTTCTTCCAAAGGTCAAAGACAAATAAAAATTATAAATGTGGGATTACCAAAACAAATGTTTAAATTGTGGTTGGTGCTCAAGAATTAATACGCAAAATATTTAATTGTATTCTCAGTAGTGATTATTTTACACACACACACACACACACACACACAAATACAAACATATTTGAGAAAATGGATGGCTTCCTATTAAATGAGAAGAGAATCTGTTTTTAAAATAAATAAAAACAACACACAAGCTTTTCCCTTCCTGCCCTCCCTAGAGGCCAGCCCTCTCTACCTCCTCCACAGCCAAGCCAGGATGCAGCAGCCTCTCCTGGGGCTTAAAGCATTTGCTCTCTTGCTCTCTCTCATTCACTTTCTCTTCCTCACTAGTTTTCAACTTTTTGCTGATTTTCCAGTTATTCAGGTTCTCAATTAATCTAGCATCTTATCATAGCAAGCAAAAAATAACACATTTATGAAGAATAAACTTAGCAGTTAATATAATGCTAATGCATTATCATATCATCTACAAAATAAGAAAAACATATCAAGCTTAGCATTTTATATAATACATGCAACATTAAAAAGTTAAACGATATTATAAAGCCACTCAATCAATAAAAGCCTCACTGTCTTCTAACCAACAGGCCTCTCCAAAATCTAGAATCCATAATCCAGTGATTTAAGTTATCACATTCATAGGCTGCCTGTGGAAGACATCTACAGATGATAAAGTAACTAAACCATAAATGGCATCATTAACAAAAGATTATGAACAAATTATTTCAATTAATTTAAAAAGTACATAGGATCTCTGCCTGATTTTCACGTGCCCTCAGAGGCAGTGACAGGGGATGGGGGGGGGGGGATTGGACTAACAAGGGTATATTCTGGTAACTAAGTTCTAGACAAATGTATATCTATGGTGCAAATATGGGCATTCATTATTTTATAATTTGCTTGAATTTTAACTGCTTTACTAATTATGGCCCCACAGCTTCCAGAAAAGACTATTCCAAAGTCCATAGTCACAGAACTGTTTTGATAACAGTTCTCATGTGCACTACTTCCTAAGGCAACTTTCTTTTACTTTTTTCTTTTTTGGGGGGGGGTGGGGGGTGGGGGGAGGATACCCAGGGATTGAACTCAGAGGCACTTGACTCTGAGTCACATTCCTAGCCTTATTTTGCACTTTTTTTTAGAGACAGGGTCTCACTGAGTTGCTTAGTGCCATGCTATTGCTGAGGCTGGCTTTGAACTCATGGTCTTCCTGCCTCAGTCTTCCGGGCACTGGGATTATAGCTCCCCTCAAGATTTTCTTGTTCTGAGGAAAGCACTTTCAGGAAAAAAGATTCCCTTCAACCAGACTCCAGAAAAGGTCAGTCAAAAAAGTACACATTTCTTGTAAGGCAGCTATGAACTGTGAAATTTATACCCTGAAGGAAGGCAAAATATTGAAGGGCTAAATATACAACTGTAAAACTTTAGAAAAAGCAATGAAACAAGCAACAACAACAACAAAAAAACCATGAAATAATAAGGCCAAAGAAAATAATAAAGACAAAACCAGGAATTGATGAAATTGAAATGGACTACAATACAGCAATACAGAATGTCAACAAAGTCACAAGTGGGTTCTTAAAAAGCTTGTGAAACTGATATACCTCTGGCACACCTAATTGAGAAAAAAATACAAATAAACAATACCAATAATGAAAACAGGGACATAACTACATATGCAGTGGAATGAAAATAAGCAAGAAAATATGATGAACATTACACCAATAAATTGGAAACTTGGGCAAAATTCCTAGAATCTTATAACCAAACACTATAAAAATAATGCAATGCCTAGACTTCAAGCTAGCTATTAGTATTCAAAGGTACTGCTCAGAAAAATATAACAAATGTTGAAACCTCAATTGCACTGTTTCCTATTAAATTTTTATTTAGTGATTCAAATTTTGGTTTCAAAGAAATAAATTTAGGTTTTGGATTCAAATGAATAAACCTAGCAAATTTAAATAAAAAATTTCTAAAGTATTATCATTTGTAAATGCTCTAAATTTAATATATCTGTCAATGTCTTTTTTAATGACTTACTTCATCCAGAATTTTCCTAAGGTATTTCTGTTTAACTTTTGGGGTTAGTTAATACCAGTTTATATATGTTGCCAAGTATAAAGTGATGAGGACTTATAAACACTCTGAGACTTAACTAAATGACCCTTGTACTCGTATATTTAATATTAACTTTGAGCTGCCTTAGAATTGCTTTATTTCAGTGCAAAGCAAGTGCAAAGAGCAACACAGTGAATGATATAACTAGGAAGGATTTCAACCCCATACTTTAAAGATGAGGAAACTGAGACAGCCAGGCAAAGTAACTTACCCAGTTTGTGATATGGGCTTGCTTAGTCTTTTTCCTCCAGTACAGAAAGTTATGATAACTCTGTGGCCTCTGGAACACAATTCTGCCCAATTACCATCACCATTAAGGTAAAACAATGTTTATGCTCAAACCCAACATGCATCTCCCTGTGGCATACTATTTAGAATACAAATAGCATTTAGAATCAGCACAGGTGTTAAGAGATATGGAGAGTTTTCATATATTACCTAAAGAGATTATTTTCCTATCTAATTCTTGGGTCTTTCTACTATTTTCTAAAATTAACTGTTTTCATATATAAAGAGAGATCTATCACAAAACAGAAAAAGAAGGGAACTGTTTTACCACTGATACTCAAAATTGAATTTTGTGATTAATAAAGTCTTCTCTGTCATCAATATACAATTTTTCAATAACAAACTACTAAAATGATAAGATTTTCATTCAACACACAAAAATCTCTATTGTTTCAGCATTTCTCTCCTTTCATTTTCCTGGCTGAATGCCTTGTCGATTGTAAAGTTTATGGTGACAATCTGTTCGTCCTTATACTCACCTGACACAATCTTATAGTCTTATTTTAGTTTTTCAGATTAAGGGTATGAACCAAGACTATGCTAAACAGTCCTCCTTTGATTCACACAGTTATAAAAAGTCATATGTCAGATGGTAACACACACAGGTGAAGAGGAGAATATTTAGGCACTTACCCCAATTTTTTCTACCTAATGCTATATTTTCAAATAATTAGACATTTGAGTGATCCATATAAGAAAATGGAAATTTGGCATTATGGAATCAAAATATCGATGTCTGCAGTTTTCCTTTTGCACAAGTTTCCAAGATGACTACCATAATATCTCCCATCCTGCATGATCTTCATTGTGAACTTTCCTCTCCCTCATCTAGAAGTAGGGTCCCATTCCCCTCTCCATGAATCTTGGCTGGGCAGTGATTCACTTGTAACTAAAAGAATTAGTGGAAGTGACTCAATGTGACTTCTAAGGCTAGATCAGAAGAAGCCATGCAACTTCTACCTGGGAGACATTCAAATACCTTGGACTGTCATGTTGGAGAGGGCTCAGGTAGGCACTCTGGTTGACAGTCCCAGATGAACCCAATCTTCCCATTAACCCCTGCAAGGGTGCCTAATATGTGAGAAACAAAACCAGCTTGGAAGTGGACCCTCCAGCCTAAGCCCCAGGTGTCTAAGTCACCCCAGTCATTTGGATCTTATCAGTTGAGACCCCAGACACAAGGGAGCAGAGACAAGCCATCTCTGACATACTGTTCAAACTGCCAAACCCACAGAATCCATAGTCACTGTTTGATGTGGCTAAGTTCAAGGTTATATAGTTTGTAAATAACCAGAAGAGCATGTTTTGTCCCAAAACAAAAACAAACTGCTAAGACTACATTACCACTGAGGAAAATCACTAATTCTTATATTTATTTGTTAGGTAGACAGACCAGAAGGTTGAAAAGACCCTTCAGACCTGGCTCTCATTAAAAAGATCCATTCACTGGTACACAGAGGATGCATGTCCCTTACAAAATGGGACTGTGTCCTGTGCATGTCCAGGTTATAAAAGACAGAAAGGGGCTAAGTACCAGGAAAAGGTTGGGCCATGGAAGGAAGAGCCTTTTATAGCACAGCTATCTTATTCTCCAGCTACTGCCAGGCAACCTACTGAGGAAACTATGAGTCTCCAAGGGGCTCCTAAGACAAAGAACACAGGCCAGAGAAAAAGGGAAGATAAAGAACATACAAGTTGTTCCTTTGCTCTCTGATGACAAATGATAATGTATGACCAAAAAAAAGAGAGAGAGAGAGAGAAAGACAAAGCCTAAGATATAATTTATCATTTATCCTGAATACCAAACAGGAAAAGTCAAGTATTTTAACTATCTTTATCTGTTCTCCTTCAAAATTTTGTTGATAACACATGTATATTAAAGTCTTTTAAAACGCTTGATGTCAAAATTATTCCAAATATTCGTAATCAGCTATTTGGATTTTTCCTCTAAATAAAAGAGATTATCAATATAGTTTCACAAAGCACATTCATTTGATGCCACAAAACCACTGCTTTCTTAGGTGAATGGTATGAGCTAACTTCTTTTAGGCTATTTTCTTAAGCATACAAGATGCTCTTGGTGGTAAGTTATTACTGGAATTTGGGCAGTAACAAATTTGAATGCCAAGCTCCAGAATATATTTTTCCATCATAAATAATTTAAGGATGGACTAAAGAGGGATTAGTGGGGTGGAGGGAGTGGAAGGGTAGTGCTGAGGACTGAACTGGAATAGGTTGTATTCCGTGCTTTTGTGGTTATGTCAGGGCATATCCTGGTGTTGTACATACTAAAAAGAATACATTTTCAAAAAAAATAAATAATTTAAGGAGAAACTACTTTATACCCAACCATTTCTTCCCGACGGGCCATTTTCTTATTTTCCTTCTTCCAGGCTGAAAAAGAGACTTTCTCAACAGATGTGGGGAGTAAGTGGTTCACTATTGAAACTCATTAGCTTCACCAAATTTCTCACCCAACAAGGGGTATTAAATTTTCTTGACCAAAAGATGTAAGGAATTCCTAGTTTAAAAGCAAAAGTTTTCGTTATTCATAGTGTAAGAGGCTGAATAATCTTATATTCCACATTCCCTTCATCCCTTCTCTAATGTGACTGTTCTCCAGTATGGCAGGTTTACTGAGTCAATCGTACTTCTCTTAATCCTACTGCAACAGTATTAAAGGAAGCTGTCATCTGCAAAAAGGAAAAAAACCTTTTAATCACATCAAAACAAAATGCTTGTTCAACATTACAGGCTCTTACTAAATATGCTCTGATTTAACTAATTAAAAATAATGGAACCATTAGCAGACTATTTTAGATGTTCATGAATTGTTTCCTCAATTGCGAGCAAGTTGGCCCTCCACTTTATTTATTATGTCTACTAGGCATTCCAAGCTTATGAGACATAAGCTGAATGGGCAGTCCCTCCTTCCTCCCACCTCACCTCTCTCCCACTTACAAAGCTTTGAGTAAGCAGGTGGGTGGGTATAGTAGGGGCATCATCCTTTTCCTTACAGCAAACCTGACCTGACCCAGCTAGTTTCAAAATAATCTCTTCAGAAATAATGAGTTTTTCACAGTTTGATAAATTTGGGAGAAAAAAATTGAATAAACTAAATTAATGAGAATGAATTTCCTAGTTACAAGAGATGAAAGACTGTTTGAATAATACGAGGAAAAAGTCATAAAACTAAAAGAAATACTAGGGAGGCAAAGAATTCTACCTATACAACAAGAGAACAGATCTAAACGGCGGGGAAGTAACTGCTTCTAGAACCAAGAGAACCCAAGAATTATGGAACATCAATAACCTAAACAGGAAGTACACACTGAAAAAAATGTCAGATTCTAACAGTAAATGTCTCCTGAGAATCTAATTCAAATTACTAATATTAATGATGGATTAATATAAGGAATGCATCCTTTGAAAATTCATCTTTCTCCTAAAAAATATTAGTGTTTAAGAAAATTTAATTGAATATGTTGTTCCCTAATTCCTTCCTCTGCTCACTATTATATATATTTCTCCACATATAAAATTTACTTTATTATCCGCATGAAAGTTTACCTTAATTTTTTCTCTACTTTCTCTCCAACTCATACTAAAACAATATCTCATAAGTAATAGCATATCCCAAAATTTCTGCATTAAACAAAAATAAGGAATATGGTAAACATTGGCTAAATACAAGTAAGTTGGCCCTGGAGGTTTGCATTTTACAGTCACAAAATTAGAAGCATTATGACAATACATACTATAGTTACTAAAAGTTCATAGTATCACAGGAATCTGGAAATTCATATATCATAGAGTTGAGAAAACATTTTAAAAAGAAAAACACTATGGTAGATGTGATATACTACAACAGTCCCTGAATTTCAATAATTTGAAATAAAAGTTTTCCTATACTTTTTTAAAACAGGAACAAATGTCCAGGCAGATCTTTCTTTCACAAAATCATGAATCTCTAAATCCAGCACCTCAAGTACTCTATTCAAAATGATTAGCACCATACTGTCATAAAAACAATGGCTACATGAAAGTTGTTTTTACATACACAATTATATTTATATATAAACATATATATTTATATTTTTTTAAGTAATCGAATTTCATTTCCCTTTCTCAGAACAAGGTCACTTTACATTTCATAAAATCTTTGACCAAACTTAAATTTTGTTTTCCTTAAGCCAAATATAAAATGATTTTATTTGAAAAGAACATATCAGACAATAGTCAAGCCTCATAGTATTATTTGCTTACTAATCATAATGGAATCCTAGCATAATCTGATAATATGATTACGAAAAACTTTACATTACAGCCCATACCAGGCAGTGAGCCTACCTTTAAAATGAAGATATTTGTAAGCTCATAGAACAGTGTTTCTAGCTAAAGACTTTGACAAGCAAAATTCCAGCCAATGGGTGAGAAATGCCACCAGAGAAGGGCTAGGCTTACTGACAAACAGGAAAGAAAGCCATTTCTAGAACAGTGTGCCTGATACAAGAATAAAGACGTAAAAGACCCCCAGCCTCATGGCCCAGTTTCACCAGGATAGGGAAGGGGTTGGTGAGAAACAAAGAGGATCCTGGTGGATCACAGAGCACAGAAAGAGAATGTTCTGGAAACCAGCATGAAGATCAAAGCTTCAGTCTCAAAGCAAAGGGCATCACAGAACTGTTGCATGAGGAATTTTACAAAGTAGTATTGTAGGAGTACCAATCTGGAAACTGTGGGAAAAGATTTGGGGGGAAAGGAGAGGAACAGAAAGAAGAGAAGTTAATTCCTGTAATGATCCAAGCATATGGTGTTGACAGGATCCTGGTACCAGCATTAGAAAGAACAGGACAGATGTGGGGAACCAAGAGAATAGTCAGCTGGTAGAAGGAAGCCATCTTCCAGCACCAATGCCTCGAGAAGCATTTGTTTAAACTGGTACAATTAGTCTTGTTTGGTCTGGTTTGATTAAGGGGTGAGTTACTTATAGATCTAACTAGGATTCAACTCACAATCAACAATAATTCAACAGTGCATTAATATTTTTATTTATTTTTAAATTTTTCTTTGTGGTGCTGGGGATTGAACCCAAGGCCTCTCACATGCTAGACAAGTGCTCTACCACTGAGCTATGCGCCCAACCCCTGGGTTAACATTTTTAAAAGCAAAGAAAGCAGAATAACTCAAAGGAAGCAGAATAACCCTGTGGAGAGAGCACCTGGTCTCACAGTCAGGAGCCCACAAATCTATTTTTGGCTTTTTGAACAATGTTGCTCATCACCTTGTACAACAGAATAGGTCTCAGTTCCCTTCAAAGAAAAATGGTAAAGCAAACTGATACAACCTGTGAAGTGTTACACAGAGAGAAACAAACTCCAATCTGCGAAATAAAAGTACTTGAGTGTAAAACCACTATACAAATGTTAAACCACTAACAAGTAATATTTTCTAAATGATACCAGATGGCCCTTCAGTTTTACCCAACTGGGTGCATTTTTTGATGAGGATGCAGATATCCAAACACATCAATACCAAAATTCATCACTTTAAATCCTTACATATCTGTTTTTTGCTTCTTGGGTTAAGATCAATCACAGTCTTGATACAATTTTGAAACACTACATGGCCACTTTTAAAAACTGACATCTAGGGTGTTTCCATAAATTCAAATACAGATCAAATATTTTAAAACAAAAATAATTTGTTGTTGCGCTAAAAAGCAAGGCAACCATATACTATTCACAAAAACAAAGGAATGAAAAAAAATAAGGTCATTTACATTTTGCATGAAAACTGATCACAAGGAATACCTAACAGTCACTGGAGAAAGTTTAGGTTTCCTTCTGTCCAGGTTGCAATTGCATGAACTTCAGGAGTCAAGTACCTACAATCTACAAAAGTGAAGCTGTAGGTGTTTAGCTAATTGGAGAAGGAGGTTCCTAACTGCCTTTCTTAAAGACTGGGTGTTGAAAATAAACCATAGTCTAATACATAATTCAATTTAAAATTTTCAGAACTGTGGAGACAAACTAAGTAAATTCTAAAAATACTTTGTAATATTATTTTTCTGTACCTTAGTTCCCAATGGTCTTCCTACCTTCCCATTATTGTTATGACATTAAAATAAAATAATTATCCATGTAAACTTTTTAAAAATATACTAATATAAAATAATAGTGAAGACTTTGGCAGCTGATAAATCTTCATTCAAATCTGCATTCAAGATCTGTGCCCATTACTAATTTAATAATGGGGATAATATCTCTATCCCATTGTCAGACTATAGATATATTTTGAAAATAGAGCCAAAAGTATTTTTGATAAGATTTATGTGGTATATGAGATAAAGAGAAGAGTTAAGAATGACTACAAGGCCTGAACAATTAGAAGGATGACATCAAACTAAGATAGGGAAGGCCACAGATGGAGCAAGCTGGGCTGGGGAAAATGAGAGGTGTATTTGAGACATGATAATTGAAGAGATCTAGTCGTAATTGGATATACATGCCTGCAGCATAGAAGAGAATTGGCGTGGAGATATAAATTTGGGACTGGTTGGCCTACAGATGGCACTTAAAGCCATGAGAGAGGATGAAATCATCAAAGGGAATGGACAGATAGTAAAGAACAGGTTATAGAAAGCCAGGATCATTCCAATATGCCAAGATCAAGGAGAAAAAGATGAATCAGCAAAGTGGAATAACAAAGTGAGACAAGAGGGAAAGTGGAAGAGGAGGGAGCTCCAGAAGCCAAGTGAGATGAAAAATGAGTAGCCATCTTGAACATGACTGATGGATACACTGACTGGTGGCTGCAAGTACGTGGGCTATTAGTGACCTCAACAAAAGCAGCCCTTGTAAACACTAAAGTGAGAACCTGAAAAGAGTGGGTTTAAAAATAAATAAGAGGGGCTTGGGCTGAGGCTCAGTGGTAGAGTGCTTGCCTCACATGTGTGAGGCACTGGGTTCAATCCTCAGCACCACATAAAAATAAATGAATCAAGAACTGTGTTCATCTACAACTAAAAAAAATATTTAAAATAAATAAATAGGAGCAAACAAATGGAGACAGAGAACATGGACAACTCTTCAAGTTGTTTTTGCTACAAAAGGAGGGCAAGACATTGGGGTGGCAAGAAAAATGACATCAAGAGAACATGAAAGACATGTCACAATGTTCAATGCTGATGGGAACAATCCAGTTAGAGAATGAAAACTGGTGCTACAGGGGAGACAGAGAGAAATTCTATAAGCAAGAGGAGATGAGATCTGCCTGAATGGAGAGACTGGCTTTGGATAAGACCCTAGCTAGTTCATCTCGGTTAACAGGAGGAAGGGAGGATCTGTAGGTACATGTTAATAAATAGGTAGATATTATAGTGGGCCAAGGTCAGTAACAATAATGTCAGATCAATTCTATTGTTTCTTAGGGATGGGAAGGGAAGATCTCTTAAAGAGGAAAGAAACCACCCTGAACTTTAAATTTCCTAAATATTTAACAAATATAGACCATTTTAACCAAAAAAGACAGAATTATTTTTGACACAATCATGCCTTTTAGTAGGAATGGGAACTCCAGAGCAATATTAAATCTATTACCAAATATAAAGGGAGTTAGAGAATACAAAAGAAGAACATCTGAGTTGTAATGTGGAAATTTCAACTCCAGAAAACACAAAGGCTCCTAATTTTCTTAGGACATATTAAATCAATGATCCTGAAAGATATTTAGTAAGAAAACATTACTAGTAAGAATACAAATAATGGTATCTTTTTCCATTGGTGTGCCAAAGCATGTGCACAGAAGTCCTCTGGAGGAACACTATAATTATTATTCCCTTTAAAGAGATGAGGAAACTACAAGAAAGTATGCAACTTGCCAAAAAAAAAAAAAGTAAGTGGCAGAGCTAGAATTCCCTATCAAGAAGAAATAAAAACCTGTATGTTGAGAAAGTTATCACTCAAGAATTCAGTCCAAGAGCATCAACAAATTATAATAATTATTTAAATGCTTTAAATGTATTAGGAAAAAACACTGAAATGCTGATCTCTTTTTAAAAATATTTTTAGTTGTAGATGGACATAATAACTTTATTTTATTGATTAATTTTTTTATATGGTACAAAAGATCAAACCCAGTGCTCACACGGGCTAGGCAGTCCTCTACCACTGAGCCACAACCCCAGCCCTGAAGTCCTGATCTCTTGACTTAGCACAATATCTCTACTTTTATACCAAGTACAGCAAGTGAATAGCATAAGCGCCCATAGTTTCTTGCTGGGACAAAGTGATAAACATAGTTTCCCTCTGGAATGTCATCATATATTAACATTACTTTTACAATAAAAGGAAAATTAAAAAGAAGGCTGAAGACTACTTTGTTCAAATATCTACTTAAGATGCCAAAATACTTCTCATAGTTTACCATAATTTTCTAAATTAGACATTATCAAAAATAGATGTAAGTTGATAGACAATATAGTTCATGTAGTCTCTGCTGCATTGCTTTTTAATCAACTTTATCTTTATTTGAATAAATAAGTTACTTTCCAACTCTACATTAAAAATGTATAATAAATCACAAGCTGGGGTACAGCCTTAATCCCCACATCTCCACTCTGAGGCTCCCTTTAAGATAGTCAGCAAACATGTTGTGCTATGCCATTCTAAGGTCTCTGCCCATGTTGTTCCCTTGCCTGGAAGTTCTCCATCCACTTCCCTCAAGTAGTGAATGCAGCAGATCCCCTCTCCAAATCCTCCAATGCTAAAGGATTGGCTGCTAACAGCTCACAACTACCCCAGGGATGTTATGCCCTGCTGTCCACAGGCAATCACTGACTGACATGGAGGTGGATTAAAAGACACTTAAGACACACTAACTAATTAAATTATGTAGAACCTTATCTGGATCTTGAATTAAACAGTAATTTGGTTAAAGCTATGACTTTTAAAGATAAGTGAGATAATATCTTAATACTGACTGGATATTTGACATTTAGGAAATTAGTATTAATCTAGGCATAATAATGATATTGTCATTTGCATAAGTAGTTTATGGATAAATTGATGCCTGGGATTTTCTTTAAAATAACATCGGATAGGAATAAGCAGGTGCAGGTACAGAGGATGCAACTCTAGCCATGAGAGAACAATTATTACAGCAAGGTGATGGGTACAAAAGGGTCACTATACCATTCTTTCTATTTGTGTCTATTTTTTTCCCATAATAAAACATTTCAAGAGTGAGAGAAAAGAAACAAAAAAGAAGGAGTCAACCATACAGTAGGGATAACAGCCAGATAGTGCCAAATCAGCCCACAATATTGTTTTCACTTAAATCTGCTTAAACATTATTGGTGATAAAATATTAAAATTAATAGCTATCAGAATAAAAATGTGATGATTCATTAAGCATGTTCTGAAGTAAAATGGATCGAAATATGATTAAGTTAACTCATTTCTTTCACGCAGTGATATAAAAATAGGAACAGCAAACGGTCAAATTCTACTTGAAGGGCATGATTCCTGAAGTAAGTTTTGGTTTTTGCTAATCTGCAAATTAATCCAAAATAAATCTCTAATATTCTTGAAAATTATGCTTTACATGCATGAACTCAATTAATTTTCACAAAAACCCAATGAAGTCAATCTCATCATTATCCTCATTTTAGAGATGAGAAAACTAAGTCTAGTGTGACCTCCAGTCTGGATTCACACCCAGGCTAACTGACTCCAAAGCCTAAGCATTAAGCTTCCTCTGAACCAGTGCTCTGTGGAACCCAGCTTCCTCAGTTCCCTAATACCTTGCCATGGAGTTAACAAAGCTACAATGTATAGACAGGAGGTCTGGAACAGTGGGAGATGCTTCAAGCAAAGGACTAACAAAATGTGTAGTTGCCTCAACACTGGTATTATGGGCTGCCTATCAGATAGTGATGGCTTTTTGCATTAGCTGTGTGGTTCTTCAGGATTCTCAGAATTCCTGAAACAAATGACATTCAGTACCATAAAATTGTGTCTTTCCTAGGTGATAGGCCTTCAAGAACCAAACTCTCAATCTAGACTTTTTTTTAATACAGTGAAAAAATAAGTAGCCATCATTTTAGACTATCACAAAGAATAGCAGAAAACAGAAAATATACTGGGTATAATTATTAGTAAAATATATAATCTCAAAATTTCCTTCCATAGGACAAAGTTTAGATTAAATATATAAGTAAAAAGGAGGATGATAAGGAGCTGAAAACTAAGTTAATGTGGTCAAACTCCTGTTCAGATAAGAGCTTGAAAAAATAATTTATCTGAGTTACTAAGGAAAGGAAACAGGATTTAGAAGTTAAGAATGATCTCTTCAACTCGCAACCAGTGGGGGAAACCACTTTCCTAGTCACCACTGGCCTTCCCCAAGTCTGCAATCACATGGCTGTGTTTTGGATTGGGTGGAGCAAAGAGTAAATAAACAGTTTCTATTCTTAGCATGCTTTTCCTGGCCACTCTGAAATTTCCTAGTCACAAATTATGGCCTGTTACCTTTTAAAATAGATTTTTTTTTACTCAAAGAATTCATAGAAAACAATTTAGAATTGGAAAGAGACTTTTGTAAGTTCTTACATAAAGCTAATTTATTTTAGAAAATAATTTTAATGTAAAAATATTACACATTCACAAAACTGAATTAGAAAGAAGGCTTAAAATAGTTTCCATTGTAAATTAGAAAGATAAACCTTCTCAAATTTTGTAGAATATTCATTACTGATGTTAATACAATAAAATTTTAATTTTAAAAACTCAAATTTGATTAAAATTTTAATGAATGTGTTGGCATACATTAACAACACAATAAATCTAAATTGAAGACACAAGTTACATATTAACTAATGCAAAGCTCTCTCTTCAGAATTAAAATTCACAATATGCAGAATGACTTCTCTCAACTTTGTATTAAAAATAATACATTAGAAGTGAAAAGAACATATTAATTTGTATATACCATGTCTTCCTCTTATACTGTAGAAAGAAAAATCAGAAGATGGTCTGTACACAGCAGGGCCTACTGCCCTGTTGGGCACAGCAAGCACAATGTCAAACTGAGGTTTATGGTATTTTTAAGTGTACATGAAAATGTTTTAATTTCTTTCACATGAGAAGAAAAAAAGATCTTTAGATCAAATAAAATGTTTTAATATGTAATATTAATTACATTTATCTTTTAAATATAACTTTTGTTTTTGTTTTAATGGAAGAATGGATTCACAAACAGAAAATGGCCTATGCCAGTGAAAGTCATCCCAACTACATATAAAGCCCTTTCTATCCCAGAAGCTTCCCTAGGCCAATCCACATTATCCTTGGCAAAGCCAAATACGGCTAGACTGGAGTAGGGAGAGTTATGGGCATCTGCAGCAACTGCTCCTCCATGTCTATGGCCCCTCTCCCATCCTGTCTTCCTCCAATCTCCCCAAAGACAGGGGTGCAAAATTAAAAAGCTTCCTACATGCTGTACATCTTCTGGGGAGGCTTAAACAAAAAGCTGGAGCTGCTGCAACTGCAGATTTTTTCTCTGAATCAATTATTTGGTTCCTTGTTTGGTTTCAGATCCCTCTGAAATTCAGATGAAAACTTTTCAGAAATATGCACATACCCACAAAATCGTGCATATGATTAATTTTTTTGCACACAATTTCACAGTTGAAAATTCATTTCCTTTACATAGAAGATTTTAAATTTTTCATAAATAATTAAATGGCTACTCCTCAAAAAAAAAAAAATCAAAATTGTGTAGATAAAACAGAAAGTATACTTTACATGAAAAGAAAAATTTCATTAGAAGCCTGCTACTTTGGTTTGATACAGAGGTTGAAACTGGGGCCCAGTCTTTGACTTCTAGTTTTGGTTTTAATGATAAAAAGGAGACATGTAATACCAAGTGAAGCATCAGAGACCACTCTGCCAGGCCAGGAATGGCAGGGGTGGAGCAGTCTAAAAATTCCCCAAATCTCTTCTGGTTACATTCACTTGCGGCACCAGTCCCCCATGCCCATGCATCCTTGGGGCCCTCTGTGGCAAGCTGGCACCACCAATGCTGTCTGTGTCACGAAGGAAAGGATTCAGTTTGCATTTCAATGGGAGGTTGTCAGAACCAAAATAACCTTCAAAAACATTCTGTAGTTTTCCCTGGAGTCTACGGCTTCTGCTTACAAAGAGACTTCCAGGGCTGTACCACTCCTGACTCAGGCTAGTATATGCACTTGGTTGTCTGCTTCCAGTCTGTGCTTCCAGGATGGCAGCTGGGTTAAAGCATCCCTGGTTTTTCAGCAGCATCCATAGTGGTGATGTAAAGCCTTGAATTATAAGACCTCATTCAAAGGACCAGAAAGCCACCAAATCAGCTGACCCATCAGCAAGCTCTTCCCTGTGAAAAGTTTTCCCTTTTTAAAAGCACAGGTAAGCCATTCTCTCATGCCCCAACCATCCCCCACAGCCTACATATCCACCCACACACCTGTTCTCCTAAAAACCACTAAACCTCAGTGTTTACAAAATGAATTTGTCTTCTTCTTCTTCTGATTCTTTTCCTAAGACCTCTGGAAAGAATAAGGAGTGAAATTCACTTCTGTGACTCTGGCCAAATTGACAACTGTGCCGTCAGTAAGTGCATCCACCAATTTTCATGATTACTGGCCAGCAGGCTTAACAAAACTGAGCAGAGACATAGAATGCTACAAGTTCCCAGGACACATGGGACTTCTCTCACCAAAACAGCAAAGCCACATTAGCGGTCTCACATCCAGGTATTCCCTCCTTCACAAGTTCTTACCATCACAGTTCTATTGCTCAAAGGTGTCCGTGGACACTATGCTTTCCAAAAAGAGATTACAAAAGATATTCTTTGAAGGTCCCCACATGCACATAACAGATGAAACCACCAGGAGGTTATAATGAAGGATACCAACAGGCTTTCGAAGGTGCAAGCTAAAGGGGTCTGTCCTGCCAAAAACCTGCTGAAGAATATCAGAAACGTCGGCAATCTTGAGTAAATGGTGCCATGTTAATGATCTACTTCCAGTCTTTTCTTCTATATTCAGTTACAAAATCAGGCTGACCATTTCCCAGAAATAAAGTTTTACAGTGTCTCTCCCACTGGGTGGGACTTCTCCCACTTGGCCATGTGACACACAACCTGGAGGAGCCTTCAGAACTCTGTCCTCTCACATGTGAGCATCCATCCGCAGACATGGTGGAACTCTTACTGATTCCACACTTTCACTGGCAAGATCCCTGCTGTAAAATCAGCACTGGGGTTTTGTGTCTCATCATATTCAGTAATGAAAGTAAAATTGAAGGTCAGAGGCTCTGATGGACTTTGCTTTCTTAGCATTTTTCCAATATAAGAAAAGACTGATATCTATAATCATATGGTAGGACAAGCCTGCTAAGTGCTTATCAAAGGAGAAGTAAACTAGCCCATAACATGATGTCCATAACCTTAATGGCAATTTCTAGACCATGCATAGTGTTATTGTAGCATGCCTAATACCTATTGAAAAACAGCTTACTAACATCTCTGACATAAAAAAAAGGATTTTTATGGAAATAAATTTCAAAGTGACAAGAAAAAACTTAATGGGAAAAAATGTAATTTATAGATCCTAGGACAAGAAGTGCTACCTCAGATTAAAGATGATCAAATTTAAAACTGAAATCTTAAAAGAAAATAAATTTGGGGCTGGGGATGTGGCTCAAGCGGTAGCGCGCTCGCCTGGCATGCGTGCGGCCCAGGTACGATCCTCAGCACCACATACAAACAAAGATGTTGTGTCCGACGAGAACTAAAAAATAAATATTAAAAAAAAAAAGAAATTCATGGGAATACTCCTTTTCAAAATGCTCTAAACTTGTTCCTTTTTGGCATGCAAATATGTTCATTCCCAACTTGTAACTCCTTTCCTATAAGAAACAAATGTTTCTGAGCCAGAGCCCAATTAAACCTGGCTTTGTAATTTTAAGTGAACCAATGCATGGCAAATGATGAAAAGAGACTCTCAAAGATTAATGGAGATTAATGGTAAAGGCAGATCGGCCCCTACATACTTGTATGATTCCTTCCAAACTATTTTAGACTGAATATTAGAAAGTTATACTTAAGCATTACATTGTTTTAGTTCAGTTCAGCTCATGTTCTTGCTATAAAAATCATGTACTTGTTCAAATTTATTATCAATATATCAGTCAGCTTCCATCACTATAACAAACTACCTGAGATAATTAACTTAAGGTTTATTTTGCTCACAGTTTTAGAGGCTGCATTCTAAGATCAGGAGGACTCACTGCTTTAGGCCTCTGGTGGCATGCTGGATAGCAATAGGAGGGAACACTTAGGGGAACAAATTGCTTACTTCATAGCCAGGAAGCAAATAAAGAAAAAGGAAGGGCCTTAATCCTTTTCAAAAGCACACCCTAATGAGCTAAAGACCTCCCAATAGGCCCCAGCTCCTAATAGCACTACCCTGAGTACCAAGGCTTTAACACCTTTGGAGGACATTCAACATCCAAACTATAGCAAGCAGCATATACCAGAACTGATCATCTCTCTTAAAAAAGGTCAATACAGGGGTGGTGATATATAGTTGGTAGAGTGCTTGCCTTGCATGCCCAAGGCCCTAGGTTCGATCCCCAGCCCACCAAAAAAAAAAAAAAAAAATGTCAAAGCTTTTTATTTTCTTGTGAAAAATGAGCTTGCTATAATTTCTTGAGTTTGTCAACTCCTTTCAGACAATAAATACTCCCAGTTTCACCCACACTAATTCAAAGGCCATTAAAAAAAAAGGGAATGGATGGTGGTGCCATCTACCAAAATAAATAACTACTGAAAAGAACTAGATAGGAGAATGGGAACAGGATAAGAGAGAGAAGACTAGATTTGGATATGCTGCAGTGAGGTGTTTGGGTGAATTGCTAGAGGGACAATTGTACTTTGAACTTGGAGAGAAAAATCTAAGCTGACACATCAACTTGGGAATCATTACTGAATCCATGGTTAACTGCAACCTGGGCAACTGAAAAGTGGTCTAGGATGAGGCCTGGAATAGGAGGAGGAGGAGGAGGATGGGCCACTAACTGTGCGGCAAAAGGAGCCCTGATGATCTTCACAAGTGGGAGAGGGTAAAGAAGAGAATAAAAGGAGATCACAGATTCTCTTTCAAGATACAGCTGTAGGACTGGGTTGTGGCTCAGCGGTGGAGCGCTTGCCTAGCACCAATGAGGCACTGGGTTCGATTCTCAGCACCACATTAAAAAAATAAAAATAAAAATTAGGTATTGTGTCCATCTACAACTAAAAAATTTAAAAAAAAATAAATAAAAGTATTGTGTCCATCCATAACTAAAAAATAATTTAAAAAAAAGATACAGCTGCAAATGAGAAGAGAGAGAGAAGGAACTGAGGAGGGTATAGGGAAGGTTACTGTTATCTTTCCTGTTTTTATCAATGTGAGCGTGTTTACATACTAGTGAGGGAGACACAGGAACGGATGGAAATGTGACAAATGCAAGAGAGAGGGGATGAGATCCTGAGCACAGGAAGAGGAGGAAGGAGAGACAGTTCCCCCTGGTAACCAGAGGGAGGCCCAAAGTGCAGGTCTCAATACAAAAGATGAAGGGTTTTTGTAAAGAACAAGAGGGAAAAACCACATGCTAAAGATGGTGAGAAGGCAGTGACAGGATGGACATCCATATACTTCCTTCCAACAGTCACCCACTTGTATAGAGACTGCCCATGTCAGGGACGCAATTATGAACTATGGAGTGGACTCTTTCTCTCTGTGAAGCTCCCTGAAGAGGACAGCCTGTGATCTTGGCCTAAGGGGCACTGGCTCCACCCTAGGTCATGAGGCCATGTGAAAAGAACTGCCTCAGCAGTTTTAGTTATTAGTCTTAAAAGTCTTTAGTCACTGAGGAGCAGCACTTTCCACATGACTCTCAAGACACCAGGTGGCTTCCAGGATGGCCCAGCTAGATATTGCTGCATTCTTTGAACAAATAAATTGACTTGCCAAATAAATTTGTATATGAATAAATTTTTTTAAACTTCAAGGACACACAGATGTTCTGCCTTACTGGAATAAGCAATGTGGAGCAGTTAATTTTTCTATGTAATAATGGGCCAGTGACACATAACCAAGGCGTGAAACTTGTCTTTCAAAGCAGAAAAACAACTCTTTGGTTTTTTTCAAAGGACCAAACAGTTCATACCTCAAATGGATGCTGCCTCAAGATTTCCTTTTGATGACCCTGGATTTCTATTTTTGTGTCTTGCTAAATGCAGCAGGTGAGGAATAAAAGTGCCACCTTCCCCAGTGGATGTATAAGATGTGAGAAGGGATCTGAATGGCAAGGAGGGGACCTAGGTCCACGCTCAACACTGCTAACATCTTGTGTGACTATTTGCAATTTTGGACACACAAGCCTCAACTTTTTCACCTATAAAATGAAGGTTACCAATGCTGTCTACCACACAGGATCATTGTGAGAGTACAGTGAGTTGAGGTTAAAAGTGGCTTGTAGAGATGAAAGAAGTATGCATGTTGAAGGTGTATTTAGCACACAAATGAACTTTGCCAGATTATTATTTTTTTGTTATGAAGCATTGTTACCACTATTTTACATTTTCACAACATCTTGCTTCAGAATAGGATAACTGCCTTAATGAAATAAGCAGAGTATACATACAGCTTTACTTCAACAAACAAACAGTGAGGTATAAGAGTTTAACTGATATTCTTAAAAGTCAAAGTACGTGCTAGATACAAAGTTTAGATCATCTTTCCTCTCAGTTTGATATTTTTTTATGAAAAAAGCTGGACAATTTGTAGGACTGGGGATGTGGCTCAAGCGGTTGCACGCTCGCCTGGCATGCGTGCCGCCTAGGTTCGATCCTCAGCACCACATACAAACAAAGACGTTGTGTCTGCCGAAAACTAAAAAATAAATATTAAAAAAAAATCTGGATAATGTGTAATTTCAGCAACTAAAATTTTCATTGACTGTTCAACTCTACTGAAAATACTAAACATACAGAAATAACTGGGTTTAAATTACTCTCATTCCCACAACAGACCTCCTGAATTTGTCTCTGAATTTGTATTTCTGTCCAAAAAAGAAAATGGAGATTATTTTCTTTAGTATCACAGTCACTGCTACTTCAGTAACAAGATCTTCGAAGACTCTGAGATGAAGACTCAGTGAGTCTCTCCTAGTAGTGACTAAAACAATTGTGCCAACCCACCAGTTCTCAGTGCTGAAAGCTGATAAAAATGATGGACTAGGGGAGGATACACAACCTGTGCCTAAGTGCTTCCATTTGAAATAACAAGTAAACCTAAGCCAGAGTGAACAAAAATATCAAATCAAACACGATACTCAAGTAAGGTAAGCCAAAGAGTATTAGAAAACAATTTAAAATTATGGATGATAGGAGATGGGAAAAAATTAAATATGAATTTTACAATAGGATAGAGTTTTTGAAGGGAGACAGGTAGTTTAATAACTTTATTAGGAACAGCAGAGATCTTTCTCACACAAAGAACTGAATCAACAATAAAATCGAAGAAACTAAGTCATTGAGACAAACAGATCCTTCCAAGATCTATATGGGTTTTACTTAACACATCAGTCATGCAAAAAGTATTTGCCCAGGTACTCAAAAGACACAAAAACATCTTGGAGACAAGAATTTGTGTACTTTTTATAGCAGAAAGGACAACACAGAGTCCTCCTGACACATTTAACCTTTGTATAAGCAAGGCACGGTCCTTTTCAGAGCCCAAGGCTCTCCACTTGCAGCTCCTGGACTCCAGGCCAGCTCCCCAGCCACCAGAACTGGTGTTCTGGTCCTGGTTTGAACCTCTGCATAAGAATTCAGAGTTCAGCTTCCCTAACAACTTAATGTTCCTTTGTTGTTTTTAAATACAAACCCAAAGGTCTGCTCTGTTCTGATGCAGCAGAAAAGCTAAAGGTTAGACTGCCAGTCCTCTCTGCATATGAAAACAGCCATGTGTGGAGGTGGATGTTTAATTGTTCTTCTTACTCATGAGATGTTCCATTCTAGCTAAGTCTCATGTCCATCCATATGCCAGGCTGACCTGCCTGCTACTGTTTCCACAATGGCCGCAGATCTGTGGCATGCCTCAGAGCCCAACTTCAATCCCTCACTAGGTTAGACTCATTGCATGAAGGGCAGCTCCTCAGCAGTGGAAGAGGCAGAGTAGCTCAGAGCTTACTGTACCTTTCCTTTTCTCTCTCTTTTATCCACCTTCCTGAAAGCATAGCCTCCTGAAACTTGTGCCCTTGTGTGTACCAGGGAACTGCAGGCCTGAACTTATTACACCCCTCCACAGTTGGGTGTAATCTCCTCAATTTAGCTATACAATGATATGATTTTTGATGTGTAGCCCAGTATTTGCCGTTGTTGTTTTAATTTTTTTTTTTAGCTGTAGATAGACACCTTTATTTTATTTATTTGTTTTTCATGTGGTGCTGAGAATCGAACACAGTGCCTCACACATGCTAAGCGAGCACTCTACCACTGAGCCACAACCCCAGCCCTGGAAGCAATGTTTTAGAGTATATAATTTATGGATCCAGTGGCCCCAGATATTCCCAGGAGTGACGGGCCTGAGAGTTACCCTGGGGGATGGAGCTTTCTAAGGATTGAGAGAATTCTAAGTCATCGTTCTCCTTGTTTTTACCTTGCTGTGTGGCAACCAGTGAGATGAGGACAGCTACATGTATGCCCTGTGATCACCTGTCATGGACTCCTCAGGGAGGAGCCAGCAGAGTACCTGCTATGGATCGTATTTCTCTCACTTTGTTGCACTTTCTTGCTTCCAGGCCCCTCACAGGAGCACTCACAAATCACAGCTATTCTTTAATTTTATTGGCTGCAAAGCAGCAGCATAAAAATTTCAACTGTCACTTGTTTGTAGCTTTAGTTACACGGTGAGTATTTGACTTTAAGATAAATGGCCTGTTTAACAATTTAAAAATATTTTCAAATAGCTTCAACAAAGACAGGTAAGAAGACCTGGCTAAAGATTCTGGAGGAAAGAAAACCTGACTCTTCAACCTAGTAAATATTAATGAGTTCTGAATTTTCACAAAAAGCTTGTAGACTTCCTCCTAAGGAATGTTAAACCTCCTTGCTACTATGCCTCCTATTTAGATATAAATAAATACAACTTCCTATTAAAGGTGTATATTTTAAAAAGCAGGTCATAGTCAAGATCAGGACAGCTTAAGAACACCTTTGCAGCTGCCAAACTGTGGGTGCTCCTGCAGCCACTAGACAGGAGTCCCCCAAAACTCAGCATTCCCACTAAGTCACTTTTCTTCATTGGTATCTACTCAAGACAAGGGAGAAACATAAAAGCTTCTATGCTAGAAGATTCATTCATGTTAATTTGGAAGAGAAAAAAAGAATGACCTAAGAGAATAAATAGGAATAATGATAATCTCCAAGGTGAACAGTCAAATACTCACCATGTAACTAAAGCTACAAACATGTGACAATTGAAATTTTTATGCTGCTGCTTTGCAGCCAATAAAAAATTTTATGGATGCTCTGGGAATCCAATGTTTACTCTTCTGGACCACAAGGATCTATGTTGCAAGAGAGAAATGCTCCAGAATTTAGAAAGTATACACTTACCCCACAGGTCATGACACCAAACCAGCCTGTCAGACAGCATGCAAAGGGACTGTAGCATCCCTAGACTAGTTCTCTATCTCCCAGTATAAATCTCCCTTACTAAGAGATGCCTCTTTGGCAAATGCGGATGTACAATCTTCTCTGAGTAAACAGCATTTTTATTACATGTAAAATGTGCCATGTAAGTGCAAGATGAGATGGTAAGGAAATGGAAGAACTTATTTCTGTAACGTTGCAATATTCAATCACATCTCTCTAGAAATAGTGCTTGTGCCTCTGTCAAAGTAGTTCTTTCTGCACACTCTTCCTCCTAGGGAGGTTCTTCCTCCATGCCATGGAATACAAAGGGTATACACATGGATTTCCAGCAAGTTTCCCCTCTCTTCCTTCTCGCTCAGGGTTCAAGCAGATTTCCTCATACACAAGCAGGGGATAGACAGTTAGTGACCCTGTGGCTGAGATCTGCAGCTCCTCTTCTATAGAAATTCTGCAGCAAAAGCACCTTTCACATGTTGACCCAAGGAAAGTAGCATTTTACAGTAGCAAACAGTAAAATGCATGTCCCTAAATAGTGCTGTGGAAATAATTGGTAAGTATTTGAATTTGATTGAAGTTAAATAATCAAATTAAATAAGTTGACTTAAACAATGAATTGTTTAGCAAAATATGACATGTGTCCAGAAAAGTCCTAAGTGTACAGTTTGATGGATTTTTATGAATTAAACTCAAGTTTGGAATCACCACCCAAATCTAGAAACCAAACAATATTGGCATTCAAAAGGCCCTTTGGATTCCACTCTCAATCATCACCTCAAATGTAACTACTCTATTACCCCAAATCAATTTGTCTGCTGTTGAAATTTATATAGTGGAGTAAAAAAACTATATCCTTTTGTATCCAGTTTCTTTCCTTCAACATTATGCTTGAGGGACTCAGTGGTGCATAGAACAACCATTTGTCTTTCTTTCTTTCTGGCCTTTTCTTTTTTTCTATAGTATTCCTTTGTGTAATATGTTATTTTATAAGCTGGGCATTTGGTTGCT
Source organism: Marmota monax (assembly GCF_021218885.2). Classification (NCBI taxonomy): domain Eukaryota; kingdom Metazoa; phylum Chordata; class Mammalia; order Rodentia; family Sciuridae; genus Marmota; species Marmota monax. Next base: position 15,209,005 of record NW_026693008.1, on the reverse strand, counting down.
ATTTCCAATTTGGGGCCATTACAGTTAATGCTGCTAAAGTACTCACACATGTCAGTACACATCTGTAATAACTTCTGTTGGGCATATACCTAATAGGAAAGACAGGACAGAATGGACACAAGGACAGTCAAATAAACAGTGGTGGCAAAACTGACCCACATGTATTCGTATCCAGTCACTTGATTTATAACAAAGGGCCAATGTAGTGCAGTGGGGGGAAGATAATGTTTTCAAATAAATAGTATTGAAGTAATTAATTTAATATTTATGTTAAAAGGATATCTGGACCCCTATCTCACACCAAGCATAAAAATAAAAACCAGATATACTGTAGATATAAATGTGAACAGCAAAGCAATAAAGGCTGTAAAAGTTAATAAATGAATACATTCATGGTCTTAAGTAGAGATTTCTTAAACAGGACACAAAGTAATAACCATAGGGGAAATATTGATAAACTGGACTTCACTAAAATTAAAAATTGTTACTCATTGAAAGATGCCCTTTAAGACAATGGAAAGGCAAGTACCATGCCAGCAGAAGACATTTTCATATCTATACCACACAAAAGGCATATCCAGAAGATGTAAAGAAGTGATACAAGGAAATTTTTTAAAAACCCAATTTTTTAAATGAGCAAAAAGACTTGAACAAGCATTTTTATGAAAGAGAACATCCAAAGGGCCCAGAAACACATGAATAGGTGCTCAACATCACTAGTCATCAGGGAAACTCAGCTTAAAAGCCACAATAAGGAACAATTAATCACACAGCCATCACAATGGTTACAATAAAAAACAAAGCAAAACAATAAAACCACTGACAATACCAAATATGTACATTCAGAGCAATTAGAATTCACATAACTTGGTGGGTATATAAATTGGTTTAACTAGTTAGGAAAATTGCTTAATCATATCTACTAAAGCTGAACATACACAAATCCTATGACATAGCAGTTCTATTTCTAATAGTATTTTTTAATGTATAGAATATTATTCATGAAGATATACAAAAACTAGAGACAGCAGTGAAAGAATATACAAACATTTTTCAACAAACCACAAAATACTCCCAAGATAAACACATCCTTAAAACTGGCATTTCATCAGGGATTCTATTAGCTCCAATATGAAAACATCTGAATGATTCTATTGGCATTTAAAATATAAACTGCTAGCATGGATTGATAGGAATAAAAATCAAAGCAACTCACTTTATTTTTCTTCAAGAATAAATACTAAACTGCACAACAATTTGAAAAATTACATCTACTATGCCCACAGGATACCAGAGTTTAGAAGAAGATGGAAAAAAAAAGGCAGCAGAAAACCATATGGGGAGAGTCATAGGGCTTGTACTTCTAATGGTAGCTGCAAACAAGGTCACTTATCCCTCTGTGGCCACACTAATTGGTCAAAAGCAACAGAGGCTTCATCAGCAATGCTAAGAAAAAAGAAAAACTGCCTACCCCTTCCTGGGCATTTTCAATTCATAAAGCTGACACCTGCTACCTATCAATCTCTCACCAGATAGACAGGGCTCATGCCAATTTACCACTATATTATTTGGTTAGCTCTTGATCTCTACTACTTATAAACAAAGTTTTCAGAGTATATGCATGCACAAGGCAGCATGTGTATGCATGCAGCTATCTATAGCAAAAAATAAATCCACAAAAATAGCTATCTGTAAGACCACATCTTGTTCTATTAATACACACATACTGCAGTATTACATAACAATTTTTTCCAATTCTGTTATGCTAATATGCAAATAAATGAATTCAACCATAGCTAGGAGCTAAATGTACTAATCAGGATGGCCTTGTGTATCTCTAACTACAAAAGAATTTTACATGGTTTCACTCCGTTTTTCAAATCCCATGAATCTACATTATTAATCACTTTTAAACTCAGCTCCTTAATTTCTGGGATGTTAACACTTGCAATTTCCAACTCCAAAAAGACACATGAATACTAACTCCACAGTAATGTGCTATATTATATTATTCTATAATTATTAGACAATTCCAAAACAATAAGATAGATGCCATTAGAAGAAATCTACCTGAAAAAAGTAAAATGTTACTCACTATTACCTTCTTTACCTTCTACAACCCTAGAATGTATACAACTATAAATCAACTTTATGTTAATAAAGAAACAAAATGGAAAATGAGACCCTAAAAAGGGTTTATAATCTATCAAAGGAGAATGGAAAGGAAAAAGTCAAAGTCCTGATTTGTGGAGCAGACAGAAACCTGGGGCATGGCTGACAAGACCATGGCTATGGCTTCATATTATTAGGTTCATGTTGGTTTCACCCCAAGATTCAGCCACAAGAAGCCAAATTCATCTAATTAGAAATTAGTCTTCTAGTTTAGGATTGGTAGAAATTTCTAAGATTAAGGAGCCAGAATGGCTTGGGCAAAGAGGAGAAAAAAAACAAATAAAGTCAAAAATACATTTCAGAAGCTGAAATAGAAGAGAGTGATAGACCAATAAAAAACATGGGCTTTCAGACAGACAGATTTTGTCCAAATGTTGGCTTTGCCTCTTAGAAGCTCTGTGACCTTGCTTGGAAATTCTCAAAACTTGTGGAATGGGTTTCCAGTCTATAAAAGGAATGATAATGTCTCCTTGCAGGTTCTGGTGAGAGGTGACTAAAACAATAAGTACAAAATATTTCTGCGTGTCTCTTCTTCACCCGATCCTTGCATTGCAACAAAGGGCAGAATTTCAAATAGCATATGACAAAATGTGCTAAGGGATTAGAGATGTCACTTCAGCCACTCTTATGTATCAGCACTTTGGATTCCTTTTTCTTTTTTATTATTAATTCTACAGCACTAACAATGAATACCCGTTGGCAATCCAATGTTAGTGACAATAAAAGTTTAGGTAATTTAGTTCCTTAAAAATTAAAAAACAAAACTCAGCAAAACCTATACTTGTCACTTAAAGAAACTGAATACCAGCAAAGAGATTAAGTGTTGTAAAAAACAAAAATAACACGTTCTTGCCATACTCTTCAATTTTGATATATAATACACAAATCAAAAGAAATTTTCAAAGGTCCACTTTTATTTTAGGAGCACAAAATGGGCAAACCACTTAACACCTTGTAGAACAATAATTCTAGAACCAACCAAACTCCTGGATTCAACTTTAAATAAAGTTATTTCCTTTCCTTTGATTGTTTTCAAAATTACTCATATGAAATAAATTTTTCCTTTGAAGTACAGAGCCCAGAGAGTTTTATATTCCAAACAAAATCAGTTGGAGTTGAGTCTAAATAATATCTTCATCAACCTCATTAAATGAGTTGGCATTCATTTCTACTTATTCATTCATTCACACACTTATTCAACAAATGCATATTTAAAAATATGCCTTCCACAAGACATTAAACTAGATGTTTTCATAAACTCAAGGTGAATAAAGATGCAGTTGTCTATGAAGCAAAGGAAAACAGGGCAGCAGAAAGATAAAGGAGTTATGTCTGGAAGACAGAAAAAGAAACACTTTATTTTAATTGAGAGGTGATTAACCAAGGAAGACCTTAAACATGGCTAGAAGGGGAAAAAAAGCATTCCAAGTTTAGAAAAGAGAGCTAGGAATATAAAGGCTAAGTTTCAGCATAGAAAACAGTCTCATGGGGATCCAGCATGTGTAGTAATGGAGACTGTAAAAAGAAGATTATAGTGACTATATTATTTATCATCCAAACTGGGGCACCTTTGAGAATGAAAGGAAGCACTATTAATAATTTTGTCATGACCAGAGATGTAAATCTGAATTTTCCTGGTCAAATCACTACTCTCTGGTCATGTAGTTGGGGCTATTTACATATGTGTGCCATTGTATTGAAGTATCAGACTCAAAAATGCACCTCAACAAATCATCCTTGAGAGCATCTATGGAATATATCTGGGAAATGTCTCTTAGCACATTCTGCATATTTCAAAAGACGAAACTTCCAAAATGGGAGTAAGAGTGCTAGTGATCTCCAACTCAAATGAAACTAAGAGAGTCTGCTCTTCTCAGGATGCTCTCTAAAGTGAAGCTAAAGATCAGAAAAATATATTAAATAATGCTTGTTGGGTGGTGATTACATGCCACACACTGATCACACATTGTCTTATTTAATCTTAACAATGCTATGAGATGGGGTTTTAGTCTACCATTTTAGAGTTGGGTAACTAGACACACAGTCTTTAGTATCTTGACCAAGGCTACACAGAAAAGATGAAGGGGAGCCAGAATCTAATTCAAGCAGCTAACTCCAAACCCTCTGTTCTTCCCTCCACTATTCTGCCTCCTGAACAATGCAGACATGCAACATGCTGGTTATAGTCCTCCACCGCAGGGACAGCCAAGCCAAGATAATTAGCTAGAATATGCTTTACTTAACTGACCCTACCATGTGAACAAGCATTAGTGGCCAGAGAGAACCCAGCTGCCTGTCCTGCTCTGCCATTCTGGAATGCACAGGTGCCAAGTATCCTGCCAGCAGGCTGAACCATTCTCACCACTGTCAATGAATTATTCAGATATGAAGAAAATAAGTATGACTAAAACTTATTTGGTGACTCTGACTTGAGTTTACATCATGACTGACACCTCTATGCCAAGCACAACCCTCCTGGTTCAGCATTATATTATTAACAGAAAAAAGTTGGCAAGGGCTTGCAAACAGTTTCAGATCTAGTGGCCCACTGGTAAAAATATTTGAATCCCACTAATGAAGAACAAAAAGGAATCTAAACTAACCTAAAGGTCTAATAAATGAGTAAATAGTGGCATACCAAAATTAGTATTAATAAGGAATAGAGCAACTATTTTTGGACAATATGTAAAAAGTCTGAAGAGAAACTATGAAACTATGAACATTCATATTTCACTTATATCTGCATTTAGGCTGTAAACAACATGCCCTGTTTTCTTGAATACTGAGGCAATTACAACTTAAGCATAAAAAAAAATAATAATAATCTAGTTTAGGCCCCTTGCAGAGCACACAAAACTATAAAAGGAAGTGAACTGATTCTGGCAGAGAACATTCTAAGAAAATAACTAAAGTAGCCAATATCAGCAATTAATAAAACAAACAATTTCCTGTCGGCTGTCTTTACGGATCTGGTGAAAAACAATGCAAATCAAATGCAATCCTTTTGGGGGAGAAGTTGGAAAAGAGAGAAGGGAAAAGCAAAAAGGGCAGATTATTTTGCATATGAAAATTAATATACTGTGATTATTTTTGAAAACTGAACTCTTGAGTTGTGACAAAAGCTTTTTGAGTGGTTTTAAAACAAGCAACCATGCCCTGATCTTTCAACAGTTATCTTATGTGGTCTGAAATGCATCAGTACAAAGTCAAGTGGACAGGTGCCAATCAGCCATTAGATTTTTCTGATCTAAACAATCCATTAGGATCTGCCTATCTATCCAGAAAAATTCACTTTGTGATCCAGCTACTTGTTGTTTAAGATTTACAACATGCCCACAAACAACTGTCTGTTTCTCCCATTCAAAAGAATTTGAGTCTAATGCACATATTTTTAAGATTCAATTTAAAAAATGGTCATGGAAGGCTTGATATCTGTGCAGAACTAGTAAACACAGGCAAGTTTTGTATGCAAACAGTGTACTTAATACATGGGCTAATATAATACACCTACATAAGTCTTCATTATTTCTTTGAATGTGTATAATAGATGGGAAAAGTCTGCTTGTTTCTGTATTGGGGAATCCCAGCATCAAGACATATGTATGTATGTTGGTAAAAAGATTGTAGGAGTGTTTCTTCTTCACAATATGATACTATGATAATGGCAATAATGATATTAAGAAAAGCAAGAGCTGCCACCTTGAACAAGGTCAAACCTTTGGCTCTGTGAAGGTGGATGGCCTAGTCAAGCAGCAACAACAGGTGACAAAACAGCTGCCTGGCTATATTATCTGTCAACTTCTTCTGCCAGCAGAAAGAGATTATTTTCCCTCTCCAACGGCCTGTACATTTAAAGGAGAAAACCAAATAGGGTATTCCAAACCACCAGTGCTCCCTCACTTAACATAGAAAATTTAAACAGCAAGTGCAAGGTGGAGGGCATTGGAGCACAGTCTATTCAAGGGAGGATTGGCAACCAGCTCCAGCACCTTAGATGTGTGGTTAACCTCCCTGAACTCTGGTTTCTTCTAGCCTCTGTGGTTGGTGCAGGACCAACTCAGAGAATTATGGTAAGCACTTTTCACATGTTTTACATGTAGTCAGTATTTAATAAATGGTCACTAGCATTACTGTGTCTAAATACCCAAATAATGCAATGGCTGCATTTCCTATGTAGTGAAAAAGACAAGTTCAATTGTTGCCATTGCCTGGTGATATGGGAAGGGAAGACTAAAAAGAGACCTTGGGGAGGGGGTTTAGGTGGTGAAACTGCTCTGTATTTTTATTGTGGTGTGGGGATTAGGTGATTTTATGTGTTTCTAGAAGCTCACAGAGCTTGACATCATGAGCTGAGTGTGGTGGCACACACCTGTAATTCCAGCAGCTCCGGAGGCTGAGGAGAGAGGATCTTAAATTCAAAGTCGGCCTCAGGTTAATGAGACCCTGTCTCAAAATAAAAACTGTTTAAAAAAGGGCTGGGTATGTGGTTCAGTGGTAAAGCGACCCTGGGTTCAATCCCTATTACCAAGAAAAAAAAAAAAAAAGAACATTAAAAATTGACAACACAAATCTTACTGTATGTAATGATATCATGTTTTAAAAAGGATCACCCAAAATATTTAATTAGTTCTGATTAAAATAAAACATCCAAACTAACATTTCAACTTCATTTTTTTCCTGAAGTTAAAAAGAAATCTAAGCCCTAAAATGCTACTTCGTACTTTTAGATCAAGTTCTCTAATTAAAGGATAGAGCTATTTGTAAAAAATGGATGCCATCTGAACAATTAACCAAATTAACTGTCTCAAAATAAAGCATAGATTGTATTGAATAGTGTGATGAAGTGAATTATGGAAAGAGAAAATGAAAGTGATGTTTGCGTTTACTAGATTACTTAAGACGCCAAATGTAATGGCTTCTTCCCTAAAAATCCAGTAATGGGCCTTTGTAAGTCATCTTAAAAGTCTATTGTTACTTTCAATAAGCTAAAGAAATGTTTTTTAAAAGTCTGATGATGATTTCCATGACTTATTTATCATCTCAAGCTATTTGTGAAAGGTTCCACAAGGCTGCTCACTCTGAATTTTCATCAACACTGTTACCATAACTAAAGAGCTGTTTTAGTATAGCTCTGCGCATCAATCTTGGCAGAAAATGGAGTTTTACAACAATTTCTTACTCAATGCCATATTTACAAAACAGATGAAGAACCAAAGAAATTATTTTAAATGAGAAATATAATTCTGATCAGCCTAAAGTGTATTTCTGCATATGTCCTATGTGTTAGCAATAATTCCCTTTCTTTGCCTACTGTTTATCACATTTAGGCTCTGATTTAGGAATCCACAGCTAATAAAGATAGAAGCTAGCTAGCAAAGGAGCATGAGCCAGATGTTTCAACTCATACAACCCCCGAAATACCAGCCTCTGTTCTTTTGCTCCCTGCTATTCCCCTGTCCCCAATTACCACCTTGTTTACTAATCTACTCCCACCTCTACTCATAAACCACCTGACTGCATTCACTCTTTAAAATCCTTTAGAAAGAACACAAGGAAACCAAGGAAAGATGTCATTATTGCTTTTTTAACATGGGTTTCTATTCAAGTTTTTGTTATTTCTTAACAAAAGTGAAATATAATTTCTGCCACTCAAGTGACAAAAGTATCTGTGCAGTATTCACTTTGTGAAATATGTTAAAAAGACTTTCATATTCCATTAAGGTATTGTTGTGATGCTGTATGCTATGTCTTTAGAAAATACCACACTAAATTCCTAAAATCTTGATACTTCAAGACACTAATTCAAGGCGAAACATACCAACTAGTAACCTATTTGAACATAGTATTCTCTTTCTTATATTCTAAACTCAAATCAACTTTCAACATTACTTTTGTAATTTTCAAGTGGCTAAGAAAATGCAAGTTGAAAAGAAAGATGAGAAAAGGTGTCTATCAAGTCATCTTAGGAGGTACAAGATAATGAACCATATACAAGACTGGTATATCCAAAAACCACCTGTTTCAGAAATTAATGAAACTTAGGAGGGAAAAAACACATGTATTTCCTTATTATTCCTCCATTGAAACAGTCAGCAATTTATTGAGCATCTATTATGTTCCTGGCACTGTGTATCCAGACACATGATGGTGAACAAGAAGCCAACTGCCTTCATTAGAAAAAAAGAAAAATGAAAATTACCTTTGCAAGTTTCAGAACTCAATATAAGTATCAATATAACTATCATTTTCAAAGCCAGTGATTTCTGAACAATTAATCATTTCCCCCCAAGTGTTTCTACAGCTTTAATGAAGAAATTATATCTACTGACAAGTTCTCAATTCCACATATCACAAATATTGACAAACCATCCTTCTTCCTTATCTCCCATGAGTGTAAAATTAAAACAGATGCTGCTGTCATTCATCAAGTTATAGTCTTGTGGTTTTTAAATATTTTTTAGTTGTTGATGGACCTTATTTTATTCATTTATTTATATGTGGTGCCAAGAATCGAACCCAGTACCTCACACATGCAAGGCAAGAGCTCTACCACTGAGGCACAACCCAGCCCCTCATTAAGTTATATTCTGAATCCCACTACAGACACTAATAAACTGATTTTAAGTGCAAAAGCAGGCCAGCAAAATAGAGGGAGAGGCTGCTAAAATTTTCACCTCAAATTTCCTTAACACCACAATGCAAAATCACCACAAATATTTGATAAGGAAAAAAAAGAATTGTCATGTATCTGTCAATAGGTTTGATTATCTTGTACAGTTGAAAGCAACTTTCATGGAAACAAACTACATAGTAAAAGAAAATACATGTCACTAAAAGCTACATATGCAGCAAAAAGACATGGTATTTTAAACTTTTTAGTTTAAAGGTTAGCTGCAGGTAGTTAGCACACTTGATCTTTAAGCCCTTCAACTGTGCCCTTACCCAGACATAAACTGTACAAACATGACAAAGCGAAATGCAGTTTCACAACTGCCTCTTACATAGAGTAGCAAGGTGGTATATTTCACTAGAAGATTACTGCAGAAGTTGATAACACCAGTGGACATTTTTAGAGCACTTGAAGATTTCTGTAGGTCCCATTGAATTTCAAACACCACCAGTCCAACTCTCTTCACTGGGGCACATTCTAACCTCTCTCCCACGGGTTATCAGCCACAGGAAGGGTGGGTGCAACCCTGTCAATGTGCCTTGCTGCTCACTGTCCCGATAACCCCTTGATTTTGAGAAAGCAACATTCTCATATTTGCTCCAAACTTGAGCAAGCCTACTGGGCTAGTCTTGCCTAAGACTCTGCTCTTCTTAGCTCATCAACTATTTTTTTTTCTACTGTACTTCATGTCACGAGACTCACTTTTACATTGCAGACTAAAATGTAATATCAGAAGGAAACCACCAACAAACTCCTAATATTACTTCTTGAGTTTAAACCCACAATGCAATTGTTGGCTTTCTTCTGCTAAATAAAAGTGTGCAAAAGCTATCAAAACCAAGCAAACTGTCCAAAAGAACTTCCACAGATCTGGAGGCCTGCCTACTGCAGCGAGCAAAAGATTAAATCGTGCGGAACTGTAATCTCTCAGAGCTTTAGAGCCTAAGAAAGCGGAAATCTGCATTTATGTTCAGAAACCTACTCCATTTCTCCCTGTGATTATGTGAGGGGAGATTTTGCACTCTCCAAGTATAACCATTGGCAAGAGGCAACTAACTGTAATACAGATCACAAAAAGCCTATTAAACACTCTCTGTGCATTGGCTAGGATTTTTAAGAAGATGTTTTCACACAACCCCTGTCTTTAAAATACAACAGCAATCTTACAGGGAGTCTGTCACCAGCCTAGGCTTCCACTGAAAAGCCTGCCCTGCCCAGGCAGGTACAAGGCCCTCATTCCAAGCCAATCCTGGGAGAGGTGACAGCCCCAAGTTGCGCTGGGGATGTATGAGCACAGCTCCCCCGCACATTCGGGATCACCTCTCCGTTCTTTCCAAATGCCATCTGCATCCAATCCCTGTTCAACCACTCCAAACACCCGTGCATCATGATTCCTGTTAGCAGTTGGCTCCCCTTCAATCCCCTTCCTCCACCACTCCCGCCCGAGGAGAAGGGAGAGACAGACCCCAAGGAAGGCTGCGGGTGGGCAATGAGCGCCCTTCTCCCACCTACCTTGATGATGCTGCTCCGGCGGGGCAGGCCGCCCTGCTTGCTCTCCCGGGTGTGGGGACAGGAGGCCGGGCTGGGGGTCGGGGCGAGAGCGACGCCGCGGGGTCCCCTGGCAGGGCTGGCCCGGGCTTCCTCTCCGGACACGCCGAGGCTGCAGTCTCCGTTGGAAACCCCGCCGCTGTCATAGCGCGCCCGCCCGTGGCCGAGGAGACCTCCCCCGCCGCCACAGCCTTCCCCTGCTCCGGCTTTCAGGGCGCCCTTGGCGCCGAGGGCCGGGCCCGGGGAGGTGGGCAGGGCCCCGCCGGCGGCGCCCCCCCGGCCGCACTCCGCCATGGGCGCCCCGCGACCCGCCTGCACAAAGCCGCGTCCCCGCGTCCTCGCGTCCCCGCCGCCGCCTCGGGCCGCCGCGCGCGGCCCCTCCTCCTCGCCTCCTCCCGCCGCCGCTGCTGCCGCCGCCGCCTCGGCCGCTTCTTCCGCTTTTCTTTTCTTTCTTTTTTCTTTTTTTTCCCTTTTCTTTCTTTTTTTCTGCCTTTTCTTTTATCTTTTAATGTAGATGTGCTGTTTGTTTCGAGCTCGCCTCACGCACTGTTAAAGTCGTGGCGGCAGAATTATCGGGAGATTCCTGCAGGGGCGAGGCGAGAGAGAGAGACAAGTCAGCTCGGGCGGCGGCGGAGCCCCGGCTCCCGGCACCTGGGGAAGGAAAACACGCCCCGACACACGCGCCGCTGCGGGCGCCAAAAATAACCCGCGCGGGCCGGGCGCCCACCCTGGGGCAGCCCGGCGCCCACCTCAGCGGCTCGGGGCGCTCACCCCGAAGTAACCCGGCGTCCACGTCAGGGGCTCGAGGCGCTCTACCTCGGGGCACCCACCAGGGGATGTAGCACCCACCACGAGGGATAAGGGCGCCCACCCCGGGACCCAGGGACCCAGGCACCCGCCTCCGGCGCGGGGCTAGGGGACTCCCGCAGGCTCCCCGACGCTCTCTGGCCATGCGGAGGCGTCTCTTGAGGGTCTCGCGGCCCGGGGTGGGCGGCGGAGACGCCAGGGGCTCTCCAGCCCCGACTCCCCAGAGGCTGCCGCGTGCGGAGCCCCGTCACGTCCCCTCAGGGTCCCCGCAGAGGCCCGCCGCGCCGGCGGGAAGCGCACCGCGGGCCAGGGCGGCCGGGCCGCAACGGTAGCGGTGCGACCCGATGGGCAGCTCCTGGCAGGGGTGGCCCGGGCCCACCCACCCCTTCTCAAGGCTGTCTCCTCCCCAGCTTGGCACTGCCCCCTACAGGCCGCGAGTTCTTTTCCCTGCCGCCCCCTGACCCACCGCGAGCTGCCTGGGCTCAGCTCGAGGTCGCCGTCGCGGCTGCTGTCGCCACGGCCAGTCATCGGGCCAGGAGTACCTCGAGGCCGAGCGGACGGCAGCCGCGGGTCGTGGATACCCCCACCCCCCCGCCGCTGCAACCGCCAATCACCCGCCCGAAGTCCGGAGGGGCAACCACAGCGCAGGCGGAGAGCAAAAGTCCTGGGGCTCAGGGACTCGGCCGCTGTGCGCACACGAACTCGTGTCCTTCCCACCCAACTCGGGAAAAAGCCAACCGGACTCTCCCCCTTGGGCTTCCCCAGTGGATCAGACCCTTTTCACATACTGAAACCGATTCTTTTCGGTTCCCTTGGGCTCCGGAACTGTGAATTGATTCAACTGGTTGCAAGGATGCTGGCGTTGGGGTGACCAGGGGGATGGCTGGCAGGATTTGAGGGGCAGAAGACATCGCAGAGCCTATTCCCTGCTGTCGGAGTCACCCCACAGAGGTTTATCACAGTCATCCTTTCCTCCAAAGTCCTTCCTGATCTTGCCCCTGGGGATGCCTCCTGATTTAGGAGTCCCACCCTAAATCAGGCTCGGTGTTTGGGACCGGATACTACTAGCATCTCTACAATGGTCTCTTTTCACTCTGGTCCCCCTACCTACCCTGAAGCAGAGTGGCTTAAAAAAAAAAAAACAAAGATCCTGTCGCTCGCAGGTGCAAATAACCTCCCCTGAACCTCCATCTCTGGAGCCAGACAACCTGAACTCCACAACTTGGTACCTGAGGCCCCTCTAGCCTGGCCCCACGTACCTCTCCAGGCTCCCGGGCTCCAGCCTTCTGCCCTTCTCTAGTACCCAAGCTCTTCCCACTAGTGTGTGTCCTTTTCCCGGAATATCCTCCCCCGTAGAGCGCGAGGGAGAAAGAGCCATGGGGGGAGGGGGTGAACTTAAAGACCTTGCCTTTATTAGCATGGTGTTGTATCAAACTGCCAAAAAGCCTCTGAGGAAATGGCTTTACATACATATACATATCTCCCTTATCCTAGAAGCAACCTCAAATACCTTCCTGTTATTCTTGGGACTATTTTAATTCTTCTGATCTTTTGGATTCGTGTTTTTCTAACTCATCAGACAAGCTTTTATACATCTCTTGCCAACCTGGGCCTACACACTAACAGAAATATTTTCACATCGATAGACAACAATGTTTGAATATTTTATTCAGCCCCATCCCTTTTCATTTTTCTAGTTTTGTTTCAAAATATTTTTTTCTGCCTAGTGATAGTTTTGCAGAAAAATACATTCAAATAATTCAAATCCGGTTCTTAATTTGCTTGATGAAATTTGTAGTCATAATGGCCTGCAAGTATGTTGTAAGGGAGGAAAGGAAAAACACTGGGCCTTTATTTTTGAAGTTCTCTAATTGTGATATTTTGAATAATCACCCTAAGGGACCCCTCCCCTTTCTGTGTTAATACCTAATCATCTCTGAGTTTACCAATCACCAGTAAAATGCGATGACAGCCATAGGTCCTGCAATTCTTATCATGAGCATCCTGGGCTGAGTAGGGATGTATTGAGGAAAAAACACCCAGGGTGTTTTTTATGGAACCACCATCTAATTCCCCAGTGCCCTCCAAAATAAGCACCTATCCATCTCACTCTAGAACTCCCAACAGGTCAAACCAGAGAGACTTCGTTGAAATGGATTTGGCATTTAAATTAAAATGTTTCCCAAAGCATCTTGGCAGACCTGTAACTAATGATGCCAGAAGCCCAAGGCCTGTGCCAGGTTTCTTTTTATCCCCCTAAGTGCTTGTCTCCCACAAGCCTCTGGTCACACGCCTGCTGGTGTGCTAGCTGTACTTTTTCCATCACACAGACATCCAAACCATAGGTACCATTTCTCTGAAATGGTGATAGGAAGCAGCATGTTCCTCTGACTTGTGCAATTCTTGGCTCCCAACAGGCTTTTTAATAAGCTAAACTCAGATTTTTTTTTCACTGCAAACAGCATAGTAAGCAATTGTTTGTCCTCCTTCCTGCTTGATTTTCTGCAGTTACTAAGTGATTGCTTTTCATTTCTTCTATTTGGTGAGCAATGTTATTAAAGTAATGGTAAATATTCTGCCAAAATTCTTGCTAAAGTGTTTTCATGGCATTATAAAATTCATAGAAGTCAGACAAGGAGTCAAAATATAGTAGTTCCTCAGAAAATGCTGTTTAATGTTTCCTTCAGACTAATTTTCAGAGCAGGCCAATAAAAGATACTCAAGAGATTGATAAAATGTTCATTCTGGATAACTCCATGGTACCAATTTATTGTATCCATATACTAATGGTTGGGTTCTGATGGTTGTTCATAATGTTTAAAGTTAATAGATACCTTTACAATCTCATTGTATCATCAACAATACACCACTTTATCTCTTTTAGGCTTTCTTCATATTTAAATCCATCTCAGCTTCTAATCATTGTTGTTACCCTTCATCAAACAGTCTTCCATTTGTTTGCATCATTAATTTGATGCCTAGAATTTGTACAACTCAGGCTCCATGGTCCATAATAACCTTCTTTCAGTCTCCCAAAATAACTCTTATGCTGTTTACCGACTTCTTGCTGTCATTTATACCCTTGCAGGTTATGAATTCGTATCTAGTTTCCAGTTCACAGGCTCTAATATTACAACTTTCCAAATTTTTCTGAGTCACTGAGCACTTGGCCTTCAGATTATTTTCTCCCTCTGTGTATTATGACAATTTTCATTTCCCAAACCTCAATCTCATCTGATTTCCTGTATTTTTTAAAGGTCCAGTTCAACCTCTGAGCCTTCATATTTGACTGCACCCCATATGCTTAATGTGAGAGCTAAGTAGAGCAGAAAGTTAGAAAATCAAAAATGCTTTAAGGAAACAGCAGATTATATCAATGTGTTGTTCCTACTCTCTACCCATTTGCTTCCTGACTTAATCCAGGATATTGATCTTAATCTATTATGCTCTACATCTTAGATTATGTTTGCTTTATCATGATCCTTAACAACAAGAAATTATGTACTGATCACCATTCTTTCTGGGTACTAATGTGGCAAGTTAGCTCTCCCAAAAGTTTTCATTTCCATATCCTTAATCTCCTTTGGTTGTAAAGGTCCTTCACCCATTTTTCTTGGATCTATCTTCTACAAGTATATATGACTGCCAAGAAGCTAGGCACTCAGAGAATTACATTGATGCTTTCCAGCTAGTGAGAAACCACTTCATGAATTCATTAAATTTTCTCAGTGGCTATTGAATTAGATAGCACTTTGAGGGAATCTATTAATTACTGGGGATTCAATAAAATTATTCTGTCAGCAAAAGTAACAATATGAGACTAATATGATTTGCTCTAAAATAACTGTTATATATCACACCACTTTTGTAAATTCTGTCTCATGTATTTATAGCATTATTTTATTTCCAGAGTCATTGGTCATTGTAAGCTCAAATGCCTGAGAGCCAGGTAATAAGTGAAGCTGGAGAGATTTGTTTCATAATAACATTATAACTTATAGTTTTTCAACAGTGATATAGTTTGCATGTCAAATACAGAGGAATACTCTTTCTGATTCATCTTTGGTTTTCTAATTTTCATAGGTTTTGGTAAAAGAAATATTTCACTTTCTTCTTAATTTCAAGAAAGATGCAGGAACATACTGATAAGTACAACTGACACTAAGCCATGTGAGGCAGCAATACAAAGTGGTAGGGAATCAGGTAAGCTGGTAAGGAATCTTATACTGCCATAAATGAATCCTGGCACAATCCTGCCAAGATCGTTATATTTTTCCAAAGAAGGCAGAAGTCTAGAATACAAACCTTACAATTTTTGTTACCTCGTTCTCTTAAGAGAAGAACATCCACAAACTAAGATCATCATGTATCATCTTTATAAGGTTCAAAAAAAAAAAAAAAAAAGAGGCCTATTTTTCCCTGTCCTATCTCAAACTGAATGATAAGCAAAGTTAAGAAAATGCCTTCTAAATCTTGCAATTTTTTTGGATCTTGTTATCAACCTGGTTTTTAAGGGTAGATTTATTTCATTCATTTTAGTTGTCAAATATCTAATGACATATCATTTCACACATCTGATGTGTGATGTATCATTGCTCACAACCCACTTCCCTTCATCTACCCATCCCATAATCCTAACCCCACAACTATTTCATTTCTGAAATTTGAAACTCAAAAATCTATTGTGCCGGGTTTCTGTTCTCGCAACTAAAAGGCTCAGGGTTCACTCTAGTTAAACTGGGCTAACTGGGCTGCACGAAATAACCACACAAGAGACACAAATACCTTTTTCTTTGGGGTTGCTGTGACGGCTCCTAGGACCTTAAGGGTCCACAGAAAGAGAGAGAGAGAGCACGTGCTGACCCCTTTTATTGAGGAGAAGCTATTCAAATGAGGCAAGGGGTCAGGTTTCAGGGGGCTGAGTCTATCTTCATGATGTCCACCGTCAGCAGGTTGACTGACACCTGGGTAGGCCACACCCAAGGGCACAGTAAGAGGAGGGGACACACACAAGGCACTTCCATGGAAGATTCTATCCTAAACAGGGCAAGGGGTTATATTACAAAGGAACAGGTGAGCATAGCTTCACCTATGGGGCTGTAGCAAGACACACCCATTTCTGTGACTGAGAGCCTCAGCACCCAGCTGGGGAGTGTAACTCAGTCACCCGTAAGGTTGGCCTCCCACACTATTGTCCAGCCAGAAAGCGCCATTTCATCAGTCCTACTCCCTGTCTTCCCTCAAATCTGCCAATCTTAGCATGGGTCTGTACCTCCTCTACCCTATCCCACTCTCTCAGTCCATCAGCTTTGTTATACACATTTTTTCCCTAACCAACCTGGGTCTCATAACCAAGACTTTTAATCACATCCTTATACCAGTATCCTGGTCTTTCTCATCTTTGTCCTCCAGTGCCCACCTTGCCAATCTAAAGCTTTGCATACATCCAACCATGACTTTGTCTGTACATGCCCCCAGTTTCCCATTTTGCTACAGAAAAAAAAAATCATATTGTCAGGTTATAGTACAGGTATACAATTTCTGTCTTCAGTGGGTCTTTCGTGATGTTAGGCAATATTTTGCCCTTTGCTAGTTGGCACCAATCTTCATTCTCCAAACTATTACTCTCCTGACTGTCCCACTGGTCCTCCATCTCAACAACTATCCTAGGATTCTACTTTACACAGACAATAAGCTGCCTGAAGAAATAAACTGCTTTAACTTTTCCCCATTCTGCTGCACTCTGCTGTCTGTCCACCTCTCTTTCTGTCCACCTCAGCTAAGACTAAACTCAAATCAGAATCACTTGTGTATGCCTTGGATGATTATTGGATTCTTCTGTTCTAATGTGGTCCTTTGGGACCAAAGTATTTTTACCCTCTTGTTGGTAGAAGGTGAAGTGGGGTCTTCCCTGAGGGAGTGGCCAGTCTCAGTGTCAGCCACACAAGGACAACAATCTTTTCTTCTCAAGTTACACACAATCAGGGTTTTGGGAGGCAGCCTGGGACTACCTTCTCTTGGATCTGCTGTCTCAAGGCAGAAAGAAAAATAGGCAGGCCAAGATAATGAACTCAGTAGTGGGTGCTTGCCTAACACCAAGGCCCCAGGTTCAATTCCTAGAACTGAAAAAAAAAAAAAACAATGTTCTTCAAGCAGTGAGAGAAGAAATGGTGCTCCAAAACAATGAGGCGATTAGGGCCTCCAGGAGTCAGGACAAGAGGAAGTTGCCTTCAGCAGAAATCCCCTTAGGCTGAGCCTGTGGACTCTGAGGTTGGAGACATTGTGTGGCCAGTTTAAAGCTGCTCTGTATGGTGCAACTCCTCGCCCCGCCCCCCCTCATCTGTCCCAGCTGTTACTAAAAAAGAGTTAGGCATTATGGTTCCCCTCCTCTATACCTTGCTCCACTCCCACTCCCACTGTCTTGACACACCTTGCTTGGACTTCTGCAGTTGCCTAACCCTGTGAGTCTCTGTCCTCTCCTAGCTTTCATCTCTTTCTCAAACCATCATCGGAATTGTCCTGGAGTATCACTGCCAACCTAAAATCTAAGAGTCCCATTTCTTGACATTGTTGTCTTAAAGAGACGCATGAGGCTCTTCATAACCTGGCCCCCAGCTTCATTTCTAGCAACATCTCCTGCGTAGATATGCTCCCTACATGCTGGTCGCACTGACCTGCTTCCCTCAAAGGGCTGGGCACACTTACCCCCCTTTTCCTTTTTCTTTTCTGTGTATGGTGTTTGCTGGATGTCAAATTCCTTTTCTCTCTCTCCTTCTAATGGAGAGGAATCCTTCAAGAAAACACAGAAGTTTCCTCCTTTGATAATATGTTCACAGTGCCAAAAAAAAAACATAATTAATTACTCCTATAGGCTTTCAAAGCACTTAGTACATACCTCTACAATGGCCCTCATTAAAATATATTGCAATTATTTATTTACAAGTCTTTTCCCCATATGAACTTGAACTCAACATAGTATAACTTAAAGTCTTCTCTCCATACTAAATGAGCTTATCAGACTTTGACACCACATAGAATTTATCTTCAAACTCTGCACCAGCCCAGGACCTGATATGTCACAGATTCTCAATAAACTTGTAGATTTTAATAAATAAAGCAGTTTTAAAATCCATCTTTGTTCCTCCTGTATTTATATAAGCCTTTCTTATTTTATAAGGCCTTTCTTGGACATGTTGAGTACATTTTTTTCTGTACCTTTTGACATTTCCTTTCTGCTTTTTTCGTATTATCTGATACAAATAAATTCATTCATGTAGCTACGATCTGTGAAATACACACACACACACACATACGCACACACTTGCAAGACTGAATTTGATGCTGTCAGGGAAGGCGACTGGGCATTTGGGGTAGTAGGAATCCTTACTTTCCATTATGTGTACATTACAGTTCCAATTTTAAAGTGGTTAAAAATAGTAAATTAAGGGAGCAGTCCCAGCTTTGCCATGGGTCAGTAAAAATTATGACCTAGCTCGGAGAGGTAGGATGTAGCAAAACCTTTCCAGACCAAAAAAAGTTGCGTCTCCAGCTTGGCACATTGCTCAACTCCTTTCTTAATTACTTAGAAAGTCCCACCTTTAACAATACACAACACAAGAGAGGACAAAATCTCCAGAAGGCTGCTGTTAAAATGTACAAATTACCTGGCAAAAGGAAATTTCCCTAGACAGCTCCCACTTATGCACATTAGCAAAAAATTAGCCAAATGTCACCTTGTCCTTTTTGGCAGAGACATATGGAGTTCTCATGAGAGAGAAAAGAAAAAAAGACAGGTTAATCTTCTTACCCAGAAGGTGGTAGGAAAAGGCTCAAGACACTGCCCTCTCCTTACTAAAGTCGGGGTAGGGAACATAGAGGTTTGGTGCAAATGAGGAGAGATTGGGAGTCACATGTGTGGGATTTATAATCTGGTTTTACATCTGCCTGGGCACGGATAATCATCTAAGAGAGGACTTGGGAAGGCAGCATGACTTTAGTGAATCTAGACCTTGGAGGAAGTGATGAAGATGGCTTGCCAAACAGGGGTCAGAAGGTCATTCTGGGAACGCTGGACAGCACAAGCTAAGACATATCCAAGTTCTTCTCTTCACGCCAGTTCCTGTGCAAATGTTTCTTGTATTATTGAACTTTGTTAAGATTCCATATGGAAAGAGCCTTAAGATAATCTTTTAGGAAAGTCTGATTAGCCAAGCACTATAATGGATGCCTGTAATCCTAGCTATTTGGGAGGCTGAAAAAGGAGGATAACAACTCTCAGGCAAAAATAAAAAAATAAAAATGGCTGGATATGTAGCTCAGTGGTAGAGGACCCCTGGGTTCAACCTCTAGTGCCAAAAAAAAGTATGATTATTTAAATTGAGGATATTAAGTTATACTGGAGAAAGCACAAGAATAAGAGGAAATGGATGAGCTTCAGCCACAGGGCTTTTAGGCTCCACAGAAAGGAAATCTTTTTCTTGTTCTGCCATCAGGTACTGGTATCCTTTACCAACTGCCCTTGGAATTTCCTTTTCAAAAGAACCTTTAGAACAGGGTAGGCAATTATCTACCAGGATGGTCTGGGTAGTTCCAGCTTGAAGGCCAAAGGTCAAAATGAGTAACTCCCTTTTACCTACTAGTTCTGGGCGTTGAATCAATTTTTTAAAACTTCTTTTCTTTTTAAGTCAAATTAGACTTTTTCTCCCCAGTTTTTTGGTTTTGTTTGTTTGTTTGTTTTTCAGTGTTGAAGATTGAACCCAGAGACTTGAGAATGCATTGCACTCTACCACTGAGCTGCATCTCCAGCCCCCTGCCTAATCTTTATCTTAGTGGACTTACTACTTGGTGGGCCATCATGAAATGTTTTAGCCCTCTTTCAAACATGCATTTCTCAGCCAGGTGATCAATTAGTTGTCTATCATTTGCTGTCTTGAAATCAAATATCTTTGTCATGCTGTATTTCTGTAGTTTGAGTTTAAGCGTTTCACATCATTGTTTCATTTCTCCTACCTCTTAAATTCCTTTTTTGTTGAGAGCCACAGCCCAGTCAGAGAGACACCTGGCATATTGCCAGAGGGAATGGTTGAAAGGTGATGCCAGTGAACCTTTGAGATGATGATTTGAGTTAAGCTGTATATAACTGCTGTGATGCTGGATTGGTTGAGTTGTATATGGACCCTGCTCCGGGAATAGGGAGGCTCCAGGAATCTGCCTCCAGAGCCCACTACTTTGGAGTTCCCGGTGGAGTTCTCGCAGGGTTTCATGGAGATTGGGCGCTCGCATCCCAGTGGAAGGAGTGTGTTCCCAAGTAGTGTGTGTGCAGTGCTGGTGAGAGTTGGGGAATAAAGTGTTGCTGTTTGAACCTACAAGGCTTTGTGGCGGCTCAGTTATTTGTGCCCAGCCAGACTGCGACACTTTTTCATCACTGAGTTAGAGATCTCAGGGTATCCTCTGCTCTGGGAGGATTCTCCATGTGGTAAATTATAAAATGATCTTTTTCCTAATATGGTAACATTTGATGCTGTATGTTTGCTGTGTTTGTAATTTTCAGGGGCAATTAAAGTGTCTGGTAGAGTATATGCTAATGTGATTAGAGCACTTGGAATAATTTTAAATCACCCTCAATCTTCAGTACCGATAAAGGGTACCTTCGGATTTTAACTCTATGTCATGTCCCAAGCTAAGTTGTTATTTTACCACCTACTCTATGGTGTCAAACTCAGCTTTATTGTCACCATGAACACTTTGTACATGGAACCATCTCTCTGTTCTATTATCTATCCATCTGTTTCTCTACAAAGACCTTATTAGCCTACGCTGACATTCCAGCCATAAAAATGATCCCAACCATCCCTGCTATGTCCCTCTTTCCCTTTTAAACACTGAGCTTAATTCTCAGGACTTTCAAAAGCCCTTTTCTCTGCAGTGGTGTATAAACATTTCAATCCAACAGCCTACTGTTCTCACTTTTACTTGTAGAGGAATTTGAACCTTCTGTCTAATTGGGGGTATTAGGAAGCAGCGTGGCTGTGTGACTCAGCCCCCAGACCTGAGATTCTCTGGCTGGAGTGTGGATCAGAACACATAGCATTTGGTCACTGCTTGATATAAAACAAATCCTTTAAAACTTGGAGATTTCATTTTCCTCTTTAGTCACACAGAGATAAAAAATGGTGACTGGCTTCCTGATCTTGCTATAGGGTGGATGGCAGAGTGACATTTGCAAGCCTTAAGGAATGATATGAATACTGATAGAAAAGGTAGGAACTTAAAAGTCCTCAATGATTTCCCCAAAAGATCCACAAGGTATCTCTGACACACATAGAAAGTCTAAGCCTCATCTATATATAAATGTCGTCCCTGCTTACTGGTTCTCTGAAAGGTGTGTTTGGGGTGCAATAAATATTTCATGATAAAAATTTCCATGTACCCAAATTCCAAAGCCCCAGTCAATGGCCCACTTATTTCCATTTTGAATATAACAAAATGTGTGCTCGGTCATGGAATATGGATATTTTTTGGAGCACACAAGCTACATTCCCTTTGCAGTGCAATTAACAACTGATTCTTGTATATTATATTGACTTAGGGATTGTTTGTACACCCACTCACTTATCAGCACACAACGTGCTATAAAAACTTTTTTATCTTTCTAAATACAATCTGATAATCCTGAAGAGAAAGAGACATAAAATATTGAGAATATAAGGACCTAAATTGTGATCTCATCAAGAAAGAAGGAAGCTAGCATAGCAACCACAGACTGCCTTGGGGAAAAAACCATTCACCAATCCAGAAAGGTGGGCAAGTTATGGGGCTCATATGTAGGGAACAAGATTATTCCTAAGTATCAAAATAAAAGAAAGCATTAGCAACTCACAATAGCTAAACTATGGAACCAACCTAGGTGTCCTTCAACAGATGAATGGATAAAGAAAATGTGGTGTATATACACGATGGAATATTACTCAGCCTTAACAAAGAATGAAATTATGGCTTTTGTCAGTAAATGGATGGAGCTGGAGGATATCATGCTTAGCGAAATAAGCCAATCCAAAAAACCAAAGGCCAAATGTTTTTTCCATAAGGGGTGGGGGAGCTAGGGAAGAATAGAGTTACTTTGGATTAAGTAGAGGGGAGTGAAGAAGGGAGGGGAGGGATATGGGGGTATGAAGAATAGTAGAATGAATCTGACATTATTACCCTATGTATGTATATGACTACATGACAGGTGTGATTTGACATTATGTACAACCAGAAGAATGAGTATAAACTCCATTTATGTAGGATGTGTCAAATGCATTCTACTGTCATGTATAACTAATTAGAACAAATTTAAAAAGTGGAAAATTCTAGTAATTAAAGAAAGAAAGTATTAGTAGAATTAAAACTTTCCTGTGTGGCAAGCTCAAGGGTCCTACTTATTTCTGTCATGAGTAGAACAGTCGGGAGGAACAAAATATGTATTAGTTTGTTTCCCTGGGAAAGTCTATATAATTCCAGGCCCCAGAATGAAGCATGCAGGTGTTGTAGGGTAAGAAGGGCACTTGAGAGTGGCCTCACATCCCTATCCAGGCCTGAACACTGGCCCTTCAGTGTGAGCACACAGGAACTCTGGAGTAGACCTGCTTTGAAATTCAGGCTTTAGGGACTTATTTCATCAATATTCTATTTCCAGAATCTGGAGGTGGGATTCCTTTGAGTGTCATTTTAGCCTTCAGCAGCAGCTATACTGGAAAAGAGGAGTTCAACTTGAAGACATAGGAATGAGGCAAAGGGATTTAGGGTCCTTAGGTGATAACCAAGCACACTCATCTTCTGGGCCAATAGCCACTCTAATCTAAAGTGGCTAAGCAAGTGGCAGGGAATACCATGGTAAGACCAGGAGGAAGGGCAGATTACTCACATTTGTGTCCATTTTACAGATGAGGCACTAAGGCACAGCCAGAATTATGGAACTCATTTTGGGCCAAGTGTGGCTTTAAAGTCCATTCACCTAACTATCATGTAATACTGAGAGAAAGAAAAGCCAGGACACCTCCTTGAGAATACAATCCAACAGAATGCATACACATCTGTATCTCTTTTATTTCCAGCAACTGAAATCATGGTCAGTCATCTGGTCCAATGTTCCTCTCCACAGGCACAAAGGCTGGGAGAATGCTACCCAGCTACTGTCTTCTCATTTTCATTCCTGAGACCACTGTATAAAAAGATACCACTTCAGAGGTTCAAATAACACCACCATCTTGATGTAGCCCCACCATCTTGAGGTTAATCATGTATCTCAGTGGAAAACTAGGGAGCACTTATTATGCACCAGGTTCTCTTTTTTTTTTTTTAAGTCTACAGTGTCCTTCCCTTCCTTCCTTCCTCTGTAACAGTGATCCACTTTATACTTTGAATATAGCCCCTGCTGCTCTGCCACTGCAACTCATTTTTTTTTTTAGAGAGAGAGAGAGAGAGAATTTTTAATATTTATTTTTTAGTTTTTGGCGGACACAACATCTTTGTTTGTATGTGGTGCTGAGGATCGAACCCAGGCCACACGCACGCCAGGCGAGCGCGCTACCGCTTGAGCCACATCCCCAGCCCCAGGTTCTCTTTTATATCTCACCTCACTTGAGCCCAACAAAAACTGTCTTACAGAACTACTTCTATCTTTTCCATTTTTAGAAGGGTGAAGTGACTTGCCTGAGGTGAAGCCACAATTGAGAGACAAAGACAAGTCATCAAGGGTGTTCCTTGTATATTTTGGCCCCACTGCCCTGTGGCAGTCCTATTCTCCAGAATACATTGAGAAGAGTTAGCTACCTTCTTTGCTCCTCAAGAGAAGGGCTGTGTTTGAAGGAAAGCGAGTTTTTGCACCTCCAGGATGATGGGAGGGTGTGCAGAGAGGAGTATGGGAGAAAGGGAGACTAGGAACAAAACTTACTTTTCTGTTCTTGGTCCTGCTACAAACAAAATCCCTGGTGGGGCTTGAGCTGGGTCTCATCTGTTGGACACCTGCCCTCAACCTCTTCTGGAAGTCATAAAGGAACACTTGACATGAAGTGAAGGAGACACACGAGGACTATTTGCAGCAATTTCGCTCTAGGGGTGGGAGTGTGGGAGGAGAGCTAACCAGAGAACTGAAGCTGCCAGGCTGGAAGAGAATCTCATTTAGATGATGGAATGACTTATCTGGGAAAATCCAACAAATCACCCCCAATTGGCTTCTGATTAAAAAAAGAAAGAAAGAGTCCAGTGAAGTCTCAGAATATAAGGAACAATTAGGACCAGTATAGACTCTGTGGGGGCTCTTTGCAAAATGAAAATGTTGGCCTCTTGTTCAGAAATTATTAGGAATTTTAAGACAGTAACAGCATAGCACTAATCAAGTTCTGAGGACAGGAGCGTGTGGGTCACAATGCCCTTGAAGCCATCCCTCCAACAAGGCATATACAGAAGCTGGCCAAGAAACTCATAGAAATAATTATAGTTGTAGATCTCAGGTATATGACAAAATCTGTAAACAAATAAGAGAGAAATTATATAACTTAAAAAAATATAAGGAATAAAATAGAAAAATCGACATGAAAAGTATGGAATTATCAGGCAGGGGATTATAAAGATTTTTTTTAGTTACACAAATTAATCATATACAGGGACAGAAAATTGTACTTGAGTTAATTCAAGAAACAGTAGTATGAAATCTATTAAACCATATTTTCACACCACAACCTAACAATACAATTATAATTAAATGGTGAAAAGAGAATTTTTACAGAAAAACAACATGGAAATAAAAATTCAAAATCCCATATTAATTTACATAAAGGAAATCTGTGTTAACAAAAAATTATTTTTTTGGGGGGGGTAACAGGAATTGAACTCAGGGGCACTCAACCACAGCCCTATTTTGTATTTTCTTTAGAGACAGGACCTCACTGAATTGCTTAGTGCCTTGATTTTTTTGTGTGTGTATGTGTGTGTGTGGTGCTGGGGATTGCATACCTCACTTTTGCTGAGGCTGGCTTTAAACTTGAGATCCTCCTGCCTCAGCCTCCCGCGCTGCTGAAAAAATATTTTTAAACAGCATGAGATACTGGTAGAAGTGTACTAAGAAGGAAATTTATCTCTCTCAATATATATTAAAAAGAAAATGAGAATAGAAGTATCATGAATTAATCATGTGCCTAAAGAAACTGCAAATGGAGGTAATGATCCAAAACAAAGAAGAAAAAAGAAAATATAACAACTTTAAAAATAAAGGAGGAGGGGCTGGGGTTGTGGCTCAGCAGTAGAGCACTAGCCTCGCACATACGAGACCCTGGGTTCAATTCTCAGCACAACATAAAAATAAATAAGTGAAATAAAGATATTGTGTCTAACTACAACTAAAAAATAAATATTTTTAAAAAATAAAGGAGGAATAATAGAAATAAAACAATATAACAGAAGTTTGATTTCAACAAAATGGGCAAAATTGATAAACTATTGGCCAAATGATAAAGAAAAATTACAACTTAATATAATCAGTGAAAAGACAAACTGACATACATTTCATTGAGTGTTAAAGAGCATTGTTCTTAGCTCTCAGTGTATAGCTAATTAATAATCATATTTATCTGGTTTATCACAATATACAATGGAAAATATATACTCAAAAATAGAAAACATTATACTTTCTGACACACAAATAAGAAAAGTTAAGAGTTATGACCCTGAGGCATTAACTGGAGACCTTCCTAAGCTTTTAAAAAACAAATAACTCCGTGTATTATTTAAATTGCTCCTAAAATATTTTTTTAAAGTGTAGTATGTTTCCTTTGGGAACTATATTTTCAAAGTAAATTTGTTGAGTTTCAAACTTGTCAGGACTAGGAAATCCCATTAATGAAACAAAGATGTAAAACCTTAAAATTTTAGCAAACAAAATGTAATAGGTTAAAAATGATCCAATTTGGAAAAAGAAGAATTTATTTCAGAAATATAAGGTTAATATTATTTTATTAACCAATGCATAGTAATGAATTATAAGAAATAAACAAAACACACAGATATTTTACCAGTAAAAGCTACATACAAATTCTAGCACAATGTATTCAAAAGGGAAGAGAAATTATACACAAACATGGAAGAATAAAATTTTAAGTTGTTTTTACGATCCCCAGCATATCTCTCTCTCTCTCTCTCTCTCTCTCTCTCTCTCACACACACACACACACACACACACACACACAAATAATCTAGAAAATCGAAATAAACAAATCACAAAGTATCAAAGATAATTCATAAAAACATCAAAGGACTTGAGAGACACAAACTTCAATGGCATTCCTTTATACTGATAACATGCCAAGAGAAAATACAAAGAGTTCCCGTTAAGACAATGAGAAAAGGTTAATGACTCAGAATAGATTGATTTTAAAAAATTATAAAGCCAAATGGAAAAGTAAAGGAATATATATTAAATAAAGCAGAAAGCAGGCATTTGGAAAGTCTAAAATTAGAAAAGATGACAATATTTCTAAATTAATAAAAATATTTAATGCACTATGAAATCAAGTTCCCATGACATAATAAAACTATAAATTGATGATGCACATCATCAGAATACATAAGAAATCAATTTATTTAGAAATATGATTATATTTCTGTTATATTTCAAGTATCTTTTAAATCATTAATTATCAAAAGCACAGGAATTAGATTTGAACAATTAGGAAAAATATCAATTCAATAGAAAACTCAGAAACAAATTCAGGACAATAGATTAGTCCTGCCCCAAAGAGATATAATATAAGCAATAGATATAATTTAAAAATTTCCAGCAGTTACATTTTTAAAAGTACAAAAAGATAGGTGAAATTTATTTTAGTAGTGTTTTATTTAATCCATTGCATCAAAACTATCATTTCAACATGTAATCAGCATAAAAAATATCAGTCATATATTTTACATTCCTTTGTTTATACTAATCTGCAAAATTCAATTTGTATGTCATACAACTGCACATATTAGTGCAGTACACCCACTTTTCACAAGGCTATTGACTACCATACTAAACAACACAACATAGATAATGATAGTATTGAACAAATTGCTTATTTGTTTACATATGGAAATATATATACACAACTAAGTTTAAATGACTCCAAGAAAAAACAGCACAAGTATTATCATTGTAGTATTATGTACATTATCAAAACATTGAAAACATCCAAACTGTACTAAGTAAAGGCCAAACTAAGAAAAAAAATGTAAAATCATCAAGATAAATTTTGTAACACCTCTAGCAATACTGTCAACACACACACACACACACACACACTGTAAAATGGCATGAAGTGAAATAAAAGCCAAACAATGTGTAAAATTCTTCACAACTAAATGAAAAAGCATGTTTGTGTGATTACAAAGAAAAAAACTAAGTGTGAAGAATAAAATACTAATATTGTATAATACTATAATGTGATATCATTATATACTATATTTTATAAGTATGTGCATATTAATAGTAAAATACTATGAATATACTAATGCACAGAATACTGTTACATTAATGTTTCAAAGCAGTTTTACTTTAATCATGTTTTACTGGATTTAAGATTTCTCTTCTTAAAAAAAGATACTTCTGGTTATGAAGAAAGGAAAGGAAATGCTAAGATATTTCAACATGACCACAACAGTTACCAAAGTTTGGTTATACAGTGCAATTGCACCATGTGTTTGACTTAGGGAAATTCAGCTAGGTTTACTACTTTCTTTGATGCAATACAAAATGCTGCCAAATAATGTTTTGTCTTTCTCACTTGGGGTTCCTGGAGAAATAAAGTCCCAATTCACTAAGGCATCCACTTGTAGGCTGTAATGTATTAACTTCTCTCCTTGGCATCTGGAATTTGTTAGCTATATGCCATCCTTGGGAAAATTGAGAAAACAGTCACCCCAATCATTTTTTTTGTGTTCCTTGGTGCAGAAGAGGAATCCTGGTAAATGTACTAGAAATCATTGACTTGTACATTTAAAATGGATGAATTTTAGCGTGCATAAATCGTATCCAGTGAAGCTGTTTTTTAAGAAAACATTTAACTTTCGGAAGAGCAAGTGGTTTCCTTTTAAAGAAAACCAGACACCAGGACTGTAGAACATTGTTGTCTAATAGAACTTCCTGCAGCAATGGAAATGTCTTAAATCTGCACTGTGTAATACAGGAGACAGTGGCTATTTGACACTGGTTGGCTGTTTGTCACATGAAGTTTGCCTAATGTGACTGAGGAGCTGACTTTTTTTGTTTCATTAGCTTTGATTAAATTTAAAGAGTCTTGTGTGGCCAGTGGTTACTATATAGGACAGTGTGGATACCTAGAATTTAAGAGCTACACACAACCAGGAATAAACTGACCTCCTAGAACATTTTTTTCAGGAAGACGTTGGCCATAGCAGAATCCTAAAAACACTGACTTCACCAATGGCAAATTCTGAAACCCCTGCTTTTCCTCAGAAGTCATGATTCCAGCTGGATTCATTCTTTGTCCCTCTCCCCATCAAGAGCCATGATAGAGTTTAAGCTCGGCTTCATATTCCAGTTTGGGTAACACTTCCTTAATAGATGAGGAAACTGGGATCCAAAAATAATCTAATTTGGGGGCATTTTTCCCCCCATAGATTCAATGCCCAAACCCTAAGAGTTTCTCAAAGGCAATAGAAAATATTTCAGATAAAATAAACAAATAAAACACTGACTTAAAAATAAGAAAAAATAAAAGCAAAATCAATGATAATTTTCATAGCAAATTTGTTTTTAAAATACTCTTAATTTTTAGCAGAAAAGAAGTTAGAATTACTGGGTCATATTTACTATAGTTAAGATAATTAGGGGGTGAAGTCCTATCCACAGCATCTAGGGCACTGATAGTTTTAAATGGCTTGACATAAGGGGCCTCTCATTATGCTATTATCCTTTCTAGACTACAATTGTGGTTTGGATATAAGGTATCCCCCAAAACTCACATGTTGTGCAGGAGGTGAAAATATTAGATTATGAGAGCTGTAACCTAATAGGTGGATTAATATATTTGATGAATTAAGACTTTGAATGGATTACTAGGTGGTAACTGTAGGCAGGTGGGACATGGCTGGAGGAGGTGGGTTACTAGGGGTGTTCCCTTGGGGTATTTCTTCCCTGGAGCCTCACTTTCTCTCTTTCTCTCTGGTTCCCAGCTGCCAAGAGCTGACCAATTTTCCTCTTCCATGCCCTTCCACCTTGAAGTTCTGCCTCACCTCAGGCTGGGAAAATATGGAGTCAGCTGAGCATGGACTGAACCTCTAAAATTTTGTGAGCCCAAATAAACTTTTCCTCCTCTAAATTGTCATGGTCAGGTATTTTGGTTACAGCAAACAAAAGCTGACTTATACACACTTTGACATGTTACTTACACTTTAATGCTGACTTTAACCTGGTAGCAGTATTTATCACACCTACTATTATTATTATAATTTAAACTGCAGGTCTTTCAGTTAGCAAAGGATAATAACACACACAAATATATTTTTCTTGGGAATGGTTTTTGGAAATGTATATTATCTGACACTTTTTGCCATATATATGTTTTCTAAGCCTCAACACTGGCATATTCTAGGCACTGCTTGAATGATGCCCTGATTAGGAGGAAAAATCTGTGCTTCATTTTCTTCCCTTTGTCTGAAAAAAAAAATATATATACACACACACACACACACACACACACACATATGTTAAATGTCTTCTTACAACCCCTCCAGGTCATCTTTACCAGCTGAGATTGGCTTACTTCATAGGTAAGTGGTTTGTGCTATAATAATCACACTACTAACAAGGATAGAAGTTATGTTGATTTAAGTAAGGTTGATCTACTCTAAAATCAATCACTGTATACTTGCTTTTCAGGAGGTTATAAAAATTCATATTCGTTGTATGTCATTTCTTCATTCATTTTTAATTATTTAAAAATTTCTTTTATAGTTGTAGGTAGACAGCATGCCTATTTTTGTTTAGTTGCTAAGAATTGAATCCAGTGCCTCACACATGCTAGGCAAGAACTCCGTCACTGAGCTACAGCCCTGGCCCTATATTTCTTCATTCTTAAAGTTCAACTTTAATATTACATAAATTTGACAGTTTGCCAATATTAATATGCTCCATGCATCTACCATTCCTCTAGAATTTTTTTTTAACCTGATTCATATTTTGTTACAGATATAACTACTAGAGGAGCTTTGAATATATAGGCCCACAGTATACTATGTGGCTGTACAATTTATTGCCCAGATCTGTCAGTGGAGACTTGTTGACTGAGCCATGGCACCATTTCAATATCATTTCAATATCAAATATTCCTCTTGCTCCAAATTTTGTCACACTTTCGGATTTTTATTATTCAAAGCACATACAGTGCTTAATATGTTTTCTAAGTAGTAGACATACATTAATATAAATAACCCCCACAAAAACTCTGTGACTTAGACACTGTTACTGTCATCCTCATTTTACAGATGAGGAAACTGAGGCACAAAGAGGTTGAGTAACTTGTTCAAGATCACAGAGCTAGTCAGTGGCAGAGCCCAGAGAAGGTCCACTCAGCCATTATGCTATACTGTTACCCACAGTCCAGTGTACAAGAGTCCAACTAGTCTGTTTCAGTGTACTATAGGTCTGAGGTCACATCTGGGTGTAAGAGAGTGCCTGGGTGAGAACCCTGTGGTCTTAGAATCTGCACACCAGAAGACTAGTGGGCCCACAGGCTGTGAGAGATTTTCTGGATGAGCAGAAATTCTGTTGTCCTCTGTAAAGTGTTTTTCTCCAGCTGTGGGCCATCAGCTGCCAGTACTGCAGAACTCAGCATGCTCTATTCTCTCACCAACAGGCCAGTTGTAGACCCAATACATACTTTTGGTAAAACTCAATCAGTTATGTCTTTGCCCCCCAACGTTCTTTTTCTCCTTCTAAATATTGTCACATTTGAGGACTTTAAGAGGATAAAGGTTGTCAGAAGAGGAGATGATACATGAACATCAGAATAATTCTGCTTATGACAATGAACGGACCAGGGCACCGTCCACCCCTGGAGGCTTTCCCAGGAAGATTAATCATCCTTTGAAATCAAAAGGAAACAAACCAAGGACAAAGAACAGTAAATCAAGTCCCAAATCATCACATATGCTGAAAGTTCAGCCTTGGATCTTAACATCAAACAGTATTCAACATTTTGAAAAATATATGAACACTGGAGGTAGGGAGGTGGGGGCCATAACAGCATCACTCATGAAAAGGAGTTCATTCATATCAAGCTCAAATAAAATAGAAATACCCACTGCAAAGAAGCTGAATGAAGAAATATTTAGCAAAGCTGTTAAGAGCCAAGGATCCTTCATGCATTTTTCTACAAAGTTCTGTCAAAAATTGAGTGAATTCTCATTTTTTACAGTCATTCCCTTGGACTGAGACCCTGGAAAACCGACTTTGAGGTGGGGATCGACGGATAGGAGGTTTATTGAGAGTGTTCTTGGTATCAACAATTGTAATAAGGAAAAGAGCAAGATTCGACAAAGGGAGAAGTCCTGCTCTGATGTAGTCAGGGGAGAGGCCTGTGCCAGCCCTGTGAAGGGCTCAGGAGCTGGGCTGGCTCTTCAGAGTTGTACCAAGTTGAGGCAAGCAATGGAGCCAGGTTTTATACCCCTCCATTGATCAGTTATTAGATGATGCCCAGAAAGAAGGAATGCCCTGGGTGAGGTGGCTCTTCCAATTCTGAAAAGGGCTGAGGGCCATCTGCTGATAGCACTTCTAACAGCTGGGGGAATAAATCCTTCAGTCCTGACAACAGACTGAGTGATATATGACAGTCCCTGTTCAGCTTCAGCTTCCACAAGTCATGCATTTGGAAAGAAAACAGGCTGTTCTTAATGTAACTCTAAAAATACAGGATTCGGATTATTTAGTCCCTCCAATATAATAAGAGGAATAGTGAGGTTATAAGCTAAATTTTGCCTCTATATGCAATTTAGGATAAGCTTCTTACTCTAACACAAAAAACCTTGTTTTCTTCCAGCAGCTTAAAAGTAGGGTTCCAGCCGGGCACAGTGGCGTATGCCTGTAATCCCAATGGTTTGGAAGGCTGAGACAGGAGAATCTAGAGTTCAAAGCCAGCCTCAGCAATGGTGAGACGCTAAGCAACTCAGTGATAACCCTGTCTCTAAATAAAATATACAATAGGGCTGGGGATGTGGCTTAGTGGCTGAATGCCCCTGAGTTCAGTCCCCAGTACTCCCCAAAAGAGTAGGGTTTCCCTGAAAGGGTTATGGCCATTCTTTCCATTACTATATGTATACCAAGATCACTGTTTCAAATGCGATGTCTCAAATGGGAAAAAGTTTCCTTTGAAAGATTTCAGAGGGCAAAGTGCGGGGAGTAGAAGATTTGTGCTCACTTTTCCAATTCCAGTGCTAGAACCACAGTTGATGTTCAGGAATAAGTACTTAACTGAGGAATTAAAATAGCATAATTTACTGGCTTAAAACATGGAACTCAAACTGGGATGTCTGAAAAATTCCTTAACTCATTTATAATGAGAGCCAAAAATGTTATACTCAGTGGGGGGAAATCTGGGAATGGGGAGAAGGAATACACAAAAGAATGAAATTTAGAGACTTCCAAATCCCCTTGGAATGTACAAATTATAAGACATAAAATCCAGCCCTTTTATAGGCCTCATGAATATTTTCATTGACCTTTTCATCATGATAGATTTTTAAAATCCACCAAAAGAGTTGAAATATCAGCAAACCATCCAGTATATTTTCATGCATGTTCCAACCTAGAATGAGTCAGCCCAACCTTGTTTTCTACTTGCTAAAGACCATTGTTGACCTATTCAAAGGTTATTGTAACCCTCGGTGTCCAATGTGCATTTTCACTAGGGTAAAAGAGAGAGAGAGAGAGAGAGAGAGATTAAAGTATTTTTCAACAAATTAGAACATGTTAGGAAAACTCAGTGATTCTAGTTAACTCGATTGTTCAGAGGATACTAGTTAACTAGATTGTTCAAATTGTCTTCTGGTTTATCTAAAGAGGCCAGTTGGGAACCTGAGGATAAAGCAGTAACTCACTACCTTACTAAAAAAATAGAAAACTAGATAATATCCCTTCAGCACTAAAACATTAATAAAGTCCAAAGTACAGAATTACTCATTCCCCACTTCTGACTCACGCACATTTTCAGAAATAATCCTTCTTTAAATGTTGCTGCACTGGGAAATGTGCAGAGCAAAGTTGTTTTGGCGTAAGTTCACTCTTGTTTTTGTTGAGTTATGAACCATGTTTAGTTTCATGCTTTTCGAGATTTTACATTTTGAGTGATATATTTGCACACATACCATCCCTCTGTACATTAGAAATAGACCTGCTACGACAGCTCCTATGATTTAAAAAGTTTCTATACAGCTAAACACAGAAACACAGAACATTTTTTTTACAGTAAATATATGACTCTCCACTAGGAAAATACTTAATGCTATTGAAGTAAAATAAATTTCATATAATATATATTATTATGCCTTAGGGAAAAGCAATATAAATGTTTGCATACCGTTAATTTTACCTCTATATGAAAAGGAAATACATATGTATAAATGTTGTGATTTGGGGACATAAGTTCCCAACACCAGTACAAGAAAAAAAAAACTGTCTCCATGGATCCAACCAAAGGTATCCATTTCAGGGAAACATTTTCAAACTGAACTTGTTTGCTAGGATTACTCCCTGCTCTGAAGTTCAATGAAAACTTAAGGTAGTTTCATTCCTCTGGACCCTTAACTATATCTTATCTTGTGTTTTTTGGACTTTGGAATCAGTTAGTCTTGGTCTTGATGATGACCAAGATAGATATGAATCCTGTCTTGGTGATCAGATCTTACTCAAAGGGTTGTTGTAAGTTTTAATGAATGAATATAAGTAGAGCATTTATCATAGGTCAGGCACCTGTTAAGAGTTCTAAAACCAGCAGCTATTATTAAGATTTGACAGTTGTATGTTTTATATATATGATGAAGCATTTAGTTAGATGTGAAATGTTATGGATGTCCACAACTTATTTTTTTGAGATGCTGGGGATCAAATCCAGAGTCTCTTGCATGCTAGGCAAATGCTCTATTACCGAGTTATTATGAAGTAAAAGTGAAACAAATTCAGTAGAAACCCACACTTTGCATTTTGATTTTGATATTTTCCCATGTTAGTGATATGCAGTATATTTTCTCATGATTCTGAGCAGGGGAAGCAAGCCACTAATGCAGTCTTAAGGGTAAATAGCCAATATTCTCTAGTGCACTCTGTTGCTAAACTATGATGATCAGTAGGTTAGGTAGATTAAATGCTTTTTTGACTCATGGTATTTTCAAATCAAAATGGAACCTTTCCTGATGAATCCATCATAACTTGAAAAACTATAAATAGAACCATCACAAGTTAGGAAACATGTATATTTCTGTACCAATTTTTAGAATTAAAAACTATAAGTAGTAGCAACATTTAAGTCTGTTAAAATCCATTTAATCTAACAGTGACAGCGGAAGTCAGTCTTTCTGAAGGCTTTCTATAGTATGTAGTTCCTGTTTCCTATGTCCTCCCAAAGGATAAATCATGAAAATTATTAAGTAGAGTGCACTCAGGATATGACCTAAGTACCCAATAACCTCTCAGCCTAATGTGGTACACGTCATTCAGTGATTTATATGATATGTACTGTAAAAAAGGAAGGTACAGACCCCAGATGACTGTGAATGATACTGTGTAATATATATAATCTGAGTAAATTGATGGTTGCTTTCTGCAAATTTTAGAATCAGTTTGAAGGCCTATCTTCCCATAATTATAATAGTCTTTCTGACAAATGCTTTCATGCTGAGTACTGAACCTGACACAATAATATCTAAGACATCTAAAAAATTGAAGTCACTGAGCTCAAGAAGACCCAAATTAAATGCTTGTATTTTATCTTCATGGAGTTCTTCTGGGACAAAACTCTACAAAAATACCCAGAAAGCAGTTTCACTGATTTATTAACTACATAATTTTAGCATCTTGCTAAAATCAACAAGGTTGATTTTTTTTTTTTTCAAAGTTAACATGGCCCTAGGATGTAATCAGTAGGGGTTAATCAGAGCTGGATGGCATTTAATCAGCTTGTTTATAGACTACTATATCCAGCTCTGCACCAAAGTAAACATATCCTTTATTTTTTTTTAAAGCACACGTTTTAAAGTGTAAATCTACACTTTTAATGTGTAATTAAAAGGTGGTATCATTTTGTGCACTCAAAGTAAAATTTCTACTTCTGGCATTATTAACACTTTCTTCCATATGTTTTTTAAAAGAATATATTTTCATCACCTTTTCCCAATGAGCTTCATCATTATCTTTGTTCCATTATTGATTCTATGATTCTACTACAGCTATGATTTGATGGCTAGCATGAAAGTTAGAATCTGTAGTTTTTGTTTTTATGACTTTTTCCTCTGATGACTCTTTTGTGACTTTCCTCAATAATGTCTGCCAACAGATAAAAGGATAAATCTATAAGGGAAATGTTATGGAGGCTGACTGACCATTTCTTGCTATTCCAGTAGCTGTCATTCTGCGAAAAAAAGAACATTTTAATGGGAATTCAGACCCTAAAATTATAATGTCAGATTATAAAGTCAAATACTCAGCTGCATATTAACAAAAAGGGAGAGAAATAAATAGAAGGTAGATATATATTTATGATAAAACCCCACTTTATTAAATACATAAAGGGTTATATTATGAAGTGTCTAATTTCTTTTCTCTCTCTCTGTAATACCAGCGGCTTGGGAGACTAAGGCAAGAGGATCACAAGTTCAAAGCCAACCTCAGCAACATAGAAAGGCTCTAAAGATTTAGCAAGACCCTGACTCAAAATAAAAAATAAAAAAGGTTCAGGGCTGTGGTTCAGTGGTTAAGTGCCCCTGGATTCAATACCTGGTACCAACAAACAAAAAATGAACCAAAAAAAAAAACCAAAACAACAACTTTTCTCTCTCTCAAATACTCCAGACTCATCTCTCTTAGCAAAATGCTTTATTTGCTGAACTCTATCCTCCCTTCTGTTTTCCTTACAAACTTCTCTTAATATCTATATCTTTATACATCTTCTCTATTCTTTATATATCTATATAACTTCTTTATGTGTCAATATATCTATTATATATTATATATAATTATACATTATAAGTCTATATTAGGTATATTATATTACTACATAAGAGTGTGTGTGTGTGTATATATATATATATATATATATATATATATATATATATATATGTGTGTGTGTGTGTGTGTGTGTGTGTGTGTGGTATGTATTTACATATATATTTATTTACAAAGAAAAAGCAATTTCCAGTAACTGGATTATGCAATTGTGGATGCTGGCAAATTGAAAATCAGTAGGGCAAGCCAGTAGCCTGTATTTCTTCTTGAAGGATTCCTCAGATTTACTCTTAAAATTAAATGAGGGCTGGGTTATAGCTCAGTGGTAGATTGCTTACCTGCGATGTCTGAGGCACTGGGTTTGATTCTCAGCACTGCATATTAATAAAATAAAGGTCCACAGACAACT
The DNA here is from genome assembly GCF_021218885.2 of Marmota monax. Lineage (NCBI taxonomy): Eukaryota > Metazoa > Chordata > Mammalia > Rodentia > Sciuridae > Marmota > Marmota monax. The sequence goes on along the minus strand of NW_026693008.1, from coordinate 15,172,153 downwards.
AGAAATATATATGAAGACTATCCAGATTAACAAGGAAATTCTCCTTTACTTAATGTCAGCTGATTGCACATCTATGAAACACCTCAGGGAAAGACCTCAATTAGCATTTCATTAAATAACTAGGTACTATATCTAGCCAAGTTAACATAAAACTAAACATTACATTAACCAATTATTGAGATTTCCCTAAAAGGTCACCAACAATGTCCAGGCTGCTAAATCCAGAGTCTCTTCATTGGAGTTCATCCTCTATTATACTTCATAGAGTTTACTACCTTTCCTTCTAGAAAACCCCTCACTAGAACACAGGCTGTCTTTTTCCTAATAAATGCCCATTCCGGTTTCCAGTCCATCTCATTAAATAAAACATGATATTACTTAAGAATAATTTTAATGTTATGATATGTTAATTATTTCAAAAGTGACAATATGTGGATAAAGTGGTTGTTAAATCTGTATTAACTAGGACCCGAGGGAACTTAAAAATCTTGGTTTACATCTGTATTTTATGGCTGGGAAAATAATCAATTAGAACACTCTATGTCACTACCACTGATAATAATAAAGTATTTTTAAAAAATGTGACTTACAAACATTATCATTTTACTGGTATTTTATGAAAAGGAAAAGAAAAAAAAAAAGGATGATAGAATAGGAAAAACAAAGAATGCTCCAGACAAAGATCTTAACCCTTAACCATTATTTTATCTGGATTCTGAACCCAAGTTATTCAGTAAATGGTGCTGTAACAATTGAATATTCACATGAAAAAGAACAAAATTGGATCCTCACCCCCACATACAAAAATTCACCCAAAATGAGTCAATCTAAATGTAAGAACAAAACTATAACACTATTAGAATAAAACACAGAAGTAAATCTTTGTGACCTTCAATTAGGTAACATTTCCTTAGTTATAATATCAAAAGCACAAGGGACAACAGAGAAAACAGGTAAATGGAACCTCACTGAAATTAAGAAACTTTTGTACTAAAGGACATCATGAAGAAAATGAAAAGATAATCAACGGAATGAGAGAAAATATGTCCAAATGGTATGTCTCATAAGGGACTTGTATCCAGAATTTATAAAGAACCCTCACAACTCAATCTTAAAAAGACAAATAACCCGATTTAAAAACAGGAAAGGGGTTTGAATAGGAAGTTTTCCAAAGACTACATACAAAATTCCAAAAAGCATATGAAAAACATATCTAATATTACTATTCACTGGGAAAATCAAAATCAAAAATCACAGTTAGGTATCACCTCATACCCACCAGTATGATTAAAATAAAAAGACAATAACATGTGCTGGGAAGAATGTGGAAAAATTGGAGCCCTCACACATAGTCAATGGGTTGTAAAATGGGACAGCTTCTTTGAAAAATGGTTTTACAGTTCTTAAAATGTTAAACTTTCAAGTTATGATATAACCCTGCAATTCACTTCTTGCTATAAACCCAAGAAAATTGAAAATACATGTCTACACAAAAACTTAGACACAATGTTCATGACAGCATTATTCATAACAGCTAAAAAGTATAAATAGCCCAAATGGTCAACTGATGAATGGATGAATGGAATGTAGTGGAACATTATTAAGGAATTTAAAAGGAATGAAGTATTGATATACACCACAGCATGGATGAACCTTGAAAACATTATGCTAAGTGAAAGACGCTAGACATGAAGGGCCACATATTGTATGATTCCATTTATATGAAAGGTCCAGAATAGGAAAATCTGAAGAGATAGGAAGTAGATTTGGTGGCTTCAGGGGTTGTGGGGAAAGAGGAGTGGGAAGTGACTGCCAATGGATATGGGCTTTCTTTGGGGGGTAATGAAAAGGTTCTGCACTTAGTGCTAATAACTGTATGAAGATGAATACATAAACCCCACTGAATTGTAAGTTCTAAAAGGATGAATGTATGAATGTAAGCTATGTCTCAATAAAACTGTTATAAAAAATAAACTAAATGCATCTTACTATAATTTTTGTTCTTGTGGTGATACTATCTTTTTGATTGTTACATCTGTATATTAAATGAAAATTGATATTCTTGGAAAATTACTAAAATTTGTCAAATTAAAATACAAAGAAAATATTAGTTTCTCTGTATAGGTAAATGATTAATTGTAGGTTTGTAAGGTATAGTATGGAGTTTTCCCTTTCAAAATGAACTGTTTTATAATGGAGTGCTATTCCTTTACATAATTGAAACATAGAGTTTCTTAACTTGCATATTTTCTTTTCCTGGCATCCTATACTCAAAAAGAAATCACTACCTAATACCAGGTAGAACTTATGTTATTACTGCAGAAGATTCTGCGAGTTAAAGAGGAAACTTATTTCTTTGAAATGAACTTAAGTTTAAAGCAATTGAATTGTCCGAAGGATTCCAACTCTCTATCAGATTTTCTCACTGTTTCTCAACCTATTTTTCATTATCACCCTCTAAGAAAACTTTTTAGGGAGACATTTTTTTCCTAATCACCCTCCTTACCCAAGACATTTTAATCCTACTGATATACTATAGATCTGTTTATATATATAGTATATATTTAATCCATAAAAGAAGGTAAGATCTTTTTTGCCTCAAACCAATTTTCATTCCCTTTTAGATGATATCACCCCTATTGAAATGTATATATTTTACATTTGTATTTGACAGTATATATTTTATTTTCTTTACTATAAACAGGATTTAGAATTCTTTCAGTCACTTAAATTTGACAGTTGCAAATTTAAAGTAGGTAAATTTTAATTTGTATAAATTTAATGTGATCATTTGTGAAGAACTATATCTAAATTAGGTGTGCTAAGTATAGATGAAATATTAGGTGCTTTCAAAATTATTTTTCTGAGAATATCACTGATACTAGAATTTGCTTACGATGTATACAACTAATTTTGGGGGGAAGCAATATGCAAAACTACATCAAGAATGCTTTATAAGTTTTCTAAAAATACATATGTGAATATAAACAACTGGAAAATATTCATTAAAGTGTCAATTGGTGTCGAGTGGCAAAGAGGGAAGGTGATTTTCAGTTTCAACTTTACGTGCCTATAGTTTTCCAAGTTCTATAATGAGTTTGTGTCACTGTTATAGTTAGGAATAAATGATTACCCACAAAATATTTATGGAAATTAAATCATATCAAGGAAAAGATATAATGACATCTTCTTTAAAATGCTTTAAGTATGTATGTGTCCTTTGGGGGAATTTTGTTTTTGTTTTTGTTGATATGCCATAAATTAAGGTGCACTATTTCCTGACCTTGGTCTTGTAGGAGTTTCAATGCTTCCTCAGCAAAAGTATAAATCCTTAATAAATGACAAATTGACCATGACTTAGGCTTTCAGCAATTATCCTTCTATAGAACTAACTCTAATGTATTTCAAGGTTAGAGGAGCAATTCAGCAAGCAAATGTTTGCCGATGAGTTTGTAAAGAAAGTGAATCCAGCAGATGAGTAAAAGACATTGTGCACTTCATTTCAACAGAGCATATTTAAGTAATAAATCAGACTTGAAAATAGCAACGTTTGGGGCTACTGAAAGAAAGATACTTTATATATCACTTGAATACAGTTTTCAGAATCTTTTATTTGATGTTCACAACAACTCTGTGTGTCACTAATAGCTTTTCTATTATTTAGGATGAGTACAAAGGAAGCAAGTGAAAGAACCTCAAGTTTTGGGTTCTTTCTTTGTTTGGATCATTCTTCCTTAATGAATGAAATCAGTGTTTTAAGCAAGAGCAAAGAAATTGAAACAATTAACTGTGACAACCTCATCAAACAGGGGTTGCTACAGAGCAGTGTTCAAACGTACCCCCACTCTCTCCTGCACTCTTATGGTCCCCTTTGGTCCTGTAGAAAGGGCTAGTCGGTGGTTCTGGTGCAGGTCTACTGGTTGGGTTCATGAGGAAGGCTCCATGCAGACTATTATTACCAGTGTGGGCTCTGCCTCTAGGCATGATGAGGTCCTTCCTCCAGGACTCTCAGGACTTGGAAAAGGAGCAGTGGGTAAAGGGCGAGGAGATGGAGCCACTGGGTTTTAGGAGGCCACTCTCAGACAGGGCTCAGGGAGTAGGTATCTGTTGTGAAATCTCCCATGCAAACATTGAAGAGCATCACAGGATGCAGAGCTTGGTAGGGTGTGTGCTACGTATGCTACGACATGTACAGCTTCACTATTATCTTTTTGGTCAACTCCAGTCACCACATCAGGCTTGAATACATTCAAGACATAAGTCAAAGCACCAAAACAATCCCATCCTATGTTTTCTTGTTGACTTGGCTAAATGCATACCTAAAGTTTTTAAAAAGATAGCTTAATTTTAAAATATATATTCTGTGTTGGTTCCCAAAGATGTATTATTCAATAAAAATCTCCAGAATCAATGTATAAGCCTATAAATACATACCATAAAACAAGTAAAATGTTGAGTTATAGCTATTGTCCTCCTCACAGAGAAGCAAATCTCACAAATATTCATGATCAGCCTATTAAATTGAAGATGAGTCATCTCCAAGATTTTCACTTCAATTTCCTTTCATTAGTAAAGTAACAGATCTTGATTTAGTTTTTTGATGTTGATATAAATTTATTTGAATAACTACAAGAATACACCAGTGCTTAAATATATCAGTGATTAACTACACTGATTATGCCATACATTATCCATCAATAGATTTTTTTTTTTTTTAGAAAGGTGTCAAGATAATTCAACAGAGAAAGGACATGAATAAGGGTTGGGGGAGTAGCTTGCCTACCAGGTGCAAGGCCCTGATTTAGATCCCCAGCATTGTCAAATAAATGAATAATAAAAGGAGCTGGGCACATCTGTAACCCCAGTGGCTCGGGAGGCTGAGGTAGGAGGATCACTGAGTTCAAAGCCAGCCTCAGCAACAGTATGGCACTAAGCAACTCAGTGAGACCATGTATCAAATAAAATACAAAATAGGGCTGGGATGTGGCTTAGTGGTTGAGTGCCCCTGAGTTCAACCCCCAGTACCCTCCCCCAAAAAAGGAAAGGATGAAGATGTCCATTTAAATAAATGGTGCTGAAACAACTGGATATCCATATGGAAGAAACTAAATCTTACCCTTATCTCACACCATACCCTAAAATGAATTCAAGATGTATCATAGACCTAAACATTAAATATAAAACAATAAAAAATTTGGTAAAAGGGCTTCAGGAGAACATCTTCGCAATTTGGGGTAGGCAAAGGTTTCTTTAATTTTAATCATATAAGAAAAAAAATGATAAATCGTACTCCAACAAAATAAAGACTGTCTGCTCCTCAATAGACACCACTAAATGTAAGGATAAGTCACCAGCTGAGAGAAAAATTAGTAATACATTTACCTCACATGGATCTTCTATCCCAATTATTTGAAGAACTCTTATAATCTAATAAAAAGCAGCAACCCAATGGGGAAAAACTGAGGAAAAGACTAGAAAAGCCATTAAAAAAAAGTTATACAAATGGTCAAAGGGATCAAAATTAAAGGATATTAACATTATTGGTTATCAAGGAAATGCAAATTAAAACCACAATCATATCATTCACATACTCACTGGATTCTATAAAACTAAAAAGAAGGACAATAACAAGTGTTAGGATATGGAGAAACTGGAACTCTTATATATTGCCAATGGGTATATAATCACTCTGGGCCAGTAATTTGGTAGTTTCTTATAAAGTTAAAAGTCTACCTAACCTATGACTCAGCAACTGTACTTCAAGGTGTTTATCTAGAGACATAAAAACATATATCCACAAAAAGAAAATACATGCGAATGTAAACAGCAGCTTTATTAAAAGCCTTGGCCTAGAAGCAGCCCAGCTAAATGTTCCTTTAAGCAAACTGTGGTATCTTCATACAAGGAAATAATACTCATAGATTAAAAAAAAAAAAAGTAAAATACTGACACCATCAGATGAATAAATCTCAAAACCATTATGCTGAATGACACAAAACAGTACATACTATGTAATTCCATTTATAAAGTTCTAAAATCTGTGAAATTTACCTAGGAGGGAGATCAGAATGGCAGTTGCCTAGGAGAAAAATGGAACGTGTGCCTGAGTGCCAAGATATAGGATGGAATAACATTGGGTGATGAAAATATTCAACATCAGGATTGTGGCAGTGACACATAGGTATGTACTTGTTAGAACTCATCAAATGATACACCTTAAATCTATGCATTTTATAGTAATAAAATTAATTAATCACAAATTTTAAAAATACTTATGTGCTTTCTTTTTCTAAATTTTTTTTAGTTATACATGGGCACAATATCTTTATTTTGTTTATTTATTTTTATGTGGTGTGAGAATCGAACCCAGGGTCTCACATGTGCGAGGCGAGTGCTCTACCACTGAGCCACAACCCCAGCCCAATACTTATGTGCTTTCTAAAAATAAAAACTGTGTTACTCTATAAGTCAAAAACAACAAGAATATTTCCTTTGCAAAACCAAGGTTAATTGCAGTGAGTTTTCCTGGGCATGTATCATATTTTAGGATTTTTTGCCCAGAGAAGACTCATGTTCAAATCTAATATCAAATCCACCCTTATAGAACTATAGTGTGTGTGTGTGTGTGTGTGTGTGTGTACGTACGCATGTGCATTCCTTAAAAAGAAAAAAAAAGAAGTTAATTAGTCAATATGATTTCTAGACAGTTCTACTGACATGGAGATAGGTTTCAAAATTTGGGCTTCCAATTTACAATTTATTTGATTTAGAGGGCTGCGTTTTATCTGGATCATAGTAGTTACTAAAAAACTGGTGCTGAATGAGCGAGTCATTGAATAAATGAATATGCAGATCCTCATCTTTTTCTCACTATACAGTAAACACTTCATCAAGTGTGCACCCAAAAATTATACCTGGCCTCAACATTCTTCACCACTACTGCTCATAACTATATAATAAAAAGTAAAAAATTTGAAGGTGATCAGAAGTAATGTAATACCATTTAATCAGGAAGAGTCAGAGGCAGCCTGCCTATAGGAGAATACTTTCTCTCCTTTTCAAGTAATTTAAAATTGAATCTCCATATGTGGTGGGGGTATTGGACAGTATAGCAGTCTAACTCCTCACTACTTGAAGTGTGATCCCTGGACCAGTAGCATCAGCATTCTCTGGCAGCTTGTTAGAAAGGTGGAGCCTCAGGACCTACCCCAGACCTGCTGATTCACAACTTGCACTTAACAAGATCCCAGGTGACTCACATGCACATTAAAATTTTAGTAGCATTTCCCTGTATCTAGAAGGATACTGGCCTCAAAGTTATCAAAGTGAGGCAAGAAGCTGGGGGCTGAGTGGAGATGGGAGGGAAGTGATGGAGTGGGAAGAGGATGTTCTTGGTTTTTTCTCTCTGCAACTGTATTATTTGACATTGATTCAACATACATATACATCTTCTGTAATTTATAAAACAGTAAAGAGAAAAATCACCATGCTGGCTGTGTTTTAGTATTCATTTCATATTTTTAGCAAATAGCACATCAAGTAAACCAAAAGCAGCACAGACTTATGGTCAAGGAGGAAATTTTCTTACAAGTAGGGTTGGTTCTGTTCCACTTAACTCTCATCAGGCAATGCCTGCCATAGTTTATTTAAAAAATTAATTAATTACATATCTCAACATTCTGTAGCCTACCATAATGACATCCAAGAATGGTAAATGAAACTTACCTTCTCCGAGGCAACAACCTAACCATCTGAATTAATTTGCATCCAGCAAATGGATATTGCCTTCGAGTTTAACCGAAATCAGTATTTTATGTAAACTGAGTGTTCTGACTTTTTTTTTTTACTAAAGAACATATTTTCCTTTTCAGAGATGCTAATCCATAAGGAAAAATCTCCAGGAAAAAGTAGTTTAAAAATTCAGGGTTATTTTTGTTAGGGCCAGAAATTGAGAGAAATAGTAAAAGTGTTATCAATATGGTCCTATTTAAAAGTCTGTAACAGAAAAACATTACGAATGATACTACATGTAAAGAGATTCCCTAAATTATAGATTATATCCTAGAAGTCTTCAAACTTTTCTTGGCTGCAATCCCCATTATGCAGCCATACACATAACTGAAATGAAAGACTTCCCTTCCCTAAGACACATTCAGTGTTTTCTATTTTATTGTGTATTATTCGATATGTTCTTTTTATATTATTCTATTTCTATGTTTTGTAAATGTTTGTTGTAATCCAACATGATTTCATCACCTATTAAAAGGTCATGATCTGCAGTTTACAAAACACTTTGAAGGCAAGAAAGGAAAGTGGGGAGAAGATCGAGTTTGATTAATCAATTGATGGGTTCAGAAAAAAAGAAAAAGAAATATAAGATATCCAAGAAAGAAAAAAGAACGGAATATCAGCAGTAGGAGAAAGAGTGAGAAGAAGGAGATTTTAGTTCCTATAATCTGTCTTGCCCATGGATTCTATTGCATGCCCAATTCATCACATCCCCCTACTCTGGGCCTTTACTTCTTCCCAGAATCGCCAGTTCCCTTATTCTGCTGCCTATTATTTTAATCATCTGAAAGCATACTTTGTGTTCTAAGATCGCTAAGTCCCCTGATGGGGGACCTAACCACCCTGTTCCCCTTTCTCTAACCTTCTGCTAAGGGCTCCTCCTCCATTTTTTCCCCTTTCTCTTGGAAGTCCAACTTCTAAAAATCAAATCCTGATTTTTTTATTGTTTCTTCTCATTGTGCCTCTCTCTATTTACTGCCCATTAAAAGATCAATGTGTGACACTACCTTGGGTTCAAAAATTCAAGTGCAAAGCACAGTGGAGGGTGAGCTGCTTAGGTGAAAATTCACAAGGGCACCATTTCTCAAACTTTGAGAGCTTCCAAACCTTGGGGGAAAACTCTGAAGACCACCAAAGCTTGGCTTCCACTGTAACACACCTCATCCTGAGAGTACTGTTGTCTGTGGTTGTGAAAAGAGTTGATATGATCCTATGAAATAATAGTGGGCACACATGGTATTCAAGAGAAGGGACAAACAACTGGGCAAGATTCTACAAATGGCATCATATGGAAGAAAGCTGTGAGGTTGGAGGAATCCGAGCCTACCAGCAGAAGGCCCTGTTAGCAGGCTGGATCAGTGCCAGCCTAAAACAGTAAGAATCTAAATTCCCCATTTCATCAGCAAGGAAGAAGGGAGAGGAGAGGCATTTCTAAAGAAGAACCTCAAGTTAGGGTCTTCATATTCTTAGACTGGATCGGGTTTTACAAGTCTGCAAAAGAGTGGGAATCCTGTTACATCTATGTTGAAGGTAACCTTGGCGGGCTTTCAATAGCTCTTACAAACTCAGAGCAGGCAAATGAAAATTAATTTACTGGAAGGAGGAAAAAAGCATAGGAGAGTTTTTGGTAATGCAGATCTGAAGCCTGGTTCACAGTAGGCCAGGAGCAGCTTGCCAACCTTGGCCGCTAGTCCATTTTTTTCATTCCTAAGACAGGAAATTACGTGAGACCTCAAACATGCTCCCCTACAACTCTATGACTGAATGCAGCTGTTCTGATAGAATTTCCTGTACCGGGCTCAGTATGTCAGAATTTGTGCATTGCCTACATATAGTTGTTAGCACCTACTCTGTGCAAGGTGCTCTCAGGTCTGTGTTCAGCTTTCTGTGTGAGCAGGGGTGAAAATAGAGTATGTACTGGCCTGAGCTGACACTACAAATGTGGTTCCCTTTCACTTCTGGCTCAGTTCCTCAAGCTCTACCTGTTGCCTAGGTCAGTTCTCTTATCTCCTCCTCAGACCCCGGACTCCTTTCACTCCCATCTCTATACTGTACCTCAGAAATAAAGTCCTATTCTGACCTCTCCCTTTCTCCTGAGCTCTTCTTTCTCTGCCTTCTTCCTGGATTAATAGCTGTCAGGGATGTGTTTTCTCATTAAAAAAAAGAAAGAAAGACAGAAAAAGGAGGAGAGGAGAGTAAAGGAAAGAAATACAATAAAACATGAAGACACAGAACTTTCTTAGTTCCCAAAGTGAGAAATGCTTATGTTTCAATGCTTGACAGAGGAAGTATGGTTGCAAATGTTATCAACACTAAACCAGGTTAATTTTCCATTCAAGGAGAAAAGTAAGCAACTTGCACGAAAGAAGGCAAATTGCAGGGCCCTATTATTTAGCACGTTTGAAATGAAAGCCAATACTGCTATTGAAGTGTGGCTGACTGAGCTTTCTCTTCCTCTTGTTAAAGCCCGCCCATAGGTTGCCTAGCAACCAAATTACATTGCTGAGAACACTCCCCAGCAATAACCAATCCTGAATTTTAATTTCTGTGCTGATGTTTAAGGTGGACTAAATAAATAAATAAATGCAATCATCCTGAACCAATATTCATTTTAACTGGTAAGCTGCATATGTAGACTATAGGGTGGTGAATGGAGTGATATTAAAAAATTGATAAAGCCTTTCTCTTTTCTGGATTTTTTTTTTTTGTGTGTGTGTGTGTGTACTGGAGATTGAACCCAGGGTGCTTTACCACTGTTTTCCACTGAGCCACATCCTCAGCCCTTTATTTTTATATTTTATTTTGAGAGAAGGCCTCACTAAGTTGCTGAGGTTGGCTTTGAATTTGCAATCTTCCTGTCTCAGCCTCCCAAGCCACTGGGATTAAAGGCATGCTCCACCATGCCTGGCGAAACACTTTATTTTAAAAATATGAAAAATTTGGGTAGGTTTGTGGAAAAAAATAATAAAATTATTGCATAATTGTAAGAATGGAAGGCCAATTTAATACCCTTCTCCCAAATTTAAAACCCTAAAATCTATACTAATCTAAAGAGTAAAATGTTAAAATTTTTTAATCAGTCCTTCATTGGAATAGCTTTTCAAAAATAAGAATGAACACTAAATGTGGTGCATAGAAAGACATATTGAACCCTAGCATTACCCTTGCTTTTCACATGTAGTAGAAATAAATAATATTTTACATGCATAGTAGAAAGAGGCAGGTCAAGCTTGAGTTTTCATATCAATGTGCAGTTGCTATTTTGTGTTTTGAATGAAACAGTTTGAACCAAACATGCTATAAATAACTTCTACAGTCCCTATGATCTCTTATTCACACCTTCTTAAAGTGTGACTTCATGATTTAAGTGTTCCTAATTCACCTTCGACAAGCAATGATCAGTTTTACCATTTTTTTTAATATTTATTTATTTTTTTAGTTATCGGCAGACACAACATCTTTGTTGGTATGTGGTGCTGAGGATCGAACCCGGGCCGCACGCATGCCAGACGAGTGCGCTACCACTTGAGCCACATCCCCAGCCCCAGTTTTACCATTTCTGAAAATCATCCTTGTAGTCCATCCTGAAGAGGAAAGAAAAGTGTGGCATGATTCTTTTCATTTCAATATGTAGTAAGATTTTTTTTCCTGGAAATGGAAATCTTTACCTGGAATCACTCTGTTATATGCTTATAAATAAAGCAAAGGCTTGGGTTCTATTCCTGGCTCCCTCACTTAACTGTGGAACCATGTAGTCTCTGCTCTTATTTCCTCATCAGTAAAAGGGCATACCACTAATAGTCATCTCATGGGCAGCTGAGGTGTCTAAGATCTCCTAGTACAGGTTGTCATATGGTAAGTACTCATTTCAGCCATTCTTGGCCGGATTGTATAGAATTACCATTGTAGAGGAGTCTGTGAAAGGCTGCCTGGATTCCCTTTCAGAAATGAAGGGGTTATTCTCCCAGCTACTGAAAATGCTGTCCCATGATGGCAACTATGAGCCCTCTTTAAGACTGCCTTGCCCAAAATTAAACATTCTTCTAGGAGCAGCCTGAAATCAATGAGTGGCCCATCTAGAGGTATAGATATCCAGACCCTTTGCCTAGGACACTTGGGAGGCCATCCCAGCACTCAAGTTTACCCATGAAATTGGTCAAGGTCTTCTCTGGGTCCACAACACAGCTCAGCCTCTCCCTTTGTCTTACCCTGCTTCCTTATCTTCCTATTGGCAGATGCTAATTCCAAAGGCACTCTAATAAGCATCCTACATGCCAATCTGCATCTCAGAGTATGTTTTCAGGGTGGGCCACAACAATGAGCCATCACAAATATAGTTAAGAGTATTTTAGTGAAAAGAGGACACCAAACTCAACACACAGGATTTTCTCTTAACTATAACAAATTATATCTGTGTGAGTATGTATAACTGAAAAACTGAAAAGTACACCAAAATTAACAATGTTATTTCCCAAGTGGTAAGAGTAGAGATGATTTTTTTTCTTTGTGCTTTTTAATATTTCCAACTTTCTGTGTATGTGTGTGTGTGGGGGGCGTGGATCTTCTAAGAGTTAAGCCCCATTCTCTACTTCTCCCAAATAGAACAATTTTCAGATTCTCATAATTGAGAGTGGGTCAACCTATAATACTGCCCACCACCATAGTAGCTCACTCTCATGTTTCCAATGGCTGTGAACTATAGTCCTCAAGCTTCCACTAAAGCTTCCTTCTTTCAAACATAAGTTTACTCAAGTACTCATAGCAACAAGTCTATAAGAGGTCACTTGGAAAACACTTGAGAGTTAGGATTCTGAAATATCACAGAACCCTCACTTTCAGTTTTGATGATGTGATTTGAAGGTGAGACAATAGCCCCTGACTTTGATCTGGTTGGAAACATGAGTAAAAAACAACATGCAATAGGAAAGTGGTAAATTTTTGTCACCATAAACAAGTGCAGTAGGAATCCAGAACTGGGTGAATGCTTACAGGCTGGAGTAATCAAGAAGGGCTTCATAGAAGAAATGGGTCTTGACTATCTTAAAGAATAAGTGGAGGCTGTTTCTTTAAGATGAGGGATATAGATAAAGCACAGAAAAAAAATCAGTATTGTGTCTTTTAGTACAATAAACTAAGGATACACTTGGAAAAGGAGAAAGTCAGTTTGAATCAACATGGCGGATAATGTTTCTGCAGCAAAAATCAAGCAGTGGGGTTCAGACTTCCTCTTCATGCCAAAGGTGGGTGCCTGACAGTTCTGGACAAGCAGAATTTGATCTATTAAATCTTTTTTTTTTTTTCCTGCCCATGATGCATGAGGTGAGGCACAGAAGAGAGAACTAGGCAGGAGCACTCAGGGAAGAAGGTACAGCCCTCAATTCTGAGTGCCATGGCCCAACCTGGGGTAGTTTCTGGCAGTAGTTGAGATGCTGAACTTGAGCACAATGACACAGGTTTTCTGATGCTTATGAAACTGGTTACATCATGTACAAAGACTGCATCGTTCCCTCTTGGAAATTTTTCTTTATTACTGTTATATGCACAGCACATGCTCTGCTACTGAGCTACATCTCCAAATCCTCAGATGCTCCACTGACAACCCACTCTTAAAGGGTAAAAGAGGCAGGAACAAGTGAGGGGTAAGCCAGAAACCTGAGCGCGTTATTATATCTGGGGCTTAGCCCTTCCCTGGCTTCTGCCTCCTCAAGCAAACAAATGTTTAACAATTCTGCCCAGCATGACCTAGAATAACCCCCAAACATCCTTGATTTTATGGCACCCAAGAAGGTGGAGAAAGTGAATGCTATAAAGTCATGTATGGGGTTTTGCAATCCCTGTATAGTTGAGTTTCTTAGATTAGAACCAACTGGCAGCTATTTATGGCTTACTACCTGCCAGGTAGTTTGCATGTATCTTATTTAATCCTCAGTACTCTGTGAGGTAGGTATTTGCACCTATATTTTTCAGGCAACTGCATTTTATAGGCATTCATTTCTCTTCATAATAATGAAAGATTTTTTTTTTGATTTTTTATTGGAAAACAAAATGATGGGTTTAGATAATAGAGTTGAATTTACAGTTAATTGTAGAACAGCCATTAAATAACTGGATATTTTTCCAAGCATTGCACTGAGCAAGGGGGTTTGGGGAAGAAAACAAAACCTGTCAAATGCAATCACTGATTCCAAATTCCTTGCTTTGGGGTTATATGGATCTCAGGTAACAACATTAGATAGCAGTTCAAGGAGGTGTGGGGCATGACTTGGTCAAGTTACATTGAGGAGGCACCTACCAAATTCCAAATCCATGGATATTTCCTGAACATGCCAAATGTTCAAAGTTGGTAAGCCATTCTAGTCTATATTTCTGCCACTCCTGGTCAGCTCAAACCTATTGAATTTCTCTTTTTATTGCTTCTCTTTCCAATTTTCCTCTCATAGACCTTATTTAGGTATTTTCAACCTCTTGCTTGAATTTTTCCCACATTCTCTGGGCTGGTACCCCTATGAAGAGCCTAATTCATCTAGTTTGGCTTTTACCCTGCCATATTCATCTTGGAAAAACACTACTCATGTGATGGTGCTACTGTGTTCCCATTCCTTCTATTGCCCCCACTGTCTATAGGATAAAGTCTAATCATCTTAGATTGTCATTCAAGTTCTTCCAAAAATTTTACCCCAGCCCTATGTCCAATCTGACTGACTAATAATATTTTTAGATCATCTAGAGTTCCCCCTTTCCTGTTTCAGTATGCTAGACCCATTTCTGTCTCCTTGAGGCAGTACACTGTTCCTTTCCTGCGATGTCAAAGTCAAGCATCACCTCCTTCATGAAACTCACTCTAAGTCTCACAGTATTTCATTGGGTTTTCTCACACACTTCCTGCACTTAGCATCTCTTCTATTCAACAGCAGACAATTTGGGATCAGTGATTGCATCTAACAGACTTGGCCTTTCTCCCCTAGGTTTAGTGCTTTACATAGAGTAATGATTTGTTATTTAATAGTTGTTGAGCAAAAAAACTATGGAGTCAAACTTTATTGTCTAAAAGTAACACAAAATTCCCATTTACATGTCCTAATTTTTTAATTCAATTCTGCAATATCCTTATTGCGTGAGTTCTGGGTTTTGCTATCGTGGGGTATCATTTATGATCTGCGACTCCAAAAGTCAGAAACTCACATTATAAGTAGGTACTATTCTATAGAATGTTCTATATACCTGTGCTGTCTAATTTGTGACACCTAGCCACCAGTGGCCTTTGAACACTTGAACTATGTCCACTGCAATTGAGTTTTTAATTTAATTTTCATTAATTTAAATAGTGACGTGTAGATAGTGAAAAATGTATTCAGCAGTGCAGGTCCAAGTATTCACTGATAAAAGAGGATAGATAATACCAGCCCCAGAGCTTTTCAATAAACTCTAAGCCATAAATAATCCACAATGGTATTGATTAGTGATGTCATGAAGTTCCCCAACTTCCTCACCCACATAGCACAGTTTCAGTCAGGTTTCCCTACTGTCTATCTGTTGACAAAACATTCCTATTTTTTTTATGTGCCATCTAAGATTCCAGAAGCCCAGCAGAGGTGATCTCACAGGCAAGCAGAATAAAATCCCCCCACATAGCACTACCTAATAATTAGAGGTCTCGGGAAAACTGGCTCCAACCTAAGGGTCCCAATTGACATGTCTTGCTAAGTCCACTCTTTCTGTCCTTACATGTGTTTTCCTATTTTAGCTTCAAAAATCCTTTTATAAAAAAGAATAAAATGACCTGTCATTATGTATGTTAATGAAGGGCAGGTATGACAAAGAGAGCCACGTTCACTTATAAGCCCTACCTTAGGTAAATATTTTCATCCTTACCAAATGATGCCAGATAACATGTGGTTAAGTTGGCTAATATCAATGTCAGCCCTTAATAGAAATAACAGATAAGATTTATCAAATGTTTACAGTTGGCAGAAGCAATTTATATGTATTATGTAATGTATACAACAATCTTTTGAGGCAGATAACTGTATTATTTTTCACCCCCATTTTACAATGAGGAGACTGAGGCACAGAGCGGTTATAGGATGTGCCCTGGTTAAATAGCTAGAGTCAAGGTTTATACCAAGGCATTCTAACACAAGAGAGGTAGGATTCATACCTTAGACTTTCCAGCTCTAATGTTTACACTCTAAACCACTCAGCTATTCTCCAGAAGAACCTAAGGCATTTAGATTCATGCGTTTATTTCAAAGTGAGTATATAACAAGCATTACCTGCTAATGTGTATCAGGAACTAAGCCTGTGGTGGGATAAAAAGGCAGCGACCTCCCTTGTGGGGCCACAGACTTGGACTTGGAAAGGCAGTAATGCTGACTTGTCACCAGTCACTGTTTGCTCTAAGGATCTTTACGTCTACAGGTCAGGAAACGATCACTAGGGAAACAAGCCCATTAAACACCACTAAGAATACAATCAGGTGAGTGATTGAAATATATTTCTGAAAATATCAGGTTTAGGACTGAGTTTTTAAAAATGAAGTAAACCTTTAATAGAATAGAGAGGCAAACTCTGGGCAATTTCAAGGCTATCCAGCAAAATTCCAACTTCCTCAAGACTTAGCCTCTCCCAAAATGCCCCCTAGGATGTGACCTTTCTTTGGATTATCCTTTCTTACTTGTTTCCTTGGATAGCTCCCTGTTAGAAATCACAGAGTACTGGGCTTACTTGAAGCATGGACCTCAGGCCAGCAGCCTCAGCATCACCTGGGACCTTGTTAAAAACGCAGACTCCCAGGCCCCCACCTAGACTTGCTGAACCAGAACTTGCAGGTTAACAAGACCCTCGAGTGATTCTTGGGCCCATTACATTCTGGAGAGGGCTACAGTGAGACACAGCTCAAACACTGTCCCTTCCTTCAGACCCTGGCTTAGTAAAATGCCTCCACAGGGAGCGGCCACGGTGCCTTGGTCTTCAGCCCACCATGGCATCTCCACGCTAAAATGTGTTTGTGGGTTCTCTGACACCTTCCTGGGAGCTGGGAGGAGAGCAACGGTGTCTTATTTCTCCCGGTTTCTCCAGTACCTCTAACAATGCTGTCCCGATTGTCAGTAGCAAGTGGCTCTGAAGAAAGGGGAAAGTACTCTCTGAAAGTTAATATCGCGTTGCCAGGAGCCCATCTGGAAGCATGTTCTTGGCATTTCTCCCTCCCAGCTGCTAGGGCCACACCCTGGACGCAAGAATGACTTCTATGAATGCACTAACTTCAGCCTTCCCGCTGAGCCAGGGCTGGAGGTTTACAGAGCCTTCTGCTTTTAGCCATCTAGTCACAGAACCCAGAGGAAAGCCCCAACAAACAAGGGCGGGCCTCTGCAGCTTGGCACATCCACCTCCACAAAAGCTGGGTGCTTCCTGTGAGGCCCCGCCCTGGGCCAGTAACCCACACTACAGGGGGTCCCCACCCACCCACCTCCCACTTGCACTTTCCCTGGGTTGCGTGGATTTCTGCTGGAACCAAGGACATGCCCTGCACTGGGAGAGCTTCAGAATCGCAGGCTAAACAGATACCCAGCCCACCTCAAAGTTAAACTTCAGTTTAGTCCCCACAGCTCCTGCAAACGTCAGAGCTGCGGTCCTTCATTTAGCTTCCCCTGCTGACTTGGGGACCACCTGTGTTCTCAGAGAACACGCATCAGGACCCCCTAACAGCGACTTTCTTTTGTAAAAGCATTTTCGGTGGCTGCATGGTGTTGGGTCATGCCCCAGGTTTTGCCAACCCAGCTGGGGTATATTTTTTTCGACTTGTAAGACAGGCGACCACAGCGGCTGCCAGAGGCGTCACGTGGCTCCCTCCCTCACTGTGGTGGGGAGGGAAGACCCGCCTCTCGTTTCCCTCGCACTGTTGGGCTTTGCCTTTTCCCTTTCCTGCCTAATTTACTGAGCTGTCAGATCTAAAGGGACAGTAAAGAATAAAGAGGAAATTGCCTACTTACAAAAAGAATTACCACAACAAATTGCTTTTTTTTTTCTTTTAGAAGCACCTTATTTCTTATGCAGTATTTCTACAGGTTAATTGCAGAAAATTGGGGAAATACAGAAAAGCGTAAATTATCCACAATGTAAAGAAAATGCCACAATGTAGAGAAAACCACTCTTAACATTTGGCAAATTTCTCACGAAACATCATATATCCACAATCCTACAATAATATGGATTTCCACAGATTGTGACTAGGGATTGGCTGCCATCCACCTTCCACCCCCACTTCTACTTCAGGAACCTTGTATTTAATTGTACAAAAATACATTTTAATGCACTTGGGAGTTTTGATCCCTACTCATAGCATTATGAGAAGGTTTACCGTACTCATATAATTGAACTAAAATTATACGTGATTTTGTAATAATTTCTTTTTTGGCTTAAAAGAATATCAAGAGTATTCTCAGTTCACATTATTCTTCAATTTTTAATTTGTCAAATGTGATTAAATGATATGGTAAGTAAAACTGTTGGAAGCTAGAAGATTACTAATCTGTCATAATAAGTTTAAAATGAAATAATATATATGCAAAGCATTTAGCTCAGGGCCCCACATACAGTAAACTCTTCATAAATGCTAGATATGGCCATAGATTATTACTAAGATCTCATTTTAATGTCTGCATGATGCTTCATTCTAAGTAGTATATTTAACCACATTTTTATTGTATTGAGCTGAATTAGAAATATTCTAACCCTTCCTATTAAAAAATATAGCACTATAATGGCTTCTTGACTATAACCTTCTGTTTGCTCTTTTAAAAAATATTATTTCCTTAAAATGGATGACTCCACTGGTGAATATGAACATTTTAAAAGCTTTTTGTTATATATTGACAAATAACTTCCCAGTAATTGTACCAAATTTCCTCTACCAGTCACAAGTGGGATTACTCATCTTTCTGCATCCTCACCAGTAGTAAATTCTCTTGTTTTTAAATCTGTAAACTTGATAGGTTAAAAATTAGATTTTATTGCCCTTTAAATTTACATTTTTAAAAAAATTACTAATGAATAAAATTATTTTTATATTCATTAACCAAATTGTATTTGATTCTTCCATAAATTATCTCTTTATGATCTTACAACAAAATATATTTTATTAACCAAATACTCTAATGTTTTAGGTTTTCTTTTGAGTGTGGTGTTTCTCATTTCAAAACCCATTAGAACACAATCACTTTTTACTCACAACTAGAAAAGCAGACAATAAGACTTTTGTCATTCTATAAGAGATGTCTTTAAATTTAATCTCATAAATAATAAATATTTGGCAAATGCCCACTACATATACCTGTACAGTGGTTTTTAACCACAGATTCTGTCCAGGATGGGTGGGCTAGAGCAGAGTCTGCATACTGAAAGTAATCCACAGCCAATTTTATCTGTACTCAGACCAAAGTGAACATCTGAATTTATGCCAGGCAAACAGAAACTCAGGACCCAGAGGTAATACATCCAGCTCTCCCTGCTGACATGTGGTCATAGAGTAAGTAGCAGAGCTTGGATTCAAATTTGTGTCTATGAGTCCCAGAGTGGATGCTCTCAGCTACCAGATGACACAACTTCCCTTAAAAGCAGGATCCCCAAATGCTAGAATATCAAAGTTTATGTTCTGAGGGCCTTTTGTGAGCAAGGCACCTTATTCATTTTTATCCTCCAAGTAAAGTATCTATCTAGAGGAGCCTCATTTCTCTGTGAATTCTACAAGGGAAGGGTAAAAGGATCCCTGGGACATCATCTGTCTGCATCCTTCACTTCCAAGAGAAAAACTGATGTCAGGAATCATCCTGCTTGCCAGGGAGACCCTTATTTCTCCCATGACTCAATTTCCTCTCCTAAAAGAAGGAAACGGGCATCAACCTCTCTCAGAAAGATGGCAAGGATGCTGGGCTTTACTGGACCTTAGGCAAGGAAAATGTGGACTATCAGATGCCGAGGAATGTTTTATAGAGTTTGGACAGCATCTGTCATTTACACAATGACTACTGATTAATTACGATTGAAATTATTGTGAAAGTAATGTGCAGCACAAAGAAGAATCCCTGTAAATCTTGCCAAGAGTTCTGAATATCAATCCCAATGAAGTTTTAACTACCAAAACAGACTTTCTCCCCAACTAGTCCCTGAATCCCTACAAGTGCTGGGTCATTCAATAGCACTACTCATAATCCATGATTTTAAAAAATTGACTTGATCTCTATTTCCCCCTGAAATATTTATTTAACTTATTCATGGTGTGATTTCTTTTAGGGCTATCCTAATTTCTGGGAGGTATAGATCCACAGTGCCATATTATTTCATATGATTGATTTAATACATCTCTATTCTAATACTTGGAGAGCTATTAAAATATTCATCCCTCTGAGCTACAGAAAATGGTTTTCTGGTTCATGTTCTGCAAAAGTACTCAATGCTCTTTGTCAGAGAAGGATTGAGATACACACACTTCTGTTTCTGAATCCTAAACAGGGTGGGGAGACAAGTGTGTCATGACAGACCCTGATGACTCAGACAGCGCCGTTTTTCATTTTCAGTTGTGCTAAACTCGGGAACCAATTTGACTGGATGAGGTGTCCAAAATAGTTAACCAGGTTTGCTTCTGCAGAATAGGCTGAAGTTAACTTCTTTTGCTTGAATTAAGCAAATGCTGGCAGTGTTATCAGGACGCTGCTGTGGCCAGATGGCAGTTGCCACACCTTGCCAGTTACCAATCAGCATTCAACAGTTGGGCCTGCCCAAGCAACAACTGTCCTTGACCTGGCTTCTGATCATCTGTTGACTATAAATAGAAGCTGGGTGTCATGAAAAAAGAGCAAAGTACTTGATAGTGCAATTCAGGAAATCCATCTGAGAGCAACACAACAGCTTAATGTACTGAGCTGGTTTCAGGATTGAGAGTGGAAAAATAAAAAGTCTGAGAATAAGAGATCATGCCAACCTGGAGGTACCCACAGCAAGAAGCAATGAAAGGAAGGTTAGAATATTTCCCAATCACATATGTAGTAGTGTAAAAACACAAAGTATCAAAATTTAAAGTCTCCTGGGCTTGACAGATAACAACTGTTATTTTACTTAAAAAAAAAAATAAATAGGAGAGCATAACCAAAAATCTAGTGTCATGCTTTTCTTATTAAAAAAAAAAAGTGGGGCTGGGACCAAGTCTCAGTGTTAGAGAGCCTGCCTTGCACATGTGAGGCACTGGGTTCGATCCTTAGCACCACATAAAAAATAAATAAATAAAGATATTGTGTCCCTCTACAACTAAAAAAAAAAAAAATTAAATGCTAATAACCCATTATTCTGCTTCATGCAATGTATTTTAACCCATTATCAGATTTCACATTAGAGGTAAAAACTGATATCGATGAGTATTTTGTTCACTTATGTATGGTCTGAGTAAAAAAAATAAGACACATTGGGAAGAGAATCTCCAATGTGTCATGTGACTAAATGTCCACACTGTCCAAAGACAAAGGACAGAGGTGAGAAAGATGCAGAAAATTACATTTTTAGAAACAAAACTGAATTTACCTTAGATCTGCTGGATGGAACCACATCTGGGAACCACACATTCTGGAAGAAAAAAAAAATACAATCAATCCAGCAAAAGAGAGAGGAGCAATGAGGTAGAATTAAAAGGAAAGATCTGAGTTTAAAGATCCAGAGAGCTTGAAGTTAAACCTCCCTGTCATTACAAGGGGCTGCACTTTCAAAGGTTGAAGCACAGACCCAGGCAGGCCCAAAAGCCTCCTCTCTGTGTCCCTTCTCACCCAGGACAGCTGGGGATGTCTTTCATTGCCGACAACTGGGGTGGGGGAGTGCATGGACAGAACCAGCAACTGTGGGCTTGGCGGGGCTCCACGAAACCAAGGGCAAGCTGGCCAGGGCAAGCCTGACATTTCAGGGTTCTCCCTCATCTGCAGGGGATTTGACCTCTGTACACAGAGGACCCTCTTTCAAGGTCAAAAACTGTTCTCAGTGTGCCTTGTGTGGTCTGAGTAGGGTGGAAAGATTGGAAGCCACTGTGAATTCAGTGAGGCTTTGAAATATAATTTGTATTTTGTTCTTCATTTTACCATCTATGTAGATTTGGTTATGAGTCATATAAAATCTGTGAAATCTGTGAAAGAACTGTAATAAGTTATTTTTTCAGTCTACAGATGGATTGGAGGTCCCCCGACCATTCTAAAGCACATGCAGAACATTTGGTCATATGATCTTGCTCCAGAGTTGATATATTGATTAGACTGTTGTGCCTTTAGGATGTTGAAAGTTTGAAGCCACTTCAGTGATGGCCTTTTTCCTTAATGTAGGGACACTGATCGCTTTTGTCAATATGTGTCTCTATGGTGGAATATAATGAAGAATTAGTTTATCTGGGTGGGTTTGGGGGGGGGAATGATTGCTTTTAATTATTCAATCAAACTAACCGAAATCCAAATTTTTTCCTTTCCATAACACAGGTCTTCCTTTTCTAGAAGGTTCTATTACATATTAGGTCACTGTTCCCTCACTGAGAATCTGAGAAAACCAATAATATCTCAGTGATGAAGGTATTTCTCTCACAATCTGGTACTTGAAAAGCAAACCAAGAAAGTGTGATAAACAGTAACTGGCAGAATTTTCAGTTTCAGAAGAATTCCTGTAATTGTGCAAATGTGTCTCAGAAGGTAGACTTGTAAAGTTCTGGGGACTGCAGTTCCCACACACTGGGGTGGGCCTTCTGGTAAGGCTGATTTTCCACAATTCAGATTCTGTGAGGAGAGCCTACCTGAATTCATGGCCAAACATTGTTTTGCTTTGAAACCCATTTGAATTAGTAGTAGAAACTGATAGTCTTATCAAAGAGAATTATATAAAAAAAAAAACTAGCATTGGAAAGAAATTTGAAGAAGTCCACAGGAAACTGTACACACCAACAAATAGAAACTTGAGTTTTCAGAGAGCAGGACCTATACTGACAATATCATTCTTTAGTTGTTTTCCTTGAAAGCATTAATGGTATAATATCCAGGTATAGCCTAATGTCTAAAATGGAGAAACACTGGTTATTTAAAACTAACTTAGACAAGCCTTCTTGAGCATGATCCATACTTAACGTCACACACATACTTTATTGATGGGGTAATGACTTCCCTGGAACTACCATTCAAGGACCCACAACCTTTGTGGTTTATCAACCCAGGGCCACCAGTGGTATATGGCATCTGATTTTCTCATTATGAGGTCCATTTCCATTTTCCACTCATTCCCAAACAC
Source organism: Marmota monax (assembly GCF_021218885.2). Taxonomy (NCBI): domain Eukaryota; kingdom Metazoa; phylum Chordata; class Mammalia; order Rodentia; family Sciuridae; genus Marmota; species Marmota monax. Next base: position 15,149,068 of record NW_026693008.1, on the reverse strand, counting down.
TTTGAACTTGCCTAAAATAGTGAACAGGGCCTTGGAATTTACTGAGGATGAAGTGACCAATGAGGGCAACCAAGTGGCTTTGCCAACCTTGATATTTCTCTTGTTTTCCTCTGCAAGCTGAGGGCAGACAAAAATTAGTATTCTTGAAAGGAAGAACTTCTTAGGTGTTAAGGAGGGCATGTCAGTCAGGGTTGACCAGAGAAATGGAGCCAGTAGGAGAGATTTACCAAGACACTTATTGCAAAGGACTGATTTCTGTAATTGTGGGCCTGGGCCTAAGATTTGTGACAGGTTGTCTGAAAGGGCAGGCTGGACTCTGAGGTAGGAGCTGGAGCTATAATCCAGAGGCAGGATTTGTTCTTCAGAGAAACCTCAGCTCTGCTCTTGAAGCTTTCTAATTGATTGAATCAGGCCCATCCATGTCATCCAGGAAAATCTTCCTATTCAAGTCAGCTGATGAAGGACTTTAACCACATCTACAAAATACCTTTGTAGAGAGACCTGGGTGTTGGTTGAATAATTTGGGACTGTAGCCTGGTCAAGTCAACACATAAAACTATCATAGAGGGACAGTGGTCTGCAGTCCTGAAGAAGATGCCCGGTTTCCCTAGTTCTTCTTATGCAGTGTCAGGCACAAAGGTGACAAAAATAAATATTTGTTGAGTGAATGAATGACATGAAGAAGATCATGACAAGGATGTAGGGGTCAGGGGTACAGGACTTGAGTCCATCCTTGAGGGGAGTGGGAGGCAGGGCAGTAGGCCAAATCACACTGGCCACAGGACCCAGACAGTACCCTAGGAGTATGGGTAATTGTCGGGTTTGCAGTTGGGACCTGTCATTTCCACCAATGTTATCTGAGCAAAGGAAGTAAACTTTTCACCAAGGTTGTCATGGAAGGGGGAAAATTCATGAAGCATGATCATGCACATGGAAAAAGGTAGACATTCTTCTGTCTATGGGAAGTCAGGGCAAGAGGAAGTTTGTGAGGAGGAACCACCAATGTTGTCTGCGACTTCCTCTGCCAGGAACTTCTCTTCTGCCCCTCCACATCCTTTCCAGAACAGAAAGACCAAGGGCGTAGAAATAGCAGCTGCAAACCCTCACCTGTGTGAGGCAGGGCTGGTGGGAATCCCAGCTTTCCCACTCATCCGTTGACTATAAGACTTGGGCAAAGGAGCTTCCTTCCACCATCCTTACTTTCCTGACCTGTACCTGGCTGCAGTAATATCCAACTCTCTGGATCATGGAAGGTCTATCGTGTGTGTGGAATGCTCTAGTGGACTTCTCTGGAAGCTAATGAAGCTTAGGCTTCAAGGCTCCTCCCTTGTACAGGCAATTTCCATGGCTCAGAGTATCCTGCAGGGACATGAGAGAAAATAATAGCCAAACCACAAAGTGTCACTACAGCCTGGGGGACCCTCTGTACCTTGGGGATAGACCTGGAACTACCAGCATGACATTCTATTTAACTGACTCCAGAGGCCACTTACCCCTTAGGATCTAACTGAGTGAGTAGCTTGGGGTAGGGGTGGGGCCGGTGTGGGAGGCATATAATTTTTCAAAGTATTAACTACTATTAGGATTCAAAAGCCTTATACAGTACTTGAATCAGCACAGGAGAAATAGCAAATGCAAAGATTAAGGTAGGACTCTATACATACCCTCGGGCTGAATTATGTCCTGACTGGGTATTCATTTTCGTACTAAAATCAGCTATTTTTACTGATGTTCTAATTATGTTCTTTTAATCAAGATATAATGGGTAAAAATAGTGGATTTGATAGCTTAGTGCTAAAAATAAAACATGATCTTGATTATTCTAACCATCTTTCTCTGCATTTTATTTCTAGATTCCACAGACTAGTTTCTGGCCAGCAAGAAAGTGAGAATGGAGTTGAGTGGGCAGAATAAAGAGATGAAATGTACAAATCAAGCCAGGAACATTTACAGCAGAGCTCAGCCAATGCTCATCTCTTCCAAACAGCTGCCAAACCCTTTTCCCAGCTGAATGAAGACTTCACATTTTTGCCTCCAATTACGGGGAAAAAATTATGGGAGAAGGTCCAGCCCCATTTATTAGAATTTGACTGCAGTGCCTCCATTATCAGGAGGGCCTTGGGTCCAACCACACTGACGGCCTTCTGGAAATTATGAAATGTGCCACTCTGCTGCTCTCATGATTCCAACTGCTATGGGAATATTTGAAAAACCATAAACTGTCTCATCCTATAAGAAGGAGACAACGGCAAGGAAAATTAAACATGAGGGGCAATGGTCAATTTTCAGCTTTCATTATCCAAACCGGTCTAATGCTGTGGGGTATGCTGCAGAGGTCTGTATTTGGGGAAATGGAAAGAATCATACTGAGTAATTCAACAAAGGTTTTGTTTCTTACTCTATAGTCTTACATAGGAGAGGCATCCTGTTCCATCTCGTAGCTCTCCCATCTGGAACTGCCTTCAAGAACACCTCATCAAGAAAACAGAAGGATGCAGGATACACTCCAGGTAGTAACTGTCTTGGTTCTTGTTTCTGCTCTCTTCACATTGGCCAACAGCAATCAAATGGCCACAAGTTATTGCAAGGGAGGCCGGGGAATGCAGAGGAGGACACAGATGTTGGTGGTTTTCTATTGTCTTCACCACCCATAGAAACACCAAGATGAAGATGATTGAAGATAATTGTTCATTTGCTGAGTCATTCAACAAATGTGTGTTGAGGGCATATTTTGTGTCAGAGTCTGTTCTAGACACCAGAAATGTCACAGAGAACATATGGACATGGCTTTGACCACCACGATGTTTCCAGTCTAAGGAGGGGAGGTGAAGACTGAAAACATACTAGTGCCTTTATCATGAGGAGCATGACATTGAAAGCAAGCAGTTTTATGTCCCCTGGGTGGGGGTCATTTGTCCACTTCTCCAGGAAATTCTGCTCTTCAATGGTTTATGCAATGTTCAAACCATGGATTCCTTTTCCTGAATTCTAAAAGGGCAACTAAAGTACAGCACATAGAAACAGAGGCATCTCATCTGCTCTGTACCAAAGGGCATCTTCCCCAGCACACTGCCATTTCCTTTGTACTCCATCCCTCTGGCAACCAGAATGAGCATGTCATCTTCTCAGAAGGCCGTGGTAACCCTCCATTTCACTTAGTAAACATCTAGTCCTTATCATGGTAGTCTAAGAGACTTTATCTGAGCTGGTCCCTGCCTGCCAATTAGACTTCTTGTTGCCCTCTCTCCACTGTCTTTCTGATACCTGGGCCTCCATGCTGTTGTTCAAATGCACTGAGCCCATGACTGCCACAGGGCCTTTGCAATTGCTATTTTCTCTTTCTGAACTCTCTTTCTCCAGACATCCACAGGGTTTTGTGTCAGACTTCCTCTTCCCAAAGGTCTCAGCTAAAATAAATATCACCCTATTAAAGAGGCCTTCAAGACATCACCCCTTTGAATCATATCCCATCTGATTCAAATGTATGATATGTCAAGATCATTGTACTGTCATGTGTAACTAAAACAAATTAAAAAAAGAATTTTCATGTTACACTATTAATAAAAAGCTTTTGAAACTAAGCTCAAAAAAAAAGAAAGAACCCTGCCCCCTTTATCCTGTCCTCTTCCTTCTCTTCCTACAATCTGCTGATACTTTCTGCAAATTTTGATCCTTAGACTTTTCCTCCCTCTCTCCCTGTCTTCTTTCCTTTTTTAACTCTCTTTCTTCCCTTAAGAATTTGTTGTATAATACACATACCATGTAATTCACTCATTTAAAATACATAATTCATTGGTTAAAAATATATAGAGTTGGGGCTGGGTTGTGGGTCAGCGGTAGAGTGCTCATCAAGCATGTGCAAGCCCTGGGTTTGATACTCAGCACCACATAAAAATAAAATAAAGGTATTGTGTCCATCTACAACTAAAATAAAATATTTTTAAAAAATCTGGTGGAAAAATATATAGAGTTGTGAAACCATCACCATAATCAACTATAGAGCTTTTTCATCACCTCAAAGGGGAATTCCATCCGCTGTAACTCTCACTCTCAAATCTACTCCAGCCCTAAGCTCAGCTCTGAGTAACTACTATGTATTTACTTATTCTGAATGTTTCATATATATGATATGTGGTCTTTTCTGACTTGCTTTTTTCACTTGGCATTATGTTTTCAAGGTTCATCATTCTAGCATGTGTCAATAGTTCATTCCTTTTTATGTCCTCTTAACTTTTCATTGTATGGATATACCACATTTAATTATTCACCAATTAATGGACATTTTCACTGGTTCTATATCTGGATTATTGTGAATAATACTTCTGTGAATATTCACGTTTAAATTCTTGTGTGGACATGTTTTCATCTCTCTTGGGTATATACCTAGGAGTAGAATTGCTGGGTCAAATGGTAACTCTTAAGTTTACTCATTTGAGGAACATGCAAAGTATTTTCCAAAATGATCACATCTTTTTATAGTTCCACCAGTAATGTATGATGTTTGTAATTTTTTTTGCAATATCAACACTTGTTATTATCTGACTTTTTGATTTTAGATGGGTGAAAAATGGTATATCCTGATGGGTGTGAAATGGTACATCATGGTTTTGATTGTCATTTCCATGATGGCTAGTGATATTGAATCTCTTTTGACATACTTATTTATAGATCTTTTTTTGAGAAATGCCTATTTAGATCCTTTGCCCTAATCAAGTTATTTGTCTCCTTCTAATTCAGTTGTAAGAGTTCTTTATGTATGGGTGCTCCTTGACTTATGATATAGTTATGTCCCAATAAACCCAATAAGTTAGAAATATTATAGCCTAAAAAAAGATCAAAATTCATATTTTGAAGAACTGAATATGTAGCACTTTTGCACCATCACAAAGTCCAAAAATTGTAAGAACCACTTATATTCTAGATAGAAGGCTTTTATTACATATAAGATTTATCCCCTCCTTTTTTGTTTTGCAGAATTAGATGAACCCAGGGGTGCTCTACCACTGAGCTACATTCCCTACTTTTTAATGTTTTATTTGGATACATGTTCTTGCTAAGTTGCCCAGGTTGGCTTTGAACTTACAATCCTCCTGCCTCAACCTCCCAAGCCACCGGGATTACATGTGTGTATCACTTTTTCATTTTCTTGATGGTATTTTTCAAAACCAAAAGTTTTGAAGTACAAATGTGTTTGTATATGTATGTATGTATGTGTGTGTGAGCATCTTTTGTTGCTTATTTCATTTTCCTGCTCCTGGTCACTCTTGACATTTCTTTCCACACACTTTCTTCATAGCCCTTACCACTACTGATCCTACTGCCATCTATTTATAACTACCCTCACTATTATATAAATTTCCAAGGGGCTGGGCTTTCTCTATTCTGTTCACTGTGTTCTCAGGTTCTAGAAGACAGCCTGGGACAGAATAGGTGTTCCATAAACACTTGGGTTCTCTGTTAGCTTTCAGGATGAACCCTCCAAAGGGACTTTTTTTCTGATCATGTTTTCAATATCCAGTCCTTCTGGAGTTGAGGCCAGAGCTGAGTAGGAGCAGTTCAGAGCATCCAGGGCCACTAGATGCACACATTTTCAGGAGTCAATATGAGGCATTGCAAAATAAACACACGACGACAAAACTTTGCATTTCTCACTATTCACAGCAAATCAACTTATGCCTCAGGATCCCAAGATAGGAGTCTACAGTATCCCTTTCTCTTTCTCTATCCTTAGTGACAGCACCATTTCCCACCACCTGACAAACTAGAGCAGAGGGACCTCTTGTGGCCATAAAGCAATGGCAGGAGTGAAAGGGCCTTTTGAATATTGCACTGTGACAACAGCTCCAGGTTGAGTACTCATTCAAGAGTTGCTACAGTCACCGAGTTGGACAGATTCCACCTGCACAATGACCTGTCCATATGTCACCCCATCCTCGCTCCTGCCAACAAATAAAAAAAAAAATCCAGTGCTAAAAAAAAAAATCAAATGCTATTATGTTTAAAATATCAGGTACAAATTCTGTGATTAAGAGAAGAGACTTGACGCATTTAGTGCCTAACATGTGCCAAGTACGGTTCATTCATCTACTCTTCCAGCAACTCTCAGACACAGGTAGTATTTTACAGATGAGGAAGCTGAGGCTAGAAATGTTATGAGCAAGACTCTCAAGTTCCCATAGCTGGTCTGCAGAGCCTAAATCTGGACTTAGATCATCTAATTCCAGAGTCTAGGTTACCATTGCAATTTATTTTCTATGCCACTAAAGCTTATAATGAATATTCTACCTAGTCTAAAAACTCATAGTATGCAACTATATCTACTGCCGGATAGAAAAGTTTCAATCAAACAAATATCTCACTTTACGGGCTGCTGAGAATTTAGCCACAGGGCATACTTGTATGTAAGCCAAGATATACGCATCAAGTATGTTCTTTTTTTAAATCCCTTTTATGACACCAAAATCTCAGTATACCTTAAGTATTCATTAATAGTTGTTTAAGTAAATTATGGTATATTAATAAAAATGAAATACTTAACAGCCACTAAAAAGAAGAAGCAAGATTGGCCTGTGGTGATGTGGAAACTTTGGAAGATATGGAAAAATAATAAATAACATGCATATAATTGTGTTAAAGGATATAGAGAAATATAACTGTGGTTAATATTGGGGTTAAGATAAGGAACTAGGTATAACAACGTGGATATACTTAACACTACTGAATTGTACTCTAAAATTGGTTAAAATGGTAAATTTTATGCTATATGTATTTTACTATAATGACTAAAAAAATGAGGAGGAAGAGATAATTAAGTTCTCATTTCTCACCTTCCTCCGTTTTTTGACATCTGTACATATTACCTTTATTTTCTAAATAATTCAATAAAAATAAAATAAGTGAATAAAAGAAAGAAAGTTATGAGCAGTCAGAGGGCATTAAAATCTCTTACCATCTGCATCTAGCTGTGTTAGTCACTGTCCTATTCCAAGAGTTCTGAGAGTCAACAACACTTAAAATTTATGAACAATTTCAAGTGACTACATGGTTATCTGAAAGTTCCTAAGTAAATAACCCAGCTTCCAAAAAACTTCACGTCCTATCTGGGAAAGAGTTTTACTGAATGTGGCCTGTTGTAAAAACATCAGGTTCAGCACCCACCTGACCTATTTGCTTGGAATTTCTTTCAGATTATCTTGTTTTGAAGAACAGGTAGTTCCTCTTTCATTTCAGATTGTCCTCCTGAGAACACATTATTCCAGTGTCCTCTTTCTTCTTGATCAAGCAATTTCTTCATAACCTTTCATGATTTTTTTGTTTTGTCTCTGCTTATGGTTTCAAAATGTGAGCCAGAATATAAAAATGCAAAGAGAGCATGCCAAACATTATCATTTATATGTGTCAAGGTCAAAGAGAAAAAAAAAACTAGGCAAGAATCTAACAGAGAACATTCATTCATTTTACTTTGATCACCCCTGTCTTTATATGAAAATATTCACTGAGCCTGAGTCCCTAAAATTTTATCCTGACCTCACAGGTTTTAAGATGCCATTAATAAAGAAATCACAACTTCTGGAAGAGACTTTGGAGGTATTTGATTTTTAACCCTTGAGGGGTCAAACATAGGTAAACAGTGACAGTAGCCAGGTGGGGAATGGAAAACTGGGGATAACATGCCTGTCATGATTTGAATCTAGAATGACCCCCATGTTGAAAGCATAGTCCCCAATATAGTAAGGTTCAGAGGTAAGTTTTTAGCCAATGATTGGGTCATGAAGATTCTGACCTCATCAGTGGATTTTCAGAAGATTGGACTTGTGGGAGGTGGGGCCTGATAAGAGGAAGTTAGAGGATATAGATCATTGGGGGCATGCCCTGAAAGGGCTTGTCTTCTCCAAAACACTTTTTCCCCCTCTCTTTCTCTGCTTTTTGGCTGCCTTGAGATGAGCAGCTTTTCTCTGGCATGCCCTTCCACCATGATGTTTCTGTCTTGAAGCCAACCAACCACAGTCTGAATCCTCTGAATCCATGAGCCAAAATAAATCTTTCCTTCTCTAAGTTGTTCTTTTCAGATATTTTGGTCACAGCAACGAAAAGCTGACTAACGCAACGGCCCGTCTGAAGACAGTAGCTGCCTCTCAGTTCAGCCCATGGTTGCTTATAGGACCCAGTGTGGTGAGAACACTGCTTCCAATTTTTCAAGAGAAGCTGGAAATCTACATTTGTATGTAAATGGATCCAATTTTTAAATGTTGGCAATTAATTCAAAAAATTTGAAAGCACTGTGGGGGCCAAACAAAACATGTCTCTTGGCTGAACTGAGATGTGGCCTCGAATGGAATCCAACTCTCTTGATTTTTACAGAAGAGGCAGCCAAGGCCCAGAGGGAAGTGGAATTACTCTAATAGGGTCCCAGGCTGGTTTGGAGCAGGAACTGGGAACAAATACAGTTCACCTTCCAGTCTTGTCTTCTTTCCCCAGCTTGATATAACATATCTAATAAAGCAACAGACTAATTTTAGACAAGCCCAAGATGAGTCTCCCATCCCCACTCACTACATGTCAGTAAGCCTTCAACCTGATGAACTGGACTCAACAACAAATAGAAGATCCAGCTGACAAACTACAGCCACCCTCCACTTAATCCTGGCTACAGCCAAGCTCTCAACCTATTTTGGGTGGATATGGGAAAGAAAAGGAAAGGTTGGAAATTTTACTCTGAAACAGTCTGTGGGAGGAATGGGAAAGTCTGTACTTTCCGGTAGAAAAAAAAATGTCTTAAGCCGCTAATTATAAATGTGGCATTGCTTGAGAAGATCTTTTACTTAGCTTCCCAGAAAGCAGATATAAGGTGTCCATCCTCTGCTCCACGGCTGCTTTACAGGGTGGAACTTTGGCAAGAATTTGTGTTTCTCATGTTGTGAGAGAAAAGAACTAATGAACTAAATGGCTAAGAGCATGTGCTCTGGAGCCAGATGGCCTGGGTTCAAACCTACACTCTGGAATTTACCACTGTGTGATCTTAGACAAAGCATGGGACTTTCACTGTGCCTCTGTATCCTCATTTGTAAAATGGAAACAATGTTCACACCTCTATTAGGAGACGCCTAAGTATGTAGGAAGCACCATGTGTGTCTGCTGTGCCTTGAAATCCCCTGGGGAGCTTTCCAAAAATACTGATTCTTGGGTCCCTCCCTCAGAGATTCAGCTGGTCTGGTGTGCATCCAGGTCATGGGAAGTCTTCGAATCTCCCAGGTGATTCCAATGTGCAGCTAAAGGCTTATTAAATAAATGATGGTTTTCCAAATCACTGATTTTTAAAGGAACTAAAATGCTCTCTTCTTCATCCAAGCACACATTTTTTTAAATTTATTTTTTTTTTTAGTATAGATGGACACAACATAATGCCTTTATTTTTATGTGGTGCTGAGGATCCAACCCGGGTTCTGCCCGTGCTAGGTGAGCCCTCTACCTCTGAGCCTCAATCCCAGCCCACATTTTTTAACCTCATACAAAATTCCCTAAGTGATCATCTTCTAGAAACATTCATTGTGGAGGGCCAGGAAGGTCCCGAGCAAATCTGCAAAGGTGATAAAAGGCTTCTGTGAATCTCCCCTGTTTCCCCTGCGTTCTTCTTACACTTCTGCCCCTAGCTTTGAGATATTCGGGTGGCCCCTAGAGGTTCTGATTCAGCAGGGTGATTAAAGATAAATGGCGAGAACTCTCATAAGGTGATGAGGCATTTGTAAAGCCAAATAATCTTTAGCTAACCGAATTAGCCTGTGGCAGTGTGGCTGTGCAGGAGTGCCTCTTGGAGAGTTGGGGGGGGGGGCATGTCTTCTCCATCTCCCTGACCCTTGCCAATTCCAAGACCCAGAACAATAGGAGAACAGGAGCTGCTAACATGGCTCCCCATCATCAAAAGATAGAACCTCTGAAATCATCTCATCTAAGACACTGAGAGAATGAGTATCAAAGATTGCTGATCGAGTGAGTTGTTATCAACTGAGTGTGTTACATCCTACAAATGCACAGTCAGTATGCTCTCAAATTAAACTAGAATCATTTGGACTTCGATGTATTACAGGAGGCTTGCTTGTTGGTTAACTGTCTCTGTATCTCTGTTGAGGATTAAAAATTTTAATGCCCCTGGAGCAAGAGTAGCATGTGGCAGCCATCCAGGGACAGGTGAGGCTTTTGCCTCATAGAAGATTTGCCCTGAAATGGGAAATTTGTAGGTAAGGTTTTTTAAACCAACTGCAACTTTGAGGTGGGGAATGGCAGCATCTGTGATGTGAAGCACAGATTTCCCATGTTACTTCGTTAGTGCCTCTGGTATGTTTTCATTAGCCTCCATGTTTCCCCTGGGCTTGGTATCTTAGCAAGCACTCTACTGAACACATCTGTTCTCAAGGTAGAGTTTGAATTCCCAAGGCCTTCTTGGTGATTCTGGAATTTGCCACTAGAAAAAGGAGGAAGTTAGTTGGCTAAAGGTAGATTCATTTTTTGCACATTTCCACCTGAGGCATCAAGAATGTCCCTGTACTCCAGCCATAGGGCTGTGGGGCTGGTCCTGAGAAACTCATGCCACCAGCCACCACCATTTTCTTGGCTTGTCAAGATGTCTGGCAATGATTCCACTGACATGAGGTATCTGTACTGTTCAAACTCACAGAAGCAGTGATTACAATGAAAGTGGTTGGAACCACTGGTGGGGGAAATGGGGAGCTGTCATTCGGTGGATGTAAAGTTTCAGGTCTACTGTACAATAGGGCTAATAATTAACAATACTGTATTCACTAACTGGTTAGATCTCACATTAAGTGTCCTTACTACACACCACCAATAAAAATAAAAGGACAAAAGGGACAACTGTGGGAGGTGCTGGATATGTTTATTGCTTTGATCATGATGATGGTATCACAGATATTTGCATCTGTCCATACTCTTCAAGCCATACCCATGAAATATATGCAGTTCTTTGTATCAATTATACCTCAGTAAAGCTGTTAAAGATACTTCTGGCATTGCAGGAAAAGTAACAACAACAATAATAATAGCAAATACCTGCACAGTGCTAACAACCTTAAGCCCTTTCCATAAATTAACAGGTGCGATTCTCACAAACACCCATAAGTAGTCTCATTTTTCAAATGAGGAAACTTAGACCACAGGGAGGTTAAGTGACATGTCAAAGTCACACAGCTAGAAATTGGCACATCTTGGAATTGGACAGCCAGCCCAATACCCACTGTATTGTCTTCCCAAATAGTGCCTAGCTTACTTGACTAGTGCCTAGTCAAGGATTTTGTTTCTACTTTACCTCAAAAGCACCAACCTCTGTACTTCCTTCTCAGCTTCTCAAGTCAGAAAATCTAAACTGCTTCTCAGAAGATGCCTCAATTACCTGAATCTCATATCACCCTCTCTACCCACAGCTCTTTTTTCTCCTGTGTTTCAGAGAATAAGGATTTTCCCACCCGAAGATAAACTTTAGGTCACCCCTTCCATCACCTGTTCTGGACCTGGATTCCTGTGTAATCTTGGGCAGGTGATTCAGCCTCTCTGTGCCGTCTGTAACTTGGGATTATCAGAGTACCCACCCAGTGGCATTGTTATGAAGATTAAATAAATGAATCCAAGCAGGTGCCCAGAACAGTATCAGGCACACAATTAGCGCTCTAAATGGCACTGTTTTGCTTTATTATCTCCTCTATTTAATTCATATTTCATCAGCCCCAATGCCTTTCCCACTTTCTTCTTTGATCTCAGTGATCAGGTCGTGCTCCAATTCCAAATCCCGCAGTGTCTCCCCATTGTCTATCCAATCAGATGGTAATGCCTTTGCTTGGTATGCAAGGCCTGTCCTTTCTTGGTCTGGAATGTTCTCGCCTTCCTTCCTTTCCTGGAAAATTTCTATGCTTCCTTCAAGGCCCATGTTCCAAGATGCCACCTATAAGAAGCCTTCCACAACTGGCCCCCCTCAGAAGACCCTGATTCCTTACGGGACCATGGCTCTACCACTCTCCATCACTTCTCAGGAACAAACTTCTGTCATGTGCTTGTTTTCTTGTCCAGCATGCACTACTTTTCTTTTTCTTCCCCTGTTAGTATTTCTGTAGCCAGATTGTAGTGTTTACTAGTTGCTAAGCACTGAGATACATGCATCTTTTCAGGCAATCCCCATGAAAACCGTGGGAGTTGTTATCCACAATTTACAGATGACACTCAGGGAGCTTCACAAGTTACCTAAAGTCATACAGCTAGTAAATGGCAGGGCCCAAAGTTGAAGCCAGGTCTGGTTGATGGCAGAGCTCATTCCTTGACCACCATTCTTCATAATTTGACTATCTTTGTACCTTCCCCAAAGCTAATACCAATAAATAAATAAATAAATATAAGTGTTATTATGAGCACTTCAACAGGTACTTAGGAATAATGACAATGACAATAATGATAATGATAAGATATGAGCTAACTTGAGTACTTACTATGTGCCAGGCACCTTTTCAAGCACATTGCTCCTATTAACCAATGCAATTCTCCTGACCATTTGAAGTAGGTACAATTATTATCTCCAATTATAAATGAGGAAACAGGCACAGAATAGCTAAGCAACTTTCCCAAGGTCCCATGCTGTAAGTGGCAAAGGTGGGGTGCAAACCCAAGAAGACTGGCCCCAGAGGTTATGCTCATAACTGCAATGCTGCCTCCCAGAACATCTATTTTTAATGACTTTAAGTGTGTGTGTGTGTGTGTGTGTGTGTGTGTGTGTGTGTGGAGGGGCGGATATAGAAAAAGAGCCACATCATTGAAGATGAGAATTTTTAAATAAATTTGTACCTGTAGATATCCTTTAAACCAAATGACAGGAACTGAACCGTGACACTCAGCCACATATCCTACTCTGAGGACAGGCAGGTCTGAAGATAAGGGCAACACTCACAGAGAATGTAGAATAGAGCACCAGAAACCCAGGCAGCACTTCACTGTCCGGCCCCCTGCATCTTTCACGGTCAGTGCCACAGACTCATTCAAGTAGCCCTGGGACCTTGGCTGCCCTAGTGTGACCTCCTCAGGGGAAATTCAGAAGGGCCTGCTGGCTCCCAGGCCTGGTGCCCAGCTTGGGCTGCGTGTCAGGAACACCAGTGCTGAGTGCCATGGTCAACTCTGGGAGCACAGCCAGTGTGTCCACATTGACAAACTCCCATGCAACCTCTAGGCACCCACCCGAGGTAGGTACAGTCAAGGGGACCACTCTGCAAGAGTTAGCTAAACATTTCTCTGGGCTTCATTCAGGAATAGAGCAAAGGTGCAAATGGAAGGGCATAGAAGAATAAACAGAGGTCCTCACTTTCCTATTCCAATGCTTGTTCTGTACTCCTTATCTTGGGCAAATACTCATAGTTCTAGTTCTCTCGCTGATTTGCATGAAAACTGCTTGCTTCACTGATACTGAAACATCTTGTTCTTTCCTTATCAGAACATTTATTCTCCTTCACTTTAATTGCTCTTAATGTGCATTTACTGACAGAACTCCTTGTGAAGAATAATCATGCCTACTTGCTTATCCTCACATGCCAAAGGCTTACTACCATGCCTTTCAAATATTCAAATATCTGTTGAGTACATGAATGAGTAAGTAAATGAAGAAGGAATGTCAACTGAGTTAGTCAACAGACCAGATCACTGATGTCCAATTTTCCTCCCTGAAATTCTTGGCCCTTCTAATGGTTAGGTGGGACTTGTTCTGTCCAATGAGCCATAAATGCAAGTAACATCATTTCTGGTGTGAGATATTAATTGTTGGTGTAAGACCTACAAAGATTTCTTTGCCTCTTCCAGAGTGACTGACAATTTCTAGATGGCAAGTTCTTTTCCAAACTGCATCCTGTGTTAGACATATTAGTGAAGAACAGACCTTTGTTGTTAAACACCACCTAGGTTTGGGGGTTTGTTATTGCAGCAAAACCTAGCCTATCCTGACTAACAGGCATTCAGTAGAGAATATGTATTTTTCATGGGTCTATAGAACAGAAGAGCCCCCCAAAGCTGTTCTCTTACTCCATAGAAATTTCTACAATTATGGAAATATAATAAAGAATTTTATAACAAAAGCTGCTAATTCATTGTATTTAAAAAATATTTTAAACTTTGACAAAATATTTAATAATGGTTTGTCTTTGTACATTTCTTTGCCTGCCACTGTGATAGGTAAGGCCAGTCATCAAAGACAAGGCCACAAGATCACTCACAGACTATGTACTCTGCCTTTTTGCTTTAAAGTGTAAATACAAGATCGATATTATCCTTATTAAATGCCATCTGAAATACAGATATGTTTTTATTAGCTTTGGGGAAAAGAGACAGTTCAATCTTAATGTAACATTTAGAAACCGAGTTGAATATTCCAAGTTGCCAAATTGCATTCCTCCAGTCTATGATTTTAAAAATGTATCTTAATGATGAAGCATTCATTCAGGCTGCTGTATATCAGTCCTCTGCAGGAGGGGACTATCTCTTGGATCCCAAGACCTAATTGTCATGTAAAATTACAGTCTCTCCCCACTCACCAGCCTTGGCTATACTGGAGATCTATTTGTGATGAATAAGAAGGTCAGCAGAAGTGGCTAACTCTATAGAAGAACTCTGGCTAGAAAAAGCATTCATGAATATAGTTATTACCTCATTCATTATGTGCTACTTAAGGGCCCAGGATATCCTGCTATTATATTAGTATATACAAAGACATTCTTGTGGAAGCAAACTATCAATTATTGAGGGTGCATTATGGCCAGGTTAGTACTAGGTTTTATGTACAGGATCTCAATTCTGAGAGACAGGGATTATCAGAGCCATTTTTGTAGCTGAGGAAAATTGAGATGCAAAAAGCATAAGGAAGTTGGTATCCAGACCTAGCTGAACTTGATCCCAAATTTCACATTTTCTCCCTCTGATTTGTTTATACAATGTTTGGGATATGTGTCGCACTCATAGCTCTTTAGACAAAGCCAGAAGAAAATAAAAGTATGGCAATTTTGCACTAAGCAGAAAGGTTGAGGAAGGAGAATGAGCGCTGAATTAGGAGGCAGAAAGTTTGGGTTCCAATTCAGTGTCACATGACACAGAGAAAAGCGTCAATCTCTCTTGCCTCAGTTCTTTCATTTGTAAGAGGAAATGGTTCACTGGCTGCGGTGGCACATGCCTATATTCCCAGTGGCTCAGGGGGCTGAGGCAGGAGCATCTCGAGTTCAAAGCCAGCCTCAGCAAAAGCAAGGTGCTAAGCAACTCAGTGAGACCCTGTCTCTAAATAAAATACAAAGTAGGGCTGGGAATGTGGCTCAGTGGTTGAGTGCCCCTGAGTTCAATCCCTGGTAACAAGAAAGAAAAGAGGAAATGGTTCAATGAAGACATTGCTACAGTCTCTAGCAGTCCAGTATTTTTACTGGACTAGTTACCCAGCCATACAGATTACTATCCTCAACCTCCCTGGGAAATCACTCCCACAGTTAGATTTTGTTTTGTTGCTGCTTCTCTTAAATTAATAAGGCTTAAGTTCAGTGTATTGATGTGCTTTTGTCAGAACCAATCTAAATCAAGTTTATGGCTTCACTAGGGAAATGGTTCAATTAATGTATTTTGCCATTCTTTTTTTTTTTTTGTTAGTGAACTTTTCATTTCATTTTTTTTGGGGGGGGGAATAGTTTTAGATTTAAAGAAAACGTGTGAGGAAAGCATAGAGAGTCCTCACATACTCCACAGCCAGATCCTTCTATTATTAGCATCTTATATTACAGTGGTACATTTGTCACAACAGATGAAGTGATGAGGATGCATTATTATTAACTAAACTCTACACTTTATTTTTATCCCCTTTGTTTTTACCTGTGCCCTTTTTATGTCCTAGGATCTCATCTGAGATACCAATTACATTTAGTAGTCATGTTTTATTAGGCTCTTCTAAGCTGTGAAGTTTCTCAGATTTTTCTTTATTTTTTTTTGATGGTGGTGGCAATTTTGAGGAGTACTGATTAGATATTTTGTAGACTGTTCATAGGTTCAGATTTATATGATGTGTTTTTCTCCTGGATGGACTGTGATTATCACTTTGGGGGTAGGAAGATCACAGGGTACATTACCTTCATCACATCACATCAAAGGTGCATATGATCAACATGACTTACACTATCGAAATTAACCTTGATTCTGTGGCTGAGGTGATATTTCTTTGGAAAGTTGTATTTGTTCCCCTTTCCATACTTTACTTTTTGAAAGAAAGTCACTATGTGCAGCCATCACTTTAAAGATGGGAGTTATCCTCCACTTCCTTGATAGGGGAACATTCATTTTTGTAAATTACAACCAAGCAGGTAATTTTTGCTCAGGAACAGATTCCCACTCAAAACCTTATTGCTCCAAAATGAACTGAGCCAAGATACTTGCTTGATATACCCAGTCTTTCCAAGGGGCATTCCCTAATAATGAGGGCAAATTTTTCTATAAAATACTATAAATAAAGCCTCTTGCATGTAATCAGGCTTAGTGAGGGATTATTCCTATTTCTATTTACACAAGGTCTTGTTTATTGCTTGTTTATTCATTCTTACTCTTACCTACAAATCTAATTCAGTTAAATATTACAAATCAAGAGCTCTGAGAATTCAGTAAGGAAAAAAGTAAAATTCATCTTTTCAAATGAACATAAGAGATGGAAAATAAGTTCACAATAAAAACACAAATGGGGGATGGGGCTGTGGCTCAGTGGTAGAGTGCTTGCTTGGCATGCTTGAGGCACTGGGTTTGATCCTCTGCACCACATAAAAATAAACAAATAAATTAAAGGTATTGTATCCATCTACAAGTAAAAAAAATATTTTAAAAACCCACAAATGGGTAATATACATACATGCATATATGCTCAAGTCTAAAATAGTTACTTCTGAGGTAGATATGGAGGTGAAGAAATTACAGGGTACATAGTAAATTGCATAGTAAACAAATAATTTTTGCAATTGTTTTTTGAAAAAGCAGTAAACTATTCTTAAAGGAATAAATATATATCTATTAAAATATATGTGGTATGATTTCCAATCCAATCTTGGCTATAAAACCTGAAACCTACCTTAGACTCTCTTTACTTAACAGTTTCTTGCAGTGAGAGATAACCTACAGGCTTTGAGAACAGATGGCTGGTATTGTGATATATGATGTGACTATTTATTTGCATCTCTTAATTGGGAATTTAGCATTCAAGGTCACCCCCCCTTCTCTGTTTATAATTAGAAATCACAGATATCATTTTTCTTTGCTTGGTTTCTGAGATTTGGCAATTAAGATGATGACACAGAAAAATCATTGTTCACAGGCAATTTTAGTTCTACTTGGCTCTCACAGGAAAAAACTAGTCATGTGCATAATTTCTCAGGAAGCATTATTATTATTCTGCATGCTCTCGCTTTGGTTATTAAATAAATATATGTAGACAACTGCTAGATGAAGGAATTGTTCCACTTAAGACCATTTGACAGTCTAAAGGAGTCACAATAAAACTATCATCTCTTCATAACTCACATGAAATGGATGAGAAAATTAAGAAGAGCTGGATCCAAAATTTAACTACAAAGTAACTTTATGTTCCTGAAAAGATGATCCTTAAATGAAGACAGTGATATTTTAGAGTGTTCAAATAAGAGACAAATAATGTGATATTAAAATTCAGCATATCACTGGTGAGTAATCAGCACATAACAGAAGCTGACGTGTGCTACTGAAGCGCTGTAAGAGAGAGAAGTGTGCACGTGTTGCCAGCCGGGCAAGGGCAACACCATTCCTGCTTTCTCCCCAGAGAAAGAACCTCAGATAAACACAGATGGGAGCAAGAGAAATCAATGCCCACTTATTTCAAGGTATGATTTTATGTGCTGAAAAGATGCTCAGAAGTGCTATACATTTGTTTGTCTGACAAAGGCTACCACCCTGGTCACCTTCTTGACTTGCGAGGGGAGTGAATTAGTTTTGATGGTTATTGTTCTGGGCCTCTAAATAACTTCTAGCCAGCTGTTCACTGATTAGCTGAAGAAAATAAGTTCACACACATAATGAAACGTCTTCTATCATCAAGTTTTTATTTAACTGTCAGGGGTGAGCAGCCAAAATAACTTGAGAAGCTACTGAGAACATGAAGCAAGTGCATTATTGAGGCTTAAGGCAGGCGTGGGATTTAAGCCATCTTGGATCTCTCTAGACCTTCTGAGGCATTCCTTTAGGAAATCCTACTGGAAAAATGGTTGGGGGGTTTGGGTTTTCTGGACATAGTACAGACTCCATTTGAAACTATTAAATCTCTTGGATGTTATTTTTGAAAAAAAAAATTTCTCTTACGATTTCGCTCAGAAAGACTTGAAATGAAGGAAAGGAGCCTTAAAATTATGTTACCAATTCCAAAACTTGAAATAACATTGGAATATTTTTAATAGAGCTTTGCAAAGCAACATGACCCAATTTGGTTACAATCTTTCTTTCCACTACAGTGGACTGCCAGGCTTAAAAACAATTAGGGCAGTGATAGGGAGGGTGGATTTTTTTTTTTTTTAACCTAGAGCAGACTAAATACAAAGTAAAATTCTGTAAAAATCATCAACATCCAACCCTTTATAATCACTGAAGTTCTGATTCATTGTCAGAATCTAGTCTCAGAATTCTCTTTAATTGTTGGGCATTTTCCTCAGATGCATACTCATAATCAAATGTTCGACTGATTCATTTTCCAATTTTCTTGCACCAATTTCTGCCAGAAAATAGTTTCAATGTCCCACTAGGCTGATGGGATTTCTATTGATATACACAACAATGTAGAAAATACTGTTGCATTTGGGAATCAAAAGGAGCCACAGAAATTGTATGCAGGAACATCACACGGCCTATCAGCTGTCTCAGGTGTCTGGCTTCCAGGAAATATGGTCAAGGACATTTTGATTAATGTATACATTTGATAGGCACCTGACATCAATTATAGTCCATATCAATTCTCTTCCAAACTACCACCATCACGACCACTACTGAGATTAACTGTCCAAATAAATATCTTTCATGTTGCAATCAAACAGAGACTAGTGAGGCAAAGAAAGAAACTAGTAAGTAAAATAGAAATGGTCCCTGACTTATTACAGTTCGACTTACATTTTTTTTTACAACACCATGGTGAGAAAATGATATGCATTCAGAAACTGTACTTTGAAATTTGAATTTTGATCTTTTCCCCAGGTAGTGATATTCAGTATGATATTTGGAGACTGGGCAGTGGCAGTGAGCCATAGCTCCCAGTCCTCTACTCAATTATGAAAGAAATGACTGATACTCCACTGTGTCCTGTGTAGTTAAGCTATAATGTTCAGGGTGAGGTATATTAAGTGTATTTTCAATTTATGGTATTTTCTACTTATAATGGGTTTATTAGGATGTAAATACATTGTAAGTAGAGGAGTATCTATAATTCAATCAGAAGATGCTTCCCAAACCTCAGTTATTTGCATATCACTCTAGAGATCTTTTTTTATATCCTAGGACCACGTACAAGTTAAAACCATATAAAATTACCAATATTTGAGCCCAATTTATAAAACCAGAAATTTCATACGACTCAATTTTTTTTTTAATTTTTTATTGTGGGTTGTTCAAAACATTACAAATTTCTTGACATATCATATTCCACACTTTGATTCAAGTGGGTTATGAACTCCCACCTTCACCCCATACACAGATTGCAGAATCACATCAGTTACACATCCATTGATTTACATATTGCCATACTAGTGTCTGTTGTGCTCCGCTGCCTTTCCCATCCTCCACCCTCCCCCCTCCCCACCTCTCCCCTCCCCTCCCCTCCTCTCTCTCTACCCCCTCCACTGTATAACCCTGAGGGTCTCCTTCCATTACCATGCAATTTCCCTTCTCTCTCCCTTTCCCTCCCACCTCTCATCCCTGTTAAATGTTAATCTTCTTCTCCTGCTCTTCATCCCTACTCTGATCTTAGTTACTCTCCTTATATCAAAGAAGACATTTGGCATTTGTTTTTTAGGGATTGGCTAGCTTCACTTAGCATAATCTGCTCTAATGCCATCCATTTCCCTGTAAATTCTATGATTTTGATACGACTCAATTTAATGTTATTTACTTAATTTTTCTTTAAGTTGACTAACTTTAAAACGTTAAATTCAATCCAACAACTGTGCTTCTTGATGTTTACTGAAAGGAATTGAAAAGTTATGCCAACACAAAGCCCTGCACACTGATGTTTATAGCAACTATATTTATAATTTCCAAGGCTTGGAAGCAAACAGGATGTCATTCAGTAGGTAAATGGATAAACTGTGCATCCAGACAATGGAATATTACTCATCTCTAAAAAGAAATGAGTTATCAAGCCATGAAAAGTCATGGAGGAAAGGAAACGTAAATGCACATTACTAAGTGAAAGAAATCAATCTGAAAAGGGTATATATATATATATATATATATATATATATATATATATATATATATCATATTCTGTATGATAACAACTATATGACAGTGTGAAAAAGCAAAACAATGGAAGCAATGAAAAGATAAGTTGTTTCCAGAGATTAGTAAGAAAAGACAGATGCATAAAGACTTTTTGGGCAGTGAATCTACTCTATGATACTATAATGGCATAATACCAATTATACAATTATACCTTTGTCCAAACCTACATATAATGTACACCAACAGCAAACCTTAATGTAAACTCTGTTCTTTGAGTGATAATGATGTGCTGATGTAGGTTTGTCAATTGCAGTAAGTGTACCACCCTGGTGGGAGATGTTGATAAGCAGGGAGGTTATACATGTGTGGGGATAGTATATGGGAATAGTATATGTGGGAAGTATATGGGAAATCCCTATATCTTCCCCTCAAGTTTGCTGAAAACCAAAAACTGCTCTAAAAAAATAAAATCTATTTTAAAAAAACCTGAATACTTAAATTAATTCTAAGTGCTTTAACGTTTAAGCATTCCGTAGTAGAAGGTCTCCAGATATGGTCACCATCAATCCCTTCCCTCCCTGAACATTTATACTGTTTATCTCATCAAGAGATAAAGAGTCCCTTTCTTCTTTCCTTGATTTAAGGCTGTTCCGTGACTTTCATTGAACAATACAATGGGCAGGGATGAAGCAGTGACAGTTCTGAACCCAGCCATTAAGAGACCCGGCAACTTCCACCTTGGTCTCTGCAGAGAAGCCAGTCACTATATAAGAAATCTGACTACCTGAGGCCACCATGCTGTGAGGAAGCCTAGAAGCTAGTGACATGAGGAGGTCACTTTGGGGTAACTGAGCAACTTAGCAGACAGGGAGAACCACAGCCCCAAACATATGACTCCATTTGAACAATCAGCCAGCTCTCAGCAATTTAAGTCATCTCAGCTGAGGTACTAGACACTGTCAGCAGATCAGCCACCTTTGCTGTGATCTATCAAGATTCATGGCCTACAAAACTAATCACCAAAATTAAGAAGCATTGCTTTAAATCACTACATTTGAGAATAGATAACTACGGTACTCCACTTGAGGAGAGCTGCCTGGTGTTTAAGACCACAGAGCTAGTGCCAGACGGCTCCAGATCCCAGCTTGGCTACTTACCAACTCAGATTTTGGATAAATTATGACTGTGGTAGACTGCTACATTGTGACCCCCAGTGAACTGCATTTCCTCCTTTCACACCCTTGTGCAATCCCTCCCACACTGACCTGGCTTGACAAAGTGACTTGCTTTGACCAATGAGACATTAGTATGTGTGATGCAAACAGAGCCTTAACACACACTTGCACAATGAAAAATTTCCTCTTGGAATGTTTGCCCATGGACCCCTGAGCCATCATGTGAAGAAGTCCAGCTGCCTGGATGAGAACATTCATCCCACAGGAGTGAGAGATTCCCAGCTAGCCCCAGCTGTTCCAGCCATCTGTGCTCAGGTGCCAGAAAAGTAGTGAAGAAGAGCAGAAGGACTCTGCTGAGCCCAGCCCAGATCACGAATCCAAAGAAATAATAAATCCTTGTTTAAAGCCACCAAGTTTTGGCACGGCTTCCTATGCAACAATAAATATCTAAAATGGAAATACTATCCATTTTGAAATCATAAATGTGATAAAATGTTTTTCCTAGCACACATGAAAATTTTTATACAATCCGTGTACTACCTAAAATTATTGTCTAGACCACCAAATAATCCACTTGTCAGACTTTGAGAAACACTGATTTAACAGGACAGCATTAGCAATGATAATGAGTGGAATAGTAATCAATAACTGACTAAACTACACTTTTCAGGACTCTGGGCTAAATGCTTTATATGCATGACCTGATTTAATCCTCCCAACAACCCTACTAGGTACGTTCTTTTTATCATTCCCATTTTATAGATTAGGAAAGTGAAGCTCAGAAAAGTAATTTGCCAGAGGTCATATGAGGTACACCTTTGCTTACTGCTTACTCTTACAACTTTTTTCTTTCTTTTTTTTTAATGAAATAGGAACGTCCCTTGATCTGGAAGCAAAGGAAAGAAATATTTTCTATGTATAAATATCTATCTTTGTTTGCTGATATCTTTGCCTATATTATATTCAGGGTCTACTTCAGGGTCATGGCTACTATATTTGACCAGAGGTTTGGTCTAGAGACAGGTTCCTCACCCTCCCACCAACTACCCACCTCCACCCCAGTGGGGGCTGTCAGGACCAGCACATA
Source organism: Marmota monax (assembly GCF_021218885.2). Taxonomy (NCBI): domain Eukaryota; kingdom Metazoa; phylum Chordata; class Mammalia; order Rodentia; family Sciuridae; genus Marmota; species Marmota monax. The sequence goes on along the minus strand of NW_026693008.1, from coordinate 15,126,304 downwards.
ATCCTCATCAGAGCCACTAACAGTAGTGAGTGGACACTTACTGTTCATCCTTGTGCCAAGTGCTGGAGTGGGAATGGAACACTGAGAAGAGATTTAGAGTAATTGTAATATCTGACGCCAACCCTCCAGGAATTTATATATTTATTTATCTCTAGATGAGACAAAACAGTATAAGTATACAGAGAGGGAAGGAATTGATGGTGACCATATCTGGAGACTTTCTACTACAGTATGCTTAAGGGTTAAAACACTTAGAGCTAATTTAAGGTTTCAGGGTTTGTTTTTTTTTAATAATTTATATATTTGTTAAGGAGACCAGACTAGTTCTCATTCAAAATGGTCACTAAACAAAGTAAGGCCACTTAAAATTATATAAGACAGATATGCTACAGAAGTTAGGGAGAAAGGACAAAATCAGGGAGAGGCTGAATGGAAAAGACAATCCTTACATGCCTCAGAAGTGAGCACAGGTTTTTCAAAATTAAAACCTGAGAAAGGAGGAAACTCTAGATAACAAAAATACCCCAGGAAAAGATGTGATGATGAGAGTGATCACAGAACAGAGAAAAAGATTTGGGATGGAGAGTAAGTTTGGATCCATAGACTAGACACACTGAATGGACAGAGTCTGTATATGGGATCCGCCTTGTGTCCCCAGCTGAGGACCTGGAACACTGTTGAGTGCTTACTGAATAAATGTGTGTCAGGCATGGAGCAGAGGATCCTTTCCATGGAGTATTTGTGGGTGGGAGGTTAGAATAGACAGAGGAAGAAGGAGAGCAAACAAATATATATTTCCAAGGACTACGTGAGTGCTGGAATCAGAGTCTACACCCAGAGCCTTTCATGAGGGTCCTGTGGGGGACAGGGAGGTACAAGGAGTCCAGGCAGATTAAAGGCCTGAAAGAGAATACCCTACTGGCCTGGGACAAGGGTTTCCCCGCTGTGTCTCAGAAGGTATCTTAAGACTGGGCAGCCCCACCCACCTACTGAGGGACATTGGAAGCTCCATGGCAGGTTCCTTCATACTCCTAGGATAGAGCTCAGTCCCCTCCCTTCAGAAACTGCCCTTGGTTTCACAATGACCCATTTCTTGCCACCAGCAAAAACATCTCCTTTCGACCCCTCCCCGATTAGTCTCCCAATCACTGTTCCTGAATCCTGCCAGAAGGAAGGAGGCCCCTAGTTACCTCCAGGGAACTGAACACTCACTGCGCTCTGGAGGTCTCTAAAGTCTCCAGCCCTTGGGATCTGTGTATCTTCAGTCTTTCCACCTGGCAAAGCCATATACCACACTCAAGGCCACTAGGCTGCTATCCATGGGGCACACAGAGTCAGCAAAATCCAAACAGTCCTCTTGATTTCCTGGCCACGGGAACGCACCTAAGCACTGGCACAACGTTCTCACTCTCTCTTTGTTCTTCAGGGAACAGTGAGCTTTAGTTTGAGGTTACCGCAAAGGAAAAACAATCTGATGTGTGATAAGCTTCTGTGGCCTCTGGCAGAACAAGAAGGGCCTATCAGACTTGGGCTCCAATCAGACAGAGCCGGGCTTTCCTCCTAGCTTAGGCTAAACTGCTGCCCTCAATTTTGGTGAAAAGAAACCAAGTGAAACTCCAGCCCCAGGCTGACACCTGGTAAACCTTCTAGGAGAATTATAAATAAGCAAAGAAAGTCATTCTCGGGGATCTGCAGAATTAGAAAAGCAATTTTATAAGTGTATACATTTCCAACAGCACCTGGGCAAAAAACAGCTCAATTTGAAATATTCATTTGCATTAGAATAGTCATGAATATTCAAAAGTCAGCCAGTATTTCAAAACCATTATCTATTCCTGGCACTTTCATCCTCCCTTGAAAAGCAGATCATGGATTTTCAAGAAAGGTGGGCTTGGCTAGTCTTTGCAATGCCATGCTTGGCGGGAAAGGGGATGATTATTTTCTGTTTCTTAATACTAAAATAATAATAATAAAAAAAACCCTCAGCTGGTATTGAATCTTTGCTTTTTGTTCTGATCAGGATAAAGATCATGCCAAAACCTCCAAACTGGCTGAGGGAATGCACTTTTCATACTGCTGGGCTGAGCTTTCTGTTGAGAATCCTGGACATCTTTTCTGACATGCAGGCTTCTTAAAGGGAAATCCCTGCCAGAGTCATGATCCCCACTGCATTCAGGTCTAGGATTTGGGAGACTCCTGACATAGTACTCAGACTCTCTGAGTTACTTTGGCCAAGCCACTTATCTTTAGCACCTTCATATTTATTGAATATTTACATACTTTGCATCTTCACTGGTCAAATAGACTCCTGTGTATCCATCTTTCCTCTCTGTTTTTGCCTCAGTTTTACAAAACTAAAGAAGATGGTACAGCACAAGTGAAAGGGCTTTTTGCACTCCTAGGAAGGAAAGCTGGAGTTATGGCCCAGTCGGTAGCTGTATATCCAAGCTTTCATCAGCAGAAAGCAATACAATCTTAGGATTATCTCAAACAGTTTTAATGCAAAGAAAAAAATGCCATTTAAAAAATAACAACAAAAAAAAGGAGACTCACCAATCTACCATTTGCTGAGATGATTGGCAGCTATTTCTATCTTCGTTTGCTCAAATTTCATTTCCCCAACTTTCTTCTTTACATTCCAAACTGGTCAACGGTTCAATACCCAGGTTTAATGTGGGTTATGGGAGAAGGAGATGCAGGAATTTGAACTGGCACAGAGTTAGTAAGGGATTCATCCCATTGCCCCCACAACATTCCAGTTGAAGTTCTATTGTCGTCTAAGCTCTGTCTAAATTGTTCAATTTATGTGACAAAGTCTTGATGGTATCTCTTTAAGGCTGTCAGAGGAGCCAATGCAATGTCAATTCCGCAGTGAAGTCATGGTTACAAAAGTGCCTTTAGTGAAAAATGACAATGTGGGAAGTCTTACCTGTTCTCTTGCAATTATTTCCTTATTCAATTTGCAAGATAAAAGATGAGTGCCTCTCCACCCACCCCACACCTCTTCAGGCTGTGCTCTCTGTTTATTCATAGGCATCCTCAGAGTTGGCCTCAAATCACAACAAAGAGTCCTTGCATGTGGGTGCTGAGGGGGACTTTAAAGATTTTGTAGCCTAGCTACATTAGAGGATCTGTGTACCCAAAAGATAGAACTATTTGAAATGAATATTTTTGTTAAGCAGGCATTTAAAGAAACAAAACAAAGTACACATTGCTATTGTAAGACTAAAAGGGATTTGAATCAAAGGATAAGGTCTGGGGATGGGATGAATCAAGGTGGGAGCTTTGTGTATTGCCCCAAGGACTGATAGATAATAAACACCTTGGCTCCTGTGTTCCTCTGTGGGACAATTCTTAGTGTATTCTGCATAATCCCAATATAATCCCAATAGAAGTCCGCAGTGAAAATGCCTTCCTGCTGACCACAGCAGACCCTGGATTAGCTCTCTTCCCCTCCTTTCTCCTTCAGATTGCTTCCAGAGATCACCTCCTAAATAAACTACTTGCACCCAGTTCCTTGTCTCAAGGTCTGCTTTTGATAATGGAGAAGTTGACAGATGAAAAACACATTACCCTTAGAGGAGCAGTTCTCCACCAAGGGTGATTTTTGTCCCCTAAAGGACATTTGACAAAATCTAGAGACATTTTTTTTTTTTTTTTTGGTCACAGTTGGTGCTACTGGCATGTAATGGGTAGAGGCCAAGGATGCTACTAAATATCCTAAGTGTACAGGACAGACCTCGTGATAAAGAATTACCAGGCCCCAAATGTCAGTTGTGCCAGCATGGGAGATCTTGCCTTAGAGTACCTGCTCCATATGTCTCATGTCATCAGATCAACTCATTACTTAAAAAAATGTAGAAAGGTCTACTTTTGGATGAGCTCTTGGAGAGAAGCCACCGAAGCCATCTCAGTTCCTGTCTGTTGTAATAACAGAGGAATTATTTTCTGGGATGTGGTGATGATGTGGCCCCTGCAGCTAGTGGTGATACAGAAGGAAACATTCAATTGGCATTCAGTTAGAGCAGTGTAGAGCATGACTGGTAATGTCAGGGATATCACAAAGGTCCTACAGGCCTTTGGGGTGATGATTCTCTGTCATTCCTATTTAGGTGCTGACTTCTCTTTTAACTACTGAAGGGCAATTGAACATGTGCATATTATATGCTAAAATTATGTTGGGATTAAGTGTACTATTTTACACTAAACTTATCTAACTCCCAAAATAGTGTCCAGACATTCTAGGGAAACATGATATAAAGGCCCTGATTTTCCAGATGAAGAAATCAAGGCTCAAGTTAAGGAAGCAGTACTTCATCACGTAACTCACTGGTGCTAAATGAGGACTGGAACACAGCTATCTGAGCTCTCCTTGTTAGGCCTTCATCCAGGGGCAGAGGGGAGCATATGGGAGAGCCCAGTACTGGGTGGATTATATAAACCCAGCAGATGGCTAGCACTGAAGCCAGCAGTTTCTCAAAATTCCCACATCCTAAGAAGTGTCAGCTTATAATGGGGAACATGCCCATCTTCTCTTGTACCTTCAAAAGGGTAACCATAACAATTCAATGCACATATACACATGCCCTATATTCTGTATCCTGAAAAATACAGGAAAATCAACATTAAGAACTTTTAAAATTCCAGATAAAAACCAAGACAAAAAAGTGAAGTCAAGTTTCTACTAAAAATCTTGAGGGATTCTGTATCTGATTTCTTAAGAAAGTGTCATAAATACCTAGAGAAAACAGTGAAGAACTAACAAAAGCTCTTTAAAGAACCACACAATTTTACATCTAAAAAAAAAAATCTTAAATGTAATCTCATCCAACAGTCTTGGTACACGGATGAGGAAACCAAGGCACAAGAAAGGCAAGGAACATGTGCAAAACATGTGCGAAACATTCCTTGCCTATTACTGGAGAACACTCCTCTGAAGCCAATTTCTAATATGGTTCTCATTTTTAAAATGACAGTCATCAATTATCAGTGCAGTTATAAGCTAGAGTGTTTATGTGCAATTTAAGAGGCAAAGAAGAAAAGGTGGAATGCATGCTTCTTTTCCTACCTCTGTTTGTTCATTTTTTAAAAATCATTTTTTGGTTTATTTTAAGTGTGGTGATATACAAGCAGGACTTTGGAATCAGACAAAGTCAAGTTGCCGACCTGCCACCTGATAGCCATGTGACCTTGGTCATGTTGTCTCATCTCTCAGTGCCTCGATTTACTCAACTATGTGATAGTATCTATCTCATAAGATTGTTGGGAAGATCAAGTGAGATATACACACATAGTCATATGCTAAGTGCCCACAGAAAGAGAGATTGATAATTGTAATTGTGTTGCTTTTTTTTACCAGCAGTACATTAAAGACCTTGATTATGACTGGTTAATTTGGGGAAGAAAAGAAAAAACAGAACTAGGTTCTGTTCCTGAACACTAATGGACCATGGCCATTTATTAAGGTTTGAATTAATTAATTAAATATTACTATTTTGTTATTTTGTTATTGTTGAAAGGGAAAAGTTTTATATATTTCAAGACATAAAAGAGAAGTTTAAAGGAAATGTATGTTTATTATAATATATTGAAAATATATAATCTTTTGAAAAGCATCAGGTCAGTAAGAAAAAACAAAACCTAAGACCTTGATTATGTCTGTTTGGCCTGTCTATTGCAGCATTTAAAAAAACACTCCCAAACCTTGGTGGCTCTGAACAAGAAAAGTGTATTACTTCATCTGAGTGTGAGTGGTTCTTCTGTGGCCTCACCTGGGCTTAATTACAGAAAAACTAGACCTCTGGAGACAGCCAGCTTGCTGGGCCTTAATCTCTATGTGGTCTTTCTTCTGGGTTTCTTTATAACACAGTGGCCATAGGGCAGTGTCTCAGATGAGCGGAGGCATAAGCTGCCTCAGCCTCTTGAGTGCACACATCACTCCCACCACTTCTTTCCATGGGTCAAAACAAGTCATAGTGCCCACCCAGTTTTAAAAGGATGTCGATTTCTACCTCTGGATAGAAGAGCTGCAAAGTCCCATGCATCCTGATATCAGATAAATTTGATGTGATCTATCTCAGTATCTTTCAACTTGCCTTATGTTCATCTTCTTGGCCTGTACTTTCCAATCTTCCAGTTGTACTTCACAAACCTTCCAATCATTTCATGAGTGTAAACAACTTAGCCATATAGCCAGAGACTGCTAGAGAATCATGAATAGGTCAACAAAGAGCTGGCACCCAAAGTCAGGCAGACACTCAAATCTAGAGACAAGTTCAGGAAGAATCATTTTTCAAAAGAGAAGCCAATCAAAGCCCAAAGGCCATGATTGGGGTCATCTTTTTTCCCTAAAATAATTAATCTAAACATGAAGCTTTGGAGTTTTCTTAAAATTATCTGTTTTGAAGCCAGGTTTTTTTGAAGCCAGATTATCTCAACCCTGGCATGTGGTAGCCATATTATATGCTACTTAGATCTCCCTGGAGAGTGAACCTATTGGGATGAGAGCATTTAGCTAACAACTTCACCAGTCGCACACTCAGAACTCATTAGTGCTCTCCCTGAGGCCAGGGTCTCTGGCTGCCCCACTCAATGACTGAATGTGGTAGAAATATAATGACTGAGTGTGGTAGAAATACCTGAGTCCACATTTCTGTTCTGAAGCTTCCCATAGGCTTGCCAAGATTTTTTCAGAGCTTCACTTTTCATATGTTATTTAAGAAAACTCTCTTCCCTAAAGGTCAGAAACAAAATATGAATCTATATTTTTTACTATAATGTTAAAGTCTTATAATAAAGATTTTTACTCATCTAGAGTTATTCCCCAGAGTATGGTGTGAGGTAGGAATCTAGTTTCATTTTTATCCATAAGGGGAAATACGCATTTAGTTCCACATATCATGGTCCCTTTCCTCCCCACTGCGAAGCAACCACTATCATTGATCAAAGCTCCATAGGTACACAGAGGTCTTTTTGAGCCTTCTGGTCTATTCCACTGATCAACTACTCACTGTCGTAACAGAACCACACTGTCTTAATGATAATAGCTTCACAGTAAGTCATGTTGTCTATAAGTCTCCCCTTCTCCTTCCCCTTCTTCAGAAATGCCACCACTCTTTGTTCCTAACTCATCCAGGTAAATTTTAGAATTAGCTTTTAATTCTTTGGGAAAAACAAAACAACCTCCCACCCCTGCTGATGTTTTGTCTGGAATTGCACTGAATCTATCAATCAACTTGGGAGATTTAAATTTCTATTTTTTCCCCCTCTTTCTTTCTTGTCCTGTGATTAAATGACTGGCTATCTGTTGTTCTGCATCTAAGATGAGGGTGAATCAATGATTCCTTATATAGATATTCAACTGATTTTCTGTTTCCAGCCCTTTCTTCTTCCCAGATCTTCTGATTCTCAGTCTCAAGACTCTGAATCAGTACCAGAGATTAATTCTCTTCTTGGCTGCACCTGAGAGGTAATTTTTATTTTCTCATTTGTATCTTTTACATTTCCTATGTTGAATATGCATTATTATTGCAAGGAAACACACAACAAACAAAATGGTCACCTCATTCCCTTGGTACCAACTTTAAGTTCAGCAGTCAACTTCTTTAACAACCTCAGACCCAACAGGATCAGCATGCACATGGAAGACTGAGAATCAATCAAATGCATTTGCCTGTTGCACCTCCGCAACAAAATCTTTCTCAACACAGCCCCCCTGGGTGGCCACCGCTAATTTATCAAAGTTGTGAGAGAAAATCTTTTTGCCTTCCAGGACAAGATGATGATTCATTCTTCCTTCTAGATCTATATTCTATGAATAATTCTGAGGAAGACAGTCCAAGGTTTTGGAAAGAGCACCGCTTACAGAGCCAGATGCCGCAGTGTGCCCGTCTGGCTCTGCCAACCACTGATAGAAGATTTTTTTTTCTTGAGACATGCATCTCCCTCATCCTGAAATCAGAAATTTGGCCTAAGTACTGTCTGAGGCCCTTAGCTCCTGAAGCACCTGATGTGATTCTAAATTGCATTTTCCCTGCCACACGTTTGACAAGGTAAGGAAAATAATAGTGCTAATGCCATCTCTCAAAGACCTTCCTTGTATTAAGCATTGTGCTAAGAACTTTATATCTCATCTCATGATGATATTATTCTCTATATTTTACAGGTGAGGAAGCTAAGGATTAGAGGGAAAGTAGCTTGACTGAGGCCATCCAGCAAGTCAATGGATGCAGGTTTGAGCCCAATATGACTATAGCAAATGTTGCCTACACTCTGCCCCCAGATCCTGCTATGATTTAGAATTGGTTTGAGTGTCTCCTCCAAAGGTTCATGTGTTGAAATTTTTTCCCCAATGTGGTGGTGTTGAGACAGAGCCTAGTGAAAGATCATAGAGGCACCCCCTTCAGAAGGAATTAATACTGATCTCATGGAACATGTTAATTTTTGCAACAGTGAGTTATTGTAAAGCGAGTCCACTCCATGTTCTTGGTCCCTTCTGTATGTGGTTGTTTCCTTTTCTGCTTCTCCACCATGTTGTGATGCAGTCCCCAGAGGCTTTCATCAGAGACTTCCATCAGGGACTACTTGATCTTAGAATTTTGCTTTTAAAACTGAGTTAAATAAACCTCAAAGTACTAAGCATCAGGTATTCTTTTTACAGCAACACAAAATGGACAAAGACACACCCCATGACACTCATTGTTCTAATGCAGACTACTGAATGCATCAGTCACTCTCCACTTGGGGGCTTTTTCTCACCCCAGTGGAACAGGTCAGAAATTCCAGAAGTGGGGAGGAGTTAATGCCCCTGGAAGCAGCTCTCTCTCTAATGATAGAGGGGAATTAGAGGATACATCATACTCCAACTCTTTCACCCTCTTGGTTAGGATGACTCTGAATATGTTTTTCCCCTTCCGTCTTACTTCCTCTCTCCCCTACCGTTATCACCTGAGATCACCTTCTCTCCAAAATCCTTGTATCTAGATTCTTGTCTCAGAACCTTTTTTTCTTATAATTAAACAAAGACAACCCTGCGCCATGCTATGCTGCCATGAAAACTAGACAGGAGTGCTCCAGAAAAAAATACACTTAAAATCCATTTCTTCAGGTCCTAGTGAGTTCTCTATAAGTGTGAAGTATACAAACCAATTATCTCAAGTTCTGTGCCCCTTAAGAGAGGAGAGTTTGGGGCACTTAGGGTTTGTAGAGTGTCAAGACTCCATGGTTCTGATTTTGCCTTCAGCCATTTCTCCACTTTGTGCCCACAGTTAGTGTGGAGCATCTGGAGGCCTAGTTCTTTGTGAACAGAAAGCTCTGTGATTCTGACTCTGGGGTTTCAGATCTTACAGTTGAGAGAATCCAGCACGACTGGCTGGTCCACATTAAGGTTGGAATGCATCACTTTCTGCAGCTGACAACTTTACATAAGGGACACTGGCAGGCAGGAAAAGGTGAGAGCATAGTACCAAACAAGGAAATAAGATGGATAGAGATAAAAGGATTGTGCAGTCAGTCGCAGATGAAATGTTAATTATAATGCATGCTGTTGGAGAAAAGATGGAATGTAAGTCCCACAAAGTATACTATGCTATGCTCAGGGTTAAATATGAAGCCATTGTGATGATTTTTCTAAGAACCATCAGATTTAATTATAGCTCTGAGAATTTTTTTTTCATCTACATAATACTTTTACACATTGAGTAGTCTCTTTTTAGAATCAATATCCTTGTTTTTAGTGGTAGATACATTACTAAGTGTCACTTCCTCCAGTCCTGCTTTGGTGCTGGTTGTTTGTTGGATCAGCTATAATAATTCTTTTTTTTTTTTTTTAATTTAAGGAATTTGCAAAGCAGAAATGATCCCTCGTAGAACTTGAAAACAATGCGAAGAAAGCACCCAGTGTGATTTTTCTCCTGTGAAGTTCTCCATGACTCTCTGCCTGCCATCAAGCTTGGGCTTCAATGTTAATTTTTCCATCTGCTTTGGCTGCAGGTAATTTGGAGACACTGACGTCATCACACCATCTGTTCAGTAAAACCACAGCAATGCTTTCCTCCTGAGTTGTTTATGCCTTGACAGATACTTTGGGTTATTTCAACGTACTCTGGACAGAGACTGAATTGTGTTCCAAACAGTCCTTTAGCATTGCATCAAAAGATAAAGACTGAAGTTAATTCTGTTTTGTAATTATTTTAAAAATCCAAGTATAAATAGAGTTATTAAAACTGGTGGTTAATCTCAAGACAAAAAGTAAAAAGCAGATAGTTTGCACATGAGTGGTCGTACAAAACAATTTATTTCTTCCTGAAAATTTCTGAAAGACTCAGTTTTCCCAATCTGATCATTCCAGCTGTTTCCAGGGCCTGCATGAAGAAAACACTAAATACATTTCATAGGGTGAATGATGAGTATTTCCTTTTTTGAAGGCACTCTTGAAGATAAGCCATGTATATACTTTCCAGACAGCTGTCTTCCTGTTCCCAGGAAGAACAAGGAGTGAACTTTTACTCCCTCATTGAGGGGAACTCTAGAGGGCTGCGAGCTTGGAGGTTTTTTATCAACTGAAAACCCACGGAGACCCCTTTTTTTTGGAGAGTCAGAGATGCCTCTAGAATGGAGTGGTTATTGCTTTTGAATTCCTAACATTGATAGCAAATATTAAACAAAAAGCAAGACAGACTTGAACTCAGAGCTCCTTTTAATGCAAATCATGAAGAGTGATCTATTTCTTGAAATAGATCTTAGGAGAGAAAACCTACAGCTGGGAGTGGTAGCACACATTTGTAATCCCAGCAACTCAGGAGGATGAGGCAAGAGAATCACAAGTTCTGGGCCAGCCTCAGCAATTTAGCAAGGCCCTAAGCAATTTAGCAAGGTCCTAAGCAATTTAGTAAGATCCTTTCTCAAATTAAAAAGGGCTAGGGATGTGGCTCAATGATAAAGTGCCTCTGGGTTCAATCCCTGGAGCAAAAAAAACAAAAACAAAAACAAAAAACAAAATAAAACAAAAAAAAGAGAGAGAGAGAGAGAGAAAGAAAGATAACTTATAATCAACAAGTGTGACCATGATGTCCCATGGTGATTCTGAATTGTGGTACTTTCTGTGTGCTGTTATACATGTATTCCGAGATTCTCTTTGCTTTTCCTGGATGTTTATTTCAGTTTCTGTATTTTAGAAAAACTCATTCCATCATTTCATCCTTACCCCTTCCTCCTCGTCCAACGTCTCTTTCCACATTAATTCACCTAAGTTCTATTGAAGTCACCTTCAACAAATAGTTCCGAAATCCTCCCAATTTGATTGTCTTTAGTAGCATTATTTTTTATCAAGTTACCTTTATCTCTTATCTAGAGATAACTAGTCTTTATATCCATTCTTGCCCCCTCTAATTTGTTTCCCACAAATTACAATGTAAATTTGATCAGATTACTTTCATTGTCAAAGGCCTTCAGAAATATACCATTGTGTTTAGAGTGACAATTATGATTCTTAACAAGCTCTACAAAATCCAGGCATGCTAGTGCACACCTGTAATTCCAGGACTTGAGAGGCTGAGGCAGGAGGATTCCAAGTTCAAGGTCAGTTTCAGCAACTCAGCAAGACCTTGTCTCAAAATAAAAATAAAAAGGGTTTAGGTTAGTGGTAGAATACCCCCAAATTAAATCCTCAAAACTTCTAAATAACAACAATAATAATAATCCCTCCAAATCTCCACAGGGTTGTCCAGTTAGGTCTTCTTGCTTCACATTCCTTCCTTCTCTGTACTTCAGAAAGCATGACTTGGAAAAATTCTTCCAACAGGCTGGTTTTCTCATGCTATGGGTCCTTCTTGCATGATGTTTACTCTTCTTGGTCACTTTCCCCCAGTTAATGTCTTCCCACTTTTCAGATCTCAACTTTCTTTGAAGTTTCTCATTAAACTGATCATTGGTTTATAGAACAAGCCTGGTTCCCCCCAACTACCTTGTATGCACAAATGTAAAATTTGGACATTTACTTGTATGTTTGGCAGTTATTGCATGTTGTTCACTATTATTCACTCTCACCTTCTTTATTAATAACAGAATCCCAGTTTATAACAGGGCATATGATTTATAAGCCTCTCTTACAGCTAGGTGTGCATGTGTCAAGGACAAGGCCAATTTTATCTTAGTAGCAATTGAGGTAAACCATGGGTTTTTATTTGTCTGTTGTGATATAATGTATTTGATAAATATCAAACTGATTACTATGAGCAAGATGAAAGCCTTGCAGTCAGTTCTTGCAAATGATTTTTTTTGTGAGCAGAAGTAACATCTTGTGCTTCTGTGTTAAGTTTTATTTAACACAGAATTAATAATTACTGTGATATCCTCTGCAGTGTTCGTTCCCTCTTTCTTGGTAACCACTAATGTTCCTGACAGTGGCTGCTTCAACAACTTGGGTTCCCAGAGTTAAGATGACACATATCAGGAGTCATCAGATAACACAAAATAGACATGGAGTGTTAGTGAAAAGTCAGTCTTAATTCCTGAAGTCACAGAGCATAGGGATGTGGAATACTGTAGCATATCTTAGCCTATCTTGACGGATATATCAATTGTTGTCCACTTTGGCAGTGTGTTAGGCAGGGGCCCAAGATAAATCCACAACTGGGATAGAATAAGACATTTTGAGGTCAATAAAACTTAGACTAAGCTAAAGTTTTAAAGTGTTATCCTTTAAGTTATTAATTAAAATCACTCCATTTTATTGACAAGTTGTAGATGTTAACTTCTAGAAATGTTAGTAGAACCTGCATTTACCATCTAATTAATTACTAAAGAGCAATTTTAAAAACAGTATTGTATAAAGTTGTACATTTCTTTCCACGTGCCATATTGACTCTGAGTCTTCTGAACAATGTGATTTATGTAACATTCGTTACATACTCTTGACATGCCAATCAATGTGTTGAATGTGAACATGCAAATAGCCATAACATGAAGACCTTGCCCTTTGGGTGCTTATGGTCTAAAAGTGAAGATAGGCACATACGCAAACAAACAAATTAACTGCTGTGACTCAGTTTTCTTGTCACTAAATGGGTATAATTACAGAACTTATCTTGAGTTGCTATAAGGGTTGAATGTAAAGCAGGAACATAGGACATCCTTAAAATATGCTAGACAGCTAAACAAACACAGAGTATTATTGGGCTATTATGAAGGAATTTATAAAGTGTCACAGTGGGCACCAGTAAGGGAAGAATTAATGGGAAGGTGGCAAGGGGAGCATGCGTTACACATCCCATAAGTCCTCCTGACACTGTGGTGGGTGTTTTCTATGCAGGCTGACAGCCTCCTTCCCCAGTCCCTGAGCCTTTCTGCTTTCATGCCTGAGGAAGAGCTTTCTGTGGCACCAGTGTGGGTCTTGCTCAGCCTGGAAGTGCAGGGACTTCACCATCAGCAGAAGAAACCCTCAACCAATGAGGGGTAGCGTTTGCAGATAAATTCCTAATTTCTCTGTCCAAAAATTTCATGGGATATTCTACATGGTGCCTCAGAGGCCCCCAACAGGATAGAGCCTCAGTTGCCCACAGCAGTAATCACTGACAAATTGCACACACTACTGGTTGCTGTCCTCACCCAGTTCTCTTTCTTCATTCCTTCACTTGTTCCAAATAAACTATCTGTGCCCAAGGCCTTGCCACAAGGTTTGCTTCTTAAAACACTGTGGTGAGGAAGGAAAAGTGGGAAGAAAGAAGCTACAGAAAAGAAATGATGTTGGAGCTAGGATTTGAAAGACCTTGGGAATTCACCAGGTGGGGAAATGGACAGGGCTTGACAAGGATGCAAAGGAGGAGAGGTGTGGAGGCTTGAGGGACATGAGCCTGGAACATGCCAGAGCTCTGGAGCATGGGGTTTACAGGGACAGCAGCAGCCAAGGCACTGAGAGGTCATCTAAGGGCAGCTCAAGTACAGCCTTGCATGAAGAGATGAAAAATGTTCCTTTGTTGCATAATCAAATCTATTCAAGTACCCTAAAGCCTCTTATAAAAAAACATGCTCCCTTTGTCCTGCTTCTCATTTGAGTCAGAGAGAGGCACTAAAGAGAACATACATGATTCCAGGACTCCAGAGGTGCCTAGTCTCTCTTGGGGCTTCAGCAAGCCAGACACATTGAGTCACAAAGTTTATGGCCTTTTGGACAAGCATTATCTTCTGCATTATCACCAGAAACAAAAGATATGCTTATTTAGTGCAGGTTAAACTCTGGTACTTAATACCTTAGCTGAAGTTGCAGTTTTCATCTGAGTCCTTGGGTGGATGATCTTTGTGCCAGGTGCTCCCAGGGAACTGGTGCCCTCAGCAGGGGGTACTGGATGGTACCCTTCTCTACTCTTGAGGTGTTAAGGAGTTCTAAAACAGTAAACTGCTCATTAACCCTGTTTCCATATTATTCAAGTTCTTCTGCTTTCTCTGTCTTCCTTGAAGCCGATCATGTTTTTACTATTATTTCCATTAAGCAATTGGATTTGAGAATTATAAAACTGTATCCCTGTTGCAACTTCTGTCAATGCCACATTCCCTTGGTCTTGCCACTGCAGATACAACTGCCCAACTTACAACTACCTAAAGGCTTTCTTGGGTGGATTGCCCAAACCTAGGATGCCATAAATGTCAAGGAATGACTATTTATCCCCTATAACAGCCATCAGCCAATGACTGGGAGTTGAAGGTAAACAGGCCAGTTCTTTATTCAGGTGGGATGACTCTGAAGTGCATGTGCCACACTGACCTCTAGCTCTGCCAGCAAAGAAGACTGGCTTCATACTGTACCTCTGATCAGTCTTCCCTTCCCTGACCCAGTTCCCCATCCTCCTATCAGTACCTTCTGGGATAATCACCCAAATAAACTTCTTGCACTCAACTCCTGGTCTCAGGCTTTCTGGGGAAGCCTAATTTAGACAACAATCACTAGTCAGTCATTCTATTTTAGTGTCAACTCTGCCAATGCTGTGTTTTGTGAGAATGAAAATTAGTAGTGTTTCAAAAAATCATTTTGATGTTTAATTGGTATTTTTGAACTCCTCCCACTACCTCAGGAACCAGAGTTACTAATGTAATA
Source organism: Marmota monax (assembly GCF_021218885.2). Lineage (NCBI taxonomy): Eukaryota > Metazoa > Chordata > Mammalia > Rodentia > Sciuridae > Marmota > Marmota monax. The sequence goes on along the minus strand of NW_026693008.1, from coordinate 15,111,216 downwards.
ATGCATGGTGTAGGTGGACTTGGATGAGGAGGGCAGAGTTATTGCAGGATACACTGGGAAGAGAGTCCCTAAAAATTGAAAGACAGATTGCAATGATTTTTATATGGTTTGTTCCCCAAGGATCCATGTGTTAAAGACTTGGTCCCCAGTGTGGAGGTCGAAACCTTGAACAAGAGGAAGTGGGAACAAGTGGAAGATCCTTAGGTCATCCTTAGATCTGCCATCAGAAGGGAACACTAGTTTCTTAGAGTGAGTTCTTACAAGAACTTACTATGAAAGCCTGAGCCTGGCCTGAGTTGCCCTAACCAGCTTCCTGTTTGGGATGTGATTCTGTACTCACCTGTGTACTACTGACATTGCTGTTCATTGTGACAGGACACGGCTGAGAGAGCCCTCACCAGAACTGAGCTGATGCCAGCACCATGCCCTGGAACCTCCAAAACTGTAAGCTACATGAATCTCTTTTCTTTATCAAGTTAGGCTTCCTTATGGGTTTCATTATAACAATGTAAAGCTGACTAATAGACAGGTGTAAGAAGAATTTTAGCTCCTTGGCTAGCTAAAAATAAACTTCAATGGCAGAAAGGAAAGTGAAAGACAAAGATAAATAAAAATGAATTTGTGCTGAGAAAAGAACTGTCTCCCACTTTTCTCTTTTCTAGAAATAAAGTAGAAATGTTAGTGGCCTTTCTTTGCTAACACCACCTCATCTTTGTTTGGAGTGACAACATGCTGGGCCACAGGTGACGAAATTTAATTGGTTTAAGTCAACTGTAACAATCTTGTTTCCATTCCTACTAAGACTTGCTATTTGGGCTCGGGTTGTGGCTCAGTGGTAGAGCGCTTGTCTCCCATGCGTGACGCACTGGGTTCAATCCTCAGCACCACATAAATAAATAAAATTTAAAGGTTCTGTGACTAGTCCTAGCTAGTGAGATATATGAAAAAAAGCTCACAGGGTTCTTGGGAATACTTTACTTTCCTGACAAAAAAGGCTATCACTGTTGCATTTTGGCGAGGGTGAGGGGGGAGTGTTAAATGCAGTTGTGAAACCTGAAACTACAGCAGATACTTTATGATCATAAGACAACATGCAAAGAATGGTGGAGCAGGAAGATAGTCTGTCAACAATAAGCATAAGTCTGGGTGGGCTTCTGATATATGAAACATTTGTTATAGAGAAAAATAAACTTCTGTTTGTTTAAGCAACTCACACTGGAGTTTTCTGTTACTAAAGCACTCCTAAATCCTAAAAATATTACCTACCAAGTTAAATCTCCAAATTCTTTTAAAAATGTTACTATATGTGATTTTTGTGGCAGTGAAAACTAGTCAGAGGAATCATCAGATCAATAAAATTTTGGTTAACTGGAACTAGTTTTGAGATGATCCACACTTCAAGGTTTAGTTTAAGGTTTAAGGTTTTTAAGCTGTAGAAACTATGGAATGGTAATGAGCTAATTCATTAATTATGCTGCTTATGTGGTTAGTACCCAATATGGTTGCTAGAAACAGCCAATCTTCTGAGCATACTCAATGACATATATATATATATATATCTCACATGTATGGCATAATTTGAGTGTCCCAAGTATATTCATATGTATGTATACAATACACACATACTTATTCCCAGTACAGTATACATAAAAATACATACATACACACATATATATATGTAAAAGCCCCTCCTTCATTCCTAGATAATATATAGAGTATTGTGCACCTTGTTTTATTTTATCATTTAAGAATACAGAAGTTGCCACGTATCAATTCAGAGAGAGTTTCCTAGAACTTTGGTTTTAAAAGCTGCATGATTCAACCACTCTCCTATAGAAGAAGGTTTTGTACTAAATTGCGCCCCGACTTCCCATGAAGTTTGGGACTGTATGTGAAAATATTGCCTTTGTAGAGGTAATTAAAGTTAAATGAGGTCATAAGGGTGAAGCTCAATTTGATATGATTGGCATCCTTACAAGAAAAGGGAAAGCACCACAGGAAAGGCTATGCAAGGACACAAGAAGAAGGTTGTTACAAGTCAAAGAGAGAAAGCTCGGGAGAAACTAACCCTGCCAACACCTCCATCTTGAATTTCTAGCCTCCAGAAGTATGAGAAACAAATTTCTGTTGTTTAAGCCACACAGTCTGTCGTATTTGACAGACTAATATGATGGATATTTAGGTTGTTTCCAATATTTTAATATTATAAATAGTGTCATAATGAATAATCTTGTAAAAATGTTTCAGATTTTTAGAGATGTATTCTTAGAACAAATGCCTAAAGTGAGATTTTGGGGTCAAAGGCTAAGTGCACAGGTATGGTGTGGTGGTTTTATTAAACATTGACAAATTCCCCTCCAAATTCCAAAGTTGATGTGACCACTTGGCAGTACCAACAATGATGTATTCCAGTGCCTGATTCCATCACAGTCTCCTCAATAAGCTGTGTTGTTAAAACTTTTATGTTTTACTAATTTAATACATGAGTCAGTATTTCAGTATGGTTTTAGTTTATATTTCTTTTAAGATGAATGAAGTCGAGCATATTTTCAAAATTTCAGGGCCACTGGTGAGTCTTTTTCTGTGAACTATGTGCATGTTATTTAACTATTTTTCTATTAAATTTTGTGTTAGTCAGTTTTTTTATTAATCTCACCAAAATACCTGACTAGAACAACATAGAGAAGTAAAAGTGTATTTTGGCTCATGATTTCAGAAGTTCAGTTCAGGTCAACTGACTTATTGCTCTGGGCCCAAGATGAGGCAGAATATCATGGTGGAAGGGAATGGAGGAGGAAAGCTGCTCAGCTCATGGCAGCTGGAAAGCAGAGAGAGCCCAAGATGACAGGAACAAAAATATAAACCCTACATGCATGGCCCCAGTTACCTGTTTTCTTGAACCATGCCCTGCTTGCCTACAATTACCACCCAGTTAGTCCATTCAAATTATTAATCCATCAAATGGTTTCATTTAATGATTAAGTTATAGTTCTCATAATCTGATTATTCCATTCATAAACACTCCTGAATTAATTCAGGAACTTTGGCAGGAAACCTCTTATCCAAACCATTGCAAATTTCTGTGTATAATTCATTTTATTGTTTGAAGAGCTCTTCATAAACATGTATTTATATAGATAAATGGATAGATGTTCTTTTTTCAAATATTTTTTAGTTGTTGATGGAGTTTTATTTTAATCATTTATTTATATATGGTGCTGAGAATTGAACCCAGTGCCTCACATACTACCACTGAGCCACCATCCCAGCCCTAGATATTCTCTTTATCTCCTCTCTGTCACAAATATTTCTACTCAGTTTTCACTCACCTTTTTACTTTATTGCAAACATTTTTACTTTGAAACCATTTTAAATATTCTAGAATAACCTAATTAATTCATACCCTTTATGCCGATTTGCCCATTGTTGAGTTCGTCACATTTTCTTTCTTTCTTTGCACATCTTAGAGTTAATTTACAAATATCGAATCCCTCCAACTAAAATATTTCTATATGAAATTCCTAAAATATTAAAATAACAGAAATTTTTAAATTTAAATACTACTGCTTAATCTACAGACTTATTCAAATTTTAAATTATCCTAATACTACATTTTACAGATTATTTTTCTGCCCTATAGCTCAATCTAAGATTATGCATTGCATTTAGTTTTGATGTCTCTTTAGTACATTTTCTCAACCTTTTGTTGTCTTATATGACATTGAAATTTTTGAAAAGCACAAGCCTTTTATTTTACATCGTGTTCTTAATTTGGTTTTGACTGATATTTCCTCAAGGTTAGACTCAGATTGTTCATTTGTAGCAAGAATATTACAAAGAGATGTTATGTCTTTCCTGGTACAGCACAGCAAGAGGCATATGATGATGACCCACTTTTGGTGATGCTGATTTTTATCACCCGATTCAAGAGGCAACTACCACGTTTCTCTCCTTCCAATGACTATTTTCCCTTGATGATTTATAAGTAATTTGTGGGGTGATACTTTGAGATCATGTAAACATCCTCTTTCTTGTCAAATATTTACATACAAGTTTTAACATTCATAAATGACTCTTCTTTGAACTAATACCATAGTATTTAAAAATGCTGTCCAAAATAATATAATTCCATTATTTCTTCTATAGTTAGTACTTATTATTATGCTGTTAGAGAGAGTATGTACCTATCTCTATCCCTATAGCTATCTACCTGTCTCTTTGTTTAAAGTCCATACAGATTCCTGGATTCCTGTTTTATTTAAAGAAAGACTCTTGAGTCCTCAATTCTCAATGAATAATTTGCTTAAAATCTGATTCTTGGACTGTGGGAAAGAGGAAGGTGACACAAAATATTCATTTATTTTGCATTGGGGTGGCAGAAGAACATGTCAGGGATGAGGCTCATGGACCCAACAATGGGTATCAGATCTATGGGAAAGTGTTGCTCATGTTTAGATTTGATGTATACCAAGCATTTTTAATTTCCAAGAACTCTCCCTTGTTCCTTGATTGCCTTTCCTTTTTGTAAATGTACTCATTGTTCGAAATAGGAGCTGTTTTTAAATGTTTGCTACTTCTCCGTGGTCCATTTTTCTTTCTCTTCCTTTTGCTCCCTCTTTCATGAGCAATTTTTTTTTTTTTTTTTTTTTTTTGCAAATGCCTGAGCATTCTTGGTTGTCCATTCACCTTAGAACATGAGGGAACATGCAGACTAATGCAAATGGTTGATGATTTTCTTTTTGGTTTGACCAGTCTTTTTTCCTGAGAGGCTTCTCCCTGAATGTGAGTACCTGGTTATCTCCAGGTACTGACCATGTGTGCTGATGACAACTTTGCTTTAGGATGTAAGACTGGACACTACTTAACCCCCACATTTGAAAATTAGGAGGGCTTTGCCTTGAGATTTCAGATCTCACTTTGGAAGTGCTAGCTCTCTACCAAAGCAGCTCTTGTGGTACCTCAGGCCCACAGAGCTACCAAATTTTGCCTAAAGATGAACCCATCACTGCCAATTTGCCTGCAGCTCCATGGGTGGGCAAGGAGAACATTTATGCATGTGAGTGGCAGTGGCAGGGAGGAGATTGGCAGGCACAGCTTTGCCACAGGCAGTCTTCCAATGAACACTTCCTCCACAGTTTACCATCCCACCTCCCACACTAGTTCTCTCTACCTGGCGGTTTCAGGCTTCTAGTATTCCTCAGCTCCTGGGGGAGACAGGCTCCAGGCTGAGCGGCAGCCTTCATTCTGGCAGTGGTGGGCCCCTCCATCTGTTTACCTGTCAGCATGTTCCCCTTCACTGTCTAACATCCAGACGTTCATTAATAACTCACATGTGATGATAAATCTGCTCCACTCTCCACGCTGTTGGGGGCTTATTTCCTCTGGAACTTCTGTCATAATTTCAGTAGAATTTGGAGACAGAATGGGGAGACAAATGATTGTGGTTTCCTTATCTTTGCCTAGATATTGGCACTTTTGTAGTATGGTATAGTGTCAAGGGGAATTGAGGGTGGGTGGAGACCAGAGTTCTTGTTCTAAGTTCATCACTGTCTACATGCCCTTGTTCTTATACTCCTTTTCCCTCAATGGTTCCTTAGAGCTCAAACATTCTGAATTTTTTTAAGGAACATATCCCTATCCAGATGACACCCATCAGCTGGATTCTGAGGCTCATCCCTGACATTTCCTCCTGCCACCCCAATACATGATAAATGAACATTTGTATCACCTTCCTCTTTCCCACAGTCCAAGAACCAGGAAGCAAATTAGAAACAAATTAATTGAGAATTGAAGGCTCAGACATCTCAAAATGATATAAAACTCTTTACTCCCTACTTTAAAATCCCCTGCTACAATGATAGACTTTTCCTTAAGAACTATCTTTTCTGGAAACAAGGAGACAGTAAAAAGGATATAAGTGAAATGATTTGGGCATGAAAGTAACATAAGAAAAGCTATCTAATATTGCCACAGTGGTGAGAAGGTATTCATTCATCCAAAGAGAAGCTATTGGGAGCCCAAGGACGTTCAAAACATAGGCTTTGACCTCCAGGAATCTTCAGTTTTTCAATCAGATTTTCAACCCTCAAGCCAAATTGGAAAGGAGCAGTCAAGTGTTTGCTGTTCTAGATAAATGTGATGACACATGAAATTTCACTTGGTGGAGATGATAGCCTAGAGGGGTGCAGTCTGTTATTGCCAAAAAACTGCCAAAGACTGGAATGGAAGATGTGAGTTTCATCAAAGAGTCCTGAAGCACATGGCATAGAGATGAGCCAGCTCACAGGGAAGGAAGTGTGCCAAGATGGTGTGCCAAGGCAATAGGAAGAATGGAGGTATGGAGTGAAAACAAGCATCTCAGCTCACCCCGCCCCATTTGCCCATCTAGAAGAACCTTGCTAAATTTAGCCAAAGATGGCATAAATCTTATGCAGAATAATTATTTGACGATAGCTATTTTAGTCAGCTTTTTTATTGCTGTTACAAATGAAAAACAATTTTAATGGTAGAAAGTTTATTGGGGGATTCCAGTTGCAGAGGTCTCAGTCCAAAGAAGGCCAGCTCCATTGCTCTGGACCTGAGATGAAACAGAACATCATGACTGAAGGGTAGAGGAAGAAAGCAGCTCAGGTCATGAGAATCAGGAAGCAGAGAGAGACTAAACTAGTCTTACCATGGATAAAATATATATCCCAAAATCACACACCCAGTAAACTACCTTCTCCAGCAACATCCTATGTGCCTCAGTTAACACCCAGTTAATCCCTATCCCTGGCAGTGAATTAATGCACTGATGAGGTTAAAGCTCTCATAACCCAATCATTTCACCTCCAAACTTTCTTGGATTGTCTCACACATGAGCTTTTTTTTTGGGGGGGGGGGCATCTAATATTTAAAATACAACAATAGCCTGTTGATTATAATGGTGGCTAAAATTTTAGGTATGGTTTACTCAGGCCAGTTTTAGCATTTGTTCCAGATATCTCTTGCTGCATAACCAACTACTCCAATATCTGGCAACCTAAAAGACAACAACAACAACAACAACAAAACATTTTACTGTCTCTTATGGGACAGAAATTTGACTGCGACTTACCTGGTCAGTCCTCTTATCTCATGTGACTTAATTGAGATTGCATGATATCCTCAGTGGTGGTATTCATTTGGAGCATGTGTTGGTCTGGAATGTCTAAAACACATTCACTATTATGTGTGGATGGATGGAAGCTGATATCCAGTTGGAACTAGCAACATGAATGCCCACATGTGTTTATTCCAGCATGGCAGTCTCAGAGTAATCAGACATCTTACAAGGAGGTTCAGGACTCCAAGAGAAAGTGTTCCAAGAGATGGGAGAAATGAAAGCTGCTGTGCCTTTAGGCCTGAGCAAGAAAACTGTTGTAGCACCACTTCCCCTGTATCACATATAGTCATAGAGCTTTCCATACTCAAGGGAAAGGGAACTAGACCCCACTTCTTGTTAGAAGGAATGTCAATGAATTTATGGCCATCTTAACAACCACAGCATTAGGGAGACTAGAGGATAGAATGCTACACTAACCTCACAAGGTTACTATGATAGGGTTCTCCAAAGAGGACATATATGGGAGGGGATTTTTTTTTTAAGGGGAATTGACTCACATGATTATTAAGGCTGAAAAGTCCCATGACATGCTGTCTGCTAGCTGGAGACCTAAGGGTACCAGTAGTATGGTTTAGTCCAAATCTAAAGGCCTTAGAACCCTGCAAGGGTTTTGGGGTTGGGGAGGTCCTCTGGTATAGGTTTTTGGGATCTAAACGCCAAAGACTTTAGAGTTCTGGAGTCCAAAAATAGGAGAAGATGCATGCATACCAGCTCTAGGGCAAGACAGACCAGTTCACTTCTTGCTTTATTTTTGCTTTAACTAGGCCCCTAACCAATAGGGTGGTGCCCACCCACAATAAGGGTGGATCTTCCTACTTAGTCCAATTATATTCACGTATTGATCTATACCCCCAAATAATGCTTTACCAGTTCTTTTGGAATTCCTTAATCTAGTTAGGTTGACCCCTAGAATTAACTATCATAGCAATCAACGCTCCTATTATCCCAGGATCGAGCAGTTTCCAAGGACATTCAGAGATAAAACTGGGTCAGCCCATTCCAGGCAAACTGGGTCAGTTGGTCATTCTACCTACTCAGCTGCATTCTTGATTCACTTTGACAGACACAAAGGTTCTTCCCAGTTTTGCTCTTTGGTGTCTTCTTGTGGGAGATGTCTGTTTATGTGGGTCAAGGAAAGAACTCAGGGAACATCTTTTAGAGATTGAAGTTGGCAAATATAGGTACTTGGAAGTAAGGAGAAGAAAAGACAATATGACAGAAAAGAAAAATTAGGAAAAGAAGTGCCTTATGCTATCTTTCCTACATGTCACTGTGAGAGCTTATTTTCATTTTCACGTGGTTTGCTTTGTGTTTGGTCTTCCCCTGAACTCTCTTTAGTCAAGTGTCCAGAGATAGATGGATATGCTCTTATGTGTGGCATAAGAACAGAAAGCACAGGTTCAAATTCCTACTCTGCCACACCGATTAGTAATGTGACTTTAAGCAGATCCCTAAATGTTTTTGATTCCTAGTTACCTCATCTCAAAAGCAAGGATAATTTTTACCTGCTTGTCCCCGTCAAATGATATATATGCACATCAAATGAGAAATCATACAGGTATTCAACATATTTATGTATGACTTACATATTCCCTGATGGTGTAACAGAATTTTGGGGCCACATGCAGCTTTGGGAGGACTGATAATACACCAGGTAATGTACAATATTCAAAATTTATTTTTGTTTTAACTAGGCCCCTAACTAGGCTGAAATGATGATATAAATTTAATGAGATGAACTTTAACAGAGAAGGTGAAAATTTTGAACTTTAATTAAAAAAAAGAAATAAAAACCAACTCAAGTACAGAATGAGGAGCATGGATTAACAACAACACATGTGAAAGGATTTTGGAGGTTTAGTTGACAATAGACTGATTATGACTCAACACTGTCACATGATTACCAGAAATTAGAGCCAAAGAATCCTGGGTTGATTGAAGGGTGTCCAGAACTACATCATGAAGGTTCTCATCATCTCTTAATCCAAAGTGGAGGAGTCCCATCTGGAGTATGTGTTTATCTAAGGATTTCAACAATTTAAAGAAGTTAAAAATGAACTAAAGCCTTCTCAGAGAAGAATGTACAAGATGGAATGAGAACATAAACTTGGGATGGTTAACCTAAAGGATCCAGAATTGCTGGATGACTAGATGTCTTGTTTTAAATACATTGGAATTCAAGATTGATTTTATGTGGGTCTAAGTACAGAGAATTAAGACCAAGGTGTAGGACCCACAAGAAACAGATTTTACTTACTACCAAGGAATAATGACTCCTACAGAACTGGGTCCAAATCATGGGATTTTTCCTTGGAGCTGGGAATGAAATAAGAGCCCTTATGACCTTTAGCCACATGTTAGATTTGAGGCCTCAAAGAATAAGTTTTTAAACTGATAAGAATAGATGAGAAGCAAGACAGAAGTCCACTTGGAAAGCAGATAATACTCAGTCTAGTGTTTAGTCATAGGAAAGAGCCAACCACAACTCATGGAGCTATATTTATGGAACAGATTATGCATTGTTAGAAAAAAGTTGTAAAGACAACCAGCTCAAAGTATCAATTGTTGCCCTATATTCTCCAAATAGTTTCTTATATCTATTGATACATTTATCATGATATCTTTTAATTATTTGTTCAGTTGGACTGAATTTTAGCTTCTAAAGGATATGAATCTGATATCTTCTTATCCCCAGCAGTTAACATGATATTTGAAGGACAGCAGCAAATCAATAATTGTTTGCTGGACTGGTTAGACAGGAGGAATAACTGGCTGTCTGGCTAAAAGAATATATGGATGGATGGATAGATAATTGATGGATGAATGAATGACAGTTCTTCTTGAATCCTTGAAGGTTGGCAAGCCTACCATACAAGTGTGAACTTACTATTCTGGTACATTGAAAATTTGGGGTGGGGAACATTCTGATGGTCCTGAAACTACAAAAGCTTGTATTTTTTAAACCTTTGGCGATCTCCTAATGGTTATATAGCTAAAAGACTTTGTTTTCTTTTGAGTTCTCCAAATAACAGACTCTAAGAGTTGGTTGCAAATACCATATTTAAGAGGAAATCCCAGAAGCACTGTAAGGCAGAGGATAATAAATGCAGGCAAGGGAAGGAAACCAATCAAAGGTTCATTAATGACTTTACTGCTGTGGGAATCTGGGGCTCAATCCCTGTGTGAATCTCTGGGAATAGTATAGAAGACATCTCAGAGTTTGCTCCCCAAGGAGCAAGGGAGCTGGGGTATTTATCCACTAACTTCCATCTCTCATGGGGGGAGGGCAGCTCCTGAGAAGGTTGACTCCCAGCACTTCTCATCTTCCCCACAGGCAGGCAAGGGAAGTGCGTGTGGCCAAAGATCAGAAGAGAAGTACTTGGGGCAAGAAACCATCCACCCACATATAAGGTGAGTGCCGAGGGGTTAACTGAAGGGAACTGCTAGAAGTTCTGTCCCATTTAGGCCCTAAACCCTGCTCTCATGGCTTGGGGACAGAGAAGATTAGGCTAGACCACTGAGTGCTAGACCACTCTGGCCTTGGTTTGAGGGGGATTTCCTGATGACAGGGAGGTTGAGGTCAATCCTGTGTCATATTCACTGTTTGATCTCTTTGGGTACTATGGAAAGTACACAGTATTTTTGTGTTGTTATTTCTCATACTTTATCCTGTCTTCTTCCTATCCGTACCCATAGTGTGCTTACGCCTTAGTTAATTCTTCATCTCATGTATTGCTGTCATTTTCTTTCATCAGAACGTTGTTCATTAAGATCCTTTTGCTTTTGCAAGGTGCCTTACCTTCTGCCTCACTCTTCCACATGTCATAGCTTTGAAGAGGCCTGGGAAGCTCTGACAGTGGTAGAGAAACTGAAGCTCCGGGACTAGAAACAACTTACGTAAGATCACCAAGCAAACAAGAGCAAGATTAAAACAGCAAGCATCAGAATTCAAATCTCCAGGCTTCCAGTCCAGAGGTTGACAAACTACTTGCCCTTAGGTCAAATCCAGTCCACTTACATTAAATAAAGTTTCATTAGGACATTCATTTATCTATTACATATGGCTTCTTTCATGCTACAACAGCAGAGTTAAGTAGTTGCAATAGACATATGTGGCCCACAAAGCCAAAATGTTTATTATCTAGCCCTTGACAGAAAGAAAATGCTTGCTCTGTTCTAGGCCACTGATTTTTCTATCATCCCCTAATACCTACAAATCTCACATTCAGCCTCATTTCGTTTTCACAGTAATCCATAAAAGTATACAGTTTTTCTCATTTTATTGACAAGAAAAATAAGGTCTAGAAAGATTAAATGACATACCCAAGATCACTCACCTTGTTAAGAGGCAGAGGAAGATTGAAATCTATATCTTCTGATCTTAACACTAGTGTTTTTCCTACCCAGCCTAACTAGGAGGGAACCCTCAGGTTTCATCAGATCTGTCCTGAATACCCATGCACCCAAGCAAGAGCCTCCCTCGATGGATGGAGTGAGTCATCTTAGGTGTATATCTCTCATGTTTTTCTTGTTGTTTCAACTCAATATACAGCTCTAGTACAAGGTAATATGCAAGAATCCAAGACCAAAGCTGCACTTTTAAAAAAATATATTTATTTTTTAGTGGTAGTTGGACACCATACTTTTATTTATTTATTTATGTATTCTCATGTGTGCTGAGGATTGAACCCAGGGCCTCACATGTGCTAGGCAAACACTCTACTGCTGAGCCACAACGCCAGTCCAAAGCTGCACATTTTGATGATGTAGGTGATTATTTATTTATTTTTAACCAACTATAGTTTATTGAGGTAGAAATGTAAGTCTTCCACGTGCAGAAAACTGGGAAAATTTGATTGTAATTCACTTCGTTGGAACTGGTCTCATTGGTTAAAGAAATAGTCCAGAAGGATTCCTTCTACCCATGTGTGGCCATTCCAAGCCACAGCAGTTGGTCTGAAATAGTCTAATGGGGCCACATAGACAGCTGTCTGACCAATGAATCAAGAGGTAAAAGAAGAATTATGGAAATTATACACATGCTTCCCAGGAAGTATGTGAGCAGGTCATTACTACTGGCCAATTATTGTTATATTAAAAAATTTGTTGTCCCATCATAATTCATTTGTTGTCAGTTCTACTCATTTACCTATTCAAATAATAAATTTAAATTATCTTCTAATGAACAAAGGAATTCTGGATCTTACGCACTTTGGGGTTAAAACTGACAAACTAATTTCTAGGGTTTTACTGTGTCCCATTCAAAATTCAGGTGTTTGAAATCGTGATGGTTTTAAGAGGTTGGGACTTTAAGAGGTGATCAGGCTTCGAATGGGATTAAAGTCCTATACAAGAGGCTTCATGTGGTACGAGGTCCCTTGCTTTTCCACCTGTCCTGTCAGGATAGAGTTCTTTCCCTCTGGAAGATAAAGTTGCTACACAACAACCAAATATGTAGGTTTCTTGAACATCTCAGCTTCCAGAACTGGAAGAAATAAATTTCTGTTCTTTATAAATTACCCATCTGTGGTGTTCTGTTATGGAAGCACAAAATGGACAAAAACACTAATCCAAAGCCATCACACCACAGACGACTTACTGAATGAATCTGGCAACACCCAAACTGGTCTATATCCTGCTCCATAAGATAAGTCCACTGTTTCTTCCATCCTGCTGGGGCTCATCTTCCAGGCTCATGCCTGCCCTTAGTTTAAACTTCTAAAACACCCACCCATTTAGTCAAGACCCTCATTCAGTGGATTCATGGCTTTCTGTATGGCTTTAGCAGTCTTAGGTGTATGTCTCTCATGTTTTGTTTTGTTTTTTGCCTTCAACTCGGATAGTTTTAGGACAAGATAAATTATAAGAATCCAGGGCCACACCTGGCTATGGCAGCAATATCAAATTCCTACAATCTTTTCTAAACGCTTTCACTCAATTTCCCTAAAATGCATGACTTACATGTTTTTCTCATGTCGTAACCAACAACGTGCAACCCAGCACCAGTCTGCACTGTGAGTGGCATGGGAAGATCCCCCTTCTGTATTTTCCAAGGTGCACTGGTTTCCTTTTGCGTGCTCCGTGCTGTGTTCCTCTTCTACCTTCTCAGTATGGACCCTGATTACTTCCTTATTTCTAGGGTGAAGCAGGATTGAGCCTTCATTGTAGTATTGTTAGGGAGGTTTGGGCTTTCTTGATAAACTCTGCTTACAGAAAATGCTGGCTGCCTGCTTCACCTAATTGCCCCAGAATGATACACCAAGCTAGGTGCTCTTTCTGCTACTCAGAGCACTCCACCTGCATTTGAGTGGCACCTGCCACTTAGCCAGAGCAAAGGGATGGACTGTTTAACATCTATGTGACAGGAAATGTCACTTCCTCATTGGGAGCCAAGCTGAAAATAGATTTCCCCACTGGGTAGAAGCCATGTAGCCATGACACTACCTGTATCCTGTCATTACCCTGGGAACTACTTCTCACTGCTCTCCCCCACCCCCAGATGCAGCCCTATTTATTGATTGATTGCATTCCTACTTGATCACATCATACTGAATATCAAGTAGCCAGAACATTTATTGATTGACAGCTACCTTGCCTGAAAAGTCTAGTCATCCCCATTGATTCCCTTAATGCTACTAAGAATAGGTACAGGCATTTTTTTAAACTAGAAGAGATGGTGCATATTTTAAACCACACCAATTCCATCTGAAGTGTTAATTGCTGAAATACAGTGTGAAGCAGCATTTTTAAATGGATAAAATTTTAACCTTTACTCCTGATTTGTGTTTATACTCTGATGACTAAATCTTTCTAGAAGACAAATAATTTGGGAAACTGTTTAGGAATACAACTGGCTTCAGTTCAAATTAAAGTTTGTCACATTATTTTTGTCTGTACACCCTTTTATATCCAACTTTTAGTTCCACAGCTAGTTAATTCTTCTCTTTTGTTTTTTTGGTACCAGGATTGAACTCAGGGGCACTCGACCACTGAGCCTCATCCCCAGCCCTATTTGGCATTTTATTTAGAGACAGGGTCTCACTGAATTGCTTAGGGCCTCACTAAGTTGCTAAGGCTGTCTTTAAACTCACAATTCTCCTGTCTCAGCCTCCTGAGCCGCTGGGATTACAGGTGTGAGCCACTATGCCTGGCTTAATTCTCCTCTTTCAAAGGCAAGAGGTGCCAACCTTGAGAGAGGCACTGAGGCACTATGGGAAGGGAAGGAGTTTCCAGCTTTGGAAAATACATAACAGGTAAATGTTATCGTAAATACTTGGAAAGTAAAATGTCCATTTTCAATTATAGGGAATTTTAAAAAAATTTAAATACTAAACTTTTTAAATATGTAAGACATTAAATTGGAATATTGAACAAATGCCAAAAGAATAGTGTAGTTTGCCTGTGACACATGTAATCAGTCCATGGAGGTTTCATATCCCAGGACAACCAAGACTTGCAGTTTTCAAAACATCCTAAATCAAATCCCTAAATCACAACATTCTGTAAGTTTCTGGGCAATCACCAGAGTTCAGAGTATTCCAAAGATTGTCTTCCTTCTTCCTGACCTCCCTCCTTCACGTTGACTCTGGAAGCTTATATTTAAAAATCAGGACATTAGAAATAATGCTGTTTTTTCCTCTGACATTTCTTAAAAACCAATTGTTGAACTCAAACATGACTGTCACTCAGAGTCCCAACAGGTGACTGAGACTTTTAAAAAAGTTATTTTTTCTTTCAATAAAAGCACAATAATTTCTTTTCTTTTTTTTAATAATTTTTTATTGTTGGTTGTTCAAAACATTACATAGTTCTTGATATATCATATTTCACACTTTGATTCAAGTGGGTTATGAGCTCCCATTTTTACCCCATATACAGATTGCAGAATCACATCAGTTACACATCCATTGATTTACATATTGCCATACTAGTGTCTGTTGTGTTCTGTTGCCTTTCCTATCCTCTACTATCCCCCCTCCCCTCCCCTCCCCTCCCCTCTTCTCTCTCTGCCCCCTCTACTGTCATTCATTTGTCCCCCTTGTATCATTTTTCCATTTCCCCTCACTTCCTCTTGTATGTACTTTTGTATAACCCTGAGGGTCTCCTTCCATTTCCATGCAATTTCCCTTCTCTCTCCCTTTCCCTCCCACCTCTCATCCCTGTTTAATGTTAATCTTCTTCTCATGCTCTTCGTCCCTACTCTGTTCTTAGTTACTCTCCTTATATCAAAGAAGACATTTGGCATTTGTTTTTTAGGGATTGGCTAGCTTCACTTAGCATAATCTGCTCTAATGCCATCCATTTCCCTGCAAATTCTATGATTTTGTCATTTTTTAATGCAGAGTAATACTCCATTGTGTATAAATGCCACATTTTTTTTATCCATTCGTCTATTGAAGGGCATCTAGGTTGGTTCCACAGTCTTGCTATTGTGAATTGTGCTGCTATGAACATCGATGTAGCAGTGTCCCTGTAGCATGCTCTTTTTAGGTCTTTAGGGAATAGACCGAGAAGGGGAATAGCTGGGTCAAATGGTGGCTCCATTCCCAGCTTTCCAAGAAATCTCCATACTGCTTTCCAAATTGGCTGCACCAATTTGCAGTCCCACCAGCAATGTACAAGTGTACCCTTTTCCCCACATCCTCGCCAGCACTTGTTGTTGTTTGACTTCATAATGGCTGCCAATCTTACTGGAGTGAGATGGTATCTTAGGGTGGTTTTGATTTGCATTTCTCTGACAGCTAGAGATGGTGAGCATTTTTTCATGTACTTGTTGATTGATTGTATGTCCTCCTCTGAGAAGTGTCTGTTCAGGTCCTTGGCCCATTTGTTGATTGGGTTGATTGTTATTTTATTGTCTAATTTTTTGAGTTCTTTGTATACTCTGACTATTAGGGCTCTATCTGAAGAGGTAGGCGGACCTGCGACCCACCGGCAGAACAGCCCCAGAGGCCTGCAGAGGGGCAGTGCTGCTGCCTGCGCCTGCAAAGTAGGCAGAACTGCGACCACCGACAGAACAAGCATAGCGGCCCACAGAGGGACAGAGCCGCCGCTCACGCCTGCAAGGTAGGCGGACCTGCTACCGACCGGCAGAACAGGCCCATCGGCCTGCCGGCGTGGTAGGCACATTGCCCCAATTGGAGGAGGGGCAGAGAAGCACAATAATTTCTGCATAAAACAAAACCTCTATCAATCCAGGAGCACCATCATTTGAATTTTTTGGTGTATCATTTTTCTGGGGAAAGGAACAATTGAAAAGAAAATCAACGAATGTTAAGCACATTTTTTAAAGCAACTTTCTGGGCTTATCCTGGAGTTAGACTGATCCTGCATGATTTCTTTCTTATTAAGTGCCTGCGGTTAAGTGCTGATCGACAGTTCTAAGGTTGCCCATCAGGCATAAGATAGTGACCATCAAAGGAAGAGTAAATATTATTTGATGAACTTCCCTTAGACCAAAACATTTCAGAAAGATTTTGAAAAGGAGTTGAAACCTTCATTTTTAACTAATTAAAGAAACTAAAGTCCAGATTCTTTGAGTATTCTGGTTAAACTATTATTTCATCTGTAAAATGAAAGTATTCCATCAGAAATTTATTCACTGATCTTATAAAGATTTAGGAAGTACCTAACTTGTTCCAAATGCAACATACCATACTGGGAAAATAGCCATGAACAAAACAAAATTCTCACATTCACAGTCTCATAGGTTAGGGGGAGACAGATACAAAGCAAATCATAACCTAAATAAGTTGTAATTGCAATTGTGACAGGTGCTACAAAGAAGAAGTATGAGATCACACACACACACACAGACACACACAATTTAATGGGGTAAGCAAATCTACTCTAGTATTACTAAATCCCAGAAATAAGTATGTGTGCAAAGACACTGAGGTGCGATGGAGCCCTGCCTTTTGGAGAAAATTAGAGTGGAAAAACAGAGATAAAACAACCTAAGTTAGTAATCAGAGATGAGGCCAGAGACCAGGTAGTGATTGGATCAGTCAGAACCTTGTTGAGCATAGCAGTGAGTTCATATTTTATCCAAATAGCAATGAGAAACTGTGACTGAGACAATTTGTCCCCCAGTATGGGTTCTATCCTTTTTCCTTTAGCAGAAGAATTCCCGATTCTAGACAGGCACATGGCTGCCCCAGATAGAAACTACATTTTCCAGACTATCATGGCCAATGAGTAGAACTGATGGAAACAAAATTCAGGAGGTGTCTTTGAAGAAGAGGGTATGTTCTTCCCTTTTCCATCTGGCCACTTTGGACCATGAGGTGGAAGCCACACAGCAGCACTACCAGATGAAAGAAGCCCGAGTGCCTGTCATTGTAGGGAAAGCACATGGTCTCCTGAGTGGAGACCTTAGGGCATCTTCAACATGAGGGAAAATTATATGAATTATACTGCTATAACTTACATAGCATTTATACTTTTATTTTATGCTTTCTGTCATTCTCCACTAAGCCTATTCTTAATTGATATTGAGCTCATTTCTTTAAATAGTTTAAAGAAATCTCTTTCATAAAGATTATGATGTCTTAAACCCACAATTTTTTATGTTTTTTATAGCATTCCTGAATATTTAAGAAACAAATCCAGAGCAAAATTTGCTTGCTCATTCACTCATTTTTAAAAAATTTATTCACTTAATCTTTCAGCAACTGCTATTTGTGAAGTATTTGTCTTGGCTGTTGTAGGAGACAAAACTCACCAACATATTGATGCCTGCCTGCCCTATATAAAAGGGCTTATATTTAGAAACACAGGAAGAAGCCACTAGTAAAATGGAGGTGACCAGTGAAGACAGCTAAGGAAATTCTGATGTACAAGACATTCATGGGAATAACAAACTTATAACGCATTGAGTGTAACAGAGCTGATACAGCCTAAGCCCTTATAATGCTTCCACTCTGGTTCAGAAGCTAGCTAAACTAATACCCTAAGATACAAAGGTATAGCACAGCAGGAAACTTTAAGGAAAGCTTTTATTTGTTCCATTCAATAATTAATAGGACTCTGCTGAGCTGAGCAGACCACTCAGGCAAAGTAAATAGGCAAAGATCATTTCCTCCTTTGAAATCAGGGATTAACAAAGAAAACTCAGCCAAATGCTGGGCTTCAAACACTTGCTGATGAATTCTGCTTTATCACTGTTATTGCCAAAGCTAGCCCCCAATTGTGAGTTTACCATAGTTGCTAAGGTCTTATTGCAGGATTCATGATGCAGACTGACAGGAGAAAAACCTGCTCCTAGGTTAGAAGGACAGTCAAAGAGCCAATCGCCTCTGCAAACAATCCTTAACACCATTGATGAGCACTCAGCAGCTGAAGAAGGAAGCACACACAGGATAGGGTGCTGTGAAGTTTGGGTGACAGTGGTATTGGGAGGGAAGGGCTACATTTGAACACCTGTGTGCCAGGGATTGCACGAGGAAACAGAAATGCCCATTTAATAATTGTAATATTTCTGTGAGATTTTAATGTTATCTCTTTTTCACAAGTAAAGAAACCGAGGCTGAGGAAGATATGATTTGCCCAGTTGTGGGACAAATGCACTTAGACTGACATCCACATGTATTCTGTTCATTGAGTCAGGCTACCTGAAGTTGGTGAGAGATTGTGTCTTTATCTATAAATTGGAGGTAAGGGGCCTTAGCAGATGGTCTCCAAGGGCATTTTCCTCCTAAGCCAAGCTATTGTTTTCCAACCATCAGTCACAAGCTGTTTCCAAGGGTGCCTTTCAGTTCTACTAATAGAACACTCTTTCCTTTGTACTAAATTTTCAGATTTAGTGCTATAAACCAACTGCATCTATAGCTATTCTTCATGTGATTTGAAAACACCTTAAAATATGTGGAAACTGGCACTCTTGAACACTATGGTACAAACTTCTATGAAGAAAAAAAATTAAATAAAAAAAATTACAGTGTCAACACTTTAAAAATTGAATTCAGTGGTTATACTTGATGATGGGCTATTTCTCTCTCATGTAAAAGGGCAGAAGTGGGCAGTTAGGCTAGTGTGTAGGCCGCTCTGCTCCACGAAGTTCTTAAGGACCTAGAATTCTCCCATCATTGCTCAATCATCCCTATGATGTGACTTCCATATAACATAGGGACTATCACTTCAGAATAACATTTGCATCTCAGACATTAAAAAAACAAGGAGAAATAAGTGCATTCTAGCAGTCTTTTAAGGGACAATGTCACAAATGCCACATTGTATTAGTACTTACATCTTATTAGCCAGAATTGGTCACAGGGTCATGTGTTCCTGCAACACAGAATATAAAATGTCTTCTTTATTCTGTGTAGTCATATATTCAGCTAAAAGCCTGAGGCTCTACTATGAAGGAAGAAGTAGATAATAGATATTGGTAATAAGTAGCAGTTTCTGCCAGTATAAGTAAATAAGGTGCAGAGGAATTTGTATGTTATTAAACTATGTGCAAAGAAAAGGACATATATTATGCACATAAAATGTCCTCAAAAACACTCAAGAGACACGAATGATGTGAATATACTTTGTATACAACCAGAGATATGAAAAAATATGCTCTATGTATAATATGAATTGTAATGCATTCTGCTGTCATATATAACAAATTAGAATAAAAAAATTAAATTACAAATAGAAACCACTCAAGAAACTGACAGTAGCTACAAAGTTCTGGAGAGTGAAAATAAGGGATTTAAAATTCCTTATAACATTTAATATTTAATTTTCCTTATAACACTTCAGTATTGTTTAAGTTCTCATTGTGAGTTCATATTGCTTTTTGATTTGAAAATTAGAATTTGGAAATTGATAAAAGAGTATATCAAAAACTTAGGAATATAGACAAATATTAAGATAATTATTTTGGGAAATGTACAACAGAAAGTTACTAATTTTTCTTTTGTTTCTTCTGTAATGATTTCTATTTCTGAACATAAGTACAGCTTCAAAAGTAAACAAGAGGGGCTGGGGTTGTAGCTCCATGGCAAAGCACTTGTGAGGTACTGGGTTTGATCCTCAGCACCACATAAAAAGAAGCAAACAAAATATTATGTTCATCTAAAACTTAAAAATGATTTTTTAAAGTAAAGAAGAATCAAAGTGGAATAAAATCAATTTTTGTATTTAACCTAGTAGTAAAGGTTCTAGCTAATATAAGAAAAAGAAGTTAAAGAATAAGGATAGAATGTGACAAAACAAAATAGTCACTCATTATTCACAATTGATATGATGTCTATATGGTCAAATCCAGACAATCTACAAGAAAATATGAGTTGAAGAGCTGAGCAAGTTTGCTACATAAGAAAATCAATATTAAAAAGTCAAATGAATTTTTATGCATTAGTAAAATTAGAACATATCGTTTTAAAGAGACAGCTTTTTAAACTCATAATAAACATGACGTACCTAGAGATAAATCTACTAAAGATGTGAAAGGCCAGATGGAAAGAATTACACAACTTCTGTGAAGTGTACTTAAAAGGACAAAAATAAGAGAGAATTTATTATGCCATGTTGATGTGTCAGAAAATTCAATGTGATAAAGATGTAAATTCTCCCCTAATTAATCTGCAGAGTCAATGTAATTTTAACAAAAATTACAACAAGCTTTTGTTTTAACTTAACAATCTGTATTTTTAAATTTATATGGAATACTGAAGGGTCAGTGTGTTCGATTTTTGTTGCTATAACCAAAATAACTGACAATAATGACTTAAAGGAAGAAAGTTTTATTTGGGGCACATGGTTTCAGAAGTTTCAGTCTATGGTCTGATGAATCCATTGCTCTGGGCCCAAGGTGAGGCAGAGCATCATGGCAAAAGGGTGTGAGAGAAGAAAGCTGCTTAGCTGATGGCAGCCAGGAAGCTGAGAGAGAGAGAGAGAGAGAGAGAGAGAGAGAGAGAGAGAGAAGATAAGATATAGTTCACCAGAGCATTCTCCAAGTGACCTACTTCCTCCAATCATACCTTACCTGCTCACAGTTTCTATTTCCTCCCTGGAGTCCATTCAAATTATTAATCCATCAAATGAATTATTCCGCTAATGAGGTTAGAGCCCTCAAGAAGTAATCACTTCCCCAAAGCCTCACCTCTGGACATTGCTGCATTGGAGACCAAGCCTTCAACATATAAGCTTTTGGAAGATATTCCAGATCCAAACCACTGCAGTCAAGATTAAAACTACACTGCGATTTTACCTCACTCCAAGCAGAATGCAATAATCAAGAACACAAATAACAATAAATGTTGGCAAGGACATGGGGGAAAGGGTACACTCATACATTGCTGGTGGGATTTCAAATTGGTGCAACCATTATGGAAAGCAATGTGGAGATTCCTCAAAAAACTAGGAATGGAACCACCATTTGACCTGGTTATACCACTCTGTATACATCCAAAGGAGTTACATTTAGCATACTACAGTGATGCAGCCACATCAATGTTTATAGCAGCTCAACTCACAATAGCTAAGCTATGGAACCAACCTAGGTACCCTTCAACAGATGAATGGATAAAGAAAAATGTGAATATATATACACAACGGAATGTTATTCAGCCATGAAAAACAATGACTATAACATTTTCTAGTAAATAGATGGAACTGTAGCTTATCAAGTTAAGTGAAATAAGCCAATCCTCAAAACCAAAGGTCTTATGTTCTGTCTGATGTGTGGATGCTAACACACAACAAGGGAGAGGGAAAGAATAGAAGTTCATTGGATTAGACAAAAGGGAATGAAGAGAATGGAGAGGGTAAAGAACGTGGAATGAATCTGACATAACTTTCCTATGTACAAATATGAATACATCACAACGAATTTCCACATCATGTACAACCACAAGAATGGGATCCCAATTAGAATAAGATATACTCCATATTTGTGTAAATATGTCAAAATATATTCTAATATCATGTATATTTAAAAAGAACAAATTAAAAAAAAAGAATAGTCAATATATTCCCCAAAAGGGAGAACAAAATGGTGGATTGCCTAACCAGATATATCAATCTATACTGTAAAAATACAATTATTAAAACTGTGTGATATTGACAAAATAATAAGCAAAAGTCCAATAGACTAGAACAGAGAACCTATAAACAGAGTTGCACATATGCAGAAGCTAGATATGTGATCCTATTTGCAAAACTGACTAGTGGTACTTCCTCATACCACACATCAAAATTAATTCTAGTCCAGGCAAATATTTAAATACGACAGGCAATTTTGGATTGCAGATTTTTAAACTTGAAGTAAGGAAAGAATTTCCTGAAGATACAAAGAGGCACAAAATCATATAACCTAGGACTATAGACTTAATTACATCAAAATTATACATTTTTGTTCATCAAAAGATACAATAGCCAGGTGTGGTGGCTATAATCCCAGTGGCTTGGCAGACTGAGGCAGGAGGATCACAAGTTTGAAGTTAGCCTCAGCAACTTAGTAAGGCCCTAAGCAACTCAGTGGGACCCTATCTCTAAATAAAATACAAAGGGATGGGGATGCTCAGTATGAAAAAAAAAGGTACAATAAAGAGAATAAAAAGAGAGGCCAGTATTCGGAGATCTTGAAATATATACAAGTGACAAAGTATCAGTATTCACATTATAAAGAGAATATCTACAAATAAATAAGAAGATAAACAACAGAAAAATAGACTAAACACTTAGGCACTTCAGAGAAGAAAAATACAACATAAGCATATTATATATCATAAACATGTGAAAAGATGTTCAATATCAGTAACCAGGGAAAGGTAAATTAAAATCATATTGAGATACAATTTCATTGCTAAAAATTAGCAAATATTAAGAATTCTGATATTATCTAATGTTGGAGAGATGGTGGAGTACAAGAAATTCTAACACTATTAGAGGAATATGGACTGGTACAACTA
This sequence comes from Marmota monax, assembly GCF_021218885.2. NCBI lineage: Eukaryota > Metazoa > Chordata > Mammalia > Rodentia > Sciuridae > Marmota > Marmota monax. The sequence continues at coordinate 15,088,164 of NW_026693008.1, read as the reverse complement.
TATTGGAAGACTATTTGGCATTATCTAGTAGAATTAAATTTTATGTATCTTATGACCCAGAAATTCCACTTCTATTTATGCCCTTGAGAAATTCTTGAATTTGTGAATCTATATAGAAAAATATTCATAGCTGCCTTGTATATGAAAGCAAAAAAAAATTGAAAATGACCTTAATGTCTTCAATAAGGAAATACATAAATTGTGCCATAATCACATAGTAGAATATTTGCAAAAGTGAATATAAATTACAGGTACATAATTCAACATGCATGAACCCCAAAGTGTTAAATTTAGTGAAATATGTGTCTTCTAAGGATGTACACATACGTACGTTATTCTGACATAAAGAATTTGAACGTTAGTTCAAATTATGTAAAACAAATAAATTATTTAAAATTATAAATACCTATGTTCAAGAATCATAAAAGAAGGGCAAACATGCACATGAAAAGATTCTCAACATCAGTTGTCATCAGGGAAATGTAAATCAAAACCACAGTGAGATACTACATCATATACACTAGGATAGCTCTAATTAAAAAGACAGAAAATAAAAAGTGTTGATAAGGAAATCAAGAAACTGGAAACTTCACATGCTTTTGGTGGGACTTTACAATGCTGCATTAACTTTGGAAAATAATCTGAAAAAGTGGGAAACACTTTGGAAGACAGATACCCAAAGGTTAAATATAGTTACCAAATGACACAGCAAATCTATTTCTAAGTATTAAAAAACACCAAGAAAACTGAAAATATAAGTGCACACAAAACTTTACATGAATGTTCATAATAACATTATTCATAAGATTCAAAAAGCAAACACAGTCTAAATATTCATCAAGAGATGAATGGATAAATAAAATGTAGAATATCTGTAAAACTGGAATATTATTCAGCAATGAAAAATAATGAAGAATTCATACAGGATATAACGCCATGATCCTTGAAAACAAGTTGAGTGAAAGAAAATGGACACAAAAGACCACATAGTCTATAATTCAGGGCTTCTTTGGAGGATAAGGCAAATGTCCTAAAATTGATTGTGAGATGACTGTTCTATAACCCACTGAACTATATACCTTCAGTGGGATCACTGTATATGAATTTAACTCAACAAAATTGTTTAAAAAACAAGAGAAGAAAATAAGGACAAGTAAGTACGAATACAAAACTCAGGATAATGGTTACCTTTGAGAGGGAGAGAAAGGAATGGAGTCAAAAAGAACATTCCATAGAAAGACAGTTTTTGTTAAACTAAGTGATGGCATATGAATATGAATGCTATATCCCAATTCTATATGAATGCTATATCCTAATTCTTCATGCCATGGACATTTAAATTATTAATGACCAAGAAGTATCATGAAAAAGTTTAACCTCTCTAATAATATTAATAAGACAACAATCACAGTGCTATCATCAAACTTAAGAAATTACTAAGGATTGGCATCTGCATGGTGAGACACACTGTTCTACACTGAGGGTGTGTGTGAATGGTAGAACATTTCTTGAGGACAATTTGTATCATGAACCTTAAAATATGCATACTTTTGGCCCAGTATTTCCACTTGTTGGAGTATATTTATAGCCCTTCCCTGCCTCAGGAGTCTGGGCTGTCCCTGTGACTTTGACCAACAGACTGAAGTAGAAGAGATACAGCGGGAGTTCCAGGCTTAGGTCTTTAGAGAATTGCCTTGTAGTTTCCATTCTCTAGCTCCTGGAAGTGAGCCACTAAACCATAAAGAAGCTGAGGCTACACAAAGGGAGGCCACTAGTAGAGGAGAGATTGCTCAGATGTACCTCATGGAGCAGAATTTTCCAGCTGAATCTAGCCAACCAACAGAATAGTGAGAAATAAATCATTTTTGTTTGAAGTCACGACATTTGAGTTAGTTTGTAATGCAGCAAAAGAACTCCAAATATATCCTAAAAAAAATAAAAGATATGAATGAATACAAGGTGATTCACATAAGTATTATTTGCAATAGTAAAAAAAAAGTGGAATTTATTTAAATGCTGTATTGAGATTCTGTTGTTTCTTCAGCTACTCAACATATCTCTCTTTTTCTCTCTCTCCCTCCCTACCCCCCCTCTCTGTAACAGAATCCAAAATTTCCCTCATGAAAACTCCCTCCTCATTCTCAGTCATGTGGTTCCAATGAGGTTTCCCCTACACTGGCAGTGGGCATGTGACTCAGACCTGGTACCAGATCCCCCTGGGATTGGTTCAGGATGGGCCAAGACTCATGAACCAATGTGGTCACAAGCACAGTGAATTCCAGACACTTGTAGGAGCTACCAGGGTAGTGCTCTTTTATTCTTTTGAGACTATTTACAGAGTGACCAAAGTGGAGAGTTACTAAGAGAATTAGGAATTAAGTAAATACCACTGGAAGTAGAGCTGAGAAATGGAGAGAATGAGCTCTTGGTGACATTTTTGAGGCCCAAGATCAAGCTAAACCTAGACTTTAGGGTTATTTGCATCAACATGATTCTTTTTTTCCTTAATTCAGCTGATCTGGCCAACAGACTTAAGTAGAAGAGATACATGATTCCTAACTAATACAAGCACCACTTTAGTCAGGGAAAGTTTGTTTGCAACAGAAAATAACTTTAGAAAAGAGTGGAAGTAAAGGAAGCAGAACATCTTATGGGCTTCTTGAGAACTAGGAAGTTAATAACCTGCAAATCTCTCTATTTCTCATAGTCTTATTTCTTTCTAGTTTTGTAGCTAGTTTCCTCCATCCCTTTAACATGGAGCTCATCTTAATGATTTCAGTCCCCAGACTTTATATTACTTTTAAATTTATTTCCACAAATCTAATTGGCATAGTCTCAGTATTCCTTCATTACTCAGCTTTTCATTACCTTAACAAACTACCTGACACAGGATACTTAGGAAGAGGGAGAGGTTTATTGAGCTCAGAGTATTGGAGGCTCAAGAGTATGGCACTAGTTCTGATTGAGAACTTCATGGTGTTTGGCAGGTAGAGCATGTGTGGAGGAAGGATCACATCTTGAGCCAGGAACAGAGAGAATAAGTAGGGCCCAAATCAGTTTTTTTAACAACCCTTTTGCTAGAACTTAAGAGGTTGCAAGAGAATCACCAAGGGTCACAAACTACCTTATGCCCCCAGTGACCTAAGAATCTCCCACTAGGTCCCACCTTCCAAAGTTTGACCACCTCTCAACAGAGCCACTCTGGGAACCAAGCCTTTAATCACAGTGGACCCTTGGGGTACATAAACCATATGCAAACTATAATAATCCTGGTGCTAACTTCCCAGAGTAAAGATGTAATGAGTCCATCTTTGGCTTGAGTGTCTACTTGTAGTTTAATCAGTCATATCTAAAAGCAATGATCTTAAAGTTGCTCTAAAGGTTGCTTTTTCTAGGGATATGAACTGGAGAGGTTCTTGAAAGAAAGATGTGGACACAAGTAAATTATATGCATCTCTAGAATACTACAAAGTTACAAAGGAGTGAATAACCAATGGTTGATGTACTATGGAATATTCTGTTGCATATTTTCAAAAAGTGCCTAGTATCCTTTAACAGCTGATGATCAGCAATTGGATTTCCACATACAAAAGAATGACACTGGACCATTACTTTACACACAAAAATTAACTCAAAATGGATAAAAAACATAATGTAAGGAAAAAAACTATAAAACTCTTAGAAGAAAACTTAGGTATAATTCTCCTTTAGATTTGGCAAAAATGGTTCAAACTTGACAACAAAAGGATAAGCAAAATAATAACAAATAAATTAGGCTTCATAAAAATTAAAAACTTTGTGAATCAAAGGACACTAGAAAGAGTATGAAAAGATAACTCATAGAAAGGGAGACAACATTAGAAAATCATATACATGATAATGTCTTAATATCCACAATATTAAATGAACTTCTACAACTCAACAACAAAAAGAAAAACAATCCAATTTTTTAAAATGGGCAAAGGACCTGAGATTTCTTTAAGAAGATATATAAATGGAAAAAAGCATGTAAAAAGACACTCAGCTTCATTAGTGATTAGGGAAATGTGAATCAAACCCACAAAGAGACACCACCTCACCTATACCAGAAAGATTATACAATTTTTAAAAGGGCAGTCACAAGTGTTGGTGAGAATGTGGAGAACCTAGAAGCCTCCTACATCACTGGTAGGAATGTAAAATGGTGCATTTGCTATAGAAAACAACTTGGCAATTCTTCAATAAGTTAAACATAGAATTACCACATGACCCAGAAACTCTGCTTCTAGGTATATACCCCCAAAGAGTAGAAACAGGGACTGAGAGAAGTACACACACACACACACACACACACACACACACACAGGTTCATGGCAGCACTATTTACAATAGCTAAAAGGTGTAAAGAGTCCAAATATCCATCTATAAAAGAGAATATTATCAGCCTTGTAATAAATGAAGTACTGATACAGACTACAACATAGACGAGCTTTGAAAATATTATGCTACATGAAAGAATCCAGTTACAAAAGGCTATATATTATACAATTCAATCCATATGGAACATCCATGATTAGGCAAAACCATGGAGACAGAAATCAGATTAGTGGTTGCTGGGGAAAAGAGAGAAGGTTGACTAATGACTGCTTAATGGGTGCAGGGATTCTTTCTTTTATAAGTGATTGAAAATATTCTGCAAATAGGTGGTGGTGCTGGTTGCACAACATTCTGAATATACTAAATGCTTTTGAGTTATACACTTTAAAATGGCAAATTTTATATTATACATATTTTAGCACAAAGTTTTAGTATCAGTAAAATAGAAACTTTAAAAAATATGTCTTAATTGTAGATAGACCCAATACCTTTATTTATTTATTTATTTTTATGTGGTGCTGAGGTTCAAGCCCAGTGCCTCACACATACTAGGCAAAGGTTCTACTACTGAGAAACAACCCTAGTTCCGATAGACACATTTTAAAATATTTTTAGTTATAGATGGATGCAATATCTTTATTTTGTTTATTCATTTTTATGTGGTGCTGAAGATTGAACCCAGCACCTCACATGTGCAAGGCAAGCACTCTGCCACTGAGCCACAACCCCAGCCCTACACACGTTTTTAATGTAAAAAAAATTAAATGATATTGGCCAAATTATATTGTTATATTATGTGCATGTACAAATATGTAACAAAAAATCCCATGAATATGTACAACTACAATGCACCAATAAAAATGTGAAAAAATAAAAATGAATAACTACAATTTTAGTTTAAGTATAAATAGAATGAAATCAAAGGAAATAAAATATTAACAGATATAATCATTTCTAGGTCATGGGATTTGGGTGATTTAAATTTTCTTCTTTATACCATTTTATGTTTTCCAAACTTCCCATTATGACTGTATTACGTTTGTGACAAAAAATCAAAAAATATTCTAGGTAAATTAATACAAAGTCACTGTTGGAAGCATTACTAGTGCTCACCAATGTCAGGTTGTCTTCTTCTTCTTCAGCACATATATACTTTCCAGACCCTCTGCAATTAGGTGGGGCCATGTGACTAGTTATGAACAATGGACAGTCAGCAGAAAACATGTGTGTCTCTGTATTGGTTATTGCTGTGCATCAGAGTATCCAAAACAGTGGCTTAAAACAACAGCAATCATTATTCAGCTCATATATACAATATGGGCTAAGTTGAACAGAGACACCTAAACTCTATTCCATCTTTTACCTGAAATGGCCTTCAGGCTGTGGGGGGTAGAGTCATCTAGTTCTCTCTTTCCTGTCTGGCCAGGCAGGAACACCAGCTGGAGTTATTAGCTAGAACAACTATGCCTTACCTTTCCACCTGACATTGATGAGGGTACCAGGAGAGCCAGACAAAAGCTGTATCTCCTTCTGTGACCTAACCTTTAAAGTCACATAACATCCTTTCTCAAATCCATCTTAAATTCAAGAAACAGGAGTATGACGGACAACTCTCTATCTGAAGGAGAATCAACGTCACAGTGCAGAAAGAAAATGTAGGATGGACCATTTTTGCAAAATAAAATCTTCCATTAGCAAGGTTCCATCATTCAGTCCCCTATATAGCCTTTGAAAAATGTTCCAGCCCTTTCTCCTCCTATTCAGTGATCATGGAAACCACATTTGAGATGATAGAACTACCAGAAGGAAGTAGACTGGATTCCTGAATCATCAAGCAGAAGATGGCATGAAAGCCCAGGAATGGTGTCAGGTGCCCAGCATTATGGGTGAAAAGATTGTTTCTTTAGCAAAATACAAATTCATAGTCCTCTTTCTAATCATGCAAGGTGGCTAATAAAAGTGAATGTGGAGCTGTTGTTCTATCACTTTTAGTAATGCTTTTAGTAACACTCTTAACCTTTCCTGAATTACTTCCTAATCATATAGTATTTATGCCACATTTTTATTATTCTGAACCATTTTTATGAAAGAGTAGAAAATGCTACCCAATTTCTCTCTCTCTCTGTCTCTCTCTCTCTCTCTCTCTCTCTCTCTCTCTCTCTCTCTCTCTCTCTCTCTCTCTCACACACACACACACACACACACACATTGACCACACAAGCTTAAACACAGAATGAAAAAGTACATATTCAATAGCTTCTGGTGAATACCATCAATATTGTAATTTTTTAAATTCTTTTTTTTAAAGAGAGAGAGAGAGAAGAGAGAGAGAGAGAGAATTTTAATATTTATTTTTTAGTTTTTCGGCGGACACAACATCTTTGTTTGTATGTGGTGCTGAGGATCGAACCTGGGCCGCACACATGCCAGGCGAGCACGCTGCCGCTTGAGCCACATCTCCAGCCCTTGTAAAAATTTTTTATAAAGTCTACCATGAGATGAGTTGAGGAGTTCAAGTACTATTCCTCTATTATTGAAGAAAATTAATTAATCACAAATTAGGATATAAATTCTTCTGCTAAGAGAAAACCTTGGTAAAACATATGTAATGCTTGTTAAGTAAGACATTTCTTACCTTTCTTTTTGAAGCACATTGTTAGCATATGTGAAAAAAAAAACCCAAGAGGATATATTTGCTCAAAACTACACAACATTGCATAAAATCATGAGTAGTTTATTAAAGGAAGTGTGGGGATGCCTGGGAAGTATCTTTAATAGTTGAGAATGGTGCTGCAGTAAAGGGATATTACAAGGGGAAGAATACTGACCCATGAATGCTGGGTAGTTGACTAGTTGGAGTCAATATGACATTTCTACTCAATTTTTCTCACTTGAGAGGACAGGGAAGATGGGACATAGTCATTGTGTCAAATCAAAGGGCCCAAGAGGAAGCAAGTGCTCTGCCCTCTACATTGTCCAGTTTCAACCTGGAAAGATCTAACAAACCAAAAAAAAAGAAAGAAAAAGAAAAATATAATTGTTAGAAACATGACAAATCTGTCCAAAATATGTAATATCATTTATGGAAATTATGAAATATAAGTCACAGTCTGTGGGAGCATAAAAATTACAAATGTTGCTGCAGGGAAAAAATAAAAACAAAAAAATGTCTTGAGTGTCATCTCATGGAAAAATCTATGGTAACCATGTCCAAACCACCTCCTGCCACTACAAACATTTTAATCACTCTGTGCAAGTGACCTCACAGGGCCTCATGCTAGACATAGGAGTTTAAGGGCTCCTGGTTGTGCTAAGATATGTGGGATCTAAGAATGTGTTCTACTGATTGCATCTGACAGAGTTTTCACCTCTGCAAAATTGAGGAAATTATTTGGAGACAGGATATCAAATCTTATTGGGTCAAAAATAAGGTGGGAGGCAAACCATAAGCTCAAGCACATGAGGGTCCCAGAGGAGCCAGTAATAAAGGAAATTGAGAAAGGTCGTAGGTGAACCTGGTCTGGAAGTATTCTCTGAACTGCAGAGCACCCCAAAAGTTTCTTTTGCACTCAAGTTCTTGTGTGGAAGCAGACAATTTCTTATTACAGTTGTTCTTAGTCTAGTGTAAGATGATAATGATTAAGGATGCACAGTCTAGAGAAACACTGTACACAGAATATTCTAAAAGGCAAACTAAATATGTATTAAAATTAACACACAAGGTTTTTGGTGTGAAAAACTATATGTGCTTATAAGTAACATAACTTAAAATGTTATCCCCCCACCATCAAGACCTTTCTCCAAAGAAGTTATATAAATGGTCAAAAAGCACACACAAAAATGCAATATCACTAGTCATCAGAGAAATGCAAGTTGAAGCCCCAATAAGATATCACTTTGCTTCCACCAGGCTGGCTACTATTTAAACAACAACAAAATGTATCAACAAGAATTGGGGGAAACTGGAACCTCTGTACATTGCTGATGTGAATGGAAGATGGTGCAGCAGTCATAGTTGTTTTTCTTCAGCACCCCTCATCCTCAGGGGAGAAAGGTCAACCATGCGTACACAAAGAGGTCTATCTTAGAATAGGTTTATGTCATCATGGAAGAGCAGTGGTTTTCAAATGGAGATAATCTTGTTCCTCAAGTGACATCTGGAAATATCTAGAGATATTTTTGTCACATCTGGTGATACAGGTGGAGCAGTAGTACTACTGTCATAAAGCGAGTAAAGGCTAGGATACTGCTAAACATCCTACAAGGCACAAGACGGTCCCCTGTCCCTTCCTGTTGGCAACAGGTCCACCTTGGCCCCTGGAGCCCTACCTCCACTAGTTTGTTCTGCATGCCAGTGTGGCCAGCTCACAAGGCCATGGCGAACTTGCGGTTTTTCTGTTCCTGCTTATCCGTCTGAGACATATGTATCCCACGGGAATGCCTTGACCTTTTCTGGTCTGATGGACTTATTGTTAAGGGAGGTTTCGGTACCTGACAATAATAGATGTTGAAACTAAATTTCTCCCCCCTCCCTCCTGCTTTTGGGTAGTTTTCCACTTCTGCTGCTTGGGGTATAAAAAAAGGTGTGTTAGCAATAAAGATTATTGACTCCTGGATGAAGAACCTTGGTGTCCTGTGTGTCTTTTAACCTCGCCGTCCCTCGCCGGACTCGGCTCCCTTGGCCGGACGCGGCACCTTCCAACAAATAATTCAAGAATTCAAGAATAATTCAAAAATTTCAAGAATAATAAGGTTGAAACATCTATAATAGAATACACGATCTATAAATCTACACTAAAACAATTTAAAAAATTCTCTAGAAATAGGCACCATGATAAAATGAACAGCAAGAATTGTGGAATTAGACTTTATATCTAACACTGGATTAAGAGAGCCCTGGTCCCAAAAGCAATTAGTTAAGAATGGAAAAATACATTATTTAGTTGAAAGAAAATGTCAACATGCTGATAAGAAAGTATATTGGCTTGGTCTAGTCCTTGTTAAAGTCCTAGAAGTTAATTTCCATGATGCCAGTATGGGCTCTTCCACTAACTAAACAGCTATGTTATTGAGAAGTCGCTAAAAATATCAAAGGACCAATTTCCCCAGATGGATCACTAGTTTTCAAACACCTCCAAGTGGCTCTGGAGGTACCAGAGATTTTCTGGTGAGGAATATTCAGGAAAGAATCCCCCTGCCTCCTTCTAATCTGCTGAACCAAATCACTTATGTTTAATTTACTTGACTCAAAATGGATTAAAATATAAGCACTACCATTCAGAAGTATTAAATTATGCATAAGCAATGCTCCTTTGTTTATGCAACTGATCTCATTGTCCTCTCAGGCATTCTTTCCAGTGGATGCGAAGAAACACTGTAAATTCTAAACTTAATGATTAAAATTATGACAGTGTATTTGTGCTTGAAATTGTCTCTTCCAGGTTAACTTCACCTAAAATTTTTGAACTGTTGGGTTTTTTTGTGGGTGTTGTTGATAAACAGCAGAAAAACTTTTTCTCCCCCAAATGATATAGAAGCCAAATGTAGGCATAATGGGAGTCATTTAAAAAATAATAAACCACGAGCCAAATAGTCAGATTCAAGGATCCAATTGGCTGTTTCTCTCCTCTCCATGATAGTCTATAAGAAGAGGAAAATTACATGGTCACTGCGATAAGGAAAGTGAGGGGGTCTATGTGCAGGTCTTTGTGTTGAACTCTGGGAATGATGTGCTTCCTTATCTCTACTGATCACTCAATGACTATCCTCTGTTAGGACATTTGTGATCTTCTGTTTAACGCGATTAATTTTTGCTTATTCCATTTCTTAATAAGTGCTTAAAGATTTCCACACTGCTTGTATGAGTACCCTAATATGCCCCTTTTCTTCTGTCCTCTTGTTTTGCCCATTCTCTTACAAATCATCCTAACCTCTTTCATTCTTGTTTCAACATAATTTTCTTTAGTAGGGCCCTTAGCCTAGAAGCTGTAACTTGGTTCAGGAGGAACCTAAGCTTGGCTCAGAATGAGGATCGACCCCAACACTTTTATTTACTTTTATTTTAACTATATCATTGGTAGGGACCCTACAGGCTAACAGATGCAGCTCAAATCAGTCAGAATCCAAACATGGCCCTGAGTCAGGATTCACCCCAACATGCTCCCTTATGTCCATTTAGTTATGATAGCTAACAATAGCCAAGTGATTGTATATTTCATTTCCTCTTTGTTATTCTGAATTTTCTTATGTTTTCAGTGAGACAACTCCCTGGGGGTTGGGGTCGTTATTTTTAAATTCCACTGGAAACTTTTATTTACTACTGTAACTTACTAGAGGACATCTACAGTTCCATACCACAGGTAATGCTGTAGCCATTCAGAAATCAAAATTCATTAAGATCTGCCCTTTCATCCTCTTCTTTCCCAACCACATGTGTCAATAAGTCAGGTTTGATCTAGCAAATCCCATTTCAGACACCAATGGTGATAAGTAAAGGCCACTAAAAGATTAGAGAGTGCAATATCAACAGGGCTATCTTCACTTATGATACCAACTGCAGGTCGGGGGCGTCTCCAAAACCACCTTCGAGTTTCATAATTAGTTAGATTCATGGAACTCACTAGAAGTATTATGTTTATTGTCAGGGTTTATTGTAGTAAAAGGATATAAATTCAAATCAGTTAAAGCAAGAGACACAGATGAGGTCTTAGAGGGTTCCAAAAATATAGCTTTTGTTTTCCTCTTCCAGTCATAGAGTATATCAGCACTGGTGTCTAACAATATACTTGTAGTATTGCCAATCAGGAAAGTTCACTTAAGTTTCAGTGTTCATAATTTGTATTAGGTTTACATTATATATCCATGACTGATTGCTTACATGACTGAGCTCAATCTCTAGGCTGACCAAACCATATGTCCCAAAGTCCCCACCTGAATCACACAGTCTTTCTAATATGGCCAGCCTTCATCTAAATCATATTGGTGAGTCAGTCTAGTGTGATCAGCCTCATCCTAAGATCTAGTGTGGCCAGCTGACATGCTAAATGAACAAGGACATTTCTACCATGTATAAAACAGATTACTAAACTGAAAGCAAAGGCTAGCTCTCTTTTTGGGCAAGGCCATATTCTTTTTTTATGTAATTTTTAAAATTTATATATGACAGCAGAATGCATTATCATTCTTATTACATATATAGAGCACAATGTTTCATATCTCTGGTTGTATACACAGTATATTCACAACAATTCGTGTCTTCATACATGCACTTTGGATAGTAATGATCATCATATTCCACCATCATTAATTACCCCATGTCCCCTCCCTTACCCTCCAACCCCTCTGCCCTATCTAGAGTTCGTCTATTCCTCCCAAGCTCCTGCTCCCTATCCCCTTTACTACACATACATGTACTTCACACCATATATAAATATCAATTCAAAGTAGATGATAGACCTAAACTTAAGAGCTAAAACTGGAAGGCTTTTAGAATGAAACATAGGTATAAATGTTTATGACCTTGCATTAAGAAAAAATCCAAAACAAATAAGTAGGACTTAATCAAAATTATAAATGTTTGTGTCTTACAGGATATCATTTAAAAAGTCAAAAGACAACCTACAGAATGGGAAACAATATTAGTATTTATCTACAGAATATACAACAATAACAACAAAGACAGAATAATGCAACAACAAAGACAAATAACCCAATTTTAAAATTGGCAAAGGATTTGGATAGGCTCTTCTCCAAGGAAGACATACAAATACCCAGTAAGTTCACAAAAAGATATTCAACATCACTAGTCAATAGAAAAACAAAATCAAAACCACAATTGGCTGGGTGCAGTGGCTGACGCCTGTATTCCCAGGGGCTCAGGACGCTGAGACAGGAGGATTGCGGGTTCAAAGCCAGCCTCAGCAACTCAGTGAGGGCCTAAGCAACTTAGTGAGACCCTCTCTGAAATAAAATGCAAAATAGGACTGGAAGTGTGACTCTGAATTCAATCCGTGGTATCCGACACCCCCCCCCCCAAATTTACAAGGGACTTCCAGTGGGGTGAGCACAGGGTTGAGACATGCTGGCTTTTTGGGGTGGCGATGGTGGGGAGATGACCACACTCCAGGTTTCACTTCAACAACATTAAATTGGACCAAGAACTTGTATCCTTTAAAAACGTTAAATAAAGATTTCCTCAGTGGCTCCAGAGCAAACTATCAATATGGCAGCAGAATCAACAGAGGGTAGGATCTAGTCTGGAATTCCTTTCTACTTACAGTGCCTCACCCTCTGGCCAGAGATTTCACTATTATGGAGGCACTTGGTGGAGAATTGATGGGTTATATTATGGGTAAAGCAAAAGGCTCAAGAGCCAGGGAAGAATGTCATGAGCATGTCACAGCTCTGTTTGTTGCCTCTGAATTTTGACACCTTGGTTTGACTACTAAACTTGTGGAGTTTTTAGGAGATTTCTGAAAGAAAGGGTGGATTTTTCTTTGTTGATATGTTTGTAAGAGTGTCTAACCAAGTTGCAGTCAACATGCACAAGCAACTGGGCTACAGTGTGTATAGGACGGTCATAGAGTATATCAGCCAGCAACTGGGAGCCCAATGAGGATGCTTATGATATGAGGAAGGACACCGAGAAGAAATCCATTGTACCATTACCTCATCCTATGAGGCCTGAATACATTGAATAACTATAGGCAGTGGTTCTTAGGCAGTTGTTCCAAATAGAACTATGGACAATTATTTTCATTGGGCGATCTTGGAGCAATATTAGGAGGAAAGTAATCATTAAGGTCTTAAAGACATTAAGAGAATACAGATTAAACATATTTTCAATCTCATTGTTTCCATTTAGTAATATCATATGTCTTAAAGCTGTTTGCTCTAATAAAATTCAATGAAGAAGGCAGCTAGGTCAGAAGGAAATTTTCCACTATTATGGCTCATATTGTCCACTATATGCCAGGAAAAGACTCGCTCCAATCTCCTAAATTCTGTGCCTGAGAACCACAGCTGCATATATGTGTATTTTTTAAAAATGTTGTATTCAACTGTTAATTGAAGCTTTAAAAGCATATATGAACTGTATAAATCTAAGATGTATAATAAAATACATGTTGACTAAAAAAAAAAACACCCACAATGAATTGTCACTTCAGCCCCACTTGGATGGCTAAAATAAATACAACAGATAGTCAGATAGTAACAAGTGTTGATAAGAATGTGAAGCAACAAGGACGCTTACACATTACTAGTGCAAATATAAAATGCTATAGATGCTGTGAAAAACAGTTTGTCAATTTCTCAAAAGGTTAAACATAGAGTTCCCACATGACACAACAATTTGACTCTTAGGGACATACCCAAAAGAATTAAAAACCTAAGTCCAAACAACAGCCTATGTACATTTGCTATACCTAGATTAACAGTGTTCTTTTTTTATTATTAAAGAGAGAGAGAGAGAGAGAGAGAGAGAGAGAGAGAGAGAGAGATCTTTTAGTTTTTGGTGGATACAACATCTTTATTTTATTTTTAATATGGTGCTGAGGATCGAACCCAGTGCCCCGCGCATACAAGGCGAGTGCGCTTCAGCTTGAGCCACATCCCCAGCCCAAACAGTGTTCTTTATGATGGTCAAAAAATGGAATGAACCCAAATGTCCATCAACAGATAAACAAAATAAACAAAATATGGTACTGTCTATCCATAAAATAGAATAGTATTCTGTAGTAAAAAAAAATGAAATACTTATAAATACTAATTATCTGATTGAACCTACAAAACATTATCCTAAGTAAAAGAAACCAGAAAAAATTTGCATATTGTATGATTTAATTTATGTTAAATATTAAAAATAAACACATCTATAGAAACAGAGGGTAAATTAGTGTTTACCAGGCAGAAGAGAGTATATAGTGACCACTAATGTGGCTGTGGAGATTCTTTTATTGCTGATTAAAATGTTCTGAAATTACATAGTGACATGGTTGCCCAAGTTTGTGAATATACTAAAAACCATGGAATTATAAACTTTAAAAGAATGAATTTCATGATATATAGATTAACATCAGTAAGACTATTTTTTTAAATGCCCATAACGAATTTTTTAAAAAATTACATCTTTATTGGTTTCTTAAATACAAAATTAACATTTGCTCATTGTAAAATATCATACTTTTAGGAGTTTATAACACAAAAAAGGATTATAATAGCAAACTGAATTTGGGGCACATGCCTACAAGGTTATTTCTCTGAATATTAAAATTTTACAAAAAAATTATATCTTAAACACACTTTTTTTTCTTGCAACTTGTTTTTTTCTCTTAACATATATCAAGGCCACACTTTTGGGTTAGTCAATATAACTCTACCTCTTTTTTAAATGCTTTTTGGCAATAAACTGTATAAATATAAGATAATCTATTATATCTTTGTGATGTACATTGGAGTTGTTTCTAGTTTCCTTATTGAAAACAATGCTTCAGGGCTGGGATGTAGCTCAGTGGCAAAGTGTCTGCCTTGCATTCACAAAGCTCTGGGTTCAACCCCCAGTTCAAAAAAAAAAAGAAGAAGAAGAAGAAGAAAGAAAACAATGCTTCAGTGAGCACTCTTCATATGTCATTTTGATTAAAAATTTCCATAGAATTAAAGTCATGGCAAACAGTATAAATGTTTTTTTTCAAGTACTGCTGTGGATAGCTACTGTTCTGGCCTGCCTACTTCACTTCTTTGTCTTTTAAAATATTTCATTTTTCTTGGGAGAATTTCCGCTCCCTATTTCATGCAGTTCGAATAGGGCTGCAAATCAGAGTGCCCTGTTACTCTGGCCATAGTAATCAGTCCAATAGGAGAGACTGTGACTCACACAGAATAATCAGATCTATTCTCTGAGATATTATATTTGGATCCTGAGAAAGAGGAGCTCTTCCTGTGCTTGAGGATAGTTCTTGGAGCCAATAGGAACCTGGACCTCTGTAGCCAGACTATCCATCCCAACCACCTGCAGAGATCCATTTACAGCCAGGAAAAAAAATAAGTGAAAATGAAACCACAGAGAAAAACAGATATGGTAAAAATTAGCTAATGACATCATTCAAGTCACTGGATCCAAAGCAATATCCACCCCTAGACTTTCCAGTTATATAACAAATTCTCTTTTTTAGAGTTGGGTTTTTCTCTTTCTAGCAATGGAAAACCTTACTAGTCTACACGTTAATCAACATCATGTTATATCTGATGTCAGAGCCAGGTTTCCAACTGAAGAGCTGGATGAGGCAGCTTTCTAGTTGGTGTTATGAGAGAAAGGCCCCAGGTGCTCACATACACATATCCACACAATCCACACAGCTCCTAAGCACCTACTGTTTAGCTAGACTGGTTCCCTGGTTTCCTAGCAACCAAGCTCCCTTCCCTTTTCTCACACACTCACACCTTTTGTGACATCTCTTTTTTCAAGGTTGCCCTTAATGTGTGTGTTTGGGAGGTAGAAAAGAAGAAGGCAAGGGAATAAAACAATGTAATTTACTCCAAGATTTAATACCATGGTCTAGAGGTTGCCTGGCTTACAGATTCAGCAAGTTCACTGGCAGACCAAAAATAGAAAGATTTTTTTTGTGTGTATGTGTGTAAAATTCTTGCTGGTTTACACCTAATTATTGTTGTAAAAATGATAGTATCAATATTAGTCAGTTTGTGGAGTAAAAAAATGACTTGAGACAACATGACTTAAACAGGAAAAAATTGTTTTCTTACAGTTATTTTTCTCATAGTTCTTCTCAACTAGAAGTCCAAAATCAAGGTTCTTACCCATTTGGTTGCTGGTGAGGCCTGTGCTCCTGACTTGCAAATGGTCACCTTCTTAGTATTCACATAATCTTTCCCTTGTGTGTGTTAATGTGGGAGATGTTGTACATTGGGATTCCTTTCTCCTCTTATAAGGCCACTAATTCCATCATGAGAGCCCTACCTCATGACCTAGTCTAACCCTAACTACCTCCCCAACTCCCTATCTCTACATAATATCACATTGGGCATCACAGTGGGGATGTGAATTTTCGGGGGAGACCTCTAGTTCACAACAGTTCCTTAATGCTACTAAAGTATTTTTCATATTTGTAATCCACACTTTATTTGCAAAAGCTATGTGATAGGATAGATTACATTAATTATATTTTACATAATCAAAAAGATAAGGGGGACAGAGGGTAAAGCTCATTGGTAGAGCACCTGCCTAGCATGAATGAGACCCTTGGTTCAATCCCTAGCAGTGAAAAGGAAGAAAGGAAGAGGGAGGAAGAGAAAGAGGAGGAAATGGAGTTAAGGGAGTTGTCCATACCATCAGAAGGCCAGATCATGGTACAGAGTTCCTCCCTCTTGTGGACTAATTTAATTTACATTGTCTACTGATCCTAGATGTTTTTAGTATTTCTCATAGTCACATGCAATGCTATGTTAGGCAAAGCAGAGCTTGAATTGAGAGATATGCATGCTATTTTTTTGTTATTGTTGTTGTTGGCAGTACAGAAGACTTGTTCCTTCTGTCTCAGTTTTAATAGCAGATTATATTGAAACCAATCAATAAACAGGTAACTGTTGTAGCAAATATAGCTACATGGGTGTGTGACTACAAGGGAAGAATAGCAGACTGGAATGTCAAAACTAACTGTATTCTCATTCTGTGGCATTGGCTATCCTGGCACCTCTATCTAGCCAATGGCTCACCACAGAGTCTCAGTCGCCCTTGACCTCAGACTCTTTCACTCACCCACCACAACAATCCACCTCCAAGAGCCTACTTCCAAAATAGGGGTGGAATCTTTGCCATCTCTTCATCTGCAATGACCACAAACTCTTGTGACTGTATTCTAGTTGTCTTCTCTACTTTTTTCCCATCTGTGGTTGCCAAATAAAAAATACAGGACACCCAGTTAAAACTGGATTTTCAGATAAACAATGAATATTTTTATTGGCTTCTTTTAGTTATACATGACAATAGAATTCATTTTGAGATAATTATAAAAGCATGGAATATATTTTATTCTAATTCAGTCCCCAGTAATTCCCCTTTCCCTCCTTTCTTCCCACCTCCTGTTCCCTTCTCTCTTTTTTACTTATCTTTCTGCTATTTACTTATAGTTTTTTTTTTAAAAAAATGCTGTCTTCTGGATGTACATAATGGTGAGATTCACTGTGGAATATTCATATATGTACCCAGGAATATTAGGTCAGATTCATTCCACTGTCTTTCCCTATCCCATTCCTCCTCCCTTTCCTTCATTCCCCTTTGTTTCCTCTGATCTTTCTTCTAGTATCTTTTTTTTCACCCCCCTCCTTATTTTGGATTAGCTTCCACATATCAAAGAAAACATTTGACCTTTGACTTTGGGGAACTGGCTTATTTCACTTAATAATAGTTTCCAGTTCCCTCCATTTACTAGCAAATGCCATAAAATCATTCTTCTTTATGGCTCCATTGTGTATATAAAGCACATTTTCTTTATCCATTCATCTGTTATATTGGCTTCGTGGCTTAGCTATTGTGAAATGTGCTTCTATAAATGTTGATGTGGCTGCATCACTGTGTATGTTGATTTTAAATCCTTTGGATATGTACCAATGAGTGGGATAACTGGGTCAAATGGTGGTTTCATTCCTAGCTTTTTGAGGAATCTCCATTCTGCTTTCCAGAGTGATTGCACCAATTTGCATTCCCACCAACAATATATTAGTGTACCTTTTTCCCATATCCTTGCCAACATTTATTTTTACTTGTATTCTTGATAATTGCCATTCTGAAGAATGAGATAAAATCTCAGTGTAGTTTTAATTTGCGTTTCTCTAATTGCTAGAGATGTTGAGCAGTTTTTAAAATATATTTGTTGACCATTATTCATACTTCTTATTTTGAGAAATGTCTCTTTAGTTTCTTTGCCCATTTATTGACTGGGTTATTTGTTTTTTTTTTCATGTTAAATTTTTTGAGTTCTTTGTATATACTGGGTATTAATACCTTATCTGAGGAGCAAGTGACAAAGATTTTCTCCCAAGCTGTAGGCTCTCTTCTCACGTTATTAATTGTTTCCTTTGCTGAGAAGAAGCTTTTTAATTTGATGCCATTCCATTTATTGATTTTTAATTTCATTTCTTGCACTTTAGGAGTCTTGTTAAATAAGTCAGTTCCTGAACTGATATATTAGAGTGTTGGGTTGATATTTCCTTCTAGCAGGTGCAGGGTTTCTGGTTTAATTCCTAGGTCTTGATCAACTTTGAGCTGAGTTCTGTGCAGGGTGAAAAATAGAGGTTACATTTCACTCTACTACATATGGATTTACAGTATTCTCAGCAGCATTTGTTAAAAAGGCTATCTTTTCTCCAACGTATGTTGGGCACCCTTGTCTATTATGATACTGTATTTATGTGGGTTTGTCTCTGTCTCTTCTATTCTATTCCATAGTCTTTATGCTTATTTTGGCGCCAATACCATGCTGGGGTTTTTTTCTTTTTTTTAACTATATCTCTGTACTATAATTTAAAGTCTGGTATTGTGATACCTTCTGCTTTGCTTTTCTCACTAAGGATTGCTTTGACTATTCTGGATCTCTTATTTTTTCCCCAGATTTTTTTTATTTAGTAGAGATGTAAAGTACTAGCTCACAGGTTCTTATAAGAGCATTCCTGAGATTAATGACATCCATCACCTTAGTACTCCAACTTCTCCAGACTAAAGTGGACCATGAAGAGTCTCATTCACTCTTGTTCCTTGGCCTTTTCTCACCTCTTGACTTGGCCAATTCCTTGAATTTTTCATTTCCCTTGAAGCAATGGTCATTCACAGTTTTGTTTTGTTTTTCATTCACAGTTTTGTATCCCTAGTTCAATAGTTCATGATCTAGCTGGGCTCTGAGGTATGTGCCACTTCTGCTCTTGCTCATTCCTCAATAAGTCCGTTTGCCAGAAAGAGGATACTTTGTACACCCACCTTCTAGAACTTGTTATAGAAGGCCAAATCCTCAGACACTACACAGTTCAAGTTCTGGCAAAGTCTGGGGCTTCCTTAACACTTGGCCCTCAGAGTTCAGGAAAAGCTGGGTATTATGAGAGAAGATAGTATCAGATAGACACCCTTTTGGGGGACTTTTGAACATTTGACAAATTTTCATATCAGAGCATGATTTTTTCTAAAGTTCAGACTTAGCTTCACTGAGGGTCAATTCAGGAGGTCAGGATAAGACTTCTAGCTGTCTTATTTTCTTCCTCTTCCCTGGTAACCCCATTACTTCCTTCAAGGGTTTCTATAGGCAAGTTGCTTTTCCTGTTGATTGAACTCTGGAGCATTAACGACACATACTGGTACCAAATCCAGCACATACAGGGACTATCGCCATGATGCCACTTCTCCAGGAGATCTGCAGCTGAGGCCCAGACTGGCTTCCTTCCCCACCCCACTTGGGGCACACTGGACTGGAAAGGGGGAAATTGCTAGGACCAGGAGAAAGGGAGCTCAGTGATTGTAATGAAAGTTTAAAGCATTAAATGCCTCTTCATGCAATCATTGGGGTACTCAGGGGTGACCATGGGGATAAGGTTGTCCTTTGGATACATAGAAGATGAAGAAGAAGCCTCAAGGCTAAGAGGTAAAACTTCTGGGAATAGGCAGGTCCCACTTTTTGATGCCCCAAATTTAGCCCTTCAGCCCTACTTTCTCAGCCTTGGGAGACTCTGGGATGGGAAAACAGGATAGGGAAGCTAATCCCATGCAGACTTTTCTGCTCTGGAGAGGAAGGAGCTAGGGCTTGAAAACAAAGATGGAAGTGAAGAGGCGAGTTCAACTAGACATATTGATTAATCCTTCTCCCTTAGTCCAGAGCGACAAGGGCAAGGGGGAGATGATATGGGGGCTGGTGGCAGAAGTGGGAGCCTCAAACCTTATTAGCTGACCCAGTGGCAGTGTCAGTTTTGAGAAAGGTAAGGTCCTGTCCCCCACACTGCTTCTGGGACCTAGAAGTCACCCATCGAGGTGGGCTCTGGAGAGGAACCTAGTCTCTGTCCCTAGGGTACTTGATTCAGAGGTTCCAGCTGTGGGGGCTGGCTCTGGGACAACCTCAGGCCACAGTGATGCTGAAGCCACCATGGAATCTGTTGTGCTGAAGTGGCACCCCCTTTCTCCACAGAAAAGCCCTCTTCACCATGGCTGATTTTAGGACTGTCAGCAAAAGAGTCTTCAAAAAAGTCCAATGTAGATAAACTTCCTATTTTCGTGTCGCCCTGTTCTACTTGGCCACTGGCCAGGAAGATACCAGCACTCCAGGTGCTGGACACCCCCTTACTAGTTTTTCACAAACATATCCAGTATAGTACTTTGTAGAAATGTGCAAACAATGTCTCTGGCCTTGAGCTGGGGCTTCACAGAGATGTCTACATTTTTAAGATGTTACAAATGGGCTCCATGGTAACAGCTGGCAGGGGAAGGAAAGAAAGGGGAGAAGAAGCTCTCCCCTTCTCAGGTGTTGTCCTTGAAGAGTTAACTTGCCCAGAATAGTGAAAGAAAAGCTCCTTTTATGTGAACTTCTGCAGACTGTGAACTTCTGAGCCCCTCCCCTTACACACTGGGTATAAAACTCTGAAACTCCCTGAACTCGGGGTTCAGGGGATTGATTGATTACAGCAAAAGCTGTGCCCTCTGAACCTGGCTGCAGCCAAATAAAACTGTTTCTGCTATCTTCGGTGCCTTGCCTTGTTTGTCCCTACAACGGTGCCAGTGATTAAGGAAGGCTCCAAGGGCGAGGGTGATGGGCAGCATGGGCATCTTCTTCTCCAGTATGGCACCCACACACCAGTTACTATCCACCAAGCCTCTAAATACCATATTGGCCTGCGGCAGAGTCAGGTGGTAACCAAAGGAGAAGGTTGTGTCTTGTAGCCTTGTGTTTGCCTCAAACTCCACTCCAACTTGAACCTGTTCATTTGCCCTATGGTAATAGCTTGATGAGCCCTGCCAGATCCCACATTCAATGTAGCTACCCAATGTACAGCCGAATACTTCCCAGCTGGAGTCAAGATGGCCCCCTCCTCGCCTGGCCGCCCATGATAAACCAGCTCTCCTCCCAGTACCAGTTGATGAGTGAGGCTCTGCAGGAAGTGAGCAAACATGGTCACCGATGCCCCAATCAGGTCAGGATTTCCTAGGATCAGAGTGGCTGTACAGTCATCTCCTCCGATACTTGCTGTCAAACTGCCATCTCAGGAACTTGATCTGTTGTGTCTGGAAGGCAGTCTTAGCTCAGAGCCACTCTGCCAACAGAAGTAGGACCTGGGCGTTGAGACTTTCACTGCTGTCCATATCCCCTACCACAGTGTGGAACACCTCTGTGGGGCTGAGCTGCCAAACCCCTGCATTGGCTGCATGGAGGTGATAGCCAGGCAAGCCCAGGGCACTCATGTGCACAGTGTGAGCCACCTGGAAATGGCTGCTCAGAACTTTGTTGACAACGAGCTTCACTCCCTCTATCTTTGCATAGCTGGTGCAGCACATCAAAACTCCCAGGGTGATGTAGAGGTTCCTCTTGGCAGGGGCTACAGCAGGCAAAGTCCCCATCAGTGCCAGGCCCAATGTATTACCCATTTTGGCCCAGAGGACAGGGAAGGGCTATGGTTAGTCTGGTAAAGGACTCTGGCTTCCTCTATCCACCACGAGCCCCACTACCCATCATCAGTCTCCCCAGTCTCAGAAATTTCCACATGATCAAATGCTAGACCATCTCAGACCATTCTTCTGTCCCTTTCCCCTAGGCACACCATGGTCCTCTTGATGGGGGCAGCCATCTTGATTAATCTCTGGGTCTCTTAGTTTTACAAATGAGTTTCAAGATTGTTTTTTCTATTTCTGTGAAGAGCATCACTGGAATATTGATGAGAACTGCATTGAACCTGTTTAAAGTATATGTCCCATACAATGTTAGGGATGTGCTTATTCATTGTTAATTTGAATCTCAAATTTAACTGGACATCCTGTTTATTGATTTTTTTTCAAGGCTTTCAACAAATAACTTTATTACTATTACAAAAAAAAAACCCCACAAATGACATTAATGCTGTATTCTAGGTGATTTTCTCAGCATTTTCTTCTAACTCAATAAATCTCTTCTTTTTCTCTAATTTCTAGAAGAGACTTTGTTTTTTAAAATTTTTTATTTGTTTTAATTATACATGACAATAGGATACATTTATGCACTTTGATATATCATACATAGATGGGATATAATTTCTCATCTTTCTGAGTGTACATGTTGCAGAATCATATTGGTCATGTAGTTACATAATGTGTGTTTCATTTTACTATGTTTCCTATCCCCACATCCCCTCCCCTCCCATCACTTCCCTCTACCTAATCTAAGGTAACGCTATTCTTCTCTAGTGCCCCCCACCTTATTGTGAATTAGCATCAGCATATTAGAGAAAACATTTGGCCTTTGGTTTTGTGGGATTGGCTTATTTAGCTTAGCATCATATTCTCCAACTCCAACAATTTACTGGAAAATGCCATAATTTCACTCTTCTTTAAAGCTGAGTAATATTCCATTTAGTATATGTACCACATTTTCTTTATCCATTCATCTATTGAGGAACACTAGGTTAGTTCCATAGTCTAGCTATTGTGAATTGAGCAATGTATGAGTGTACCTTTTTCACCACATCCTCACCAACATTTATTGTTGCCTGTATTCTTGATGATGGCCATTCTGAAGGGAGTGAAATGAAATCTTAGAGTGGTTTTGATTTGCATTTCTCTAATTGCCAGAGATGTTGAACACTTTTTCATATATTTGTTGATCAGTTGTTGCCGCAGTCTGGCTGGGCACAAAATCACGAGCCACTCACAGCCTTGTAGACTCAAACAGCAATTCTTTATTCCCGAACTCTCACCGGCACTCTACACGCACGTTCTGGGAAAATCCACTTCCACCGGGCTCTGCGTCCCAAATACTCTCAGAACCCCACGAGAACTCAACGGGAACTCAAGGAGCAGGCGCCTGAGGCAGCAGGATATGCCCTATTCCCAGCAGGATCCACCCTAAACCCAGATCCACCCTAAACCCGGATCCACCTTGGTCCTTGAGCAGGGTCACCTTTCTCAAACATTCATGCAATGTCACTGCAAATGACCTGGGTCCAAGGCAAGCCTATTTCCACAATGGAGAGTCCTCCCTCTAAGCAACATTGGGTAGGCTGACAAGGAAATTGCCATGCGTCATTCCTAATTGGCTATGGCTCTCAGCAAGTTGTATTTCTTCTTTTGTGAAATGTCTGTTCAGTTCCTTAGCTCATTTATTGATTGGTTATTTGTTTTTTGGGTGTTAAGTTTTTTAGTTCTTTATATGTCCTAGAGATTAATGCTTTATCAGAGGTGCATGTGGTAAAGATTTTCTCCCAATCTGTAGGCTCTCTCTTCATGATATTAATTGTTTTCTTTGCTGAGAAGAAGCTTTTTAATTTTAATCCATCTCATTTATTCTTGACTTTACTTTTTGCACTATAGGAGTCTTGTTAAGGAAGTCAGATCCTAGGCCTACATGGTGAAGATTTGGACCTATTTGTTCTTCTATTAGGCACAGGGTCACTGTTCTAGTGCCTAAGTCTATGATCCAATTTGAGTTGATTTTTGTGCAGGGTGAGAGATATAGGTTTAATTTTATTTTGCTTTCATATGGATTTCCAGTTTTACCAGCACCATTTGTTGAAGAGGCTTTTTTCCAATGAATGTTTTTGGTACCCTTGTCTAGTATGAGAGAACCATATTTATGTGGGTTTGTCTCTGTCCTCTAGTCTATACCATTGGTCTACAAGTCTATTTTGTTGCCAATATCATGCCATTTTTGTTACTATAGCTCTGTAGTATAGTTTAAGTTGTGGTATTGTGATGCCTCCTGCTTCTCTTTTCTTGCTAAGGATTGCTTTAGCTATTCCGGGTCTTTTATTTTTCCAAATAAATTTCATGATTGCTTTTTCTGTTTCTATGAAGAATGTCATTGGGATTTTAATAGGGATTGCATTAAATCTGTATAACGCTTTTGGTAGTATGGCCATTTTGACAATGTTAATTCTGCCTGTCCAAGAGCATGGGACATCTTTCCATCTTCTGAGGTTTTCTTCAGTTTCTTTCTTTCGTGTTCTGTAGTTTTCATTGTAGAGGTCTTTCACCTCTTTTGTTATATTGATTCCCAGGTTGTTTTTGTTGTTGTTGTTGTTGTTTTGAGGCTATTGTGAATGGAGTAGTTTTCCTAATTTCTCTTTTAGTGGATTCATCACTGATGTATAGGAATGCATTTGATTGATGGATGTTGATTTTATATCTTTCTACTTTGCTGAAATCATTTATTAGTTCTAGAAGTTTTCTGGTGGAATTTTTTGGATTTTTTAGGTATAGAATCATGTCATCAGCGAATAGTGATAGTTTGAGTTCTTCTTTACTTATTTGTATCCATTTAATTTCTTTCTTTTGTCTAACTGCTCTGGCTAGAGTTTCAAGGATAATAGAAGTGGTGAAAGAGGACATCCTAGTCTTATTCCAGTTTTTAGCAGAAATGCTTTCAATTTTTCTCCATTTAGAATGATGCTGGCCTTGGGTTTAACATATATAGCTTTTACAATGTTGAGGTATGTTTCTACTATCCCTAGTTTTTCTAGTATTTTGAACATGAAGGTGTGCTGTGTTTTGTCAAATGCTTTTTCTGCATCTATTGAGATGATCATATGGTTCTTATTTTTAAGCCTATTAATATGATGAATTACATTTATTGATTTCTGTATGTTGAAACAACCCTGAAACCACTTGATTGTGGTGCATATATTTTTAATATGTTTTTGTATGCAATTTGCCAGAATTTTATTGAGAATTTTTGCATCTATGTTCATCAGGAATATTGTTCTGAAGTTTTCTTTCCTTGATGTGTCTTAGTCTGGTTTTGGTATCAGGGTAATATTAGCTTCATAGAATGAGTTTGGAAGGGTTCCCTCCTTTTCTATTTCATCGAATACTTTGAGAAATATTGGTGTTAATTCTTCCTTGAAAGTCTTGTAGAACTCGGCTGAGAATTCTTCTGGTCTTGGGCTTTTCTTGGTTGGTAGACTTTTGATGGTGTTTTCTATTTTATTGCTTGAAATTGATCTGTTTAAATCATGTATAACCTCCTCATTCAATTTGGGTAGGACATATGTCTCTAGAAATTTGTCGATGTCTTCAATATTTTCTATTTTATTAGAGTATAAATTTTCAAAATAGTTTCTAATTATCTTCTGTATTTCAGACATGTCCATTATGATATTTCCTTCTTCATTTTGTATTTTATTAATTTGAGTTTTCTCTTTGTTAGCATGGCCAGGGGTTTATCTATTTTATTTATTTTTTCAAATAACCAACTTTTTGTTTTGTCAATTTTTTTCAATTATTTCTTTTGTTTTGATTTCATTGATTTCAGCTCTGATTTTAATTATTTTCTGCCTTCTACTGCTTTTAGTGTTGATTTGTCCTTCTTTTTCTAGGGCTTTGAGATGTAGTATTAGATCGTTTATTTGTTGACTTTATTGTTTTAATAAATGCACTCAATGCAATAAACTGTCCTCTAGTACTGCCTTCATTGTGTCCCAGAGATTTTTATGTTTGTTGTTTCAGTGTTCTCATTTACCTCTAAGAATTTTTTATTTCATCCTTGATTTCTGCTACTATCTATTCAATTCATTCAATTGATCATTCAATTGTGTATTATTTAGTCTCCATTTGTTACAGAAGCTTCTATTTTTTATTTTATCATTGATTTCTAATTTTATTCCATTGTGGTCTGATATAATGCAGGGTATTATCTCTATTGTTTTGTATTTACTAAGAGTTGCTGTGTGGCATAAGATATGGTCTATTTTAGAGAAGGAGCCATGTGCTACTGAGCAGAAAGTATATTTGCTCGTTGATGGATGGAATATTCTATATATGTCTGTTAAGTCTAAATTATTGATTGTATTATTTAGTTCTATAGTTTCTTTATTTAGTTTTTGTTTGGAAGATCTGGCCAATAGTGAGAGAGATGTGTTAAAGTCACCCAGTATTATTGTACTGTGGTCTATTTGATTCTTGAAATTGAGAAGGGTTTGTTTGATGTACATAGATGCTCCATTGTTTGGGGCATAAATATTTATAATTGTAATGTCCTGTTTATATATATATTCCCCTTGAGAAGTATGAAATGTCCTTCTTTCTCTCTTCTGATTAACTTTGGTTTGAAGTCTACTTTATCTGAAATGAGATTGGAAATCCCTGCTTGTTTACACAATCCATAAGTGTGATAAGTTTTTTCCCATCCTTTCACCTTCAGCCTGTGGATGTCTTTGCCCATGAGCTGAATCTCTTGAAGAGAGCATATTGTTGGGTCTTGCTTTTTAATCCAATCTACCAGTCTATGTCTTTTGACTGATGAGTTTAGGTTATTAACATTCAAGGTTATTATTGAGATATGATTTGTATTCCCTGTCATTTTGATTTATTTGTTTGTCTTAGTTTCTCATTTGGTTGAATGTCCCTTTAGTATAGATCCTTACTTTCCTAGTTTTCACTTTTTTTTCATTTCATCCTCATGGAATATTTTGTTGAGAATGCTCTGTAGTGTAGCCTTTCTAGTTGTAAATTTTTTTTAATTTTGTTTATCATGGAATGTTTCATCTTCAAACCTGAAACTTAATTTTGCTGGATAAAAAATTCTTTGTTGGTATCCATTTTCTTTCAGTCTGAAATATATTATTCCACGACCTCCTAGCTTTGAGGGTCTGGGTTGAGAAATCAGTTGAGATCCAAATTGGTTTCTCCCTATACATAATTTGATTTTTTTTCTCTCACAGATTTTAAGATTTTATCTTTATTCTCTGTGTTAGTCATTCTCATTATAATGTGTCTTAGTGTAATTTTGTAATTTTGTACATCTGCTGTAATTTTGTACATTTGGGGTCCTATAAACCTCTTATATTTGATTTCCATTCCATTCTTTAGGTTTGGGAAATTTTCTGCTATTATATCATTGAAAAGATCATGCATTCCTTTGGCTTGTATCTCTGCTCCTTCATCTATTCCAATAAGTTTTAAATTTGGTCTTTGCATGTTATCCCATAAAATTCTTAGATGTTCTGTTCATGGTTTCTTACCATCTTCTCCACATATTCAACTCTACTTTCAAAACTACATATTTTGTCTTCATTTTCTGAGGTTCTGTATTCCAAGTGGTCTAGTCTGTTGGTGATGCTTTCCATTGAATTTATAATTTGGTTTAGTGATCCTTCATTTTGAGGATTTCTGCTTTTTTTTTCATGATCTCTAAATCTTTATTGAAGTGGTCTTTCACTTCCTGTATTTTTTCTTTGATTTCACTCCTTATACTAGCCTTTCTTCACATATCAATTTAACTACATACAATCTGAACTCCTTGGACATTTCTTCTACTGTGTTATCAGTGGCTTCTATTGTTGAAGCATATTGTTTTGTTTGGGGAGTTTTATTCCCTTGTTTTTTCATGTTGTTAGTTTGTTTTCCCATCTGAAAATATGGATCTAAGACAGGATAAATTCTACCCTGTAGACTTCTAGTGTCCCTGTAGGTTTCCAGTGCTTGGCCTGTACTGGTGAGATCAATATCAACAGCACCCAATGAATACAACATATAGCCTTAAACCTAATAACTCCCACTAAGGCATCTACTGCTTTCTCACATTTAACCAAAATGATGAGTTTAATAACTACCTATAGTACAAACAGAATATTTGTTAAAACGATTTACAATTTCAAATGGTGGATGAGATAACAGAGGTAGTGTAGTATGCAGTATTTGTGAGGGAGGAAGAGAGAAGCTAGAAGTAAAAATTCACAGGAAGAGTGGAAGAGGATCCGACAGAGGTTGGCTGTTGGTTGGAGAAAAGTTGGAAAGAAAATCCAAGAAAATAGACAAGAGAGAGGAAGAATACAAAGAGAAAAAAATCAAAGACATAAGAATACAACAAAAATTCAAAACATCATTCATATATCATTGTCCTCCACACACTGATGCATAAACAAC
Organism: Marmota monax; assembly: GCF_021218885.2. Lineage (NCBI taxonomy): Eukaryota > Metazoa > Chordata > Mammalia > Rodentia > Sciuridae > Marmota > Marmota monax. Next base: position 15,059,714 of record NW_026693008.1, on the reverse strand, counting down.
ACCCTGTTCCAAATATGGTAGAGAGATTAGTATATCAAAAAATAAAATAAAATAAATCTTGCTGGAAAGTTGAGCTTTCTCTGTCAGTGTTCAACAGTTTCTCATCCTTGTCTCTAACATCTCTTGCCATCACCAAACCCAGATCAGCCCTCCCAAACCCAGTTTCTATCCCACCGATCTGGGCTTCAGATACCTCAGGCTCCACCACACTGTAATCCCAAGATCTCAATTCTGCTCCTACTTGTAGAGAGACCACTAGGGATACACTCATGCAAAGGAGCAATCCTGAGATGCAGCAGCAAGACAAGGGCCACCAGCACTCTCAGCAGGAACATCCCCAAGCTCCTCCAAACCTTCAGGCACACCAATAATGAATCTGCAGGTCCCAGCTGCAGTCCTCAGACAGAGGCTCTTCTGGTGGTAAACCTGCTGGCACCCAGGTCCCAGGCCCTGGCTAGTGTTCCAAGATGGGTGCAGCCAATGTGCACCCAAACCTGGAATCTCCTCCGAAGCAGTCCTCTAGATGTGGTAGTTGCAGTAGTGGCAGTGGTTGTTGGCAGCAGGCAGCTGATCAGCGGTAGCAGCAGTTGCAGATGCAAGTGCAGCTGTGGGGGCAGCGTCACCAGGCAATCTCCGGGGGGTCAGCAGCAGTGTCAGCTGCATCCAGGGCAGTGGTTTCTTCTGTGACAGCAGCACCCAGAAAGAAGACCTCCAGATGATCTCAGGCTGGCAGCTGCGGAATCAGAGGCAGCAGCAATCTGATTTCTTTATTGTTTATTTATTAACTGATGTTTTTCTAATGCTGGAAATTCTATCTCTTGTCTTCCTCCAGTCTCACAGCTGGCAGAGTGTTTTTGAGAATGCAAAGCTGATCACTTCATTCTCCCGCCTAAACTGTTCAATATTATGCCATGGCATAATTCAGGAAAAAACAACTTTTAACATCAAATCCTGCAGGATCTAATCCAGAAGGTAAGCTGGTTGGTTTCCAGAGTCATACTCCTTGAGGGGTTAGTCTCACTCAAAGGAGACTTCCTAACATCCTGTGTCTAAACAGAGTCTATTACCCCTCATTGCACTCTTTACTTGCTGGGTGTAGATCCTGCATTGGTATAATATTCCTGACTTCTTGCCCCCACCCTTGTGGAGAAGCAACCACTCCTCCTATTGGTGATTGGAGAAGGATCTAAGGATGCTTGTCTGGTCCTTCCCACCTGAAGATGTTGATGGTCAGTAATTTTCTATACCTACAAAGCAAGCTGATGGCACAGGCTAGCACCTGTGGTCTGGAGGTTGTGGGGAGAGGAGTGTTAAGACCAATTAATGAGTGGCACGTTAACAAGCTCAGTTGGCCAAACCTAAGCCATATTCTTATCAGTAATGAACATGATATTATATCACTGTCTCCTTGACTACTGTGCCTCTTAGCTGTTTCTAAACCAAGGTAGGAGTTGGGATGGGGAGAACCATTTAAAGGTTAACATTTAACCTCTAAACTCTCAATAGCATTCACTACAGCTTATATTTATATGTTTATTTGGGTTTGTTTGACTGATTTGTAAAAATCATGTCTTTTATTCACTGTTGTATTTTCAATACCCACTACAGTGCTAAGCAAAGATTTCTGTCTTTTCAATATCAGAATGATTAATAAATAAGTAAATAAATAGATAGGACTTTGTTGTCTATCACAGTGCTGCCACCCATATCACTCTGAGCCTCAATACAGCCTAGAACTGGGTTGGTCACTGAAACCTAACTCTGATCCCTTGGTGGTAGTTGTTTGGAGCTCTGTATTGAGAAGCATGCCCACGTTCATTGTAAAGTTGCACCATGATCAATGAGTCATGTCTGCCCTGTATGCCAGGGTGAGCAGTGAAGGGCAGTTTGCATAGATTTATCCTCCTTGGCTTAGAAACATCTGGGGGCCATCTTGTTCCCCTCAGGATGTATTCTCTTGGCACAATGCCCATCTGGATGGGATTTGAGCTGCTGTTCTCTTCTGATACTGGTTTGAATATTTGGTCATCTTCCACTGGGCTCATCCTGCAGCTGAGTGACACCTGCAAAGCATATTTGCTTCTGGCTTTCTCCCTTATCCATTGGGTCAAGTGGAGGCCCAGTAGAAAGCACTCCATGACCTGTGAGAGATTATTTCACAGCCTATCAACCTGGCTATTGTGGAAAGAAACAGGTCACAGATGGCATTAGCTGAGGCAAACTCAAAACAAAGATATCTCAAGAGAAAGGCAATCTGGATAAATTCAAAGACTTTCTCCTAAAACTGGAGTTCTGCCTAAGGGATATCTCCTGAGTGTGACTCCCAACATGAAAGAAAAGTGGTAGCTCATTTGGCTAATGTGGTCCACATCCAACAATCCAGGTTAAGGTTCTTTCTTTGTTTTGTTTTCTTTTGTGTTTATTTTGGTTTTGAAGGGAGTGTATCTTTTTCCATTTGGGTCCTCAGGACACATTTATATGCATCTCCATCCTTCAAATGAAGTCTGTTTCCAGTGCACTATCTTCTGTAGCCACTTAGGCAGTCTCATCCCTTCTCTGAGGTTTGAATCACCAGCCCTTTTAGTTTCTGATATAAACTCTATATTCCTGTACATTTCTGACCCTGGTTATCATGTGTCCCAGTCTGGGATTCCTTCCTTTAGGCCAGTGGTTCTCAGCCATGGGTGCAAGTTAGAATCACTTGGAGAGTTTTTAAAACTCTCATGCTCAGGCAGCATCCAGATCAATTAAATCAGAATATCTGGAAATGCAGCCTGAACATCAGTATTTTTTAAAATTTTTCTCCCAATGATTCTAACATATGGGCAAAGATGAGAACAGTTCCCGCATGGACATTTATAAATCACCCATTTGGGGATTTGAACTATATATGGTAAGAGAAAATTCCCCTGATCACTAGACATCTAGAGAATCATAAAGTCGGATGGATGAGGGACCTCAAAGGCACCCAGCATAAGACAAAGGAGCTGCAGGATGTTCCACAGAAACTGGAGGTAGAGGAAGATTCTGTCATCAAACAAGCCTGGAGAATACTCATTCTATCCACTCTTCCAGAGATTTGCAATGCAAATTCACCTGAAGCAGTCTGAGAAATGTAGCCAGGAAAAAGGAGACAGTAGTAATCCATTTAATTTGACCCCTAGGTTTCCTAAATTTATCTAAGAACACCTATTAACACCTCAGGGAAGCCACTTGTAAAGCACTCTTAGTCTAACCTTTTGTGTTTGACCAAGATGTAGAGGGGTTAAATGGTTTAAACTCCTAATATTGACACAGACCACCCTGTGATGAATATTTGCATTGGTAAGAATTGGATTCTGTTTTCCTTTAAATATCGAGTACTTCCTCCCCATCTCTCGTGCATTCCTTAATATAAGACAGAATAATTAAAGTTCAACAACACTAAAGTGACAGTTTTAGGAACCACTACTGGTTGAATATTAATCAGATATTAAATAAAGTACTTTAAGTGTTACAATTTATTAATTCAACAAACATTGATTGAAGGCCCCCAGGAGTAGAAGAATCATATGCACATTTAACAGGAATAAGTACAACTATGGAATAACAACATTAGGAACAGCTGAGCCTTCCAAGGCACTTATCACGGGCCAGCTTTAGCTGTGTTTACTCACTTAATTCTTACATAACCTTTGTGAGGTTGGTGCCATTATTATCCCCTTTTCACAATGAGAACTTGAGCCCAGAGGTTATGTTGTAAACTGGGTATAGCTCAGTGGTAGAGCACTTGCCTAGCATGTGTGTGGGCTCTGGGTTCAGTCTCCAGTACAGCCAAAAAAAAAAAAAATGGGGAGGGGAAAGAGGTTGTTGCCCAAGGTTAAGGTCATAACACTAGCTAGTTAGTGATGGAGCAGGCTTTCAAATTAAGTCTGTTTCCAGTGCACAAGCTCTGAACTGCTTCTCTACCATATGCTCCATGCACGTGAGCAACTATTTAAACAGCAAGGTCATTTCTACTCACCAGTTTATTTCATGAGCTTGGGGTTGGGGTTCCATGTGCCTCTCATAATAAACTATCTTGGTGCACTGAATGTGATCCTATTGCTCATGACAGCCCCCAAACACAGGCTAGGTAGTTTACCTGCTGAAGTAGTGATCCAGTCCAATGTTGTGGCAAAATGACTGTGACCTCTAAAGAAGGGTGGGGTTCTAGCATAGTGGCCTTCCACAGGGCAAAATCCTAAGGAAATATTCAAGAACAACTTTAACTGCATGCACTGCTCACCTTAAATCCTGGATTTAACTGAATTCATATTTAAAATATGCACAGTGCCAAGTAATAGCCATATAAACCTGTTCATTGCACTTGGATTCACTGGCACTGCTAGTGACCCCCATCTTCCTTGCTAATAAAACTCTAGTTTTCTTCAGGGCAACCACCATGAAAAAAATTTATTCTGCCACCATAGTTGAATAATTATTGATCTCTGACAATTATATATACTGTATGTAATTATAATTATATATGTAATAAAATAAATATGTATATAATTGTATATACTAAAATTGTCCAAGATCAATAATTATACAGATATGCATAATATATAACTGTATCGATTTACAGATGGAAGCGTGAAAGATGTGTCTCACTGTATTCTCTTGACCGGACTTAAACATTTTACTAAGAGGGTTTATTTTGCCAGGCAATAGAAACTTCATCTCAATTCAGGTAGATGTCTTCCTGCTTTTCCCTGAAGGTGTGTCTGAGGGGCATTGGGGAAAGTGAACTTTATTAAACCAAGACTGTGACAATAAGCTCCTGGTCTCAGCCATCATTTTTCCATACAAACACCTGTGGAAAAAAAAAAAAAAAAAAAAAAAAAAAAAAAAAAAAAACACCTGTGGAGATGTATTTATTCTGTCTGGGCCCCTTATTCCTAAGGCCCAGCCCTCTTGATGACTTCCAGGAATTTCTTGGGTACATAGGAAGCCACTTGCAGTTCCCATGCCACATAGGGCCACAGGAAAAAAAAATGTGGAGCTATCTAAAGCTCCTAATTCCAAGCCCTCTCTTGGATGTGCTGTTTAGTACCATAGGCGGTTGTTTAAATTAATTAAAAATTTTATACAATTATTTTTGGATGGACACAATACTCCTACCTAATTAATTTATTTTTATGTGGTGCTGAGAATCAAACCCAGTGCTCTACATGTGCCAGGCAAATGCTCTACCACTGAGCCCCAACCCCAGCCCAAATTAATTAAAATTTTTTAAAATTAAAAATTTAGTTTCTCATTCACACTAGCAACATTTCAAGTGTTTAGTAGCCACATGTGGCTGGTGGCCACCATATGAGATGGCAAAGGTATGGCACATTTCTACCACACTGCAGACAGCACGACTCTAGCCTGTGCAAGTAGGGTTGCGTGCTGCTGGTAGGTTCTTTTGCATCTTTGGGGACTCCATAGGCCCTATCTGCTTAGTTAGACTCACCGTGGAGGCACTTCTCAGGACCTTGCCACACCTCAGCATTCTGACCCATGCCCAGAACTCCAAGTAGGGGTTCTGCACTCAACTCCCCCAGGCCTTGGCATAGGGGAACAGGTCACAAACCTCACCTGGATCAATTAGGATTGTCCTTCTCCTACCTCCTCTTCATCTCTCTTCCACTTACTGGCTGACCCAGGCATCCTTGGCTGATTCTGACAGTGAGAGGTCTTGCTGGTTTTTAACATGTGTTCTTCCAAACTTATGGCCTCTGCCAGGCCTCTCCAGCTGGGGGCCTATACTTTTGACTCTCAAAATCCAAGAGAACCCAGAAGCTCTGGAGGCTGAGGCAGGAGGATGGCGAGTTCAAAACCAGCCTCAGCAAAAGCAAGGTGCTAATAAGCAACTCAGAGAGACCCTGTCTCTAAATAAAATACAAAATAGGGCTGGGGGTATGGCTCGGTAGTCGAGTTCAATCCCTGGTACCAAAAAAAAAAAAAAAGAAAAAGAAAAAGGAAAAAAGAAATTCAGGAGAAGACTCCTTTTTCCTCTGCAGTCTCTACTCTCTCTCCTTAATTTACCCTGTCACATAATCATACAAAGAAATATATAATTTTGAACTGGATAATTCAAAGAGAAAATACAGTATGGGGATCTGATCCCAGTTTGGGGAAGGCTTCAGGGAAGATGGTCTCCTCTACCTTTGAAATTCGACTAGAATCTGGTCACTTCCCCATTCCCTCTGGCCACCTCTCCATCCTCCCTACCATCATTCCCTGTCTGGACACGTTCCATGGGTTCCCCGCTGGTTCCCAGATTCCACTCTTGTCTGTTATCCTCACAGCAGCCAGAAGCATCCTCAAAAGCATAAGTCAAATCATGCTACTCACCTGCTTGGACCCCTCCAGAAGACCCCCTTCTCACTTGGAGGGAAATCCTTACTGCAGCCTATGAGGCCCTGTGTGGTGAACAGCCCCTGCCCCACTGCCTCTCAGACCCCATCTCCCTCACCCCCTACCCCCACTGCTCAGCCTGCTCCGACCACAATGGAGACCTCAGTCTTCCTGGCACCAGCCAAGAGCACTCCTGCTTCCAGGGCCTTTGCACCTGCTGTTCCCTCTGACCAGAATACTCTGCCCTGAGAGCAACTTGGCCTACTGTCTCCTTTCTTTCCAGTCTCTTCTCAAATGTCCCCTTACTACAGAACCCTTCCCTGCCCATGCATTTAAAGTATCAATCCCACCTCCGCTTTGGCTTCTCCCTCCTTTCTCTGCTTTAGTTCTTGTCTTAGCACAGGAAATGTGGTGTGCTACAAATTTTTGCATTAGTTTATTTTACATCTCCCTCACTAGAATATCAATTCATTAAAGGAGGAACTTTATTCACTCAGATTTCCTGGGATGCAAGGGTTACATATATATGAATGAGGTGGACCCTGAGCTGAGAACTAGAGGGTGTGGAGGAGGAGGAGTGCCTTGAGGGTGGGAGGACTGTTTCAGGAGGAAGACAATGCAGGTGCAAAGGCCCTGAGGTAGAAAGAAGCATGAATGAATTCAGACATCTTTGTGCTAAGAATACAAGGAGACAGGGAAACGGCATGCTGTGAAGTTCATGGGAGGCAGCTGCGAAGTTATAAAAACCTAAAGGTAATAGTCAGGAACAATAGGTCTATGAAGGATATTAAAATAGGTGGGTGATAAAATCAACTACTTTTTGAAAGCTCATTCTGAATGTGCTGGGGCAGGAGCAAAGGAGGAGCATTAGAAAAATCATGGAGTAATTCTGTAATATCCAAGGGGAAAAGATGGTGGCTGAGAACATCTGATTCCCATTACCAACATATTGTTTAAGTACAACTTTCTAGGAAGACATCCATTCCATAAGCATCCCTGCATTTAAAAACATAAGATAAATGTCTGCATAGGTATCAGATATTATAGTCATTTTGATAGCAGTGCAATTACATTTTATGAATAAAAGGATGTCTAACAGACTCAAATAAACTACTAAGTAAGGCGAATATAGTATTATTCATGTGAATATATAAATATTCATAAAAGTCACTACCCCTTGGGCAACCTCTGTCTGGGGATGAATTTTCTTGATTTGCACCTTTGATCTGCCAGCTAAAATTTCTATTCATTCTGACTTTTAAAATCTACTTGAAGATAACACATTCATTATCCATAAACACAGACCTTACATTTCTCTATAATTGTGCATCATATGACCAGACTATCGTCCTAGTTACATCTGTCAATTAGATGGCCATTAAACCATCTCCTGAGCTTTTTCAGATTAAAAAAAAAAAGTTATTAACTTGAAAAGGATATCCATTTTCAAAAGCAAATATTCTATCTTTTTGGCTATCGAGAGAAATTCTAAAACAGTGACTTTTTCTAGAATAATTTTTCTTAAGGGTATGAAATATTAAGACTACATCATGAGTAAAATTTGTTATTTTAATAAAAAGATTTGCAAAACAAGAAATACGAGAAGAAAGTAAGGGTTGTTTCTGCAAAGTAGTCGTGGGGCATGGAGGGGTAGAGTGGAGCTCAGGTAGAGTGCTCGCCTGGCATGTGTGAGGCCTTGGGGTCCATCCCTAGCACTGCAAAAACAACAATAAGAGCTGCAATTACCTGCAAAATCCACTACTCCTCCTGTTTTAGGTTCTTAGTTAATTACTTATGTCCATCTTTTTCATCACACTGCCCCCAAAGCCTCACACAGTAGAGTCACCATGCAAGCATGTGTCCTGCTTGATCAGTCAACCCCATTAGCCTGCTACATTAGTTCTCACCTCCAGTCTTTGCTCTCTGCAAGCCATTCTGCACACTGTGGTGAACCCACCCTGCTAAAGTCCCACGTCATTATTATACTCTTATACCTTCTATGAAGGAGATTTAGTGCAGGGGTTAAATGCAGGGACACAGCCAAATCAATGTTTATAGAAGCACAATTCACAATAGCTAAACTGTGGAGCCAACCTAGATGCCCTTCAGTGGATGAATGGATTAAAAATTGTGTCATATATACACAATGGAATTTTACTCAGCAATAAAAGAGAATAAAATCATGGCATTTGCAGGTAAATGGCGGGGGGGCGGGGAGGGCGTTGGAGAAGATAATGCTAAGTGAGGTTAGACAATCCCAACAAAACAAATGCTGAATGTTTTCTCTGATATAAGGAGGTTGACTCATAGTGGGGTAGGGAGGGGGAGTATGGAAGGAATAGATGAATTCTAGATAGGGAGAGTGGGAGGGAAAAGGAGGGTGTAGGGGATTAGCAAGGATGGTAGAATGTTATGGACATCATTATCCAAAATACATGTATGAAGACACGAATTGGGTGTCAACCTACTTTATATACAGAGATATGAAAAATTGTGGTATATATGTGTAATAAGAACTGTAATGCAAAAAAAAACAAGTACATGTATAAAGGCATGAATTGGTGTGGACATAATTTATATACAAAGATATGAAAAATTGTGCTCTATATGTGTAATAAGAATTGTAATGCATTCCTCTATCATGTATTTAAAAAAGAAAATCAGTTAATTAAATAAAAAAGTGGGAATTTTGGAGTCAGACTGCTTGAAGTCAAATCCTGGCTTCCAGCTGAATAATTGTATGACGACTGGCAACTTCCTGGACCTTGCTTAGTACCATTTCTTTCACTGGTAAAAGGTAATATTGCCACCTATAGAACAGACTTCCTGTGAGAAGAAAATCAAATAAAGCCTACAGGGTACTCATGAAAAGTTTCTGACACGCAGTAGTTAATATATGTCACAAATTATTAATATTATTCATGTCAGAACCAAGTCGTAGCTCCTTCGAAGCTGGAGTTACCCCCAGGCATTATCAGCGAGCATTTTCAATTTTTCTTCTCCTGTTCTATCCCTTCTCATACCCCTTGAACCATCGGCTAAGGGTGGCGGGCCTGCCTCTCTGTCTTCAGTTGTCCTCCTTCTGGGGTTTCGCTCACAAGTTTTTGCCCCACTGCGATGTCCTCTTACTGTTCTTTGTTTACACTGTTTCCATCCTTTGTTTCCACAAAGCCTTCCCTGACAGGATCAGCCCCCAGCAGCCTCACCTATAGCTCTTAACAATCCTCTCCCAGAGTCCCCAACTAAGCAAATACTCCCAAGAAACAAGTCTTATTTTCTTCTCATAGTTTTTTTGTTTATTTCTTTTGACTTGGGTTTTAGTTTTAAACTTTAAACAACTGAACCCAGCTCATAGCACATTGCTCCGTGGAAGGTCCCTTATTTTATCTTATTATGTTTTTATTTATTTTATTTTTAAAAATCTCCTTTTAAACCACCATTTGACATAGCTATCCCACTCCTCAGGCTTTACCCAAATGACTTAAAATCAGCATAGTAGAGTGATGCAGCCATATCAATTCACAATATCTAAATTGTGGAACCAACCTAGATGTCCTTCAATAGATGAATGGAAAGAAACTGTGGTCTATATACACACTGGAATATTACTCAGCATTAAAAGAGAATAAAATTATGGCATTTTGCAAGTAAATGGATGGAGTTGGAGATATCATATAAGTGAAGTAAGCCAATCCCAAAAAAACAAAGGCTGAATGTTCTCTCTGATAAGTGGGTGATGATCCATAATGGGGGGCATGGGAAAAATGGAGGAACTTTGATTGGGCAATGGGGGAGGGGAGGGGAGGGGTCATGGGGGCAAGAAAGATGGTGAAATGAGATGAACATCATTACCCTAGGTACATGTATATATGACTGCACATATAGAGCCATTCTACATCGTGTACAACCTGAGAAATGAAAAGTTGTGCTCCATTTATGTATAATGAATCAAAATGCATTCATCTGTCATATATACCTAATTAGAACAAACAAATAAACAAATAAATCTCCCTTTTACAGTCTTCATCCATAATTATACCCTATATTTCATCCTGCTTGTTACTTTCCCCCCTCAACTTTGTGTTTTTAAGATCTACCCATAGCCAGGTATAGTGGCACACACCAGTAATCCCAACTACTAGGAGGCTGAGGCAGGGGGATCACAAGTCCAAGGCCAGCCTGGGTGACTTAGTGAGATTCTGTCTCAAAATAAAATAAAAAGGGCTAGGGGTATGGATCAGTGGTAGGGTGTTTACCTAGCATGCACAAGGCCCTAGGTTCAAGACCCAGAACAAACAAACAAACAAAACCCCACAAACAAAACAAAACAAAACAGAAAAACCGTACCCATATTGATGTATGGATATATGAGTACAGTTTATTTCTTGTAATAACTGAAAATAGTATTTAATTCTTTTCTCTTGGACTGCATTTTATTCCTCCATTCTCTCACTTAAGGGCATTACAAATTGTTTTGAGGTTTTTTGTTGTTGTTGTTATGGAATACTATGGGACAAAACTGCCTAGTTTTCTATTTGTGCACCTGTTCATTCCTTTATTCAACATATTTATCAGGTGCCTATCCTATGCTAAATATGACTAGGTGCTAGAAATACATCATGACCAAAAATAGACAAAGCCCCTTTACTTGCTTTCATGGGGAGAGAAAACAAACTATAAATATTTAATGCTAAGTTACAAGTGCAAAGAAGAAAATAAGTCAAGGGAACAGAGCGAAAAGGAGTGATGAATTCTACTTCAGATTCAGGGGACAGGAAAGGCCTCTCCAAGAATATGGTAACTTTTGAGTAGAGACTTGAATGAAATGAGAGTGGGCCATGTGGATGTCTGGAAAAGGAGCACTCTAGGCAGAGGGGACAGTAAGTGCCAAGGCCCTGAGCAGAGAACTGCAAGACAGGTTCCAGGAATAGCGGTGGGTGGGCTAAAGTGGAGAGGGTGAGAGGTGGCAGGAGAGGAGCTTGTGGGAGATGAGATCCCAGGAGTAGGCAGAAACCTAACCAAGTGGGATCTCCTACGATGCCATGTAAAGACTTTGTCTTAGTTCTGAGTAAAGTGGGAAGGATTCTGAGGAAAAGAATAATAAGATCTCATTTAGTTTTTGTTCGTTTTGGTTTTGGTACTGGAGATTGAACTCAGGGCTTTAGATCCACGGAGCTACAACCCCAGCTTGACTTATTATTATTATTTTTAAAAGATCCCTCTGGAGGGGCTGGGGATGTGGCTCAAGCAGTAGCGCACTCGCCTGGCATGCGTGCGTCCCGGGTTCGAGCCTTAGCACCATATACAAACAAAGATGTTGTGTCCGCCAAAAACTGAAAAATAAATATTGAAATTAAAAAAAAAAAGATCCCTCTGGAAGCAAAGTGCTTAAGACTGTAGGAGGGTAAAGAGGAAAACGGGAGGGTCTAGCTAGAAGGCCTTTGGAGTGTTCCTAGGCAGGGATGATGGTGCTTGGACATGGTGGAGGTGATAAGGAGGAATTCTATAGCATATTTTGGAGGTAAAACCAATGAAATGGAGCTGGGGATATAGCTTACTTGGTAGAGTGCTTGCCTCACACGCACAAGGCCCTGGATTCAATCCCTGCACCACCAAAAAAAAAAAAAAAAAAAATAGGGCTGGGGATGTGGCTCAGTGATTGAGTGACCCTGAGTTCTTTCCCTGGTATCCTTCCAAAAATAAGTAAATAAATAAATAATGAGATTTGCTGGTGGATTAGTTGTGGGGTGTGTGAAGAAGTATCAAGGGTGACTCTAAGAGTTCTGACTTGAGCAGCTAGAAAGATGGAGTCATACCATTTACTAAGAAAAAGAAGAAGATGAGGTGAAACAGGTTTTAGGCTATATAATTTCTAAAGAAAAAGGGAACAGAAAAACATCATGTCTTTGAATGCCCCCTTTCTGTTCCCCAAAACCTAGCCAAGTTAAGGGAACATTGAGAGCAAGCCTGGGGAGACTAGTTAAGAGGCATATTACCTTGAAGGACACTGGCTCTGTCTTATGCACATTTGGAACTAGGGCAAAATAGCATTATTTGTAGAAAGGTACTTTCTTGCACGTATACCAAGAAAGTTGCTCCTCAGGATTCTGTTCAAATAAGCAAACTAAGCAAGCTAATGCTGATGATGTCACTACATCTAACATATAAAACCTGTTTGAGTGGGTATGGGCATGAAACTGAAGCCAGGATGGGTAAATATGTGTCACTCATCCAGCAGGTCATCACTGGACAAAACAATGTGAGTTAGAAGAGGCACTGCTTGGCAAAGCACCTTGAGGAAAGAGGTGCTATTTGCTGGCCTGTCGCCATTGAACTCTTCTTGAAGCAGTCATTGATCTTCCTAAAGCAGTCACTGATCTCAATCTATCAGTTGTCTGTTAACTTTATGGCATTAGAAATCTTTAATTTTGGTGTCATTAACTACATCAATTGTTTCCTTTATGATTTGAACTCTTTGGCATTTTAAAAAATCCTTCTTTACTATGTCCTAAAGTATTTTATATTTTTCTTCTAATAAATGTATGTCTTTGTCACTCATATTTAGGTTTTCAATCCATCTAAAGTTTTTCTTAATGTATAGAACAAGTCAAGGATTGGATCGTAGTTTTTCTTTTCCCCATATAATGAACCAGTTTTCTCTATTTTTTTTTTCATTTCTGTCAATGAATCCATCTTTCCCCATCAGGTTACAATGCCATATATATACACCAATCATCCATGCAAATATGGGTCTATTTCAAGATCCTATCCATTTGGTATCTGTTCAGTTATTCAGTCTATTCTTTATAGTGGAAATTATATTTTCACATCTAGTACCTTCAGCTGACTCCCAAACCACTATTCATGTTTCATATTTACAATGCATTACTTAGATTAAGATTCCTGTTTAGCTCTGTCAAGAGATCTACTTCCTCTGCTGCATACTATTCTGTTTGTAGTTATTTATTCATAGCATTTGTTTTATTTAATTGCCCTAAGATTTTTTACTATGGGCTCATCTTCAGTCTTGATACCATCAATCACCTCTGCTTGTGAGGAAGCAGCAAAAGTCATGACGACCTAGGTAGGTGAGGGGAATGAGTGAGATACATCTCATAACTGTGTGTTCTTTCAGTTGATGGCCAAACTTGTTATCACCCCCATTTTCCTCTGTGTACCCTGCAGAATACTGATCCTCCTTCATTTCAAGTGCCAATATCCTCCTGGGACATGCCCACCACTGACTCACAGTGACAGTCCCCATCCCTGCCAAAATCTCTATTTTTCTTTCGTTTCTAACTCCCCTCTACTCCAACCCAAGACTTCTTTTCGCCAAACAAAACACTCTCAAGTTTCTGCAATCATTGCTCATGACGTGATTTTTCAACTCCAGATCACTCATCAAGGAGCACATTTTAATTCATAATTGTCCTTCTAAAGATGTGATGCTAATTTGACCAGGTAAATATTAAGGTTGTAAAGATTCTATTTCCTTTATTTAAGCCAGGAAGTTCTCATTGCAGGATTTTAATTGTTCACTTTCAGAGAATGAATCATAAGATATAAGAAAATTATCTTCACATGGGAGAATGAGATTGTCAGAGTCACATAATGGACAGTGAAGAAAGAACTGACAGAAACAGGATGATCAAAAGACACTTCTCAGAGGAGGACATACAATCAATCAACAAGTACATGAAAAAATGCTCACCATCTCTAGCAGTCAGAGAAATGCAAATCAAAACCACCCTAAGATACCATCTCACTCCAGTAAGATTGGCAGCCATTATGAAGTCAAACAACAACAAGTGCTGGAGAGGATGTGGGGAAAAGGGTACTCTTGTACATTGCTGGTGGGACTGCAAACTGGTGCGGCCAATCTGGAAAACAGTATGGAGACTCCTGGGAAAGCTGGGAATGGAACCACCATTTGACCCAGCTATTGCCCTTCTTGGACTTTTCCCTGAAGACCTTAAAAGAGCGTACTACAGGGATACTGCTACATCGATGTTCATAGCAGCACAATTCACAATTGCTAGACTGTGGAACCAACCCAGATGCCCTTCAATAGATGAATGGATAAAAAAATGTGGCATTTATACACCATGGAGTATTACGCAGCACTAAAAAATGACAAAATCATAGAATTTGCAGGGAAATGGATGGCACTAGAGCAGATTATGCTTAGTGAAGCTAGCCAATCCCTAAAAAACAAATACCAAATGTCTTCTTTGATATAATGAGAGCAACTAAGAACAGAACAGGGAGGAAGAGCAGGAAGAAAAGATTAACATTAAACAGATACATGAGGTGGGATGGAAAGGGAGAGAAAAGGGAAATTGCATGGTAATGGAGGGAGACCCTCATTGTTATACAAAATTACATATAAGAGGTTGTGAGGGGAATGGGAAAATAAACAAGGAGAGATATGAATTACAGTGGATGGGGTAGAGAGAGAAGATGGGAGGGGAGGGAGGGGGGATGGTAGAGGATAGGAAAGGTAGCAGAATACAACAGTTACTAATAGGGCATTATGTAAAAATGTGGATGTGTAACTGATGTGATTCTGCAATCTGTATTTGGGGTAAAATTGGGAGTTCATAACCAACTTGAATCTAATGTATGAAATATGATATGTCAAGAGCTTTATAATGTTTTGAACAACCAATAAAAAAAATTTAAAAAAAAAGAACCATATTAAACAGTCCACTTAGATATGTGTATCATCATTAGTCACACTGGAGACAGAAACATCTCAAGAAGACCTAGGAGAAGACAGTGAAATCCAAAAAGAGCAAAGAGTATGTGCACATGAATGAGGAAATGGAAGATTTAGGAGTTTCAGATAATCAAGGAAGAATGAAATACAGACATGTGAAATCTGAAAAAAAGTTGGAAACACTCATGACATTCCCCATTCATTTCTGAAGGACTCATGGAAATGGGAAAAAAATGGATTATGTTTTTAAAGTGAATGAAATTCACAATATAAATTGTGCAAATATTGCTGCCCAGTCTTTGCTTTCCAAAAATTACTTTTAAAAAACCATGCAATAGGAACATTTGCATGTGGGACTATCTACAGAAATGTCTGCAACTTAATCAGAGAGTGTTCTTGGCAGATAAAACCAACCAGTTTTGAAATTTAAGAATATGTTCATTCTCAAGAACAGAATGAAAGTTTTTATTAAGAAGTGGAAAAAATTTTACTGTTAGCTAATTCATGCTAATCCTTTTGTTGGATTCAAGTCTCAAAGGTGTGGGGGCTTATAAATGTTTGTGGAATGAAAAAAAAGCAAAAAAAATGAATAAATAAGTGAAAGCTAAGCTGAAAAGAAAGAAAGAAAAGAGGAGGAAAGAAGGAAAGTATCAGAATTTAGGACATCCATGCCTTGTGAATCTCATCAGTGATGTATGTCCCTGTTGAACTGTGTGATAAGGACAATTTACAAGTAAGGACTTACAGACTCTATCCTTCCTCTAGCATTCTACTTTAGGGAATTCATTAAAAAAAGTCAAGATTTGCAAATATGTCAGATTTATAATGATGATGACAACAACATCTCTGCTCCTTGTTTTTTTAAAAATTTTTATTTTTATTTGTTGATAGACTTTTATCTTTTTAATTTATATGTGATGCTGAGAATCGAACCCAGTGCCTCAAACATGCTAGGCAAGTGTGCTACTGCTGAGCCCCAGCCCCAGCCCCATGCTCCTTTGTGTGTGTGTATGTGTGAGTGTGTCTTCATACATGTACTTAAGGTAATGATGTCCATCTCATTCCACTGACTTTCCTATCCCCATGCCTTCTCCCTTCCCTTCTCTCCCCTTTGCTCTATCTAAAGTTCCTCCATTCCTCCCATGCTCCTCCCCCATCCCCATTGTGAGTCAGCAACCTCATATCAGAGAAAATATCCAGCATTTGGTTTCTCGTGATTGGCTTACTTCACTTAGCATAATATTCTCCAGCTCCATCCATTTACCTGCAAATGCCATGATTCTGTTCTCTTTTAATGCTGAGTAATATACCATGTGTATATATACCACAGTTTCTTTATCCATTCATCTACTGAAGGGCATCTGGGTTGGTTCTACAATTTAGCTATTGTGAATTTAGCTGCTATAAACACTGATGTGGCTGTGTCCCTGTAGTATGCTATTTTTAAATCCTTTGGGTATAAACCGAGGAGTGGGATAGCTGGGTCAAATGGTGGTCCCATTCCAAGTTTTCCAAGGAATCTCCATACTGCTCTCCAGCTTGGCTGTACCAATTTGCAATGTATGAATGTACCTTTTCCCCCACATCCTCACCAACACTTATTTTTGTTTATATTCTTAATTGCTGCCATTCTGACTGGAGTGAGGCAAAATCTTTTGATTTGCATTTCTCTAATTGCTAAAGATGTTGAACATTTTTTCATATATTTGTTGACTGATTGTATATCAATCTGAGAAGTGTCTGTTCAGTTCCTTGGCCCATTTATTGACTGGGTTATTTGTATTTTGGGTGTCAAGATTTTTTTGTTCTTGGGGCTGGAGTTGTGGCTCAGCGGTAGAGTGATCACCTAGCATGTGCAAGGCCCTGGGTTCGATCCTAAGCACCACATAAAAATAAATAAATAAAATAAAGACATTGTGTCCATCTACAACTAAAAATAAATATTTTGAAAAAGATTTTTTGTTCTTTATATATCCTAGAGATTAGTGCTTTATCTGATGTGTGTGTGGTAAAAGTTTGCTCCCATTCTGTAGGCCCTCTATTCACCTGATTGTTTCTTTTGTTGAGAAAAAGCTTTTTAGTTTGAATCCATCCCATTTATTGATTCTTGGTTTTAATTCTTGTGCTATAGGAGTCTTATAAAGGAAGTCGGGGCCTAATCCAACATGCTCCTTTTTTCAGAATTTTCTGAAAAAGCTACCTGATGTGTTCTCCTTTCCTCTATTCACTCCTATGCCCACTCCAGTTTATCTCCTCCCTTTCTGTGTTAGTTAGCTTTCCATTACCATGACAAATGCTGGAGATTAGCTTATAAAGGGGAAAAGGTTAGTTTGGCTCAGAGTTTTGGAGAATTCAGTCCATAATTGGTAAGCTCTATCACTTTTGGTCCTGTATATGATGGTTTGGCTATGAAATGTTTCCCAAAGTCTCCTGTTAATAAAGGAACATTCAGAGGTAAAATGATTGGCTTGTGAGAGCTGTGATGTCATCAGTCCATCCTAGTTTGAATGGACTAAAGGGGTGGTAACTAGGCAAGTGGGGTATGGCTGAAAGAGGTGGTTACTGGGGAGGTGCCCTGAAAAGGTGCATCTTCCATGTGACCCTCTTCCTCCCTTTTTCTCTCTGCTTTGTGACCCCAGCATGAACTGAGCAACTTTCCTCTTCTGGGTTCTTCCCACATAATGTGCTGCCTCACTTTGGGCTCAGAGAAATGGGGTTGGTCATCTGTGGACTGAGATCTCTGAAACTGTGAACTCCGAATAAACTTTTCCTCCTCTAAATTGTCCCTGTCAGGTATGTTGGTCATAGCAATTCTAAAGCTGACTAAAACATGAAGTAGTACATCATGGTGGCAGCACAATGACAAAACCCCTCACTTCATGGTCAGAACTATAAAGAGAGGAAAGGAAGGGGCTGGGGTTGAAATATCCCCTTTCAAGAGCGTGTCCCCAAAGACTGGAAGACCTCCCACTAGGTTCCATCTTTTAAAGTCTCCAACACCTCCCAATAGTACCATAGTCTGGGGAACAAGCCTTTAACACATGGACCTTTGGGGACACATTTTAAAAAAAAAATTCATTTGCTCTTTTTAGTTACACATGACAGTAGAATATATTTTGTCATATTGTAAAAACATGGAGTATAACTTTCCATTTTTGTGGTTGTACATGATGTGGAGTTATATTGGTTGTGTGTTCATATATGAACATAGGAAAGTTATGTCTGATTAATTCTACTGTCTTTCTTATTCCCATCCCTAATCCCTTCCCTTTATTCCCCTTTATCTAATCCAAAGTACTTCTATTCTTCCCTCCCTCTGCCCTCATTGTGTGTTAGCATCCACATATCAAAGAGAATATTCGGTTTTGGGTTTGGGGGGATTGGCTTATTTCACTTAGCATGTTAGTCTCCAGTTACATCCATTTATTGGAAAATGCCATAATTTCATTCTTCTTTATAGCTGAGTAATATTTCATTGTGTGTGTGTGTATGTGTGTGTATATATATATATATATATATTCCACATTTTCTTTACCCATTCATCTGTTGAAGGGCACCTAGTTTGGTTCCATAGCTTAGATATTGTGAGTTGAGGTACTATAAACATTAATGTGGCCATATCACTATAGTATGCTGATTTGAAGTCCTGTGGGTTTAAGCCAAAGAGTGGGATTACTGGGTCAAATGGTGGTTCCATTTCAAGTTTTTTGAGGACTTTCCATACTGCTTTACAGAATGGTTGCACTAATTTGAAGTCCCACAAGCAATGTATGAATACCTGTATTAGTCAGGATTCTCTAGAGGAACAGAATCAAAAGGAAGTATAATTATAAAAAGGGGACTTATTAGGTTGGCTTATGCGACCAGAAGATGGATAGTCCACAATGGCCATCTACAGGCTGGAGAGTTAAAAGAACCAATAGCACAGTACAAAAGGCTGAAGTCTCAGAGCAAGAGGGATCAATGGTGCTAGTCTGAAACCTAAGCCTTTTGGAGAATCACTGTCAGAGTCCACTTTGGAGGAATGAAGAAGTAAGAGTATAATCTCCTCAGACAATCACAGCAGCAATCAACAACCCCTTCGAGAAGAATAGAGGTTGCATCTGCTGCTGCTTCTTTGAACTTCCAACCTTCATTCCATCCAAGCCATCATCCTATTGGTCAGTGTTGCCCACATTTAGGGAGGGTCTCCATTTCAGTTGGCTATCCCACATGCCAATCATTTCTCAACACATTCTCATTGACATACCCATAAAATCTTCTTAATCCTTGGCATGTCTTTATCCAATCAAATTGACAATTCAAATTAACCGTTTACCCTTTGTACCATTAATCATTGTACCCTTTTCCCCACATCCTTGCCAACATTTATTGTTACTTGTATTCTTGATAATTACCATTCTGACTGGAGTGAGATGAAAATCTAAGTGGCATTTTAATTTGCATATATCTAATTGCTAGGGATGTTGAACATTTTTTCATATATTTGCTGATCATTTATATTTATTGATTGGGTTATTATTATTATTATTATTATCATTATTATTTGGTGTTGAGTTTTTTGAGTTATTTTTATATCCTGGAGATTAACACTTTATCTGAGGGGCAGGAGGCAAAGATTTTTCTCCCACTCTGTAGGATCTCTCTTCATAGTTTATATTATTTCCTTTGCTGTGAAGAAGTATTTTCAATTTGATATCATCCCATTTATTGATTCTTTTTTTTTAATTTTTTTATTGTTGGTTGTTCAAAACATTACATAGTTCTTGATATATCATATTTCACACTTTGATTCAAGTGGGTTATGAACTCCCATTTTTACCCCGTATACAAATTGCAGAATCACATCAGTTACACATCCATTGATTTACATATTG
This sequence comes from Marmota monax, assembly GCF_021218885.2. NCBI lineage: Eukaryota > Metazoa > Chordata > Mammalia > Rodentia > Sciuridae > Marmota > Marmota monax. The sequence continues at coordinate 15,039,755 of NW_026693008.1, read as the reverse complement.
CCATACTAGTGTCTGTTGTATTCTGCTGCCTTTCCTATCCTCTACTATCCCCCCTCCCCTCTCTTCCCCTCCCCTCTTCACTCTCTACCCCCTCTACTGTCATTCATTTCTCCCCCTTGTATTATTTTTCCCTTTCCCCTCACTTCCTCTTGTATGAAATTTTGTATAACCCTGAGGGTCTCCTTCCATTTCCATGCAATTTCCCTTCTCTCTCCCTTTCCCTCCCACCTCTCATCCCTGTTTAATGTTAATCTTCTTCTCATGCTCTTCGTCCCTACTCTGATCTTAGTTACTCTCCTTATATCAAAGAAGACATGGGCATTTGTTTTTTAGGGATTGGCTAGCTTCACTTAGCATAATCTGCTCTAATGCCATCCATTTCCCTGCAAATTCTATGATTTTGTCATTTTTTAATGCAGAGTAATACTCCATTGTGTATAAATGCCACATTTTTTTTTTATCCATTCGTCTATTGAAGGGCATCTAGGTTGGTTCCACAGTCTTGCTATTGTGAATTGTGCTGCTATGAACATCGATGCAGCAGTGTCCCTGTAGCATGCTCTTTTTAGGTCTTTAGGGAATAGACAGAGAAGGGGAATAGCTGGGTCAAATGGTGGCTCCATTCCCAGCTTTCCAAGAAATCTCCATACTGCTTTCCAAATTGGCTGCACAAATTTGCAGTCCCACCAGCAATGTACAAATGTACCCTTTTCCCCACATCCTCTCCAGCACTTGTTGTTGTTTGACTTCATAATGGCTGCCAATCTTACTGGAGTGAGATGGTATCTTAGGGTGGTTTTGATTTGCATTTCTCTGACTGCTAGAGATGGTGAGCATTTTTTCATGTACTTGTTGATTGATTGTATGTCCTCCTCTGAGAAGTGTCTGTTCAGGTCCTTGGCCCATTTGTTGATTGGGTTATTTGTTATCTTATTGTCTAATTTTTTGAGTTCTTTGTATACTCTAGATATTAGGGCTCTATCTGAAGTGTGAAGAGTAAAGATTTGTTCCCAGGATGTAGGCTCCCTATTTACCTCTCTTATTGTTTCTTTTGCTGAGAAAAAACTTTTTAGTTTGAGTAAGTCCCATTTGTTGATTCTAGTTATTAACTTTTGTGCTATGGGTGTTCTATTGAGGAATTTGGAGCCCGACCCCACAGTATGTAGATCGTAGCCAACTTTTTCTTCTATCAGACGGCGTGTCTCTGATTTGATATCAAGCTCCTTGATCCATTTTGAATTAACTTTTGTGCATGGCGAGAGAAAGGGATTCAGTTTCATTTTGTTGCATATGGATTTCCAGTTTTCCCAGCACCATTTGTTGAAGATGCTATCCTTCCTCCATTGCATGCTTTTAGCCCCTTTATCAAATATAAGATAGTTGTAGTTTTGTGGATTGGTTTCTGTGTCCTCTATTCTGTACCATTGGTCCACCCGCCTGTTTTGGTACCAGTACCATGCTGTTTTTGTTACTATTGCTCTGTAGTATAGTTTGAAGTCTGGTATCGCTATACCACCTGATTCACACTTCCTGCTTAGCATTGTTTTTGCTATTCTGGGTCTTTTATTTTTCCATATGAATTTCATGATTGCTTTCTCTATTTCTACAAGAAATGCCATTGGGATTTTGATTGGCATTGCATTAAACCTATAGAGAAATTTTGGTAATATCGCCATTTTGATGATGTTAGTTCTGCCTATACATGAACAGGGTATATTTTTCCATCTTCTAAGATCTTCTTCTATTTCTCTCTTTAGGGTTCTGTAGTTTTCATTGTATAAGTCTTTCACCTCTTTTGTTAGGTTGATTCCCAAGTATTTTTTTTTTTTTTTGAGGATATTGTGAATGGAGTGGTTGTCCTCATTTCCATTTCAGAGGATTTGTCGCTGATATACAGGAATGCCTTTGATTTATGCATGTTGATTTTATATCCTGCCACTTTGCTGAATTCATTTATTAGCTGTAATAGTTTCTTTGTAGACCCTTTTGGGTCTGCTAGGTATAGAATCATGTCATCTGCAAATAGTGATAATTTAAGTTCTTCTTTTCCTATTTTTGTGCCTTTAATTTCTTTCATCTGTCTAATTGCTCTGGCCAGTGTTTCGAGAACTGTTGAACAGAAGTGGTGAGAGAGGGCATCCCTGTCTTGTTCCAGATTTTAGAGGGAATGCCTTCAATTTTTCTCCATTCAGAATGATGCTAGCCTGAGGCTTAGCATAGATTGCTTTTACAATATTGAGGTAAGTTCCTCTTATCCCTAGTTTTTCTAGAGTTTTGAACATAAAGGGATGCTGTACTTTGTCGAATGCTTTTTCCGCATCTATCGAGATGATCATATGGTTCTTATTTTTAAGTCTATTGATGTCGTGAATAACATTTATTGATTTCCGTATATTGAACCAGCCTTGCATCCCAGGGATGAATCCTACTTGATCATGGTGCACAATTTTTTTGATATGTTTTTGTATCCGATTCGCCAGAATTTTATTGAGGATTTTTGCATTTAGGTTCATTAGAGATATTGGTCTGTAGTTTTCTTTCTTTGAAGTGTCTTTGTCTGGTTTAGGAATCAGGGTGATGTTGGCCTCATAGAATGAATTTGGAAGTTCTCCCTCTTTTTCTATTTCCTGAAGTAGCTTGAAAAGTATTGGTATTAGTTCCTCTTTAAAGGTTTTGTAAAACTCTGCTATATACCCATTCGGTCCTGGGCTTTTCTTAGTTGGTAGTCTTTTGATGGTTTCTTCTATTTCCTCAATTGATATTGGTCTGTTTAGGTTGTCTATATCCTCCTGACTCAATCTGGGCAGATCATATGACTTAAGAAATTTATTGATGCCTTCACTATCTTCTAATTTATTGGAGTATAAGGATTCAAAATACTTTCTAATTATCTTCTGTATTTCTGAAGTGTCTGTTGTGATATTGCCTTTTTCATCCCGTATGCTAGTAATTTGAGTTGTCTCTCTTCTTCTCTTTGTTAGCATGGCTAAGGGTCTGTCGATTTTGATTCTTGATTTTACTTCTTGAGCGTTAGGAGTCATGTTGAGGAATTTAGTTCATAAGCTGATGTGGTGGAGATTTGCACCTACTTCTTTTTCTTCTAATAGGCTCAGGGTCTCTGATCTAATGCCTAGGTCTTTGATTCACTTTGAGCTGGGTTTTGTGCAGGGTGAGAGTTAGGTATTTAATTTCATTTTTCTACATATGGATTTTCAGTTTCCCCTTTGGGGACACGTAAGCCATAGCACCTTCTCTCTGAAAGCTGCTCTAACCAAGCACTCACCCCTACCATGCCTACCATGTCACAAGTACAGGAAGCTCCATGATCTCCACTTTGCTAAGCCTAAGCAATGGCCAGATCTTGGCAGTCCCCCTTTGTTCTGTCAGCAGCATGACAGTAGCTAGCTGATCATCTCCTTCTAGAAATACTCCAGAAATTCTTTAGGCTCCAAGAATTCTACACTTATTGGATTTCCTCCTCTTCTACTCACTGGCTCTCCTAGGGCTTCATTGCTGGTTCCTTCTCATCTCCCTGATCTCCAGACATGTGCCAGGGGACCTCTCTTTGTATCAATATTGACTCCCATCCATATGTGGACTCAGATTTTCATCTGACTGTAAACCTTTAAAATGTATTAAGGGGCTGAGGATGTAACTCAGTGGTAGAGTACTTGCCTAGCAATGTGCAAGGACCTGGGTTCTAGGTTCAACCCCCATTACCACACCCACACACAAAAGAGTGCTAGAACGGAAAAGTTATTCATGCTATACTAAACAGAATACTTCCTGCCGCCCAAGATACCCATGTCCTAATCCCCTGAACCTATAGATTTGTTATCTTATCTAGAAAAAGAGATTTTGGAAATATTATTGTTTAGACAGCTCATATGTGAGACAGTGCAAGAAAGTTTAGAAGTGAAATGATTGGGTTATAAGAGTCTTAATCTAATCAATGCATTAATCTACTTGAATGGATTAATAGGTGAGAGCTGTAGGCAGGTAGGTTGGGGCTGGAGAAGGTAGGTCTTTGGGGGCATGCCTTTAAGGTATATATTTTGTCCCTGATGAGCAAAGTTTAGTCTCTCTACTTCCTGGTTGCCTTGTCCTGAGCCACTTTTCTCCATCACACATTTCCATATTAAGCCTAGAGTAATGAAGTCAGCCATTTATGGATTGAGATCTCAGAAACTGTAAGCACCAAGTAAACTTTTCCTTCCCTAAAATTGTTCTTGTCAGATCTTTTGGTCACAGTAGTGAAAAAAGTTGACTGAAACAGGAAACATGTGTAGGGAAAAATGAAAATCCTTCCCTTTGTCCTCCAAATATACTGAATACACTGACATTCAAATACACTAACAATAAACAGGTTAAATAGGAGAAAAGATACACATATTTATTAAGGTGCCCAACATGATTCAGAAGCTTATATAATCCTTTTCCATAGGGGAAGGAGAGAATGGGGAATGTAGATAATTTTGAGGAGTGATAAATGTTTTTAGTTAAGATGAATGGGTTTGTAAGTCAGACATTATCTTCTTCATGAGCCTGAGAGACAATGACAAAGTCCTCCAGGTGTGGATATGTTCCTTGATCTTTTCTGCAATAGTTAGTGAGATTTCAGGATGGGAAGGAAGGCAATCTTTTTCCCTTTGGCATATATGGTCTTCCTGTGGACAAGGAAATTCCAGAGACAGCCTATTCCTGTGCTTCAGGAGGAGAAATAAAACAATGTCAGAAGGACCTTGGTTCTCAGGGAGTCTCTAAAGCTTCTCTCAGTGTATCAAAGTGCCAGTCTTTGGGAAATCATTTTCTGAGCCCCAACATGTGGTTAACTTCAGGATCTTAAAATAAGCATATTATCCTGTGGGCCCAATGCAACCACAGGGTCCCCGTAAGAGGGAAGCAAGAGAGCTAGTCTGCAGAAGCTAGAAGCAGAGAGAGATCTGAAGATGTTCCAGTGCTGGTTTTGAAGATCGAGGAAGTGGCAAAGAGGCAAGAAATGCTAACCTCTAGAATCTACAAAAGAAAAAAGTTCTCTCCTAGAGCCTCCAGAAGGAGTGCATCTCTGTTGACACCTTGATTTTTAGCCCCAGAAGCCCCATTTTGGAATTCTATCCTCAAGAATTGTACATAATAAACTTGAAGCCACCAAGTTTGTAATAATTTGTTCCAGCACCAATAGGGAAAACTGATATATATATATATATATATATATATATATATATATATATATATACACACACACACACACACACACACACCAAAGTGATAATTCTTAATGATTTTTGCAACTTTTTTGATATGCATAAAAATAGAAAATAGGTTTACTGAATAGATGGAGAGAGAGAAAGACAAATTGCCAGACATAGGATTAAGCAATGATAGCAAAATGTTAATGTTAGAATCTAGGTTATAGATACCTCCATGCTTACTGAAAACTTTTCTGTATTTTTGAAATTTAAAACAATAAAATGTCAAGGAAAAGAAAAAAAAAAGTCAATGAATGATTTTTTCCAAAATTTCTGTCATTTGGCTTCCAGAAAAGTAAAACTTGTCTTCTTTCTACTTCTTCCCCCAGCAAAGGCCTTGAATTTCTCTGGAAATTTTTCATTTCGAATTTATGTTATCTTGTCCCCTTGGTAACTAAGTGATGTATTTTAGAAAGTGTTGGAACACAGCAAAGATAATTAGGCCCTGTAGAGAAGGAGGGCATTAATAACTTTGACATTAGTAGCAACAAGCAGTAACCAACTGAGTTGACTAGCCCAAGGAAAAAGTATATACCCAGTTAAATGCAAATATATGGATTTGCAAATAAATACTTTCCTCTATAATCAAATCTAAATTACACATGATACTCTGAACACTGATAACTATTCCTACTTTAATGGGAAAAAAAAGTTTTGTTTCTCTCAAGAAAATGTATCCCATTCACATCTTTGTGAAATATTTCTTCTTCTATAGTGTTGGGGCTCAGAACACAAGAGCCCAAAGTGCCAATGTGGAACATTGGCATGCTGAGTACTTTGAAATTAGAAAGACTCAGAAGCAAGTTTTCCCTAACCTTTCCTTGCCCTCTGATCATCCCTCTTCCTCCCCTTAAATGAGCCATAGAAACCAGAATTCCTCTTCCCCCAAGGTGGGTCATAGGAACATTAACTTTTTACAGCCTTTCTGTGTAGGTGCTGTTCATACAGAAAAGCTCTGACCTACTTTGTCTGATAGTAGGTCATAAGACCCTTGTTCTGGAGGGATCCTATTCTATACCCTGGAGGAAGGAATGCTGCACAGAGAGTCCAAGAAGACCTTTCTGGTTCTCCTCCTTCAGTTTATTATCATTAATTAATATCTTTTGTCCAATCATGTGTCTGCATGGATGTCTGTTCTTCATCAAACCTAACCAGAAAGACAGTTTTCCCAGAGTCTTTGGCTCTTTTCTGAAGGCTTTGGTGTCACATAAAACTTTGATTAAATAAATTTGTTGTGCTTCTCTTGTTAACCTGCCTTTTGTTAATAGGAGTGTGAAAATAAAAAGAAAATAACAATGAAAGCAATATTGAGGGAGCTCTTTAAAACAGAAACTGGTGGCAATTAAGGAAACAGGACTATGAATGTCACAAGCTGCCAACTGGAAGTGTGAGCTTTGGTCACATCTACACTTTGCAGGCATCTGGAATGACCAGAACAACTAGATAATAACAATTTGTCCAGATATTCAAGACATTTATCAAAAGGTAACCAGACCTTTGTTTTTTGGACATTTCCATTTGGTCTATGCTTTATTTTTTCATTACTAAATATTGAACCCAGGGGTGATCTATCACTGAACTACAGCCCCAAAGTTCTTTTATTTCTGCAGTTTCTAAGTTCGAATTGGTTGACAACAGTATTGACCATGACCCTTTACATAGGCACCTGTCTGTGTCTATTTATAATAGGGAACACTATAGAGCAGTTTAAAATACAGGTAGTTTCTAAGGGCCTTTCTCTTCATTATGGAGTGAGATTAAGAGAAAATGTCTAGATGTGCCTTCTTGGGCCAAAGGATGTAGAGGGAATTGGCTTCTTTGAAATTCTTTCTGATACAGATGGGGGAAGTGGTACAATTTTAATATATGAGTTGCAATTTTCCATATTCTGTCCAGGCTGGCCTCTCAGTTTCTTGCTTGAGAAGGCAGACAACAGAGAATTTAGAGTCATGTTCTAAGCTTTTGAGTTTCTAAGTAGGCCTTTGAAATCTGTGATAGAAACACAGAGGTTTGATTTATAAAAGCTATGCTTTTGGGCCAAAAAATTGTTTTAAGTTATGAAATCCTGTTAGAGAATCAAAAATAAAACTCTGAGGAAATCAGTGCATATAGCATCAACTGTCACCAGTGGCTTCCCACCTGACTGCCTGTTGGAATCACTTGAGGAACTTTTTTAAAAATATCATTGCCTGGGCTGAACCTTGGACAAGTTGAATGGAAATCTCTTGCTATGGGACCTCAGTATTGATATTTTTAAAGGACCCCTCCCATCCATCTATACTCTAGGTGATTCTAGTAGACACTCAAGAGTTGAGAACCACTGCCCAACCCAACAGATTAGAAACACAGTACATGACTGTTCAGAGTCCCCACTCTTTGAAACTAGGTCAGAGGTACTTGAATTGCTAGGGGAGGGTCAGACAAAGAGTTCCAGGTTTATGTGTTGATGTGGACCTCTGGGACAGAGCTCTGTTCCCTTGTTTCTCTTTTCTATTGGAGGATGATAGAATTCCAGATAAATTTGGGGGTGGGTATCCAAATGGAAAAATTTATGCCTAGCTCCAAGGAATGTCCCAAGAGATAGCAAACTTCATAGAGTGTTCTCTGGGCCAAGATGGTATGATGGCTCCTAATTAAAAAAAAAAAAAAGTAGCACACCAGGATAAGGAAGAGTAAGCAAGCCTAAGACTAAACATCTGAGGGCATGGACAGCTCCATGGTTGTCAGCTGTAGGCCCCCAAGGCTTATAACCCACCACTACTTCCACTATCATGGCATGATTTACCCAGCACATAGGCACCCCTCTCCCAAGCTTCCTAGGGCAGAGGAGAGATAAATAGATGAAGTCTGAATTAACTAGGCTTAGATTTTGATTACATGATGAAAACACTGAACTGATTTTGTTAATCAAGAGTTGCCTAGAATAGCTATTTTTTAAAACAAATGGGATAAAAGGAGGTTGAAATAGAAATAAAGTGATTGTTTCCATCACCAAGAGAGCCCCAGTTCTACTGGGAGTACATAGCTGATAGTGGCGGTCAGCTGAGAAGTGAGCAGAGGTTGCTGGGTAGAACTTAAAGAACACTTTAAGATGGAGTACTTTGGATAGCAATTGCCTTTTTGTGTCTTTTCTCCTTCTTTCTCTGGACAAGAGGAGCTACAGCCACAATTTGTGACCAAGAGAGGAAATGCCAAGAGAATCAAAAGACTTTGACCTTGGCATCCTTGAACCACTGAATCCATGCAACGACTGCATGCTTACAGACTCCAGAACTATTTAAGAAAAAAAAAAAACCCTTTATTTAATTGAGCCTCTGTTTCTCAGCTTCAACAGAGAGAGTCGTGTTAGTCAGTTTTGCATTACTATGACCAAAATACCTGACTGGAACATCTTAGAGGAGGAAATGTTTATTTGGAGCTCATCGTTTCATAGGTTTGGTCCACAGTCAGCAGACTCCATAGCTCTGAACCCAAGGTGAGGCAGAACATTATGACAGAAGGGTGTGGCAGAGAAAAGTAGCTTAGGATCTGACAGCCAGGAAGCAGTGAGAGCGCACACTCTGCTCATCGGGGCCAAAATATAAACCCCAAAGGAACGCCCCTAGTGACCTACTTCCACCAATCACACCCTATCTGGCTACAGTTATCACCCAGTTAATCAAAATCAGTGAACTAGCCTACTGTTAAGTTATAGCTCTTATAATGTTTCCTCTCGAAACATTTTTGCATTGTTTCACGCATAAGCTTTGGGGGGACAATTCATATCTAAACCATAACAGGAAGTTAATGCCAAGTTTTACTTAAAGACGAATATTTTGAAAATCCATAAATCTAAGTATCTTTTATGGATTATGCACTATTGGTTATTTGTAGAGCTTTAAAGAGTACACAGGGAAGAAAAAATAAATTTCTCCCCCCACCCTTCATGAGTTCTTATGCAGATTCCCTGTAACAAAAGCCAGATTAACAAGAGAAAACAAACAGGTTTAATAACATGCAAATTCCCGCTATATCTCCTGGAAGATAACCCTGAGAAATGAGTACATCTCCAGAATACATCTCAAAGGAGTAGTTTTAGAATTCTAGTTTAAATATCATCACTCTGAAACAAAGAAAAAGAGTCCCTGTTAAGATTAGATGCCCAGGAAAAAAAATACTATAGAACAAAGGTAAGATTTGCTCTGCAGATTTCAACAGATATCTTCTCCACTGATTAAACTTCTCCAGTCTCTAAAGATTTAGTGTCCTTCTCTTCCTAGTACAGAGCAGGAGACACCTTACAAATGGAGATTTCCTTTCTAGATGTAAATTTCTCTCACAAAAAGGGAAGTTTTTCAGAACTCCTGTGTTTGCAGTTTCTCAAAATAACCAGCTTAAAATAATCCTTATGTGAAAGAGGCATATTTGGAGTGGTATATTCTGGTCTCCTACAGTCATATTTTGGGGTAGCATATCTTGCACCTTATCAGGTCAAATCCAAAGGCTGTTATTGTCAATTTGGATTTCAGTGATTGTAAAATTTTCAAAGAAAAACATGAAAACTTCTGATCCAAATCCTGAGATCAGAGGTGGTAAAACTGGAATACAGATGCAACTAGTAATTCAGGAAACATTATGCTGAAAATGCTAACTTGAGAAATGTGCTTATTAGCTACGGTGGCTATGAGAACGTGCCTCTCTGATCTTCAACTACAGGGGCTAAAAAGTGAACAACAGACCCCAAACCTGCACTTTATTTATTTTAAAATTTGTTTTTAAAAGATACACATGACAATAGAGTATACTTTGACATATTATGCATACATGGCGTATAACATTCTAATTAGGATCTCATTCTTGTGGTTATATATGATGTGGAGTTTTGCTGATAGTGTATTCACATATGAACAAAAGAAAATTATATCTGATTTATTCCACTGTCTTTCCTATTCCTATGCCTCCTCCCTTCCCTTCATTCCCCTTTGTCTACTACAATGAACTTCTGTTCTTCCCCTCACACCCCAGCTTATTGTGTGTCAACAAATGCATATCAGAGAGAACTTTTTACCTTCGGTTTTTGGGTGATTGGTTCATTTCGCTTAGCATGATAGTCTCTATGTAAAAACGTCATAAAGTCATTCTTTTTATGTCTGAGTACTATTCCATTGTGTATATATACCACATTTTCTTTATCCATTCATCTGTTTCAGGGCACCTAAGTTGGTTCCATAGCTTAGCTATTATTGTGAGTTGAGTTGCTATAAATATTGATGTGGCTGCATCATGATAGTATTCTGGTTTTAAGTCTTTTGGATATGTACTAAGGAATGAGATAACTGGGTCAAATGGTCAAGTGGTTCCATTCCTAGTTTTTTGAGGAATCTCCATACTGTTTTACAGAATGGTTGCACCAATTTGAAGTCCTACCAGCAATATATGAATGTCCACTGTTCCCCACATCCTTGCCAACATTTATTGTTACTTATAATTCTTGATAATTGCTATTCTGACTGGAGTGAGATGAAATCTCAGTGGCATTTTAATTTGCACTTCTCTAATTGCTAGAGATGTTGAACATTTTTTCATATATTTATTGGCCATTCATATTCTGTGAAGTGCCTGTTCATTTCCTTCGCCCATTTATTGATAGGTTTTATGTTTTTTGACTTTGTTTTTGTTTTTTGGTGTTAAGTTTTTTGAGTTCTATTTATATCTGGAGATTAATGCTCCATCTGAGTTGCAGGTGGCATAGATTTTTTTCCCATTCTGTAGGCAATTGTTTTCTTTGATATAAAGAAGCTTTTTAGTTTACATACAAAAACATATTAACATTCTTGATTTTACTTTTTGAGCTTTAGAAGGCTTGTTGAGGAAGTTGGTTCCTAAACTAACACGATGGAGAGTTGGCCTACACTTTCTTCTAGTGCAAGGTGTCTTGTCTAATACCTAGGTCCATGATTCACTTTGAGTTGAGTTTTGTGCAGGGTGAGAGATAGGGTTTCAATTTCATTCTGCTTTGTATGGATTTCCGATTTTCCTAGCACCATTTATCGAAGAGGCTATCTTTTCTCCAATGTATGTTTTGGGCACTTTTGTCTAGTATGAGATAACTATTTACATGGGTTTGTCTCTGTGTCTTCTGTTCTGTTCCATTGGTCTGTTTTGGTGCCAGTCCCATGCTATTTTTGTTACTATATCTCTGTAGTATAATTTAAGGTCTGGTGTTGTGATGCCTCCTGCTTCACTTTTCTTGCTAAAGATTGCTTGGGCTATTCTGGGCCTCTTAATTTTCCAAATGAATTTCATGACTGCCTTTTCTAGTTCTATGAAGAATGTCACTTGAATTTTAATAGAAATTGCAATTAAATCTGTATAGTGCTTTTGGTAGTATGGCCATTTTGACAATATAAATTCTGCCTATTCAAGAACATGGGAGAACTTTCCATCTTCAAAAGTCTTCTTCAATTTCTTTCTTCAGTGTTCTGTAGTTTTCATTGTAGAGTTCTTTTACCGTTTTTGTTTGATTGATTTCCAAGTATGTTTTGGGGCTGTTGTGAAGGGACAAACTGCATACAAAAATATATTATAAAGATAGTTTTACATGGCCAAGTGGGATTCATCCCAAGATGCAAGGCTGGTTCAACATATGGAAAACAATAAACATAATTCACCACAGCAATAGACTTAAAGACAAAAATCACATGATTATCTCAATAGATGCAGAAAAAACATTTGACAAAATACAGCATCCGTTCATGTTGAAAACACTAAAAAAACTAGGGATAGTAGGAACATACCTCAACATTGTAAAAACTATATACATTAAACCAAGGCCAACATCATCCTAAATGGAGAAAAATTGAAAGCATTCCCTCTAAAAACTGGAACAAGACAGGCAGCATCTCTGGCCTCTGCCCAAAAGATGCTGGTATGAGCTGCCCCATAAGATGCCCCGAGACGTTTTCAAATGTCTTTCAAGGTAAAACTCACTTCCAGATGAAAACCATTTCTATTCAACATCCTCCTTGAAATTCGATCCAGGCAACTAGGCAAAAGAAATTAAAGGAATAGAAAAAGAAGAGCTATTTGCTGATGACATGATTCTGTATTTAGAAGACCCCCCCAAAAAAAATCTACCAGAACACTTCAAAAATTCATAAATGAATTCAGCAAAGTGGCAGAATACAAAATCAACACCCATAAATCAATTGTGTTCCTATAAACCAATGATGAATCAGCTGAAATAAACTAAGGAGCTGGACTTTAAAAGTCTACTGCTATCTTTGCACCAAGCTACATTTCATGTGGGCTGCTGTCAGCCAATGGCTGAGTGAAGCAGGGATACACATGTAGACCTGTTACTGTGCAGGACTTCTCAGTGGAGGTGACTTTCAATCAAGGTATCCTGATAGGCTTGCCAGACATTCACCAGACCTACACTACAACCCAAGGCCCTTCCTTCCTTCCCTCTGTCTTTCTTTGATCTTTCCCCATTTTTTTTTCTTATAAGTGTTTCTCTTAATACATTTCTAATACATTTACTCCTGTGTTGGTATCTGCTTCTCAGAGGACTCAAACACATCATCCGTGGGAACAATAGTTTTAACTAGGAAGTGACTATCATTCCCTTTGGAAGAATGTATCCTGCTTGAAGCTTCATCTGATGAGTAAATAAAATGATGATGAGGGCTGGGGTTGTGGCTCAGTGGCAGAGCAGTTGCCTTGCACATGTGAGGCACTGGGTTCCATCCTCAGCACCACATAAAAATATAAATGAACAAAAATAAACATATTATGTCAATAGAGAACTAAAAAAAATTTAAAAAAAAAGAAAAGAAAATGATGATGATCTTTGCTTAGTTAAATTGCACTTTTTTTCATATTATTTATAGGATGTTACCCTTTCCTGGGGAGTTGAGAAACATGCAAGAATGTGTTGTCCTCACTTATGCAATCCCAGCACAAAACATACCTCTACACTAGGGTTTCTCAGCCTCAACCCAAGTACTATTTGAACCAGATCACTGTTGGTAGAGATGGCTGTCCTGTACAGTGTAGGATGATTAGCAGCATCTGTGGCCTCTGCCCAAAAGATGCTGGTATGAGCTGCCCCATAAGATGCCCCGAGACGTTTTCAAATGTCCTTCGAGGCAAAACTCACTTCCAGATGAGAACCTCTGATCTACATGTAGAAACAAGAAAGGGCAGTGTAGATTAATGATAGGTACACAGTTATATTCCAGGGCAGTGTTATATGGTTATAAAACTGAACTCTTTCCTGAGTATATTGTAACAGAGACAACCTGAAAGTGTCAGTTTTAACACTTAGGAGTTGTGTGGGCTTAGGTATGTTGCTTAGCATCTGGAATTATCCATACTTGAGGTTAAAGACAATGCCTTTTAAGGCCACCCAGTCTTCCCAAGACTTCTGACCCCAGACACAAGTTTGGAAGTTCCCAGGATCATCCCATTTAAGAGCAGCTGCCTACAAATTCACAAGTTCTGAAAGACCCGCTCATGTTTAATAAATTGCTAGAGCCCAGAAAAGATTTAGAGGTGCCTTTAGTGCCTCTACCCTTCTATTCTACCCTGCCAGGAGCTTAGACAGAGGCTGGAATTCTCTTGGAGTAAGATTAACTCTGCCCCATGAATGTAACTTCTCTGGACCTAAGTTTTGCCATTATGAAATATAATTTAAAGTATTTACCTTGTTGTTAGGATTATTCTTAGAGACAACATAGGTGAGGTTCCTAACACAATGCCTAGCATACACTGGCTCTTGTATGTTTTTTCTTCTTCCATTCCCCTGTAGGCCCAGGCTACTTTTAGGAAAAACAAAAACAATCTATCTTTGGTATTTAATCATATATATATATATATATATATATATATATATATATATATACATACATACATACATTTATAACCATATAACAATGCCCTGGAATATAACTGTGCACCCATTTATATATATATATATATATATATATATATATATATATATAGAGAGAGAGAGAGAGAGAGAGAGAGAGAGAGGGAGAGAGAGAGAGAGAGAGAAAGAGAGAGATGGGGAGTTTCCCATTCATAAAGCTAAAGTTACTGGTACCAGAATTTTATCTTTTTGTTTGCAAAAATATTTTGATAATCTCTTGGGGGTATGTGCCAGTCATAAGTGCTGTTCACTATTGTGTCTGATTCTCCTCCTTCTGGTAGGATATGCTATTCCTCAGGAAGTTGGGCATGGACATGTAAGTGGAAATGCCAGTCAGTAAGTGAATTAGCCACATTTTCTTTCTCCTGCCATTGACAAAATGACAACAACATTTTAGAGAGTAGAGTGTACATCAGCTTGCAGCCTTGACAGAGGATGATGTAGAACAGCATCCACAGCTGACCTACAATGAATTATGTCATAAGCAAGAAAGAACTTTTGTTGTTTTAAGCCACTAACATTTATGGGTTATTTGTTACTGTAGCATGACCTAGATATTCTGATAGCATATTTAGGGATGTAAGGGCAGATACAGACTGAATTTGGATGTAATGGCCCAGTATGGGACAGAGAAAAGAATGTTTTGCTCCATTTGTGAAGGGGAGGAAGAACAAGAAAAAAGAAGTAAAGCCATGGAAAATGGGCAAATGCTATGCAATTTGAGGGAAATGGCGTATGCTATCTATTTCTACAACATTCACTACTGAGATAAGAATTCAGCTTGTCCTTCATAAAAAAATAAATAAATTGTTCCTCTGTTTTTCTTGGACGATGCCGAATACCCAAATTATAATTAATCACATAATGAGTGGATGACATTACCCAGGGTAGCCTAAGGACATCAAAAAGCCCTGAAATTTATAAAATTTTAATTCTGGTGTTTAGTCTCATTTATGAAAACACTTATTTGCTATTTATGAGGTCTTTCAGTTTTGAAAAGTTATAATAAAGAAGTCCAAACAGATGATGATACTGGGTTAACTTCTCAAAAATTTATCAGATCTAATAGAAGTAAAAAGAAAGGAATGGATTTCCAGGTTAGAATGCCCCAATTCCCCTGTCCTGTCCCATAACAGGGAAACTAGGGGTGTGTGTCTGTCTCTCTCTCTCTCTCCCTCCCTCCCTCCCTCCCTCTCTCCCTCTCTCTCTTCGTGTCTCTGCCATGAAGATCCAGATCTCTGGGTTATTGGCTTCACAGATCACAGTAGACAGAAAGTCCAAGAGATACAGAACCTGGACACTGGAATCAGAAAACTGGGCTTTGACTCCTTGCTTTAATATTTTCTACCTGGGTGACTAAGCCAGTGAGTTTCACTTTCCTATCTTTAAAATATGGGAACTGCTATCTCCCCACAAAGCATAGGGTTGTCACAAAGAATAAATGAACTACTGCAAGCAGGTTACCTACATGTAATAAGTATGCCTGTTTTACAGTAAGCTCTCAATAAATCATAGAAATTACCTCCTTGAAAAATTGCTTTTTATGTGATCCAGAGGTTTTTATTTGCTAACTCAAGTAGACTATACCATTTCTTTGCTGTTGCTATTGACTTGTATCATGATATCTTTGTTATAAAGGAGTTTTATTTACAAAAAAATTAATGGATGTGTTAGCTCCATTTTTAAATTGATACAGGAACTACAAATTGAGATTTGGTGAGAGAGAGAGGAAATTCTTGTACTGAATTTAACAGACCCTCTATGATGATTTATAAGTATTGATTGTCTTCCTGATAACTCACTTTTTCCAACTGCTAATCTCTGGATGGGCATGTTCTATGGGGACCTGGAAATTCTAGCATCTTCCTAACTGCCACCACCTATTTCACACATAC
Source organism: Marmota monax (assembly GCF_021218885.2). Classification (NCBI taxonomy): domain Eukaryota; kingdom Metazoa; phylum Chordata; class Mammalia; order Rodentia; family Sciuridae; genus Marmota; species Marmota monax. Next base: position 15,023,700 of record NW_026693008.1, on the reverse strand, counting down.
TTACTCAAGGCACACTGACACGACTAAATTTATCATTCTTCAGCAAGATTTGCTTCTTCTCAGACACCTGCCCTGAATCTAAATGTTCTTCCATAATCTCTTCCCTCCACTAACTCCTGCATGTCCTTCAGAATACACCTTATCTCTGCCCAGAGTATGTGGGTAACCTTGAAAACTGGTAGACCCCAGAGACAGGGAGAACGCCAAGAAATCAGGACACCCAGCCTGAGGCATGATCTGTGGTACCCAACAGAAGCCCCACTTCAAAGCAGGTTGCCTTGAGGTGTCCCCTTTTGTCACCATAACCAGCATCTCTATCCTCTCAATCCCCTCCTCTAGAGTCTCTTGTCTTCTTAGGTGACCACAAGAATGTCAATATTCAGTAATTCTCACCACTAGCAGAGAGTACAGTAGGTCCTCTAGTAGTCACAGGAGCACTGGGCTGCTCTTTTAAGGAGATCCGTTGGATCCTTTAAGGAGGGACATGCTAGAGTAGTGTGCTTCTCCAACTATAGTGTGCATCAGAATCAGCTGGCAGGTTGTTTAAAACCCCCACTGCTGGGCCCACCCCCTGATTCAGCAGGTCTGGGGTGAGGCTTCAGACTCTGCACTTCTAACAAATTCCAAGGTAATATTGATGCTCCAGGTTGGGGATCACATTTCAAGAATGACTGTATAGGGAAGTAAGCCTGGGAAATCTTACCCCAGCATCTAGTTCTTCCTGCCTTTTCCATTCTCTTGAGGCTTTTTAGGCAGAGCACAGGCTACTATCTCTCCCTCAGTTCATGATGAATTCTCCTACTCTTAAGAGCCTTTCTGGAATCTATACAACTGGATCCTCTTCTGGGTCACTCCTGGTAGCTCTTCTCACCCCCAATTCCTGTTCTCTTTTTTCCACTCCTACTTCCCACATTCTCTGCTTTGGAAGGATGTATGTCTTTCTATTCAACTTCTAGCTCTTTTTTTCTGCTTGGAATCCTCCACATTCCTTGGGTCAAACATTCACCCATTCTTCAGATACCACTGTGTCAGTGAAGCTTTTCCTTGTAGGGCCATCGTGAGCAACTTCTGTGTTTAATGCAAATGAAGCTCAATCTGACTTTTTCTAAAGTATCTTGTGGGATTAGTGTTCATGTGCATACCTTGACCTTCTAGAAAATTGTAACTTTCTTAAAAAGGAGACCTGATGAGGACAGGCCTCTTTCTTATAGTCCTCCTCAGAGTTCTGTACAGAGTACATTATAGCTACAGAACTGTAGAGGCCACCCCTGCCCCCAGGGTCTGACACAAGAATCTAAAGAATTTGGTACCTTCTGCTCCCATTTCTCCTTTTCTCATAGTCAGTGTCTGAGTGATCCCACATTTCTTATAGGGAGATCCATGAGCTATATTCTACCACATATACTCCCTGGAACTTTCTTCAATTTCTCAGTAAACTTTTCCTGTTAAGTGAGATGAAGGCTCCTCTCTCCCTGGCCTGTTTGTCCACTGTTGGCATGTTTTGAATGAATATATTCCCAGTTCTCTACAAGGGTTAGGAGACTAAAGTCCAGTAAGTGGGTGCTCTCAGTGTCTTAGGAGACTACCAGTCTTTAATTTGAATCCCAGCTTACCAACCTAGTAAGGCTGTGACTCTGGGCAAGTCCTATAAGCTTGTGGAGTCTCCTGTCATTCATCTGGATGTAGAGGAAGGAAAAAAATAGTTGTTCCTCATGCATCTTAGGTTCTCAGGCTGGGAGAACATTAGAACAGCTACAGATATATTAATAAAACAGAAACAAACAAGTTCACCAACATGTATATCATGCATAAACACGGGAGCATCCACTTGGGTTTATAAACCACCTCAGACTAAACCAAGGAGAAGAGGTTTGGGTGCAACAGGGGTAGACTTGTTATATAGAGTTAAAACAGTGAAGAGTTAAGACTTCCTTTCTTGGTAAGGAAGAGGAAGGCACCTTTTATAAATGTGAATTTCCTTTACGGAAGGAAAACTTGTGCCCTGTTTTAAGAGCTTTTCCTGTCTCTGATGGTTTTCAAAGGTCTAAGCTCAAAATAGCTCATATGCAAAAGATACATATTTTGGGGTGATGCATTCTGATATCCTCCAAGGATAATCATGCATCTACTCCCCAGAGTAAGAAAATACCCAGGAAGTGTTTCATTTATTGATTCCTTTTCCATAAAATGGTCATTATTCTTCCAGTCTGTTTTGAGCCACCTTACTTTGTTCTCCATTCCCTTTAACCTCTCTATCGCCATGGAACTGCCTATCAGTGCCCACTAATGCCATGCCTCTATCTTATATTCTCCCACCCACCCCTTGGGCCTCATTGTGCCCTCCTGTGGAAGGAAAGGACAGGTGCTGGACCTAGAATGAAATGAACAAGCCCCAGCCTGGATTCAAACACAATGCCTTCAATTTGTAGTTTCTCTTATTTGGAGAGTAGAGGGCTTCCAATGCATCCCACAGAATGTGCTTTTTGCTTCTTCTGGGCCACACCTGATCCAATCACTGCTCTTGCTTGCTGCCAGCTGCCACTGAACAGCCAAAGCCTGAGTCCCCGCCTGCTCACTTTCCACAAGAGCTGACAGACCAGAGGAGCTCTTCTCTCCCATGTCCATAGTGGACCTAAGTCTTAAGAATTTGCATTGCTTTGTTACAATATAGCACATTACAACCCTGCTGCTAAAATATTTTATACTAACAAGGAAGAGTCCAAAAAGCCCAAGCAAATATTTTAGTGGGTGCATTTTAACTGATTCCTTGGTGCTCTAGGCCTAAAGTTGGCAGGCACAGGCTGTGGGACCACAGATAATTTTACCTCTGAGTGTTACCCAGCAGCCAAGCTAGCGTGCCTGCCCAGATATCATGTAGTTGGATTTGGCCACCTACTGGCATGAGAAACAAATGATGGGAAAAGGAAAATTGAATTTATGCAATTTGATCAAACTGGGGAGAAGTGGCCAGACTGCTTCTCTGCCGGCCCCACAGAAGTGATTACAACTTGTAAAAAATGAAATCCAGGTCATAGACATATGTAGATCTAGCTGGGCTATGCTAGCCAGAGAAGATGTCAGAAGTTCCCAGTCTGGCCAGGGCATAGTTTTTATTCTCAGCCTGAAGAAATTCAGGAGCTCTCTGTTTCATGAGAGCCTGGATTTCCTTTTCTCTAAAAGAGAGGAATCAGCAGGAAATGTTCTTGAGTTCACCCTGAAGCAAACAAAAATGTTGAGTGTCTAGAAATGGGCACAGATTTTATCGAATCTTCAGACTCAAGAGCCCATGGGTAATTTGATGCCATGTCTCGACTATGATGCAATATCAAAGACACTTATTCCATGACCTCTTGAGTTTATATAGCCAGTGTCTCAGTTATCATCAACCAAATATTCCCAACAGCAAGAACTTTAAGAATGGTTAACACGTGCCAGCCACTGAGCTAAGGTCTACATGCATTAAACCTTTACTCTCATAACAGCCCTAAAAAACACAATTCCAGGGGAGGAAGCAGAGCTCCTTCTTCTGCAGGAGTATGTGTACCACTCTTCCTCACCCAAACTCTGTAGAGCCCATGCTTTTTAAATCCAGCTGGAAGATGCACTTTATGCAAATGTTCTATCAATACTGGACTATTTTGATAGAGGAGGTGTGTGTGTGTGTGTGTATATGTGTGTGAAGAAACATACCATTCCTGATCTTAGTTATCTACACCTAAGAAATAATCAACTGAATAGTTGCTGTGCCTATAAATTGTAGGGGAAAAGAAATATTCTTTCTCTTTGTTAGATTCATGGCCAAGGCTATAACAAAAAACAGACTAACAAGAGAAAAGCATATTTATTTAATGTACATTTTACTTAGCACAGGAGCCATCATAAGGAAATGAAGACCTTAAGAAATAGGTAAAATTGTGTATTTTTTTTTTGCTTAGACTTGAAGTGTGGACAATCATAGAGAAGTATGATTATAAGATAAAAGAATATGACCTAGTGGGGGAATTTAGTGCGGCCTGTTAGTTTAGATTAGTCTGTGTCCCTGTGTCTTCAGAGATAAGGATGCTCCTGCTTTCCAGATCTAGGGAGGGCACCTCTCAAATCAGAACCCTGTGACCTGCTTCAGGAGACAAGGGCATGGGGAAGATGGGAGTGACCTTCCTGCCTCTGCTCTTTCCACAAATGTCAAGGAAAACACCATCAAAGACAAGGACCCAACATAGATTGTTCAGTGCCTTATGCTATTATAGTTTGTTCTGTAACATTGTATCGAATTTATAACAATAATAATAGCTAACATTTCTGAGTACTTCCCTTATGCCAGATCCTCATCCCAACAGGTATGTGCTACCTCACTGACTACCACAGTTACTCCACAGGACAGAGGAAACCAGTGCTCCCATTTATAGAAGAAAGGGAGGCACAGAGAGATTAGGCAGCTTCCTCTAGATAGCACAGCTAGACAACATTAGACCTCAGATTTTGTCTGCTTATAGAATCCATACTTCCAATTCTGTATAACATTCAGGAGTGAAAAGTGGTGTATTTAAAATTTTGATTTATTAAGAAGGATTATTGGGGGAAGAGAGAGCAAATGTGGGAAATGGTGAACAGGACCTGGCTCATCCTGCAGAAATATTGCCTGAATTCTGGAGAATGGAAGCCTCAAGCCACAGGGAAGCAAATGAATGAAAAGGGTCAGGAAGCCTTATTCAGGGTAGGGGTGGGGAGCTTTGTGTTTCACCTCTAAAGCTTTCCTTTCTTCAAATTCACTTCATTTTTCTTGAATCCATATCATTCAATTTCAACAATGCCTTTTCTCCCTGCTTGGAAAACCATCATCTGTCCCTGGGCATGATTTTTATTGACACCCTATTTTCTTTGAGACTACTGATGTATAGTAATGCATATTAGAAATTTATAAACTTGCTTTCAAAGACACCACAGGAACAGTATATAATTTTTCACACATTGCTTTGTTCCTTTCTAAGAAAAAAATAAGCGTACAATGGAATATAGTGAGTTAAAGGAAAGGTCTTAAGTGATAACAATTGATTTTCTGTGAAGTCTTTTCTTAGAATGCCTTTTAGAGAACAGCAGGCGTCCCCTCCACACTTCCCAGGGGTTCTTAGAACAATTATTCCCTCTTATCTTGCAAGTGGAGGTGTCAAGCCACACAGGAGTGCTATGAGGGCTTCACCCCTACCTTCATTATCTATTCAGGGAGGGCAGCTTGCTGCTCTCTAAAAGTCCCAGAAACCAGCTCTTGTAACAACACCAGCAGCATTTAGTCAGACAATGTGGTGATAATTGCTGCCTTCAATCTGGTAGTTGTGTGGAAAACCACAACTCAAGAGCCCTGTAAGATGGCTTCTGTATTAGGACAGGTTTCAAGCGCCCCACTGCAGCAGGGAAGCCGCCTGGAGGAAACAGGCCATGTCACAAATGATTTCTGAATCCTCTCCTTCACAATTTAAAAGACACCAGGAGAAACGTGACAAATAACTTCCTCCCTGAGAAATGATATTAGTTTTCAAATATTTTAAGAGAATAGATAATGCTTTAGACTGGCATTGTCCAATTGAAATATAATGTGAACCATATTTGTGAATTTTTTTCTAACTAGTCACATTAAAATAGGTAAAATTCACTTTAATAATACATTTTATTTAACCCAGTACAGCCAAAATATTATCATTTCAACATGCAATCAACATTAAAATATATACTAAGGAGCCAGTTTACATTCCTTTATTTCATATTACATCCTTGAATTCAGTATATATTTTATATTTTACATATACAGAGACACATTGATAGACTAGTCACATACATTTCAAGTGCTCTACTGAGGCATAGGTGGCTAACAGCTTTATATTGAAAATGGCAAATGTACATGTCACTTAAATGTCTATTACGGTTTATATCTGGAATGTCCCGCCAAAGATCATGTGTTAAAGACTTGGTCCCCAGTATATGTTCAAAGGTGGGGCTCTTGGTAAGTGATTGGGTCATGAAGACTCTGACCTCATCAGTGCATTAATCCATTGACAGCTGAATGGACTACAGGCAGGAGGTAGAAACTATGGGCAACTGAGATATGGCAGAGGAAGTAGGTCACTGGTGATGGGTGTGCCCTTGGGGACTACATCTTGTCCCTGACTGTCACCTCTTTCTACCTCTTTCTGTTTTTTCCCCTCCCCCTCTTCCTCATTGTCCTTCTCCTTGTCCTTCTCCTTCTTCACTTTCTCTCTCTCATGTGTGTTTTTCAGTCTGCCAGGAGCTGAGCAACTTTCCTCTGCCATGCCCTTCAACCATGATGTCCTGCCTCACCATAGGCTCAGAAACAATGGAGTAAACCTGCCTGGACTGGAAATCTCTGAGACTGTGAGCCAAAATAAACCTTCCTCCTTTAAGTTGAATGTCTCAGGTATTGTGTCATAGTGACAGAAAGCTGACTAATACAATGTCAGTACAGGTATACATTTGTAGAGGCAAAGGAAACTTCCCATCTAGCCTCTGAAAGTTATGATGATTGAATCTGCTTAAATAAACTACAATAGACAGATTGACAGGAGGAAAGGCATATAAATTAATTTGCAAGCACACTGAAGTCCCAGAAAGTGTGAAACTCAAAGAAGGGCCAGATGGTTCAGACATACATACCCTCTTCACAGGGGAGAGGGAAATTGTGGCTGTAGGCAATTTTAGAGGGGGTGTAAACAAGTTACAGGGGAGATGAGTAGGCCAGAAAAACAGAAATAGCTTGGGAAAAGTTTGCCTAGTATCTGGGTATGGCGTCAACTCTAATCTTTCAGTTAATCTTCTGGAGGACCCAGCTTTTACTTTGATAGAGGAACTTCAGAGAACACTCCTTCTTGCACTTCAGGACAAAAAAAAAAAAAAAAGATTTAAAAGAAAGGGGATGGGGAAAGATCAGAGAGACCTAGGTCTGCTTCTTTAGTTCAATAAGTCAAAGCATCATATTTTGGGGTATTATTTTCTAAGCCCCATGGGGCTTTAATCAAATCTTAACAAAAAAAAATCAAGATTCACATAAAAACAGGACACAAAATTCTGTATTATTAGTTTTGTTTTCTCTGGAGTAAACTGCAAATACTTCAGGGAAAAGACCCAGCTCACAACCAGGCACACAGTATGCCCATGTTTAAGAATAATGTTGATAATTTAGTGGATGATTTCATTTATCTATTTGTAGAATTTCTTTAAAAACAATTATTAGTCTGTCAACTAACCCTGTATCCAACCTCTCCACTTAAAGACATCTCAAATACAATATATCTAAGACTGAATTTTTAACCAACCAATCAAAAGAAAAAAACTTGCTCCACCTGCAGTCTTCTGTTGATAATAGCTCCATCGTTAAAGTTACTCAGGCCAAAAATTTGAGTCATCTGGTTTCCTGTCTTTCTCACATCACACATCCAATCTGTCAACACATTTTGTTCCCTCTCCCTTAAAATATATCCAAAATCCAATAACTTCTCACCAATTTGCCTGTGATTAAGTTCATGACACACTATCCCAAAATATGGTACTTTGGCATTTGAGAAAATAGCAGGAGCAGAAATGTCACCTCACCTTTCCCGACTCTTCTCCCCTAAATAAGGGGAAAAAATATTTAAAATCTAGAAAGGCCACACTCTGACCTTCCCACTCTTTTTCCCTAAAACAGTTCACAAGACATTGTTCAAGACGTGTTCTTCTTATGCCCAGGGGAAAGAAATACCCTTATTTCTTGATTTAATCTTTTCCTGATGCTATTACAAAAGACCCTAGGCTAAATAATTTGTAAATAACAGTTTGTTTTTTCATAGTTCTGAAGCCTGTAAAGTCCAAGATCAAAGCAATTCCTGGTTAACTGTCCAATGAGGTCCTATTCCATGGGTGACATCTTCTTGTGGTGGCATCCTCATATGGTGGAAAGGATGGAATGACAAATGGAGGCCTTCCTAGTTCCCGCCAACTCTTTTATAAGGCACTAATCCCATCTATGAGGGCTAAGCCTCCTAAAGATGTCACTTCTTAGTACTGTTGAACTGAGGATTAAATTTCAACATGAATTTTGATGGGAACATGAACATTTAAACCATAACCTTTCTGAAAGCACAGGAACATAGAGAAGAACCTGAACTAATGAGCCTTGCCAATTTTCTCCCACTTTATTGCCATTAGATCGTACCCTTCAGCCCTCCAGTCATATTTTTTCATTAACTATCCACGCTTCATCAAATCTTAGTACAAAAATATTAAAGTTTGCCTCTTTCTTTGGGTCTTCATTTCCTTTGGAAGCTTTCTGTGTCACATAGAACTTAAATTATTCTTATTATTTTTTTTTTGTTAATCTTTTGTTCTAGAAGCCTCAGCCATGACTGAAGAAAAGTTGATACTTTTGCTATCAACTAGATCCAAGCTATCACCATTTCAAATCAAGATCCAGAAGAGTCTTTTCAAAATCTAAGTCATATCAGTCTGCCTTTAATAAAAATAAAATAAAATAAAAAATCGGATGACTCCCATTTTCACACAAGCAAAATACAAAGTACTTCTTCCTATAAAACTAACTGTGATCTGCGCTTCTTATATCCCCAGTGCCTCTCAGACCTCGTGTCTCTTGCTTCTCTCTTGCTCTCTCTGCCTGGCCACATTAGCCCTTGCTGTTTGGGGGCCATGCTAGGCACACCCTTGCTTAAGGATCTGTGCCTTCATGGACACTCTTCCTCTCCATAGGACACTCAGTTTCTCCTCTTCTTGCTCAAATTTCCCCTTCTAAGGGGTGCCTACTATGATCAATCTATTTAATCCTACCCTTGTTCTCCAGTCTATTTCCCATCTCCATATTCCTGATCCTTCTTATCCTGACCTACTTTTATCCCCACAGCCCTGGAAAACTCTTCCCCTAGGTGTCCACACTCCCTCCCTTACCTGGCACATTCAATAAATATTTGTTGAATGTATGGGTTTCTGTCATGCAAAATGATGTACAACAGTAAAATGTTCAATAGCATAAACATATTTATTGAGTTTTCCTTCCCACACTATCCACAGACAATTTATGGGCAATTTTGCTCAGTGTTATGGTTTTATCACAGCAAAATGCAAGATTGGTTCTTTACAAATTTATGAAATCAATAAAATTACTCTTCCTTACTTCCTTGCTTTCTGTTCCAACACTGTGCCCCCATCTCTTCTACTTTCTATTCTGTGTTTACTGAACTCCAATTTGGGTCACTTATCATGAACACAATAGAACAATGATAGAAATGTTCACTGTATCTTCACTATTTGATGTGGTAGCCACTAGCTACATGTGGTTATTGAGTACTTAAATGTGCCTACTGCAACTGAGGAATTTTATTTAACTTTAGTTGGCTTGAATTTAAATGCCTATATGTGGCTAGTGGCTAGCAGATTGGAAAGGAGAGATCCATCCTTAAAGAGCATTTATAACCGCCTTAAGGAAAAATGTGTCTTTTTACCAAAATGCTTTTACAGGATAGCTTATTCATCACTATGTAAATTGACAAGAAAACTAGTTGGTACTCCCTCCTATTTATTTATTTAAAGTTTACTGGATAGTTTTTTAAAATAATATCTTTATTTTATTTTTTATGTGGTGCTGAGGATCGAACCCAGTGCCTCATGCATGCCAGGTGAGCACACTACCACTTGAGCCACATCCCAAGCCCCTCTCTCCTAGTTATAATTTGGGAAAGTATTATGGAAAGAAATGACTTAGTAAGAACCAAATTTTAGACCATATGTAAACTTTTTAGTTAAACCCAAAGTGGCCAAGTTTGGAGAAGGGTGACAGGAAAGAGAGAGATTTCCTCTTGTCTCTTTTCCACATTTCATTGCCAAGAGGAGGGATGATAATCATAATAACATCCCTTCCTTGAGCATTCTTATCAATAGTCCCATCAATTTCTCACAATAACTATGTGGCCCACTGGACTACTATCATCCCCATTATACAGATGAAGAAACTGAGCTTCTGAGAACAACATTCTGTCCACCACTAGCTGTGGTGCTAAGGAGATGCTAACAAGATCCCAGGGCCATGCAGTGTTCTGTTCTACCTCTCTCCCCTCCCAGGGATGAGACTCTGTCTCTAGAATAAACTGAAGTGAATTGAGAGCATTTCTACCATCACCACCACATTCATATATTAGTGGCACATCTATACAAAGACCAAGTGGTCTAAAACCAGAAGTAAAGCTGACTTAGAAGTTACTTATCAAATTGTTCAGCTTATTAATAAAAACAACTGAGAACAAAGGAATCCAAAGAGAACAGACCATTAGATTCAAGTCTTACAATATGAACAGTTCTGCCCATTCACTTTCCTTCCTCGTTATAGTTTCATGAGAGGGATAGATCCAAGACTTCATTTTCATTCATCTCTTAGTAAAAATGTGAAAATAATAATTCACCCGTTGTTAATAACAACAAAGAATCTCTCACCCTCAAGCATTCCCACCCCTGCTATGGGCTTTACTTCTCCACCCAGCAGGGGAGCCCCAGCATTTTATAATTACATGTTAATGAAGAACAGAATCCCTCCTTGCTTTATTCTGCATTTCATTTCCAGAGTAATTTGATGTGTGTGTAAAGAAGGGTGGGTGTGAGGAAATGTAAACAGTGCTCATTTATCACAGCTTTAATTTAGACCAGATCTCCCCCTAATCCAATTCTGAGCAGCACAGTTTATGCCAGTAAGCAGTAAACACTAATAAAGATCAGCTGCAGGAATGGGGCGGGTAGTGAGGACACAAGATTTCTGCTGGGTATGCTGCCAGGGAAAAACACAAACAAAATACCCAACACATTCATAATTTGCCACATAATTTTGGCCAATTTATAAAAATCATGGCAAAAGTTTGGTTTTAAACTGTCTACTTTATGAGATGTGTTCTCCCAACAATCTAAGTGACTCTCTTACCCCAGATGTATGCCACTGCCAAATTCTTGACCGTGGTTAACCCCAAAACTATGCCCAAACCTTCATAATCTCAGGTGCATAATCTGAATTTCTAGCTCATTGCATCTAGTATACCATGTTAGTGTTCTATTGCTGCTGCAACCAACTACCACAAACTTAGCATTTTAAACAACACAAATCTTACAGTTCTGTAGATCACATGGGTCTCACAGGGCTAAAATCAAGACATTGGCAGGGCTGTGTTCCTTTCTATAGGATCTGGGTAGGATCCATTTCCTTGTCTTTTCTGGCTTCCAAAGGCTACCTGCATTCCATGATTTGTGGTAGTTATGGTTTGGACATAAGTTTCCCACAAAGACTCATGTGTTGAGGCCTTGGTCCCCAGTGAAGTAATGTTTAGAGGTGGAGGTTTTGGGAAGTGATTTGGTCATGAGGGCTCCAACTTCATCAGTGGATTAATCTACTGATAGAGAATGGACAACTGGGAGGCAGTGGAAACTCTAGACAGACGGGGCATGGTAAGAGAAAATAGGTCACTGGGGGTGTGCCTTTGGGGTCAATATATTATCACAAGCTGCTACCACTTGCTTTTTTCTCCCCCACCTCTGCCTCATCCCCCCACCCCCACTGCCGTGAGTTTAGCAGCTTTCTTCTACCATGTCCTTCTTCTGGCTTACTCATGCCAAAAGCAATAAAGTTAGACAACCATGGACTGAGGCCTCTAAAACTGTGATCCCAAGTAAGTCTTTCCTCCTCCAAGTTATTCTTTTCAGATATTTTGGTCACAAAAAGCTTACTAACACGGTGACCATCTTCTTCCATCTTCAAAGCTAGCAAAAGCAAACTGGGTCCATCTAACATCATGTCCCTCTGGCCTCTTGCGTCATCACAATTCCACCGATTCTCTTCTTCTGCCACTGTATTTTTAAGGAGTCTGTGATCACATTAGGCCCATCCTAATAATCTTCCTATCCTTAAGGTTGCTGATTAACAACCTTAATTCTGTCTGCAACTTGAATTCCCCTTCCCATATAACCTAACATATTCACAGATTCTAAGATTTAGCACAGGGACCTCTTTGGGGAGAGGGCATTATTCTGCCTACCCCAAATCCCAACTCCAGCAATCCTTCTACTATCTGGACCTAAAATCCATTGTCCCTACAACATGGTCTCTCTCTCACTCTTTATTTTAAGTCAGCTTTTTTACTGGTGTGTCTAAAGGATCTGATAAGAACAACTACAGAGGAGGAAAAGTTTATTTGAGGGCTCACTGTTTCAGAGGTCAGAAGTCTTAGTCCATAGAAGGCTGGCTCCATTTCTTGGAGCTTGTAATGAGGCTGAACATCATGGTGGAGTATGTGGCAGAGGGAAGCAGCTCACATCATAGTGATCAAGAAGCTGAGCGAGAGACTCCACTCTCCAGATACACACACATATGTGTGTGTGTGTGTGTGTGTATACACCAAAGCCACACCCTAATTCCTACCTCCTCTAGCCACACCCTACCACTTCAGTTACCACTCAATTAATCCCTATCAGGGGAATAAATCACTGATTGAGTTAAGACTCTTACAACCCAATCATTTCTCCTTTGAACCTTCTTACACTGTCTCACATGTGAGCTTTTGGGAGACACCTCACATCCAAACCCTAAACTCTTCTTCATGTCTTCATTCTTTCTTTAACCCAGTCTGAATTCCATGATCAATTACAATCATGTCTCCCTTGTCTCCCTCTCTTGCTTCATTGTTCTTACTTGGCAAAACCTCCCACTGTCTTTCTGAACCTGCATGGATGCTGATAGAAAAATGAACAGAGTAAATATATCATCACATAGGAACTTAATGTTGCCCACCAAATATATGCTATTTCTCTGGTCCATTCACTCTCCCACTCTCCTCCATGTTAATTTCTGTCCTCAAGTTTCCAGCTCCTCCTTCCCTAACTACACTTGCAGCAATGACCTAATTTATTGAGAAAACAGAAGCAACCAGAAGAGAGCCTTCTGAAAATTCCCCCCACGACATCTACCTACCCCAGTCTTGCGTTCTCAAGGACACGGCCTTCCCCCTCCCAAGGATGTTCTGTGAGCTGTACTCTCCTTATCCAAGGCCAGTTCCTCCTTTGCTATCTTAGTTCCAGTCCCTCTACTGGATCATTCCCATTAGCACAAAAACATGTTATTTTCCTCTTCCCAAAGCAAAAAACAAATCCCTCTGTTAACCCCACTGTCCCAATTAATACTGTTCTCTATCTCTCCCATTCCTTAGAGTAAAATTTGTCAAAAAAGTATATTTACTGCCCCCTGGTCCTCTCATTCAATTTTCTCTTAACCTATTGTAGTCAGGCTTTGTATCCTGCCATGTAACCCAAGCTGCAGCTATGTTGGGAAATACAGCAGCTAACTTTTAACCCTAATTTCACATTATATATTGATTACTGAATTATATTTGAAACACTTTTTTCATTTGACTTTCAGAATTCCTTGAGTTTTCTTCCTAACTTACCAGCCACTTCTCAGTTTCCTTTGATGGTTATCCTGGACAGAAAAAAACAGATTAGTCCCCAGTCTTCATGTCTTTTATATCCATATACTCTTCTTAGTGAGCTCATCCATTTTCATGGCTTTAAATACATCTATGTACAAATGATAGTCAAATGTCCATGTCCAAACCTAACATTCCCCTTGACTCCAGGTTTGTATCCATTGCTTACTTGATACGGAAACGTAAGTGTCTGATAGGCATCTCAAGACTCAGCATGTCCAAAATGGACTAATGATCTCCTCAAAATCTGATTTACCTACAGTCTTCCACATTTTGATACATGGCAAATCCACCTGTTTATTACTTAGGTCAAAAATCTTACCTTACCCTTGATTGTCCTCTTCTTCTTATATATGTATCCAAGCCACTGCAATTCTGTAACCTTACCTTCAAAGTATACCCAGATTCCTATGTACTTCTTAGCAGCTCCACTCCTACCATCCCGGTCTACACCACCACCATTTGGCCTCAGTTATTACATTATAGTAAGTCCTAACTAGTCTTCCTAATTTGACCCTTGCCCTGACCCTTATAGATTTATATCACAGCAGCCAGAATAATCCTTGTAAAACCTAAGTCAAATCATGTTTCTCATATAGTCAGTACTTTCCCATTTTACTTAGACTAAAAGCCAGTATTTATATGGCATATCTGGCCCTAGAGGTTCTGGCCCCACTTCTTGCCACTGTTCTCTTGCTTTCTCTGCTCCAATCACACTGACTTCCTTTAAGTTTCTGAACCCACAAAGCATCCCATTCAGAGCTCTAGGTATGGCATTTCCTCTGCCTGGACTATTCCTTCATCACCCCCAACCTTCTCATACATAATCATATGATTCGCTCCCTTGAAAAAGTCATTTTCCCAAAGAAAGTTTGGCTTTAGGCCTTACTCCCTACCTTACTTAAACCCAACCACCTTACTTGGCCTATAATTCCTGGAGCAATCTGACCCTTCTCTCTTTTTTTCCTTGTTTATCAGACTCTAGATACTTCAACATTTTTGCAGTTTTTTGAAAGCATGAAGTTCTTTCCCATCTCTGCTTGGAACTCTCTTCCATGTACTTCCCACTCGACAACTCCAACTCATGCTTCAGGTCTCAGCCAACATCACTTTCTGAGCAAAGCCAAGCCTCAGCACCCTACCATCTATATTTGGTGTTTCACAGAACTCTATACAACTCCTTCCTAGAAGTTAATGCAACTCATAACTTCATATTCTCTTTTTTTTAAGAGAGAGAGAGAGAGAGTTTTAATATTTATTTTTTAGTTTTCAGCGGATACAACATCTTTGTTTGTATGTGGTGCTGAGGATTGAACCCAGGCTGCACGCATGCCAGGCGAGCGCGCTACCGCTTGAGCCACATCCCCAGCCCTCATATTCTCTTTATGTGATTATTTGTGTAATGAATGTTTCTCCCACTCCTCTGTAAACTCCATGAGGTCAGAGACCTTGTCTGTCTGGTTGATCACCACATACCTAACACTAGGCTCAGATCCAGGCTAGAAAAATTATAAAATGAAGAGACGTGAGTTAACCATACCTCAATCTAACTCTTGTTAATTTTTTTTCAAGGAGCATTTCTTATCCCTTTACAAGAAATAAAGTCTTTTATCTTAGCTGCTGATAACCACTTGGCTATATAAAACACTATATTTTTTTCTAGGGTTTTTGATCTAGAGAACAGGTGAAAAGCAAATGGTTTTTGTTGATTCATAATATATAATACATTTCTATAGAAATGACTTTGGAAAAATATACTAAGATTACATTGAAAGGTTTTAAAAACATGCCTGCAATTGATCCCTTGAGGCTTAGGTTCTCAACAAAGAAATAAAGTCCCTATTGGTTCTAAGTCCTACAGAGACTCTCCACAGCACTTTCCTCAGCTCAGAGAGCTCATGGAAGCCCCAGTCATGCAATGGTAATAGTCTACATTTCCATTTGGCAGGATGATGTTTAAATTATGCACCAAGCACACTTTTGATGAATCCAATTATCCTTCTGCCAAAGTGGATTTATTTAACTGGGGTATTGGAGATGAGGAATGGCTACAGTAGGGTTGGTTTGGGGATGAGCGGTGATAAGAGCTGGGGGTGTAGCTCAGTGATGGAACATTTGCCTAGCATTCATGAGACCCTGGGTTTGATCCCTAGCATTGCAGGAAAAAAATCTTTTTAATTAAAAATAAAGGAACGATTTAAAAAAAAGGAAATAAAATGGTCCAGGAGATTCAAGAAGATTCAACCCACTCCAAGGGAGATGTCAGTCAGGATTTGGTCATAGAAGCAGAACGACTAAGAGATAGATATACAATAAAGGATTTAGTTAGGGATTTGACCTTTTACAATTATGGGATTTGGTTATAAGTCTCTATAAGTTTCCATGTCTGGTATTAAGAGGCTGAAATCTTTGGCAGACAGCTGGAAAGGAAAAATGGAGATAAAGCGGTAGTTCTCAAGCAGGGCTGATTTTGCCCTTCAGGGGACATTTGGTAATGCGTGGAAACATTTTGGCTTGTTATAACTTGGTGGAGGGAACTGACATGTAGTGAGTACTCAGGCCACGTGGCTAAACATCCTACAATTGTATAGGACAATCTTCAAAATAAATAATTATCCAATCCAAATGTTAATAGTACTGAAAAATCTTGACGTAAACAGAGGGACGTCCTGGAATCTATGAGTGCAAACTGGAGCCTGTGACAATGGACTAAAACCAAAGCTTCTTACTGCTTCCAGCACAAGTGACGCAGGGGTCCTGCAGTAGATGCATATGCATTTTGTCACAGAGCTAACTAAGCACTTGGCTCAGGTTAGAGAAACCAAAGAAGGATCCAGGAGCAGTAGAAAAGCTGCAAACCCAATTGCTGCTCCCTACCAGTGAGGTGAGCCAGCAGACAGCAGCAAGGTATATGAGTTGCAGCAGCCTCTGCACCCACCAGCTCTAAATAAAGTCCCTCAGCTCTGCCCCCTGCACGTGGAGTCATTGCTTCCAAGTCCCATATAAAATGTCTCTTGTGGTCCACCTGAATCGTACAGGAAAGAAAATTCTGGGAAATACAGTTCTATTTAGTCACTTTATAAAGCCACCATAGGTTATACATGGAAGAGTTATGTACTATTCAGGATTCTCCAGAGAAACAGAATCAATATAAGTAATATGCTGAGAGAAAGAGAGAGATTATAAAGATTTGGCTTACATGATGATGGAGGCTGATAAGATCCAAAGATCTATAGTCAGTAGGTTGGAGACTCAGGAGAGCTGAAGGTATAGTTATAGACCTGAGAAACAAAAGAGCAAAAATCAAAAATAAATAAATAAGCCAAAGTTTCCATTTGAGTTGAAGGCAGCTCAAAGGCAGTCAGGCAGAAGAAAGGAAGAAGGTCTCTCTTTTCCTTTTTGTTCTATATCAGTGATTGGACAAGGCCCACCCGTATTAGGAAGGACTAAGCCTAACTTAGTCTATCCATTCAAATTTTAATACCATTCAGAAACATCCAGAATAATATTGACCAATTATCTGGGAACTCTGAAGACTTGTCAAATTGACCCATAAAATTAATCATAAGAAGTTGCTTAAAACATTTCTTACTATGCACCAATAACACCGTGGAGCTGGAATGAAATGCTCCCTCACTCTCTCTTTATCAGTCTTCTGTAGAACCTGGAGTTTGTTTTATTACATAATTCATTGATTTTTTTTCATATTGCCTTTCACTATAATCCAGCTGTTATCAAATCTGTTTTTATTCATTTTTTTCCTTCAGTTGCTAACAAAGGGATTGTTGGCACATACTAAGTGCTCAATCAATATTATTTAAATGAATGTAGGATTTTAATGTGGAACTAATTATAAATAATAACTCACTTTAGGTGAATTTGGTCTATAAAAAATTTTTGTTTTAGGAGTTATATTGTTCATTACACTTCTAAAAAGGATTCTAGTCTAGCTAAGCATAGTGGCTCACCCTGAAATCCCAGCTACCTGGGAAGGTGAGGCAGGAGGATTGCAAGTTTGAGGCGAACTTGGCAACTTAGCAAGATCCTGTTTCAAAAGAAAATATAAGGGGTGGGAAAGTAGCTCCGTAGTAGAGTGCTTTGCCTAGCATGTTTGAGGCCCTACAATTAAGCCCTAGAGAGGGAGAAGTGGGGAGAAAAATAGAAAGAAAGAGAGAAAGTAAGTAAGTAAGTAAGTGAGTGAGGGAAGCCATCCGTGAAATACATAAGGACCTTGTCTTGGCATGGTAGCCAGGGAGAGATAGACTCGGCATTGGAACCTTTCTGTGGCTCTCCCACAGCAATAGATCGCCCAATGCACAAGACCTTTCCCTGTTCTCTTCTAGGAAGGTCCCTCATAGTAGCTCCGGAGATGGGCATAACCTGTTAGGAACCAAACAGCCCACCTTTAACCTTCTTTTGGAAGGCATTTGATATCTCCTGATATAAATAAAGGCGTTTGATATCTCCCGATATAAATAAGGCAGGCATGGGCTCCATTTTGTCAGATGCTCGATCCATCTCATCAGCTTGATCCATCTCATCAGCTTGCCCATCCTGTCCCTGCCTTTGAAACTACTTTCTTGTTCTGTGGGGTTTTTTTTTTTTTTCTGTTTTATTTCTCTTAGCTTTTATCTTTCAGCCAGCCCATTCCACCAAGGGGAAACCCATTTCTATCGCCTGTGGGGGATGTGGGAAGAAAGAAAGAAAGAGGAAAGGGAGGAGGGAGGGAGAAAAGAGCGATAAAAAAAAGATTCTGGACTACCTGGACTGCCTACATCAACAACTTCATAGACCTTTCCTGGGATATTCCAGAAATAAACTGTTAGAATGCTTATTTTTAAAATAAAATACAAATTAGTTTTTTTTCTCTTACGGATATATAAAGTAAGGTAGAAATAAAATGTCAATAATATTAATATTTTAATTATAATTAATTCTAAAATCATTTCTCATCTTCAAAACATACTAATTAACCTAGCATGTGTAAGCCTTGAATTTAATTCCCAGTACTACAAAACACCAACCAACCAAAGCTAAACCATACCAATTAAGCAGCAAGACAGTAAATTCTAAAATTTCAATTTTTTTTTATAAGAAGAAACAAAAGAGTAGCAGACAACTCCTGATCACAACAGATATCACTATGTTTGACTGGAGTTAAAAAGGTCATGGAGGCAATAATCCCCAAAGGGGTGGGGAATCATTGCTTCCTTGCTTTTTTAAAAAATATTTTTAGCTGTAGTTAGACACAATACTTTTATTTTTATTTACTTATTTTTATGTGGTGCTGAGAATCAAACCCAGGGCGTCGCACATGATAGGCAAGCACTCTGCCACTGACCCACAACCCCAACCCTGCTTCCTTGCTTTCTATGAAAGGGTAAAATGAGACTGTTCTGACTTTCTATGGTCACCTAAAACAATACATTATTGTAAAGAGATTTTAAAAATATCATTTTATATCAGGATAAATAAAAGATGAAAATTTCAATTTCTGTAAACTCCATTTTTCTAGAATACTAACAATTTCCAAAGTTATTGGGCACCTTTAAATCAGAATGCTTTTTGCTACTTCTGAGCTTCTGGATGAGCTCAACCTAGGATTCACTAGATGGTATATTTGTAAAGGAATTACCACCATGGAAGAAATGTTATCAAATCTGATTTCAACAAGAGCCAGAAAAGTGGACAGAACAATATTGCAATCTCCATTCAAAGGGCATCCTAAGAAGTAATGGATATAACAGTTAAAAGTCCTAACTAAATTAGTTCAAATTAATATGAGATGCTGCTGATTTTATGGAAAGAGTTCAAGATTTGGAGAAGAAATCTTAGATTTAACAACTGTCTTTGCCATTTATGAGTTTCATGACCTTGAAGGAAGGAAGGGAGAGTGTTACAGACTGAATCTCCAAAAATTTGTGCATTGAAGCCCCAACTCTTAATATGATGGTATTTAGAGGACTTTGGGAGATGATGAGATTTGATGAAGTCATGAGGATGAGGCCCTCCTGATAGGGTTAGTGCCCTTATAATAGAGACATCAGGGAGCTGGCATACTGGTTTGCCCGCTCTTGTTCCCTCTCCCTTCCTGACATGTGAGAACAAGCAATATGGCCACCGTGTGCAACCTGGAAACAGCCCTTCCTATCCAAGGCTGCCATGAACATAAGCTGAGCACATAGGAGCTAAGCACCTACCCTTAGCCTTGAGGGATGGAGGTGTGGAAGCAGGTGGACCTCACCTTTTCTGGGCAAGGAATTATAGTTCTGGGAGTGGGCATCACCCAATGGGACTGGGCTATACCCCCTGAAACCTAATCCCTTGCCTCATTTTGATGGAACTTCATTTGGGTGTCTTTCCCCCCATAAAAAGGGTTTCAGGAGTGCTCTCTCCCTTTTGCCAGCCTCCCTTGCCTCCTTTGTGGCGGCTGGAGAAGAGGAGCCATCACTGAACCCCAAGAAAAAGGTATTTCCTCTGTCTCTGTCTCTATTTCGTGCCAGCCCAATTCACCTGGAGTGACCCTGACTGATTTAGTCACGTGTCACGGCACCTTACCAGAACCCCACCATGCTGATCTCTAAATTCAGCCTCAGAATGGTTAGAAATAAGTTTCTGTTGTTCAAGATACCCTGTATATAGCATTATTTGACATCCCAAACTGACTAAAACAGGGAGGCATTCAACTTCTTTGAGTTTCAGTTCCTCTTTTGTAAAATTGGGATAATTCTATCCAACTCATAGGATTATTGAGAGATTCCATGAAATAATATAGTACTTCAGAGATTCCATGAAATAATACAGTACTTCAAAAACTAGCATAAATGCAAGGCCTCATTCCATGACTACTTACATAGTAATTAATATCTGTAAAGCACTGTTTATAATATAGTTTTAACACTTTGACAACTAAGACAACTATAGTAAGTATACAAAGCAGTATGTCCATCTTGTGAGTGAGCAATTGGAAGCCACAACAAAAACAGGTCTTCTGACATATCAACAATATTCTCACTCTGTTCTTAACAGCAGTTCTATTCAGCTTCAATAAGATAACAGAAAGTTTTGTAATAAAGGCTGTCAGAAATACAGCCCCCCATGAAAATAAGAACTTTTCTTCCTTGCTATTTCCCACAGGTCCAAGTACTCTATCATCTCCTCCCATTCAATATTCACTTGATGGGGCAATAGTGCTTATTTCCTAGTAAATATAAAAAAGAAGCTGAGAGAAGATCCTTGAAGGCTATAATTGTTGCAAGAAATCTGGCATGTGGAACAGAATGAAAAAAAGAAAATATAAAGAGTGGCTATGGTTAATGAAGACTGGAGCAATAGCTTAGTGGTTGAGCACTTTCCTAGCATGCACCAGGCCCTAGTACTGAAGATAGATATAGAACGAGAAGGGGGTTGGTAATGATAGTGGTTCTAATCTCAGGTTTGCCATTTATGGATTGCATACCTTTGGACAAGTTAGCTTAAACTGAGCTTCTGTTTGTTCATCTGTATAATGATGTTAATAACAATTCCAGGGTCATAGGGCTACTATAAGAATTACAGGACAGCTCTTGTCACATAGTCTGTCTTTCTTTTTTTCTTCTTCTTTTTTTTTAATATGTTTGTGGTCCTGAGGATTAAATCCAGGGCTTTGGCTTTGTGCATGCTAGACAAGCACTGTACCACTGACCTACATCCCCAGACCTCACTCTTGAAATATAGTAAATGCTCAGTTTATGTGTCCTTCTGCAGAAGTAGACAGTTCCAAGAAAAAGAAGAGTGAAGAAAATGAGGTGTTACAACCCTTTCCTACTTCCTGAGGGAGAAGCAGTTGCCCTATAGCCCATTACCAACTTTTGGAACTTAGACATGCTGGTTAGGGATATGGGTAAAGAGATCACATAATTTATGACTTTTGGGTGTAAAGGGAGATGCTAAAAAGAATTCAAATTAGGTAATTGTGTGAAGTATTTGTTATTTGGTGTTATGATTGAGATATGAAGTATCCCCCAAAAGCTCATGTGTGAGAAAAAGTTTAGAGTTGAAATGATTGGGTTATGAGAGCTTTAACCTAACAAGTGTATAAATCCACTGATAGAGATTTAACTGGGTGGTAACTGTAGGCAGGTAGAGTGTGGCTGGAGGAGGTAGTTACTGGGGGTATGCCTTTGGGGTCTATATTTTGTCCCTGGTAAAGAGAGCTCTCTTTGCATCCTTGTAACTATGTCCTGAGCTTCTTTCCTCTTCCACACACTTTCACCCTGATGTCCTGTCTCTTCTTGGACCCAGAGTAATAGAGTTGGCTGTCTGTGGAATATGACCTCTGAAACTGTGAGTGCCAAATAAACTTTTCTTCCTCTAAAATTGTCTTGTCAGGTCTTTCAGTCACAGTGGTGAAAAAACTGACCAAAACATTTGGCTTTATTATATTAATAGTTTGAAATAGTTTGCCAGTACATCCAGTGGAAATTATTTTATTTTTGAAAATTGGTTTTAAATTGAACTGTTTGGGGTCAGGTGCTGGGAAGATTGATGAAGAAAGATTGTCAAGTTCAAGACCTGCCTCAGCAACTTAACAAGACCCTGTCTTCAAATAAAAAAATTAAAAAGGACTGGGATATAGCTCTCTGAGGCAGAGCACCTCTGGGTTTAATCTCTAATACTACAAAAAAAGACAATAATAATGATAATTAAATAAATAAATAAATAAAAATAGGAGCTTGAAAAAAAAAAAGAAAGAGAAAGCTCTCCATCCAAAGAGTTAACATCCTTTCCCTGGCTAATTCTTACTACCCCTCAAATCTCAGTTTACTCATCTTCCCCTGACCTGGACACCACACTTTACCTTCCTCCTGAGCCCTTTGTCAAGGCTTCTATTCTGTCCCAGTAATGTTCTTTTGGCTAGGTTCCATGAGGTCAGGGACCACGTCTGTCTTTTTCACAACCAAACCCAGCCCAGTGCCCAACATTTAGTAAGTACTCAGTAAATAACAAATGAATGAACAACCTGTTTTAAAATGGAACACAGTCAGATTCAATCTCTAAGAACTCAGTACAATCCCATGAAATCTGACTTTAAGCAGGGTTTCTTGTTTTTTTCTTTTCCACCAAATTGTGACTTCAAATGGAGAAATTTGAAAGACCGCCTACCACGGTTTGACTGGGTCCCCCAAAGTTCATGAGTTGGAAACTTAATCCCTAATGCCACAGTGTTGAGAGATAGGACCTTTTAGAGGTGACTAGAGCTTGAGGGCATTCTGTTCTTGTGAATGGATTAATGCTGCTATTTCAGGAGTGCATTAATAATCTGGAGGGTTGGTTTATTATAAAAGTTCAGGCTGCCTCTTGCTCTCTTGCCATGTAATGCTTTCTGCCATATTATGATGTAGCAAGAAGACCCTACTAGATGTGGCCCCTCCATCTTGGACTTCCTAACCCCTCAGAACCATGAGTCAAATAACCTTCTATTATTTATAAATGCCCAGTCTGTGGCATTCTGTAATAGCAGAACAAAACAGTCTAACACCTATCTTGGCTCTATGACCAAAATTAGCATCACCAATAATGATACATATTAACATCATGTATCCATAAATAGGTTGCACTAAGAAGATCACATCATGGCTTTGGGGATATTCTTGCCAAAGCACCATAACCTCAATCTAATGTTGAGGGGAAAAAATAAGAACAGGCAAACCCATATTCAGGGTTCTCCTATTCGTTCTACAAAATAACTGGCTGTAGGAAACTCAGGAGAAATAATCAATAATCAATGCAACATGGGGTCCTGGATTGGATCCTAGACCAGTAAAAAGGATATTAGTGGGAAGACTGGTATAATTTGAATATTGTCTAGATTTTTAAATAATATTTTACCAGTGCTGATTTGCTGATTTTGATCATGGTACTATGGTTATGTAACATTTCATCAGGGGAAACTGGGTGAAGGGTAAATGGGAATTCTCTATACTATTCTATAACTTTTTCAAAGTCTAAATTTATTTTTTAAATAAAAAGTTAAATATTTCCCCTAGTTATTTGTTCGAAAGCCAAAAAAATACTCTTAAACCAGCCACCTTAAACCTGTTATCTGCAATGTTTTCTGGCTATTACTTATTTTATCAAGCCCAAACTTCCCACTGCTCCAGCCTGGTCACCCATAAGAACACATCCTATTCACCCCCTGAGGTAGGCTTTCTGGAATTATCACATAGGGCCTCAGCATTCTCCTCTTCTGTCTTTACATTTGCCAGGAATCCCAGTACCAATGTTTTCCCCTCTACCATTTCTAATAAAGTCTCAATTCCGCTCCACCTGTAACATACCTGGCTCAAAGGTCACCTTCAGAAGGCCTTCTAGAATTTGCCCTTCCCAGGGCTGATGATTCCTTCTGCTCTTATGTTCTGATGTGTGAATAAATATGGGCTCCTAAGCATGACTTTGTTATAATGCTGTTAAGGCTTCCTTTGGAGTCATGCTGTGATGCCCAGATAATTTCTCAGGGAATCTTCTAATGCTTGTGATCCCAAAGTCTCTTCTGGGCCTAAAATTATATGTCACATTCAAGTCTGTAATAAGTTGTTTGTAAATAAGGATCATGAAGGCAAGAGATGCTAAATGACTTTCACAAGCCCCTATGCATGTTAGTGATAGGGGCCAGACCAGACAGTCTCCTGAGTGACTGTGTGATGCTAAGCACATGTCTCAGGGTGTATTTGGGGGATGAGGTGGTCCTGGCCAGGTCCAGATCATGCAGGTTGTTGTAGGTCAGAACAAAGCATTTTTTTGTTTGTTTGTTTGTTTTTGTAGATGGACACAATGTCTTTATTTTATTTATTTATTTATTTATTTATTTATTTTTATGTGATGCTAAGGATTGAATCTCTTGCATGAGGGTCTTGCAAGAGCTCTGTCACTGAGCTACAACCCCAGCCCCAGCGTTTGGTCTTTAGCCTTTATGTTAGTCAACTTTTCATTGCTATGACCAAAATACCAACAAGAACAATTTAGAGGAGGGAAAGTTTATTTTGGGTTCATAGTTCCAGAGGGGTTCCTTCAGTCTCCATGGTTGGCTGACTCCATTGCTTTAGTCTGGAGGTGTGAAGCAGAATATCAGTGCCAAAGGGCACAGAGGAGGAAAGCTTCTCTGTTCCTGGCAGCCAGGATGGATGGACTGAGGCAGGGAGGAAATATAAACCCCCCAGCCACACCCCATCTGCCTACAGGTCACCACACTGCTGTAGTCCTTTCAAAGTACTAATCCATTAAATGGATTAATTTGCTGATTATATCACTGTTAGGTTGGTTTGAGGTGGCTAAGGGAACAAAGCACCAGGCTACCCACCAGTGGGAAAGAACAACCAATCAGGTGCCAACAAACAAGCAGTGATGGTGCCTCCTAACCTTCTGTCAATCAGTGGGGTCTCCTGACCAATCCTGGAAGGCC
Source organism: Marmota monax (assembly GCF_021218885.2). Taxonomy (NCBI): domain Eukaryota; kingdom Metazoa; phylum Chordata; class Mammalia; order Rodentia; family Sciuridae; genus Marmota; species Marmota monax. Next base: position 14,998,752 of record NW_026693008.1, on the reverse strand, counting down.
ATAGATCTCAGCAAGATCCCCTGACCAACCCCAGGAGGACAAGGAACTCTAAAAACCTCCCTTTCCTGTCCCAAGCCCTCCCTTCCTGCCCTAAACTCAATAAAATTCCAATCCAGCTGAGCCTGGACATGATTCCTCCAGACCCACTCTGTTGGACTGGAGGGTCTCGCCCAGGAGCGAATTTCAATAAAGCCTTGTTCAGCTGGTTTTAATCTGCCTCCTTTTGATCACCGGCGCCTGACCTTACAATCACAGCCTCCATCATCTAACGATTTCAACTCCGAATTCCTATATTGTCTCACATGAACTTCTGGGGCCACCTTACATCCAAACTATAACATCTTTACAACAATGAGGCTGGGTCAGCTTTGATCAGATCATTCTCTTACTCAAAAAGGTTCAATGGCTCCCACTGCCTACAAAATAAATCTTAAAATCCTTAGTATGGCATTCAAACAACCCCTCCCCAATCTGTCTTCTTGTTGTTTTGGTTTAGTTTTTTGCAGGGGGTGGTGTTTGTTTGGTTTTTGTGGTGCTGGGGATTGAACCCAGGCCCTTGCTTATGCCAGGCAAGTACTCCACCACTAAGCTACATTCCCTAGCGCACTGTCTGCTGTGGTGCTATTGATGCTCCATAGATCCTCTGAGTCAGATTAAGGATAGACTTTACCTGAGTTCCCATCCTTCTCAGGTTTCTTTCCTGCCTTATCTTGTTCTTGTTCTGTGAGTCCATGCAAAGTCCAAGGACCATGTCACACACCTGAGTCCCACACAAGAGGATTTATTATGGGTAACAGGAGACATACCAACAAGGCTGTCCCTCCGAGGACAGCAGCAGCCTGTCACACTCTCAGAACAGCTTTATAGCCCACAAGAGGAATCTCATAAACTGTTTAGGAGTTTAAGCTGGGTGGGATTGATTGTAAACTGTTTAAGCTGGGGTGAGGTTGACAGCAGGCACACACTCTTATGGGAAGTTAAGCAGCTTTGCCTCAGAATCAAAACTTTGGAACCTCCAGATAAAATGGCTCCTGACCTAAAATGGTGAATCTGATGCCAATACTTCCCTTATAGACTCTTCTTGGAGTACATGACATTCCTTAAGTAACCACTTTCACAAAAGTTTCCATTCTATATTCTACTTCTAGGGAATCTATGAGCCTGGCAATATCTGGATAAAGATGGGCTCTAACAGTTACTAAATGTCAACAATGGCCGTGCACAATGTAGATATTTTATATGCATGGTATATTTAATCTCTGAAATAATCGTGTGCAGTAAGAACTACAATTATTCCTATTTTTCAGAAAAGGTTATGGCAGCTTAGAGTTGAACAGCAGAGTCATGCACTGAATTCACATCTGTTCTTTCTACCACACCCAGATGATATGCTAGGATAACCTCTGTTATCAGAGGAATTTAACAAATGTTTGTGGAGCAAATGAGCAAGCCCCAGTTCTGCCATATCAACACTCTCTACATAGCTCAAAGTTGGCTATTGCTTTGTCCAACTTAAAAAAAAAAGAAAAGAAATTAAAGCCAATATTGTTGTTCTTCAAATAATTACAATCTCTGGTAAATAAAATGCGCTAATCTGACCAAAGCAGCATGAACTAGAGTCAGAAGGGAACAGTATTTTACCACACTAAGTCATGATCATCTTTTATAAGTGACCCCATCTGTTTTTCTTTTTCTGTACACATATTAAACTAAGATATTCAGCCTCCAGCAGCATTTTATAATTTGTTTGTTCATGTCTTTATCTCCTACCTTTTCAAAATGCCGGATGGCCTTCATTGCAAGGGGAGGAAAGGATTTTAAAAAGTAGACAGATAAAACAAAAGACCATCTTTTTTTCCAAAAAACTCTCTCAGTGTGGAGAAAGCAACTTTCTCTGATAGCAGACATGGAATATTTAAAAATGTTCACATATGCCAAGCCTTCCTCTATGAGGGCTGGCTCTTATCATCATAACACTTACTTAAAGTATAGTAATGACATGGGAGAAAGAGTTGCTTTTTCACACTTTAAATTTAAAAAAGGAGTGTTTTCTAAATCTGGATTGTGGTTGATGGTTGCACAACTCTATAAATTTAAATAATAAAAAAAATCACTGAATTGTACATTTACAGTGTGTGAATTTCATGGTAAGGAGATCTTATGTCAATAAAGCTATAGAAAAATGGTAATCAGGAAGGGTTGGGGGAAGGAAGAATAGGTGAAACAAGTTTAACAGTACTTGGTAATTGTTGAAGTTAGATAATGGCCATGGGAAATGGAGTTCATTATACTATAACTTCACTTTGTGTATGTTAGAAACTTTTCATGATAAAATGCTTTTAAAAAGAAATGGAGGGGCTGGGATCCTGGCTCAGCGATAGAGTGCTCATCTAGCAAGGGCAGGACCCAGGTTCGATCCTCAGCACCACATAAAAATAAAGGCATTGTGTTGTGTCCATCTACACCTAAAGAATAAATATTTTAAAAAAAAGAAATGGAATAGAACAAGAAAGGTTGTGGTTTGGGTCCTCACCATTGACTCTTGCAAAGCAAGTGATATTTTGCCACTGTTCTTTATTATGAACAATTATGGCAATAATTACAATATAATGATTATAGCTGCCATGGATGAAGTTCTTACTATGTGCCAGGCATTGTGTTAAGTAAGGGCTTTGCAAGGGTCATGTTTTTTTAGTAGCTCTATGAGGTAGGGAATGTTTTTACTCACATTTCACAGATGATGAAGCTGTGGTTCAAAAAGCATAAGAAAGTTGCATGAGGTGACCTGATACGTGAAACCAGGTGGTAAGTGCTATACCAGAGAAAGAGAATCAGTAGGTACTTTGTAAGTACAGGGGTAGATGGCAGTTAACTTCTGGCCACGGTGGTAGAAATGGAAGCAGGGGATTTTAGAAAGATTTTAAAAACAGACAGAAAGTCAAGCTGGGTCTTAAAATGAGTAAAAATTCATCTAGAAAGCCAGTGAAGAGGGAGTGAAGGGTTATTTCAATCAAAGACAGAACACCAAGAAGGATGGCATAGGTATTAGAATATTCACAGTGTGTTAGGGAAACCACAGGGTATAAGAGGTGGGGAGAGGCTGAAACCAGGGATGGAATAGATAGGAGGGACAGGCAGGGATCAGGAGCGCAGCAGGGTTTGAGGAGACTCTCAAACCAAATGGGCCAGACCTGCATAAAACCTAAGGTAACCCTCTGTGACCTCTACCTTTCTTCTGTTTGGAGAGGTCCTGATATATCTCCCACACAAGGGGTGTCTAAGAATGATGGAGCAAGAATGAGAACTGGTCAACAGGCTACTCAATAACACTGCCTGGCACAAAGAGCCAGAAGTAAACACCCAGCTGTAACAGAACAAAAACACGGGTATTTTGTCAAGTAAACAGCCTCATTTCACCTCACCTGAACTCACATTACATATTTCATTTTGTCCTGCTCACCAGAAATTGATCCAAGAATGTAGGAATTTACTGATAAGACATTTCAGTTGGAAAGAAAGCTGAACTGCGCAGTCTTTCCTCCTCCTTTATCATAATTAAAAAAAACAAAAACAAAAACAAAAAACCCCACAAAGGCCCTTTCTTAAGGAAAACTCAACCTAGGTATGAATTCATGCCCAAAGGCTTTAGAAAAGTGTTCCCGGTCAGAGTTTCTGCATAAGCTTCAAAAATCATTATCCTCACTCAGATTCTGGAATTCAAATATTGTTTAAGCAGAAAGTTTTACATTCCTAGAGTCTCATCTCCTTGAGTTATACAAAGAACTAACAGCTTACATTGGAGATTCTCATAAAGTACCTAATGTATTTATTTTTACATGGGTTTGAAGAAAGAGACTAGAAAATAAGGAATATATTCAATCTGTGTACAGTGGGAGTGGAAGGTTATTTCACTCAAAGGCAGAATATCAAGAAGGGTAGGGAAGGGAAGAGAAGAACCATTATTAATGAAGAGCCATTATTATTATGAAGAACCATTATTAATACTGCTAAATAAACCATTTGGCCCTGCACATTCATAATGAATTACACTCACCTAGTGACCTGGTTCTAAACTCTTTATTCCCTTGTGTGAGGGTGACAGTAAATGAACTCTCCTAATTAGCTCTGGTGCTTTGTCTGAGAGATTTAGAATAATTAGAGGAAGCAAAATCTGCTTTGTGAGTTCCAAGCAGACCACAGGAAGACACTTCTCTTTCCAATGCTGCTGCACTAAAAAATTTGTAGGAAAAAAGGTGGGGCTGACGCATCCACATTTACAGAATGCCTGGCATGGCACCCTCCCAGCACAGAGAATGTGCTGGAGGCCCCTTTCAGCCGATCTCCCTATGCCAAAATCTTCCCAAAGTATAACAGGATCACTAGCCCTTTTGGTGCAGGAGTGAGGTTTCATCCTCAGGCATTAACAATTGTCCTCAACTAAATGACCATGAGGTGAAAACAGGAAGTTCTCACTCCCCTCACCCTTTACTGTTCAAATAATTACTATGGACTCCAAAATACTCTGTGGATCATTAATCAGTTATGAACACTGGACTTTTTCCTTGCCCTGAGGTGAAATGCCCAGTGGGATTCAAGCAGAAATTCCAGAAAAGGAAGCTCATAAGACTCCCTTTTATAACAGCCACTAGATTTCAGATCCTTACACCACAGGCAACTATTTCTAAGGGGGCATGTTCTAGATAGCATCTTAGGAGTTGTATGAGCCACTCAATCTACAGGACCACTTTTTGCCAACAGCTGCTCAGTAATGATGCAGATTAGATGGCTATTTATTGGGACAGAGCATAGACATTCTCCTCCTTAGAAAAAGTGGCCCCTGAAACTTGGCAGATTCTTTGACAAGTGACTATATAAAAAGCCATTTTATAAACAGAACAGTAACAACAACAAAATCCAGCCCTAGTTCTGATAAAGAGAAAACCATTTTAACTAGAATCATAGAATTTGGAAATTTCTAAAGCACTTTAGGGAGTATCTCATCTAAGTGTGCCATATTACAGATAAGGAAACTGAGGCTCAGCAAAGCCACATGATTTACTTAAGGCCTTTCAACTAATTAGTGTCCCCCTATAACTAAAACAGAAATCTCTGGGTCCTAGTCCAGGCCTTTTGGGGTTCAAGATAATATCCTGATAAGAACCAGAGTCACAGGGTTAACACAACTCATTTTCCAGAGTAATTTTCATGAAGTAATAATTAAACATTTTTACACTAAGACATACATCTTATTAAATTAAAACAAATGCATGACCACACCCAATTTCAAAGGGGACAGAGGCATACAATCCTATTGTGTAACTGGAAGGAAGAGAACTCAAATATTGAATGGTCCTGATGTCTACTCTCTAGTCCAGCTGTTGTGCAATAGAACTATACTGAGAGCCCCAAATATAATTTCTGATTCACTCTTATGACCAGTGAAATAGCAAACAAGAAGCCCAGTGGGATGTGAGCAGAAATTCCAGAAAAGGAAGCTCTTCAAGGAAATTTCATACCTGTGGTAGTGTTTAGGGTCATGTTCCCAAGCCATAAACACTAGGGCTATACTATCAATATGATAGCCACCAACCACACGGAACACTTGAAATGTGGCTAGTACAAGTTGAAATATGCTATAGGTATAAAATTTACAGCAGATTTAAGGACTTAATACAAAAGAATAAAGTATCTCAATAATTTTATGGTTACATGTTGAAATATTTTGGATAAATAGGTTTAAATAAAATGATTTATTAAAATTATTTTCACCTGTCTTGTTTGCTATTGCCCTTCTAGCACTATTCCCAAAAGACCTAAAAAGAGCATACTACAGGGACACAGCCACATCAATTTTTATAGCAGCACAATTCACAATAGCTAGACTGTGAAATCCAACCTAGATGCCCTTCAATAGATGAATGGATTAAAAAAAACATGGCATATATACACAATCGAATATTACTCAGCACTAAAAAATAACAAAATCATGGCATTTGCAGGGAAATGGATGGCATTAGAGCAGATTATGCTAAGTGAAGTCAGCCAATCCCTAAAAAAAAAAATGCTGAATGTCTTCTTTGATATAAGGGGGGCAACTCAAAACAGAACAGGGAGGAAAAGCATGAGAAGAAGATTACCATCAAACAGGGACAAGAGGTGGGAGGGAATGGAAGAGAGAAGGGGAATTGCACGTAAGATGGAAGGAGACCGGCATTGTTATACAAAAATACATATAAGAGGATGTGAAGCGAAGGGGAGAAAAAAAAAGAGAGAGAGAAAGAGAAATGAGTTATGGTAGATGGGGTAGAGGGAGGAGAGGGGAGAGGAGGGAAGGGAGGGAAGGGGAGGGGGGATAGGAAAGGGATACGAAGGGCAACAGAATACAACAGACACTAGTATGGCAGTATGTATAAACGTGGAGGTATAACCAATGTGATCCTGCAATCTGTACACATGGGAATAATAAGAATTCATACCCCATTTGAAACAAATGTATGATATATGATATGTCAAGATCAATGTAATGTTTTGAGCAACTAAATTTCTAATGTTTAAAAAAAACAAATTCATATTACACATACAGACCACAATTTTTCATATCTCTGATCGTACACGAAGTAGTCACACACCATTCACATCTTTATACATGGTAATGATGTCATCTCATTCCATCGTCTTTCCTACTCCCATGTCCCCTCCCTCCTCATCCCTCCCCTTTGCTCTATCTAGAATTTGTCTAATCCTCCCATGCTCCCCCCACCCCATTATTTTACATTTTAAAATAAACCATGCTTTACCAACATTTTTATGGGAAATTATATTTTGTGACTTTGTAAAAATCATGAGCCTGCCTAATATTAGAAATAATGTTGCTTATCAAGGACACTATATAGTACATTCCTAAATTTTATCTTTACTACATTAGAACGTGAACAAAAATCACATTTTAAAAAAAAATTGAAGAACAGTATTATTAGTGTTACTTTGCTGTTTTGTTTTGGGACTACTGAAGTAGGCTTCTCCAAAATTTAACTGTTGCCCCCTGAATAGCTTACTTCCTTCACTTTTTAGAAAACAGTATGGGAATTTACATTTTTACTTTGAAGCACTTATTGCTTGCTTGAGGTAAACACTGTTTATGAATTATTAAGACTCTGATTCTTGAGATTCTTTAGGTCTGGGAATGTAGCTCAGTGGCAGAGCATTTGCCTCATATGCAAGGTCCTGGGTTTGATTCCCAGCACTGCCAAAAATAAAAGAAAAATGACTGTTTGCTTTAAAACTTTCTTCTTTCAATCTTGGAATAAGTTTATAAATATTTTTATATGCAAAAGTAAATATCATTATAAGCTGATTTTTATAGAGATATAACGTACCACTTTTTTTGGTAAAAAGGATTGAACCCAGGAGTGTTTAACCACTGAGCTGTATATATTCCCAACCCCTTTTCTTTTTTTTTTTAATTTTGAGACAGGGTCTTGCTAAGTCTCTTAGGGCCTGGCTACATTGCCGAGGCTGACCCTGAAATTGTGATCCTCCTGCCTTGTTCTCCCAAATTGCTGGGATTACAGGTGCGTGCCACCATGCCTGGCTGTGCCACAACTTTTTTTTTCCCCGTCTCTAAAATATTTTATTATCTATATATATGCGAACATTCCAAATCCAAAGCCATCCAAAATCTAAAGCACTTTTGGTCCCAAACATGTCACATGGAAGACACTCAACTTCTACATACATGTTTCTATAACACACACATGTAAATTGATATTTTAACATAATTTTCTCATGGGCCATGACAATCTTTTTTTTTTATTGGTTGTTCAAAACATTACAAAGCTCATGACATCTCATCTTTCATACATTTGACTCAAGTGGGTTATAAACTCCCATTTTTACCCCAAATACAAATTGCAGAATCACATCGGTTACACATTCACATTTTTCAATAATGGCATATTAGTGACTGTTGTATTCTGCTACCTTTCCTATCCCCTACTATCTCCCCTCCCCTCCCCTCCCATCTTCCCTCTCTACCTCATCTGCTGTTGTTTAATTCTCTCCCTTGTTCCCCCCCCCCTTTCCCCTCACAGCCTCTTATATGTAATTTTGTGTAACATTGAGGGTCTCCTACCATTTCCATATGATTTCCCTTCTCTCTCCCTTTCTCTCCCCCCACTCGTCTCTGTTTAATGTTAATCTTTTCCTCATGCTCTTCCTCCCTGTTCTGTTCTTAGTTGCTCTCTTTATATCAAGAAAGACATTTGGCATTTGTTTTTTAAGGACTGGCTAGCTTCGCTTAGCATAATCTGCTCTAATGCCATCCATTTCCCTGCAAATTCCATGATTTTGTCATTTTTTAGTGCTGCGTAATACTCCATTGTATATAAATGCCACATTTTTTTTATCCATTCATCTATTGAAGGGCATCTAGGTTGGTTCCACAGTCTAGCTATTGTGAATTGTGCTGCTATGATCATTGATGTGGCAGTATCCCTATAGTACGCTCTTTTAAGATCCTCAGGGAATAGTCCAAGAAGGGCGATAGCTTGGTCAAATGGTGGATCCATTCCCAGCTTTCCCAGGAATCTCCATACTGCTTTCCAAATTGGCTGCACCAATTTGCAGTCCCACCAGCAATGTACAAGTGTACCCTTTTCCCCACATCCTCGCCAGCACTTACTGTTGTTTGACTTCATAATGGCTGCCAATCTTACTGGAGTAAGATGGTATCTTAGGGTGGTTTTGATTTGCATTTCTCTGACTGCTAGAGATGGTGAGCATTTTTTCATGTACTTGTTGATTGATTGTATGCCCTCCTCTGAGAAGTTTCTGTTCAGGTCCTTGGCCCATTTGTTGATTGGGTTATTTGTTATCTTATTGTTTGATTTTTTGAGTTCTTTGTATATTCTGGATATTAGGGCTCTATCTGAAGTGTGAGGGGTAAAAATTTGTTCCCAGGATGTAGGCTCTCTATTTACCTCTCTTATTGTTTCTTTTGCTGAGAAAAAACTTTTTAGTTTCAGTAAGTCCCATTTGTTTATTCTTGTTATTAACTCTTGGGCTATGGGTGTCCTATTAAGGAATTTGGAGCCCGACCCCACAGTATGTAGATCGTAGCCAACTTTTTCTTCTATCAGACGGCGTGTCTCTGATTTGATATCTAGCTCCTTGATCCATTTTGAGTTAACTTTTGTGCATGGCGAGAGAAAGGGATTCAGTTTCATTTTGTTGCATATGGATTTCCAGTTTTCCCAGCACCATTTGTTGAAGATGCTATCCTTCCTCCATTGCATGCTTTTAGCCCCTTTATCAAATATAAGAAAGTTGTAATTTTGTCGATTGGTCTCTGTGTCCTCTATTCTGTACCATTGGTCCACCCGCCTGTTTTGGTACCAGTACCATGCTGTTTTTGTTACTATTGCTCTGTAGTACAGTTTGAAATCTGATATCGCTATACCTCCAGATTCACACTTCCTGCTTAGAATTGCTTTTGCTATTCTGGGTCTTTTGTTTTTCCATATGAATTTCATGATTGCTTTATCTATTTCTATAAGAAATGACATTGGGATTTTGATTGGCATCGTATTAAACCTGTAGAGAACTTTGGGTAATATCGCCATTTTGATGATGTTAGTTCTGCCTATCCATGAACAGGGTACATTTTTCCATCTTCTAAGATCTTCTTCTATCTCTCTCTTTCGGGTTCTGTAGTTTTCATTGTATAAATCTTTCACCTCTTTTGTTAGATTGATTCCCAAGTATCTTATTTCTTTGAGGATATTGTGAATGGAGTGGTTTTCCTCATTTCCATTTCAGAAGTTTTGTTGCTGATATACAGGAATGCCTTTGATTTATGTGTGTTGATTTTATATCCTGCCACTTTGCTGAATTCATTTATTAACTCTAGCAGTTTCTTTGTAGACCCATTTGGGTCTGTTAAATATATTATCATGTCATCCGCAAAAAGTGATAATTTAAGTTTTTCTTTTCCTATTTTTATGCCTTTAATTTCTTTTGTCTGTCTAATTGCTCTGGCTAGTATTTCAAGAACTAAATTGAATAGAAGTGGTGAGAGAGGGCATCCCTGTCTTGTTCCAGGTTTTAGAGGGAATGCCTTCAATTTTTATCCATTCAGAATGATGCTAGCCTGAGGTTTAGCATATATAGCTTTTACAATGTTGAGGTAAGTTCCTGTTATCCCTAGTTTTTCTAGTGTTTTGAACATAAAGGGATGCTGAACTTTGTCGAATGCTTTTTCTGCATCTATCGAGATGATCATATGGTTCTTATCTTTAAGTCTATTGATGTGGTGAATAGCATTTATTGATTTCCGTATATTGAACCAGCCTTGCATCCCAGGGATGAATCCTACTTGATCATGGTGCACAATTTTTTTGATATCCTTTTGTATTCGATTCGCCAGGATTTTATTGAGAATTTTTGCATCCAAGTTCATTAGAGATATTAGTCTGTAGTTTTCTTTCTTTGAAGTGTCTTTGTCTGGTTTCAGGATCAGGGTGATGTTGGCCTCATAGAATGAATTTGGAAGAGCTCCTTCTTTTTCAATTTCTTGAAATAGCTTGTAAAGTATTGGTATTAATTCTTCTTTGAAGGTTTTGTAAAACTGTGCTGTATACCCATCCGGTCCAGGGCTTTTCTTGGTTGGTAGTCTTTTGATGGCTTCTTCTATTTCTTCCTTTGTTATTGGTCTGTTTAAATTGTGTGTGTCTTCCTGACTCAATCTGGGCAGATCATATGACTTAAGAAATTTATCGATATCTTCATTATCTTCTATTTTATTGGAATATAGGGTTTCAAAATACTTTCTAATTATCTTCTGTATTTCTGTAGTGTCTGTTGTGATATTGCCTTTTTCATCCCGTATGTTAGTAATTTGAGTTCTCTCTCTTCTTCTCTTCATTATCATGGCTAAGGGCCTGTCGATCTTATTTATTTTTTCAAAGAATCAACTTTTAGTTTTATCAATTTTTTCAATGTTTTTTTTTTGTTTCAATTTCGTTGATTTCTGCTCTGATTTTAATTATTTCTTGTCTTCTACTACATTTGCTGTTGTTTTGCTCTTCCTTTTCTAGGGTTTTGAGGTGTAGTGTGAGTTCATTTATTTGTTGGTTTTTTCTTTTTTTGAGGAAAGAACTCCAGGAAATGATTTTCCCTCTTAAAACTGCTTTCATTGTGTCCCATAGATTCCGGTATGTTGTGTCTGTATTGTCATTTATCTCTAAGAATTTTTTTATCTCCTCCTTTATGTCTTCTGTAACCCATTTATCATTCAGTAACATACTGTTCATTTTCCATGTGATGTAGGATTTTTCCTTCCTTCTTTTATCATTGATTTCCAGTTTCATTCCATTATGATCAGATATGGTGCATGGTATTATCTCCACACCTTTATATTTACTAAGAGTTGCCCTATGGCATAATATATGGTCTATCTTTGAGTAGGATCCATGTGCTGCTGAGAAGAACGTGTATCCACTTGATGATGGTTGATATATTCTATATATGTCAGTTAAGTCTAGGTTATTGATTGTGCTATTGAGTTCTATAGTTTCCTTATTCAGCTTTTGTCTAGAGGATCTGTCTAATGGCGAGAGCAGTGTGTTTAAGTCACCCATAATTATTTTGTTGTGGTCTATTTGACTCTTGAACTTGAGGAGAGTTTGTTTTATGAACGTTGCAGCACCATTGTTTCGTGTATACAAATTGATAATTGTTATGTCTTGTTGGTGGATGGTTCCTTTTAACAGTATATAGTGTCCTTCTTTATCCCTTTTGATTAACTTAGGTTTGAAGTTGATTTTATTCGATATGAGTACGGCCACTCCTGCTTGCTTCCGAGGGCCATGTGAGTGGTATGATTTTTCCCAACCTTTCATCTTCAGCCTGTGTATGTCTTTTCCTATCATATGAGTCTCCTGAAGGCAGCATATTGTTGGATTTGTTTTTTTGATCCAGGTTACTAGCCTATGTCTCTTGATTGGTGAGTTTAGGCCATTAACATTTAAGGTTACAATTGAAATATGGTTTGTACTTCCAGTCATGCTTATTTATTTATTTATTTTAGTTTGGCTAGTTTTTACTCTTTGGTTATTTTCCTCCCCCTTTACTGAGATACCTCCTGCTGTTAGTTTTGGGCGCTATTTTTCAATTCCTCTTCTTGTAGTATTTTGCTCAAAATGCTTTGCAGTGCTGGTTTCCTGGCTGCGAATTCTTTTAGCTTTTGTTTATCATGAAATATTTTAATTTCATTGTCAAATCTGAAGCTTAATTTTGCTGGATACAGTATTCTTGGTTGGAATCCATTATTTTTCAGCGTTTGAAATACATTGTTCCAGGATCTTCTCACTTTCAAAGTCTGTGATGAAAAATCAGTCGTCAACCTAATTGGTTTACCCCTGAATGTAATCTGCCTCTTTTCTCTCATAGCTTTTAATATTCTCTCCTTGTTCTGTATGTTGGCTATCTTCATAATTATATGTCTTGGAGTTGGTCTATTACGGTTTTAAATGTTTGGGGTCCTGTAGGCTTCCAGGATTTGGCAATCCAATCCATCTTTCATCTCTGGGAAGTTTTCTAGAATTATTTCATTTAATAGGTTGTCCATTCCTTTGGTTTGAACCTCTATGCCTTCTTCTATCCCGATGACTCTCAAATTTGGTTTTTTTTATGACATCCCATATCTCTTGAATAGATTGCTCCTGAGATTTAAGCATCTTTTCTGTGTTGACTATATTCTTTTCAAGTTGATAAACTTTGTCTTCATTATCTGATGTTCTGAATTCTACTTGATCTAGTCTATTTGTAATATTCTCGTTTGAGTTTTTAATTTGGTTTATAGTTTCCTGCATTTCTAGGATTACTGTTTGATTTTTTTTAAGGTCTCTATCTCCTGGTAAAGCTCGTTCTTTGCCATTTGAATTTGTTTGTTTAATTCGTTTTCAAAATATACTTTCATTGCTTGGACTTGCTGTCTCATGTCTTCTCTAATATTCCGTTCCATCTGAGTTAGGTATGCCTTGAGTTCTTTCCCTATCCATGTTTCTGATGCTTCTAGGTCCTCCTGTAGATTTAAGTTGTCCTGCATTGTTTGTAATCCTTTTTTCCCTTGTTTTTTCATGTTGTTCACATTACTTTCCAGCTCTGTTTGATTGCTGTGTTTCTGCTCTCTCCTATAAATTTGTTTTGGTTTTGTATATCTCTGTTGTCTCTCCTTTGTGGTGGTAGACTATGCCTGCTAAAGTGGATTCCGCTAGGAAGGAGTTCCGATGGCCGAACTCCGGTGACGTCACCTCTCTGCTATGGCGGGCCCCAGGCTCCTTGCCGGGGTGTCCGAAGGGAGGGGTGGGACTGGTCTGTCTCTGGTTGGTTTCAGCTCCCAGTTAGCTACTTCATGAAGGCCTGTCTATAGACCTCTTCCTAGAGTCTCTGCGCCGTACCTGCTGGGCCGCACCTTGGGGTCTAGCTGCGCAGTCGCCAGCAGGCGGGTGGTCTCTAGCCGCCCAGTCGCGGGGGCCCTGGGTGGTCGCCTGCCGGCAGGCGGTCTCTAACTGCCCAGTCGCGCGGGCAGCGGGCGGTTGGTCGCTGGCGGGCGGGCGGTCTCTAGCCGCCCAGTTGCACGGGCAGCGGGCGGGTGGTCGCCGGCAGGCAGGCGGTCTCCAGCCGCCCAGTCGCGCGAGAAGCGGGCAGGCTGTCGCCGGCGGCTGATCTCTAGCCACCCAGTCACGCAGGCAGCGGGCGGGCAATTGGTCACCTGCGGGTGGGTGGACTCCAGCCGCCCAGTCGCGCGGGCAGCGGGCGGGCTGTGCCACAACTTTTAAAAGTGGTTTTTAGCTTATTCACAAGTCAATGCAAACATCAACACTAACTTTCAAATATTTTTATCATCTTCAAAAGCAGGCCCATTCCCATAAGCAGTCATACCCCACTTCTTTCTCCTCCAGCTCTTGGCAACTGACAATCTACTTTCTGTATCAATGGATTTGCCTTTTCTGGACATTTCTTATAAATGTAATTATGCAATGAGTCCTTCTGCATCTTTTACTTTGGTCAGCATAATGATTCCAAGGCTTAACCATGATACAGTATAAGTCAATGCTGTTTCTTTTTATTGCTGAGTAATATTCCATTGTATGAATACATTTTATCTATTCATTCACCAATTGATGGACATTTGGGTTGTCTCCACTTTTTGGCCTCTAGGAATAAAGCTGCTATAAGAATTCATGTACAAGTTTTTGTGTGAAGTTTCTTTAAGTTTTATTGGGTCATATTAAATTTAAGAAACTTAATTTTAAGTTAAGAAACTCTAGAAGATTCTCAGCAATATAGCTAAATACAACTTCTAGAGAGGTTGCAAACACAGAGATTTTAATCTTGTCTTCTTCTTTGCAAATTCTTCCTGTCCACCATGAATGTGAAAAGAAGAAAAACATATTTTGAAATTTATATTCTCATTAAAAAACATCTAAGGTAGGGAAAATTCTTTATAGAAACCTTGAAGAAAAAACAGGGAATCAATATGCAATCCCATCTGCACTTGAGGTGAAGGGGGCACTTTAGGCAGTGGGGTAATATTCTGCCCACGCAAAATGATTCATTCAGTCTTCTAAATTGCAAACTATGCTTGAGGTTTATTTGTAGATTGAATCCTTAAGAATCTATTTTTAAAAAATAGCATTCAAGACCAAACAGTGGTTTAACTAGACAATTATTTTGTTCCCCCCAAACATGCAGACTTCTCCTAGGGGAATCTAAGTAAGCTACATGATCTCAATTGTAGAGGTTAAAACATGTAATTAATATCTTCTTTTCTTTATTAGTCTCTTTATTATAAACTTATCACATGGTGGAGCTATCAGATCTAAACAGCCCTGAGTCTTGGGGAATTTGCTGGAGCCAAACCTGTGCCAGACTGCCCACCTCCAGACTTTTACATGAGAAAATTTTAAAAACTCCAATTTTATTTATGTCACTGTTGTTTTCAGACTCTACTCCAAACAAATTAAACCCTTAGACACTTAGGGGAAAGGTGAACTATTTAAACAAGTTCTCCATTTTTTTATGTTCCCTTTATAGGTGAACTGACCCATCTTCAGCCCCATTATGGCTTCAGGAAAGAGGACAGAGTCTCTGAAACAAGAATGAGATGGTCAACAAGATAGAGGAAAGAAAGGAAACCCTTTTATTTTGCACTGATGCACTGTGGTAAAAAAGGAAAGCTCAAGTTGTGAGAATGGTGTGTCTTGAAGTACCCTTTTTTGGTCAAAACCCCAGAAGGTCAGGGTGTGTAAGACAAAGTAATGAAAGTCAAAAGCTGAGGCATTCTTGGAGGAGCAACCTCCTGGGTAGAAGGGAACATGGAATGAGAGTAAGGGTAGCTGGGCTGGACAGGGGAAAGGGCTAGGTCCACCATGAGCCCAACCACCCATCCCCTTGCTATGCTTTGTGATGGACTGAGGTGGGATCATGGGAGGAACTTGGTGCCAGTGGAGGGTCAGGTAAGTTGGGTGTTGCCCAAGTAAGGACAAAACCAGGCTGGTGGCCCTGCACAGAATGCTGACTCAGTCACCCTGCGGCCTTTATTCTTCCACCACCCTCAGATCTTAAAAAATATCTATCTATTGGCTGCCATTTTATAGAGAATCAGGGAAAAGCAGCTTTGGGGCTGACCCTGAGATGCATGAATCAAATGTACCTCAAAGGTGGAGACTCTAGCAGAGGCTAAAATATACCAAGAGGCCAGATCTGAACTTACCCTGATTCCCATCCTTCCCATGAAGTCCCACTGGGTCTGCTGATGAAAGTTAAAGAAGTTACCTTTAGGGGCTGAGGTTGTGGCTCAGCGGTAGAGTGCTCACCTAGCACGTGTGAGGCCCTGGGTTGGATCCTCAACACCACATAAAAATAAATAAATAAATAAACAAATAAACAAATGGTATTGTGTCCAACTACAACTAAAAAAGAAATATTTTTTTAAAAAAAGAAGTTACCTGTTCCTTGCACATCTGAACGTAGCATGGGTGAATATTGACCTCTGTCAATGCTTTGATATCAACAGCAGAAGATTTTTAAAGATCAGAAATCTGTGTATCTGCTGCCAAACATGTGATAGTAAAGTGTGGTACTTTTATAATATCATGTCATGAAACATTTTGCTAAAACAATAGAATAGCATTTACTTATTGAGTACAGGAGTACAGTTTTTTTTTCTTTTTTTGTTTGTTCGTTCGTTTTTGTGGCCCTAATGTGAGTTCATAAGTGACAATGTTTCTACTTAGAACTTTTAAAAAATGTCTTCTCTTTTTTTGTTATTTTTAATACATCTGTTGTCCAGTTGCAACATCTGGAACCTGTTGAATCTAGTTCTTTTTACAAACAAAAATATTTCTAATATTAATTTTGTTTTTCACAGAAATGTATATTTACTTAAACTAATGCTGTTTGATATAAAATTCAGTGTTCAATGTAAGACAAAAACAGATTTGTCTAATTTATGTCTTAAAACAACAACTTTAGTGATATTACTTTCTGGTGGAATTTTGTTTTTGTTTGTTGGATTTTGCACAAATGCCTATTAAACATTTGAATGGTCTATGAACAAAGTAACATTCCTTTTAAACAATAAGCAGAAATGCCAAAGAAATTACAATAATTTTAGACTTAAAACATAGCCAAGCAATCTTTTGTTCACTTATAAATTATGTTTTAAATTAAATAAGAATTTCTAAAGTTATTTCAGGGAATATTTATAATTTAGTAGCATGTGTGCTAAAAACTGCACTAAATTTTCCTATGAGATTAATATCATTCTAAGATAAAGATAAATCAAAATCCAACATACACACTATTCAGTTAAGGCCAAAGTTGGTGTGTCTAATGTGAAAGTTATTTGTAGCAAACACTTGAACCAAAAGGAAATTAAGACTCATGCACTAAATGGAAATGGCCAAATGTGGGGGTTTTTTTCTTGATTGCCTCTCTTAATTTTTTTTAACAGAAAGTAATCTGTGTCCTGTGTGTGGAAAATTTGAAAGGTTTAGTAATATAGATTAGTATGAGGAAGACTACCCAGAGATAGGACTCATAGTCCTACTTCTTAGAGAAAATATAACCACTTTTTCAATATTGGAGTACTCCTCTTTATTCTTTTGTCAATTTACTATATTTAAAGACTTCAAATTTACTAAACCAGTGATCTGGAATTGCAAATTGCTAATATGATAATATATCACAAAATTTCTCTTTTTTATTTGCTTCTGGGGTAGCTTAAAATATTAACTAAAAATAATAGAAGTCAATGAATCAAACAATCAATAAACATACTTTAAGACATCTTCATCATACCTTGTAGTTAACATTGTTTAAAGAACTATGGGTAATTATGAATATGGTTGATTTCTATCTTAAAGAATTTATAAACTATGTGCAAGAGACACAAACATGTATGAAACTATTAAAAAACAGATCAGTTAAAGGTATAATAGTTGTTATCTTAGTGATTGTTAATAAAGACTATGTAAATGAGTCTATGAACAAATCAAGCTTCATCTAGTTTCAAGAAACAGAAACCCACTAAAAATAGCTTTTATTGGAAAGATACAGGGTTATACCATAGCACAAAATGTTCTAAACTTCAGCTATACCACCAAGGCCCCAGAATCAGGAAACGTGGACTCTTGATTAAATATCATTATAGCAGAGAACTGATGGACTTAGCTCTGTTCAATGTTCATTCCTACCCAATAATCTTTGGCCAGAAGAAAGAGGATGTGTGGTCTCTTGAGTTGCCCCCAGGGTAGCCATCTCATCTTCTTCCTTGAAAGTGGAACCCCATTGCTGTTTTCAGGTGGGAATGTGCCCAAGCCCAGGAGATTAATCAAAACTGGTCCAGGTCCGCTATGATAAGAGCATTTTTCTTGTTCCATGTATGTGCCTAGACTCCATTTGAGCTGGAACTGGATACATCACATAGTTTTGGCCAGTGAGACAAAAAAAGCAAGCCCATCAGGAAAGATTTTCCTCCCAAATAAAAGAGATGCCAGAAGAGAATCCCTTCCTTTCACAGCCTTCATTCTGCTGTGTGAGTATGAAAGTCATGCTGCATAGTACGGACTCCCAGAAGTATCAATTCAGAGCCCTGACAGTGAGAACTGACACAAACACTAGATCCAGATTTCATATTAATTTAACTTATTTTTGTTTTTAAATTGGTATTATTTAATCACTTTTAATGAGGAATATTCTTATCTAAATCCAAAAAACATCTGAAATATTAGTTATCTTCTGAGGCTGTGGCACGGGTAGGTTCTTTCAGAGGAGCTATGAAGGCAGGAAGGAAATCATTGGTATCTCTAGTGTAGTTTTTCATGTGCTGGCTGGACATGTGTTATACCTGTCTTTCCACCTTTCCTATCCTTCCTCTGAGCCTTTAAATTAATAAGAATATTATCTCCTTCTTATAGATGAGCAAATGGAGCATCAGGGAGAGTAAGTAGCTTGCCCAGTGTCATTTAAGTGCACTGCCAGAGGCAATGTTAACCCAGTGCCAATCTAAAGACTTGCTATAGCTGCTCCCCAATGCACAGGTGTTGCCACCAAAAACTGCACATTACATACTGTGAGGACTAAAACATCTACAAGAGGGGAAGATAAAGGTGGAGTAGAGAGAGAAAAATTCACAGAGCAGTGGAAATTTAACTGGGCCTTCAAGAACAGGTAGAATTCTGAGAAGAAAATTAAAGTTGGAAAAGTATTCTAAGTGTAAAGAGCTCAGGAGACTGTTAATGTTAGTGAGACAGTCTCATGAGGGCTTAGCTAGAGTGGGGTCATATATTAAAGGGTTCTAAGAGCCAGGCTGAAATGCTTAAATACAGTTGGTATTAAGGAACTCTAGAATATTTATGATCACAGAAAAATAGCAGAGAGAAAACCTCATCTGTACTTTGGGAGAAAAAAAGAGGAATGAGAGATGGGGAACAGTGAGGGACCAGAGGAGAAAGTCAGAGAAGTCTTAGGCAGCTTCATTAGTTCAAAGTACTCAGAATACTTGTACATATTGTTTCCTAAGCCCCAACATGTGCAAATTCCATGACCCAGCACTTATACTTCTTGGTGTTTACCCTAGAAAAATATTCATATTACTCGAATGAAATAGGCTTATTGCATATTGTTTATAACAACAAAAAAGTAGAAAAACAACCTAAATGCTCATTGACAAGGGAATGGCTGACAACTATCAGTGTGCCCATTATTATGTAAAATTAAGTACAGATATATACAAACTATATCTACATATTCTATAAACATAATAAAAGTATTATATATTTTCTATTAGAACAAGTACTTTAAGCATAAATATCAAATATTTTATATCAACAGATAAAAGAGAATACCTAAAAAAAGACCTGAAATAATTTATACCAAACTACCCACAGTGATTATCTCTCAGGAGAGATTTGGAATGCAGAGTTAGTGGCTAAAAGGGAACTTAAGTTGGGCATGTTGATGCATGCCTGTAATCCCAGGTACTTGGGAGTCAGAGGCAGGAAAATCACAAGTTTGAGACCAACCTCAATTTTTCGAGGTCCTAAGCAACTTAGTGAGACTCTGTCTCAAAATTTTAAAAATAAATAAAAAGGCTAGGATGTAGCTCGGTGGTAAAGGGCCCCTGAGTTCAATCACTAGTACCAAAGGGGGGAGAGGGCTGCTAATTAAACCCTAGCTTTAATGCTTTTAATTTTTTTAGGTACAAGAAACATATGTATATTCTGAAAATTGATATAAAAAAACTAAATGTAGAATAAAACTACAGAAATGGAGATGAGAGTGGTATCTTTAGTCCTTGAGGGATTAATGAACTCATGTCATGATCACAGGAGTATGTTATTGAGGGAGGTGAGCTCCTGATAAAAGTTCTTCTCCCTTTCAACCTGCATCTCTCCCTTTTGCATTAATTCTCTTGCCCTTCTGCCTCTGCCATGGGATGCAGCAGTAAAGGTTCTCCCCAGATTCCAGCATATTTTTACTTTTTGGTACTAGGGGATTGAACCAAGGACCCCCTACATGCTAAACAAGTGCTCTACCACTGAGCTACATCCCAACTTTTTAAAAATTTTATTTTAAGACTTACTAAGTTGCCCAGGCTGGTCTTGAACTTGCAATTCTCCTGCCTCAGCCTCCCAAATAACTGGAAATATAGGTATATGAGTCTATTTAGGTTGCTATAACAAAATCACACTCCACAAAATATTAGATCAGAATGTGACTCATTCTACTTCACTTTCACTTTATAATAATGATCAACTTTCCTCTGGTCTTGAATAACAAGTTCCTTTTTTTCCATTTGAGACCTCATGAGATATCTAATTCATAATTTCTACCAACAACGCACTCACAAGCATGTACTTATTTTTAAGATCAAGGCTTCCTCTACATCTTTCCTCCTCTCCTGCTGAGCCCTCATCAGAATCACCCTTAACAGTCAGGTCCATTCTTGGTAATGCACTTGAAAACGTCTAGCCTCTACCCATTACCCAGTTCCAATGCTGCTTCTGCCTTATTAGGTATTATTACAGCACTATCCATTCCCAGTGCCAATTTTGTCTGTTTGTGCTGCTGTAACAAAAATACAATAAACTGGGTGAATTATAAACAACAGAAATTTATTTTTCATAGTTCTGGAGGATAGGAAGTCCAAAGTAAGGGTGCCAAGATGATCAAGTTTCTGTGAGGGTCCTTTTCTGACCTATAGGTTGCCACCTTTTTCTGGGTCCTCACATAGTAAAAGAGCAACTGAGCTCCTTCAGGCCACTTAAGAAGACACTAATCCTATTCATAAGGGCTCAATCCTCTAACCTAATCATTTCCCATAGGCCTTACCTCCTAATACCATTGCCTTAGGGGTTAGGGTTTCAACACATGAATGGGATGAGGGAATACAAACATCAAGACTATAACAATTGGTTTGGGTTTAGATTTTAGGTTTTGCTTCATTTTGATAGAACATATGAACTCTTATCCTAAACCTACTTAGTAATGTACAGATAACAGAGATGACTAAGAAAACTTTTTAATGAAAAAAGACTTCAAAGCCTTTTTCTTTATTTGGCTACTGTTATGGAAAATAGAATATTAATCCATAACTTTGTCCCACTATATTGGTCCTTTCTTCCTCCATGCAGGTTGCTAATATCATAGTGGTTGAGAAACAGCCTAAACTGGGTATAAGTTGCAGCTCTGATATTTACCAACTCTGTGATTTTAGGTGACTTATTTAACCTCTGTTTACCTCTGTTTTCTTCTCTGTAAGATGAGGATAATAATTGTACTTATTATTATTATGATTAGGTGAACTAATAGAAGTAAAATGGCTACAATAATGCCAGGCACACAGTAGGCACCATATCCAAATCAGTGTCTATTGTCATTATTGGTTTTGGTGGTTGTTGTTGTTTTGGTACTAGGGATTGAACCCAAGGGTGCTTAGCCACTGAGTTACATCCCTACCCCTTTTTACTTTTTGAGATAGGGTCTCCCTAAGTTGCTTAGGGACTCACTAAGTGGCTAAGGCCAACCTCAAACTTGCAATCCTCCAGCCTCCGCCTCCTGAGTTTCTGGGGTTACTGGTGTGTGTCACAGTACCTGGCATTATTGTTATATTTAAGATCTCAATCACTTCTCAGAGTTATCTCATTAGGCAAGTCTTATGAGGCTATTATGAAATTTGGTCCAGACCAAAACCCAAATGCAGGCAACCTGCTTAGGAGATTAAGATTAGTTTATTATGAATAAACTATCACATAGGCTAACTAGGGTTAAAAGCAAACACTTAATGCAACACTGCTCAGTGAAAGACAGCTTTCCAGGTATGTATGTATGTAAGATGTGTGTTGCTACACTGGAAGATACGCACCAAACAGAACATGAGGCACCATATCATGAGATTTGAATGGAACTGGCTCAAATCCCAGTTCACGTGCAGTGGAAATAATATATATCTCTTCCTAGCTCTCTGGGAATTTTAAGAGTATGATTTGTGCTCTTCCAGGTTACTTCTGGCTCCACACTTTTGTTCTTGCTGAGTTATTTCATCTGTGGATCATCTTGCTGCCCAGCATGCAGTGCTTATCTACACCATGTTTCAACAGAGTGGGAAAGAAGGCCCTTTCCTTGACACCCCTCACAGAAAATCACTGGATTGGGCTTTTGTGAAAGTAGTGGAAACTTACGAAAGTTTGGAAGTAATAGAGGGACATTGTGTTACATAATCACAGAGCAAAGAGCCATAAATGTTTTAGCTGTTAACTTTCTTAAAAACACTTTGGCTGACCTCACTTGTCACCTATTTTAGTCAAGCAATAGGGATAGAAGTTCTGGATGATTTAAGCAGGAAAGGAACTTATTAAAATTTATTGGGGGAAACTATCTTATAAAATCTCCAAGAAGACAAAAAAGCCAGGTTGGAGATCTTTGTTTCCAGTAATGACAGGCAAAATTGTAGTGCAGGACTAGTCCAGTGAAGAAGTCTCAGCCACTCCTTTGGGCACTAAATTACATCAGTTTGCACAACTGACAGCTCTGGATGCAATGTCTGCTACTGCTCTTGTCACCTCTTTCCAAATTGTACTCTCCATAGAGCCTGCTTTAAGGCATCATTAGTCTTCTCTTCAACATTAGGGTGGATACATTTCATTGGTGTTACATGGGCACATGACCAGACTTTAGCTGCAAGAGAGACTGGAAAAGTAGTCTCTCAACACACAGAGATTCTCAATCCAAGGAGGCAAATTGTTTATGACACATGCTCTCTCTGTCAATGTTTCTTGAACTTCAATGTGCATGTGAGCCATGTGAAAATCTTGTTAAAATGCAGCTGATTCAACATAAGTCCAGGGTAAGGCCTGAGGTTATATTGTACCCAAGTGACTTGAAGTCACTGGTCTGAGAATCACTTTGAGAAAAAGATTTTACAGCATCCACTTTCAAACTTGGCTGCATGTAAGAGTAATTTGAGACACATTTTAAAAAATCCCAACAACTAGAGATATCTGGGTCTCACCCTCATCTAATTTAGTTGGTCTGGAGTGAAGCATGAGCATATGAATTTTTAAATGCTCCCCAAATGATTGCAGGGTACTGGGATAGCACTTGTAACTGCAGTCTCCAACTTCTTGTCACTTTGCAAGGCTATTTCTTTTCTCTACATCCAAGAGTTCCACTTTCTCTGCCTTGCTTGGCTTTTTCCCCTTGAAATTCAATTACTCTTGAACAATTGCAGAACACTTTGACACCCTACCTCTTAGTCTTTTGGCCTTACTCTGCATATCTAAAAACTAGTTCAAGAGTTCTGCTAATCTAGTTTTCCAAAAGTGTTATCAATTGCCCTGAAAAAGTGATTTGAAGAGGTGCATACACATTGTTGTAAATTTAGTCTTGTTGTAAGTTCTATATTTGTATAACTTTAAGGTACATTGCAACTAACACAATGACTCCAATTTCACAAATATTATTGCTTACAATAACAGTAAGTCATTTAAAAATAGGTAAAACAACTTATTTTTTGCTATTCAGACCAGACACAACAAAAAATAATGAAAATGATCTGCAAATGAATGAAGTTCCAGAGTGCCTATACCTTTAAGTAAGTTAAGTAAGCCTTTGAGTTAAAGTCCTAGGCTTTGTGAACACAGGCAGAGATTTTAAAATAGCAGCCTTTTTTCTTCCTCTACTATCAGTCTCTGAAGGATAAGGAAGCAATATCTTTATTTTTGAACCTAAATGAATTATGCTACTAATCTTAACACAGATAAGTTACAGTCAATTTTGACTTTAAGCAACCATTCTTTTCCTCCATGAACTGAAAATTTCATTAGGTTTCAAGAAAGCACCTCCAACCTTTGAAAAATTCATGATTAAAACAAATAGCTAAGATTCACTTTTGGAAAATGAAATGAGAAAAAGAGGGTAAATTCCTTAACCAGTTAATCTTTGACAAGAAAATAGATGAAAGTTTTTAAAATTGTCGAAAGTTAATACACACATCCAGAAAGCCCTAAAACTCTTTAAGCGAGAAAAAAATTTTAAAACTCCACATCCTAGTCAGACAATTGTGAAACTTCAGAACACCACAGAAGAACATTTTCTAACCAGCAATTAGACTGACAGCAGATTTCTCAGTAGCATTAGAAAGCACAAGCTAACAGAATAATATGCTCAATACTCTGAGGGGAAAAAAATCTCACTGTAAACCTAGAATTATACATCCAGTAGAATTACCTTGAAGGAATAAGGGCAATACAAAAATTTCAGGTAGGAAAAAAACCCCAAGAATTTATCATATCATGCTGTCAATCAAGGAAATCCTAAGAATTTACTACAGGCCCACGGAAAATAATGCAGAAAGATTTGAGAAACGCAAAGAAATGATAAGCAAAATGTTGTTTTATATGTGGGTGAGATCTAAAAAACATGTCTAATTTATAGGAGGAAAACAGAATAAAACTAAAATAGTTTATAATGTAAATTGAGAAAGGGGTGTGCAGAGTTAAAATATGCTGAGGCCTTTGCATTAAGCAAGAAGAGAGTAAAGATATTAGCTTTCTATTTTAAGTTTACATGTTCAAATAATTACTCAAAAATATACCGAACATATTACTCCAAATAAGCTATGGGGAGGGGAGGAAGATATGAGAAAAAGAAAACACAACGCAAAAAAAAGCTTTTTCTGTAAGTTTTTGACATTTTAACTTTCTTTGTTGCATGATTCTCATTCATGGTAAAGAGTGCTTTATAATTTCTTATCGTGAGCTTATCTTTAAAGGGTCCTTTTCTTTGAGAATCCTTTACAGCCAAGGTTGTAGAAGTATCCCTCCAAGTTGGTTTTATGCTTGCTTCTGTAGGCATTCCAGAGGCAGCATGTCTGTGCTCTTTTTGTTTGGGGGTGGGGCAGGGATGATAGGGTAATAGGGCCAATTTCTTCATTTTAAAGTGCTGTAAATTTAAAAGCCAAACTCTTATGAAATGCAGGTCTAATTTTTCAAAATTTAATCAGACTTAAATGATTTTTCTTTCTTTTCATCAGTTTCCTCATCCATTCATGGGTATTTTCTGTTTTCCACCTTCCCTAGTCCACCTTTCTTCTGAGGATGATGCCTTTCAGGGACACTGACTTTATGCAGGGTGCTCAATTCCAGCTCTCACTCAGCACTACTCCAAGTCCTTACCTCCTGCCAGTATACATCTAGGCTTGGAGTTACAGAGATTAATAACACCTTGCCCACACTGAGGATGACCAACCCTTCTTGTTTGTTTGGGCCGTTGGTAGTTTCCAGTACCAAAACCAGTAAAGTCCCAGGTAAACTAATATGACTGGTCATCTTACAACCCATCCCCCACATCCAGAGCCATAGAAGAAATAGTTTGTCACTGCTTCAGTTTTCAGTCTATCATCATTTTTGATTTGATTTCCCTTCATCTCTTATGGGTTTAGCTATTTAAAAAAAAAACACACATTTAAAATAAGGTTAGTTATTATTTTATCCAGCATTACTGTACTAATAAAAGCTTTCCTGTTATAGAAATCCACCATTTTGAAAGCTCTTAAAGTTTGAAAATAAAGTCATAGCCAGTTATTCCTGTGTATTTGGAATGGTTCCCAAAGTTGTATGGTTGGCTCCATCAACTGCCCCACAGTTTGTCCCTGCTGGAGGCCCTATTTCTTCAATCTTAAGAAAGTTCTAGAATTCTCTAGGCAGGGGCCTAGCGTCTTCCTGTGAAGCCTAGAGAGTAAATGCTCCCATTACAATCTAAACTCCCCAAGGCTTAGAAGAAATGTTGTGTTCACTCTGCTGTACCTGGTAATCTTAATAACTTTCTCAAAACAACGAAGGTTCTGAAAGCCATACTGGCAGATCTGTCTGGAATTTCCTCCAATCCAACCCCATCTACCTCAAAATATGGCAGAAAAGCACCCCAGTGTCTGCCCTGATGGCTTCTCCTACCTTGTTTTCCACAAATTTGCTCCCATTTTCTATTTCTGTAGGCATTTTGATAGTTTGGGCTGGGCAACTGAGCTATCTTGATCCAACTAAGCTCACGCGTTCAAGACGCCATTTTGAAGCTACAGTCTAGACACAATTACTATTTTTTAATTTTAACATATATTTAAGTAGGCATGCTTATTTCGAAGGGGCTTCAAAGACATTTTTGAGGTGACCTGCATCTGTGTGTCTGTCTGTCCACCTGTGTGAGGACAGTACTTGCCAGGGTGCCTGACACCGGCCCGCGCGCACCCCCTGAGTACCCCCTGCGCACCCCCTGGCTTGGGCCCGACGTCCCCCCTGACTCCCCCCGAAGGGGGCGGGGGCGCTGTCACCCATTGGCTGAGGCGGCTGCCACGCGCCCCCGTACTCAGCGCAGGAGCCACCTCCAGGAGCCCCGCAGGCCACGCCTCAGTCCGTCAGCGCCCCTCAGCCTGGCCGCTCCAGTCCAGGGCTACTCAGCCTCGCTGCTGGCCACTGGTTTTCCTCACACCTCTGGCTTTGGCTCCGTTGCCGGTCAGAGGCCGGGCAGACGCGCCAGCAGGCCTCTCAGGAGCCCAGAAGTGCAGCCTCTGTTTCCCCGTCGAGCCGAATCGGCGGGAACTGCTGGCTGCCGCCATCATGGTAAGTTGAGGGAAAGGCCTGAGCAGCGCATGGCCAGCGGGGAATTGGGCCTTTGGAGGAAGGGCGTGGGTAAAAGCGGGGCGGCCCCAGCTTTCCTTGTTTGGGTTGCCTGCTTGACGTGCCCCGTGCGGTGGTGTGCAGGGCGAGGCTGCCTCCCAGCTTCGGAGTGGCCGACAGGTGGAGTGGTGGGATGCCTGCGGCGTGGTGGCCGTGAGGCCCTGGGAGTCTTCTCCCCTCCCCCCGCCACGTGCAGGGCCCATGGCTTCGAGCCGCGGCTTCTTCCCGCCTCTGCCTACAAGGCTGTGCAGCGTTGGTGCCCGCCCGAGGTTTGGGGCCCGGGGCACCCCACTCCGGCCCCACCCCATCCTCTGCAGTCCCCCATTTCCCGGTGGAGGCTGGCAGCGGCCCCTTCCGCGAGGTAAAGACTGCAGACTTGGCGTGGCCGTCTCCGCGAGGTGCCGTCGGGCCTGCGGATTCCAGACGCCGAGGGTGTGGTCCTGCGGGGGAAAGTCGCTTATTTGGACGTGGAGGGCAGCAGCTTCCTCAGGAAGCGACTCTTATGGAGAGGTGGGATGGGGTTTCGTGCTCGCGCGAGGAGCTGCCCACAAAGTCGTCCTGAATGCACTGTCCACGAGCTCGGGCTAGGGGGCTGGGGCTGGGGCCGGAGGACCCTTGAGGCTCCTCGCGCCTCCGCAGAGGCTGGTGGAGACCTGCTGATAGTGGCGCCCTCGTGGGGCCAGACCAGGCACAAAATGTCGGCTGACGCCATAGTTACCGCATGAGATTGGATCCAGAGGTTTACTCGTCTCAATAAATCGGAAGTTTTTAGTAACACATGCATTTTGTAGGTATTCTGTGGTGTGCTATGTACGAGTTTTTATAAATGGCAATTTTTCCCCACCACAAGACCTGTTGTAAATTCATTGGCCGACCATTAAGTCATAAACGTGTGTATTACATATTGCATCCTCATTTGTATAATTATTTCTATTTTAGAGGTAAAGGGAGGAAATTTTTATTATCACAAGGATTAAAATGATGATGTATAAATACGTAAATATTTGCAATAATTATTTGTGTAATATGTAGTTGTCCGTGTTGATAATTATTTAATAATCAACCAAGAATTCTTTTAAGTGCTAAAATTTTTCAAGTGAGAAAATGACAGTTGCTTTTCTGACTACAAATTATTTACTCATTTGAAAATAATCACAAAAAAATGTAGAGATCTTCTTCAATCCCAGCAACTACAACCATGTAAATTTTGACATATGTATACCCTTCTAGATTATTTATATGTTCATATTGCATATAGGTAGGGAAGTTTTATTTTATTGAAGTTGTTCTATATCATATAATACTGTTTGACAGCCTACATCGTTAATATAGTTTGGCATTGATCCAAAGATATATTTAAAATAATTTTAAGTATATATAATGTTAAATCTTATACTTTTCCTTACTACCCTGAATTCATGGATGGATAATTTTTCAGTGTTAACACTATAACAGATATCCCTGAACAAATATCTTGGTAACTTGTACTATTAATTCCTTGAGATAAATTGCCAGAAGTGGAATTTTGGGGTTATGCTTTATTTCATAATTATTTTAAATCACAATAAGTTTTTTCAAGCAACTCTTGGTATGCACTTTCCCGTTTGTTTTCTCACTGATTGTGTTTAAGGTGATTTTTCTCCACACCCTTTCCAGTGACAGTTACAATTTTTTAAGTTGCCAAGCTAACAACTGGAAGATGTTTTGCTATGTTAATGTGCCTTTTAAAAAATCATTGGTAAAGTTTTATCACTGATTATTAGCTTTTAAAATTTATTTTTTTTTGTAAATTCTGGGTCTACCTTTTTACTTCCATTTTTTTCTTATAAAAATTGTCTGAACATTAACCCCTTGTCATACAGTGTAACTTTGAAATAATGTGTGAATATTGTGTTCACAGAATTGAAAACTTGGGACTTATATTTGGTGATAGATTAGAATTAGACTGATAGAAAATAAGATGCTTATACGTTTTTTTAAAGAGTTAGAAAATGAATGCTACATTTTAGATGCTTTTTTAGTGATGAATTAATTTTTTTAGTTGTAGATGGACACAATATCTTTATTTTATTTAGTAATTTTATGTGGTGCTGAGAACCCAACCCATTGCCTCACACATACTAGGCAAGTGCTATAACACTGAGCCACATCTCCAGCCCTCAGTGATGAATTAAAATAACAGATTTCCTAGGAATGAACCATCCTTGAATTTCCAACACAAACTACTTAATTATGGGATTTTTAAAAATATGGTGCTAATTTTGCATCTCTGTAAGTGGGCAAGGGTATGCTATCTTAATGAGGCTTTGTTATTTAGACAATGTTAGCTTTATCAAATCCATTGAGAAATATTCTTTTCTCTGAAAAATTTTTTCCCTTCTTTTTACCCCCTTGAAATGGGGTTTGAACCCAGGTTCTCCCACAAGCTAGTCAGGCACTCTTACCACTGAGCTACATCCCCAGTCCTTATTTTATTTTGAGACAGGGTCTCCCCAAGTTTCCCAGGCTAACCTTGAATTTGGGATCCTCCTACCTCAGCTTCTCAAGTATCTGGAATTACTGCTAGGGTTCCCCACTACACATGGCTCTAAGAATTATTTTAGGAAAAGTATTTGAATTTAATGTCTTTCTCCCTCTGCCTTTTCTATCTATGATTGTTCTTGCTTTCTTGGAGCATGAGACACATACACTAATGATTGTTTCTATATGGTTTGGAAAACTAGTGAAACTGATCCAGGTATTCTCAAGTGATTGTTCTTTTAAGATTGTTTTGTGAAGATTTATAAAGTTAGCCATTTCATTCAAAATTTCCACATTTATTCCCATATAACATTCTTAGAACCTATGGTCATACTTCTTTCTCATGTCTAATACATAAGTTTGCTTTCTTGCTGATCTTTATCAGGATCACTTGTTTATTGCTTATTTATTCCTGATAAAATTTTGGTTTTGTTTAGTTTTTATTCTGATTTTCATTTCCTTAGTTTAGTCTCTTGATAAGTTCCTTCCTATTGCCCTGAATATAACTTTGAGACTACAAGTTAGACTTTTTCCTAGTCAGTATGAAAGATATCAGGCTGCTTACTATGTAGACATAATTAACTGGATTAAATAACGTCAAAAGTGCAAACATCCAGGAGCTTTAATAATGATACTTTTTTTTCAGCTTTTAGTTTTCTTTCTCATGGATGTCCAAATATAATGGAATATCAAATGGCTGTGATGAGAATTATATACATGATGGCCTCCACACTTACCCTTACTTACTATCTTAAAATTTCTCATTTCAAACCCCACCAAAGGCTGGGATTGTGGCTCAGTGGTAGAGCGCTCGCCTACCACAGGCGGGACCTGGGTTCGATCTTCAGCACCACATTAAAAAAAGAAAAGAAAAGAAAGGCATTGTGTTGTGCCCATCTACACCTAAAAAAATAAATATTTTTTAAAAACCCACCAAATCATTTGAAGGTATAACTAATAAAAGTAATTACTTATAACATTTAATGTAATTTATTTTCAGTATTACTGTGTGCTATTGATGGTTCAGATTATACTTTAACATTAATTTTTATCTTATAATGAGCAAAAGTGTTTGTAGATTGTTTTTGTTTGTAGTTCAAAAGTGACCCAAATGTTTATTTGGATGATATAAATTATAAATGCACAGGAGGGGTTTAAACATTCCTCCTGTTAGAATATTATTGAAATGGAGTGTTTTCCTTACTTTGTTAGCTTTGAGTGCCACCTGCTGGCTAAGAACTAGGACATGGTGGTTCCTTCCTTAATTTAAGACATTGCACTAAAATAATTAAATGAATTTTGTATTTACTGATCCATTTTTTCCTATAAATATAAAATGTATTCTGTAAATACAAGGGTGGAAGCATTTAGCCAATTTGTAAGGCCTAAGTCCAAACCAGACTCCCTGTAATATCCAATGCCTTTTTTTCTCCTTACCAACTTATCTCAAGTATCCACTTTACATTTGCAAAGAGACTGAGAATTAGAATATATCAAAGATCTTTTCAAAACACTCATATTTCAAGCAAGGAAACAGGTCCTGAAAAGACTTACTTTACTGAACAATGAAGAGTTATTCCTCCACGATAATTTTCCTCTTCAATTCTGGTGACACTGTGGCAGAATCTATCAGCCAGATCCTATTCAAATTTTGGGCAACATCCCAACAAAGTTCTTTACTGTGAGGACTGTCCTTTGCATTGTGGGATATTAATGTACCTCACTGTGGAAAGTATGCAGGCAATATTTTAAGTGCTCCTAGGGTACAAAATATCCCCTTATTTAGAATCATAACCCTTTATAATCTGGCATGGTTTTCTATCCAGGTGTTACAACTCTAAATTAAAATGCATCTGTACATTATGGTATAGAGACAGTACTGTAATCAGTTTATTTGTCAAAAAAAATGAACCCAAAGTTCATCCAAAAATGAAGGGAGGTTGAGGATAAGAGGGATTTTGTAAGAATTTCAGAACCACTCTTTTTGTATTTTGGGTTTTTGAGTGATCTAATTGAGAAGGGATTCTATGGGGAAGGTAGATCTAATCAGGTCCTCAGAAGTCCAAGATACATCGTTTATGTAATATAGTCCTAATTTTAAAAATATAAGACATTGGAAGAAGGAAAAAAATGGAAATGTTTACTCTTTACTATGCCAGTATCATGAAATATCATTGTATAGTTAGAAAATATTCAAATAGAAATGCAAAACAGCAAGTATAACAAATGAATAGAGACACAAAAAAAGCTCAACTTTGGTGATTAGACAATTTTGATTTCACCTCTAAAATTTCTATAAAACTCACTTTCCTTTTATTCTTTTAATTGAACAGTTTTTCATCTTTGTTTCTTTTATAAACGAGTATGTATGTAATAGCTTTCTCTTTGTTTTGAACTTTTTAGTATCTTTTAGTTCATTTAGTTCATAAATGAATGCCAGATGAGTGGGTGGGTGTATCATAGTTTTCTGAAGTTCCAGTTAGTTGTTTTTAAAGTCATCTAAAAATAGTAAAGCTAAATAGTAAAAGTAGAAGAGATGCTTTTCAAAAAAAAGTATTGAAAATAAATTAGAATATTAGGACACTAAGTTATATTGGCAATACTACTTTATACTTCACAAAATGGATTCACAGATGTTACCTCATTTCATTCTCTAAGTAATTTGCCTAGAGACACGCAGCTGGCAAGTAAGTGGCTTACAACCTAGTAAGTGATATGAATCTAGATCTCCTGACTAAATCAGTTTTTGTTTCACTGGGCTATCTTTGCCTCTTCACCATAAATATTGCCAGTGAATTTTGCTTTAGAAAATTTATAATTAGCTTTAGAGTCTACCATAGGAAGACTAAAAACAAGAGATCTGATCAGAATCCAGAAAAATAAATGCATGGGGGGGGGGTTGTTTGGGAGAGGTTTCTTTATCTGACAATAAAGATGTGTCATATATGTATCAGTTCACTGAAAATTAGAATTATCATTGGGACAATGCCTTGAACACCCTTAGTATAGGGAAGAAGTTTGTAATCCCCTTTTTAGCAGGAGCTATAATAGGTGAGCAAATGTTTTTACAATTTCTTTCTAAAGTAAGGCAAGTATACTAAACTGGGAAGTAAAGTTGAAAATTTATGTTAATTTTGGTGTCTAGAAAGGTGAAGCAAAACAAGTTTGTTTAAAACCCTGATCCTTATTTTCTTATGTGTGTAGCTTTTGTTTTTGTTTACTTTAGGCTTTTAAGATTTACCCTGTTTTTTATTAATGTACTTAGTAAAATGAAAGTTTATCAGTACAGAGCAATTTTATTTTTATAAATCTAAACTTTCTATTTTATATCAGCTTACATAGTATTGTTATAAAACATAAAACCAATAATTTTTCCATAAAATTGTACAAAAAATGGTGATGAGTAACAACAAGTTTAAGAAAGTACTATGTCCTTGGGTTAAAATATTATGCCATTCTACTTTTACTTACTTTAAATCCTGAGCCTAAACTAAGCTGTATTGGTGACTAATCTACAAAGAAAATAATTTACACAAAATATTTTATACTCAAATACAAAAATTAGATTTCACATTGTGTATGTTTTTGTCTGTGTATCTAGTTATAATATTTGCTTTCAAAATTACAGTCTGCTGCAAATTCTGAGACTACAAACTCAACCATCTCCCGAGAGGCCAGCACCCAGTCCTCATCCACCACCACCAGCCAAGGCTATGTTTTACCAGAAGGCAAAATCATGCCAAACACCGTTTTTGTTGGTGGAATTGATGTTAGGGTATTGTATTCATATTTTATTTATATTTTAAATATTTTATGAATGATGGGATTTAGGCCCTATTGCAAACCTGAGGTTTTTTGTAGTTCATGTAGGTTTGAAATTTATTTTGTTTTTAACCCATAAGGACCAAAAATATTTGACAAAAAGGTAGTTTGGGGTACATTTGGAAGATACTTCCACCTCACCAAATCTCCTTGTATAGTAGAATTAAGATTTTGAATGCTGACTTTTTACTCTTAAACTTTTTCCTATAGATGGATGAAACTGAAATCAGAAGTTTCTTTGCTAGATATGGTTCAGTAAAAGAAGTGAAGATAATCACGGATCGAACTGGTGTGTCCAAAGGGTGAGCAAAACATGTTTACTGTAAACCAACAAGAATATCTGACCTCTAACATGTTAGAACATGAGAGAAGAATATTTTAAAACAGTATTCTGACATTTGTATAAATGAAATTTGTTGCTTCGTTAAATTTGTCATGGATAAAAGTTTGTTCTCAGCTTTTTTTATTTAATAATTTTCCTAATGATTGTATTTCAGTATTTTTTAAAATATTTTTTAATTATAGATGGACACAACACTTTTATTTATTTTTCTTTATGTGGCGCTGAGGATCAAATCCAGTACCTCACATATGATAGGCTCTATCACTGAGCCACAACGCCAGCCCTGTATTTCAGTATTTTCTATATTTATTTCACACAAGTGCGTTCATTAGTTTTATCAAAGAAGTGCTTTATTTGCACATTACACAGTATCTTAAATTTAACTATCTTGTACATAGATAGGAATTTTTTGTTAATGAATGAGGTTCACACACTACCTTAATCTTAGCACATTCTGACATAGATCAGGTTTAAAAAAACATATTTGCAGAGGGTCTATTATAATATCTTAAAATTATTTATCATAGTATATTATTCATCTTTTATCATTATCACTTCTGTTATTTCACAGGCAATTAGGAGTTCTAAATCCATACTATATGGTAATGATTTTATATTTCATTTGTCTGCCTTTCTAGCTATGGATTTGTTTCATTTTACAATGACGTGGATGTGCAGAAGATAGTAGAAGTAAGTCGTGGTCTTATGGAAAATTTAACATAGTTTATTGATAACAGTGTTTAATGTTGAGTCCTGAGTATACTAAGTCTTGTGTAAAATATGAAGATATACTTCTGTTCCTGTTCAAAATCAAAACTTAAGAGTAATCTTATATAACTTGTCAGAACCTGTTTATTTTGGAGACTTTAGCTTCATGAAATAGAGACAGACAGGTTTGGAGACAGAGTGAAAGGCTTATGAACAAATTCTACTTGATACCTCTTGGCTTTGATTAGTATAGTAAGAATAGTTAAGGTAGCTTCATTGTGACAAATTTTTATTTTATACATATTTATCATTGATCTTCTCTGATGATAAATCCCTCCTTTTTATTTGTTCTTTTTAGATATACATGACACTAGAATGTATTTTGACATGTTACATATACATGGAGTATAACTTATTCAAATTAGGCTCTCATTCTTGTGGTTGTAAATGATGTGGAGTTTCACTGGTAGTGTATTCTTATATGAACATAGCAAAGTTATGTCTGCTTCATTCAACTGTTTCCTGTTACTGTCCCCTACTCGTTTCCCTATATTCTCCTTTGTCTAATCCACTAAACTTCTATTCTTCCCTCCTCACCTTATTGTGTGTTAGTATCCATATATCAGAACATTTGGCCTTTGGTTTTGGGAGGTTGGCTTATTTCACTTAGCATGATAGCAGATCCATATATTTGAAAGACCCGCCGATTCCCTGTCCAAGAAAGACGCACGAGGCACTGGCTGCAAAAGCAAGAGGCGATTTATTGCTACACAGGCGCCTGCGGGTGCTCAGCGAGACCTCAGCCGGAGCTGCGGCGAACTGGCACACCGGGCTTTGGGATACAGATCTTTTATAGGGCAA
Source organism: Marmota monax (assembly GCF_021218885.2). Classification (NCBI taxonomy): domain Eukaryota; kingdom Metazoa; phylum Chordata; class Mammalia; order Rodentia; family Sciuridae; genus Marmota; species Marmota monax. The sequence goes on along the minus strand of NW_026693008.1, from coordinate 14,963,760 downwards.
GGGGCAGATTTCACGCGCGCGGCAAGCAACAGGTTCCCTATTGGCTATTTTAAATTCAGCATATGGGTCATCCTGAGGGCAAAGTTGTTTTTCACTGTTGGCTTCCTGGAAAAGCCACAAGTTAGCCTTATGTAAATATTCTGTACCTTCCGTTCCTGCTTATCTATCCTGTTTGCTCAAGTTTGGCCCTTCCGGGGTTATCTATATGGAACATCTTGTGGTGGCATTGTGCAAGACTTGAAATGCTACGTGCAGCTGGTGGGGTTTTGACATGGGGGTTGTGTAAGAGAACATCTTGCAGCTTCAGGGCACAGGGGTTAGATTTCCTAATGTTGGGCCTGGGGCCTTGGGGTCCTTCATATTTACCAGCAAAAGTCATAAAGTCATTCTTCTTTATGACTGAGTAATATTTCATTGTGTATATATACCACATTTTCTTTTTCCATTCATCTGTTGAGGGGCACGTCGGTTGGTTTCATAGCTTGGTTATAAAACTGATGTGGCTGTGTCACTGAAGTATGCCAATTTTAAGTCCTTTGGGTATATAATGAGGAGTACTGGGCCAAATGGTGGTTCCATCCTGAGTTTTCCGAGGAATCTCCATACCACTTTCCATAGTGGTTGCACCAATTTGCAGTCCCACCAGCAATTTATGAGGGTAACTTTTCCCCCACATCCTTGCCAACATTTATTGTGATAGAAATTTTAAAGGACTTGGTATGTAGGCAAGTCTTGAAAGTAAAGATATAAAAATTAGAGTTTTGTTATTGCTTTGTTTTCAGTCACAGATAAATTTCCATGGAAAAAAGCTGAAACTGGGCCCTGCAATCAGGAAACAAAATTTATGTGAGTAAAAATGACATTGTTCTTGTTGACATATCTATAACTTTTCAGAAAACTAAAAGTAGGTTTTGTTTTATTTTTATTCTTTAAAAAGGTGCTTATCATGTGCAGCCACGTCCTTTGATTTTTAATCCTCCTCCTCCACCACAGTTTCAGAGTGTTTGGAGTAATCCAAACACCGAAACTTACATGCAGCCTTCAACCATGATGAATCCTATAACTCAGTATGTTCAGGTAAGAGTTGCCTACATTTCTCTTATTTATTTCAGCCTTCTTGCCCTCTGAAATTATATCCATAGTTTCTGTAATAAGTGATAATATGGTCCCTGTTGGAATACTTGAGAGTCTTACTTTTGTTGAAAATCCCTCATTCTTGGGGTTTTCCTTATGCTAAGCTAAAACCTCCTCCTGCGTACTTCATAAACCTTTATCTGAGAACCTCTATGGCCATATAGAATAGTTTCTTCCTCGTGTGATAAATCCTAAAATATTTGAAGGAAGCTTTCATTTTGTTCCTGCCTAGTTTATTTTTTTTTTAAGTTTTCAATTCTACCTATTCTTTATTTGCAGTGATTTCCAGATACCTCCTTACATAGGTTACTGATTTCTGGACTTAATATAGTTCTAGAATGAATAGATATCTAATGTTAATGTGTTTTACCCTATCTACAAACTGAGTTTCTGGCATATAATTGTCTGGTCCTGTTTATATTTAAAATGGAATTTAATGTACTTATTATTGCCATTGGTGAGAAATAACACTTATTTTCTTCAGTTTGATTTTTTTTTTTTGCCAGAAAAGAAACAAAAAAAATAGTTTTACAATCTCTCTGTTGGTTTACATTTTTCATCTACCTGAAACATAGAGTGTATCTTTTTTTGTTCTAAACAACATAATAGAAGAAAAACCCTGTTTGTCTTCCTTTCTTTGTTCTCTCTTCCTCTTATCTTTTCCTCCCCCTCACTTCCTTTTCTCTTTCTTTTTCCCTCCCCTCTGTCTTTCTCTGTCTCTCTATGCTAGGAATCAAACCTCGGCCTTGTATGTGCTAGGCAAGAAACCGTTTATCATGAACGATTACCAATTCTGTGTATTTGTGTATGCTACTATTTGTTTTCAGTCAATAAACACTGAAGCACGTAAGACATTGTACTGACCCGTTTCTGGCTTTGGATTATGCTGCTCTTAACTTTTAGAAATGAAGTACAGAAAAAAACATAAAGACCAGAGGGGGTACTACAGATTACCCATCAGTAGTACCCAAGAGGTCCAATACAGTGTAAAAATTTTATTACAAAAAAGCAGATATATTAATTTAACTTACATGGAAATCTGTCTTAAAGTCTTGTCGCCAATGTAAGAAGGAACTTCTGGGGTAGGGATAAATATACAAATGAGGTGAGTGGAGGCTTGGAAAACCAGTCAGGTTGTTATTTAGGCCTTCTTTTTCTGCCCAAAAAGCTAACATTTGGCAGAGAGTATTTTCTTCTTCATAAAGCCAGTCATTGATTTAGAATCCTGAATTGTTACATATATAAAAATATATAATTATACAATGAAATATATATACAACTAAGTTTTCTTAATATTTTTGTTATATTGGGAATAATATTCCTTAATTCAGATTTTTTAAGAAAATTTGCCTTATTTAGTCCATTCTTTCTGTAAATTTTGTTTTTCAGGCATATCCTCCTTATCCAAGTTCACCAGTTCAGGTTATTACTGGATATCAGCTGCCTGTTTATAATTATCAGGTAATTTAATGGAAAACAAAAATGACTTATGTTAGAATATTATTGTAACTTTTACTTATATAAATTTCTCAAAAGTATATTGTTTAAACCAGTGAAGTATGCCTAAAATCCAAGAAAAAATAGAATTAGTTTAGAATTAAATGTATTTTAAGATTACTTATATGTTACTTGGAATTAAGGTAATGTTATTTTGACTAGGAAAGAACTTTTCTCTAAAACTGTTCTGTAAGACTTAGTATCTCTTATTTCAAGACACATTCTTTCATCTTTGCTGCCAAATACATGAAGCACCCAGTCTGACTTTTACTTTTCTAAGAGGATAGGTTAAAAAAAAATCATTACCCAATTTTTAGAGCACAAAATTCTGATTCCATTTCATACTGTGTATGTTCACTAGCTCCTACAGAATAGTAGTTCTCTGTATTTCTTTCCATATATAATGAGCATATGTATGACTCATGACCATATCTATAGTAATAATTTCACAGAACACTATTCTTTGAATATTACCAAATGCTAGCTCCAGAAATTTGAGAAAAAGGTGGGGTTTATATGTAGAAATAACAAAAAGAACCATACATCTTTCTTCTATTTCCTATATTTATAAAAATGTGCAGGAATATTTGAATAATTTCTGTTTCCTTTTTTTAAGATGCCACCGCAGTGGCCTGCCGGGGAACAAAGGAGTTACGTTATACCTCCGGTAAAATAAATTAGCCAAACATATATCCTATTCTTTATTTAAATGTATTTTCTTGTTTTATGTTTTTTGATCTTTTATCATATCATGTGTATATATAAATATTTTAAATGCCCCTTTATGTTATGTGTTACATTTAACTTTTTTGTTCACCCAGTTATGTGTTCCCATAGGAAAAACTGCAATTTGTTTCCCAAATTTTTGTGTGCTCAAGTCATGGCTGCTCTGTATGCGAGAAGTGCTCAGTTACCTGTTGATAAATTATGTAATCCAAGAAAGGTAGTATTAATACAGATTTAGAATTAGCATTTAATCTACCCAAATCAGCCTCTGGCTTTGCTACCCCTAAAATCTGTTGAAGAGAAACAGAAGTGTTTTGCTGTTAATATGGTTTAAATAAGAAAAGGAATAAAACAAAAGTGGGTGCTACCTCTGAAACACCTGAGCTTTTGTTATCTTCTGTCTTTTATCAGGATTGGATATTTGAAGGATATGTTGGTTAGAATTCTCAGGCACTCCCATAATATAGTTTCCTTTTCTTATATTTTTAATTCTGATTACGTTAATATTGAAAAGAAAATTTAAGATAAAAGGTAAAAAATAGTGTAGCAGAACCACATTAAACCTTAAGATATTTGCTACTGCATTTTAGTTATTCAGCTTAAAACAAAATTTCTGAAATAGTGTAGCAGAATCTACATTAAACCTTAAGATATCAGCTCATTATTTTGAATACATTATTTAGAAATGTATCTGTATATCTTTTTAATTACACTTTTTATCATTTCAAATGTAGGCCTATACAGCTGTTAACTACCATTGTAATGAAGTTGATCCAGGAGCTGAAGTTTTGCCAAATGAATGCTCAGTTCATGAAGCTACTCCATCCTCTGGAAATGGCCCACAAAAGGCAAATATCTAATTTTGTTTACTTATATGTATATTTTATATTTATTTTTTCAAGTTTAAATGGTAGCCCCTTAAGAAGCAGTCATTTTTGCCCAGATTTAAAGATGAAACCATAAACTTTAGAGCTTAAGTGATTCATTAGTTTTTAGCAATTTAATATAAAGGTTAATAAGATTTCAGACATCCCCAAAGTTTCAGTATACATATATAGTTTCTGATTCAGCAATCCTTTTCTCATCCCAATTTCATCATTTTAGGGTTTTCTGAGTTATACTTTAATAAGTATTGTGTTAGTGTGATTTAGCAAAATGCTAGGCAGGTTTTTGCAACTTTGGTCTTCAAAAGAGGAATTAGCATCAACTATATTTTAATCTTTTGCAAGTGATTTTAAACATTTACTTATCTAAATAGTATATGGTATTGTCTCCATACCATTATAAATATTGCATCTCTCAAGAATGGTGGAGGCAGTAGTAATTATTCAAATACTGAAGAAGTAGGTAGTATCTGTTTTTAATTATTAGAGTGGTCACCTAAAATACCAATACTCTCACCCTTGAATTCTGCTACATGTTGTTTAGTGGAAGTGTAGAAGTAGTTGATACACTGGTAATAAGCATAACCTTGAGGGATTCCATTGGAAGAATCCTTCATTTATTTGTTGGTGGATGCCAATACCATACCATTTTTGTTGGTGGGTCAGGAAAAATATGTTGAGAACTACTGAACCACAGAGCAAAAAAATATTCCTTGATTTGATAACAATTTAAAAGTTGACAAAATGCTAAACTAGCTTACAGTAAAATCACATTATCAGGTTTTTGTCCTGAATACTTTTCTTGAAACATTAAGAGTTCCCTATTTTCTTCTCTAACAAATTTAAAAGCTTTAAGCCAAATATCATGGAGTTTTAATAACTTCAGCCTTTTAAACTAGTATTATATCACTAAGATTCTGAAACAATTCTTTAATTTGGGAGAAAAATGAACATAGTAATTGATATTTGGTAAGAATTATGAACCACATAAGAATTCTTAGAAATAAGCATAAATGTTCACTAAACTTTCAAAAATCTGTTAACAGTGAAAAAAGTAGTCTTTATATTACCATGAACTTTTATGTTTCAGAAATCTGTGGACCGAAGTATACAGACAGTGGTATCTTGTCTATTTAATCCAGAGAACAGACTGAGAAACTCTCTTGTTACTCAAGATGACTACTTCAAGGTATGAAAGGAATATGACACAGGGTAAAAAGTAGATGTGTTAGTCTTAAATTACCTTTTCCTCTTTATAGTATATCCATTTTTGAGATTACTTAAATTAGCATTTAATTGACTAACCCAGTAAACCACTGTGAATGGGTTTTATCTAACAGTGTGTTTTGTAGTGCTTAAACATTAATAAAGTGTAGTTTCCCTTTAAGGAAAGAGACTTGGAACAAGCAGAAACTTGTAATTTAAAGAGTTCATGAGAGGAGACAGTTGAAGGAAAACATGGGCTTGACCAACTAGTAAAAGTAAAATTTAGAAGGCAGAACTTAACATATGGATATTGGATTAAAGATAACAAAAGCAATGGACTGCTCAGACATTATGCTTGAACAATGTGCAGAGGAAGAAGGGGTAAAGTTAAAGCAGTTAAAAAGAACTGAATTAGAAATGAAAATTGATTCAGAGTTGGTGAAGTGGATGATAAATGTGGATTTTTAAATTTAAGAAAGATCTGTTTTCTAATCCTTCTATCCACCTTGGACAGATAATTTAATTCTTTATTAAGACTCTATATTTGGTTTTGCATGTTGTATGCATGTGCACACACATATGCGCATATTAGGAATTGAATTGAGGGCCTTGAACATGCTAAACATGAACTCTGCACTGAGCTGTATGCCCAGACCTAAGACTCCAGGTTTTACAAGTCGAAAATGAGGATGTACAGTACAGTTCCCTAGAGTCCTTTTAGTTCTGAGTCTGGGAATATGAAAAAAAATGTAACTGATTAGTCCAATGAGAAGGAATATTGTGTTTGGTAAGGAAATAAGGTTTTCTTTAATAGCATATTTATAGAGATTATAATTTGTCATACAATAATTTTTAGTATATTCACAGAATTGTGCAGCCAATCAAGTTTAGAATATTTTTTATTTTAACATGTTTAAAATATATTTAATATATATTTAAATATATTTTAACAATATCAAGTTTAGAATATTTTAATTACTCCAAAAATAAAGCCCCAGCCCATCGCTTTTCCCAAATCTTACATTTCCTCAAGCCTTAAACAGCCACTAATTTACTTTCTTTTTTTGTAGACATTTTATATACACAGAATTATAAAATACTTGGATTTTTGTGATTATCTTTAGTGAAATACTTTCAAGGTTTGTCAATGTTACAGCACTTATAAGTTCTTTAGAAATTTTTATTAATATGCCATATTTTGTTTATCCTTTCATCAGTTGATAAGATGTTTCGATTTTTATAACCTTTTGGCTGTTATTAATAATGCTATGAATATTCATGTAGAAGTTATCATATGGACATATATTTTTATTTTTCTTGAATACATATCTAGGAATGGAATTGTGGAGTCAGCAATGGTAACTGTTTAACTTTTTGAGGAACTGCCAGAATTTCAGAATTTGTCCAAAATTGCTGCATCATTTTAAATTCAAAGGGAAGTTTTTAACTACCACTTTTATGTGTTAACAGGGAAGGAGATTAGCTTTGATTTATCTGTAAATGGGTATCTTAGGATATAACTTAAAATCTTTTTAATGGGTATACCAAAGCACTTATGTAATGCAGAAGAGTAGAGCCATAGCAGCATTAAGTTACCTTTTTTTGTAACAGGAGTTAAGCATTTTTGCTTTTAAAGTTGATGTTCTTTTGTTGCTTCATTCTACTTAGAACCGTACAGCATAGAAAGAATAGCTTTATCTTGCCCTGTTCTGAAGTTTAAGTAGGTAGGACATAAATGATTTGTTTGAAAGCAGAAAATACCCTTCAAATGGTTTTCTCCTGGTATTAGACAAAAGCCTCCCTTTGAACTTCAGAGCTTTATGCTCTTCTGGGTTATAAATCAGAAGTGGAAGCCTGTAGTTGACTGACATCTTTTAATTGACTTTTTTTTTAATTGACTAAATGTTGTTTTTTTATTGAAGTTGTATGCATCCAGGCTCTTGAATACATTTATTTCCATGGTAAATTCTACTCTTCATTCTTAATTCTAGCCCCTTCATAATCTTATGTTTCCTATCTGAAAATATGAGTGATTGTGGCCACTATTGGGATACAACCCTGTTCACCAGTTACTTGGTTTCTAGAAATCACTCTTTTATATGACAATCTAATTCCTAGGAAAAGGACGCAGTAAAGCTAATTATACAGAGAAGAAAATATTATGCTGTTAGTGGTTTATTGATCTCCATTTCTCTTTTCTAAGACCTTCCTTTTATCTGCACTTCTGTAGGCAACATAGAGTGAAAAGAAAATTTTCCATTTTATAAGTCAGTCCTCCCTATAAGGCGTCCTGCATCTTAAAATTTTACCAATTTGAGATAGACATTTTTAAAAAATTGTACTGAACACGTACAGACTTTGCCATGATTCCATAAAACAGTGTAACAACTATTTCCATATCATTTATATTGTATTTGTTGTTATAAGTGTACTACAGATTAAAAGTATATCGGATGCACTGGGGATGTAGCTCAGCAGTAGAGCTTGCTTAGCATGTGGAGACCCTGGGTTTGATCACAGCACTTCAAAGAAAGAAAAAGTATACCAGAGGATTGCATAGGTTATATGCAAATACATTGTTATTTTATATGAAGGATTTGAACTTCCTGTATTTTGAGGTTCCCAGAACCAATCAACCTGAGAGGACAACTATTAAAATTTTTTCTCTTCACTTCCTACAAAATTGTTTATCTTCATAAGATAAAATATACCAAAACTTACATCTTTTAACCTAAAAATGGGATTTCAGACTGGTGTATAATGTTCTTCTCAAGCTATGCTTTCTACTAGATGCAATTCAATTAGTAAAAACAATACTTTTAAGAATTATATGTATTTTTTACCCTCTGTCTTTGGGATACTGCATTAAGAAGTACTTAAAATTATTGATTCTGCATTCTTTATTTCTGGGTTCACTGGTATTGTTTTTTTTAATTTTAATAAAATTAGCCAATCTTGGTGCATTTGTTATTGCAAAGTTCAGGAATGCTTTTCCAAAAGGGTCTCCTTTTTTCTCATTTATGATATATAAACTTAAAAAAATATGTCAGGTATTTTGCAGCTCTTTTAGGCCAATAGTGTTAATAGGAAAATTTCAGTGAAGTAAAGACTATTTCTATCTTTTCTAGGATAAAAGAGTGCATCACTTTAGAAGAAGTCGGGCAGTGCTTAAATCTGTTTGATCTTCTCTGCTAACTTTCTAGTCTCAGGGGAAGTTGCTGGTTTTGAATATTATGAAGAGACTGGAAGTTGTTCACTACTATAGAAATTTAATTCTAAATTTTGACATTGCACTCAGACTTTCTATATAAGTTATGTTAGATTAGTTGTACTTTACATTGAAACTGTTCTTTATTAGATGTTTATTTAGAAATTGGTTCTTTGTTCAGTATATAGTTAAAAGTAAAAGATAATTGAAAGTAAATAAGTATAAAAACAATTTCAAATAATTGAAAAAATAGTTGGAATAACTTAAGATTTATCTGTAAGGTTTTTTTGGAATTGGCATTTTAAGAGATTAAAAGCAAATACTAAAAAACTTATTTTGAAAGGTCAGAATTTTGATAGTTTGAATACAAGCATTTCACTTCTCCAACAAGTACCTTTGAACAGTACAGTATTTACACTATTGTGCTTTGCATTTATTATTTGCCTAAAAATTTACCACAAAGCAGCATTTTTTAAACTGCATTTTTAATCAGTGGAACTCAATATACAGTTATCTTTATTCAAGTCGTCTTATCTAAACCCAGTAAAACAGATTCTAAACAAACAATCCAATCAGTGGGTCTTAGATTTATTCAGAATATTTTATCCTTTATCTAGAATCCACATACACACACAACATATACACACATGCATACACACACATACCCTGTTTGATTGGGGTGATAATTAGGATAACTAAAATTCTGGGCCTAATTGTTTTTAAAGAATCCAAGACAAACTAAACTTTACTAGGTATATAGCTTCTTAGTGAGTTAACATTCTATTTTTTTCTTTTATTTATTTTTTCCTCGAAATGCTAAACTCAATGGCTGTATCTTAAATTGTGCAAAATATTGGTATTAAAGAATGCTGAAATTTTTTTATGTCACTTAAAGGTTAATCAGAGTATCTGAAAGGAATTGTTTTTGTAAAAACATTTAAAATATTATTTATGGTAGAGTACATAGATTTTTATTTACTTTTTGTTAGTCTACTATATTTCCTTTTGTAAAGTAAGATGTCCCTAAGAGTCAAAGAAGGTAATTTTGATATTTCTAAACCAAAAAAGTTGTTTCATAAACATATTTCAAGAACATGCTAGAGTCAAAGTTAATAATCTGTTTCTAGACTAGCTAGTCTCCATATTGAACATTGTGCTTTGTTACAGACAACTAGAATACCGGGGCCTCTGTTGTCAGTCTTGTTTTTCTAGTCTGTACTCCTGTTCTTCCAGGACGTTTGCTTTTAGAACTGTCAACCTAAAGAAGTCAAGTAGCCATAGGAACAGTTTGAGGGGTAAGCCTGGGAAAGGTAGCAGTGAGGTTATACCTTCCTAAGGGAAGTAGTTGTATCAGAATCATTTGATCTGCCATGGACATGAGTTTAAAGTGCCTTCCTGGCCTTCCATTAGCCCCCTTTCCCAAAATATGGAGACTCTGCTTATGCCTAATCTGAAATAATTACCATGGGTCCTGTCATCAGTGCCCATTATGGTCTATAAGTTTTAATAATTTTCATTCTGGATCTGAAGGCCAGAGTCTTTTAAGGATCCCCAAAGAGGATTTTGGATTTTTTTTAAACCTCAGAATTAGAAAATATCCTGAAATTTGTTCTTTTAAATATACCTTTTTTTTTTTTTTGGTGCTGTCATTCTGTGATTATTAAATCTCTAGCTCACTATTAATGATACCTAAATTTTGAAGAGTCAATTCTAATTGTCCCAATATGACCTTAAGGAAAAGTAAGGAAATAAACTTTTATTTGTCCACTATTTTGTTTGAGTGAGGTATTTAGAGTATGGTAGAAAGAAGAGGCAAACTCCTGAACCTTTCAAAATGGAAGATTAATTTTAAACTTAGAATATGTTTCTATAACCTATTGCTGATACTGTCTTTGCATAAATGAATAAATAAAGAAACTTTTTTCAAAAGTATTTTTGACCTATTTGTTGTTGTCATATTATCTAAAGAAATGGGGAATTGGCTCAGTGGTAGAGTGCTTACCTGGCATGTGTGAGGCCCTGGGTTCGATCCTCAGCACCACATATAAATAAATAAAATAAATGTATTATGTCTATCTACAACTAAAAAAAATATATTTAAAAAGAAAAGAAATGGGGAATTGGGTAGTGTATGACGAGGTTTAGATCCTTGAGATTTAAAAGCATAAATATTGCTCAATTTACTAAACTGGTAGCTTATAAAAGTAAATTTTGGTACGTTGTATTTTGTTGATTTCTCTTAGAAGAAATGAGATATATATATATGTGTGTGTGTGTATACTCATATGTATACATGTGTACACATATGCACATATATACATGTTTTCGTGAGAAAATACATTCCTCCTATGTTGAGTTGGAAATGAGTAACAGTGGATTCCATTGCAGTGCATGAACAGAAAGCACTTATCAGGAATGCTGGAGAACATGTCTAACTGCAGTCCCATGACGAAGGACCCTTTCATTTTGGACACTGAAATAGTCTGTCTATTGTACACTTTGAGCCTAATTTCCTGATCCTGTGTTTTGCGATATTGTGCTTGTCCAACAAAACTTGGATGTAATAAAAAAATCGATATTCATTTCCTCTTCCAATTCTAGTTCTAATACTCTTGAGTTCTGTAATCTGAGGCCATGGAAGAAGAAATTCTCCCCTCTAAATACCCCTGTGCTATATTTTGTCAGTTGGTAGCCTCTTATTAACTGAGTCATTACCAGAAAATTGATGACACCAAGAGTGGCTTCTGTATTACAAAAGATTATTCAATGTATAACAATTTGCTGAAAATTAGTAATCTTTAGATGTGTATGTATATAGTATATGTGTTGTATATACATAGTCACATACATGTATACACACATGAATGTGTACATACTAACCATTATTCAGAATATTTGGTTATCTCTGACCAAGCTGGATATGTTTTAATATTTTAAAACCCCCAAAGTACACTTACATGTATCATAAAACAGTTGCTTTAAACTACTTGATGATATCTCAAGTATAATTCCAGTTGAAGATTACTACATAGTTTTTAACAAAATCTTTGGGATTAAAACTTCCATATAACCACTTTTTTTGTAAAAACAAAAAGTTGTTTTGAGCTTTGTTTTTTTAAAAACTTCCTTTGTAATTGTTTAAAGTAACTATTCAATATTGATAACACCCTATTGAAAAAGTCATTGACTTTGGAAAAAAAATATTCTATAGCAGTTCCCTATAGTTGTAAAACCCGTCTACCCACTCTAAAATTCTCTTGGTTGCCTTTAAAGGTAAACTCATAAAAATGGGCTGCCATACTGTTTAATCGCGTTGCCTGCTTTCATTGCTGTCATTTGAGGGTAATAAGGAGCAGCAGCGATAAGGCATAGCGCCACTCTGCTTTCACAAAGACGGCAATACAGAGGGTGGGGAACCATAAGGGAGAGAAAAGCGGCAGTATTTTCCATTGACCAAGTCTTGCAAATATGGCCAGCTGTTGAGTATGATCATTTGGAATCCCGGAAACACTTCTTCTAGATGAGGATTGCTCCTATACATATTTTGATAACTGTAATCTAGGCCTTCCTAGCATTTTGTGTAATATGTCTCTCTGTGTGTAACTGATTCTTTTGAGCAATTCCTCACCACCCATCAAAGACTCCGAGTTTTCCATCTGTAGACAGTACATTTGGTGGTAGAAAACAATAAACATAAGAAGTTCAAACTATAAACATGCGTTTTTGAATGTTCATGCAAAATATTCAATCTGCATAACAAAGAAATGATAGGTAATTCTGTATTGCATTTAGAATTAAAAACATCTGTCCAATATGGCTGTAGCTGTAGGCCAATACCAAGAAAATGCAAAAAAATTGTCTCCTGGTACAGAAGTTGAAAGTACCACTGTACAATTAAGCTCTATGGTAGCTATATTTTACATTTTTAACTGGTCTGAAACAGAAAGTTTTCTAGTTGAGTCTCTAGTTCATTTTCCCAAGGCAAGACTTTGTAACTTATGTGCACCTCCATTAAGGCAGCATGCCAGGAATATGCCTTTTCCCACATATAAAACTCCCAGATACCAGTTCAGTAGGTCTTTAACAGTAGAACAAATGCTTGCTTGATGGAGATATTCAGGTCATGAAAGCTTTTTATAAATTTGAAGCAATAGTAACATTTCAAGCAGTTCAGAAAGTTGGATGTTTTATAATCCATAATTAGTTCTTTTTACACAAAACAAATCCAGGAAAAATACATTAAGGTTGCAGCCAACATCTATTGCCTTTCCCCCAGAATAAAATGGATCCAGAGGCACACTATTCTGATTCATTCTTGGATGAAATATTTATAGAAAAAGGCAGAGCTGACAATTGACCTGCACTTATGGACCAGGTGTGTCCCCTCTTTCTTTATATTCTTGTTGAAATAAAATAAATCTAATTGAGCCAGTGAAAATGGAGAGAGGTAATACAGATGCCGTTTCTTCTTTGTTTTTTACCATGCTGACCTCTTAGTGTTGGGCTGCTTCAATATGTGAGTAAAATCTGAATAATATTAAAACAGCATACCTGCTATATAAAAAAAAAAGTATAACTCTTTTTCCTCTTACATGACTTGGTTGCTGCTCCTCATTTTGGGTAGTGGTGGTGTGTCTCTCTTGGACAAAATAAGAACCTGTATATTCACCATAAATGTTACATCAATGATTAGTTCAGATCAGTATTTGATAGACAAGTGTCCTCCATGATACCAGTCTCACAGGGAAGTCAAAGAACATCTGAACCATCATCTGGGATGCTTTTCAGAGATGTAAATTGCTGGAGCCTAATCTTAGATGCTCTTATTCAGGTCAGGCAGGCCTACATATCTGCACTTTTACCAAGTTTTCCAGGCGATTCTGATCTGTACAACAGGTACTTTGAGAAATACTTCCCTAGGTGAGGATCTCTCAGGCTACCCTTAGTTTTAGTGTAGCTAGATTCAGAAAATGTCCCCGTCCTGTTCAATATGGCCCCTAAGGGATTTTGTTGGCTTAATTCAGCTTTCTAGCAAGCCTGTGCCCAGGAGTACCAGTTGTTCATAGTCAAGGGTAACAGGCTGAAAAGTGAATTGAATGAAGTTTGAAAACCAAGACTTGTGGCCACAGAAGAATGATAAGATGGAATGATTGCAGAGGCAAAGGCAAAGGTGGGTCCCAAAGCCAAGTGCAGGAAAGCTGAGGGCAAGGATGAGGCTCAGCTGGCCCATGGCAGAGTAGACATTATGGAGGCAGAGGTACCGCACTTGTCTTCTGAAGAGAAGAAGCTTGCCTTTGGTCCATTTGGCAAATTTTTAAAATGGTGTTACTCACCCATGACTTTTGAAAAGTATAGCCTGACATTGCTCTTTTTTCTGTCTTAGAATTAATATTTCTTATATCCTCAAGAATTATAATAATAAATTAGCATCAGAAATAATGTTAAAAGATTAAGTTCCAGAGATAGTCTTGGACATTTAATATCTATATTATTTTTATATCTGGGTTTGCATTTTTAAAATTCATATAATTCACACAAATGTGCATGAAAATAAGTTAATCTTTAAAGAATAATATAACTACCAGAGCTCACTTAATAGTATAAGTGTATTCTATTAATTAGAAATTCTCTGTATATCCTCCCTGATCATACCTACTGCCCATTGAGAAGTAACCACCAAATTTAATTTTGATTTAATCTTCTACTAAATACTTAATTTTTTCATGGTTTTGAACTTTGAAAGGACTTATACAGCATCTTGCTTTTTGTCTGAACATTGTTAGAATCCTACATATTGGAATTTAATTTCTCTTTAGTACATTAGTTGAATATCTTATGATTTGTCCCTTTTCTTGCTAAGGGACAATTGGGCCTTATTTAAAAATTTTTATTATTTAAATTTTAATGATTTAGTTGATTGCTGTTAACATGCTACTGTGAATGTCTTTAAAGCCTTTATGTCTCTGTTCACTTTAGAACTCACCTTGGGATACTAGATATTGAGTTATCACATGCTAGAATGTCATAAAAAGAATGCCCCTGTCACTTCCTGAGTGAGCCTGAACAGGTTTCTCTCTCATCTTCAATTTATTCCTCTATGAAACAATAATTCTAGTATCTATTTAATAGGGTTACTGTGAGATTAAATTGGGCAGCCTATTAATGTGATCAGCTTCCTCTCCACCACTACTTGCCAACCCCTCTCTCAGGTTCACCTGGTCTTTAGCCTTTATATTTAATGACCAAAACTTCACAAATATTCCTTGTATGCACTGACCATGGCTTAGTGAATAGGTACCATGCTAAGATTTTGTGTGCCTTCCTTTGTCAGCAGAAAGCAGCTTATTATGTTAAGGTCTTCAGAATATGTTCTAGAATGATTCTTTTTCTGGGAGACCCTTAAATGATAACATCCAACAATACAGTGATGGGTTTTACACAGAACATGTGGTGTTAGGAACATGTCACAAAGAAATTTTCTTTCTTTGCAGAATATTCAGTAAGTAGTTCATTATGGTGAAATTATCATAAAATTAACCATTAAAAATGGCTTTTAGTTGAAGAATACCTTGGAAGATGGAAAGATCTCCCATGTTCTTGGATAAGCAGAATTAATATTGTCAAAATGGCTGTACTACCAAAAGGTCTATACAGATTTAATGCAGTTCCTATTAAGGTTCCTATGATGTTCTTCATAGCAATAGAAAAAGCAGTTATGAAATTCATTTGGAAAAATAAGAGACCAAGAATAGCCAAATCAATCCTCAGCAAGAGAAGTGAAGCAGGAAACATTACATACATACCAGACCATAAATCATACTACAGAACTATAGTAATAAAAACAGCATGGTATTGGCACCAAAATAGACATGGTACACAACAGAAGACACAAAGACAAACCCACATAAATATAATTATCTCATACTAAACAAAGGTGCTATGAACAAAAATTGGAAAAAGATAGCCTCTTCAAAAAATGGTGCTGGGAAAACTGGAAATCCATACGTAGCAAAATGAAATTAGACCCCGATCTCTCACCCTGCACAAAACTCAAAAGTGGATCAAGGACCTAGGCATTAGATCAGAGATCCTGTGCCTACTAGAAGAAAAAGTAGGCCCAAATTTCCATGTCAGCTTAGGAACTGAATTCCTCAACAAGATTCCTAAAGTACAAAAAGTAAAATCAAAAAACCAATAAACGGGACAGTATCAAACTAAAAAGCTTCTTCACAGCAAAGGAAACAGTCAAGAATGTGAAGAGAGAGCCTACAGAATGGGAGAAAATCTTTGCCACCTGCACCTCAGAGCCTTAATCTTCATCCTAGAGATGTATAAAGAACTCAAAACACTTAACACCAAAAAAACCCCACAAATAACCCAATCAATAAATGGGCAAAGGAACTGAGCAGGCACTTCAGACAAATGGTCAAAAAATATATGGAAAAATGTTCAACATCCCTAGCAATTAGATAAATGCAAATTAAAACTACTTTGAGATTTCATCTCACTCTAGTCAGAATGGCAATTATCAAGAACAACACAATAAATGTTGGGGAGGATGTGCAGGAAGAGGTACATTCATACAGTGCTGGTGGGACTGCAAATTGGTGCAACCACTCTGGAAAGCATATGAAGATTCCTCAGAATAATTGGAATGGAACTACCATTTGACCCAGTTATCCCACTCAGTATATACCCAAAGGACTTAAAACCGGCATACTATGGCGATGCAGCCACATCAGTGTTTATAGCAGCTCAACTCACAATAGCTAAGCTATAACCAACCTTAGGTGCCCTTCAACAGATGAATGGATAAAGAAAATATTATATATATATATATATATATATATATATATATATATATATATAAAAGGAATATCACTCAGCTATAAAGAAGAATGAAATTATGGCATCTGCCAGTAAATGGATGAAACTGGAGACTATCATGCTAAGTGAAATAAGCCAATCTCCAAAAACCAAAGGCTGAATGTTCTCTCAATATGTGGATACTGACTCAAAATAGGTGGGTGGGGTTTGGCGGGAGAAGTGGAGTTTCACCAGATAGGACAGGGGAGTGTGGGGATGGAGAATGGTAAAGACAGTAGAATGAATCAGACATAACTTTCCTACGTTCATATATGAACACACGACCAGTGTAACTCCACACCAAGTACAACCACAAAAATGTGAAGTTAATACTCATGTGTGTATGTTATGCCAAAATACATTCTATTGTCATGTGTAACTAAAAAGAACAAATTAAAAATTTAAATGGTATTTAGTACTTTCACAGTGTCATGCAACCATCACCTCTATTTAGTTCTAAAATATTTGTATCATTCCAAAGAAAAAAATCCCTTACCCATTAGGCAGTTTGTCCCTATCCTTTTATATCCATAGGCAGTGGCTACCACCAACATACATTTTGTCTCTGGATTTATCTATTCTGGATATTCATGTAAATGAATTCGGACAGTGTGACCTTGTGTGTGTTTTCTTTCACCTAACATGTTTTCATCCATTTAGCACAGCATAGTAGCATGTATCAGTATTTCATCCTTTTAACACCTGAATAATATTCCATTGTCTGGATTTACTGCTTTTTTTATCCTTTTATCAACAGATATTTGGTCTGTTTCTATATTTTGACTATTGTGAATAGTGCTGCTGCAAATGAGTGTGCAGGTGCTTGTTTGAATTCCTGTTTTTAAATCTTATGGGTACTACTCACATGTGTAATTTAGAGTCATGTGCTTAATCATTCAAGGGACTACCAAATTGTTTCCCACAGCAGCTGAACCTTATTATATTCCCATCAGTAATGTGTTAGGGCCAATTTTCCACCAATACTTCTTTTTTTTAATTATTGTCATCCTAGTGAATATGAAGTGATATTTCATTGTGATTTTTCACTTCCCTAACGTCGAGTGTCTTTTTATACACCTGTTTGCCATATGTATATGTTTTTTGAAGAAATAGATATTTGGTCTTTTACTCATTTTTAAATGAGTTGTCTTTTTTGTTTAGTTGCTAGGTTTTTTAATATATATATTTGGATACTAGATCCTTATCACAGAGAATGATTTGCAAACATTTTCTCCCATTTTTGTAGATCAGAATTTTCTCTTTCTTGATAATTTAAAATACAATTATATATTTTTTGGTGTCCAGGGATTGAACTCAGGGCTTTACACATGACAGGCAAGTGCTATACCACTGAGCCACATCCCCAGCCCTCTTGATTGTTTTTCTTTTTTTTCCTCCTTTTTCCCCCACTGCTGGCAGGGCCTCAAACAACCCAGGGCCTCACTCCTGCTAGGCAAGCACTGCACCCACTAAGCATGCACATCCCTGATAATGTGTTTTAATGTACAAAAATTTTTAATTTGTTGAAGTCTGATATACCTATTTTGTCATTTTTGTGTGTGTGCTTTTGTTGTCATATCTAAGAATCCATGCCAAATCCAAAGTCATGAAGATCTGCCCCTGTGTTTTCTTCTAAGACTTTTATAGTTTTAGCTCTTCTATTCAGGTTGTTGATCCATTTTAAGTTAATATTTTTAATATTTTATATTATTACATAGAGATATAATTTCATTCTTTTGCATGTGGGTGTTTCAGTTTTCTCAGTAACCAATTGTTGATGGAACTATTGTTTCCCCCATTGAAAGTTCTTGGCATCTTTTTTCTTTGTAAACTCTGACACATTATAATCACATTAGCTTACTCTAAAGAATCTGAGAACAAAGTGTTGGAACTCTGCCTCAAATATCCCTGGTATACTTCTGCCATCCAAGCAGGCTTTTCTGAGGGGTCTGAAACAGCCCATCTCAGGGTTCTGAGAAGAACTAGCCTAAGTGTCCACCTCTCCAATAGTAGTTTATCCTATTAGTGAGACTTCAAACTCTAGGGAGTGTACTAGGTTTCTGACCCTAGCCCAAAATGGTTCTCTGTTGTAGGTACAAATTTTATGCCATGAGTCCTATTCAGGCACATTTTCAGTCTTTTTTACTTTCATTTGTTCTCTTTCCTGCCTTTCCTCCTTTTCTCCTTTTCTCACTTCCTTCCTTTTTTTAAAAAAAAAATTAACATCTATAATGCAACATGTTTGGTGTACAATGAACTGCACATATTTAAACTGTACAATTTGATGAATTTTAATATGTATAAAACTGTGAAACCAACACAGAATTCAAGGTAAGAAACATTTCTTTATCTGTGTATCTGTTAGTGGATACCTAGGCTGTGTCCCCTATCTTAGCCATTGTGAATAGTGCTACAATAAACATGGGAATGCAGGTATCTCTTGTATGCTGATTTCCTTCACATATACATCAAGAGAGGTATTACTGAATTATGGGATGATTTAGTTTTTCTGAGTAATCTCCATACTGTTTTCCATGTGTCTACAATAATGTGAAAGGGTTCCTTTTTCTACACATCCTTGACAGCATTTGTTTTTCATTATTTTGTTTGTTTTTTGATAATAGGATAATAGCCATTCTTACGGGTGAGATGAAATCTCAATGTAGTTTTTAAAAATTTTTTTTAGTTGTTGATAGATCTTTATTTTAGTTATTTATATGTGGTGCTGAGAATCGAACCCAGTGCCTCACACATGCCAGGCAAGTGTGCTACCACTGAGCCACAGCCACAGCTCCTCAATGTGGTTTTGATTTGCATTACTCTGATAACTAAAGATATGGATCATTTTTTATCTGTCTATTGCCATATATACTTTTTTTGTAGTTTTTGTTCCACATTTTTTATTGATGCATTAGAGTTGTACATAACGATGGGATTTATTGTTACACATTCATACATGCACACAGTATAACAATATAATTTGGCCAATAACACTCCCCAGTCCTGCCCCCTCCCTCCCCTCCTCCTAACCCCTGGTTCCTTTTCTCTACTGTTCTCCCTTTGATTTTTAGGAGATACACCTCCACCTTTTTTGCCCCCTCTTTCCTCTCCAGCTGCGTATGAGAGAAAACATATGATCCTTGACCTTCTCAGTTGGACTTACTTCACTTAACATGATGATCTCTAGTTTCACCATTTTCCTACAAATGACATAATTCCATTTTTCTTTATGGCTGAATAAAACTCCATTCTGTATATATATATCACATTCTCTTTATCCTTTCATCCACCCATGGATACTTAGGCTGATTCCATATTTTTGCTATTGTGAACTATGCTGCTATAAACAGGGGTATGCATGTATCACTGTAGTAAGATGACTTTAATTCTTTAGGATAAACACTGAGGAGTGGTGTAGCACACTTCATCTCAAAACCCTAGAAAAGGAAGAGCAAAACAACAGCAAATGTAGCAGAAGGCAAGAAATAATTAAAATCAGAGTGGAATCAACAAAATTGAAACTATTGAAAAAATTGACAAAACTGAAAGTTGGTTCTTCGAAAAAATAAATAAGATCGACAGACCCTTAGCCATGCTAACGAAGAGAAGAAGAGAGAGAACTCAAATTACTAACATACGGGATGAAAAAGGCAATATCACAACAGATGCTACAGAAATACAGAAGATAATTAGAAATTATTTTGAAACCCTATATTCCAATAAAATAGAAGATAGTGCAGACATCAATAAATTTCTTAAGTCATATGATTTGCCCAGATTGAGTCAGGAGGATATACACAATTTAAACAGACCGATATCAATTGATGAAATACAAGAAGCCATCAAAGGACTACCAACCAAGAAAAGCCCAGGACCGGATGGTTATACAGCGGAGTTTTACAAAACCTTTAATGAAGAATTAATAGCAATACTTTTCAAGTTATTTCAGGAAATAAAAAAAGAGGGAGCTCTTCCAAATTCATTCTATGAGGCCAACATCACCCGAAACCAGACAAAGACACTTCAAAGAAAGAAAACTACAGACCAATATCTCTAATGAACCTAGATGCAAAAATCCTCAATAAAATTCTGGCGAATCGGATACATATATACTTCTTTTGAGAAGTGTCTATTCAGGACACATTTTGCCAATTTTTTATTTGATTACTTGTTTTACTGCTATCAGGTTTGTTTAGTTCTTTATATATCCTAGATATTAACTCTCAGTTAGTTGAATAGATGACAAGATTTTTCCCCATTCTGTAGCTTCTCTCTTCACTCTAATGGTTATCCTTTGCTGTGTAGAAGCCTTTTAATTTGGTGTAATCCCATTTGTCAATTCTTGATTTGATCCCTGAGCTATTGGACTTCTATCCAGGAACTCATTGCCTATGCCAATATCTTCAGTCTCTCCTATATTTTTCTTCTAGTAGTTTCAAGGTTTGGGGTCTTGTGTTAAAGTCTTTGACAATTTTGAGTTGATATTTGTACAGAGTGAGAGATAGTGGTCTAGTTTCAGTCTTATACATATGAATATTTTGTTTTCTCAGCACCATTTGTTCAAGAGGCTGTCCTTTCTCCACGGTGTTTTTGGCACCTCAGTTTAGTATCAGTTGCCTGAATATATGTGGATTTACTTCTGTATTCTTTGTTCCATTGGTATATGTGTCTATTTTTACGTCCAATACCATGCTATTTTTTGTTACTACAGCCCTGTAGTTTGTTTTAAAATCAGGTATTGTGATGCCTCCAGCATTGTTCTTTTTGATAAGGATTTCTTTAGCTATTTGGGGTCTGTTGTGCTTTGATATTAATATTAGGGTTTTTTCCTAGTTATATGAAGAATTTTATTCGTATTTTGATGGGGATTGCATTGAATATGTAGATTTATTTGGCTAGTGTGGACATTTTAACAATATTAATTGTCCTAATCCATGAACAAGAGCAGTCTTCCTACCTTCTTGTGTCTTCAGTTTTTTCAGTGTTTTGTGATTTTTTAATTGTAGAAGTCCTTCACATCCTTAGGTTTATTCCTAGATATATTTTTGTGGTTATTTTGAATTGGATTATATTCCTAACTTATTTCTCAGAGAGTTCATTATTGGTGTCTAAAAAAGCTATTGGTTTGTATCCCTTCTACTTTACTGAATTTTCAAAAATCTAAAAGTCTTTGGTGGAGCCTTTAGGATTTTCTGTGTATAGAATCATATCATCATGAAACAGGGATAATTTAACTTTCTCCTTTCCTATTTGTATGTTTTTTATTTCCTTCTTGTGCCTAATTGATTAGTAGGTACATGTTCCTGTCCCTTTCACATTTTTCTTCTGGTTGTTTTGAATATATGATATTCATTTCTTCTTCTCTTACTCATCTTAAAAGTTTTATGGTTTACTATATTGATGTTGATTCTTTTCTACTTCTTATTTGTATGTCTACACTTATGGTAAGATTTATTGTTTCATGTGTTCTTGTAATTGTTTTTATCTTTCTTTCTTTTCTGAGTGTAAGATTCCCTTATGCATTATTATGGTTTAGATCTGAGGTGTCCCTAAAAGCTCCTGTATTGATGGAATATTCAGAGGTGAAATGATTACATTATGAGAGCTATAACCTAATAAGTGCAACCTAGTTAGAATGAATTAACTGGGTGTTAAGTATAGGCTGGTGGGGAGTGGCTGGAGGAGGTGGGTCACTGGGGTCATATCTTGAAGGATTCATCTTCCCTGTGGCCCCCTTCCTCTTCTTCTTTCTGCTTCTTGGCAGCAGTGAACTGAGTAGCTTTCCTGGGCCATGCCCTTCTGCCATGATGCTCCACCTCACCTCAGGCCCAGGCTAATGAAGTCAGCCAACTGTGGACTGAACCTCTGAAACTGAGCCAAAATAAACTTTTCCTCCTCTAAGTTGTTCTTATTGGATATTTTGGTCACCATGAAAAAAAAAACTGACTAATACAAATATCCTTTATAATGCTGGTCTATTGGTCATTGGTTCCCTTAGTTTATCTTGGGAGGTCCTTGTTTCTCTTTTGCTTCTGGATGATCATCTTGCTGGTAATAACAATCTTGTTTGTCAGTTATTTTCTTTCAGGGCTGGGAATACATCATTCCATCTTCTCCTGTCCCATTGAATTTTTCCTCAGAAATCTGCTGTTAGTCTAATGGATTGCCTTTCAATGTCTTAATGTGTCTCTTGTATGTTCTAATATTCTTTGTCCTGTCCTTTTGGCAGTTTAATATGTCATGGAGAAGTTCTTTTCTGGTCATATCTGTTTGTGGTTATAAATTTCTCCTGAATCTAGATGTCTGTGTCATTACCAAGATTTGGAAAATTTTCTGCTCTTCTTTTATTGAGTAGATTTTTCTATGCTTTCAGCCTATAGCTCTCCTTTAGGTATGCCACCTATGTAGATGTTTGATTTTTTAATGATATTCCAGAAATTTGCATGTTGTTTATTCATTCTTATTTTTTTTTAATTTCTGTCTTAATGTATTACTTTGTCAGATTTATCTTTAAGCTCTGATATTTCTCCATTCACGTTATTTAGTCTGTTGGTGAAGTTTTCAACTGAGTTTTTAGTCTGACTCTCTGGTCTTTTCATTTCCAAGGTTTCTGTTTTGTTCTTTTTCAAAATCTCTATCTTTTTACTAAATTTCTCACTTATATCCTGCCTGTCTTCCTTAATCCATTCAACTGTTTATCTGTACTCTTGTGGAATTCTTTTTTTAAAGTCATTTTTTAAATTATTTTTCTGGCATTTTATACACTTTGATATCTTTGAATCCTGTTACTGTAGAATTATAAACTTTAGGCTATGTCCTGCTAGCTTGTTACCTTTCATATTTCTTGTGTTTCTATGTTGAGATTTGTGTATCTTTTGGGATGGTTCTCTCTTCCACTTTTATGTCAGGGCCTTTTTAGTAAGCAGACCTTCTCTTAATGTATCTTGGGGGTCAGTTTTTTGTGTAGTGTTGAGTTTCATTCAAATTAGACTTCATAGTGTAATTTCCCTGTGGCT
Organism: Marmota monax; assembly: GCF_021218885.2. Lineage (NCBI taxonomy): Eukaryota > Metazoa > Chordata > Mammalia > Rodentia > Sciuridae > Marmota > Marmota monax. Next base: position 14,940,223 of record NW_026693008.1, on the reverse strand, counting down.
TCTTTGGGTATGATTAGTAGGTTTTGACACATGCATACTTCATTGAAGCCCAAGAAGCCTGCTTTGTGTACAGGTCTTGTAAGAGTGGAATTTCTCTTCTAATTTAGGCAGGCATAGTGTAGATAGCAGATTATGTGGTGCACATACTGTATGGTTACCCCTACATTGGGAGTAGAAGCCCCTATCAGATGGTGTGGGGTTTCCATGACCACAGTTGATGTTGACTCTACTTGAAAGCAATTCTGTTACTGGCTGTTCCAGTCATAGTGAAGGGCCTGAAACTCTTACCCTTTGTTTAGTCGCTAGTGCAGTTTCTAGTGTTTCTTTTTTTTTAAATTAAATTATTTATTTATTCTAATTTGTTATACATGATGGCAGAATGAAATTCATTTCATACTACACATAAGAGCACAATTTTTCAAGTCACTGATTGTACACAAAGTATTTTCACACTATTCGTGTCTTCGTACATGTAGTTAGGGTAATGATGTCTAACTCATCCCACCATCATTCCTACCTCCTCACCCTCTCCTTTCCCTTCTCTCCCCTTTGCCCTATCTAAAGTTCCTCTATTCCTCACAGTTCCCCATCTGTGTCACTCACATCCAGTCATGCCAATGATTTGTCATCTGACAAGGTATAGAAGTGACTGATGCTGAGGATCCTTATAGTTGTGGTGTTCACACATTTGTGTTATTACTGTGCTACCATGGGGCTGAATGTCCAGGAGCTAGACCCTCTAGCCATGCCCATTTAAGAACAGGCATCAACTGGGACCTTTTGTCCTCCCTATTCTTTAAGTCGAAATATCCACCAAGCCTCAAGCAGGACTAGGTCATGGCTATAACTAGGTGTAATTCCTCTTAGCTGGGCTGAGAGCATGGCTTAATGGCCTAGTACAACATGCACACAGTCTGAGACTCTGTCCCCATCACAGAAGGAAAAAACAAAGAAATGGATAAAAAATAAGATTAAAACAAAGCAATACCAGCAACAACAACAGAAAAAAAGGGGAACATATAGAATAAAATAAAAAGGGAAAATTAGAAAGAATTTAAGAGGAGAAAAGGAGGAAAAAGATATGAATAAAAAGCTAGACTTTTTCTCTCTACTGAGGTCCTTGACTGGGGTGTGGATTATCACAACCCATGCTGATCAAAGCTTCTCTTTGGTCTTCTCAGGCTTTGCACCCTGTGGACAAAATTAAGGCTATGGGTTATTTGCCCTGATTCTTTCCATCGTGGTGCTCACCAGATGACTAGCAGGAGTGATTTGTGGCTGGAGCTACTTGGAACTCCTCTCAGTTTATTTTCACCCTGCAATAAACTAGTACAGAATGGAGAGCTTGCCCAGCAAAGATGGTCTCCATAGCTTTCAGGGTTGCATGCTCCAAGGGCAAGGTTAAGGCTGGTGTTGAGGCATGTCAACAAGATAGCACACAATTCAGAGGTCACTACGCAAAGATTCTCTATGGAGCTTTATGGACTGCCAACTCTGAGGGTGGTGAAACCTTTGGCACTCCCCAGATACCACCCGCCCCCGAAATGAGGAGTGACAATGAAACCACAGAAAGCTGTTCTGTGAGGGGGTGAGGGTGGGGATTCTGTGCAGTCTGTTGTACATGATCCTGGTGTCCCACCCGACCTGGCTCCCATGCAAAATCACATATGATTCTTTGCTCCCCTGAACTCTGTTAGTTGGTTCCCTCTACTCTTCTCTGTGTCACAGTCTGATTTCCCACTGCAAGAATTATCAGCAGGTTTGTGTCAGTGTCTCTTCCTCAAGCCAATCTGATCCATGAAGCAGCCACCCACTGAACTATTGCAGAGAATTGCCATGAGGTTCAGGGGTCCTGAAGACAGGAATGTGCAAGGACATCTGATCCCTAGAGTAGACAGCTCAGACCATAGGACCTTTCGCTAGTTGGCACCTGGTTATGGTTCCAGGACAATACACTGGGAAGTGCAGAGGACTTCTCTGGAGCCAGCTAACTATGCAGTTCCCAGGTCTTTTATCTGTTTAAACTGTGTCTGAAAGGTGCCAAATTCTACACTGGTAGAGCTTTCTGTCTCTTTCCCCTGCTGTGCTTCTGTGTAATTAGTGCTATTTAGTTACCCAGAATCTCTGGGTTTCTCCGGATCTTTTCTGTTGAATTCCAACATTCTCCCATATCTACCCGCTTCATAGAGCAGCTTCTCACCTGTTGTTTTGGTTCTGTCTTGTAGAGAAGCAGATAAGTTTGGGTACCTCTAATCTGCCATCTGGAATCCCCCTTCATTGTAACTATAAAGAAATTTCAAAATTGTTTTCTGGAAGCATAAAGAATAAGGGTAGAAACAATAGAGGCCGCGCGCGCGGAGCTAGCGCTCGCAGGCTCCCCGCCCCTCCCACAACGCTCGACCCCGGGATACCCCCGGCTCTCCTGCCGCCATGGCCGACAAGGAAGCAGCCTTTGACGATGCAGTGGAAGAACGTGTGATCAACGAGGAGTACAAAATATGGAAAAAGAACACCCCTTTTCTTTATGATTTGGTGATGACCCATGCTCTGGAGTGGCCCAGCCTAACAGCACAGTGGCTTCCAGATGTAACCAGACCAGAAGGAAAAGATTTCAGCATTCATCGACTTGTCCTGGGGACACACACATCCGATGAGCAAAACCACCTTGTGATAGCCAGTGTACAGCTCCCCAATGATGATGCTCAATTTGATGCATCACACTACGACAGTGAGAAAGGAGAATTTGGAGGTTTTGGCTCAGTTAGTGGGAAAATTGAAATAGAAATCAAGATCAACCATGAAGGAGAAGTAAATAGGGCTCGTTATATGCCCCAGAACCCTTGCATCATTGCAACAAAGACTCCATCCAGTGATGTTCTTGTTTTTGACTATACAAAACATCCTTCTAAACCAGACCCTTCTGGAGAGTGCAACCCAGACTTGCGTCTCCGTGGACATCAGAAGGAAGGGTATGGGCTTTCTTGGAACCCAAATCTCAGTGGGCACTTACTTAGTGCTTCAGATGACCATACCATCTGCCTATGGGATATCAGTGCCGTCCCAAAGGAAGGGAAAGTGGTCGATGCGAAGACCATCTTTACAGGGCATACAGCAGTAGTAGAAGATGTTTCCTGGCATCTGCTCCATGAGTCCCTGTTTGGGTCAGTTGCTGACGATCAGAAACTTATGATTTGGGATACTCGTTCAAACAATACTTCCAAACCAAGCCACTCAGTAGATGCTCACACTGCTGAAGTGAACTGCCTCTCTTTCAATCCTTATAGTGAGTTCATACTTGCCACAGGATCAGCTGATAAGACTGTTGCCTTGTGGGATCTGAGAAATCTGAAACTTAAGTTGCATTCCTTTGAATCACATAAGGATGAAATATTTCAGGTTCAATGGTCACCTCACAATGAGACTATTCTGGCTTCTAGTGGTACTGATCGTAGACTGAATGTCTGGGATTTAAGTAAAATTGGAGAAGAACAATCCCCAGAAGATGCAGAAGATGGCCCACCAGAATTATTGTTTATTCATGGTGGTCACACTGCCAAGATATCTGATTTCTCCTGGAATCCCAATGAACCTTGGGTGATTTGTTCTGTATCAGAAGACAATATCATGCAAGTGTGGCAAATGGCAGAGAACATCTATAATGATGAAGATCCTGAAGGAAGTGTGGATCCTGAAGGACAAGGATCTTAGATGTGTCTGCACTTGTGATTTTAGACTCCCCTTTTTTCCCTCTCAACCCTGAGATTGATTTAACACTGGTTTTGAGAGAGAGACTTTGTTCAGCTATCCCTCTATATAGGTACCACCAACAATTCCTATTAGCCCAAACAGTGGGTGTTTTCTAAATATTAACTGGGATACTTTATTCAGCAAAGCCAGACTTATTTAAATTTTGTTCAGGAATTTTCTAGTAACAAACCCGGGTCTAAAGTAGCTACAGAAAGGGGAATATTATGTGTGGTTATTTTTCTTCTTAAGCTATATCCCCAAGTTTTTTGGACTCATTTAAGTAAAAGCTAGAGTGAGTAAGGAATAGAGCCAAGTGAGGTAGGTGTCTGAGCCATGAAGTATAAATACCGCAAGATGTCATTTTTATTCAGGAATTAGGGGAGATTCAAGTCATATAGATTCCTACTCTAAAATCTTCACACCTGACTTTCCAGGATGCACATTTTCCTATGTAGACCAGTCTCCTCTTGATTTCTACAGTTAAGTCAAAACTACATGTTCCTCCTTTCCCATATATTTTTGCTTGTTAGTGTATTTCTTGAGCTATTTTCGTATTATTCCTTACCTTTATGTGAAATGGTTTTTGTTTTTTTGTTCTTTTTTTTTTTTTTTTTAACTTGGGACCACCAAGTTGTAAAGATGTATGTTTTTACCTGACAGTTGTACCACGGGTATACTGTCAAGTTGAGAAGAGTGAATTGATAGCTTGTATGATTTTAAAATTAAATTAATCCTTGATAAGAGTTGCTTTTTTTTTTTTTTTTTTTTTTTTTAGGAGTTGGTCCTTGACCACTAGTTTGATACCATCTGCATTTTGGGTGACCTGTTTTATCAGCAGGCCTATTACTCCCATGACTAACTGTGTAAGTGCTTATAATGGAATAAATTGCTTTTCTACATAAAAAAAAGAATAAGGGTAACATCATTTTATTTCCTGTTGCTTTTGTGTCACTATAATGTTTGGAGGTTCCCATTCTAATAAATGTGCACTTCTACTTTACATGTGCCTTTGATTTCCTGGAGATTTCTTTTTTCTATTTTTCTCTTTTGCATAGGGAGATGTTTAATCAACTTTGGTTGAATGAGTATCAAGTAATGGTTTATCTGAACAAATAAGATGAAAACTTAATAACCAAAATAAGTAGTAGAACAAAATTTGAGGAGGTTAAGAGAAATAGAATAGGTAAATAAATAAAATAACATTATCTTTCAAAAACTGTGTAATTCATGATGAAAAATATGAAAATACAGAGTAGCTAAAAGGAGAAAATACAAGTTATCTATGAGACTTCATATCCTCTCCTTTAAAAAATATATTTTGTTTCGTTCGTTCCCCTTTCCAACCCAATATGCTCTTAAAGGTGAGCCGGTGGTTCTCAACTCTGAGTACACATGGAACCACTCAGGAATTTCTTTTTAATAGGTCCAGTATTTGGATACCCTTCAGAGAGTCCAATCTAAATAATATGAGGTGGAGTCTGGATATCAATCTTTTTTAAATGCCTTTATTTTATTTATTTATTTATTTTTTATGTGATGCTGAGGATTGAACCCATTGCCTCACACGTGCTGTGCAAGCACTCTACCCACTGAGCTACAATCCAAGCACCATCAAACTTTTTTAAATCAACTTTTTTGAGGTGTGATTTATATACAATAGAATGCATCTATTTTAAGTTTTGAATAATGTATATTCCCCTGTATAAACACCATTCTAATATACTTCCATCATCCCCAAATACTATTCCATCCCACATAGTCACTGATCTACCTTGTTATTACTGATTAATTATGCTTATTCTAGAACTTCATATAAACAGAATCAAGCAGTCTGACATCTTTCATTCAGAATAGTTTTCTGAGAGTTATATGTTTATATGTGTCAGTGGTTTATTCTTTTTTAATGCTGAGTATTTCATTGTGTGGAGGTATCACATTTTGTTAATCCATTAAACTGTTAATGGGCATCTGAGCTGTTTCCAGTTACTGTTATAAATAAAACTTCTATGAACATTCATGTAAAAGTCCTTGTGTTTTCATTTCTCTTGAGTAAATGTCTAGAACTAGAATGGCAGGGTCATATGGTAAGTTTCTATTTATAAGAAACTTCCAAACTCTTTTTCAAAGTAATTGTACTATTTTACATTTCCACTGATGATATGAGTGCTCAGTTGCTCTGTAAGTTTGCCACAGTGCCAGGTATTATCAGTCTTAAATTTTTACCTTCCTGAGGAGCATCATCAGTTTTTAAAAGCTCCCCACAACAGGTACACTTTTCTGCATATAATATACCAATAAAAAATGAAGGGATGCTCCCAAATCACTCTGATGTGCAGCCAAAGTGGAAAAACATCAATCTAAAATAGAAAAATTTTGTCATTATTGAAATAATGACAGATTATTTATGCATCAGGTTTTTTTTCCCACTCATCCATTCATTACTCAGAAAGAGCTACAACTTCTCTTTACAAAGCATTGGGAATATAGAGATAATACCCCCTACCTCAAGAACTAACAAAATATTTTTTTTTTCCTCTTAAGGAAACCAAGTCTCAGGGCTGGGGTTGTGGCTCAGCAGTGGAGTGCTCGCCTAGCACATGCAAAGCCCTTGGGTTCGATCCTCAGCACCACATAAAAATAAATAAAAATAAAGGTTTTGTGTCCAACTAAAACTGAAGAAGAAATATTTAAAACAAAGAAAGAAAACCAAGTCTCACCTGTATGACCACAATCATTTCAGAGAGTTTAGTTTTTAACTGGTATTTCTTGGGATTTTTGTAGCTCTTGCCTAGAGGGCACAGAAGGTAACAAAATCATTCACTGGTGTTGGAGGTGTTGCTTTATTGGCTTTTTGCTTTTCCTTTCTTGCTTTCCACCTCATGTACTTTCATACATTATTCAACTTTGGGAACAATGAGGTCATAGTGAATCCTAACAAAAATAAAATGGACATTTTTCGCTACTGGTATTTGCTCACAGGCCATGATTGGTTTTCCCTTATTTATTTTCAACCATTGCAGTTTCTGTTTTTGTTTTCCAAACTCAAATTTCTCCAAAGTCAAATTCTTACAGATTTAAATTTTGTGAAAAAAGAACATTTTGATCCTTCTGTCCATTTTTAATCAATAGGAATATTGGCCATGTGTAGTTTCGTTTATTGTCAGTCTTATTTTAGGTGAATTCTACTGGTAATGACAACTAAAATTTAGACAAAAAAATGGTTATATTTACCTTTCAGATAATCAGTTAGGAAATTTAATGAGCAGAGACATAGTTGCACAGAAAGATAAGAAAAGCTACATTCGTCTTGTATGGAGAGCTAAATTCTTAGTTTCTGGATAGAGTCAAAAGGACCAAGCAGAAACATCCCGAGCCCAGAGGGCATCTCACATGGTAGGATTAAAGTATCCTGCTGCAGCCCCTGCTACTCTGTCCTAAGTTGTCAGCCTCTATTCTCCATTCCCCACTAAATCTCTGGCCTCTTCTATTTGAAGCTCTGCCAACTATGAGCTCTCTCAGTTGCTGGCAAGCCAGTGGCTTCCATGAGGATAGAAATTCCTGATCTCAGTTGAGCTGATACAAGTGGAATTCTTTCAAATGAACTAACTTTACTTGAGCCAACTAAACAAAACCAAACCACACAAAGAAAATACAAAAGCAGATAAATAGATGAGGTCCGCCAGGCACAATGCCACACACTTATTTCATTGCAGCAACTTGGGAGGTTGGGACAGAAGAACGGCAATTTTGAGATCAGTCTCAGCAAGTGTGAGGCCAGGTTGAGCAATTTAGCAAGTCCCTGTCTCAAAATAAAGACTAAAAAGGACTGGGGATGTAGCTCAGTGGTAGAGTACCCCTGGGTTTAATCCCCAGTACCACACTCACAAAAAGAAATAGATGAAGTTGAAGAGTGTGTTTCCATGCTGTGGACATTTTAATCATGTATATCAAAAACCTTTACAGAGCTCACACTTGATGGAACCAAACCACTTCTAGGAAGTTCTCCTAAGGTGATATACTGTCCAAAGATGTACAGCATAAAGCCTGTTCAGCCGAAATTGGCAAGAAGCGAAATGTGTACCAGAAGAGGAATACTTCAGGTCTTTTATTTTAACTCTATTTAATATTCAGCCTTAAAAGGGAGACTGGCAAATTTTGGAGTGAAAGAATAGATAGTAAATATCATGGATTTATGGGCCAAATGGCTTCTGTCACAAATAATCAACCCTGCCTTTGTAGGACAAAAGCAGCCACAGATAATATGTAAAGGAATGGATGTGGCTGTGTTCTAATAAAACTGTGTTTTCAAAAACAAAACCCAGGTTGATTTGGATTATGGGCTTCACTTGGCAGCCTGGTTTAAAGAAATAAATGAATTTATCTTTTTGACATGACAAGTTCATCATAAAATACTCTTGTGGGAAACTAAGCATATTTTAGTCCATCATGTATGCTATGATGGCACTTATGTTAGATGAAGAGTCATTTATGTACATATCAATAGAGAAGTGTCTAGAAGGGCATTCAGAAAATTATAATGAAGATGTTATCTCTAGATTGAAGTATTTGGGGTTTTTTCTTCTTTATGTTTTTGTACATTAGAAAAAAAAATTATGTTATAACATACTTTTTGACAAAGTACTTATAGGTTGTGCAGTGCCTTAATTCTAGGAGATGCCATTGACATGAACTCCAGTGTGAAGGGTAGCTCCTGGAGTTGAGGGATATGACAGCCCTCCCATCTCCCATTCTTTTTCAGCTCTAATTAGTCCACAAACACTTATTCAGCATGTACTGTGCCAGACCTTTTGCTAAGCACAGCAGAAGTATGAGCAAACAAAGGCACAAAAATGCCGGCCCTCAGAGAGAGCTTGCGTTCTAGTCAGGGAGAAAGGCAGTAAGCAGAATAAAGAGTGAAGTAAGTATATGCTAGTCTATTAGAAAGTGAGAGCAGAGCAGGTGATAAAGGAGATCCAGAAGGCTGCAGCAGACTGGGGTATTAGTTTTTAAATCAGGTGGATGGAACAGAACTTACTGGACTCAGAAAGTTTCAATCAGGCAAAGATTCAAATATCAGGAAGAAAACTATGTTGATGTTGGGGGAAAGGCATTCTAGACAGAGGGTACAGTCAGTGCACAGGACCTAAGGGAAAGAATGTGGTGGCTTTGAGGAGCAGCAAAGTAGTCAGCATGGCTGCCAGGGAGTGACGGAGGGAGAGCAGTAGATGAGGACAGATGGGTAACAGGCAACCAGATCACATAAGCACCTGAAGGTCACAGTGAGGACCTTGGCTTTTACTTTGAATGAGTTTGTAACCACTGGAGTGTTTTCGTTTTATTTTATTTTATTATTATTTTTTTTAGTTGTAGATGGACACAATACCTTTATTTTATTTGTTTATTTTTATGTGGCGTCGGGGATTGAACCCAGTGCCTCATGCATGCTAGGCAAGCGCTCTGCCACTGAGCCACAACCCCAGCCCCTACTGGAGTGTTTTTGAATAAAGCATTGACATGTTTTGGTTCACATATTTGAAGAACAACCTGGATGCTGAGTCAAGAGCAGACTGTCCAAGTACCAGGGAGAGGTAGCCCTTGACACGGTGTTTCATAATTTGCTTTTTTCTTACCTGTTCTAGTCAGGGAGAAAGGCAGTAAGCAGTTTCTGGCAGAAGGAAGAGCCAGAGTGAAGACCCTGAGGGAGGGCAAGTACCCTTGTTTTATGGAAGAGAAAAATGGGAACTTGGGGAGCTTTAAGTGATGACCAGGGTCAGAGTAGGATGAGCATTGGAACATAGACCTTTCAATTCCAAGGTCAAGTTTCCTTCCATCATGGGACAAAAGACACACCTAATGATAAGGTGGAGTGAATGAAGACAGTGGCATGAGTTAGATTCTGTAGACTTGTTGTTGTTGTTTTGGTACCAGGGATTGAACCCAGGAGCACTTAACCTCTGAGCCACATCCCTGGCCCTATTTTTGTATTTTATTTAGAGACAGGGTCTCGCCAGTTGCTTAGGACCTGGCTAAGTTGCTGAGGCTGGCTTTGAACTAGTGATCCTCATGCCTTAGCCTCCTTAGCCACTGGGATTATAGGCATGTTAGATTCTGTAGACTTTTATGACAGGCCAAGGCATATAATAATAATAACTGACATCACATCTTTTAACAAATGAAATTTCAGGAGATCCACTTCATACTGCTGCTTACAAAACAAAAGTTGAGAAAAAAATAGCATTTAGAGTGTAATTCCCATGTATTTATTAATACATGAATGCATAGGAAAGATAGTCATCAAATGTTAGTGGTGCTTACTTCTTGACAATGGGATTTCAGGGAGTTTTCAACTTTCTTTATTCATTTCTGAACTGTTTGCATTGTCTACAATGAGAATGTAAAAACAGAAGAAAGAAATAAAACAAAATATGTTTGAGGCTAAAAAGAAGCCATTAAGCCAACATTTACATGCTCTTTGAGGTTTCACAGCACCTGTAGTACCACTATTTCTTTGCAAATTCTTCCAAGGCAGGGACTCTGTTTTATTCATTGTTGTACACCCAGCATGTGGAACCTGCCACAAAATAGGTGTTCAATAGGCCTTGTGGATTGAAAGCAAAGTGCTTTTGTGAACTATTGTTCATATAGTCCTCAATAGACACCTAGGGGGTCTCAGGAATGACAGGAACACAGGTTCTAGTTGAAAGGAGTTTCATCTCTTGCCTGATTGGAGTTGCTATGGTACTGAGATGATGGGGATCCTGGCTAGAAAGTTTTATGAAGCCTAAATGGTAACTTTGTAGATTTGTGATGCCTGATCTCAGGTTCTACTTTAGCACTACAAAAATTGGACCTTCCAATAAAAAGTTTTAGAGACGAAATTTTACTGTCAATATTTCAAACTAGTGTTTTGGTTTAAATGGTGGTTGCTGTTGGGCTGCATAATTACCAGGAAAGCCTTCTTTTAAAAATCAATACCTAGAGATTCATTTGCTTTGTGTGGCCACTGGGTTTTTCTCCCTAAGCCATCTGTTTAGTTTTTGAATTATAAAAAAAATAATTAGGTGTGACCAAACTTAGCCATCTGTTTAAAATCAATAACTTTTAAATATACCCATTCCTATTTTTACTAGTTACTGCTCAACTCATTTTAATAGTGACAAAAGAGTTGTCAACCATAATTTTAAGCATAATTCTTCCATCTTTATTCATTTAGCATTAGACCATAAACATTTTCACAATGCTTTTTTAGATACTGCATGGTATTTGAACTTGTAGATTACTGTACTGTACAAAACTATTGCACTTTATTTGAGTGATACCAATTTTCACTGATGTTTCATTGAATGAGAAAATTTCTACCCCTGTGGATTCATTTATTCTCTAATTACAAGCAAACTCAACAGAACTTTCCTTCTTTCAGACTTTAATAAATCTGCCCTTTTTCCTTTTTCTAAAGTTTCATTTATTTTATAATATTCCATTGACTAATAAAGATGGTACATGAAGTGTACAATGTGATGAGTTGGCATACAGTACATACACTTTATATAATGATTATAATAATCAAATTACTTATCATATCTATCAACACTCATGCTGAACATATGTGTCTGATAAGTAGAAGTTTGTACCCTTTGGTCAACATTTTCCCCTTTCTCCAACTCCCCTTCCCTGGCAACCACCATTCTACACTCTGTTTCAATGAGTTTGATCATTTTAGATTCTACGTATAAATGAGATCATACAGTAATAGTCTTTCTGTGCCTGGCTTATTTCATTTAGCAAAGGTTCTCCAGGGTTATTCATGTTGTCATAAATGGCAAGATTTCCTCCTTTTTATGCCTGAATAATAACCCACATTCCACAATTCATTCATTTATCCATTGAGAGACACTTAAGTAGTTAGCATGTCTTTGCTTTTGTGATAATGCTGCAGTAGACATAGATGTGCAGATAACTTCTAGCTTTTGGTCTGATATAGTTTCCTATATACATAGTTTCCTTGATATATACTCAGTCAAGGGGTTGCTGAATTGCATGGTACCTCTATTTTCAATTTTTCGAAGAACCTCCACATGGCTGGACCTATATTCATTCCCACAAACCAATGCTTATCATCTCTTGCCTTTTTGATAATAGCCATTCTAATAGATATGAAGTGATAACACATTGTGGTTTTGATTTTGACTTCCCAGATGAATAGTGATGTTGAGTACATATAGGTCTTCTTTATAGAAATGTCTATTCAGATCCCTTGCCCATTTAAAAATCAGATTGTTCTTTTTGACGTTGAACTGTATGAAAATCATTTTGGATTTTAACATCTTTTCAGATTTATGACTCATGAATATTTTCTCCCATTCTGTAGATTGCCTTTTTATTTTGTTGTTTCCTTTGCTGTGCAGAACGTCTTTGGTTTTATGAGTTTCCAGATATTTATTTATGTTTTTAATTGCTACAAGGAATCAAAAAAACCTTTGCAAAAACCAATGTCAAGGATCTTTTTCCCTCTCTTGTCTGTTAAGAGTTTTATGGTTTCAGGACTTACATTTACAATCTTTAACTCATTTTGAATTATTTTTTTGTGAGTGGTGTAAAAGTCCAATTTTGTCCTTTTGCATATGGATAGCCATTTCCCAACACCATTTATTGAGTGACTGTCTTGTCCCTGTTATATATTTTTGGTGCCCTTGTCGAATATTAGCTAGCCATACATACACACATGGGCTCCCTCCCAACATTCTCAATTCTGTTCCATTGATCTACATGTCTGTGTTTATGCTAGTATCATACTGTTTTAATTACTGTCACTTTGTAATATACCTTGAAATCACAAAGTATGATGACTTAAGCTTTGTTTTTTCTCAAGATTCCTCAGCCATTTGAGGTCATTTGTGCTTCCATATGAATTTTAGGATTATTTTTTCTGTAAAGAATGCCATTGGTATTTTGATAGAGAATAGACTACTTTGGATAGTACAACCATTTTAACGGTTATTTTTTCCAATCCATGAACATGTGATTTCTTTCCATTTATTTGTGTCATCTTCAGTTTCTTTCATTGATGTCTTACAGTTTTCAACATAAATATCTTTAATTTCTGTGGTTACATTTATTCCTAAATATTTTAAAATTATTCTGCATTCCTGGGAAAAATTCCAAATGGTCACGATATATTCTTTTGATAAATTTCTGAATTTGCCTTGCTAAATTTTTTCTTCTATGTTCATGGAGGATTTGGGGCCAATATTTGTCTTTTCTTGTAATATCTTTGTATGATTTTGGTATTAGAGCAATTCTAGTCTTATAGAAGTATCCCTGTCTCTTTAATTTTCTAGAATGGTTTATAATTGGTATTATTTATTCCTTAAATGTTTGATAGATTTCACCAGTAAAGCTATCTGGGTTTGGAATTTCATTGGTAGGAAGAGTTTTAAGTATAAATTGAATTTCTTTAAAAACATAAGGGTATTCAAATTATGTTTTTCTCCTTGACTGAGCTTTAGCATTTTATATTTTTTAGACAATTTGTCAATTTCGTCTCACTTATTAAAATTGAGATCCCTTCTGATCTTTATTACTTTCTTTGTCTGTTTACTTTTGGCTTAGTTTGCATTTTTTTAAAAAATCAATTTCTTAAAATGGATGCTGAGGTAATTGCTTTGAGTCTTTTCTTCTTTTGTAATATAAGCATTTGGTACTATAAAATTTCCCCAAAGTGTTAGTAGCATCTCACAAATTCTCATATGTTGTGTTTTCATTTTCATTCAGTTTAAAATGCTTTTCTAATTTCCCTTTGGATTTCTTCTTTGACCTATGGGTTATTTAGAAGATATTTCATTTTCAATATTTGGGTATTTTCCAGATAACTCTCTGTTATAGGTTTCTAATTTAATTCCTTTGTGGTTAAAGGACATTATTTGCATTTAAAAAGCTATAAAATATATTTATATATATGTATATGAAGAATTGTTTCATGACTTAGAATGTAGTCTGTTTTTGTAAATGATCTCTGTGTACTTGAATATAATACGTATTCTGCTATTATTGGGTGGTGTATAAAATGTCAATTAGGACAAGTGTGGAGGTGGTTAATAAAGAAAACCAGCCAAAGTCAAAGTGAACAGTTAATAATTTTTTCACTCTCTGCAAGCCAGTGGCATAACAGGAAAAAGTGCCATTTCCTGCCAGTGTCCTATCCCCTCACCACCATATATCAGCCTCCACAGAAGATTGTCCCCTGCTTAGGGAAAGGGAGAACCAAACCAAAGATTCTTGCTATTTTGCTATTTCTGCTATTTCATGGATCCTATGGTAGGGGAAGAAAAAGGAGGAAGGCTACTAATGGAATAATACTGAGTACTGAGTTATGATGGAGAAAAGTGTCCTCAGAACTCCTCAGAAAGTGTTCTCAGCAAAGTCACCTGAGAGGCACTCTAAATGGAGGTGTCTGCACTAGGAATGTAGGTAAGAAGAGCAGGGAGCAGGAGTTCAGGAGGAGGGGGTGGAGAGGCCTTGACTGCAACTCCTGCCCAGTCTATAATGCAGGAGTCTTTTCTTGAGAGTCCAGGGATATTGCCTTTGTGGTGAGGCCTTTGTAATGGTCTCTGATCAGAATGGAAAATTTAACTGCAGGATTTTGGCCCAGAGCCAAATTTTCAGCCACTCCAGTTTCCTTTTGACTAGTGAGTGTTTACATGTTATATATCCTTATTAAAACTTTTACTTTTAACCTACTCGTGTCTATATATTTAAAGTACATTTCTTGCAGGCAATGCCAAGTTGGGTCTTGTTTTTTATTCAATCTGAATTGGGCTAATTGGACCATTTCTATTTAATTTTATTATATGTAATGGCTAGCTTTAGTTCTAACATCTTGGTATTTGCTTTCTGGTTGTTTAACCTCTTCCTTATTCCTTTTTTCCTCTGTCTTCTTTTGAATAAACTGCATTAATTTAGATTAATTAAACTCATTTGAATTATTTTTATGATTCGTGTTATCTCCTTTATAGAGTTTTTAACTTTTAATCCTTTAATTTACCATTTTAGTAGTTGCATGCACCTGTTAAACTGAAATAAGATTAAACTCAACTTGTCTCTATACTTGGGTGATAAAGTTTGACCCAAAGCAGCCTATGTACATAGTGAATTGTTCCCTAGCTTGATACATAAACAAATTATAACCTAATTTAAGAATATACCCTTTATAACCAAACAACTAAATCTCAGCCAGTTAGGGCAGCTGGCTTCAACCAATCACAGGTTACCACCTGACCAGGTCATGTCTATATAAGGCAAACACCAGCTGCATCCAATCAGGTTGTTTCCATATGTGGCTTCTTTTTCTCTTGAGTATAAATATAAACCGTACATGTGGTGGAGCAGGGCATTCGGAACCATCTTCAGTCTGGAGTGCTGCCAGGTTCCAGGACATTTTTCTTGCTCAAGTAGACTTTATTAAATTTAACTGGTCTGGGTTTCCTTTCAGCACATCTTTATCTATCACAATATACTTTCAAATGATAGTACCACTCTATACATAGTATTAGACCACTTTACATATTATAAGACTCTTACATTAGTATACTTCTGTTCCACCTCCTCAGCCTGTATGTCATTGTTTTCTAACACATATGTGATAACCCCTATAACACCTTATTTTTGATTGGTTGATTATCTTTCATTCTTTTATTCAGTTTTGTTTGTTTGTTTTGTTTTTTGGTACAGTATTGAGGATTGAACTCAGGGGTACTCTACCACTGAGCTATACCCTCAGCCATTTTTAAATTTTCTGTTTTGATTATACATAACAAAATTCACCAGGTTAGCCTTTTTAAAGGGCACGACTCAGTGATATTAATTACAATCACAATGTTCTACACTCATCAACACTGTGTATTTCCAAAAGGTTTTCTATACAAACAGAAACTCCATACCCGTTAAGCATGAGTGCCAAGCACTTATCTTCCAGGTGGGTCTTTCTCTGCTTCTGGTAATTGCTCATGTGCATGTGCTGATCTGCACCTGCTGAATACTTGAGGAGGACCATTTACAGATCTGTAAGACCCTGTCTCTATATAGCCCTGACCTCACTGGTACTGTCTTAACAGTTCTACCTGCCTTTATTTCCTTGGACTCATCTCTGTATCCTCCATCCAGAGAATTTCTGTGATGTGCCTCAGTTTCCTCTCCCTGTACCAGAGCCTGGAAAGTCCCTCAAGGAAATAGGTTCACCTTGTTACCCATTTTTCAGAAATCACTGTCCTTCATTGGCTGATGTCTGTGTCTTAAAAACCATTGTGTCCTTTAATTTGTGTTTTTATTTTGGTTGTCTCAAATGAGAAGATAATTATAGTTGCTGTTATTTTCTATCTTGGTTGCCCTTAGAAGTTCCTTCTATTTATTTTGACAAGGAGAAAAGGTGCTTTCAGTATGCCTAACAGCAGGACTGACATACAGTTTGTTGTGTAAGACACGCACTGCAAAATTCTAGAGGACGTTTCTATAACTGTAAATTTGTTTATTTATTATGACAATTTCCCAGCAGGTGGCAGTAAAGTGTTTTGAGGAAAGAGTGGCTTTTTAAAATAAAACCTGCCACGTGGGGAATTAAAGGATCTGCATAATGATTTCCTGGGCTGCCAACCAAACCTGATTTAGAAAGTCTTGGGTGGGAGGGAAAGGGAGAGAGAAGGGAAATTGCATGGAAATGGAAGGAGACCCTCAGAGTTATACAAAAGTACATACAAGAGGAAGTGAGGGGAAAGGGAAAAATAATACAAGGGGGACAAATGAATGTCAGTAGAGGGGGCAGAGAGAGAAGAGGGGAGGGGAGGGGAGGGGAGGGGGGATAGTAGAGGATAGGAAAGGCAGCAGAACACAACAGACACTAGTATGGCAATATGTAAATCAATGGATGTGTAACTGATGTGATTCTGCAATCTGTATATGGGGTAAAAATGGGAGCTCATAACCCACTTGAATCAAAGTGTGAAATATGATATATCAAGAACTATGTAATGTTTTGAACAGCCAACAATAAAAAATTTTAAAAAAAAAGAAAGTCTTGGGTAGAACTCTTAAAAACTACATTAAAAATTTGAAACAATTAACAAACTTAGGAAAAGTTAAAAGTATGATACACTTTAAATCTCCAGATATTTTAGTCTGTATTTCCTATAAACAAGGACATGCTTCTGTGAGACCACAATACAAGCATTACAATCAGGAAAAGTGATACTGACTCAGTACAACAGTCTAAACCTCAAACCTCATCAAATTTCCCCACTTATACCTATAATGCTCTTTAAAGCAAAAGGATTCAGTTCAGAATCACACATTTTATTTCTCTGCCTTATGTCTTTAGTCTCCTTTAATCTGGACAATTTCTTTGGTCTTTCTTGGACTTCTTTGCTTTTGACACTTTGGAAGATGGTGGGTCAGTTATTTTGTAGAATGTGCCACAATTTAGTTTTATTTTCTTCCTCTTCTTTTTATACCTTTATTTGGTTATTTTGATGTGGAACCAGTACCCCCTACGTGAGGATGGAACCCAGTACCCCCTACGTGCTAGGCAAGCGCTCTACCACTGAGCCACAACCCCAGTCCCAAGGTTTGTTTTCTTCTGATTAAATTCAAATTATGCATCTTTGGCAGAAATGCCACAGAACAGATGCTAATCTTGAATGCATGATTCCAATTTGTCATTACTTATGATGCCTATTTGAATTATTTCATTAAGGTGGTACCAAGCTTGTCTACCAAAAGGTAGTCTTTTCCTCCTTTTTTTTTTCTTCCTCACAGTGATGGGGATGAAACGTAGGACTTCATATATGCTACACAAAGACCCTAACACTACATCCCCAGCCTCTCTTTTTGTGGTGAGTGATACTGAAATATAAATGCCCTTCCTCATGAAATTTCTAATTCATTCATTTGTATCTATGTGATGTCCTATTATAGTCAATGTGTTATAAGATTACTATAATTCTTTATTCTGATTATCCCATCTCCCACCTACATCACCATTCTGTCCTGAACACTGATGATCTCCTTGCCGAACCTGGGTTCCAAAACCCTATCCCAGAATGTCCCTCTGTGAGGATGCCTTCATTGTCCAGGTTGGACTCGGAACTCACACTCTGGGCCACATCTCCCTGCCATACCCACCACATGGAGTCCCACCTCATTCCACGTGGGCTTTAAGAACCCTATGTCATGCTGCTTCTCTAACAGGCGCCCTCTTGACTCCGCTCAAGGTCTGTCACCTTGCCACAGGCCACACCCATGTATGTACATCCCACTCCTCCTGCTCAGAATCTGACCCCTCTGCTGGGCTGCCTCTCCAACATGGTCATGTCGTCACCCTGCTCAGGCTCTGGCTTATACACTAGCAGCACCTCTGTGTGGATGCTCTCCTTTGCCCTGCTTGTGCTCTGACACCTGCTCGTGCTCTGACACCTGCTCTGAGCATAGTAGCTCAACTCATCTTCCTTCCACCCTCAGCTGTTGGTGGTCTAGGAACCTGCCTTGCTCTGTCCCTCCTATGGTGTTAAGTCTGCACTGGTTATTAAAGGAAGGGAAGAGAAAGAGGACACAATATTTGCATTTTGAGCAAATGCCCCAGGTGATTTGTGTGATTTTGTTACATTGATCAACAGATGAAACTTTAAAAAACACAATGACAGCAATGAAACTCAAGTTCTTTATATTAAAAATAATTTGGAGTTGGGGTTGTAGCTCAATGGCAGAGTGCTCGCTTTGCGTGTAGAAGGCACTGGGTTCAATCCCCAGCATCACATAAAAATGAAATAAAGGTATTGTGTCCATCTACAGCCAAAAACATATTTAAAAAATAATTTGGGAATGTGATTTAGAATGTCCACTGACATAGGTGAGAAATAGTTTATTATTTACTTTAAAATTGTTATTAGAGTAAGAATAGTAGATTATATGAGATTAATAAATAGAGGGTTTCAGATGTGAATAAAGCAAATTATTAAGTGAAAGATTTATAATTACTCTGTTTTCCTTCAAACTCTGTAGATGAACTTTCTATGGATAATGGCAAGGTGTGACAGTAAGTGCGTGAACCCAAACATTTCTGAATTGGATTGTACAAAGGTCACCTCCTGCCCAGTCTTGACAAGGTGATACTATTTTAAAAAGTAATAATCTGGAAATAATAAATATCTGGAAAGCATCTTGAAATGATTCAAATTTTCTATTTTAGTCTTATAAAGAAGGGTCAATAGGGAAATTACATTGCTGTACACATAGTATATCCCTGTATTAGTCAGCTATTGCTGTGTAACAAACCTCCCCAAAACTCAGTGAGGCAGAACAACAATTATTTTTTATTGCTCACTTGTCTGCAGATCAGCTGCTTTGTGGCTGACATAGGTAGGGCCCTCAGACTGGTTCTGCAACATGTCTCTCATTCTCCTGTGAAATACAATAGCAAGTGGCAGTGACAGAGGTAGAAAGTCTTTAAGGTCTAAATCTTGGAACTAAGTTCATTGTCATTTCCATTCATCTTAGTTTTTTTTTTTTTTTTTTTTTTTTTGCCAATGCAAGTCACATGGTCAAACCCCAAGTCCAGATGTGGTAGAATATATTCTGCCCTTTTATTACAAGGCCAGTGATGGTCAATACAGAGCGGGTTGAATGATGCCATCCTATTAGCCCTAGAGAAACTCATCACCTTCCTCAAGACTCTCCTCAAGCCTGGTACAGTGATGCTGACCTATAATCCCAGCAGCTAAGAAGGCAGGAGGATGGCAAGTTCACAGTCAGCCTCATAGCCTCAGCAACTTAGCAAGGCGTTGAGCAACTTAGTGAGATCCTGTCTCAAAATAAAAAAATATATATATATAAAGGTCTGGGGACATGACTCAGTGGTTAAGGGCCACTGTGTTTAATTCCACCTTCTCTCTTCCACATCTTTCTCCTTCCCACACTATCAAATAATCCACTCATTAGAAATCTTTTCTCCTTTGGTATTCCCTTCCCATTAGAAAATCTGTTCACTCCAATTTTCCATTTTCATTTACGTCTCCACCATTTGCTTTCTTACTCCAGCAATTCACCAAGGACCTGAACAGGCAGAACACAAAAGCTGGTAGGGAGGCAGCCTGCGAGGGCTCACGCTGTTGATTTCTCCCAACACAGTCTGTTACTAAGTACTGACATATTTGGGGACTCAGTTGTTTGCAGAACTAATCCGTGTTGAGAAAACATCCTAAGTATTTCCATGGCTACATAATTGTACCGTGCCTCACCTTGATAAAAGCTTCAATGTCATTTCCAGAGGAGGATAGGGCCCCCTGAGGTTCCCTCTGTGTCATCCACTGCCAGTATAACTACACAATTATTTGTGAATTCCTAGCTTAGTGCCTGTTTCTTTCCTCCCACTAAAACCATAAGCTCCTCCTGGACAGGAAGAGGGAATGTAAGGTTCACCAGCTGCATCTCCCTCCGTCTTTCCCCCTCAGCTGAGCCATGAACAGACACTATCAATCCTGCTCCAACACATGTCCCAGTCCATGCACATCCGATCCAAGCCCCTCCATCTCTTGCCTAGATCCCTGTCATGGCCTTCTGGCCCTCCTGCTGCCACTGCCTGGTTATGGTCTGTTCTCATGGTAGAAGAGTGACCTGTAAAAAACAGATAGAAAGGAGAGCAAATCCTGTTTATCCTGTGCTCAGAATCCTCCCTAGCTCTTCACTCCTGGGATCTGACCTCTGTCCAGCCCCAGTGGTGGATGGTAAATGTTTATGGTCAGGCCCCAGGAAAGACCCTGATTTGTAGTTTGTCAGTGTTCGTTGTGTAAATACTCTTATCACGGCCCATTTCCCCGCTTCTTGTTTTCCTGCCTTCCTCCTTTGCTCATTCTTTTTTCATCTTTCTCTTCCTGTCTTTCTTCTTTCTTTTCTTTTATTCTCTATCCAGAATTGGCATTCTGTGACAGGAAGATCCATGTTCAGCTTAGTTATGCTTAGAAGTGCCTGGCACATAATGGATTCTTGATGTATATTTGTCAAATGAATGAGTGACTAAATGAAAATGAAGATGAATAGGTATTTCTCCTCCCCCTCCCCCTCCCCCTCCCCCTCCCCCTCCCCCTCCCCCTCCTCCTCCTCCTCTTCGGAATGAAACCCAGGGCCTTGCTCATGCTTGGAAAGCTCTCTACCACTGAGCTTTATCCCAAGCCCTTGATCTTTTCTTAATGCTGTACTTCTAGGATTTGAGAATCGTTAGAGCACATGGCATAGTTTTAAAATAACCAAATACTGCTCAACATGTTCAAGTTCACAAAGCATTGCCTCATCCATCATCACCTATGACCAGGTTTCCTTCTAAGAAGCCAGGAAAGACATTTCTCTCCCTCTCTACATTACAAATGAGGAAACAAAGACTCAAAAAGGTGGAGGTAGCTGCCCAGGCAGTATCTGTAGAGTGTGACTCCTAAATCGATAGTCTTCCCAGTGGTCTTTAACAACTGCTTGACTCTTGGGAGTTCTCAGCAGGGAAGCCTAGAGAGGGGAGAAAGAGATGTGGGGTAGGGAAGGAGGCACTGAAAACGTAGAAAGGCTTATTTAGGCTCCATCAGGCTGAGCCTCTCACCTCAGGGACAGTTAAATGGTGATTTTAGAACTACTGTTTCCCATTCCTGTTATTAGATCCCCACTTTCCTCTTCCCAGACAGAGTGCTGGGCTCCCCTTTCCCCACACACAGCTTCCCAGGCAGAGCCGGCTGCATTCCTTGCTCCACTCCCTGCCTTCTTATATGTTGGTAGAAATGAGCAGCAGTGAGCACCACCTCCAGACAGCCAAGCTGAATGAACTCAGTTGCCACGTATCATTTCTTGGCCCCTGTAGTGTTTTAAAAATTGGAAAATTTATGAAGCAGAGAGGTAGTTGGTTTCTTTTGGTAAACAGGAAAATCTGGCCATGTCTCCTGACCTGTCTCAGCGGACTACCCCTTGAAACCCCCACACTTTCCTGTGACCTCTCCAACCTGGAGAACACCAGTTAACCGTTTCCCGTGTTGAGAAGCAAACCTGTGAACCCAAGCCTATCCCCAAAAGCAAAGCAAAAAAACATATAGGCCCTTGTGATTTTATAACATCAATTCTGGCAATAGCCTGAGTTTGAAAGCTTAGGTTTTCAGCCCACATTCAAACACAGCCTTTCTTACACTTTTCAACAATCTCACAAAGA
Organism: Marmota monax; assembly: GCF_021218885.2. Lineage (NCBI taxonomy): Eukaryota > Metazoa > Chordata > Mammalia > Rodentia > Sciuridae > Marmota > Marmota monax. The sequence goes on along the minus strand of NW_026693008.1, from coordinate 14,918,253 downwards.
AGGCCAGGAGAAACTCCGTTTAGGTGAGGATCCTCAAGTTCAGAGAGGGTGAGGGACCTGCCCAGGGTTATGGAACTAATTAGAAGCAGACACAGAACTTGAAGATAACAGTCTCATCTGGCCCGAAATCCTCACAAATTGCATTCCCAGCCCCACATGGCCTTCCTGTTCACCATTGTGACAGTGTAGGACCTGCCACCACAGCCTTCATGTCATCCTCCCCATGCCCGGTAGGTGGCGCAATCAGCCAACAAAGCTTCTCAGGACAATGCCCTTGCGGAAATTGGTTTTCTTCTATTATTAAGGGATTTTAATTCAGAATGATGTTTTTTTTTTTTCCTCCTCCTTTCTTTCTTTCAAAATGGTCTTTCAACACACAATACAGCATGGCTTTCGTGCCAGGCGTAAAATGAAATTTGCCTTAATCCATCGCCTAGGGAGAAAGTATTTATGTGTCACAATTGACATCTGTTAAATTTTAAATGAAGTAAGCAAGCAATAAGAAGGTCTGAAATACATTCTTTGTTCAAAGAAGTCGCACAGACACTGATCAGCTGCTCTGTACAATTAGGAATTAAACAGACACCTTTCCTGCACCCCCACCCCAACAAGCTCTGCTGAAAGCCACAATGAGGAAAAAAGCGGAGGATGATGTGCCTGCGCTCTATGAGGTTAACACTTCTGTTTCAAGTTCAAGCCAATTGCTGGGCACAGCAGGGAGGGCTACTCTGACAGCCCCATTGTACCTGCTTCTGCCCCAGAGTTGAGCACCAACCCAGGCCTGCCCTTCTTTACCTGCCCACCCCAAAACTTCATTTCAAAATGTAAGAAAGTATAAGGAACTTAACCCAGAGAGGCCAGATCAGTTTTAACCATCAGCACATTACAATGGGGAATCTATTCTTAAATCAAAATATATTTATTCTTTTGTATTTCTTACTTGCAAGGAATATTGAATTATCTCTTGCAATCTCTTACTATTAGCAAAAGAATGAGAATAGATATAATTCCAATATGCAGCTTTAATATTAGTTAACAATTTGCTTCTTATAAAGATGTGCTCAGATCATCAAATGAGAAAGGGAAATCTTGCCTATAAACCAAATATTCTAATTGTAGATGTGTTTTGGGTTTTGGAATTGGGGACAAACATAAGGATAAACAGAAAGCCCTTCAGGTTCAACCCTTTGTTTCAGCCTTTCTCTGATCCCTGGAAAAAGGTTAGGCATCTACGGCAAAAAGGATGAGTGCTTCTTAATGTGTCATGTACATCTCCCAGCTTCCCCTGCAGTTGAGTTGAGATATATGGATGAGTTCTGGAAAATGCATATGGTGGAGGTCATAGATCACTTAGGAACCAATGTATCTCTGCCATTTTCTCTTCCCCTGCCTCATAGATCCTGGAGGCCATGTGATCTAAATGGCATGCCTCCAAGATGGCAGAGTGGCCCTATGAAGCAAAGTTCTCTTCATCAACCTGCACTGGATACTTAACAAAAGAAGAAAGAAATTATTTCTGTTGTGTTAAGCCACTGTGGTGTGGGCTTACTTGTTTATTGAAGCATAGCCCATCTGAGAAGGGAGGACTGAGTCTGAGATCACTGGAGCCTGAGCACCAAACTCATGCTATACCTAGCCCATAGTAAGGCAGCAAGAAATGTCTGTTGAACATCTCAGTCCTTCTGACAGTCTCTCCTTTAATTGTTTCAGGTACTTCAATATCCTCCTGTAAGTTCTCCTTTCGGATCAGGCTAGTTTGAGTTAGGACTTGGTATTTTCAACTAAGACGTATCTTTAACATGGGACAACCAAGAAACGTTTTCTGTTCTCTCTTTGTCTCTCCTGTTCTGGAGTTTTTCTTTTTTCTTTTCTTTTTTTTTTCCTTCCCTGATATATTATCCTTCTTCTTTCTTTTGTCTTCTAACATACTAATTGGTCAAAATGTACAAATGAAGTTCTTATTTATTTTTTTGTTTTTTTATTCAGGAAAATGTTTTTAAGCTTAATGACATTTTTCTCATTTCCAAAGTATGATGCATTTATTAACGAGTAATCAGAAAATGTATAAAGGCCAAAGGAAGGGGGTTAAAAGTGCCCACAATTCTAAATGACCAGAGAAAAACATGGGTCATCATAGTTTACAGTGTAGCTGCAAAAATATGATTTTTTTACACAGTGGTATCATATTATACATATCATTTTGAAACTAATCTTTTCTGCTGAATGAATAAAAAATATTTTTCCATATTGTTAAATTGCCTTCATAAAAGTTTCTACCAAATTAGAGAACAAATATGCCCATTTCCCTGCATTCTTGCTGAGTATTATAACTTTCAAAATATTTCTAATTTGATAAAACTCATCATGTTATAGTCACTAGTAAAAATTATTTGTTAAGTTTTTCACATTTGCTTTTCTAATAAGTTTGTTTACATATTTATTTTTCTATCAAGATGTTACCGTATATGTCAAGAACTGTGTAATGTTTTGAACAACCAATAATAAAAATTAAAAAAAAAAAAAGATGTTACCGTGTGATTTTTCCAAATTCCTACTCCTACCCTAAGAAAGTTGCCTTTGTTTCAGGCTTCTCCCCTCATAGCTGCAAAATGATTGCAACAGCTCCAAGAATCATGTGCATTCTTTCCTAGCAACATCCAAATGACAGAAACAGCACATCACTTTGGCTTCCTTAAGAGTGAGGAAAGCTTCCTAGGCATACCTCCAGCAGACTTCTTATTGACCAGAATAGTGTCACATGTCCCATCTTAAATCAATCACTGACCAGGGAAATAATTATGATTTTGGATACAGAATAATTGCGATTTGTACTCTGAGACTTAAGTGGGACCCAACCTCTTAGAATCATCGCTGCTCAATTTCTGAACAGAATTAATTTCCACAAAGAAAGAAAGAGGGCTGATGAACAACAGTTTCTGCCACAATTGTTACTTAGCTCTTCGAGGCTCAAGGTCAGTAACTCCTCTGTAAGCTGGTGATGCCTCACCTTTGATTTCTCCTAACCCCTCTCTGTGATTCCTTCTAGGCCACTGATGTAATACATGTGTGAGATTTTGAATTCTGCTGTACATCTGTTTGCAAAACCCTGCTTTCCAGTATCTCTCTCCTTATCTTTACTTTATCATACTAATCACAGATTTAAATTTAAGCCCTTACACTCAGAATATCCTCTCTCCCCTCTGTAAAAATTCCCCAAAGTAGTACTTAATTTCACATGCTCACCAAATCTTACATCCAAAATGAAAAGCCATTTATCTTCATGCTGAAACTAAACCTAAACAAACGTATTGGCTTTGGGAGCATATAATGGTGTCTGCAGCAGCGCAGATTTAAGTTAGTAGTCTCTCTGATATTTTAAAATGTCACCGAGCTTTCCTGACTAAAAAGAAATGGAGGATGCTTTCTTCCATATTTATACAGATCACGGGAAACCTCTTTAAATGGCCAAAGTGGAAAAAAAAATGGCCAAAGTGAAATAGTCCTCACAGAGTATTTCACTCCACTTTGTAAAACAGACACACTACCCTGAACATCTGTGAATTTGCCATTTCCCTTCATTTTTCTGAATGTTGTCCATAAGCCAATGTTAGTATATTTCTGACAATGAAAACACACACATTTAACCTTCAAAAAGGCAGATGAATGACAATCACTTCAAGTTTTAGACACATCTCTAAGCTCCTGGCCAACCCAATCTGCATGATGATCCTTCCTCAGTCACTGGAGGAGCGAAGTGCATGCCTCCTGTTTGTTCTAGAACGTATGTGATATGGCTCAAGTCAAAGTGCTTTGTTGTGAGTTTCTCATCAAAGAAAGGTTTGTTTCCCTATAGAAGAGATTCACGTAGCAGATGCCTGCCTTAGTAGGCATTGAACTTGAGGACTTACTTCAAGTTACTTCCAAAAGACTCTAAAATAAATCAGGAAAAACTAGACTTACAGTCATATGATGCTGTACAAATCACAAAATTCTGAGACACATTTTATCTCAGTTAACCTTGGAAACCACCTTATGAGGTAGGTCAGTTTATTTATTATTCCTATTGTATAGAAGAAATTAAGTTTAAGTCTGTGATTCGGGGGAGGTTCAGTGACTTATCTGGGGTCACCTATCTAAGAAACAAAAGGTTTTAGGACCTCTGGTCAGAGGTGTCACCACACCCAGGACAGAGCAAACAGGAGGAAGGTCTGTTGGTAACTGGAGGCCCAGGAAATGATGCTCTGATACCTCTCCCTAAGCTCTGAGGCTGGTCCCCCTAACAACTGCCTGCTGTCTCTGGGCCCCTTATCAACTCTTCCTCAATTACTGGAGATCAAAACTGTTCTGCTTCCTTAAAAGCAAAGTTTGTAAGGCCTCTGATTCATAAGTGCTTGGTGTTTCTACCCATTTGGGGGCTATTTTCTCTTTTAAAGGATCATAGGCAGAGACACCCCCAATGTCATCTGAGCCCTTGACATTGGCTTGGGAAAAGGGGACCATTTCTGCTTGGCGGGGTCTTTCTAGTCATGCCAGGCAGGAGGCTCCACCTAGTCCTAATTGTGTGAAAGCACAAAGGAAAATGCCACTACCCCTGGAGAAAGAATGCTGGTGGAGGGGACAGGATGTCCCCCGGGGCTGCAGCATCGATAGGAGGACAAATCCCCTTGTGTAAGGGCCTGGGAACCCAGCTTTCTTCCACGCAATTCTTCCTATCAGATTCTGCCCTATTCTGGTAATTCAATGGGAAACGAATCCACCCAGGAGTCTGGGCTGGCCCTGGAAAGGAAGGTAAATGTAACAAAGAGAAAGTCATTGCCAATTTCAGATACCGTGTGTTCACAGGAATAAACAGGAATACAGCTGAGTGGGAAAATGGGCGTATCCCCTCACATCACATCTAAATGGGTGACAGCCATGCCAGAAATGTGCTTGGTGTCTTTCTTCATTTGAATTAACTAGAGGAGAATACATGAGGAGGAATTAAGTATACACAGATTACTTTGAATATAAATAGTGAAGCTTTTTAGACACAATTTGTCTTGCTGTTCCTAAAGCAACAGAAGGTAGTTGCGTTTTCATTGACTGTAAGACTTTTCTCTCTCTACCCATCTCTGACCACATCGATGAGCTTCAGACCTATTAGTAATTTTTCTGACACTAAGGGCCTGAGAAAACTCATGTTCAGAGAGGGGTGCAATGTCCTTTCCAGGACTGCACAGCTTAGAAATGGGAAATAAGGATTCACTGTGTCTCCTGATTCCCTGTGCCCTTTCTAGACACCTGGTTAAGATATAGGCCTGAGTGGAAGCCAGGCACCCCACTACACATCAGGGTAATATTCTGAGGCAGATCTTCATAAATATTTTTTATTTTTATTTTTTTAAACAGTCTTCTCTTGGGTTTTCCTGCATGATTTTTTTTTTAATATTTATTTTTTAGTTTCCGGCGGACACAACATCTTTATTTGTATGTGGTGCTGAGGATCGAACCCGGGGCCGCATGCATGCCAGGCGAGCGTGCTACGGCTTGAGCCACATCCCCAGCCCCCAATAAATATTTTTAAATACTTATTTACTTTTAAGTTTTAGGTGGACATAACATCTTTATTTTATATTTATGTGGTGCTGAGGATAGAACCCAGTGCCTCGTGCATGCTAGGCAAGCCCTCTACCACTGAGCCACAACCCCAGCCCCTAATCTTCATAATTATTTATACCTGAAGAGCCTTCTTCTATTCGAGCCACACTGGAAGGCATCCACTGTCTCAAAGGAGGGACACTGAGGCAGAGGGATAGAAACAAGTGTTTTCTGTCTCCCACACCCAAGCTTCAGAGATGCAGGAGCTTCAAACCCCTACCCCAAAGGAGCACTAAGTTTGTGCCAGGAAAAATAGACTCAGGAGAACACATGAGGTTGCAGGAGCTGGTTTTCTTATCTCAGAGAGTGGGGAAAGAGAAGAGAGAGGTAGGCACCATGGGAGCTTGTATATTGATAAAATACCAGGAAAGGAGGCTGTGTCTAATTCCTACCACATACACTTCCCAGTACCCAAGAGGGATGTGGGACTCGCTGAGAGGGTGCAGCCTCAAGGAAGCCTTGCACATGGAGCAAGGACAGAGAGGAGATTATCACGGACCAATGATGGAGAGCCTGAGGACATCTTGGGCATGACAGTGTGGAACCAGGTGGCCCTGGGAGCACACTGTCCTTCCTTGCCTGATCCATCAGTACATAAGTCCCTGGAACTGAGACACAAGCCCTGGGAACAATGGAACTGAATTATCTTTTCAATCATATACAGTTGCCATTTTTTGTTGTTTAGAAATGATCAAACAGCAGCAATTTCATCTTGTTCAGTGTAATGTTGGAAAATACTGAACTGCCTTTGATCAAGTTTCTATCATCCAGCAGAATAAGGGTTTGAAATGGAAATCAAATCTAGACATAGCCAAGGAAGACAGACTTCTGTCCCACCTGCTTGGGGGCAGCATGTTGGGCTCACTGAACTGAATTGCCCCATTATGTGACCCTGGGTAATTCTTGAGATGACCAATAATAGTTCCAGTGTCCTTCACCAGGAGGAGCCTGGGACATCTTCACAAGGTTCAGCTCTCATTAGAATGGGCTCTCTTCTATCCCCTGCCATTTAAAACAGATTCTGCCAGTGTTCAGATGGAGCATGCATGGAAGCAGGGGAAACTTGTTCTCTCCTTACAGTTCAATCCAGTTTCAAGTCTTCTCCATGTTCTGTGCCTGTAAGCACCTGCATAGATAACTTCAGAATACACACAGAAGCCTATGGATCATCACTTGGATTTGATAAATAGGATGAGTTTTCCTTTAGGCTTCTCACTGGGGTAAGCCAAACAGGATGGAAAAGCACGGTCCCCACTAGCTGAGAAACAGTAGCAAGGAAATTGCTGATAAAATCATTCACACTCCCTTTTCCTGCCATGACGCCCATGCTGATAGGTAAGGACGCTCAGAAGAACAGAAAAAGTGATTGCCAGAGAGGTCACAGGGATTGCTCCTCCAGAGTCACCATATTGAGGCATAGCACAGTGACTCCTTGCACAGCCACTGGACGAAGACAACAATCTGGGGGTCAGGATTCTCAAAGTTTTATGCCAGTGCACCCCAAGGTGCAAACAAGGGGACAAACAGGAGTACTGTAATACACTTTAGCTTTCTGAAGGAAACTCACTAATGTCTGTCAGATACAGTGAAAAATTACTAGCTCAAAGTAGTTTTCAGTTTTGTTTTGTTTTGTTTTTCCTAATACTGGAGATTGAGTCCAGGGCCACTTTACCACTCATCTATACCCCCAGACCTTATTATATTTTGTTTTGATACAGGATCTCACCAGTTTGCCATGCTGGCCTCAAATTTGCAGTCCTCCTGTCTCAGCCTTCCAAGTAGCTGAAATTATAGGCATGTACCACTGCACAGAGGCAGTTCACAGTTTCAACATTAGATCATGACATCATGTCTTTATGAAGCTAGGTTTCAGATGTTTGCTGTGATAAAAAAAAAAATATGCATTGTGGAAAAAAAAAAAACAGTGTGGGATAGGAAATGACAATGGCAGTGTCCAGAGTCTGAGAAATGAGCAGTTGTGCAGTGACCAACAGGCATATATATGTATTTTTAGGAAATCATAGTTATTTAAAGATGAAATAAAAATACTATTCATTTCCATTTATTCTTGTTCTTTTTAAAATAGCTATTAAGTTGTTAAGACATAAATAATTATTAAATTGTTTGGACTGAACTAATAAATAAATAAATCTTCTGGATAATTGTTTTGAACTACAGATGTCAGAAAGAATTTACTGAGATACTAAGGGGACTATATACTGAGAAAATTTGAGAATTTCAGGCCTGGGAGATAGTAGTAGCAGTGGGCTTATGGTTTGGATATGAGGTATCCCCTAAAAGTTCAGCAGGATTATTCAAAGGTGAAATGACTGGAATGTGAGAGCTGTAATCCACTCAGTCCATCCTAGTCTCAATGGACTAACTGGGTGGTAACTGTAGGCAGGTGGAGTGTGGCTAGAGGTGGTGGGTCACTGGGGGATTGCCCTGGAAGGGTGCATCTTCCTGCCACCATCACCACTCCCTGCTTACTGGCCGCCATGAGCTGAGCATCATTCCTCTGCCATGATGTTCTGCATGAGCTCGAATCCAAAGCGATGGAGTCAGCAGGCCATGGACTGAACTTTGAAACTGGGAACCAGAATAAACTTTTCCTCCTCCAAGTTGTTCTTATCAGTTATTTTGGTCACAATGACAAAAAGCTGACTAACACAAATGGGAAGCTAAAATAAATTGTGTCCCTTGATCAGCCTCTCCGAACTACCCACGACCTGTGGACTGTTAGAGAAACAAACTTAGTTTGTTTGGGTCATTGTACGTACAGTCTCTTTGTTATAGCAGAGACCCTAAGCCAGTTCCCTAACAGGTCTCAGTGAACCTTTATTGATGAATAGGCTTGGCATGAATTTATTCCATTATTATATATTTTGGATATGCTCCCTAAACAGTAATAAAATAATAAAAACATAGTAATAAGGGGTCAAGAGAAGTATAAGGCAATGAACACTGGGCACCTACCTACTGGTGTCTGACCTGGGATAGTTGAATGTCAGGTTCCTCAGTCTGTAAAACGGGAACAATTTACCCACTTTGTATACTATAAGGTGATGGGAAATGGATGTTAATAACCATGAAAATATTTAGAAAAGTGTTGTACAAATATAAGAGGTCTGGGGCTGGGGTTATGGCTCAGTGGTAGAGTGCTCGCCTTGCACACACAAGACCCTGGGTTCAATCTTCAGCACCACATAAAAATAAATAAGTGAAATAAAGGTATTGCATTCAACTACAACTAAAAAATAAATTAAAAAAACAAACATAAGAGGTCTTCCATATTAAAACATTTATGAAGATGCTGATGACTAAAGGGACTTTCTTAAAAGGATCTGGTCAGTAAGAATGAAATTCTGAATGAGTACAGAACCTGAATAATCAAGTTTCTTCTTTTGAGGCTGAAGATTTAGCTCAGTGGTACAGTACTTACAATGTGCTTAACGGTACTTAACATGTACAAGATCCTGGGTTCCATTTTCAGTACCATAAAAAAATTTCTTATTTTTAAGTATTTTGTTTATTTATTTATTTATTTGTTCATTCATTCATTAAATTGTTCATTTGTTCATTTATTTTGGTACTGGAGCATTTTACCACCAAGCCACATCCCCACTCCTCTTTTCTCCCTTTCCACATTTTTTATTGGTGCGTTATACTTGTATATAACGCCCAATTTGTCGTTGCATATTCTTCCATGCACCCAATATAACAATATAATTTGGACCTTATCACTCCCCAGCACTTACTCCTTCCTCCCTGCCTTTTACCCCCTGGTCCTACTAATCTCCCTTTGCTTTTCATGAGATCCCTGCCCCCCACCTTTCTTTTCCTTCTTCCTCTCTAGCTTCCTCATATGAGAAAAAACATATGCCCCTTGGCCTTCTGAGTTTGGCTTATTTTGCTTACCACAATTGTTTCAAGTTCCATCTATTTTCTTGCAAATTACGTAATTTCATTTTTCTTTTATCCTAGCCCTTTTTAATTTTTTTAAATTTTTTATTTTGAGACAGAGTCTGGGTAAGTTGCTGCTGGTTTGAACTTGCAATCTCCTGCCAAAGTTGAGTTGCTGGGATTGTAGGCATGCACTGCTATGCCTGGCCAAAATTTGACTTTAAAAAATAAAAACTAGCTTATTAAAAGCAGTTTTTAAGTTATAGGTGGACACAATATATTTATTTTATTTTTATGTGGCATTGAGGATTGAACCCAGTGCCTCACGCATGGTAGGTGAGTGTTCACCTCTGAGCCATAACCCTAGCCCTAAAAGCTTTTTTTTGGGTGGGGGGCAGTACTAGAGATTGAACTCCGGGGCACTCAACCACTGAGCCACATCCCCAGCCCTATTTTTAAATTTTATTTAGAGACAGGTCTCACTGAGTTGCTTAGTGCCTCACTATTGTTAATACTGGCTTTGAACTCACGATCCTCCTGCCTCAGCCTCCTGAGCCACTGAGATTACAGGTGTGTCCCACCGCACTCAGCATTAAAAGCCTTTTTATCTTTGTCAATGTCATTGTCAAACTCCATTCTGTCCCTGTGTGTGTTCTTACAATAATATCCAATTAGTAGGATATGAATTAATAACTGTTTTGGATAAATCTATCAAATTTAAGGAACCCAGTAAAGAACTCTTTGAGAGGTGGTCTTGGAGAGGAGAAGAAGGCCTTGAGTAGACATTGGTCATTTGACAGTCTGGCATCCACTACCCTTTGACAGTCTCCTCTTGAGGGATTTTCCGTTATGTAGGGTCTGGGAGGTAGAAACACAGCCAGGAGAAAAGGCTCTTCCCCTTGGCTTGGCTTTCTTGAAGACTCTGGATTCTAAAAACCACAGGGCAAGTGGAGGTTGTGGTCCATTTCAGGTTGAGGAAAAGTATGCATCAGATAGTTCCTGTGACATGGTCCTTTCCAGAAGTCCCTTAGCTCTAGAATGCCATCCTAACATCAAATTAGTGAACCCTAGATTTCCTTCTGCTATGTTTTGACTGTGTCTTCCAAAGTTCATGTGTTGAAAACTTTATAGTCAAATTCATATGTTGGTATTCGGAGATGGGGCCTTTGGGACTAGATGGGATTAGGTCTTTGGGATTAGGATTAGATGAGATCATGAGGATGGAGTCCCCCTGATGGCATTTGTGGCTTCATAAGAAGAGGAAGAGATGTCCAAGCTAGCAAACTTACTCTATCTCCTATGTGATAATCTCTGCCATGCTTTGGTGCAGCAAGAAGACCCTCACCAGATGCTGAGAAGATGTCAACATTATGCTTCTGGACTTCCCCATCACCAGAACCCAAATAAAACTCTTTTCCTTACAAATGACCTGGTCTCAGGTATTTTATTAGACCAACAGGAAATGGATGAAAACATATTCCAGTCACTTTTCCTTTCATTCACAAGAGATAGAAATCAGTTTTTATCTGGCTAATACAGTGCCCTTTTCCAAACAGTTTTTCATCCTCAAACTTTTTATATATAAAATATTAAACAAGAAGGAAATTAGAGTGACTTTAGAGACTAGAGTGATCATTCCTGAGTTGAAGATTTAAGATGTCTCTGAAAAGAACCTGAGTTTGTTTAAAATGTAGCCTTGTTTTCGTAATTGACATAGTATGCCCTTTTCATATTCTTCATCTGTGTGGCTGCAAAAATTATAAAGAAAAGTTTCTATTCTCAAAGGAGAACTCTTCTCTGTGGAAAAGAACATGTTTTTTAAGCCACAATTATGTTTCTGAAAATATTTACTTCACTTTACTAAAACATCATACAATTTAACCTCATGGCATTCTTTATCCTGACAGTTTAGCTCTGAGTAAGAACACCATCCATCTTGGGAGAGAAAGAATAAAGACAATGTTACTTTCATAAATATATTTAACGTTCAGTTTAAGGTGTTATCTGCCATGAAAAGAGGGGAAAATGGATTTTTGTTGAAAAGTTTTTAAGAGGAGTTATTCAGCACTGCCTATCTTAAAACTATCATCTAAAACATTAAGAATTTGGGCCTTTGGATGCTGACTTATTTGACCTTGTAGGCAAATCCAAAGGAACTCTATGCAACACTAGTGACTACATTTGGCTATAATATTCACTCTGAAGAAGAGACTAGTTGTGCTACAGATACAGCTGAATCAAAATCTAAGATAGTGAGCTAAATAATTCTATACACAATAGGGCAAAATCACATTAATAATTAGATAGACACATGTGGTTTAATAATTCTCTGAAGTTACCTACTTCTCCCAATTCTACTGCCACCATCTTGGTCCAGTCTGCATCACCTTCCGTCCAGGTTAATACGACTAGTTGGCTTCATTCTCACTCTCAACCTCCATTCTTCAATCCATTCTCAGTAGCTACAGAAATCTGTTACAGACACAAATCTTGTCATCTTATCCTCTCAAAGATCATTCAGTGTCTTTCCATTGTTCTTAAGGTGAAATCCAACCATTATCAGGCTGGAAAGACTAACATTATCACCTTAGTTTTAACATAAAAAAAATGCCCTGGGTCAGACGAGGTGGCATGTACCTTTTAATCCCCTATATTCAGGAAGTTAAAGTAGGAGAATAATGAGTTTAAGCCAACTTGGGCAACTTGGCCAAACTCAAGACACACAAGGGCCTGGATTTGATCCTCAGCACCATAAACAAACAAATGAAAAATAACCCTGAGGTAAAAAGGCCTTATGGTTCATTATTTCAAACATATTCACCAGGCCTGGCTTTTGAAACCATCATCTTTCAATAATGCTTTATCAGTATTCAGTCAAATCTTACTTTTGCCAGGGAAACACTGACATAGTAAAGCAGCAGAAACTTCTGGTTTGATGGAAAGATGTTGAAACTACACAAAAATATGTAAACTGTTAAAAATTCAAGCCAAGACAGAATGAAGAAAACAGCCACGCCCATCCATCAGGTTTGACCTGGTAAGTGCTTACACATAGGTTGGAATACATGATCCTAAAAGTTGAAAAATTTGTGAGTAAAATGTAACTTTGTTTGATAGTCATTCTTTTCTTTTTTAGGGGAAGGGATGTGTGATTGTCAGTGGAAAATAAAAACGAAATGATATGATTTGAGAATAAAACTGTTCGGGCTGTAGTAGCTTCCTCAGTGGGCAATTGACTGCACCGTAAAGGTGCCGGGGGGAGATCTTTAATATCCGAAAATGAATAACAGTTCTATTGGCCTCTGACTTCAGATGGATTGTCCACTGGGTTGACTTCCTCCAGAGCCCCCGCCTGCCTATAGGAAAGGAGTCGTGCAAAACTCAGTTTATTTTTTATTACCCTACTGAGAAGTGATGTATCACACATGCAAAAATCCACTGCTTGTGCTCAGTTGAGGTTCTGATGTGTGAAATGGCGTGACTGGATTTGAAAGGCCTTTAGCCTGTGCTGGGGATGCATTCTTTGCAGAGTCAATGATCATATCCTTGATCTGTGGATAAAAATTCTGGAGACTACATATTAGGCCCCTCCCCTATGACACAGGATGCTCTGTGGTCTCATTAAATTTCACACTGTGGCCACAGATGTTCCCATTTGACAAATGAAAAGATGGAGTTCTGGAGAGATAGGATAAGCCTCTCTGTCTCCTCCATGCTCAGCATCCTTCTCCCTTTTTCTGGTGTCATCATCCTAGTTTTCTTTGAGGAACATGCTATCTATCCCCTGTGTTGAGGGACAGATGCAGAGGCTGCCATTCATGGCATCTGCTTTTCTCTGGAAAATCCTATGCTCTTCCCAAAGAATCCAAATCTTGCTAGCTGAAATAGTGGTCCATGGCTTGCCTACCCATACACATTTCCACTGTTCTTTAATTTTTCATCTCTTCTCCTTTGCTATACCTATGCTTATGATTGTCAGGCACTGATTGCTTGATGCATTTGGGGACTGATCTTCCTGGGAATGGGGAGGTAGAGCATGCTATGCTCCCTGGGCACCAGTGGTCCTGACACAACCTCTAGGTTTTGTTTCTCAGCAGAGCTGGGCTGCACACAATCACATCTCGGTGTGATTGGAAGTTAGTCAAATGGTCTGGTGATCTTCAAATATCCATTCACTAAACTGCTTCCACGTCTGAAGCTCCACCATAAGAGTTATTAGCTGTGAGACTATTTCTAGAAAATTCTTATTGACTGGAATTAAGTAGGGGTTTATTAATCTCCTGCATGATGAAGTATGTATTTAGAATCTATTGATTATCCTTATATGCTTTTTAATTAAGTATTTATTAATCATATATATATGTATATATATACATACATACATACATACACACACACATACTTGAAGAGTAGGGGTACAACCCTTTGGGAAATATAGGAAGCTGAGTCATAGATAATAAAGCATGCAGATGGATTTGAAGCTCATTGTACAAAAACTCTATATGCCCCTTCCCCCAAATGCCTCTTGACCTATGGGTGAGAAGCATTGCATTAGTCTGTGTGGTGTTCATTATTATATCAGGATAGTTCATTTGACAGAGAGAAGGGGCTAGGAGGAGGAATACTCAGAAAGATATGTCTACTTAAGTCTACCCTGCTCACATAGACCTGTAGAAAGTGGCACCACAGGGACTTAGACATAACTGCAGGCACCATTGAGAGGGTGTTTAACTTAGGGTGTGACTTTAAAGAACAAAATTTTCTGTTTTATGGGTTTTTCTTTTCCAACTCCTTTTGAGAACAAGCAGTAAGATTTAGGAACGCTCAGTTTCTTGCTAAAACTCTCGCTTGAAAACGTAGGCCTATGGTTGGGGGTTGGCAACCATGCACCCCGAGTTTTGTTTTCTGTGGCCATAAATGAGGGCAGGCTGGGGAGTATCTGCAAGAAGAAAAGGGACTTTTGTTCAATAACATTTTGGGGAAGGAGGCTGGAGGAAATAAGCCCATAAATGGATGAGAGGAAAATATGGAAAAAAGAAATAATTAGATGGTCTGAATCCAGCCCAGGCCCAGAGATGAATAATACAAACTACCACATGTTGGTCATTTAGTGAGTCAAGCACTATGCAGCCTCTGTCCTCCCAAGGACCCTGTTACTATCATCCCCATTTTAAAGAATAAACAGGTCTGTGTGTTAAGTAATTTTCCAGAGTATACGTAGAGATTTGTTGCCCATTGAAGCCTGACTAAAAACCCACAGTGATTTGAAGTCTCTCCAGGACAACCCTTAGGAAAGAGTCCATGCTTCCATATCTGTGGGCACACAGCATGGCGCCAGCAAGTGAAACTCAAAAGAAACTTTTTTTTTTTTTTGGCACTTCAACTCTATCAGCTTTGGGAGTTGGGTGAATTAAACATCTTCAAGGATGGATAATTATTCTCTTTATGGATATTGTTCACTCTGGTTGTGGAAACAGAAGACTCAAATTCTTTTCATCTGTAAAATGAGGATGGCAGTATCTCCTATGTCAGGATTCAAGTCAACTAGAATGGCAGAAAACACAGAGTAATAGTAGCTTAATACAAGAAATATATTTCTCTCTCTCATAATCTCTGAGATGTATAGTCCAGAATAGGCAAGGCAGCTCCATAATCATCAAGTATCCAGGATTTCTGTATTTTTATTCTGTCATTCCGGCTGCATTTCTTCCACGTTATAGTCCCAAATAGCTGCTGTAGCTCTAGTACAGCTGTTCCCATTCGTTTGGAAGGAGGAAGAGGCAAAGAAGGGCACACTTCCCTTTTAGGTTACATCCTTCCTAAAAGTGCAGGCACTCCCTCTGTTCAGATTCTGCCAGTCAGCATTCAGTCATAGGCCAAACCTAGCTATCAAGAAAGCTACAAAAACAAAAACAAACAAACAAAAAAAACTTTATTCTTTGAGGCCACATGTCTAGCTAAAAATCAGAAGTTCCATTACTAAGAAAGGAGAGAATGAGTTTGCTGAGAAGGTGGGATGAGTCAAATGCACGTTAGTTACCTAGCAGAGGGCTTTCCCAGCATTTACTGTATACTAGATAAACACTAGTCATAAACTCACCTTCCTTCCTCCACGAGTTTCCTGAAAAAACTTTCTAATTTGGTCATATCTGCTTTTATGCATTGATAAAAAGCTGAGCAAGCACGAATCTTTTAGTTATTATTTTCTAGTTTTTTGCAATAAGAAAGTTTCTTTTTTGACTGTACTGTTAATTTTTTTAAGATCCTTGCTGTCGATTTCATAGTAAAGAAATTGTCTTTATTTCTAAAGTTATAATCCTCTTTCCCTCATTGTAATTAAGGCCATCGCAGAGGCAAATTAAGAAAGACATCGATATCATAACAAATTGCAAATAACTAAAAAACCAAAATGCCATGCTCATCTCTTCTTGGTCTTTGGGTCACTATTATGGTACTTTCCAGAAGGCAAAATAGGGACTCCCACACTCCCACACTAGCTCTTAGAGTTTGGGGCAAGTCAGTTTCTTCCTCTAAGCCTCAGTTTGCTCACCTGGAAAACAGGGCCATGTGGATTCAATAGAATCGGCCATAAAGGAGAACTCACAGATGGCCTGGCACATTGTAAACCCTCCACAAAAGGGCAGCTCTTACTTACTGTTTATTTTTCTGCCCCCAAGAGTTATCAGGCTTAGTTGGAGATTTGTATCAAAGCTTCAAGCTCATGACATTTTGCTTTTGTTATAATAAAAAATAGGACTTAACAAGATTGTTCCCAGCTTTTTTCATTAGAGCCCTAAACTGGAAACAGCCCAGTCCACCGACAAAAGAAAAGATAAACAAACTCTGGCCTATTTATACAAAAGAATACTGCTCAGCAATCAAAAGGAGTGACAACTAATATTCACAAAGTGGATGAATCTCAAAACCATTTTGCTGAGTGAAAGAAGCCGGACACAAAAGCACTGTATGAGCCACATATTTAATGTTCTGTTACAGGCAAAATTAATCTATGGCAGAGAACCCCCCAGAATTGTGGTTGCCTCTGGAGGGCGGGGAGTAAAGAAAGGACTGGGAAGGGGTTTGAGGGAAATTTCTGGAATGATGGTAATTTTCCACCCCTTGGCAGAAGTTCGAGATGCATTTGTCAGAATTCATCTAATGGTCCGCTTAAGGTGTGCACATTTTATCATATGTAAATTTCACTTCAAAAGGAAAAAAGAGGCAAAGGACCTTGAGTAGACATTTCTGCATAGAAACTATAAAAATGGCCAAAAGGCACATGAAAGATATTCAACATCAGTAATCATTAGGGAAACACCAAATCAAAACCACAATGAGCAGCTGGGATTGTGGCTCAGCCCTTGCCTAGCGTGCATGAGGCACTGGGTTCGATTCTCAGCACCATATACAAATAAATAAAATAAAGGCCCATCAACAACTAAAAAATATTTTTTAAAAAACCCACAATGAGATACCACCTCACATCCACCAGGAGGATGACTACTATGGAAAACAAAACAAACATTAAGAGGGTTTGGAGAAACTGGAATCCTCATGCATCATTGTAGGGAATGTAAAATGGTTCAGCCCCTGTGGAAAACAGTGTGCTTTCTTCAAAAAAATGAAAATAGAACTACCATAGGATCCAGCAATCCCATTTATGGGTATAAATCAAAAGAATTATGAAGCAGAGACTTGGATGTAAATTTGTGTACCTGTGTTCATAGCAACATTGTTCATAAAAGCCCAAAGGTGGAAGCAACCTTAGTGTCCATCCAAGTGTAGAGGAACAGATAAAGTTTGATGTATGCATAAAATGGAATATTATTTAGCCTTATAAAGGACCCAACATGGGTGAACTTTGAGGACATATGCTACTTGAGGTAATCCAGGCACAAAAGAATAAACACTGTGTGTTTTCCAATCTATCAGGTATCCAGAGTAGTCAAATTCAGAGAGACAGAAATAATGGTGGTTTTCAGGGGCTGGGAGAGGAAGGAATCTGGAGCAACTGTTTAATGAGTACAGAATTTCAGTTTTGCAAGATGAAAAGAGTTACGGAAATGAATTGCAGTCATGTTTGCACAAAAATGTGAATATATTAATGCCACTGATTGCACACTTAATCATGGCCAAGATGGCAAGTTTGATGTTATGTGTTTTACCACATGAATTAAGGGGGGAAAAAAAGGAAAAAGAAATGTGAACAAATATTAGAATCTAGATAATGACATGCAGGCTGAAATGTTTAGGGGTGAAACGTACTTACGTCCGCAACTTTGAAGTACATCACAAAAGAAGATGCATGGACCGGTGGGTAGATGGGTTGCCCACTGGATAGAGATGAGATAAAGCAGATATAATAAGCTATAATCTATAGAACTTAGGTGAAGAGCACTTGGGTGATGACTGTACAATTCTATCAACTCTTCAGCAGATTTGAATTTTTTCATTAAAATATGTCAGAAAACTAATCAGCACTAAGTAGGACAAATGTCTTGTGACCCTGTGTGATGCTCTCACTCGCTCAGTCATTCAGTGAACTTTTATTGCATTCCTAATATAAGCCACTGTGCTAAGCTGTGGCAATGCAAAAATATGTAAAATAGCATCTCTGTCCTTTCTGTGGAAGTCAAAACAGATGCCTGAAAAAAAAAAAAAAGATGCCTGGGTGTGCTGGGTGTGGGAAAAGAGGAATACTTTTTTCCCTGAAAACTTTCTCTATCCGCTTGTCCCATACCTGAGACTGCCTGCTTAGAGGCCCCTAGGTATGCTGTGCTGGGCACCATTGGCTCCCTCTGTGTCCTCTGGCCATGCCCATTCTTTAAAGCTTTGTTTTATTTCTATCATCTCCAAATAGCCCTCCAAGCCTGTCCCTGCCCAAGAAGCTCTGTCTTCTCCTTCAATGTCTGCTCACGGATCTTGACCACATTGGAAAGGGCCTCACCAGAGCTTGGGATGGGAGACCAAGACTGTGGACGAATCTGAGTAGAAACATCTGGCTCTAGGAGGTTTGGGAGACTGCCTGCATACTGCAGAGGCTTCAGGGAAACAGAAACCCAAAGTAACCACAGTCTGCTTGAATTTGCATTCTGTACATTCTAAATAGCAATAGAAAATATAAAGTCTTACTTTCTAGACAAGACACAAAAATGACTCAACCCCTTAAATTTAAAATCTTGTTAAGAACCAGGTGATATTTCTGAGCTGAGGGCTGAGTGGGTTAAAAGGTAAATTTATGCAGCTGGCACATGGAGAAGCCAGTGCAGCCATGAAACAGAGTTACACATCATGCTTTGGACGGATTGCTCTTGAATTATGTAAATCTTGAATTATTCCAGGTCTTTAGGGATGCATGACTTCTTTAACATGCAGTATCCCTGGAGGCTGAATCCAGAAAACTCAGTGCAGCTAAGGTAAATGAATGCTAAAAGAGAGGAACAGAGGTCCTGGGGGCAGAAAGAAAGTAAGAGAGTATCCGGGGATGAGACAGCAGGTAGTCTTGTCCACGTGGGTACCTGGCAGGACAGTGGTCCTGCCTCTGTATTCACTGCCAATGACTGTTTCTCAAAGGAGAACCTAGGCTGCGGTGAGTGAGAGATGTGGGAGACATCCCTGTTCTCACCCCCACATATGTTCTATCTCTAATTTCTACTTATGAAGCCTCCTTAATCTCTCCTGTTTTGCCATCTATTCCTCTCTTCCACATCACTACAGCCAAGTCCTCATCACTCTTCCCAGGACAACTGCACTGTCAATTATACCTGGATAATCAGTGTTATGGTTTAATCCTTGATGTCACCCGGAAGCTCACTGTTGAAGTTTGGTCCCATGCAGCAGTGTTCAAAGATCCTTTAGGAGAAGACTGGATCATGAGAGCAGTGATGTCATGAATGGATTAATTGATGTATGGATTTATAGTTTAATGGGGTTGGGGGGGGGTCTTTATTATAAAGTGAACTCTCTGCTTCCTGGCTTCCATGAAGTGAGCAGCTTTCCTCCACCAGGTACTTCTTCCAATCATGTTGTTTCACCACAGGCCTAAAAGCAACAGGGCCAACTGACCATGGGCTAAAGTCTCTGAAACCATGAGCAAAAATAAACCTTTTCTCCTTTAAGTTGATTTCTCTAGGGTATTTTGTCACAGTGACAAAAGCTGAATAACACAATCAGTATCCCTACTTCCACCCTCTCCCTCCAATCCACTTACCACACTGCAGAGCAGTTTCTCAGAATGCTGATCCTGATCAAAACTCCAGTGGATGGAAGGAAACCTGCTAGGTTGTGCATGTCCCACCAATTCCCCCACCTTCTCCTAGCCCCCTACTCCCCTGGCTTCACTTCCCTTCCTGTTATCTCTCAGAAACTCACAGCCATGGCCCATGGTGGTCCCTCTGACAAAAAAACTCTTTCCCTCTCTTTTCACCTAGTTAGTTTCCATTTGTCCTTCAGATCTGAGATCAACCTCATTGGTGCAAGGGCACCTTCTCTGCACTCCAACCTCCTATTTTAAGTTCTCACTGTCCCAAAGCCCTCCACTTGGGAACATTTCTTAACTGTGTCCTCTGGTGGAATTCTCTCTTTCATATCTGTGTCCTCCTCAGAGTATGTGGTCCAGGAGGCAGAGACTGGGTTTGGCTCACTGGGGCTCTCACCAGTCTCTACTCTTATAGGTTTAGGATAGACATCCACTTACTATTAACTGAAGGAAGGAGCAAGAAGGAGCAAGGAAGGAGACCTCCAAGCATAGGCAGCAGAGGTGGTCAAGGGCCCCACCGTGTGCTCTAAGGTCCAGCTCTAAGATTGACCTCCACTGACATGTCACCATGACTCGTGCTTGCTCCTAACCAATGGCTGAGCACAGTAGGCACACTAAGGCAGTCTTACTGAGAAACATGGGACCTCCTCAATATTGGGCCAACTTTGGCCCAAGACTCTACTGTTAGTCAGTTTTTCACCAAATATGGCAAAAATACCTCACAAGAACAACTTAGAGGAAGCAAATTTTATTCTGGCTCACAGTTTCAGAGCTTTAGTCCACGGTCTGCTGGCTCCATTGCTCTGGGTCCCAGGTGAGGCAGAACATCATCACAGAAGAATGTGTTAGAGGGAAGCTGCATCACTCATGGATGGCCAGGAAGCAGAGAGAGGGTGAGGGGCTGCAGGAAAGACATATCTCCTCCAGTCATGCCCCACCTGCCTACAGTTACTACCTAGTTAGTTCATGAAACTAGAATAGACTGATAAGTCCAATCATTTCGCCTCTGAATATTCCTGCATTAAAACAGGAGATTTGGGGAGACACTTCATATCCAAATCATAACTACTCCCTAATAGACCTGCCCACACAGGAAGCAAAGTCCTAGACACTCAACAAACAGCTATGAGAAGTCTCAGAAGCATTTGATTCTCAGAAGCAGCAGTTGAGATTCATAACTGGATCAGTTTAGTGAGTCTCTGTGTCCTTATTTAAAATAAAAAACAGCATGCTAGCGCATGCCTGTAAATCCAATGGCTCAGGAAGTAGAGGCAGGAGGATCACAAGTTCAAACCCAGCCTCAGCAACTTAGAGAGACTCTGTCTCAAAATAAAAAATAAACAAACAAATAAATAAAAAGGCATGGAGATGCAGCCAAATGGTTAAGCACTCTGGTTAACAACAACAAAAAGAAAGTGAAACCGAGTCAAAAAGAACAGGACAGGGTACAAATAAATATCCCACACTAAGTAGTAGTTGGTTTGGTGTCTCCAAAGCTAGGTTTCAGTTTTCACGTACAAATGTATTTTACCATGCTGTGGGGTAAAATGTATATCTTCCTGTGGATCATGGTCAAAAATGTTTGGAGAACACTCATCTAGTGGGATCATGTCATTCAGCATTTCTCCAGGGTACATTTATCAATAGAGATGGTCCTTCCAAAGCAGGTTCCTCATCAGATTAGCAGAGCAAAGCTGAGTGACAGGTTCTCGTAAAAGTGATCCTCCTCTGTAGCACCCAGACTGCCTGGAGAAGCACAGGGAGTGAAGGCTCTGCAGGCACCATCAGATCTACCGAACCAAGAGTTTCCCAGGCACACTGGAGAGCTGCGTGGCCTCTTCCCTTTATTTTAACTAACTACTGGGGAGCACCTCTGACCCTTTCCCCAGTCATGACCATGGGGAGACAGTGGTCAGGACCACTCTCCCATTCCATGGATTCCTTCTACACGATTCTTTTTGGTGTGACAATGCAGAGAGGGAGGTGGCTGGACACATCCTCAGTTTAACTAAGCCTCCATGGTGTCTGATCACCCACTTGGTTGATGATTTGGGATGCTCCTTCCTAATACAGAGAGCCACCACCATGGATGTCAAATGGCTTTTTCCCTATTACACCCCAACAGAACTCCAGGATGTATTTATATTCTGTCTCCTGGCCCTTCTGTGCCAAGTGCAAGCATTTGCAAGACAGCAGTCAGTCACTGGGGTGATTCCTGGCCCATGAAGAGAGGCAAGAGAAGTGGCCCACATGGGAACTGGATTTATAACTGGGCCCATTCTTCACATGCTTGGAAAAACAGAGGTAGACAGTCAGGATGCTGTTCAAAGAAAGGAAGTCCTAACGACCTAGTTGAACCTGCTCTTCTCCTCTAATTGGCAACGAAGTGAGTTGCACCCAGAGAACATTCTAGAAGTCAGGAGTTCTCAATGTTAGCCTGGGTCCTGACTGTGTGTCTGAGAAGTCCCTGGATCCTGTGGGCAAAATTGGGGTGTTGGTCCAAGTGATCATATTTACATAAAACAGTAAAGGGGACAGGGACCTCAGAAGGCTTTTAGGTCATGCCTTTGGTTGAACAGTTGAAAACAGTGAAACCCAGAGAGACAGAGAAACTTGCACTAGACCACACCACTGGTAAGCCACGAGCACAGGCAGGAACTCAGATATCTGGCTCCTACTCCAGCCGGCTCCCGTCTGACCAGACTGTCTTTCTAAGTCCCTTCCATGGTAAGATTTTCCAGTACGTAAAGTAACTACAGCAGAGGGGCAGCCAGCATTTGTAGCTCATCTTAGAGATCCTTAAATGACCTCTAAAAAAAGAGACAGAAAACAAATTACAGAAATGTAATTGACAGCAGCAGTTGCATACTTTGGTATTTCTAAGTGCTTAAAAAAATCTTATTAACCAAACATAAATACATTAAGCATTTCCCTGGTTTCCCCTTGGCAAATTTCTCCCTTCATTCCAAATAAATGGCATTTGCATTATTGGGTGTTTGTCCAACCTCTTATTTAATCAAGACTTTTACATGCAGTGGGTAGAAATCTAACTATACCCGTGCAAGCAAGAAGGGGGGATTTATGGGCCATGTGGGTGGATGTCTATCCACATCCGGATTCAGAGACACAAACAAGATTGGCAACAGTTCTCTCCCTGTTGCTCTCACATGCTTTTAAAACTCTGCACATTTCTGTGTGGCCTCATTTTCTCCTTCTAAAGATATGACTTCTCCACGTGGCAGGGAGATGTAGGCCAGCAGATCCTGTTTTCAGCTTTGCCATCGAAAATGATAATGGTTCTTTTTCTCTAAATCTAAATTAAAAAAAAAAATCCCGGGGGAGAAATAATTTGTTGGCTTTGCTAGGGCCATCTGACCACCTGTAGGCTAATCACTGGGATTGGGTAATTGGGTTATCAGGAATGGCTAGGTATAGGTCATGTGTCTACACCTGTGGCCAGAACATCCATCTTTTGGGATCAAGAATCTCATGATTAAGCCTGGGGAGAAGCACTCCTTGAACCAACATATAGAGCCAACTATGACTGTTAATAAGAAAAACTGAGTTTGAGAGGGATAAGACATCCACATAAATCCCAGGAATAAGAACACTGACTACAGTAAATATGTACTTGTACTTAAATATGTACTTACCCACACCTTATTCACATGCATGTGTTTGCACAAATAATGCAACTACTGTGGATTGAGTTGATCTAATCCCCATGCTCAACCTCTTGCCTACAGCTATCTTTCAGGTAGAGTGGCCAGGTTGCAAATTTTGACCAAGAAGACCTAAGTGCGTGTTTACTCTGAGGTTCTTAGGCAGGTATTTATTTTCCCTGATACAAATATTGTCTCTTCCTTCTTCCTTATTCTTTCTGATGGTTGTGATACCTGGAGTTACAGCAGCCATCTTGCAACTGTGAGAGAAAAGCCAAAAGCAACATGAGTTGCAAACCTAGCCAGCTGCTGTTGTCTTTGAACTTTGTTATATAAGAAAAGCAACACACCCCACCCCCCTACCCCCCACTCCTCCCCATCCCCGCCACCACAGCCATTTGTTTAAACCATTAAAGTCAAGTTATCTGGTATTCAAAATCAAAATAATCCTAACTATGGATACAATAAATTCATCTGTAGCCAGAAATAAAATCTTAAAGAAGCTAATTCAGGTCTTTGTCTCTCTCTGATTTTCTCAGAGTTTTCAGTTATCCTTCTATTCAGACTTTTGAGAAGATGAGGAAGACACAACTTTTTACCCAGAGGAATCTTACAATTAAATAGAGCTTAAAATTTAGGCCAATGATGAACAAAGAATTCCTTCTCATGTTTAATTCCCCAGTGGCTCAATTAAGCTGATTTGCTTTTTATTTCATCCTCAGTAGAGCTCAAGAATGGCTAGTTACCATCTTTCTTTAATAGGAAAGATGACTTAATTAAAATACTCTCCCATCTCTGTTGCATGTATGTGATTCAGTTTGTTACTCCTGGTTAATTAACATCAATTTCTTTGACTTTCTTCAGTGATCTTGTTTTACAGATTTCAAATCTTTATAAGAGATTTGATTTTAAAAAACATACTGGTGGAGTTTTTAAAACTTGTGTGTGGTCACTAAGGACCCCCTCTGGTCTAGATGGAGAATAAGATTGTTTGGCTGTTTGACCTGTTTTCAAATCCTCCAGCCCCCAAACCAGAGCCGCACAGCCTTCCTTGGGTGGCTAAGTCTTCACATGCATGACTATGGCTCCAAATTTTGATATCGAGATTCTCCCCAGGCAGAGGAATTGGAGGCAACTTGGGCTCAGGAATGTCTGGCTCTATAAGTAGAGTCAGTGTGCCCACCATGATCGTTATAACTTTACTGTTCTAGTTCACCAGTGACCGGATTCCTGGTGTGGTCTTGAATTTCCTTTGTTATATTACCCCGGTCTAGTCTTATCCCTCTTCTGGTAACTGCTCCCTGCCTTTCCTGTGACATCTCAAACGGACAAACTTGCCATCTTGCCATCTCAAAAGGATAAACTTCCTGAGAATAGAGTCCACAAAGAGTAAAGACGAACTGAGAGAGGATGAGAGAGAGGAAGAGCCAGCCAGATCTTGAAAATATTTGGAGCCCTGGATCCAGCCTGCTTTAGCACCTTCTATTGACTTTTACATTTCACAAACCAATACATTTTCTTTTTTGGCTTAAGTCAGTTTAAGTGGACCCCAAGTGTCTTCTGACTGATTCCCCAAATCCTGGATGAATTAGATGCCTTGAATACCCCAAGCACATACCTTTTGCTCAACTCGTCAACATTGTCCATCCTGAGGACCACACTCTTGTACTTACCTTGAAACTCAGCTCCTTACCTTGGGTCCCTACAGAACTTAGCCCTCACATCCTATTGCAGCAGAGGCTCTTGAGGTTCTGTTCAGATCTCCTTTCTACCAACTGATATTAAGGACTCAAACAGCAAAACTTGCCTGAAAGATTCCCTTGAGCGACTGGAGTTACCTCTTGATGAAGTCCCTGGAGGTTATAACCCAGGTACCTGGGACTTCCCTGAGCTAGTGACTGACTGATGTACATTTACAAAAGCTCTAATTTTTTTGCCTCATGGGGGGACAGATGCTGCAGATAACGTACCTGCCAGCCCTTCCTGCAAAACCAGGCTCAAGGAGTTATTACTTGAAACTACATAGCTTCTCCTTTTCCCCTATTCCTTCATAAATGACTCACATGAGAATTCTTATTTCAACTTCTGCTTTTAGGGAACTCCACCTGTGGCAAATTACCATTTCCAAATATGGCAGACACAATACTTCCCATCACATGCTTTCCCTACAATGTCACTCACTCCTCCCTTTGGGTAGGTGTCTGTCCTCTGGGTGGACTTTTTGTTTTGGCCAACAGAGTATGGTGAAGGTGATGGTATGTGACTCCAAGGCTCGGTCATAGAAGGTGGAGCTTGTGCCTTGTTCATAAGAAAACTTGCAATGAACTTTCAGCCTCTGTGTGAGGGCTCTGATTAGCCCATAGTCAGACCACTTAGAGAGGTCTGGGGAGTGGGGGAATGGGGAAGAGAGAGATTGACAGACTTTGCCAGCCCTGGCTACTCCAGCATCTTGCACTCAGCTCCAACTCAGGGTCTCTCATCTAACAGCAGCCACAGGTCCTGTCTGGCAGCCCCCAAATAACCACATTTTAGCAACAGCTGTTGACAGTCCCGCTGGCAAATACAGGCAGGAAAGCTGTGGCTCTCCAGGTTTCCAGCATCCTGAAATGGGGCAGCACAGGCCCATTTTCTGAGTAGTCATGGTCATTTGGATAAATCCAGGAGGGTCATGCATAGGAGGCACACTGCTTACTGTGTGGTTAGGCAGAGGGGTCAAGGGCCATATTTCCCCTCTTGAACACATTTTACTTGTAGTATTAATAATACTTTCTGGGAAATTCCCAGATGTCAGCGTTTGAAACCCCTGAAGCAGCTGCTAATTGTATCTTGGTTTTGTTTAAGTAAAAATGCTAATGAAGGTTTCTTCTAAGTGTCATAATGAGAACCAAAAATAGGAACTTGAAGCCGAGGTAAGCTAGAGGTTCTCAAAAACGAGCAGGAACACTTTTTATCATTGTCCCCTTGTGGCCACGGGGCTGTCTCTCCACATGATTCGAGGTTGATGAGTCTTAATATACAAAACCCACTAAGTGTGAATGTGTGTGTGTGTGTTGTAAAGGATTTAGAGGTATTTTTCTTGAATATTTCAACAAACATTTTTCAAAATACAAAAATGAGCACCCCCTCCAAATAAAGCTCCTGTCTGAGTCTGTTTTCTCCTGTAAGGGAATATTACAGGCTGGGTGATTTATAAGAAAAAGAGGTTTATTCAGCTCCTAATTCAGGCAGCTGCATCTGGTGGAGGCCTTGGTGGTGGATGCTCTGTAGTGCAGGGCATCCTATGGCCAGAGTCTCCTAGCTCAGGTCTCTGCTCTTCTTAAAAGGACACTAGTCATATTGGATTAGGGCTCCACCCTTAGGGCGTCATTTAACCTTAATTACTTCCCAAAGGTCTCACTTCAAAAAACAAACAAACAACAATAACAACAAAACCACGAAGGTTGAATTTCTAACCACTTAATACCTTACAAGGGGGATTCATTCTCCAAATGATTTTTGTGAGAACATTTAGACTGTAGTACCCTTTTAAAAATAAATATGCATGTGGTCTCAAAATGGGGGTCAACTCAGACAGAAGAGCACCCAACTTCGTTTTGGTTGATAGTGGGAACAAGTAGCAATGGTCAGGGCCGGGAAGGGAGGAGATTTGGGGGGCAATTTTGGCTTTAGATTATTAACTCTGCCCTTAAGAAAATAATTTGTCTGGCACTCTGATGTTTTGGGGTTCACAGGCATTGTTCATTTTCTTATATATTTCTATAGAACCAGAGACTGAGCAGCGTGAAGTCTGGAAGAGGTGGCAGGAATCAAGCTTCTGAGAAGGTCCTATTGGAACAAATCATTTCTGATCCTTTTGTTATAGTTCTTTGTTCCTGATTGCTCTGGATGGCTGCTGCTGCATCACCAGCGACCCCCAAACACAGCAGCAATAATAATAATAATTTTATTCTATCTTATAATTTTTGTGGTCAGGATCTGGGGAAGCCTGGGGTGGATGATTCTGGCTCAGGTCTCTGAGTCCAGATTTAAGGCCCTGAGGGACTGGGGTGGCTAAGGACTGGCTGGGCATCTCTTGCTCTCTCTCTCTCCATGTGGTCTTGAGTTCTCTCGGTGGTCTCTGTGTGGACCAGTTTTGGAGTCCTCGAAACATGGCAGCATGTAGGCAGTTGGATTGCTTGCATGATAGCTGTTTTGCAAGTAAATTCCAGCTATCTAGGTGTGACTTTCCAGCCACAGAAGTCACACGGCTTTACTTTATGCAGCATTACATTGGTCACAAGATTGTCACAGAGTGCCCAGATGAAGGAGAAAAGAATTAGTCTCTACCTCCTGAGAGGAGAATGAGGGCCTGGAAGAGCATATGAAGCCAGAGACACTGCTATGGGCCATCTTTGGAAAACAGCCACTGCTCCAGCCTGGTTCGTCAGTGTGCCCAAGAATGCTGTGAGCTGTCTTAAAAGTGTGTTTGTAATTTTCTTTACATCTTAAGGTGACCAGAGCCCATCTCTCTGGAATGCAATGGAAACCCTCCCTGGCTGGCACACTCTTAATTACCCACAATGAAATTTACTTATGGACTCTTGCTGAGAGTCTAGAAGTGGGATTATAGGAAGGACAAGGGAGCAGTGTCTTTGGGATTCAGCATTGCTCTCCTTAAGATAATCAGTATAATGACCTTGAGAGGAAAGGGGAGTTGAGAATATGGCCCTCTCTTGTTACATCTTGACTACTGAGGTCCTGTCCTGTCTGACTTAATTAGCTGTCTTTTCAAGAAGTGGCAACACTTGTAAAATATTGATAATTCCTTAATAATAGCATTAACAACGATGCTTGATACTAATGCCCAGAGAAGAAGGCAGATGTTTCAGCCTGGCCTACTGCCATCCAGCTGTTTCTCAGCCAGGGCCGGGTGCCAAAACCAGGATTTTAGCCCTATTAAAAAGCCTCTCATGCACTTTTCCCTGGCTGCCAGGGTTGTCAGCCTGCCATACATGGGTCTGGACACTCCCAGACTGAGAGAAAGGACCTCAGCTGTGATTGACAGAGAGCTCTATTCCAAAACCCCCATTTCAGCCCAGTAGAAAGTCGACTAGACAATGGGAGGGAGGAAAGTGGGCAGGGACCATGACACTCAAACCTTCTAAATGCCTTAGCAGAGGGATCAGAGAGCAGGAGTCAGGAGGAGGAAAAGAGTGGGCTTTGCAAGAAACCTTATTAACCCAGAAAGAAGGCAAGTAGAGGCTCCTGGTGTGACCGGACTCACTTGCCTACTTGTTCATTCAAATTTATCCATTTGTTCATCGTATTATTTTATGAGCCAGAGTATTTTGGGCAACAAAGTGACTGGATCAGAACCCTCAGTGGCTGGGGAAATAAAAGGAGAATAAATGGCTATGCAGACAAACCTTAGTTAACAAAGCCTTGCAGGACAGCGTCCCTGTTATATGGAATCATGCTGGAGGGGATGGAGGAGCAGGTATCTGGAGAAGTTGTGCTCACCCTTAAGATCCTGAACTGTGCCTGACAGTCATGTGGTAAATAACTCCAGGTGGTGTTTCTCTGTGTGTGCACTGGAAAGAGTGGGAGGAAGCCCTCATGTCTGCTGATCATCAGTGTCAACCTTCAACTTTCAACTTCCCCCGTGTTTCAAACACACACGTTTATGTCATATTTACGTAGTAGGTACTCAGAGCTGCTGGGAATAAAACTCACCTTCTGTTTCTGTAAGCCCATATCAGAGGATGGGAGAGGTGACAGAAACTTGTAACTGGTCAATTCTAAGTTTGGTCTCAGCTGCCCCAGAGCTGTGCATAAGTTCTTGGCTAAGGTATGAATAGGATGTACTGCCCCAATCTGTCATCCACATCCAGGGTGGCATCCTAGGGAATCTTCACAGCATCTGGTTGCCTATTGGCATTTCATTCTGCTCTCTGCTGTAGTGTCCCTCAGGTCTGTCACTAGGCTTGTTGGGCAGGTTTCTCAGGTAACTCCCCTGCTTTTTGCAGGACAAGAGAGCATCTTGCTGCTTTTGTACCTTCATGGGAATCTTTGTGGGACGATTTAGAGTCCTTTAGCGCTTTTATGTTCCCTTGGGTCACTCAGGGGTCATCTGTGTCTCCCTGATATGTTGGGGGGTCCAGAGAACCCTGGGGGCTTCCTCAGATCCCTATCTTCAGCTGCAGTGGTCACTGTGAACTCTGTCCTCTGATTCCTCAGCTGGCAAGACTGTGGGTTTCTCTCCAAGTTTTGGCACCCTGTGGGGCACTAATTGAGACCTATCCTTGGTGAAAAGCCATAAAAATGTGGGCAAACCTCCCACGGATGCTTCCATTTTCTAAATGTCAATTCTTGTCTAGTTTCTGTCTATTTGTAGTTGCTTTCCACTGCTTTCAGAGAGTTGTGCTTTAGAGTTTCTCTGTAGGATAGTTGGTTCAATACAAACTACTCTGAAGCCAGTGACACTTGCTGCCCTTCCTTTTGAATAAGCCATAGGGGAAGGTTATTGGCTCATCTTTTACTGTGTACTCCCTCCTGCTTCGCTTCACAGCCTTCTCTCCCTCTCTGCAAACTGGATGCGTGCTATTACGTCTGAGAGAATTGGTGGGGGGGGGGCTCTCCCTCCCTCACACCCTTTTTTCTTTCTTCTTCTAAATTATGAGTTGCCTTAGACATGTGAAACCTTTTGAGACCTCCAAGATTTTTAAAAAAATCATCCTCTAGAACAACCATTCCTGGGACATAGATGCCATATAGTTTAGGTGGTTCCCAAATTGATTGTAAAAGAGGAGAAATAACAGGAAATACTGGGATTGTAAAGAATATCAATTCGTACTTCCAAAATGATTCTTCCATAGCAGGCATAAGACCTATGCTGAGTGATGGTCCGGTTATGATTCAGTGTGAGATTGAGTGCCTCCAATATTTTAATCAATAGTTGTAATTATTTAAGCCTCTCAATTCATTGATTCATTCAAGCATGCTTTTCTCATTCAACAAACATTTAGAGAGTGCCTATTATTTGTCAGGCCTTGTTCTAGGTGCTATTATGGAATGAAAAGTTTCAGGTATTAGCAAACTTTAAAGAGGGAGGCAAGGTAGCCTGGATTCAAATTCCATCCACTCTTTAGAATGAACTTAACACTATACTGATTCTGTTATTTTAAGGTAGTTGAAAGAATGAAGAAAGCACAAAATTTGGAGTCAGCTTAAGATTAAGTTCCAGTTAGGCATTTATTAACTGTGTCACTTAGGCAAGTCTCTCAATTTCCCTAAGTAGTATTTCATTTTAGGTCCATGGATAACTGTTGAGTGTGTATTGTGAAAGCTTTTTGAGGGCAGGAATAGTGCTGGCACATAGCAGGTCCTCAGTAGAAACTTGTTAAATGAGGGAGTAGATGATAGCTTTTATTGCTGATTGGGTTACAGGCTTTTCTTACAGGGCACTTGGAGAATTACTAGGATTCCAGGTTATGTGGGAAATGCTTCTCTAATTGGGTCCCTCCTTTTGGCCTTCCAGCTCCCATATAAGATCATGATGCCTTCCAGAAGGCATCATGGATTCTAGTAGGGTATACCAGTTAGGATAGGCTAGGTTATGCTGCAGAAACAAACAATTTTATAGTTTCAGTGACTTACAAACAAGCCCTTTCTTATTCATGTTATATAATCAGTACAGGCCAGATAGAGGGCCCAGCTTTCTCATAATCACTCACTAACATTGACTGACGAGAAGCCATCATATGGAATGTTGGAAGAGGCCTTGCTAGAGGGAAGAGAAAGGCCTGGGGATATTGTCCTGTCAATTAACTAATCATTGGGGAATGATACATATCAATCCTGCTCATAAGTCATCTACCAGAACTAGTTACAGCTTCTTGCAACCACAAGGAACCAGGAGAGCAATTACCATGGAAATGGAGGAACAGAAATAATTGGGGAACAGTATAGATGACAACCACAATGCGGCCTCATAAGGGAGATCCTGAGCTGGTCCATCCAAACTCTTCTATGGTCAGGCCTGATGTGAAGAATCATGAGCTTCGATCTTCTTACTGCCTCTTGGAGCTGCAGGGCTTTCTCCTCCATCTCAAGGACTTGTGGACATCCCAGCTATTAAGTGAGTGCTGAATCTGTGGAACAGGAGTTACTCTTTCTGGATGGTCCACATGCTGCTGCTGATGGGAGGTCATTGCCCAGGGTTAGTGGGAGAACGGCATGTGCCTTTCCTCAGCTGAAGGTCTACAGTGCTCCCTCTGGGCAAGTTCCCAGAGCTCAACAGTTGTGGACAAGACTCTTTAAGGATAGGGAGGGATAATCTTCACTTCCTAGGGAGTGGTGGGTTTCTGAATTCTGACACCAGTCAGTTCCTGAGTCCTTGCAGTCCCTCCCTAGTGTCATATCCCCTCTGACTTTCCTTGCTCCCCTTTTTCTAGTCTGGCAGCTTTTATGAATTCTTGGAAGGAATGTGTATATAGGATGTGTATACAGTAGGTGGATATTGGAAGGATAGGAGATATGATAGGGGACAGTGGTTCTGCTTGATTTCCTATTTTTCCATATCTCTTCATTTTATATTTGGACCTTGACTTTAGAAACTCATAAGCCAAAAGTTGGACTTTTATTTTTCTGGTATTTTTATGCTAACTCTCCCTCATGACAACATTGTGTTCTCTCTCTGTCTACATTGATGGGAAGAGGGTCAGTTAGTACAGTGCAGCCATCGAGCAGGAGAGGTGATGGAAGGAGACTATCAATCAATACATCCAAATAACATCCTAACATTCATATAATGATTCCCCCCATAATCTCTTTTTGATAGCTGTAGAATATGTATGTGTGTGTGTGTGTGTATCTCACCTCATCTCTAATAATTTGTTCACAAATCCAAGTCTACAAATGCGTCTCATGAGTGGACTAAACCATGAAGAAGGGTGGATATGCATGGCTTCTGGCAAACCTAGCCAATTCTTCAAGCGGCTGAGGGAAAGAAGGCTGCAAATAGCAGCGTGCTTCACACAATATTCCTGAAATTCAGTCTCTAATGGCTTTTTGCTCCAGAGAGCAAATTCTCTCTCAGCCACAGGAGGGCCCCTGCTCCCTGAACTGCCTGTCTGACTCAGACTGGGAATTCAGAGGTAAAAATGAGGAGTGGATTCAGGAGCTGGATAATAATATAAATATAAATATATATGTTTTTGGTATGGGAGTGAATGGGATATTTGGCGGCCATCCAACATTTTCTCAAATTGGTGATGCCTGGGCATGGCATTTTCAAAGTATCAGTTTGACTGTACTTTGGACAAAAGTCCCTGGCCTTGGCAGATCAGCACATACGCAGAAAACACCCTAACAAGCTCCCTGTCCCCCACCCTAATTCACACTCCCACACCACTGAGGGAGTCAAAGGCATGTTTTGACGGTGGCACAAGTGCATCCTGCTCCAGGGATGACTGGGGTGGAATTAGCTTGCCAGGGCTGTGCCTGTCATAATGAACAAAGGGCAGGGGACTCCTCTGAAATCCCTAGTTCTGGGGCATAGGAGCCTCTGCCATCATCTCCTTATAGGAGCCATTGTTACCTACCCTCTGTGGGGCAGCTTCTGGTGACCGTGTGGTATAAAGGACCTCGCTTTCTCATCATAAACTGTGATCTCACTATGGCTATAAACCCATTTAAAATATATATATTTTTAAATTTTTTTGAAATATTTTTTTAGTTGTCAATGGACCTTTATTTTGTTTATTTATATAACGGCACTGAGAATCGAACCCAGGGCCTCACATATGCTAGGCAACTGTTCTACCCCTGAGCCACACAACCCCAGCCCATAAACCCATTTAAAATATTGACTGTGATAATAAAGATGAGTAACTCTTGCTCCTCTGGAGTGTAGATGGGTTGACTTCTCTCTTTCCAGCCCTGAAACGCTGTCATTCAGCTGGTGGATATAGGGTCTGGGTTTTGTGGTCCTGTAAATAAACAATCAGAACAATAATTCTTCAAGCCCCAAAGCTTTTGTTGAACTCATTTTCTGCCATATGTTGTCTTTGTTCTCTATAGAATAATGGGGAAGGGAGTTATTTTGAGCTAAGTTGGGAGTAGGGCAGACCTGAGTTAGGTGAAATTATGAGGCTCGGCATGGGTTGGGGTGAGAAGAAGGCAGGCAGAATAGAAGGTGCACCGGAATTATCCTTCCTTCCAAGCCTCAGCACAGCTAGGATGTAGCAAATTTGCTCAGCAGCTGGTACCCATGGCCTCAATCATCTCCAGAGCGGGGTGGCGCTGCTGAGGCCAAGAAAGCATTGCTCCAGCGGGGGCTCCTTTAACTGAGCTTTTTTATAAGAATTGTACAGTCTGGCCACGGTTGCTCCTCGCACTTGCCTAGACTGGCTCAACTCCTCTTCTTTCCACGGGGGGTGTGAGGAGAACCAGCTTACCCATTAACTTAGGGCCTGTGTTTTATCGATTTCGATCACTCGGGACCCCAGTTCTGGGGACATCTGTGACCTGTCGTGCAGTAATAGCTTGGTTTTCCCCGTGTTCGGCTCCCTCCCCAAGTACTTAGTGTTAAATCATAGGGGGAGGAAGTGTGAGCAGAGGAAAAACAGCACTATTACATGACCCCTGATGAGACCGCTGTGATAGAATTAAAAGCTGCCGCCCTAGGACATTCTAACAGATGACATTGTGAGGTTGCCAAGGTAACCCACCAGGATACAGTTCCAGCATCTTTGGGGTTGATGCTGGGTAGACGAGGTCAGTTAGAGGTAAGGCCGGGCTGCCCAGGATCTGTTCCCTGGCTGGCCGGCCTGTGGCAGCCAAGTGGAAAAATCAAGGCAGCTTTCTCTACGACATAAGCAAATCCAGGATTCAGCTCCTTGCTGGATATTCCAGGTGAAAGAGAACTGGAATTGCTGAATGTGGGTTACACAGAGCTTTAAGAGAGCTGGATGCTAATGCCTCATCCACTTAATTCTATAATCGCTTACTGAACACCTACTATGTGCCATATAAGAAGCATCAGGATATCTAGGAAGAAAGGTCTAGAGTTCTAGAAAATCCTCAAAGATGCAGATCCAAGCAGGGAAAAAAGTCATTGAAGACAATTATACACTATTAGTACTCAGGAAAATACTGAGTGGGAAAAAAATGGAAACAATCAGAATAGCTTATTAACCTCAAGGACCTAGTGTTTAAATAGAAACCATGCACCAAAGTACAAGTGTGCACAAAAATCTTATAGAGTGGGAATGATTTGCTTAAATAAACTACCTCCCTCAACTATAATCACATTATGTGACATTCCTTCCTTTCTTTTTTTTTTTCTTTTTTCTTCCTTTATATACCCAGTGTTGACATGTGAACTACTGGTTAACACCTATAAATGTTGTTTTCTTTCTTCAGTGTAGTAGCCATCAAAGGATCAGAAAGACTTCAGAGAGGCCCTGAGAGCAACTTGGGGCCTCAAGCAGGATCATTAAGTGACATAAAGAAGTCTCCCTTTGACTTCATCAGTGGGTGTTCAAAACTATCAGTGGTGTCACTGGTCCATGTTCCCACACACTATTATTTGAACCTGGGTGTAGGCTGTCACCTGGTCTTATCATTTTCTCTAAAATGGCAAACTAAAGTGTGTATGGGGGTAAGGAAGGAGAAAATCAGGGTAATGCTGGTGAGTGACACCAGAAAGTGGTGGGTGGGAAGGGAAAGGGGGAAACAACACCAACCAAAACAAAACCAACAACAACAACAATAACAACTACCATCCAGTGATGGACAGAGGGGAGGAAAACAACTGGATTGGGTACAGGGAATATCTCTGAAAAACTGTGCTAACAAGACAAGTTATTAAAAACAAAATAGTGCTTCCTTACCCCCTGAGGGGTGTTATTAGTACCAGAAGAACCTCATTAAAACACAATAGGGCCTAAACCAGCCCTCCACAGGCTGCGGTGGGGGGAGGTTCAGATGCCTAAGGACCCCTCTTAGCCCAACCAGAAAATGGAGATAATTAACTAAATTATTTCAGCCTTCTTGTTCCAACCTCTTTATAATAATAATAGCTAAGTTATGGAGTGCTTCCTAAACACTTTACATTTAATAACCCATGGGGAAGTGCTATTTGACAAATGAACAGGCCCAAATCAGTCACACAGGAGTAAGCAGAGAGGCCGGGAAACCAACCCTGACCATTTGGCTCTAGGATTCCGCTCTTAACCACTACACGGTAATTTTGCTTTATTTAAACAGTTTCAAGAAGAAAATCTTGCCGGACGTTGGTGCATGCCTGTAATCCCAGTGGCTCAGGAGGCTGAGGTGGAACAATTGCAAATTTGAGGGCAGCCTCAGCAATTTAGCCCTAAATTTAGTGAGACCCTATCGTAAAGTAAAAAAAATATATAAAATGGGCTGGAGATGTAATTCAGTGGTAAAACCCCTCCAAGTTCAACCCCCAGTAACCCCATAAAAAAGAAAATCTTTTAGAATGGACCCAATGCCTCACATCTTCATTTTGGTAATGCAGCCCTGTCCTGGCATTTTATGTCGTCTCCCTGGGCGGCCTCAAGATGCCAGGCTAATGATTCCCAGATAGTCTCAGACCTGTGAACACCTGGAGTAGGCAGAATAGCGTTCCACCAGCGGACAGTGGCATTAATCCTCTCCTGAATTACCAACACCCAAGAAAGAACTTGGGCAGCGCTGGAGACGCGCCCACCTGTGGAATGGGGTCCAGGAATGGTCCTCTCTTAAGGTCTCCCCTTCCCCCGCCCTCAGGCAGCTGCACCTGGATGACGGTCGCCCTTCCAGCATCCTGATTCAAATCTTGGGGGATCCCACTCTCCCACTTGCTCGCCTGACCCTGACCGTACACGACCTTGGTTAGGAGGGGTCGAGAGGGAGGGTCGGTGAGCCTCGGACCCCTGGGTCGCGAGGCGGCTAGGATCGCTCACAGCTTGGCCGCGTGGATGTGGCGGCGCAGAACTCAGAGAGGGCGCAGGACGTGGAGAGGGCGCTGGGCGGGCCCACTGCTCCCGCGGCGGCTGTCAGGGGCCGCTTGGCTTCCCCTGAAGATGCAGCGCAGCATATTTTGCACATGAGTTCAGAGGAAGAGGAAGTGTAGTCGGCGGACGCGCGGCGGCGGCGGCGGGGGCGCGTCGGGGCTGGAGCCGGAGCGCGCCGGGCGCAGGGCGCAGTGAGCGGGAGCGCGGCGGCCGCGGGCTCCGGGGAGGGACGCACTCACTGATCGCCTGAGGGACTGACACTAGAGCACGCCGCGCCACCACCCTCTGCCCCCACCCACTGGCGCCCACGTCCTCCGTGCGCCGCCTCCTCTGTATGGCACAAACTTTCCTCCCGGGACGCAACACGCTGTCTCAGGGAACCCGAGCCCGCGCCTTCTCCGTCGCCGGTCGCGAAAGGTAAGTGGGGACACAGTAGGTCTCCGGGTGTCGGCGTGCACAGGCCCATCCTTTTGGCCCTGCGGATCAGGTCCCCGGCGGGCAGGGCGAGCCCTCGTGGCACCTCCCTGCAGGTTGTCCTGTGCCGGGGCTCCGGAGCTGCCAATTGAACCTCCCTGCCCCAGGTGGAATGGGGACGGGGCAGATCGATGGGGCGCCAGTGTCTCGGACCAACTTTTTTGAAGGAAAAAAAAAAATCTCTGACGCTTTGTAGAGAGGCACTCGGGAGTGGCCTGTTGGGGGTCGTGGGCTTTGGGCTCTCTGGATCGCCTAGGAAGGACGCAGAAGGGGAGTTCTGAGGCTACAGGTGGGTCCGGAGTACACTGCTGTAAGGGTCCTCAGCAAAGGTCAGGTGTTGGAGTACAGGTTTTCAGAAGTGCGCGGGCCTGGGGTGAGGTAGGTGGGATAGGGCGGCGTGGAGCTGCGCCGGCTGCCGCTCTGCGTGCGCCCTAGAGGTGGGCTTGCTCCCAGGACAGAGGCTGTGGATGAGGGAAGCAGACATGCTGCGCCCTCGGAAGAGGGGCCGCTGCCACTGTAGACACAGAGAGGTGGAGAGTCCCTGGCACTCAAATGGGGATTCCCCCCTTTTAAGAAATTATTTTCTCTCATCCTAAATCACTTTCTTAGGTGCAGGGGACACTTGGATGGGTTTGAATCTGGGCGGGGAGGAGGAAGCCGGTTGTCATACACGCCCATCTGAGTCCCAGGCCAGGGTTGGTGCCCTTCACCTCAGGTACCGCTGTCTTTGGCAGGGAGAAACCGGTGGAGGCCAAGGTTCTAGACCCAGGCACGCTCTCTGCTGCCTCTGTTGCCCTGGCTCAGCTGCCCTATGTAGCTGTGGATGGTTCCCAGGGACACTGGGTGGTGTCAGTGAGTTTGTTTGGGGGCTTAAAAATAAACAAGCCAAAAGTATTTTTTTTAAAGTCTGGCACAGATCTCTGCATGTGAGTGTCTGCCCTGGTCCCCAGCAACAGCCTTTTCTTATCGTCAGAACAGCAGTTTTCAGATGCTGGGTGTGCAGTCAGACTAGGGCATCTTCCAACCCCTGCCATCGTGTGTCATCTCAGGATAAGTGAGGCCTTGCCAGGAAGGAAGCTGGTTGTAATGTGAGCGACCTCTGGGCCTGTGGGTAGGGCCACTATGCACCCCACGTGCGCCAGCCGCTGGGATTACTTTTGAACAGCTGAATTCCAAGGAAGTTCAAGTGACCCCAGATGTCACAAGCCCCACAGAGGGGTTAAGCAACAAGCTGTTTGGGGCTCTTTGGTGCATGTGCACTAACCTCAGTGAAATCACTCTAACCCCAGACTGAGCTCTGCATCCTCTTTTGCCTTCAGTGGGATTTCTGGCCTTTCTGAGTAATTCCAGCTCCAGGACTGGGACATCATCCTCTGGCTGCATTTGTATAGCAAGTCCCTGGGTTGGTTTTTCTTTGTTTTTTGGCTGCATGGACATGGGGCAAATGGAAGCGGAGTATTGTGCAATTGGCTAATAGGTTTGATGCAGGAAT
Organism: Marmota monax; assembly: GCF_021218885.2. NCBI lineage: Eukaryota > Metazoa > Chordata > Mammalia > Rodentia > Sciuridae > Marmota > Marmota monax. The sequence goes on along the minus strand of NW_026693008.1, from coordinate 14,879,826 downwards.
TGAAATAGAATAAATTGGGGATACAAGTCAGTGAGTTCTTTTTCTCCCTCGAGAGCAGGAATTTTTGGCTTACATTCAAATAATTGCAATCGCTTGTCTGTAGGGAAACAGGCAAAAAATATTTGGCATGAGTGATATGGGTTCCTATAAGTTCCTTGTTCCTCCGCTCTTTGCTTCTCCTCAGAATTGAAACTAGGTGGTCCCATGGTGTGATAGGCATGGTTACCTTGCTTGGTGGACTAAGAGAAGGGCAGTGTGACTCTATTCCACCACTTCCCATCCCATTTTTAAGATACAGAAAAGTTACAAGAACAGCGACCACCCCAATACGATACCTTGACTCTATAATTAACGTTTTCTTATATTGGCATTATTACACATCTGTCCATCTGCTCCTTTACCCATCTATCAGCAGTTTATTGTTATATGAATTTTAAAGTAAATTATAGATATTGGCACAAGTCACTTACCAACATTTCAGCACACATTTTATGAGAGTTCAATCATGATTTTCTTAAGGTAAAATTTATATACATATAATGAAATGTGCTGATCTTGAGAGTGCCATTTGCAGAATGTTTTACAGAAGCAGGCACTTATGTAACCCTAGTCCCTATCAAGACAGAGAACATTTCCATCACCCCAGAAAGTTTTTTCATCCCCTTTCCCAGTCACTTCGTGTCCCCACTTTATCCACACCAAGTACTGCTGTTTCTTAGCATAGATTAGTTTAACCTGTTCTTGAACTTCATATGAATTGAATTATATCTACAGTATGATGCAAAGCTCCTTTTACTCAGTATGTTTTTTAAGATTCATGCATGTTGTGTATATTGGTAATTTTATCTTTTTTACTGCTGTGTAATATTTCAAAGGTATGTCTGTACCAACGTGTGTTTATTTATTCCCCTGTCAGTGAACACGTGGGTTTTGCCCAGGATTTTTTTGTTTGTTGACGAGTATTGTGAGCAATACTGCTTTGAACATTTGTGCACAAGTCTTTCCAGGGGCATATGTTCTCATTTCTCATGGATAAATAGCTAGAGTGAATTGCTGGGGCCCAGAGGAGGTATATGTGAACCTTTTTAAAAAATGGCCAGATTTTTTTTCAACATGATGGTACTGTTTTACAGTCTTATCAGGAAAGAACACAAGTATGAGATTTTGGAAAGTATATCACAATCCTGTTTTCCTATCTCAAATTCAAGACCATGGTTTGATTAGTGTTCTCCTGGGCCAGAGGGATCCAGAAATCAAAACCACTTGAGACAGTCTGGAACATGTTGTTTTTGTAGGTAGAGGGGTTACAAGAGTCCCTGACTCTGCCAGGAAGTGGGTTTAAGCTTAAATTATTGCAGACAATCTGATGAATATTTTATCTTTAGAGATCTTCGGAGAAGGGAATTCCATTGGGGAATGTACCCTTGGTTGTGAAAGATTGATTGAGTGCTTTCTATAAAAAGAAAAATAACCCCCAGGCCCCACAAAATTCCACTAACTTCTGCTTAGAAACTCTGGCGGGATTTCTGGCCTATTGGTCTTGTTGATGTGAACTTGGTGGAGAGTCCCCTCGGGTTTCACCAGTTTGGGCAGCAGGCTGTTGAAAGGGGTTGTGTTTGCTTTGTGAGACAGGTCAGATTTGGCTTTTTGAAGGCTCATAGAACAGCTTTCCTGTGAAAGTGATTTGGCCTCTCAGTGAGAAACATGGCCTGTCAACACCCCTCTTATTATCCTGGCTGAGAAAATGGGCCTGGCCCCCTCAGGTCCCCTTACACCTTAATTCCTCTCTGTGGGGCCTGCCACAGAACCTGACCTTGTCTGGTTCAGGAAGCAGGAAATCAGCCTCTCTTCCTGGTGGGACCAGGGATGAAATTTTTACATGTCCTCAAGGTGTCCCAGTGCTGACCAAGCTTTGCAGGGGCCAGATGACCAACAGTGCAATCTTATTTTTTCTTTTTTAATTTTTTAAAAGATGTTGATAGACCTTTATTTTATTCATTTATTTATATGTGATGCTCAGAATCGAACCCAGTACCTCACACATGCTAGGCAAGTGCTCTACCACTGAGCCACAACCCCAGTCCCCAATAGTGAAATCTTGAGATCTTCTACTAGTACAACCTAGTACAGAGAGCTTATCATAGGGCCTGCCAAGGTTAAGGGCACAATCACTGTTGGCTGAACAACTCACGGTGCCCATCTGGGCCATTGCTCTCTGGAATCTGACAGTGGGGACCAAGATGTTAGGGACCCAAGATGAATTTTACTAGAGGCTACTTAACCCTAGCCTGGGAGACAGGTGTTTGGACCTAGGAAAACTTTGCCAACTGTGAACTTGTGTTGTTTAGCACCATTCATTTTTTAGTACAAATTTTGTGATTGTTATTAACAAAATAAGTATGACTCGAAGTTGCTGAGAGGTTACTCTCTGCTGGGCCTGTTGGGAACTTAGCTGCATTATTTGAATTTAATCTTCATGAGAGGTGAGTACTGATGTGATTTTCATGTTAGCCTTGAGGAAACTGAAGCTTAGCCGAGTTTGTTTGCCCTAACTTCACATTTTCGTGACCTTAAGGGGAAAGACTGTGACATTCTGGTTTCACGAATATAGAATCCATCTACAAGCACAGAGTTCCAAATACACAAAGCCATAGTGTAAGAGAAGTGTCAGCCCGTTAGTCAGAACAAAGTTACAGGAAATGGTATACTGAATCACTCTCTTTAGTATTCTTCTTTTAAGGTTGCAGAGTTTGGTGAGGCCAGGGACTATGTAGAAGTACTAATTTGGGCCATAATTTAAGATATTGGTTGATTAGGATTGTGATTTTATTGAAGGAACAAAAAAGTTGTTGCCCAATGTTGGGTTGAAGTGTCTGTAGTTGAGCTGCTGCAAACACTACCCACTAGCTATGAGTGGCTATTGATATGTGTATATAAATGAATTAAACTTAGACACAATTAAAATTCTCTTCCTCAGTTTCACTAGGTCCAGAGTATCTAGTGGCCACCAAATCAAATAACAGAGACTTGGAATATTTTTTCACTACCAGAAGCTATTTCATAGTGCACCCCTATAGTAGGCATTTCGTATTGTAAATTAGTACAACCACTTTGGAAATCAGTATGGAGGTTCCACAAAAGACTAGGCATGGAACCACCATATGACCCAGCCATACCCTCCTAGGTATTTACCCTAAAGAATTGAACTCAGCATACTATAGTGATACATGTATACCCATATTTATAGCAGCCCAATTCACAATAGCCCAACTATGGAACCAGCTTAGGTGTCCATCAGTGAATCAATGGATAAAGAAAATGTGGTGTATATACACAATGAAGTTTTATTCAGCCACAAAGAAAAACGAGATTATGAGATTTGCAGGAAAATAGATAGAACTTGAGACCATTCTGTTAAGTGAAATAAGCCAAACTCAGAAGGTCAAGTGTCGTATGTTTTCTTTCATATGTGGAAGCTAGAGAGGAAAGAGGAAAAGAAAGGTGTGTGTTGGGGGGTAGTCTCATGAAAATCAAACGGAGATCAGTAGAGCAAAGGAACCAGGGGGAGGAAGGAGGGGAGGGAAAAGAAAAATACTGAGGAATTATACTGGCCAAATTATAGTGCTATATTGTGTGCATGTACAAATACGTAACAACAAATCCCACCATTATGTACAACTATAATGCGCCAATAAAAGATGGAGAAAAAAAAGATTGGCAATAGCTATGGCTGAGGCTTAGGCTGTTTTTCACTGACAAAGAGAGAAATTTAGCTGATGTTTCTTTTATGTTTACCTTTTAAAGGTTGTGTGTGTGTGTGTGTGTGTGTGTGTGTTATAATCTTTCTTCCCATGCACATTCAGTTTTTGACATAAGTTTGAATTTCCCTGTTCTCCTGGGCCCCCCAAAGGGGCTTTCGTTATAATCATTGCATATTTTATCAGGATGTGTTCTCATAAAAGATCAGTACAGCGGGCAAATGATAGCCACTGCATGAGCCCTGCTAATTCCTTGCTCTCCAAATAAGGATTCAGTTTAGCTTTTAAATATGCATTTGTGTGACTTGCTCCCTACCTGGGCTGAATTCAGGAAGAAAAATCACTCTCAGCAGGCCAGAACCAAAGAGCTAGGAAATCAGGTCGCATTCTATGGTGATGGCTACCTGCCAAGACGGAGATGGGAAGAGACTCCATTTGGGGTACTTAAAGGCTCATTTGGGGTTTTCCTGAGTCTGACCTGCCTTGGGGGTGCAGGGGGCGATGGAGAGGGTTGGCAACCTCAATGTCCCAGTTATACTGTGGCTTCCTCCTCTTCTGTGGGTTTCACTACTCTAGAATCTGGTTCAAAAGATGGGGTGTCAACAGGCAGCAAGACCAGTCAGAGGTGAAAGATCGACACAAGCTATGTTTGGTCACTTTGTGTGAGTGATACTAACCAACTCAGGCTGGTTTATGATCCTGGACCAGAAGTTTCCATATTTTTTGACTAGGAAGCCAGCTGTCTTTCAGTGACAACTTGCTTTGGCTTTTAGCCCTGAGTTTGTCCCATCAGAAGCAAATAGCTTCGATAGGCAGACCTCCTTGAGGGTCAGAATTAATATTTTACAGATGATCACTAGCTCCTGGGATGTGTGTGTGTATGTGTGTGTGTGGGTGGGTGTGTGTATGTGTGTGGGGGGGATGTGTGCATGTGTGTATGTTGAAACTCCCTATTTTGATTTCACCCTTGTCCTGAGGACTCTTTAAGTGTTAAGGAGTAGCTCTGTGATTCCTCAGACTTTGGGACACTGTTGTAACAGATCTTATGCATAAAGTTAGATAAGAAGAGATTGGGTTAGTCATGGATTCTTATTAATGGAACTCGATCTCATCGTGTATGACCAAATTTCAGAGCTACAAAATACAAAGATATCAGACCGTTCATTTAAATACTTTTTTATTTTGTTGTTTGGAGAGGTTTGGGGGATTTTGAAGTGTCTTGTGATACCTTATAATCACCCTTTTCGTGCAATTATGATGGATACAGGCCTGAATAGGTTAAAAGGACTCTTTAGATGGACAGCAAGTAATGCTCATATAGTGCTAAAGTGGTTAACATTTATACTACTAATTCTGTGAGCCTGAGACTGTTAGACCAGGACACAAGAAAAGACCACTGACTCCAATTAAAATCAGATTAAAGCAAGCTTATTATTTCGACCGGCCGGGCTGCCTCTCCCTCCCAAAATGGCGGGAACAAGACAGCACCCCAGCTTTCCTGAAGCCCAGCTTTATAGCCCAGAAAGTTACACAAAGGGGGGTTACAGATAACAAAACTCTGACAAGCATCACACTAATGGTAGTTTACATTTTTTGCTGGCCCCAACATCAGAATTTATGAGGACCATTAGAGCCTCAGAGAGGGTCGTTGTCTGGCCAGGGAAGGCCAAGATTTGTGAGGCATCACTAAAGTTTCAGAGAGGGCTGCTATCTGGTCAGAGAGCCAGGCATGGGTGAGTTCAAGGCACGGGCAGGCATTCCAAGCAGGTTCAGAATTTGCAGTAATTTATAGTAAAGCCGAAATTATCTTTTCATGGTTTTGTGGGGAGATGCCCAATTTTAAGAAAAGATCAGGTTGGGTCTATCAGAGACTTCTTAAGCTCTGTCAAATATTAATTCATTCTACCTCATCTAATCCTTACGCTATAGTCATATCCATTTTACAGATGAAAAAACCAATGTTAAGGGCAGGGGTTGTGGCTCAGAGGTAGAACACTCACCTAGCATGCGTGAGGCACTGGATTCCATCCTCAGCACCACTTAAAAATAAAATAAAAGTATTGTGTCCACCTATAACTAAAATTAAGTATGTGTGTGTGTGTGTGTGTGTATATATATATATATATATATATATATATATATATATATATATATATACACACACAAGGTTAAAAGGCTTCTTCGAGGTCACTTAGCCAGGAAGTATACTCACAAGGTTTTGAGCCCAGGCAGAATGGTTCCAGAGCCTGTGTACCTTGTGCTGGACTGTTAAGAAAGGGAACTTGAAGCCAGGTGTGGTGGCTCATGCCTGTAATCCCAGCAGTTTGGGAGGCTGAGATAGGAGGATGTGAAGTTCAAAGCCAGTCTCAGCAACGGCAAGGCACTAACAACTCAATGAGAACCTGTCTCTAAATAAAATACAAAATAGGGCTGGGGAAGTGGCTCAGTTGTCGAGGGCCCCTGAGTTTAATTCCTGGTTACCTCCCTTCCCCCCACCCCCACCAAAAAAAAAAAAAAAAAGGGAACTTGAGCAGCACTGGTGGCCAAGGGCAGTGGGACAGGAGGAGATTCAAAGGCTGCTCTTCATTCTTTAGTATGTAAGTGTTTTGCCTACTCCCTAAGGGTGTTGACTGAGTTGGCCTTTATTGTGTGTCCATGAGAGGGCTTTGGGATGGCTGTGATAGGGGATGAAGAGGGTCTGCTTTCGGGTGGAGAGATGTGGCATTGCCAAAAGCTCCAAGCTGGTATATCCAGCTGCCCACTAAGCCCTTCTACTGAGATGCAATGAATGTGGCTAAAATCAGCTCCTGGCTTCCTCAGAAGATGGCCATTCCAGCTTCTGCTTGCTCAGGCAACCTGCCCTGGAGGTATCTCAGATGCCCTCTGTTTCTCCTTCCATATTTCCAATCCATCAATAAATCCATTTTTGGAGTCGGGTACCTGGGATTGAACTCATGAGCACTCAGCCACTGAGCCACATCCCCAGCCCTATTTTGTATTTTATTTGGAGACAGGGTCTCACTGAGTTGCTTAGTGCCTTGCTTTTGCTGAGGCTGGCTTTGAACTCAGGATCCTCCTGCCTCAGCCTCTGGAGCCCCTGGGATTACAGGTGTGCGCCACTGTGCCTGGCTTAATAAACCCATTTTCTTACTTTCAGAAGAGACCTAGAATTTCTTTGCTGCTCCCACTTCTACTCACTGGCTCTGGTTCCCCACTGCCTTGGTCGGTCATGGCCAGGTGTCTTCCCCATTGGTCTTCCCTGCTCCAAGCCCTGCAGAGTCCCAGCTCAGTCCAGGTAAAGCCAGAATGTTTCCAGCGGTCACCGTCAGCGAGGTTGCAGGATTGGCCTCCCCAGCAGCGACTGCTTTCCTGTTGGTGGACTGGCCAACCTTCAGCAGGCTGAACTCCTACAACCCTCGAACCCCTGCTTGTTTACGTTTATAGTACCTTGCGAGACCTCCACACCTTATCCTGGGGCTTGCTCTGCTGTCTTCGTGGTTTTACTTAAATTTCACCTGGGTGAGGCATCCTCTGATCCTCCTATTTTTTAAAAATTTTACAAACTTCTCTTGGGATTGCTATCTCTTACTCTCCCTTCTCTCTGCTTTATTTTTCTATTTGACATAACTTAAAAATTGAATTTCATTTATTATTTTTATTTATTTGTCTATTGTTTATTTTTCTGGTCCTGAAGGTCAGGCCCATGAAGGTAAAGTTATTTATTTATTTATTTTTTGTCTCTTTTGTTTAACTTTGGTATGGCCAGCATTTAGAACAGGGCCTTGCAAATACACGGAATGCTCAATACATATTCGTTGAATGAATGATTGACTTAGGCAGTCCTGCCAGAACTTAGCCTTGAAGCAGGGTGTAACGGCGGAAACGCCTGTCAATCAGCCAGATCTCCTGCCTAACGCCTGTCAGTTAATTTTCTTTCTTTCCTTTTTAAGTATTTATTTATTTATTTAAGTTGTAGTTGGATACATTACGTTTATTTTATTTATTTATTTTTATGTAGTGCTGAGGATAGAACCCTGGGCCTCCCATGAGCCAGGCAAGTGCTCTACCACTGAGCCACAACCCCAGCCCATAATGGTTAATTTTCTATCAGTTTGGCTAGGTTGTGATCAAACACCAGGTTACCTGTTGCTTTTTTTTTTTTTTTTTTTTTTTTTTTTTTTGATTTTTTAATTTTTTATTGTTGGCTGTTCAAAACATTACATAGTTCTTGATATATCATATTTCACAATTTGATTCAAGTGGATTATGAACTCCCATTTTTACCCCATATACAGATTGCAGAATCACATCAGTTACACATCCATTGATTTACATATTGCCATACTAGTGTCTGTTGTATTCTGCTGCCTTTCCTATCCTCTACTATCCCCCCTCCCCTCCCCTCCCCTCCCCTCCCCTCTTCTCTCTCTACCCCCTCTACTGACATTTGTTTGTCCTCCTTATATTATTTTTCCCCTTCCCCTCACTTCCTCTTGTATGTACTTTTGTATAACTCTGAGGGTCTCCTTCCATTTCCATGCATTTTCCCTTCTCTCTCCCTTTCCCTCCCACCTCTCATCCCTGTTTAATGTTAATCTTCTTCTCATGCTCTTCGACCCTACTCTGTTCTTAGTTACTCTCCTTATATCAAAGAAGACATTTGGCATTTGTTTTTTAGGGATTGGCTAGCTTCACTTAGCATAATCTGCTCTAATGCCATCCATTTCCCTGCAAATTCTATGATTTTGTCATTTTTTAATGCAGAGTAATACTCCATTGTGTATAAATGCCACATTTTTTTTATCCATTCATCCACTGAAGGGCATCTAGGTTGGTTCCACAGTCTTGCTATTGTGAATTGTGCTGCTATGAACATCAATGTAGCAGTGTCCCTGTAGCATGCTCTTTTTAGGTCTTTAGGGAATAGACCGAGAAGGGGAATAGCTGGGTCAAATGGTGGCTCCATTCCCAGCTTTCCAAGAAATCTCCATACTGCTTTCCAAATTGGCTGCACCAATTTGCAGTCCCACCAGCAATGTACAAGTGTACCCTTTTCCCCACATCCTCGCCAGCACTTGTTGTTGTTTGACTTCATAATGGCTGCCAATCTAACTGGAGTGAGATGGTATCTTAGGGTGGTTTTGATTTGCATTTCTCTGACTGCTAGAGATGGTGAGCATTTTTTCATGTACTTGTTGACTGATTGTATGTCCTCCTCTGAGAAGTGTCTGTTCAGGTCCTTGGCCCATTTGTTGATTGGGTTGTTTGTTCTCTTATTGTCTAATTTTTTGAGTTCTTTGTATACTCTGGATATTAGGGCTCTATCTGAAGTGTGAGGAGTAAAGATTTGTTCCCAGGATGTAGGCTCTCTATTTACCTCTCTTATTGTATCTTTTGCTGAGAAAAAACTTTTTAGTTTGAGTAAGTCCCATTTGTTGATTCTAGTTATTAACTTTTGTGCTATGGGTGTCCTATTGAGGAATTTGGAGCCCGACCCCACCGACTGTAGATCGTAGCCAACTTTTTCTTCTATCAGACAGCGTGTCTCTGATTTGATATCAAGCTCCTTGATCCATTTTGAATTCACTTTTGTGCATGGCGAGAGAAAGGGATTCAGTTTCATTTTGTTGCATATGGATTTCCAGTTTTCCCAGCACCATTTGTTGAAGATGCTATCCTTCCTCCATTGCATGCTTTTAGCCCCTTTATCAAATATAAGGTAGTTGTAGTTTTGTGGATTGGTTTCTGTGTCCTCTATTCTGTACCATTGGTCCACCCGCCTGTTTTGGTACCAGTACCATGCTGTTTTTGTTATTATTGCTCTGTAGTATAGTTTGAAGTCTGGTATCGCTATACCGCCTGATTCACACTTCCTGCTTAGCATTGTTTTTGCTATTCTGGGTCTTTTATTTTTCCATATGAATTTCATGATTGCTTTCTCTATTTCTACAAGAAATGCCGTTGGGATTTTGATTCAGGCCCATAATTTCTTAACCATGATTCTAAAATTCCAAAAGCTCTGAAAATAAGAACTTTTTTGTAAGTCTGGGTCAATTCTTGACCTGAATTGGGATGAGGCTGTAATCTTTATTTAATCTACCTGTAAATATTCATACTTTTCACTTGGCACTGCTATCCTGGCCCTGCTGAAAGCTACATATTACAAGGTATATGCAACTTTACATTTCTAAAGTCCAAAATACTTGAATTCTCAAACATTTGGCACCAAAGTTTCAGTTAAGGGATTGTGAACCTTTGTTTTTAATCTTCATCTTATATAGTCTAGGGACTCTAAGTGACTTCTTAAAGATAACAGAGCTTGTAAATGATAGTGCTGGACCTCTAATCGAGACACCTAAATCTTGTTTTCTAGCCCCTATCCAAGGCCATAAATGAAAAAGCCTTTTTCAGCATAAAGAGACTTCATATTTCATGTGCTATATTATAAGCACTAGTTAATACAAATTTTCAAAATGCAAAATTTTGAAAATAGTCTATTTGTACCTAACCTTCAAAAATATTTCTTGCTGCATAAGTTTTTTTCTCCATTTCACTATTTTACACAAACGTGTTTCTTGTCTATTTTGAGTTCACTGACCTAGAAGTTAAGAGCATCAATGGTATTTTTCACTAAAATTCATAATATCCACAAAGCAAATAAGACAAAATTTTAAAAAATGACTTATAAATAATTATCCAAGGCATTACCTAATATTTTTAATGCCAATCCTGTAGTTACATTTTTCAGCAAAATTTCTGGTTCTTTTTCTATACATGAAAAAATTATACTTCCCTCTGCCTTGAATTAAACAGGATCAGGTAACTTGCTTTGGCCAAAAAGATGTGAGCAAAAGTTGTATACATATTTCTGAGAAGAAACTACTTGCAATTCTTCAGTCTCCTTTTTCATCTGCTCACAATATTCCAGAAAGCGGCTTCTCTCAGAATGAGAATGACATGGAATAGAGATCTTGAGCACTGACTGCTCCTTCTCCTCTTCCTTCTTCTGCCGATCCATAACAGCCAGGATGATTTTCCTCTCCTCCTCGGTGAGGTGACTGAGGTCGGGCATCTCGGGCTGCGGAAGCGGCTGAGAGGCCGCCGGGGTGGGAGCCGGGCGGCCCCGGGGCCCGACTGGAGCCGACATGTTTGGTGGACCTGAACCACCCTAGGGAAGCAGGGAGCCAACTTCACTGGCAGCGGCGGCACGGACGCCAGCGGCTGGGGCAGCCTCCGGCACTGGGACAAATACATACAAATCAATGGCCTTCAATCTGAGGCGACAGCCCCCCTCCCCCCAAGAAAGAGCAGGGGGAGGGGAGGGCGACCGCGGTGGGGAAGGGAGGGTTGAGGAGATCGCTTCGGGAAATGTTTCTTCTTCCCGGGGCCAAGGGCTGGCAAGTGAGCGGTTCGGGGAGAGAAGAGCTGGAGGCCCCTACCTGTTGCTTTTTAAATGTGATTAACATTTAAATCAACAGACTTTGAATAAAAGCAGATGACCCTCTGTATGTGTGTGGGCCTCATCCAATCAGTTGAAGTCCTTAAAAGACTGAGGACCCCAAGGAAGAGGAAATTCTGACTCCATACAGCCTTTGGACTCAAGACTGCAATATCAACTCTCCCCTGGGTCTCTGGCCTCTGGCCTTATCTGAAATTTTGGATTCTCCAACTCCTACAATCACATAAACCAAATTCTTAAAATAAAGATGTTTGTTTCTTTCTGTCACTATCTGTCCATCTACCTATCTATCTATCTATACACACACACACACACATACACACGACACATGCATATACATCCTGTTGGTTCTGTCTCTCTGGGAACCTTGACTAATCCAGAGGATCCGGAGGAAGGGAAGGGAATGTCAGGTGAAGGTTCCAATGGAGGTAGAGACATGGTGTTTGAAGGATTCTGGGTGCGTATAAGAGTTAGCAGCAGGTTAGTCTGACTTGACTCTAGGGTTAGCAATGAGAGACAGGACTGGACAGGAGGGAGGTTGGAGTGAGACTGGTATCAAGGCCTCCAGGCTGAACAGCAGATGTGATGACACTCTCTGAGAAGCCACTTATGTGGTACGTAACAGTTCATCTGGAAAAAGCTGGTATCGGAATTAGATGAGTGAGGAGAATCCAGAGCCGAGGGAAGTTTGGGATGATCCTGAAATGTCAGGTTGGCTCAGAAAACAGAGAAGAGGAATCAAAGCATCCTCTGGCCCAGGTCCTCAGGCCAGTTGTGGAGTGAGGATGGTGGCTGGAGCAGACTGATACCTGGGGTTTTGAGCTTGGATGTTACCAGGGCAGTGGTGCTGCCCATGGAAAGAGGAGGAAGAGGAGGCTTGTTGGGCAAGGTGTCAAGTTCTCTTCAGGGCATATTCTGGAAGTATATGGTCTTTGGGATGTCTGTCTGGAGCTGGAGAGGATAACAGTCTGAGGAGGGAGATGGAGGGGTTTTGCTTAGAACAGTTTTCAGTTAGGGAAGGAGAGGGGATGTGATTGCTAAGGGGGAGACCATAGCATGTATGTAATCTCTTTAGAGCATACAACAATGCTGTACATTGCTGGCACCCAAATTTTGCAAGCCAGGACACTGCAGAAAGCTCACAGCATGGCCATAGGATAGTTTCCAACTTTAAGGGAAACCCAGCAATATCTGTTAAGATGGCACCATGAACGTGAGGTGGTTCACAAAATTAGAGAGCACCACGTTCCTCTTGATGACATTATATCTTTGTGAAGTGGGATTTTGGGTGGTCACTAAGAAAATCACTGTGGAACAGGAAACAAGGGTGCTAATGTCCAGTGTGACTTTAAGGTTTGAGAAGCTGTGCAGAATCCACCTTCTAATTAGTAAGTGTTCATGGTTATTTAAGAAGGAAAGAAAATATTTTCTTTCAATTAAGCATACTGTTTTTTCTTTCCAAGATCCCACTAGGTTATCAGGCTATAAACAAATACTGAGTTGTTTAGACTTCATTCTTCAATCAGAGGGACTTCTAGGTACTTTTGTAGCCTGGAGTACCGTGAAAAAGGTACTGAAATACAAAGGTCACCATGCCCTGAGACTGAAGGTCTTAGAATCTGTCCTCTGTTGTTTTAGGTGTCGTATGTAGATAGTAAAAGAGTAAATGCAGGATTACAGATAAAGGGCATAGGGCTGTGTCCAAAAAGTCTTATTTCTGCAAAAAATAAAAGATGTGAAACAAATAAGGTAAAGTGTAAGCATGTGTTCAATCCAGGTGGTGGGCACATTTTCTGTACTTTCCATATGTTTGAAGTGACTTATAATTAAAATAATTTTAGGAAAGTGAGCCAGGAGGAGGTTTGAGGATGGAAATTCAGGGGTGTGCCTATGTTTGGGAGGATGGCAGAGGAACCCCAGAAAGGGGCATTTAAGGTAAAAAGAGATTCAGGAGATTGGGGGTAGTGACCCAAGGGACTGACCTCTGCTCTATAGCTCTTATCCCTGAATGTGGGGCTCATGAAAGATCCTGGGACCCACTGAGCCCTGGCTGTCAGGACGGAATTGGGAGTGGGATAAGACTAGGTTGGCTCCTAGAGAGTTGATTCTCAACCCTGGCTGCATGTTGTCACCTGGAGGTTTATAAGTCCTGGTGCTCTGGCCCCACCCCTAAGGCCTGGGCATCAATACCTTTAATAGTTCTCCTGTGATTGAGAACCACAGCTGCAGCCCAGGGTGTCTCAAACTTTATTAAGAGCCAGACTTTAACCACTCATTGTTAGAATGTAGATTTGGATTCAGCCGGTCTGGGTGGGGCCTGCAAACCCAACCTACATTTCTAATGCTGATGGTGCTGGTCCTAGGGACTACAGGTGGAGTAGCAGGTTCTGAGAGGGAGCTGTTTTGTGATCTGAGACAGCAGCAGAGCAGAAATATACTCAGGATCCCCCACAGAGATGTTGTTAGGTTGTAGGGTAGGGATGGGGGTGGAAAGCAAGTGTTTTCTTTTTATAATGTAAACACCACTTGTATTAGTTGTCTTTGTTATGTAACAAATTACTCCCAAACTTGGCAGCTGACAAGTCTGCTCTCCACAGCCCCAGTGCAGCTCTCCTATAGGAGCAAGACTTTTAACATAAACTGTCTGTATATCATCTATCAGTGTGTAACAGATTACCCCCAAACTCTGAGGCTTAAAACAACAAACATTCATCATCCCACTGGGTCTCTGCTGTGGTTGCACTCAAGATGTGGGCTGGTGAGCTGGGTGTGTGGAGGGGTGGTAGAGCAATTTGCCTGATATGTGTGAAGCTCTGGGTTCCAGCCCTAGCTTGGTGTGTGTGTGTGTGTGTGTGTGTGTGTGTGTGTGTGATGTCAGCTGGGCAGTAGGTCCTCTTGCACCTAGGTGGGGTCAAGTTAATGCTGGCTTTGCAGGAGGCCTCTCTGTTCCTTGCCTTGAGGACTCTCCCTAGGACTGATGGACATACTGACCTCTCAATATGGCACTTGGTTACCCCCAGGGCAAATGATCCAGGAGAGAGATAGGTAGAACCTAACTTTGGAAATTACACTTCATCATTTCCACAACATCCTAGGAAACCATACTGGGTCATTTCCCTAGTATGCTACTGGCTACTGAGTAGGTTGGCCCTACTAAGTGTGGGAGGGGACCACACTGGTTGTGAATACCAAAAGGCTCACCAAGGCCATTGTTTTCAACTGTGAAAGCCATGCATGCTCAAGGTAGAGAACTTGAAAAATGTCATGCATGATCACATGACCCAGGGGAAAGTTCTGTTAACATATGGTCTGCATCCTACTAGTTAAAAAAAAGGGGGGCTCTTTTATACAACTACCTCCATAGACACTTTGAAAAGCTGGTCATATTATAATACCATTTAATATAGATCGTTCCTTACACTTGGCGTTGGATCATGAATGCTTTCAACGGGTAAATTTTTAGTTATCCTTGGGCTTCTTAGACTTGTTTGCAGGATATCAAAATTTGACACCAACTGAATAGTTGACTGAATTTTCAAGTTTTCATTTATATTTCTGGATTGAGATGTTAAGACTTCTTAATTAAGATCATCAGCTCTTACTTTGAGTGACTGAATGATGTAATAAACACATTTGAGTCTTCAAATATGGAATTTGAGTGTAGAAATGAAAAAAAAACAACGAGTTTGCCAGCTGATCCAGCATCATTGCATATAATTGCTCCATCTCTGGTTGCTTGTCATGAGCTGTTGGCATTTGTTAAAATTAGCTTTACAGGCTGCTTCAGATTACTGGCAAGTGTGGTAAATGAGGGCTCACTCTTAATGAAACTAATTTGTATTTGAAAATATAACTACATTTATTGCCCCCATTATTTAAATGTGTGCATGCTTAATTGATAGGAAAAATGAACTTTTAAACTGAGGCTTTTATAAACTTGACTGAATCACCTTTCAAGAAGGTGATCCTTTTGAAGTGACTTTCCAGTGTCTTATGAGTATCTTGGGAAGCAATTCATAAACAAATTAGAAATGCTTTTAAAATAATAATTTCAACACTTAAAATGACAAGGGACATTGTGCCCCATTGCTGTTCAGTGTCATCTGAAGTCAAGTCTATGGTGACCTGCTCTGTTTCATGTAACAGTGATTTTCTCCAAATGCCTGTCCAAATGCCTGGGACTCTGTCCAGACTTCTGTACCCTGTGTGTCTGTTCCTTGTCTTTGTCCTCCTTTCATCTGGGACATCCTTGAGTACAAGGCCTAGCCTTCCCAGTTTTTGAGTTTGCTGATCTAGTGCCTGACTCAGAGTAGACCTTAAATGTGTGCTAATTCAGTGGCTGCATGAATAAATTTGGAATGTGAGTTCCTTCCCTATGGAGCTGACAGCGCCTTTGTGAAGCTGGCCCACTGTAGATTTCAGATTTGATTCACAAAGAATTTATTTTCCAGGATGTCACCATTTGGGGGATGTTTGCTTCCTGGTCTTTGCAATGTCTGACATCCTCTCCTTGCAGTGGAGTCTCAGAACCTTCTTCTGATTACCCTTTCTTCTTCCCTAGAAAGCATCCAGTTCCTAATTATCTTAGCCAATTTCTGCCAGAGAAGATGTACATTTTGATGCTCTTCCCAGTTTTCCCATAGGAATGGGGAAAGACCTCCTCTTTTTCTTTCTTTCTTTTTTCACTTGAAGATTTCTTAGAAGGTTCTTTTTGGTTCTGTGGTCCAACAGACATAGTTTCAGGGACATCTGTTGAGAAGAGGAATACATAAAAAGAAAACCGAACTTCTCTACAGCTGTGCATGAAAGCTGATCCAACAGTCAGCTCACATACAAAACAAGTAGCCTGATTGACTTGAGGTGTCAAGGTGAGGTGGCCATAGGAATTTTGAGGGGTAGATATACAGGAGTTAGGTAAAATACTGGGGACTCTCACCAGATACAGGTGATTTTTTTTTTTTTTAGCACATGTCCTTTATAAACAAGCAAAAGCCAAAGGAGAAATAGCCAGTGAACAGCACAGTTGCTCAGGAGTCTGCTGGGTGCTACAAATGCCTCAGTGTGGGCAGGTGGTGGAGGGCCAGTTCATTGGTCTCTCTGGTGTAATGCTTTCCACCACATTGCTAGTGACAGCAGCACCTGGCCATCCTGCCCATGCAAAGAGAAGCATTGCTTATATACAGGGCCCCTCCACCTACCATGGCACCCTATAGCCCCACTCATAGGCATTTGCTTTAAACAAAGGAAAACAGCCACACACACACACAAAATCTTTACATGAATGTTTATAATCACTTCAAGTTGGAACCAAAATGTCCTTCCAAGGGTGAATGGCAAAATCAGGATCCCTGAATGCAGGCCAGCTTCAACAGGTGCTCAACTGAGAGGCAACAGGATGTGGTCATTTTGAGCAAACTTGGTACATAAGTTACCTATTGTATAAATGAACCACTCCAAAATGTAGAGGCTTAAAACAGCAATGGTTCACTCTGCTCAGGAGTCTGCAGTTGGGGCAGGGCTTGGTGGAAACAGCTTATCTCTGCTCCACATGGTGTTGGTGGCTTGCCTGAAGCAGAGGACCTACTTCCATGGCAAGTCGGTGCTGGCTGTGGGCTCCCCTACTTGTGGACCTCTCTTTGGAGTTGCTTGAGCTTCCTTATGGCATGGTGGCTGGATTCCAAGAGCAGATACCCAAGAGTTAGAAAGTAGATGCTCTTCATCTGTTAAAGCTTTGGTCCAGACACTAGCACTGCCATTTTGTCATATTCTATTGGTTAAGCAGTCTCAAAGCCCAGACCCCACCTCTCAATATAGGGGAGTGTCAGTGACTTGGGAGCCATATTTAAAAGCCATCTCACTTATCATTTACCTTCTACCTTAATAGAGACAGAATCCTAAGGGAGACATATCTCCCTGAGTGGCACACCAGGGGTCTTCTGCCTGCATCCAACAGTACTGCTACATAGACTCTTCCCTTTGCTCCCTTCTATGGCCTTCAAAGGTCCAGCTTCTGATGTGAGATGGTTTGGGAACCTGGCATAGTAAACAGTAAAGTTCACAAAACTCCACTATAACGTAGCATGGTTATATTGTATTTTCCCTTCTTTTCGTAAGCTGGGTTTTTCTTACTTGTTTTGTGCATAGTAGGGACTGTAACTGATATTTTGGGGGTTGGCAAAAGTCTTTCCTGTTTTGACAGGTGTAGGGGTTAATGGGAGAATGCAGGGAGGAACTAAAAGGAACACAGGTGTTCTTAGCAGGGTAGAGCCCACAGCTCATGACTAAGAGGGACAAATTCACATTAAAGTTCTGATGACCAACAACTGCTTTGTTTGTTTCCCTTCTCAGAGAGAACCATGCTTTAAAAGTATTTGCTTAACCAGAGTTGCACACACTCCAAAGAAACAGATCTCTGTAGTTTGAGACCCCAAGGATTCAGGTCTGGCTGGTGCTGTTTTATCTTTGCTATTTCTGATCACATAGGTGATTTGCCCAGAGCCCTTTTAAGTCTTCTGATATCAAGCACATGACCTTTGGGGTGAACTTAGACAGAGACTTCAAGTTTGAAACAGTCTGATTGAAACCTTAAACTCAAAGTTATGTATTGGAAGTTTTTCTAATGCTTCTTGGAACCTGCTGGCCTTCTGCTATCCTCTATCGTTTCTGAGTCTTTCTTACACATCCTAATAACACTCTCCATTCCAATGTCTCTACTTTATAGAAGAAATTAAGTTAAAATTTAAAAATTTAAATAGAAAACTATAGACAAAATTAAATCATACTGAAGTGTTAGTGGCTATCAGGAGCCTAGTTTGTTGCCCTTTCTGTGGAGACATTGGTGGTTTTGAAGGGCAATTATGATTTCCTTGGAAATCGTAAAAAAATGGTAACAAAAATGGGAGCGAGTTTGAAGAAGAGGTTTCTTCTTGGGGATTCCCAATTGCTTAGCCTTACAGAGCTAGGCGGTCTGCACAAGTATATGACAGATCAAGGTCGACTCTTTCCCTTGCTTGCCTGCCTGTGTACTCCTCAGTCTTGTGACCCTGAAGTCCCAGGTTGGAGAACATGCTTCCAGCCTCATACAGGAAATGGTCCTTCTCCTCAGAACTCTGTGGTGTATGCACAGTGATTTCATCAGAGCAGCTGGCCTCAGATGACTTGCCTTCCCTTTTAATTCAGAAAGCTCGACTCCCCGTGGGTGGACAGTTCTGTGTTTTGCCTTCAACCTACTTTTATTGTTTGGAGATGTTTCTGGACACCTGCAGGACCACATATTTATTTGTTTTTGAACTTTTCAATGAAAAGAGGTTTTTTTTTGTTTGTTTGCAGTACTGGGGATTGAACCCAGGGAAAAATGATTATTATTTTTTTGCAGTGCTAAGAATTGAACCTAGAACCTCACACGTGCTAGGCAAGCTCTCTACTGCGGAGCTACGTTCCCCAGCTAGCTTGGTGAAATTTAAAAAAATATATTTATTTTTTTTAGTTGTAGTTGGACACAATATCTTTGTTTTATTTATTTATTTTTATGTGGTGTTGAAGATTGAACCCAGGGCCTCACACATGCTAGGCGAGCACTCTCCCGCTGAGCCCCAATCCTAGTGCGGCTTGGTGAAATTTGAGTGTGGGAAAGTACATAAGATCTGAGAGGATCAGTGAGTTGTCACAGACTGAACCCCTGAGTATCCTGCACCCAAATCAAGAAAAGAGCATGACCAGTTCCCCAGAAGTGCCCTGGTGCTCTCAGGTAGTCACTGTTCCCAGGATAGTCCAGTATTCCAGATCTTAACCCTGTATGTCATTTTGCTTGCTTTGGAGCTCTGGGTACAGAAAAGAGGAAGTCTGCACTCTTCTGTGACTGGCTTCCCACCTCTCCTTTTACTATTTTTATGTTTGTCCATGTTGTCATGGGTATTCTTAATTTCTGTTTCCTTGCTTTATAATATTTTGCTATATGAATATGCCACGATTTGTTCATCTTTTCTCCTGAAAGGCATCTGGGCGATTCCCTGGGAAGGGCCATTAGGAGGGGAGAGACTGTGAGCATTGTATGTGTCCTTTGATGCCCTCATATACACATGGTCATTGGTATATACCTAGGAAAGGAACTTCTGGGTCACAAGATATGCTTATATTCAGTTTCCCTACATATCACTGTATTTCCAAAGTGGTTGTACAAACCTACACTCCTGCTATCAGTGTAGGGGAATTCTGTTTGCTTCGAATCCTTGCCAACACTTGTTACAGGTTTATTTATTCAAAATGGTCTGGACCAGAAAAGTTTCAGATTTCAGAGTGTTTCAGATTTTGGAATATTTGCTTAGACTTTGGCAGTGGAGCACCTCACCTCTGCCTCTTCTTCAAATCTGATTTCCGAAATGTTCTGAAATCCAAACTTTTTGAACATCATCTCTCAAAAAGTTTTGAATTTTGGAGCATTTCAGATTTTGGACTTTGGGATGAAGGATGCTCAACTTGTATTAGCAGCTTTCAAAATTTTTAGCTATTCTGATAGGGAGTGTGTTTTGGTTGCTCCTTTGATTTCCCTGATGAGCAGTGAGGCTGAGCTACTTTTCCTCTGCCCTTGGTGGTGTGCACTATACATCCTCGCTGTGACAAGTTCCTTCAGGCATCTTACCAATTTGCTGTGGGATAGTCTGTTTCTTACTGCTTTGTAGGAGTCCTATGATTGATTGTGGATATAGTTACTCTGTTGAGTGAATGCAGTGTGTGCGGAGCCAGTGCACACTGGCTCATGAGAGCTTCAGTGTTGTCACCTCAGTCACTTGGAATCTGCACAGTGGGAGTGTTTACACTGCAGAAATGGGCAAACTCTGCAAATCAGGGTTTCTCCCCCTTCTTGGAGAGCTGGCTGACTGGAAGATCATTTCATAAAGGTGCTGCAGCATCTTCTAGGATCTGGATTGCCTTTTCTGTCTTCAAAATGTGGTTTTGAGGGACTGGGGTTGTGGCTCAGTGGTAGAGTGCTCTTGCCTAGCATGCGTGAGGCATTGGGTTCAATGCCTCAGCAGCACATAAAAATAAAATAAAGGTATTGTGTCCCCCTACAACTAAAAATTATGTATATTAAAAATAAAAGTTGTGTTTTGAGGAACAGAAAAATTTTGTCTTCATCTATGCCATTCTATAAAGATTTACTGTTTGTAGTTAGAAAACTTTTGTGTCCTATTTAAGAACTCTTGGCCTCTACCTCCATGCTTTTTGCATATGACTAGCTTGTCATGCTCAAGTTTGAAATATTCCTTTTTTAAAATATTTTAGTTGTAGATGGACAAGATACCTTTATTTATTTATTTATATGTGGTGTTGAGGATTGAACCCAGTTCCTTACATGTGCCAGGCAAGCTCCCTACCACTGAGCCACAACCCTATCACCTATCAATTTTGAAATAATCTACTTAACTTTTCCCCAACAGAAGCAGCCCTACCCTGTGTGGTCATAAAGGGGATAAGTAGGAGCTTATTTTAAATGCAGCTCTTGATCCACTCATTAAGCCACAGCTGGGGCAGGACTGCATTCCTCAGAGAAGGGGAACCCTTTTCTGATTTTTCACAAAAGACACCAACTGGGGGCTGGAGATGTGGCTCAGTGGTAGAGCACTTGCCTGGCATGTGTGAGGCCCTGGGTTCAATCCTCAGCACCACATATAAATTAAAAAAAAAAAAAAAAGTAAAAGATCAATGTACAACTAAAAAAAAAATGATCAAATGAGTGAGCAGGTGGCCCTGGCTCTCTGACCCTCTCTCTTCCCCTCCACATCTCAGGGCTTCCTGATTCCATGCCTAAACCATTGCTAGGCTCTTGCTCCATCTCTACATAGTCCTATTCCAAATTTATTCAGTGAAGCCTCTCTGAAGTACCCTCTCCAAGCTTCTACTTCTGGTCTTGTGTTATACTTTGAGTGTCCCTTGTCCTTTACCAGGCTAACCGACTGAGGGCAAAGATCATACCATCTGGATGGTGTTTTTGCTCATTGCAGGCATGCAGGAAATGTACCCCAGTGACCAACTTGGTAATCCTTTGTGCTATTTGCAATCCTGTTCCAGTGGTGATGGTGCCCTTCTTGCCCATCTCACCAGTGTTGCCTGTCCCCGGCACTTAGGAACCTCTCCATCCATTTCCTCTATGCTTTGCTACAGCGGATGCCGATCTGCCTGCTTTTTGGCAGTTAAATATGTGGCCTCTGTACACATCAGCTATTATATCTGCAGAACTACAGAGTATTTTACAAGTAATCAGTTCATGCAGACTGCACATAAATCATGTCTGCTCTGGCCCTTTGGACACTAATGTTCCCTTATTAAGGCATAAGTAAGGCTTCCTGTTCTCATCCATTCTTTCAGACATTTTTTTTAATTACTGAAAAGTATAGGCTAGTGGTGGTTACACCACCCACCTCCTTCTATTCTCCCTACCCTCCTTCCTTTTTTTGAGGTTCCATTTGTTTTTCTGGAACTTGCTAAATTGCCTTAGGAAGCTGGGTGCCTTGTGAATGGATTGAGCGAAAGGAAATTCTTATCTACAAGAGGAAACAGTCACCATGTTTCTGTGGGTGATATTCTTGGCCAGTTAATATTTTTGTGAAGTGTGTTTTGGTGGCAGCCCCCATATCCCAGACGGGAGGGAAGTATATGGCTCATGCTTAGGCCACAAAAGGAAATATCTTCCCCTGAAGTCTGGGGAGGGGATGGAGTCATTTTGTGAGTGTCATTCTGCCTAAATAAACAGAGCAGGTTCACTGTTTTTAATCCCTAGAAAGGATGGAAGCTTAGCCCACCCTAGGGTACACATTATTGTAACATTTCTCCATTTTCTTTTCAAACAGAAGCTATAGATCTTCACTCTAGTAAGCACGGATTTCTGCTTCCAATCTCTCTGGCCCTGCTATCAGTGTTCAGTCAGTTTTCATTTCGGTCTGAAATGACTCTCAGAGTGTGGACGTCTGCTATTATTTCCTGTGGTTTGGGCTAAAAAAAAAAAAGAAAAAAAGAAAAGGGGGACTTTTAGACAAGCCCATAAAAATATGGCCCTCTACTTTGAGAGATGTTTTATGAATATCCATTCCTGTCTAAATAATTACTGTTGAGAGTAGAGAGGACTCCAGAGTTTAGAAACTGTAACAACAACTTATTATTCTCTCTTAGCAACCACAGGGAAGGTGACACATCTCTTGTTTTTCTACAGACGAGATGACACCATAATGCACTGTATTGCTTTTGAGATCCCATTTTTTAATCATGTATACAGATTGCCGTGGAAGCGAAGCACTCTGAGGTATTATTTTCCTCAGATGGGGAAAGAAAAGGATATAAGCGGGTATACTTTTGGTGTCATTTTAAAATCACAGGATGGCTGGTAATGGAATTCTCCAGAAGGACACAGCACCTGGACATAGAGCAGAGTCGTCTCTTTAGCACCCATATTAAATTATACCCATGATTTCTTACAGGCCGAGTTCCTTGACACATTCTTCAGGAAAATTAGTTTTTTAAAAAATATTGTGGTGTTTATAAACAAAATCTCTGGAAAAATTATCACTCCTGTCCCCCTCTTTGTTTTCCTTCCCCTGGCAGCTGCTGAAATGGGTTGCGGATTGAACAAGTTCGAGAAGCGTGATGAGAAGCGGCCTGGGAATATTTATTCAACTTTGAAGAGGCCTCAGGTGGAAACCAAGGTGGATGTGGCCTATGAGTACCGCTTCCTAGAATTCACGACTCTGAGTGCTGGTGAGTACACCCCAAGCCTAGCTTTCAGGGGACCCACCTGAGGCCTTGAGCCTGCCTGGCCATGTGGCTGTGTCCCTGGCAGGGTCTCTGGCTAGAGCCTAAGAGGAAGGGTGGGCAGGAGAGGGGCTTGAGGAACCAGGGCAGGCCTGTCTGAAGGGGACAGCTTACAGAATCCAGATGTTTATATGAAATCTCTCTCTTTTTAAGTTGAAATTATAACAAATGAAGGTTGTGTGTGAGCTAAGTGATACATGAGGATAGGCTGCATTTGGCCCATGGACCAACCAGTTTGCAAACTCTTGTGGCAGGCCCCACAAAACAGAAAGATTTCCTTATCTTCTTGAATGAATCTACCCATCAACCCAAGTTCACCTGCCCGTTGTTACCCTCTTGTCCATCTGGGCTTGCCTATGCCTCACCTGAGCTAGAGGAGTCAGGGTCACTTACCGTGACCAGTGTCCAGGGTCTGAGGGTGTAGGGAATGGCCCTGGAGTGACTGGCAATTTGTGGTCAGGGCACCTCTGTGTGTAGTTAGGCTATTGCTTGATGGTGGTGGGGGAGTCTGGAGGCAGGTACTGGTTCTGGAGCTACTTACCTGGTTGGGGTAGAGGAGACTCAAATATATGAGAGAAAAAAAAAAAGAAAAAGAAAACCTCAACTATTTAAAATTATGTGATGAATGGAGTTGGAGAATATTGTGCTAAGCAAAGTAAGCCAAACCCCCAAAAACTAAAGCCTGAATGTTTTCTCTGATTAATGGGTGCTGATCTATGATTGGGGGAGCATTGGAAGAATAGAGGAACTTTGGATTGGGCAAAGGGAAGGGTGGGGAAGGGTTATGAGGGTAGGAAAGATAGTGGAATGAGATGGACATCATTACCCTGGGTACATGTATGATTGCATGAGTGGTGCATCTCTACACTGTGTACAACCCGAGAATTGAAATGTTACGCTCTATTTGTGTATGATGAATTGAAATGCATTCAGCTGTCATGTACAACTAAGTAGAACAAATTTAAAAAATTATGTGGATTTGGAAAACGACAAGAACACTCTTTTTTTGGGTCCCAGGAAGTTAGGAACAAAAACTGGGCACTGTATCACTAGGGCACCTAAACCATTGCTGGGCTCTTGCTCCATCTCTACATAGTCCTATTCCAAATCTAAGCAGTGAAGCGTGTCTGAAGTTCCCTCTCCAGGCTTCCACTTCTGGTCTTGTGTTATACTTTGAGTGTCCATTGGACACTGGATTTGGAAAATGAAGAGAACACTCTTTCTTTGGGTCCCAGGAAGTTAGGAGCAAAACTGGGCACTATGTCACTTAAGACACTTTCTCCCTGGGCTTCTGTGAAATATATAGGAGAATAAGTGGGAAAAGCCCTCATATTCATGGTTTTGGTCCTGGCTGTGCTTTGGCATCATGGGTAAGTCACTAAGCCTCTCAGGCCTGCAGGGTCCCTGTTTTAATTTAAAAAGAAACATGCACGTCACAGGGAGGCTATGAAGTTTGGAAGAAGAAATGTGTGCAAAGCCCTTCCCTCAAAGCCTGGCACACAGTAGGTGCTTCGAGGATCCCTCCTTCTCTTTTGGGGTGTCATTGTCCCTCTGTGAAGGCTTCTTGAGCCCCAAGAGGGATGGGCAGCTGGGCACAGGTGACATCTTCATATCCCTCCAAGTCACCAAAACCAAACTCAGCCTCTTCCTCCTCATATTGTGTCCTTCTGGCTGGGGATGTAGCTCAGTGGTTAAGCACCCCTGGGTTTAGTGCCTGATATGGGGGAAAAATAAAGGGAAGAAAGAAAGACAAGAAAGAATTAATTTTAAAATAATTTTGATCAGTGTCCATAAATAAAATTTCACGGGCTCACACACACACACACACACACACACAAAATAATTGTTGTTCCAGGAACATATGCTATGAGCCATTCTTGGTCTCCGGCTGCTCCCACCATCATCTCTTGCCAATTTCCCTGACCTCCTTGATAGTTTCCCTGTGTTCCCGTGGCTGCTGCATCTGCATTGCTTCTCTGTTTTTTTTAATTGCATTATCTTTTGTTTTCTAATTATAAAATGAATGCAAGCTCATTATAAAGAGCTAAAACCACACTGGGAAAAGTTCTGCCTGTCCTCCCTGCTTTTGCCTCTGTCCTACAGATCACTTAGCTCCTCTGCTCAGAGCCCTCCTGTGGCTCCCACCTCCTCCACTGGTCTCACCGCTTCCCTGGGAGCTCATTCTCCTGCAGCTTGTCTTTCGTGTTCTGCTGCTTCGCCTTGCTTTTTGCTGTATCCTCCAGGCTTCCCCGGGGCTTTGGGGCTGCCTGATCTTTGTCTGCAAGTTTTCCCCAGAGATCCCCTTGCCTCATCTTCTTAAGCACCTCCTCTCTGAAGATTTTCCTGACATCCGTTTGAAATGTCTACCTCCCCTGCAACTTCCCATCTCTTTCCCTCTTGATTTCCTCCATGTCGTCAAAGGATTTTGCTTATTGCTGTTTCCTTGTTTTCTGTCTGCCTTCCTTTACGGAAAAGTAGAATCTCTTTCCTGGAGTGTGGGGATGGTGTCTGTTTTATTATCTACTGCACCTTGGGTGCTTAGGATGGTGCCTAATCAATGAATATTTGTCAAACAGATGCTCATCATCTCTGTATGCATCTTGCATTTTTGCAATTTCACATGGTATGGTGAGGTATGCACTCTGTCATCCATGTGCTCTCAAAGTATGATTTAAATGACTATATGATTTAATCACTCAGTGTGCTATAATTTATTTAGCAGTCCCCTTTTATTGGACATTTAAGTTACTTTGGGCTTCGGGCTATTATAAATAATGTTGTGATAAGCAATGTTGTACATAAATCTTTGTGTACATTTCTGATTATTTCCTTAGGAATTGCCAAGTTGAAGGATGCGAATGTCAGGACTTTTGATAAATTGCCAAATTGCCCTCTAGATAGGACCTGTTTGTGTAAAACACACATCTGATCATGCTCAACTCTTTGGCAGGTTCCCCTGGGCAGATAAAGTTGAGGCTCAGGTTGGCGCTGGGGGCTTTCTGTAGCTTGGTCGTGGGACTGTCTCCCATGCATCCCCAGAGGACAGTGTGTGCTGTGGCTGTAGGACCGCCTGCTCCCCCAGGATCCCCCTTTCCCAGCTTCCCTGCTTTGGCAAGGCCCTGCCTCTTATTCCTTGCCACTGGAATCCACCCACTGGAATCCTCCTTCTTGACATCAAACCCATCAGCCTTACTCTCTGCCCACCTGCAGTTTGTCAGCACCATCCTTATGACACTTTTATTACATCATGCATTAAACCTACTTGTATTTCCTTCAGGGCAAAGACTAAACCCTGTTCATCTTTCTGTTCGTCTTCCTTGTTCACACTTTCTAGCTGAGAAGAGCCCATGCTAAATGGTTGGGTCCTGGTAAACCCAGAACCATGCTCAGAGGTGTGTTTCTGTGTATCAATCCATTTCCCTGGCAGTGTCCCCAGCTTTTCTGATGCGCTCATTCACCCTTGTCCAAAACGGAGTAGCATTTGTTAAGTGCCTACTATATACCATTCTATTCCTTTTCCAACTGATTTGCTTTCTTTTACTTCTTCTGTCACCGATTTTATTTTCTAGAATTTTTTTTATAAATGGAGTCATGTAGTATATATTCTTTTTGGTCATGTAGTATGTAACCTCTGTCACTCCCTCAGCTTGCTCATTTGGAGCATCCACGTCACATGTGTTCATCCCCTGCTGTGTTACTAAGTAGTATTCCATGGTATGGATGGGCTAGTTTGTTTTTCCATTCACCTGTTGATGGTCATTTGTGTTGTTTCCAGTTTGGGGCCATTCTAAATTAAGTTTCTATGAATATTCATCTTGTGTGGCTTCTGTCATTTTATCTTTGCAATAACCTAGTGAATTATATGGGTACAGCTCACCCCTTTTTTCAGATGGAGAGACAGATGCTCAGAGAGAGGTTAAGTAACCTGCCCAAAGATGCGGTATTGGGAAGTGACAGAGGAAGTGACCTAGATCTAGGAAGTGACATAGATCTCTTGGGCATCAGAGCACATGTAAATTACAAGATGCTCGGCAAATAAGGCATTAACACCAGTTAGAACATTCTTGCGAGAGACTTGTGTTATGTAGAAGGGCATATGATATATTCCTCTTCCATCAGGTTTTTTAAAAATATTTTTAGCTGTAGATGGACACAGTACCTTTATTTTATTTATTTATTTTTATGTGGTGCTGAGGATCAAACCCAGTGCCTTGCACATGCTAGGCAAGTACTCCACCACTGAGCTACAACCCCAGCCCTTCCATAGGTTTTGACATAATCTTCCATGGGAGATTTTTTTAAGTGCACTTAATACGCTTATCTTTCACAGAGAAAATGCTCCTCTGACTCTTAAGCAAATGCAAATCGGAGGTAGAGTATTGGCCAGTGTTCACCTCATGGCTTAGGAAGGACAGGGACTGTGTGCATTTTTTAAGAAATCAGGATTAGATTTAACGTGGCTTTGTCTCTTGCTTAAAGCTTGGTGCCGTTGTGGATGATATTGGAACCTGCAGCCTCACTTGTAGGGCTGGCAGAGGCGAAAAGCAGCGGGAACCTCACAGCGACGCACATAAGCTGCCAAAAATCTCAATTCTGGGTGATTTGATTGGGTCTTAAATTTTCAATTAAGTCTGGTCACCGAGGGATGAACCTGCCCTTTGCTGGGTTTCTTCGCAGACGGAGGCCCCTAAAGCATCACAATCTCTGCAAAACGGTGCCTCATTATCCCTTTTATGTGTGTGTTTTGCCAGCTTCTCTGTGCCAGGCCACTCTAATACCCCTTGAAAGCTACCTGTGTTGGCTCTGTGAGAATCAACTGTGTTTTATACATTTGGTTCTAGCGACAGTTGGCACCAAGTGTGATCAATATAACGAGGCCAGTGCCCAGGGCTTAGGGCTTTGCTTGAACTCTCCAGTCCTGTGCTGTTCAGAACAGGATCACTCAGGCACATGGCTTTTTAAATGTAATCATTAAAATTAAATAAGATTAAAAATTCATTTCCTCCTTCACACTAGCTGCATTTCAAGTGCTCAGTAGCCATGCATGCCTGGTGGCTGCCATATTGGATGGTGCAGATAAATAATATTTCCAGCATCTCAGAAAGTTATATGAGACAGCGCTGGTCTGTTTTCGAGGGAGAAAGACTTGGTTCTAGATCAGAATCTGCGTTTCTAATTCAGAATAATGTACAATTTTATCATGTACATTTGTTCTTGGGTTCATAATGACCACAGGGTGACATTTCATTGATTCCACACATACTGACTGAACATTGGCACTGGGCCAGATGTTGTGTTCTGGGGATTAATGGGTGAACCAGACAGGAGATGTTCCCAATGGCCTTAGTCTGCTTGGGCTGCTATAACAAAATAGCACACACGGATGGCTTAAACAATAGAAATTTATTTTCTCCAGTTTTGGGAACTGGAAGTCTCTGTACTGGAGAGGATGCTTCATATTGGGGTCCTGGTGAAGACTCCCTTCTTGCAGATAGTTGCCTGTGAGAATTGACTGCATCCTCACTGTGTTCTCTCATAGCAGAGAGGGAGTTTGAGAGGAGATGGAGGGAGGGAAGGAGAAAAAAAGAGAGCATGTGTGTGCTTGATTTATAGTCCTGCTGGGTTAGGACCCCACCTTTATGACCTCCTTTGACTTTAATTCTTTACCCCAGATATAGTCATATGGAAATAAGATTTGGGGGGATATGATTCAGTTTATAGCACCAGTCTTATCCACTACTCTGGATTGGTTCAAAATCTCTTTCAAAGGAAGAACGAAAGTGATGGAGATAAGAGGGGAGGGTGGTAACCCCCATTATTGATGGAGGGTGAAAGGCTTGCGATGTACAGGCGTATTTAGCATTAGCCAGGCAAAAAATGTGTGGAAGAAAAAGGGAAGGAGATAAGCTTTCCAGGCAGAGGGGATAAAGTGTGGGAAATACCAAAATTCAGAGGCAGTATTTCATATATGGGAAGACACAGGCAGTTCTGTTTGGTTGGGAGAAGTAAGGTGGGGTACAGATGACAAAAGGTCTTAAGTGCTGGGTTAAAGAGACCTGGCTTTTTCAGGAACACTCAAGGTTTTTAAGGTCAGAAGAGAGTGAGTCATGATCAGCTTCAAACTCTAGAAAGATCTCTTTGAGTTTAGAATGAAGGAGGATGGAAGGGGCAAGAGTGGGGGAGGGAAAACCATTTGGAAGTCATTACTGTCATCAGCAAGGCTCAGGTGGCCTCAGCCAAGATAGTGGCAATGGGGACAAGAGAAGTCGGTGGGTCAAGAGAGATCAGGAGGTGGTCCCCGGACCTGCCTGGAGGCTGAGGGAGAGCTGAGTTTAGAAGTGGGTTTGTAGGGTACCCGGGTGGATGGCATGAGGTCACACATCAAGTGTTCTGATTCTGTTTGAAGCATTTTCCAGTAATGCACTTGCTCAATCATTCAAGGAGCCCCGAGAGCTGGAGGGAAGGCATTATTTCTCTTATTTATTTTCAGATGGGGAAGTTGCTTTCACAGATAGTAAGTCATGGACCAGAAACCAATGTTTCTTTTCCCAGGCTTTGATGCCCATGAAAGAGAGTTCAGGGGCAACCTGTGAATGCATGCGGCTGCATGCTCTCTCAGTGCTGCTTGTGTGAACAGATATATTGGGGTATAACTTATATTCAAAGACATATACCCATATTAAGTGTATAGTTTGGTGAGCTTCGATATTATGAACCTCTGGAGAATTACCACCACATTCAAGATGCAGAACTTTCCCATCACCCAGGAGAGCTCCCTCAGGTGCCTCCAGATCAGACAACGGATCTTCTTCCCACCACTGCAGATTCATTTTGCCTCTTTTTGAATAAAATGGAATCATACTGAATGTGCTCCTTTGTGTCTGGCTTCTTTAACTCAGCATAATGTTTTGGTGATGCATCCATGCTGTTGTATGAATCCAGAGCCTATTGCCTTTTGTTTTTGAGTAATATTCCATTGTTTGGATGTACTACAATTTGTTTAATCCCCCTCCCATTGAACAGTTGGGTTATTTCCAGTTTGGGGCTATTATGAAAAAAGTTGCCATGAACATTTGTGAACAAGGCTTGTGTGGACATATGTTCATTTTTATTGAATAAATATGTCAGAAGTAGAATTTTTGGGTTGTTTGGCAAATGTATATTTACCTTTTTAAGACACAGTCTGTTTTCCAGAGGAGTTGTACAGTTTTATGAGTCTAACAACAATGTATGTGGGTTAGTAACTTTATTATTATTATTATTATTATTATTATTATTATTATTATTATTGGAGGTACTGGGGATTGAACTCAGGGGCACTCGACCACTGAGCCATATCCCCAGCTCTATTTTGTATTTTATTTAGAGACAGAGTCTCACTGAGTTGCTTAGCACCTTGATTTTGCTGAGCTGGCTTTGAACTCCTGATCCTCTTGCCTCAGCCTCCTGAGCTACTGGGATTATAGGCATGTGGCACTGCACTGGCAAGTTGCTTAATTTTTTTAAATGTAATAATAGACTACTGTTTATTCAGCAACTAGTATTCATCTCTTTTAAACAAGCTAACAACAGTCATATGAGGTGGGTGGAGTCACCGCTATGGTATAGCAAAATATAGTAGTAGAGTTTGGTTGGAGAGGTTTTAAAGGGATGTAGCTCAGTGGTAGAGTGCTTGCCTAACATGCTTGGGGCCCTAGGTTTAATCCCCAACACCTCCAAAAAACTGTATGGAGAAGTTATAAAAATGACTTCCTGCTGGGTGTGATGGCACACTCTGTAATCCCAGCAATTTGGGAGGCTGAGGCAGGAGGATTGCAAGTTCAAGGCCAGCCTCAGCAACTTAGTGAGACCCTGTCTGAAAATAAAGTTAAAAGGACTGGAGATGTCACTCACCTCTGGGTTCAATCCTCAGTACCAAAAAAAAAAAAAAAAAAAAGTAACTTGCTGTATGCCCGTACACTACTGGACGTTTGTAGAACAACCTCTAGACTCTCTGACAGCGGAGCATTCTCTCTGGGCTTCCCTAGTTCCTGAGACTCCTGCACCTTGGTGAGTTTAAATCAAAGGGCGTCAACCTGAAAACGCTCCAAATTTTGTCTGTATGCTCCATTGCCTGTCTTTTCAAGCTTGTCTTCTTTTTCCCCCTCTCAAATTCTTGCTTATAAAACATTCCCACGACACATGTTACAATTTTGAGGATTGGGCTGCCTGGCCACATTTTTCAAATTCCCATCTTTGTGGTTTTCCTGTCTAAGGGGTCTTTAAGAGTTGACCTTGGGGATGTTTTCTTCCACATTTTGCTGACCAGGCTCATACTTGGATTTTGGCTGCCAGCATGTTAGCCTTAAACTGTATATAAATTTTGGGTGGTCATGATAAGAACACAGGGTGATAGTCACTATTCAAAACATGTATATTGTGCAATGAATCATAAGGGTCCGTCCAGATTTAATTTCCAGTCTGGGTAACATTAGCCCTAAACAACTACAGAAGCAGCTGTTGGTTGTTGTCTGTGTAGCTGTCCTTGTGTGCTCATTTCACAGCTGGGAAAAACACTAATCTGAAAAGATGGGTCACATGTTCTGAAAATTAAGAAATTAAAGGTTTTCTTTCTTTCTTTTTGGCCAAGAGCTTGAGTACTTTAGTTTGTTATAAATCCTGGCACTCTTCGCCTTTCTGGTTTCAGGGCTCTTGAAGTCAGAGATGATAGGCAAGTTTTAAAGAGTTGCCTCAAATAATGTTAACCTCCAGACAAGACTGCAGCCTTTGGAACTGATTATTACCCTAAAGTAGTGGTTCTCCTTAT
Organism: Marmota monax; assembly: GCF_021218885.2. Taxonomy (NCBI): domain Eukaryota; kingdom Metazoa; phylum Chordata; class Mammalia; order Rodentia; family Sciuridae; genus Marmota; species Marmota monax. The sequence goes on along the minus strand of NW_026693008.1, from coordinate 14,848,001 downwards.
CACCTGGAGAATCCCCCAGAGGGCCTGTTAAAACAGGCCCCTGTTCAGAGTCTCTGACTTGGTAACCTTGGGTAAGGCCTGAGAATCTGCCTTTGTAACACATCCCCAGGTGCTCTGTGAGCACCATACTTTGGGAACCTTTACCACATCTTTTACTTGAGTAGAGATGATACAAATAAATATGCTGGTATGATTCTTTTTTTAGTATGAAATAAATTCAGTAAATACTCATCTACTTTTACATTATGACCAACTTATAAGTATTTCCTTAAAGTGACTTGTACTCTATTTGGGAGGACAGGCCATGGTCCTAAAAAATCATGAGCTGGAACAATGATTCTCCAACTTAAATTCCTATGCCCAGGCTGCCTGCCAGGCCAATTAAGTCAGTCTTGAGGAATGGACCCAGATGTCAGTACTTTTGAAACTACAGGTGATGCCAGTGAGCAGCTAAGATGGCTAACAAGTGAGCAGGAACGTGTTAAGTCCCACGTGGTTTGCTGATATGATCGTGGGCATCCCAATAAATGACCTTTGGGAGAGTGGTGGTGGGTAGAGACTTTGTTTCCCTTCAGGTCCGCTTGAACCTCCTGCGATTTACCTCTGGTCCTGAGAAGCCCGGTCTTTTTCTGATGCATTGTGTGAGTATGTGATATGGCATAAACTGGGGAGGTCTGGTACCATAAGTGGTCTAAGAATGAGCTGTTCATGCAGATGAGTGGCCCCAAAGGCTGGGATTTTTAGGGAAGGGCTCCTATGGGACTTTTAGTCGTTAGCACTGAGATCTAGCTGCAGGTATAGAGTGCTTGCCTTGCATGCATGAAGTCCTCACTGGGAAGGAAGCCCCACCTAGGAAACCATGGAAAGGGAGGGGGAAAATATGGGGTGGGGGTGGGGCTGGGGGCTGGGTAGCTCTTTGCATCACAAGAGGATTCTTGGTTTAAAGTGGGTTTCACCATGGGGTTCCTTTAGATAGAGCTTCAAGGACCCTGAAGTGTTTGTTTTGCCATCCCTTAATGAGGTATTTATTATCTCTCTCTAAATACGATATCTGCCACTTCAGAACATGACAAATTCATCTATAACATTTGCAGCTTCTCAGAATGGAGCAAATCCCTGACATTGATAGCATTTTGTGCCCTCCGCCCCCGTAGGTAAAAACAACCACGAACCTTATGGCAAGATATTAGAAGCCAGGGAGGAGGGAAGGTGGAAGGATAGGAGGAAGGCCCAAAGCTTCCTTTGACATTATGGCAGAAAGTAGGAGGCCCCATATCTGAGTTGGGGGCATTGACTCTTTATATCCTCCAAATTTTTTTGGGGGGAAGGGTTTCAGGGAATTGAAATCGGGAGCACTCGACCACTGAGCCACATTCCCAGCCCTATTTTGTATTTAGAGACAGGGTCCCACTGAGTTGCTTAGTGCCTTGATTTCATTGAGGCTGGATTTGAACTTGTGATTCTCTTGCCTCAGCCTCCCGAGCCTCTGGGATTACAAGCGTGCACCACCACGCCCAGCTAGCCCCCAGTTCTTAAGCTCATCCTGGAGGGAGGGTCCTCCTGTCTCAGCCTGTAATCTTAATGGTACAAAGGCTGTTCTGCCACTGTGGCCTCTGGCCTTGCAGGAGACACCTCCAGATGACCCACTGTGAGGGGACCACAGGCTTAGTGATGTTGTTGGTGTTAATAGTTATGAGAGCAGAGGCTCCACCCACCATGCTTGGTGTAAATTAATACCCATAAGGATCCTGATTTTTACAAATGAGGAGACTAGGGTCATTGTAGTGACCCAGCATATATCCATGGTCCTACCTCAAGTATGCAGTGGGTTAGAGTCAGACTCGCCACCTTTAAATCTTTTCCTCTTAAGCAATGTGGACAGTATCAAAGGTCTCACAGATGACGGCTTTGAGATTTGGGTGCTTCTTATCTGTCATTTGAAGCCTCCCAGCTGTGACAGATCTCCTTGTGGATTGTGCCCCTTTAGTGAGAACTTTCCTGTATGTTTTAGTGAATCAAAGGTGCTGGAGCCCAGCACCACAAAATAAAACAAGGTAATGAATATGAATATCACCTGCATGTCGTCACTGACTGTGTGGTTGGCAGCCCAGCTTTATCTACTTTACTTGGTCCTTACAGCTCTGGAGGTGATTGCTGTGTTTAGCTCTGCTTGATGAACAGGGAGGCGCAGTGGCTGGGTGGTCCTGCCTTATGCAACTACATCTTACACTAAGGCCTTTTATCTCCACGCGGCCTATATGTCTCACTGTGGTCCAGAGTGTGTGGGAATTGCAAGCCACATTGAAGGTCACTTTTTCTTACTACGAAGGTTGTGAATGTTGGTTAATAACCTGCTGGAATATCGTGTTGGTTTCCCTTTGCTGTTTTCACAAGAGGGCCACGTTTGACCTCTAGATCAGATTGAGAAAGCCTCTTGTGATCTTGGACATGTGGATGGCTGCCGCTTAGTTTTGTAAACATGCCAAGCTGGGTTTGTCCTGTGTTGAATATAGACTCCTCCTTTGCTGGAAAATAGTATGTGCAGTAGGGTAGGGAAGCATTTTTCTTTCCTAGAAAATTGCTCTTTGGTCCTTAGGTAGCATCGACTTCTGTGAAACCATCTGTTCCCTCCAGTATAATTTCCAGACTATTAGATTAAACAGTTTCTTCTGACCCACTTTCGGCTTCTGTTTCCTTTCACTGTTCATTAATAAACTGCGCAGCAGTGTTTTCATGGAGAGTGTGCATGTGTATATTTATTTAATTTCAGTTTGGGCAAAAGCAATTGTTGGGTGCCATGAACTTGCTCAGTTTCCTACCTGGGTTTCATTTTTTTGTTTCCGGCTTCTATAATTACGAAGGGTTTTTTTTTTTTTTTTTTTTGTTTTTAAGACTCGTGCAAGGAAGTCAGTGGCATGAGTTATGGGTTGAGGCACTGTTGGGAGGTGTGCTAAAAACAGGCCCTGTTTTTAAACAGAGTATGCGAAGAGTGGCAAGGAAATCGGTTCCCATAAGACTTGTCTCACAGCAGATAAGTGTGCTTGTGCAGTTTGCAGGGATTTGTAAGATGAATGAGATAGTATGAGTGACGTGACTTTAAACCTTTCTGAGCAGAGCTGCTGTATGCATCTTCTCTATGCTTGCTTTTGATGTTGCAACTGAGTCTGCTGTTAGCACTAATGTTATTGTTATATACACACTAATGGGGGTAGTAAGATTAGATTTAAGGAAGTCTGGCATTCTTTACATTCCTTTCTTAATGTAAAAACTCTTCATGCTCTTTTCCCAGCCACTTGAAATCCAGACCCAAGAAACAACATTCAGTCTTGTGTGAAAATGGGATCAGGGTGTGTGTGTGTGTGTAACCCAAGTAGTAAATTTCAGTGACTTAAGGCTGTCTTCAGTAAAATGAAATTCCCTAGTGATGGCCGTTATCTGTCAAAGCAAAACCAAATTATTTTTCTGCAGGGATTCATAAAAGCAGCCCTGTGAAAGTGGTAATAATTTTTTAATCTAATTTGGTTAAAGTGGAACAGAAAATGAGTTAATGTTCTATGCATCCTACTAATGATTATTATCAATATTGCTTCAGAGAATTTGTATCAAGAGGTTTTTATCCCATTTCACTGGGGTCCAGAATCATTTTAGACTTTGAGCAGATTTCTCTGCTATTTCAGAGGAAGGGAGACCTGTTGGATTTTATCTATGGACTATTTTTGAGGACAATTTTGGTGTGAAAACGTGGGCGAGTCTGGCCTTAAGGTGCATGTCGCTGTCATTAAGTCTAGAAAGTCATTTCCTGGGTTCTGTGTTTCAGACATGCTGTTCTTTGTTTACAGTTCAGATCTTCTGATAAATAAAGGTTATGCAGGCAAGGAGTACTTTCTATATTTAGCAGCTGATTCCCCCCCCCACCCCCATTCTTGTAAGAGTGTGCTTTTCAGGTGCGTATATGATTTTTATCAGGAGGCCTCCTTGGGTCTTGTTAAAAGGAAGGGGATTATTTCAGTTGGGCATCATGGTTTAAACTTGGTTTGTAGGCATGAATGCCACATGGGGCCATGAGGAATCAGTGTGGCTTTTGACACAGGATGGGTCAGGTATTCCTGGTAGCTTTTTGGGTGGATTTGGTTTAATGGAGGAAGCAGTCTTGTCTGATGTGGTCATCCAATATTAATTGACTATTTACTGATGACCTCCTCTCAGGCTGTGTTGTGCATACAGTGGTGAACAGGACAATGAGGTCTCCCAGTGTAGGAAAAGGAGTCTAAAACATTCCACTAAATTCTAGAGTGATTGTGTTTTGAAACCAGCCTAGTTTGGGCACAGCCCTTGATGGTTCTGTTCTGTTGGAGAAGCATTTGTTTTGACTTGCATCACTTATCTTTGACCTGGTGGGCCCTTCATGCCTGGAGATTTGTCTGCTGTTTGGTATATGACAATCCTAAGTCAGGTCTCATCTTTGGGTCCAACCAGCTGTAGTTGAGAAAACCCCTATGTTAGTGTCTCAGACCAGCTTCCTGGGTTGGCTGCTGATGTTGACAGGCTGAGCCTGTCTCAAAGGTGCCTCAAAGGTGTCCTGGGGATGAACCCCTGCATCTTCTGTCCATGATAGCTTCCTGGGTGAGAAATGGTCTTCTGGGTCAGAGTGGGATGAAGCTTGTTAAAAGTTGCTGCATCTTCTCCTAACAGGCTGAGATGATGCTGGAAAGATGCACTAGGAATGGAGAGAAAGTCATTTGAGATTTTTCTGCATTGTCTTGCTTTATCCCCCAAACTGGTGGCCCAACTGCTTCTCTTCTTGCCTCGTTTCTTACCAATCTGTAAACTGTTAAAAAAAAAAAAAAAAGGGCAATAACTTCCATTTCTACTCAGTAGTTTCTTTCTTTCTTTTTTCTTTTTTTTTTTTAGAGAGAGAGAGAGAGAATTCTAATATTTATTTTTTAGTTCTCGGCGGACACAACACCTTTGTTTATATGTGGTGCTGAGGATCGAACCCGGGCCGCACGCATGCCAGGCGAGCGCGCTACCGCTTGAGCCACATCCCCAGCCCTACTCAGTAGTTTCTTACTGTGAACTTCATATAAATGGATTAGACAGAAAAAACTAAAATCAAAAAGAGAACTTTAAAGCAGTTGTTCGAAATTGGCATCGAAGAGAGATGAGCCAATCAAGGATTTTTTTTCTCACAAGGAATGTTGGAGTTCTGTACTGAACTTGGAGTTGGGAACCAAGGTAACTGGGGGGGAAACCAACTTTAGATTCAACTTCTCTGCTTATTGTAATATTGGTGGGTGTCCGTGGAGATGATCCCAGCCTCCTGGTATTCATGACCTGTAGAATCCCTTCCACAGTCCAGTGTGGTCCAGTGTGGGCTAGACCTAGAGACGTTCTCCTAGTGAATAGGATAGAGGGAAAATGATGAGTTGTCACTTCTGAGATTGGGTTACAAAAAGATTGCAGCTTGCGTCTTGGACTTTTGCACTCTTTCTCACTCCCTCTGAGGGATGCCAGCCACCATTCATTGTACCCTGGAGAGGCTTATCTGGGAGGGAACTGAGAGACTTGCTAACAGCCTCTGAGGAAATAGGGCCCTCAGTCCAGCAGACCCCAGGGAAACTGAATCCTGCCAACAACCATGTGTATGAGTTTGGAAGTGATCTACCCCAAGGGAGCCTAGAGGTGATGTCAGCCCTGGATGATACCTGAGGCAGCCTTCTGAGAGGTCTTGATCCAGAGGCACTCAGCCAAGCTGCACCTAGATTTCTGACTCAAAAAACTGAGATAATAAATGTGAGTTTTGTGGTAATTTGTTGTACATCATTATGTATTAACACAGGCAGTTTATGTTACAAATATCTCCACCCTATGAAAGGTGGCCTGTGGAATTGTCAGAAACACAGGGTTTAAATTCTGGCTCTGCCATTTATTAGCTGTGTGACCTTGGGAAAGTCACTTAACCTCAGTTCCTATTGCCCCATCTGTAAATGGGAAATATAGGAATTTTTTTTTTCTTCCAGGAAAAGTAGCTAGAGTAAAGGGTAGAAATGGGTTTTAATTTTCTGCCACAATGAGAATAAAGAAAGGGTGACATCAGTAGTTCCCCTCCCCCTTTCAAGTCTCTTAAACTCCCACACCAGGTGGCTTCCTTTTGGTAGGGCAGTTTCCAGAGGAGTCCTTAGCAGTACCCAGGGAGAGATGCACTGGTCCTTCAAGACCATTAATAGGAGTGATCTCCACGGTGATTTATTTATTTTTTTCCCTGCTAGTCTGGAAGCAAGTGACTGTGTTCACTTTTCCACCCTTGTCATTTCCTTGACGCCATGGAGACACATCCATAGCATCTCTAATTTCATGCCACAGCTCTGGTGCACAGAGCTCATCTTTTCTCAAAACTAAATTATATGTTCAAGAAATGCCTTCTGCTTGGACCACAATTTTTCAGCAGCCTGGTTGTGAGTGGCTAAGCCTGGCTTCCAGCTGTACAAGTCAAGAGTCGTGACATTTAAACATATTGATGAAATGCAAATGGCCTGTGGTTAGCCTTTCACAAGGCCCCAGCACTCATGTAAATAAATGACCCAAAAGGGATTGGAAAGAGTGGACAGCAAAGCTCTCTCTTGAGTTTGAGAATTGTTTTTCACTGGATGCCAGTGTCTGGTGAGCACCCTCGTTAGGAATGAGGGCTGGCTTCCCATAGGTTCCCAGTCCACTGTAGGCTGTTCACTTGTAGCTACATACAACTAGGGTCCCCATTTTTCTTTTAAAACTAGGATCCTCTAATTCAGTTTCCCTGTTCTAGAAATAAGCATGAAATCTTTTTTTTTTTTTTTTTGGTCTATGGAAAAAACACACACACACAGCAATGGGTCTCCTCAGTTTTTGAGCTTCCTGCATCTTCTTGCTGTTTTCACTTTATCCAGTCTCTCTAGCAGGAAAATGAAATTGCATTCGATTGACAGGCTCTCCTGCTGGGAGCTGAAGACACATTGCACCCTTTCTGTGTGTTCCTAGTTTTGATGAAATGGTGGAAAATCCCTGGCAAACCTTAAACGAGATAGGCGCTGGTGATTTATCCAGTGTGGGGAAGAAATGTACTAATTTACTCATTTTTCCCCATTAAAGAAACAAGGCGCGAATTGAAGCAGCTGATGCCCTGTGAACGCGAGTGTGCTTTGATGGAGACACCATTAATAATTTACCTTAACAGGGTAATAGTTGCCATTTTGGGGACCAAAAATTTGTTTCAACCCTGCTTTATGGATGAAAAGTAGGATCAATTAATATTGAGTGATGACAGCCTTCCTGCAGAGAGAAAATGGGAAATCTTGGTGTCGTCATTCTCCTCGTGACTAAGAAATAGCTTTTCTTAATTGTACGGAACAGAGAAACCCAGGGGGATGTAATTCATTTCTCTCCAGCTTGCGATGCAAATTGAAAGTAAAGAAAAATAACCGCATTTCGGAGTGGGGACGTGAACTCGGCCGCTGAGCTGTGTCTGACTTGGGGGACTGCTGGAAGCCAGCTAATGGCATCCCTGCCTCGGAGAGCCTCCTTTGGCAGTGGCGTGGCTCCAAGGACCCCATGTCATGTGACCCTGGGGCACTTCTCTGTGATGGTGTCCTGGGGCCCCTCTGCTGGGAGGGCTTTGTCCCAGGTCTCTTCAGGGCTCCTTCTTTCCTATCTCAGAGCCTCCGCCTCTTCCCACCCTGTCCCAAACATTCGCTCCTCTGCCCTCCTCATTCCTGACCCCTGCTCTGCCTGCTTTAGTTTCTCCATGCAACTTGTCATCTGAAATCTTGGTCTGTTATCATTTCGTTATTTATGGTGTCCTCCAGCCCTAATGTAAGCTCCACAAGGGCGTGACTTGGCCTTGTCCACTGCTAAGTCCTTGGGGCCTCCCAAGCCGGGAACATTTGTTGAGTATCTGATTTGGTGAAATGATTCATGTAAAAACTCCATTTTTTTTGCAGGATGATTTTTAAGATCTTGCACATGCACACTGGCTTTCTCTAAAGGTACATAGACTTCATGTAGATGACAGTCTACATTGACCCTCTGAATGAGGTTTGCTACCATTATCCTTATGTATTTGTGCCAGTGGCCAGAAGTCCCAGAGTGTAACCGTTCCATGGACAGCCTTCCTGGCAGTGTCTTTTGCTCACCAGTGTCTTTTGCTGGATTCTTCTGTAGTATGTGTGGAGGAGTTGGGTGAGGCTGGTTTCCAGGGTAGCAATAGATGCTGGAGATGGCACCAGCAAGAAGTGCTGGAAACAGAAGGAGAAGCTCCTGCCCCCTTGTCTTCCCCTACAGGAACCTGGTAGGCACTCACAGGATGAGGGGGGAATGCAATTTGGCCTCTCCACACATCAGAGCTTAGAAGGGTGGATTTGCAGCTGAAGCAGCTGAGGGACCAACACAACCTGCTCTTTCAGATTCACAGCCTCCACACACCCTCCTCACATTTGTAACTTCACATAACAAAACCATTTTGTTTCTTCCTGCCTTGGTGCAACTTTGCTTCTTACACTCAACACATAAAGTCCCAACTGGCGTGGTGTCTGTCTCTAGATGGCATGAGTTATCTTCCTGGTTCAGACTGAAGGATATAGAATATTAAGATGGGATTGTTGGAATGAGATGAAGGATTAGCCTGGCTCATGTATGGATAATGTCAGCCACCTCTGCATGGGACCCTGGGTGTGGGGGTCTAGGTCCTGGCAGAAGAATCTATGGAGCCAAATCCTCTGGTTCTTCCAGTCTCGGTCACTTTAGTTTTCCATTGATGGCTACTCTTGGATATGAAAGAAACGAGAGATACTCCAGTGACTCTTGGGTGCAGGTGTACCCTTCCCTGCCCCCGACCTGGTGGCACAAATCCTGTTTCCCCTGGGGAATTGGGATCATTCACCCCCTACACACAAGCATGGCAGTCCGCTGCGGCAGCATTTATAATCCAAAATGGCCAAGGGGACATCTGGGCTTTGGTGTTCTGAAACCATAGTTGTGTCTCCTGGAGGGAGCGTGTGTGTCTCTCGGGAACCAGCAGATCTAGAAACTGTGGGGTCAGGAAGCAAAATTCGAAGTATGCTAGGCTTAAGAGGAGCTGCTTCTCTTCTTACCCTGCAGTTGCTAGACTTCTGTATTCTGGATTTGAAAGAAATAGAACTGCTTCAATTTCTGTTCCCGTCTGGTAAGATTATTCTACCTTGTCAGGGTGTCTTCTCCCAACTAGCCTCACAGGGACTGTTGGGCTGGTAAATGGTGCTTTGGTAAATGCAGAATCTTGCAAACACAGTGGTGGCTGAGGTGCTTTAGACTTCAGTGCCGTACTGCATGGTGAATCAGTGGTTTAAAAAATTGCATTGGATGGGAGCCTATTTTTTTTTTTCTTTACCTCTCCTTGAGTGCTTTAAAGTGGCCATCAGACACCCATAGATGTCCGGCTCCTTATTCCCAGCATCAGTCATCACCAGAAGGCTGGCTGGCTTCCTGGGGACGAGCTGGCATCTTTCTCACAAGGCCTGGTACAAGCCTGGGTTTATCTTGTGGAAGGAGAACAAATGGCAGCAGCGTTAACTAATTAATCAGCAGCTGTTTATCAGGCCATCACCCTGCATGTTGGAGAGTAGGGCTGGTGGAATGATTGAAAAAGCACGGACTTTGGTGCAACACAGATCTGGGCTAAAGGCCTGCAGACCTGGTGGGGAGACTGTCTCATCTGCTCTGTGACCTCAGGCGAGGAACTTGGCCCCTCAGTGTCTCCTTTTCTTATCTATAAGATTCCTGGTGTTAGAATTGAATGAAGTTATCAGAAAAGACTCTGGTTAGGCCCATAGATAATTCTCAGCCAATGATAACTATTATCATTCCCCAAATAGAGAAGGGTTAAATGTGAGTGGGGAATTTCCTGCCCAAGATGGGAATGATAAATGTTTATTTTGTACCTTTTCCCCCATCTGAAAAATAAGGGTGTTTGTCCTAGTGAACCCCTCTTCAAGGACCCATCCACCTTTAGGATGCTGCCAGGGGACATGGTAAACATCCTACTGGGTGGCTGTCAGCAGGATGGAATGGGGTGGATTCACTAGGGCCACAGGCATCAGAGAAGTTGGTATTCATAAGGACAAGTTCAGCCCAGAGACATAGGCTAGGGCAGGATAGAGAAGAGCAGGGAGGTATTGGGGAAGCTCTCTTTTGGCAACAGAAGCCAGTGGGGTGGGGGGAGTAGTAATGCTTTGTGTTGACAGTGCTCTCAAGAATACAGTGTGTGTTTGTGGGCCTTGTGTGATCATCCAATAAGAAACTCTGGGTCTTGTCGAATTTATCAGTAGGTACAAAAAGATGACCAGTTTTGGAAATCTGGCAGTGGACAGCATTTCCAGTGACCTGGTATCATGGCATCTTGCCCAGTTTGGGGGACTTGTGGTGTACTGCGGTCAACAGAGTTGAGTCGTACTAAAGGGTAGACAGGAGATTGCAGTCAGAGGTTATTATTTGTGTGTGTTTGTGTGAGATAGTTCGGAGTCATTTCCTCAGAAAATCTTAAGTGGGAAATGGGTGTCATTGATGAGGACATTTATGGACAATAGTGATTCCCCAGGAATGCTTAGAAGGGTGAGGAACCCTCTGAGGTCACCCCTAGTCAAGTCTGACCCTGTGCAGATGAGTAAACTGAGACCATTGATGGAGAAAGAATTTTCCAGGAGCCACTTAACTTAGCGCCAGCCACTGGAAGAATCCTGATCTCTTGGTGACTCATCTCAAAATGGCTCCACAGTGGCCACTCTCCTCAGCTTTTGATCATTTAAGGTTGTGTTAGCTACTTTGGGTTCACAAGTCCTAATTCCGGTGTAATCAGGAGACCAGACCTGTGAATATCATCATGTGTTGGGACAAAGCCCACCTCCCTTTCAAACAGGAAACCGCATGCTCCCCGAGTCGGAAACATTACTGAGAATGGTCTTGGCCTTGATGAGGTGCCACACCTCGGTCAGACCAGTCCATCCTTGTAATTCCAGAATGTTCTCGCTGAGTTCTCATCAGTGCCTCCTGGTCCCGTGCTCCACCATATACCTGTCAGAAGTTTCCGTAACCCTTTGGGCTTCTCCCAGTTAAGTTCCTGGCCTTGGTTGTTTAAATGGGGTGTTGTTCTGAACACATTTTTAATGTTCTCATTTCTTCTTTCTCGAACTAGGCCAGAGGTTCCTGGCTCAGATTTGTATCTTTTTATTTATATGATCTTGCTACTTCCTCATATTCAGTACTTAATAGCTATATTTCACTTCTTGGGGAGGAAGAGCTATGTGGGGAAGGACACGTCGCCTCTCTCGGTGGCTTCCCGTCCCCACACCTGCTTTTTTAAGAGGCTGCGTCCCCAAATTTATTCAGCGTGACTCTCCTTCCTAGACTCTTCAGGTAGTTTTATTTCAGCTTAAACTTCTTTACGGCTGTGCCAGCTGTAGGGAAATGAGAAGGAAGAGAAAAGAGAATGGCAAAGTTGGGAACTGTGTTGAAGAGGTGCTTGGTCCTGCCATCTAGACAAAAGGCTGCCCAAGTAGGGACTTAAAAAAAAGGCAGATTGGGGGGAGTACGGGAAGCCACCAAGGGAGGCGACGTGTCCTTCCCCTCATGGCTCTTCCTCCCTAGGACTGAGCAAAGGGCTCCAAGTGAAATATAGCTCTTAATTAAGCACTGAATATTGGGAAACAGACAGATCTGAGCCAGGAACCTCTGGCCCAGTCCTCTTTTTTGAGAAGAAATGAGAACCTTCAAGTTCTCAGAACAAGACCCCATTTGAACACTGACCCTCATGGCAGCGATACCCTCCTGAGGATGCTATTGGTGATTGTGCGTGAGTTTGGAGGCCCTGCGTAGGTGCTGGTGAAAGTGATTGACTCGTAAAGGCACTCGTGTAAATTTCCTAGGAGCACCTTTTTAAAAGGGTGGTGTCTTTCTAAACTGCGTCGTAAAACCTTTCAAATTCAAAAGGATCAACAAAAGCTTAAAAATATTCTGATTTTTGTAAGTAATTTTAAAAAATCAAGTTTGTGCCATGACAGAGTTGTGACTTCTGTTTTTTGCATGTTCTGTAATACTAAAGGAACTAAGGATAACTGGTTTACAGTGCATTGGGGCACACTTAAAGGGCAGTTGTTTAATTCAAGAGGTGTTTTAAGATGGGAGGATGGCTCCAGGTTTGCCTCCCAGTTCTGTCACTAGCCAGCTGGGCAATGCTGGGCAGGACACTACTTCTTTGCCTTCTTTTCGGTAGCTGTTTATTCAGCACCAGACTATGTACCAAGTTGCTACATGGTCTGTGAGTTGTCACAATAATCGTGAGAAGCGGGTGCTGTTTCTCTCCACGTTTTCCACTAGGATGCTGAGGTGCAAAGAGGCTAAGTAACTCGCCTAGGGAGCCTTTATGCTGAGCAGCTGGCATCCGAGCCCAGGCTGTCTGACCTCAAAGCCCATAATGAGAACCACTGCAGATACTGACCCTTCCCACGGTGTAAGATGGACTGTGTTGCGTGGCTCATTTTTGCTTTTAAAGATGATTTATGATGGTACATAGGGATGGCGAGTTTTGAATTATAATAATTCATTATTGGTTGTCTTTGTAATTTACTTAAAAACAGGGTTTTGATTTAAAAAAAAAAAAAAAAGAGAGATTCGGCCCTTGAAACTGGGCACAGTGGTACTGTACAACCTGTAATTCCAGCAATTCTGGAGGCTGAGGCAGGGGAATAAGGAGTTCAAAGCCAGCCTTAGCAACTTGGTGAGTACCTAAGCAACTTAGTGAGACCCTGTCTCTAAATAAAATATTTTAAAAATGGGCTGTGGATATGGTCCAGTGGTCAAGCACCTCTGGGTTCAATTCCTGGTACTGCCCCCCCCCCAAAAAAAAAAAAGAAATTCAGTCCTTGAGTAAGACTTGTTCTTAGAAGAAAGGTGATACATATTTAAATAGTTTGCTTTATGATAAAGTTCAAGAACAAGTGTGAAAAGTGGGATCACTTATTTTTGTTCTACAAGCATGGTATATAAGAAACTTCTCAAAGCACACTTTGCTTGCCTGACCATATTTTAGTTTTAAACACATCTGTGACGTAGGTTGGACAGATATTGAGAACAGTTATGATAGTTGCTTTAAAGTCCTTGTCTGGATATTACATCTAGGGTAAATTGAGATTGGTCTTTTTGGGTTGTCATTTTTTTTTTAAATGGGCCATATGTTTTTAGGATATTGGGAATAATTTTGGATTGCTCTTGGACATCATGACTTATGGAAATTCTGGATTCTGTTATTTTCCTCCGAGTGTTGATTTTTATTTTGACGAACAGTTGGACTTGAGCTGCAGCCTCTGTCTCCTGGATGGCAATAGAACTCTGTTCCTTTAGCCTTAGTTGTGCTGTTTCGACAGTATTTCATGTATGTGTGGTTCAGGGATCAGCCAAAGATTTTACCAGAGTTTATACATAGATGTCAGGCCTCTTTGGATCTCTCCTTTCTGGGAATTCCCCTTCATGTTCCAGTAACTGATATAACCCTGTTTGTCCTGTTTCTTCAAGCCAGTAAGACTGTGGGTTTCTGTCTGAATTTTTGCTTTGCCCTGTGGTACAGACTTGGAGCTGATCTTAGGTTATTTCACTGGACAGTTTTTGTCATTGATGGCTGTTAGCCTAACTTCCCCCCAGTGTCTGCTTGCCTTGTGCCCTCAGAAAGTCGTTTTGGTTTCTTTGTCGAGTTCATAATTGTAGCTGTAGGAGAGCTAATCTGATGGGAGCTTCCTTAGCCATAGCAGAAGAGGAGCTGGGAGTGCAAATATAACTGTCCCTGTTTTCAAGATTCGTGAATGAAGGTCCTGCGCAGTTGCATCTCTGAGCTTGTTAGTGATGACAGAACACAGGTTTCCTGTCTGGCCTGGTCCTCTTTCTCTGTTGCTCCCTGTCTCCTCTGCACTCATGTCATGAGTTTGCTTAGCAGTTGTCCAAGGGCAATTTCTTTTCCACTTTACAGGTGCTGAGACTATACCCAAGGCCTCCCTTGCCAATTCTGATGAACTTGAAGAACCCCTCGTTGGTGAGGGTGGGGCTATGGTGTGGTTCAGAAGGCAGGTCTTACACAGCCATATCCAGGTTAACCCGTCACTTCTCCTAACCCTGAGATCTTGACCAAGAAACTTCACCTCTGAGTCTTCAGCCCTGTGGTAATTGTCAGGGTGAAATGAGGTAATTTACCTGGAATGTCTGGGGCAGAGTGAACCTTCAGGAAATGGCTGTGTCAACAGAAAGTGTCCTTGGGATGTATTTGCTGTGATTATTTGCCCCATCTTCCCATGGGGGCCAGGCTCTGTGCCCAGTCAGTGTTGATGTGTGAGGAGGAAAAAGGCAGCTTCATGGTTAAGGTGAGTGAGCATCCATGGAGCTCGGGGGTCAGTCTCCTAGGAGTCCTGGAGGGGCCTTGGACTTGGGCGTGTGCCCCAAGCTGGTCTCCTGTCTGGCTCTCCTCCCTCTGTGGAGCCCCTCCTCCTTCCCTTGGTGTGGCATCTTGGAGTCCTGCTTCACACCTGCAGTTCCTCCTGTACCTTTCGCTCCTGGCTTTGGTTGAAGTCAACACCTGCGTTTGTGGTGCCTCTTGGTGTGGCTTGCTTTCTCATTCCTAGGGCCAGTGCCCCAGATTTGTTCTGTCTGTATAAGTGTGACAGCCTCGCAACTGGCTGCTGATGGCTTTTGTGGAGTGCTCAGTAACAATGATACCCCTGGAAAGTACTTAGAACAATAATGGCATCAAGAGTCACTTTATTTGGCACTTCCTATATGCCAGGCATTGTTTAAACCCTTCATATCTCAACTCATTCAATTTCCATAGCATGTGATGATGTATGTACTGCGATTATGCCCATCTTTACAGATGAGGAAACCGCAGAGGAGCAGCACAGCTAGGATTCGAGCTGTGGTGTCCAGCTCTAGGAGATGTGTGCTCGACTGCCTGGTTCACACAGCTGGGTGTGTTTACGCATAGCTGGGTACCTGTGCGGTAGGGACATGGTTATTCTGGTACTTATCTGGGCCCGAGGTGGCCAGGGAACTCAAGGATTGTTAGTGGCCTGTTGCCAAAGGAAACTCCACCTTAGTGGCCTTGTGCCGGATGTGGCTCAGGCAGGCTGAGTGGGGAACAGACTGGCCTTCTGCCAGCACAGAAATGGCTGTATGTGTGCCCTTCAGGTCAGCCACAGGAAGGGGAAGCGTGTGTACCCTTTTCTGATTTTGTCTAATTATGTGGCTTTTTTTTTTGGTCTCCATTATTAGAGATTTTATTGCCCCATTGTACTGAGGCAGCAGGGTCTCAGATAACTCATCTTTTACAATGGGTGATAGTTGACTCCGTTTGAAATGGCCTCAACTAGTCACGGCTTCCTTACCATTTATAGTCCAAGATCTCATTTGAGTTTGATCTCTTTTCTGAGTAAAGCTTTTTATTTTCTATTTTTTTGTACCAGGGATTGAACCCAGAGGTGCTTAACTACTAAGCACATTCATAGCCCTTTTTAATATTTTATTTAGGTACAGGGTCTCACTAAGTTGCTTAGGGCCTTACTAAATTGCCAAAGCTGGCTTTGAACTTGTTATCCTCCTGCGTCAGCCTCCCAAACTGCTGGGATTACAAGTGTGGGCCACTGTGCCTGGCTTGAGTAAAGTTTTTTTTTTTTTATTTAATTTTTACCTGAAATGCTGGATTGTTGGTAGATGCTTTCCCTTCCCCCTACCTTACTGCTCTTGTTGGGCTGAGTTACACATGAAGCATCTCATTGAAAGATGGTAAAGATGGGAAGAAACGTCTTCAAGTCTTCCTGTGGCTTGGAAAAGAAAACCCCATCAAAGAGCAGCCCAGCCCGCTTGCTGTGTCAGTGCCATTAGGATCTGATGACTGATCTCAGGGTGGGGACATATCTTGCAGTCCTGGGGTGCCGGCAGATAGCCTCGAAAGAAGCCCTGCGTCTCTGTGAAGAAACTGCAGACAGAATTTAGTACATCAAAAATTAATGACGGTGAGGATTTGGAAAATCCTAAAGATAAGTTTCCAAATGAAAAAGATAAAAAGCCTGCTGTCTGAAAGGGAATGAGGTATAAGCCACATAAATTAAGCCGACAGAATTTCTAGAAAGTGAAAAGTGTGCTGAGGCATTGCCAACTGTGGAATATAAATACGTCTCACCCTGTTACCGTCTTGGGGTCTGCAGTCTCTGTATTGATGTTTGTGTTTGGAGTCAGCACTTCCCGAAGGCTCCAGTCTTTGAGTCTAGCAGACTTGATTTATGAAGAGAAGAGGACAATAATGAATGGGAAAGGTTTGCTGAGGAATTAATTTGGGGTTCCTCGTCGGAGACGGCCTGCTTCTCCAAGGCTCTTTCCCCCAAAGTGGCAGCTCTCTTTGGGTGTTGCTGAAATGCCATATGGTGGGGGTGAGGGACAGTCTTTTACAGCTTCCTCCCCTGTGGAGTCCACTCCCTCCTCTGTCTGCATAGCTGTTGCCTGTGGACGGCTTCCTTCCATTTCTTCTTCCCTTCCTTTTGTCCTTTCCCTGAACTTTGTATCCATTCGCTTTTACCTGCCTGAAACTTTTGGAGTTTGGCCACTGCTATCTTTTTTTGAACCCTGGGAGTGCTTTACTGCAGAGCCACATCCCCAAACCTCTGTATTTTGTGTTTTGAGATGGGGCCTCACTAAGTTGCTGAGGCTGGCCTCAAACTTGCCATCCTCCTGCCTTTGCCTCTTGAGCCCCTGAGATTATAGGTGTGCAGTACCGCACTCGGCTCACCATTGTCTTTTACCATCTGCAGCTCCCCTTCCTTGTTCCCTCATTGCTTCTAATCTGTGAGCACTTTCTTTGTACCCCTTTAACTCTGGGCCTCCACTGAGGCTTGGTCTTGTTGCCTTCTCTCATACATGGCTTCTTGGGTAGGAGCACAAGTTCACCTGTTGAGTAGAAGGAAGGGGTCAGGTAGAGGAGGTTAAGAATAGTGGCCATGAGGTCCAAAGTGACGGGGGTCATGTGGTACGGAGTGTGGCTTTTTCTGAATTATGTGGTATGCCATGGAAGCTGTTTGAGCAGCGGGGTGACTGTCCCTGGACATCTGGCTTTGCGAGCTACATGGCCACGGCATAGGTGAGGTCTTGCTGATCTTTGGCTGTTTGTTCACCCAAATTGAAAGCTCAAGGTGTGCTAATTTATTCTGGTCCTTCTGCCACTCCCAATGCATCCCATGAACTAGAATCCCTTCTCGAGCATCTTTCTGTTCACCCCTGGGTTTCGCTTCTCCCTCCCATGGGCTCCCTGTGCAGGCCCTCAGCCTGCAGAGTTGCCCATTGGGGTGACTTTCTGCCATCTGAAGCCCTTGCTTCTTGTCTTATGCACCTGAAAAACAGCGTTCAACTGAACACTGCTCATAACACATTCTGCTCCACACCAGCAAGGGAAGAATTGACCTCTGGGCGTGCTGCTTTGCCCTCCCACCTGCCGCCTGGCCTTGGTGTGCATTTCCTTGGTTAACCAGCCTCTTCAGTCAGGGTGGCCTCCCCTTGTGTTCTCACTTTCTCTGTAGCATGACCACTGTGTCTTGACTTACATTGGGCACCTGGCTAGAAGGGACTTGAGATGGTTTGTTTCCTTGTCTTTTGCTATGTCAAACTATCCTGAAATGGGTGACTTAAAACTGCCTTACTCGCTGGGCATGGTGGTGCATGCCTATAATCCCAGCAGCTCAGGAGGCTGAGGCAGGAGGATCATGAGTTCAAAGCCATCCTCAGCAACAGTGAGGTGCTAAGCAACTAGGTAAGACCCCATCTCTAAATAAATACAAAATAGGGCTGTGGCCAGGTGCCCCTGAGTTCAATCCCTGGTTACTCCCCCCCCCCAAAAAAAAAAAAAAAACCCAAAACCCAAACTGCCTTACTTGCTATTGCCATGCCTCTGTGGATCTGTGGATTGATGGGACTTGGCAGGGCTGTTCTGTGTGGGGCTGTGTCAGCTGGGAGCTTGGATGGAGGGCCCGTGATGGGCACATGTGTTGGTGTGACTGCTGACTGGCCATCTTGCATGCCACCAGCCAGCCTGCCTGTCTCTTTGTGTATCCATTTTCGTGTGTGTTCATCTCCATCAGTACATCCTTACCTTGTGAAGTGGGCCAGTGGGCCATCTTGCTCAACAGGCATTATTCTGAAATTCTCCAGTAATAGGTTGAAAGAAACTCCTATTTAAAAAGGGAGTTGGTTTCTGAGGGTGGCTAGTGTTTTTTTTTTTTTTTTTTTTAAATCGGGAATGGCCTGAGTTAGGCCCATAAAGAAAGGGATAGGGCCGGCTGTTTCCTTGACACTGCCTTTGTAGTGTTTATTATCGAGTGGAAGTAATCCTCTGCATTCTTTTATGGGCCTCATGAACCACTGGTTGAAGAATTTGGAATAGATGACATCAGAGGTCTCTGAGCTTTATAATTTGATAATTTTTATTTTTTAAAACAATCATAGGAAAATGACTGCAGAGATTTATCTTTAAAAGTAGAGCAGAATAGTAAAACTTTTAATGTAAAAACCTCAAGTAGGAATGTAATCCTCAAGTATAACACTATTCCTTTGTGATTGGGATCATGGATGATGTGGTTTTTTAAAATGATTCTTTTTAGTTATACATGACAATAGACTATATCTTGACATACTATATATACATGGAGTATAACTTCCCATTCTTGTAGTTGAAGATGATGTGGAGTTATACTGATCCTTAATATGAACATAAGAAAATTATGTCTCATTCAGTCCACTGTCTTTCCTGTTCCCATTCCCCTCCCTTCCCTTCATTCCCCTTTGTCTAATCCAATGAACTTCCATTCTTCCTCCCCCCACCTTATTGTAAGCATCCCCATATAAGAAAGAACATTCGGCCTTTGGTTCTTTGGGCTTGGCTTATTTCACTTAGCATGATAGTTTCTAGTTCCATCCATTTACTAGCAAATGCCATAATCTCATTCTTTATGGCTAAGATTGCATTGTGTGTATATACTATATTTTCTTTATCCATTCATCTGTTGAAGGGTACCTAGGTTGGTTCCCTAGCTTAGCTGATGTCACTTGAGCTGCTATAAACATTGATGTGGTCATATCACTGTAGTATGCTGATTTTAAGTCCTTTGGGTATATACTGAGGAATGAGATAACTGGGTCAAATGGTGGTTCCAAAGTTTTCTGAGGAATCTCAATACTTCTTTCCAGAGTGGTTGCGCCAACTTGCAGTCCCACTGGACAATGTATTTTAACAGTGTTTTCCATTGTAAGATATGACCATCTAGGACAAAATGTCTGAAAAATTGGTGTATGAGGATTGGGCAACACTGTGTGTGCTGTGGACTCTAAAACTAGGCACTGGGGACCCATTGAAGAATTCAAAGCACAGGGGTGGCACAGAGTGGGAATTTAGTAGTTCATTCATGTTCATGTGAGCCAAGTTTGGCTTTTGCCTTTAAGTCTTCAGAGAAATCTAGGTACTGGGAGAAACAACTATGGAATCCTGTCAGGGAGCCCTTGAGAGACCTTCCTTTCTTCCCTACCAAGGAGTTTCCTTGTTAAGGGGATGATTCCCCTATTTTATAAATCAATCTTTCTTTTGTCTGGCTTTGCCCTCTCAAGCCGTCCTTCCCTGGGAGGATGGGGCTCTATAGTTGTCAGGATGTAGACATGTCCTGCTCAGCCTTCTGCCTAAGATATAATAAAAAGAAAGACTGGCTGCTCCCAACAGAGGGGTATGAGAGGGAGGGGAAAAAGAGATAATTTTGGTGGTGGTATGATTCTGAAAATTTTAGCATCCATAATTGACATTGGGCGCTAAATTGTACCACTCATCAGATTGTACAATTTTATTAAAAAGAAGCAAATTGCCATGTACTTGTATTAAACTGAATAAGGGAGGGGGGGAAGGAAAATGAAGCAACTGGCCATTCTTTTAAGTCATTGTTAAGTTTGGAACTGTATCAGATTTTTTCAGATTGTTTTGTTTAATCAGGCGTAGCGCGGGTGTCCCTCTGAGCTGCCACCCTCTGTTGAATTTTTTTCCCCCCAGCTCTGAGAATCGCCTTGATGAAAGCTTTTAGCAATCAAATGGATAAAAATTGAACACATCCTTCAGGATTCTTCTCATTGTTCTTCCTTCGATGTTCATTTTCAGAATATCAACAATAACAAAAAATGCTGTGAAATATTAAGACTTTCTGTCCCCGAAGTGGCATCCTTGAATAGTTGCTTCTGTTATTTGTGTTAGCAGATTTCCAAGGTGACTGTTGAAATTCCCCTAATATTCCAAAGACAGAAGGGTCCTTAATTGTTCTGAGACGCCTTCCTTTTCCTTGCCAGGTCTGGCTGTTTCAGACATGCCCCCCCCTCTCCTTATTGTGTTCATCTTTAAAAATGGTTATAATAAATCATCATGATAAGAGCAAAATTAAAAGAATGGGAAAGTGACTGGAATAAGAATCGGGGAAACTTGTATGCAGCCCTCTCTCCAGAGTTGCCTTGCAAGTCACTATCCAGTAAAGCAAGGGCTGCCTGGCAATAATTATTCCATGAAAGATAAAGATAGCAAATATTTTGGGGTTTTGTGGTGACATGGCCTCTGTCCCAACTACTTTGCAACAGCTTTTGTTGCACCAAAGCAGCCATGGACGGTATGTACATGAATGGACATGGCTGAGTTCCAATAAAACTTTATGAAAAACAGGGCTGGGGATGTGGCTCAAGAGACAGCGAGCTCGCTTAGCATGCATGAGGCACTGGGTTCGATTCTCAGCACTACATAAAAATGGAAGAGATTGTGTTCACCCACCCCAAGAAAATTAAATAATATATTTTTAAAAGTATTTATGAAAAACAGCAGTGGACTGTACTTGGCTAGCTCACTGTGGTTTGCCCACCTTGGTCTAAATGATCAGAGTAAAAAATGCTGCCCTACTTTTCCGATATGAGAAATTATATATTCTAGTGAAAGAGCTTTGAAAAAATACAAAGAGGGATTTTTGCTTCTGGTTAGGTTTGAGCAGTTTGAGACAAAAATAATGATCTCCCCACCCAAAAGTCCATATCAATTTTTAAAAATCATGTTTAAAGTCATCTAAGAAGTGTTGAAACAATCATGAATGGTTAAGGTTCCAGAAAGGGGAAAACTGAGGAGAGGGGAACTGATGACCTGTAGCTGATTTTCTCCCTGGGTTGGGGTGGGTGGGGTGTTATTCTGGAAGCTGGCTTTGTCTGGACAGAGCATTGCTTCTGAGAAAAATAAACCAGTGAAGTTTTTGGTAGTCTCATGAGAGCAGACTGGAAAGAGAATTGGAGCATTCAGAAGTCTCAGACATTTGGTTGGTTTTACCCTCAAGACGGGTGGTAAATTCTGAAACTGCGTGGGACAGGAGGTTCAAAATCTAAGCACAGAGCAGGAGTGTTCAGCAGTGTGGAGGTGCTGAGATGATCGGGATTAGAATTCAGGATCTGCTTGGGAGGTCAGGGGGGTGGGGCATGGCGAACACATCATGCAACTGAAAGTCCTAGAAACATGGGCAAACCAGGAGTGTGAGTTTGACAGTCCTTGATTGGCTTAGGTGATTGGCCCTGACACCCTCCCAACTCCATCTGCCTGGAAGAAGAGGTGAGCCATTTTTTTTTTAAAACATATTTATTTATTTATTTATTTTTTTAGTTATTGGCAGACACAACATCTTTGTTGGTATGTGGTGCTGAGGATCGAACCCAGGCCGCACACATGCCAGACTAGCGTGCTGCCACTTGAGCCACATCCCCAGCCCCTGTGAGCCATTTTTTGAGCAAGATAACATCACCAGAAATCTCTGCAGCTTTTTATTCATGATGTCTAGTCAATCAAAAATTACAAGGTACTGGGCTGGGATTGTGGTTCAGCAGTTGAGTGCTCGCCTAGCATGTGCGAGGCACTGGGTTTGAGCCTCAGCACCACATAAAATAAATAAATAAAATACGTGTGTGTTGTCCAACTACGACTTTTAAAAAAATTTTTAAAATATTACTAGGTATGCCAGTATGACCCCCTCCAAAAGAAAATGAACAGAAACAGACTCACAGGTATCCAGAATGAACAGAATTGTATTTAGCAAACAAGGATTTTTAAAAATAATTATGATTAATGTGTGTTAAGAAATTTTTTTAAATAGATGAAAATATGGAAAATTTCAACAGGAGTAGGAATGTATAAAGAAGAAATAAACATTTTCTTATGGGGGAAGATATCTAAAGTTAAGAACCCTATGCATGGAGTTTTTCTTTTTTAATATATTTTTTTCAGTTGTTGATGGACCTTTATTGTATTTGCTTATTTATATGTGGTGTTAGGACTCGAACCCAGTGCCTCACACATATGAGGCAACAACTCCAGCCCTGAATGGAGGTTTAATAGGAGATCATATGTAGCAGAAGATGACAGTATATGCTGGGAGAAGGGTTAATGGAGATCATTCAAATTGAAGTGCAGAAGGGGATAAAAGAGAACATTTAGAATAGATTATAAGGGATAGGCCAGTCACAGTAGTCTTACGATACATAAATTGGATTATCGGGAGAAAAGGGGGGATTTGAAGCAGTATTTGAAGAGATAATGGCTAAGAATTTCCCCAAATTTTGAGATATCCACAGATTTAAGAAGTTGTGTAAGCTCCAAGTATACAAAATACAAAGAAAAAATTGAGGGTTGAAAGACAAAAGTGCTATTTGAAAGCAAGCAACACATTGATTGGCATTTTAGGTTTCTGTAACTGGTGGATAAGACCATTTTTGGGGTGAACCTCCAGCCTCGTGCTTAGTACGTTAACTTCCCTGAACCCTCTCCTCCAACCATACCTGTTTGCTCACTGTCGTTTGGAGTGGTCCTGCTACTTTGTTTTTGTCAAGCTCACCTGGTAACACTTGGTGTTTCCATTCCCAGGCACCTTACCTGTGGCCTTATTGGCATTATTACCATCATCTGCATAGCTTAATATTTGAACAAGGGCTGGGTCCAGTAAGGTGGGGTGTGTGTTTCCTAGGGCTGCTGAAACACATCACCACAAGCAGGGTTTTTAAAGCAATGGAAATGTTCTGGGTTCTGGAGCCTGCAAGTCTGATATCAGGGTGTTACAGGGCCACATACCATTTGGAGGCTCTGGAGAGTAAAACGTTTCTTTGCTTTTTCCAGCTTCTGATGCTGTCAGTATTCCTTGGCTTGTAGCTGCTTCTCTGTCTTCACATTGCCTCCATCCTGTGTCTGCTCTAAACTCCTCTGCTTATCTGTTGTAAAGATACATGTGATTAGTTTGGATTATTCTAGGGGCCCCAAAAGCAATCTCTTATTCCAGAGATCCTTAATTTAGTCATGTCTTTTTGCCATAGAAGGTGATATTCACAGGTTCTAAGGATTAAAATAAGGCATTTTGGGGGGGGACCCACTAAAAGTAATGATGCTGAAATAATAAAACTAAGCACTTAGCCACAATAGCCATGTGCCAAGAACTATGCTAAATGTCCCAGCTGCATGACCTCATTTCATCCACAAAATGGGTTCCATTACCACCACCATAAGAAGACTCAGAGGTTAAGGAACTTGCCAAGATCTTGTAGCTACTAAGTGGCTGGGATTGGAACCCAACCTCTGGAACTTTGGACCTCCTCTTCTACCCCTTAGTGATGCTGAGTCAGTAGGCAGGATTTCTGCATGGATTGCTGCCAGTAACTGGCTTTAGGCCTCAGGCCTGGGTCAATACTTCCTACTTTGAAAATTCTATGGTTCTATGAATTTTTGTCAGGGGGTGGGGAAAAAAACCCACAACTTCAAACCTGGATTATTAAGAGTGTCATAAATTTTAATCTGCTAGATAATGGGGAGAATTTGCTTACACGGCTTATAGACGAAGCCGATGTGAGTCTGCTGTTGTGCATTTTAGTATTTGCTGATGGTCGAAGTGTTCTGGAAGGAAAAATTACTTCTGAATGCACAGGCCAAATCTATACTGTCTGAATGAATGGAGGTAATTACTCAGATTATTTAGACCTTGCCTGCCAGATAATTGAGGTAAATGGGGTTATTAATTTGAAGTAGCTAGGTAATTTGGTCTGCCTCCCCTTGATAATGTAAACATGGTCATATTGTGTAATTGTATAATTGGCTGAAAGAGCTCTTTCTCTTAAAGCTTCTACCATTGTCTGAGGCCTGGCCATTGGGTTACAGTATGACAGATTATTACAGACAAGGCCTAGGTACTTGGCTTCACTTTCCTAGCGGAAAGTACATATATGTGTATGTATTTGTGCATGTAGATATGTTTTTAATTACAAGTGGGAATATAGGAAGTATTTTAAAGATTGATTATTGTGAATTCCTGGAAGAGTTTTAAAGAAATGTCTCCAACTTAAACTCCTGAGTCTATGCCAGGAGACTTACCCTTTGTAAGAGGTTTTTGTGCATTGAGCCCTGCTGTAATGTCTGTACTTGAATTGCCCAAGAGACTCATTATAGCAGAGTTTATTCCTCTTCAAAGATGGTCAAAGGAAAATTAGGTTCAGGTCATTAGCTTCTACCTACACCTTGCCTAATGGAGACCGTGTTGTGATTGTGCCATCAGGTCACATACATTGAACTTGATCCTCCTCCACCCTGGCCCATGTTGTCGCTGCAACTGGGCTGCCCCAAGGGCCTCGGTGGCATTTCCATTTCATGATCTAGAGTGACTAGACTTCATTTTGAGAAACCTGTTTTACCCTGGGGACCAGCCTGCTTTGTCATCTGTTAAAACCTGTCCAGTGCAGGTCAGGATGGGGGTTAGCAGATGGGAGAGAATGGGCCACATCACAGCTGTGGTGGCCACATGTCTCAGATTTTCTGGAACCACCAGGCTCTAAAATATTTCTTATAGTATTAAACCTTAAATCCTGAATGATGGCTTGGAAAATAAGATCCCACCCATCCAAGAGACGTCTGCTCACATGTCTCACATTAGTTATCTGTGAGATAACGGACCTCTTCCATGATACCACTACCCTAGCCAAAAACGAAAGGAAAAAGCTGGGAAGATAAATTAAGGCTTAAAAAAGTATACTCCCCATCCAATCTCTAATTGAAATGTGAGGTTTTGGTCTTGGGCAGTGGGGTTGCTTGTTGATGTCATCGATCTAATCACTGTTTCCTACTTCATTTTGCTGTCCAGATGTGGTCCAAAGAGAATGAGGTCTGTTGAGGTAAAACCAGGCCCATGAGTTCTGATGAAACATCTACCCAAACCACCACAAGTACTCTCTGAGCTTCTGGGCTGTGGGGTTGGGTTTTTGTTCTAGGGAGTTTACCCAAAGGCACTTAACCACTGAGCCACATCCTTAGCCCTTCTTATATTTTATTCAGAGACAAGGTCTCGTTGAGTAACTTAAGGCCTTGCTAAGTTGTGGAGCCTGGCTTTGAACTCGAAATCCTCCTGCCTCAGCCTCCCAAGCTGCTGGCATTACAGGTGTATGCCACCGTGTCCGGCTGTGGGGTTGTTAATAATCCTGTTGGGCCTTGGGGGAAGGAAAAAAGGGGAATTTGTTCTGAATTTATTTCATATAAAAGCTCATATGTATTTCATCCTGCTTGCCCCCAATAAGTGCACAAATATCAAAATAATAAATAAAAATCACATTAGAAAAGGGACATTGACAATTCTGGTGTTGTACAGGACCAGAATTATCTTCAGAATTTGCTTCTTCCATGTTTATACGTACTACATTGTCTGATATTATGTAATAGTCACATATGATTTCTAGGCTAATTCTAAAACACATAAAAATTCAGAACAAAACTGTCTCATACAAAGTGTTGAAGTAAGTCAATAATTTGGAAAATACATGCTATCTAAAGCATCTTGGCTTCAGTCATTTGAGGAAAAAAGTTGCATTTAATTTTCCTAGTTTTTAGTTTGCAAAAGTCAAGTGATGACTAAAAGTTATAGAAGAAAAAAAACCCCACAAGCCTCTTTTAAAACCTACTGCATATAAATCTTAGTTTAGTTTATCCTAACATTTCAACAAATGATAATGGCCAACAAGTCTATAATGGTTCATATTTCATTTTTTCTGCTATTCATGATGATATTGATAAGGTTGTTATAGATATAAGTGACAGCTATTTAAGCAAGTGAATTTAGACCATGGACTCTAGAATTTTGAAGAACATCTTAAAATTTCAAGTGTGGAGTTTAGTCTTTAATTTTTAGTCTTTTGAGGTCTGAGAAAAATGAAAAATGTTTTTAAACAGGGCAAAGAACTCTTCAGGTAAGAATTAAGATGTCCCTGGGGCTAGGGACATGGCTCAGTGGTAGAGTGCTTGCCTATCATGTGTGAGTCACTGGGTTCGATTCTTGGCACCACATAAAAATACACACAATACCTGTTTTTATTTACAACTGAAAATATTTTTTAAAAATTAAGATGTCTAAAATACTTTCCGGGCATGATTCAGCTCCATTTTGGTTCTGTTAAAACCCAGTAGTACCGGTTGTAATTTCAAAAGAATTCATGAAACTGAGTATCAGATTTTCAAATTACTTTTCTGATTTTTGTACTTCTAATCTACTGGAAAAACGGATGAACAAACACATTATATAGGTGTGTAAAATAAGAGCAGCTGAGGCCTGAGGGAATTCTCTGAAGGGGCCTGAAGTTTATGGAAAGTTTTATGGTTTTTTTAGAATTATTTTGGGGTGTGTGAGTGTGTGTTTGTGTGTGTGTGTGTATCTGAGTTTTTAGTCACTGGAATTTTGACATCTAAATAAGAGGTTCTTACTAAGATATGCAAATATAGTGTGTGGGGGGGTCGACTTGCGGACAATTTACAATTTACAAAGACAGAAAAGCTCAATAAAGATCTAACATTGAAGAGCTGGCGTGAAGGAGAAGCTGAAGATGGATGGGTTTCTTGCAGATGAACAGAATTAATGACAAGGGAAAGGAAAAATTCACTTTACTCTTGGGGAAAATGTTTTCCAAATGTTGGTGAGGACAGAATGGACCCTTTCTTCTCTGCTCCAGCCTGGGCTCAGGACTCTGGTACCTGAGGCCCCTGAACCCCAAGCAGACCTCAGTGGTATAGCAGGAGACATGCTGTGTCAAACAGATAATTCCTGAGATAATTGCTGTCATTCTCCTTTGTTTAGTTGGGGAAAACAAGACACTGAGAGGAGGTTACCCACCAGTGTCGTTTGGCAAGTGGCCAACCCCGGAAGCCTAAAGCCAGAGCCTGCACTCTGAACCACTAAACTAAACTGCCTCTTGGGAGAGGCCCACCTGCACTGGTGTTGATGCAAGGGAATGCAGTTGCTCAGATAGGCCCGTCCTTGGTGAGAACACTGCCCCACTCTGTAGAAGCACTAAGTCATCTGTACTTGAGGAGGCTGTATAAAACAAATGTGGTGAACTGTAAAAGATTAAAGAGCCCGTTTTCCTGTCGGCTGCCAGAAAGCCTCACATAGACTTGTTGAAATTCTTATAGAGCTGGCATCTGTCATTTTAAAAAACCCAAACTTTTTATTGACACATAATATAGAGTGTGTGTTTTTACAGAAGTGGCTCTTGGCAGAGTTGACATCTGTGTCAAGCAGACATGTCTCTAAGCCAGCATTCTGAGTGTGGTCTAGGACCACTGGGAACTCCTATGGTTCAAATAGTTTTCAAAATAATACCAAGATCTTTGTTGGCCTTTTTTCACTCTTAATTTCTCAAAACACAGTGGAGTTTTCCAGAGCCATTGTCAATGATTCATTTCTGCTTGGGTATTTTGGGCTTACAAATGTCTGTTTTAGAATAGAAGACAAACAATCCCACACATCTGTAGTCATCTGATCCTTGACAAAGGTGCCCAAAACATACATAGAGGAAAGACGGCCTCTTTAATACATTGTTCTAGGAAAACTTGTTATGCATAAGTAGAAGAATGAGACTAGACCGTTATCTCTCACCCTGCACAAAAATCAACTCAAAATAGATTGAAGACTTTGGAATTGGACCAGAAACTATGCATCTCCTGGAGAATGAAGACTCATCTGGACACAGTAGCACATGCCTATAATTCCACTGGCTTGGGAGGCTGAGACAGGAGGATCTCGAGTTCAAAGCCAGCCTCAGCAACTTGGGCCCTAAGCAAATTGGCAAAACCCTGTCTCAAAAATACGAAAAGGGTTGGGGTTACGGTTCAGTGGCTACGCACCCATAGATTCAATCCTTAACAACAAAAAAACAGGGTCAACAGGCAATGACTTTCTCAGTGGGATTCCCAAAGCTCAGGAAATAATGCCAAGAATTAATAAATGGGATGTCATCAAATTAAAACACTTCCGCATAGCAAATAATCAGGAATGTGAAGAGGGAACCTACAGGATTGGAGAACATCTTTGCTAGCTATTCTGTCAGGATTAATACCTGGAATATATAAAGAACTCAAAAAGCTTAACACCCAAAACCCCAAATAACCCAATTAATAAATGGGTGAATGAATTAAACAGACACTTCTCCAGAGAAGAAATATAAATGGCCAACAACTACATGGAAAAATTCTTGGCATAATTAGCAATTTGGGAAATGCAAATCAAAACTACAATGACATTTTTGTCTCACCAGTCAGAATGGCAGCCATCATGAATACAAATAATAAATGCTGGAGAGAAAGTGAAGAAAAACACTTTTACACTCTGAGTAGGACTACAACTTAGTACAACCGTGATGAAAATCAGTATGGAGGGGCTTCGAAAGACTAGGAATGGAACCAACATATGACCCAGAAATACCACTCCTTGGCATTTATCCTGAAGAGAATGAGTCGTCAGTCTATAGCCATACGTGCATACTCATGTTTATAACAGCACAGTAACCAAACTACAGTACCAGTGTTGGTGGGTGTCAACAGATGAATGGATAAAGAAAATGGGATATATATACACACAATGGAGTTTTATTCAGTAATAAAGAAAATTGAAATTGTCATTTGCAGGAAAATGGATGGAACTTGAGACCATTATGTTAAGTGAAATAAGTCAAACTCAAAAGGTTAGGGGTCATATGTTTTCTCCAATATGTGGAAGCCAGAGAGGAAAAGGGAAAAGAAAGGTGTGTGTGTGTGTGTGTGTGTAGGGGGTCATCGTACCAAAAGCAAAGGGAGATCAGTATAATAGAGGAAGGGAGCCAGGTGGTTGGAAGAGAGGAAGGAGAGAGATGCTGGGGAGGTATATTGACCAAATTATAATATTTTGTGCATGTATGAATATGTGACAACAAATCCCACCATTATGTGTAACTATAATGCATCAGTTTAAAAAAAATATGGAGGGGGTCGGAAAGTCTGTTTCAAATAGGTGCTGTGGTGCACGCCTGTGATCCCAGTGACTTGGGAGGCTGAGGCAGGAGGATTGCAAGTTCCAGGCCATCCTCAGCAATTTAGTGAGACCCTGTCTCAAAATTAAAAAGGGCTGGGGTGTAGCTAAGTGGTAAAACTCCCCTGGGTTCAACAGTAGCAAAAAAAAAAAAAAAAAATGCGAGTTTTAAATTTGCTAATATGATCAATACCTATAGATATAGCCCACATTAGGAAAAAGAATTTTTGAGAGTCCTAGGACTCTTAAGAGGTCGGTGGAGGGTGTATGTTATTTTTCATAACAAACATGTTCTAAATATATCTGAGTTTGTGGACATCTTCTGGTACACGTGAGGTCAGGTGAAATGAAATCTACCTTAGGAATAGACCACTACCCTTTTTGAGCTACCTGGCACTTTCAAGCATGCTCCCAAAGCCCTAAGCAACTCAGTTTCCAAAGGAAAGCATGTTGTTCCCATTTCAGTTCCCCAAAGCTCACGTCTTCATTCCAACGTCCAAGGCATTATGTTGAAGAGAAGAGCCCTAGTTACTGTAATTGTTAATAAGGCCGCCTGCTGAGTGCCGGGACCCATTTTTCTATGTGATCAGAACTACACTCCCCCCTTCCTGACGTCTCATCCACTCTCCTTCGCAGTCTTAAGAATTAGCTGTGTGCAGATAAGTGCCCTTAATCAGTTCGCCTTGCATTACAATGTAAAGTTTCTCTTGTGTTCCGCAGAGAACTTGATTTTCATTTACTGTCCGTGATGACAGAGTAGTAAGTGGATTCCTAGGAAATTTCAGGAAGTGGAAAGACGTTGCAGAGATGGAAGGGGGTGGGGGATGGGAGCTAATTGATTAGTTCAGAATCTTCTAATTTCCATGAGGGATGGAGGAGCCCAATTTGTATTTCTCCTTGGCATCGTGTTCTCACAGATTGTCTGATGTTTCATTATCATCTTGACAGAACAGCCGACGTATGATTGTGTGGAACAGGAGATCTGTGGCATTTTTGCCCTGTGCGTTTATTAGTTGGTGATGAGAGTATTTTGACTCCATTAGTTGATTATCTGAGCACTTGAGGAGTGAGTTAGGATGACAGTGTTCCTGAATCCTGAATTTCCAATGCCACTGTCCTTTGAACGCAGTGGACAACTCCTCCCCAATGCTAATATTCTGGACTTTGAGGACCATAAACAGTGTTAATGTCCTCTCCTGAGCAAACTTCTGGGCAGAATGCTCCCTGATTCAGAATTTTTCTAATGCTTGCATACGGCTGGCTTTGTTTGTTTTCTGTCAACACTAGTTCTTTGCCGGGTTCCAGGGTTAATTTGCACATTTGTCATCCTGAGGGTTTTTGTTTTCCTGCCCCCAACCTGTTTATGGAGTCTCTCCCCAGTGGATTTGAAAACCTCCGGCTACTAGTGTGAGCATTTCATGTGTACATGCAAAGAGGAGGGGAACAGATTGTGCTCATTTGCCAAGTAAGCCTCTTTGGTGTCTCCCACCTGCTAAAAATAACAACATTACTCCAAGTGAGAGTTGAAGAAAAACACTGCAGGGCAAGTTTTCCTCACAGATGCACAGCACCTAAACAAACTTGGACTGTCCTGTGTGGCTGTCACCACAGCTGTTTGCTGATCCCAATAGCGGCTGGCTCCTGTGAGCAAGAAGGTGTTTCTAGCCTGGAGGTCTCCACCACAGACCCCACAATGGGAGGGGTGCTGACTGCCAGGCTTTGTGGTCCGCCTGGCTTCCTTTGCCATTTGTTGGTTGACCAGGATCTTGATGAGTGGCAACGTGGTGTAGAGGAAGATACTGCGATCTAGTCTCTTTTCTGTAACTAGCTTGTATTTGCTCTTTTTTTTTTTTTTTGGATCATGTATTCATTTGATAAGTATTTCATTCCAGTTATAAGTTGGGCAAAGTGCTAGTTGTAAGAAGAACAAAACCAGCAAGGGTAAGTCCTTGTCTTCCCTGGAGATTCACACTAGAAAACTGTGATATTAATACTTTGAACTGCTAGATGGTGCCTTGAGATAAGGAGGGAGGACTTGGCTGGTGGGTTGTGAAGGATGAGTAAGGATGCTCTAAGTAGACGGGGAATGAGAAGGAGGGGAAAAAGGAGAGGTTAGGATCTTATGTATGCAGTGATCCCTCAGTCTCCAAGGAGCGTTGGTACTGTGGCACCCTACAAATACCAAAATCTGCAGATGCTCAAGTCCCTTATGTAAAATGATGCATTTAGCTGGGCACAGTGGTGCACACCTATAATCTTGGTAACTCGGGAGGCTAAGGTGGAGGATCACCACAAGTTTGAGGCCAGACTAGACAACTTGGACCCTGTCTCAAGTTTTTGAAAAAGGGCTGGGAGTATAACTCGATGGCAAAGCTCTTATCTAGCATAGGCAAAGCCCTGGGTTCAATTTCTAGTACAATAAAAGGTACATCTGCATATACCTATACAATCCTCCCATATATTTTAAATCATCTCTAGGTTATTTATGATACATTATACAATGGAAACTGTTGTTACATTGTTTTATTTATACTGTATTGAATAATGATGAGAAAAGTGTTCAATGCAGATGTAATTTCTTAAATACTTTTTATTGGTTCTCGATAGTCATATATAACATTGGAATTAATTTTAACATAATTATAAATGCATAGAATATGATTTGCTCTAATTCAGTCCCCTGCACTCCCTTTTCTTCCCCTGTTTCCTTCACTCTACTGATCTTTCTGCTATTTATAGTCGTTGCTGCTGCTTTTAATTTAGTGCCTCATGGATATACATGGTAGTGAGATTCATAGTGCAGGAGATGGAGATTTAGGAGTAGGGGGCATGTGGAAGTGTTGGGGAAGAAATGATGTCTAGAGCCATGACATGGATGGTTCAGGTCAGAATTCCTCCTAAGCCAGTGAGGAGAGGGGTGACTGGGACATGGGCATTGATGATCCTGCTGATGTTAGAGACCATGACTCTGTATTGTCTCTTTCCAACATTACTTATATGGTGTTAGAGCAGGAACAGAGGAACCCAGTTTCCTTTACGTAACATGGGAGTCTCTTCCAACTCTTTTAAGTTTCTAACTTTGTTTATTTAATAACCAAGAAATAAGTAATATTAGGTGTGAACCCCAAGGAACTTATAAATTTATACAGGGAGAAAGAGATACCTCAGTAGCTTCAGAGGAAGGAGGATCCTGGATCTTGAGCTCAGCTCTGGAGAGGCTGTCATTCAAACACTTTGTTCCTGGGCCTCAGTGCATATGCATGCTCTGCTCATCAGGACTGTTCTGGAGGCCAAGCCCAACCTGTCACCCGTGGGAGTCTAGCTCAGATCATTACAGTGGCATTCCCTGTAACTACAACGAGTTTTAAATGTGAAGATATTGACCCAGTTCTTTCCAAGTATGCCCGTGTAGTCTAGAAGCCTTAAAGTTTTGAAAGTTTTGACCACATAAAATTTAAAAAGTTTTAAGTAATGAGAAGACCAAAACTGTAATATGTGTAACAGATGAAGGACTAATATCCATCTTATATAAAATGTTACTACAGATTTAAACAATAAGCTAGGTTATGGAAAGATGGTCAGGAATCTTCAGTGGGAAGAGAGAAATATATAAATGTGTTCATACATAATATAGGCAAGAGGAAGAGTCATATTGTGAAAATACATAGCCTAAGAAATATGTAAAATGATTCTTACCTCGTTCAAATTAATTCAAATTAAAGCAGTAAGATCGTTTGTCACCTATTGGGTTAGTGATGTCATGGGGCAATAGGTATGGCCTCAAATCATAGGATGGACTGTGGCTTGATGAGACCAACATAGGGCAATTTGGCAATTCCTATCAGATCCTGAGCCTATAAGATATGCGAGCGTAGGTTTTAGAAAATCATTTTTGTGATGGAAAATATTAGACTATATAAATGATTATCTTTGGGACAGCAGATCAGTGGCTGAGGAATCCTGGTCACAGTGGGCCCTGTCTCAGGTGAGGGGAAGCTCAGACCTGGTGGTGAACACAGTCCGTGGAGGGCTGGCTCAACACCCCATTACTGTCTTTGGCTCTTCCACCTTCCATTTCTGCACTGGGGCAGGAAGTTGGGGGACATAAAGAAGGTCAATAACATGTTATTTGCATTTGCTCATCTGAATTACATTACCCCCCTTTGTAAAATCTTTAAATATCACTATGAAAATTTAAATTTGAAAATCAGATTTGCTTTTATACACTAGTTTTTTTTTTTTTTTTTTTTTTTTAACACCCTGAAATGAAGCACGTCTGGCTTATGGTGGTTATTTATGTCACTCTGGAGCTATTCTTATTTATCTGGTTTTCCCATCATAGGCTTCTGTGGCAGAAAACATGTTGTATACATTCATACTTAATTTTATTCCTAATTATGATTACACTTCCAAATTCATTGGAAAAAATGTTATGTCCTTATGAAAGGCTTTGTTTCTCTTAGCTGTGATCCGTCTTTCAAGGTGACCATTGAGCCCCAGCAGTTGACTATCAGGGTGACCTCAGCAAAATTCAGAGTCTATGAAGGGCCGCTGTGGGGCCCACAGCTGTGCAGAGGAAATGAGCGGGGTCACAGCTGAGTGGTTTTGTTCTTTTCCTGCTGCCCTCGTTAAGGTTCTGTGGCACAGGTGAGGGAGAGCTGGTGTTCTCCAGTCCTGTTCTGCTGCTGTGTCCCACAGCCTATTGAATCCCTTCGGACGCCACTTTATGATCTGAGAGGACTGACTTGGTTCATTCATCGGTTGAATGAGAGGATTGGCTTAGACAATTAAAGAAACCTCGGAGGTTAGAGGTTAAGAACATAAAAGTGCTGAATGCCTGGATTTGATTGTCAGATGACTGCCTCTGCAACCATGGGAAAACTTACTCAACCTCTCTGATCCACAGTTTGCTCATCTTTAAGCTGGAGATAATAATGATACATAGCAGAGAGATTGTTTGAGAATCGAGTGAGAATACCTATAAAGCTCATAAAACAGTTTGGTGCATAACATATGTTCAATGGATGCTAGTTTCTTTGGTGTTAATTTTATTTGTTAATGCTGGCACCATGTCTGAGGGATTTTTCAACTACAAAATCCTTTGAAACCATCTGCTTAAAACAAATTCTAAAATACAAAGTGGGAAAGAATTTGATAGTTGGGGAAGAACAGGTAGGGAGGTTGTCAGATAACTGTTGACTTACTCTAGCCAGACTTTGTTTTTCTCTGCTCGGAGCTGACTTTGAGTCTAGGGGGATGATGCCATTCCTCACCATCCTGACCCCTCCCTCATTGTCACAGCTGAGACTGTAATTGGTCAGTAAATACAAAAAGTTGGTTGGAACAAGGAATCACTTTTTTTAAAGTGTGTATGTATGAAATGTTTCAGCATAAAACACAAAATGTGCATCCATTCACCCATTTTTAGGCATAGGGTTGTGGTCTTTGAGGTTTCTGTTGATTAAAGATTTGTATCTTTTTTGCATTAAACCCATAAAGTCCCATCCTGAATCTAGGGGACTGGAGACCTTGGGTCCCCAACCTGTCTGCAGTTTCCCTGGCCCTGCCTGCTCTGTGTGCCAGGGTGTGGCCAGACACAATTTTTTAGCCTTCTCTTTCTTAACCATGACTGAAGTTAGACATTTAGGGCTCATTTTTTTTTTTCCATTTTAAATGTTGTTCCTAAAGTACTTCCATGTAGAGCTACAGGCAGAGTGGGCCTAGGATAAGAGAATTTAAGATGGGAATCTGTGTTTGTGACAATTAGAGGAATTTGGGAATTATGGGTTAATGTTTTTGTCAGCTTTTTTTTTTTATCACTGTGACCAAAAGACTTGAGAAGAACAATTGGAGGAGGAAAACTTTATTTGGGCTCATGGTTTCAGAGGTCTCAGTCCATAGACGGCAAACTCATTGCTCTGGGTCTGAGGTGAGGCAGGGCATCATGGTGGAAGGGCACAGAAGAGGAAAGTAGCTCGGTGCATGGCAGCAGAAAGCAGAGAGCTTTGCTCACCAGGGACAAAATGCAAATCCCAAGTCGTACCCCAAGCAACCTGCCTCCTCCAGCCATACCCTTACTTTCCTATCTTATCAGTGGATTAATCCAGTGAATTAGTTTAAGACCCATAACCCAATCATTTCACCTCTGAACCTTCTCACATTGTCTCACACATGAGCTTTTGTGGGACACCTTGTATCTAAAATACAACAAAGAAAAGTGAAATTCTGTGACTCCCTCATAAAAGCAATTCCTCATCACATGTTTAATTATACACATTATGGGATGGATTTGAGATGGGGAGTGTGTTCAGAATGGGGATACCACATCCCATCACATCCACTCCCTCACCTGATACCACTTGCCTGACACCTCCCTTTTGGCCATCCCTGTCTTTCTTTATGTGCTGTGCCCTAAACATATTTCTGACTGGGTTCTAGTTCTTTCCACTGTTGCCAAGACCCCACCAAGATCTGCTGTCCTCCAGCTGGTTCCTGGTCATTTATATGGACAGTGCTGTTTTCTGGAACCAGCTCCCTAGACTTGGGCCTCCTCTGTCAGGTCTCTTCCCCTCCCCACCCCTGCCGTAGGTATCACAGAAGCTACAACGAGTCTGCACCAGTCTCAGAGGCAGTAGCCCCTCTACATGCTTGGGTGTCAATTATTTTTCAGAGTCCTGGGGTTCTGGTCCCATTTGGGGCTCCCATTCAGAAATGAACAGAAGTTACACTAACATTTCAAAGGGTGCTGCCGAGAAAATATGCAGGTCTATGGCTTAGGCTATGGATTTAAAGTTTTGTGTGAAAAACTAAAGAACAGTGATGTAGCACTAGACTGATTTCAGATATAAAGATCAACTTATGGAAATGATGATCTGTCATGCTTGGTAATAATTTGTGATGCTTATTAATAATAGTTACGAGATAGCAGGCATTAGTCTAATCTTTATCAGTATAGTTGAGGTCCCTAAAGGTTTGCAACTCATTGAAAGTCATATAGCTAGTGAGGGGGTAGCACTGAGATTTGAACCCAGATAATCTGACTCTGAAGCAGAAACTTGAGCCACCCATCACTCTGTCTCAGCCAGATTTGGTAAATATCTAGCTTTCTGTCCTATAATTCAATTCCAGAATTCTATTTATTTGCATCCATCGGCACTATATAGAATGAAGACCAACTGTGCTGTGGTTATAACAAAATGATACCCTTTGTCACATCTTGCTACTGCATGGGAATTCTGGATATGGTGAAGCCCCTTCCCCAACCCCCACACACTAAGGAATCAGGCAAGAAGCAGAGGAAGGGAGGAATTGGGGTTAAGCTGGAACATTAAAGCCACGCAGAAGCATTTATGAAGAGAGGTTGCATTTCTGGACTGTCACATAAACCATCTGGAAAATCTAATACAAAATCTAGTCTGTTGATGTTTATGCCGTGGACAGTCTCCTTTGGGGTGCATGCTGCCGGTAGCCTCCAGCAGTTACAGCAGAGCAGCGATGCACAGCCTTCGACTCATGACACCCGTATGGGCTGGGAGGTGTGACTAAGGAAGGTGCTTTGGACTTGCACACAGTGTAGGGTCAGAAAAGGGTTGAGAACCCAAGTGCTCCTGAGAAGGAAACGCTTTAGAAGCCAGTGTGATTGTGTTACTAGCGATTCTTGAAGAGCAGGCATTTAAGGGGCACAGGGAGCAAAACATCAAACTGAAGGCAGGAAGAATGTTCTCCAGTGTGGAATAGGAACAGCTAGTAAAAAAGCGAAGATTAAATATGCTAGAAGGAAAGTTGCTCATTTGATCCCACACTTCGAAGATGTAGGTAGCTTTCCCCCATTCCTTAGTGTCGTGGGTTTAGCTATAGCTAAAGGATGCTTGATAAGGAATTAAAATTGTCTCCATGTTTAAAAAAAAAAAAAAAAAAAAAGACAAGGAAATCATGGTGTTTTTTGTAGGGGTGGGTTATAATAAAACATCTATTTAAAACAAGTTTTCAGGACAGATCTATTCAATGGAAATAGAACATTCGTCATGTCATTTAATATTTTCTAATAGCCATAATAAAGAAAATAGGTAAACTAATTTTAATGATATTTTCACCCCATATTATAACCCAGTACATTAAAAAATTATTTTAACTTGTAATCAGTATTAAACTTTGCAGGGATTTTTATTTTTTTATACTAATTTTTTTAAATACTCTGTATTTTACATTTTCCACCATCTCAATTCATGCTTAACCCTGTGTGGCTGGTGACCACTGGACAGGAGAGAGGAAAGGAGCAGATCTGAAGGAAGGGAGGAAGGGCAGTGTTAGAACCTTGGGATTCCCTGGAAAAGCCCTACATGCCTTTCAGATTCTCATTGATGGTCTCCAAGGCTAACCTTTCCAAGGGTCCATTTCAGTAGGTTGTTGCTGGCAAGCTAAGAAGATCCTCTCTTGCCTGTTTAAAATCCATCTTTCCCTTCGTGTGCCAACTGTTGATAGCTTGCACTTTGTGATTAAACAATTTTCACCAGATTTATTTTTTTTATTATTCTGAAGAATATCTCTTTGGCTATTTGGTCTCGTCTTATTGTTCTCCTTGACCTTCTTCTCAAACTCTCCTTCTTTTCCATTGGAATATGGAGAAGGCAGTGTGTGTGTGCGCATGTGGAGGGGGGACATAGGGTGTATAGAAACCCCACTTTTATAGTGGGAACAAAAATAACTCACAAATGCAGCCTCCCAAGGCATCATAGACTCCATCTCTTCTACGGGTGAAAAATAAACCAGAGGTACTGATGACAATTTTGCATGCAAATTGGTTCGCAGAGCCGGAGACACTCAACTCATGTGTACGATTTTCTATTTCCATGCACCAATTTGGGAGTTTGCACGTGAACGTGGTAATTGTTCATG
The DNA here is from genome assembly GCF_021218885.2 of Marmota monax. Lineage (NCBI taxonomy): Eukaryota > Metazoa > Chordata > Mammalia > Rodentia > Sciuridae > Marmota > Marmota monax. The sequence goes on along the minus strand of NW_026693008.1, from coordinate 14,809,674 downwards.
CAAAGCCGAGAATGCAGGTGTGGAAGCCTTATTTAGAACATGAGGACCGTCCGCTCCTGTTCTTACTTGACTGAGTTTTGTTGAATCTTTTGTGACATTTTACATGGAAGAACATTATTTATTAAAATGTGTTTACAACATATGGGATTTTTTTGAGTTTTGTGAATGGTTTATGTGACTGTGCCACTGAACATAGGCTTGAGTCTCCATAGAGGGTGAGGAAAGAGAATCCACTGGTGGCAGTTTGCTGGTGCATCTGGGGGTTGGGGGGTGGTAGCACCTTCGAACATACAAATGGGTTTGACTTTGAGGCAGAAGTTGTGCTAAGCTCACAGAGAGTGGAGTTTATTCTGCCATAAGCCTCTTGAAACAAGTATTGCATATGGTGAATTTTTAATGTTCCAACTGTTTCCATCATGCATTATTTTATATCATTCAGAAATTTTTGAAAAGTCTCCCAAGACTTTAAACCTCTGTTATAGCTTTGAGATCCTGATGATAATAATTTGGGATAAAAACAGTCCCATTACCTCGTGCTCTGTCCACATGCCAAGCGGATGTGTGCTCAGACCCTTGGGTACCATACTTCCTGGGAAATTTGTTCTTCTGTTTTCTGTGACGTGGGGTTAAGTTTCCCAGTCACTCCTTGTTACAAAGCCATGATCTTTGTCCGTTCTTTATTTGGCCTGTCTGCAAAGTGAAATGTTTATGTTCTTCCTTTGCTCTTTGATTCTCCCCCCCCCCCCCAGTGGCACAATCGTGAATTATTCTGACTCTTAACAGCTTCTTTATTCGACCTATCACTAGCGTTTTTCTTTTTTGCTGCTTCTGTATTTCCTGCTCATACTCGTGGGGACAGAGAAAGGAAGGACAGTGAAATGGAGGCAAGGGGGCCTTTCTCCTTGTTGGAAGTAAGGTGTGAGGTGGAGTGGTAGATGAAGCTGAAAGGGTCGCTGGAGACAGATGGAGTGGTTGTACAACACAAATGTACTTAATCCACTTAAAATGGTAAAACTTATGTGTATTTTACTACAATTTTTTAAAGGCCCCCAAATTTCTTCTGAGTTTACACCAATTGCTGATTTTTTCCAGGAACAATGATTTTTTTCATCTTAGTGTCATAGATAATCTACTTTGGGACTCAGAGTATGTGGGCACCTCAGAGCTTACCATCCCCCAGAGTGACCACAGGTAGCATCTTACATTGGACTCTCTCTGATGGAAAATGTGCTGATGTTGTGATGTGGGCCATGGCCCCGTCAGTGGAGAATTTCTTCATTTAACAATAGCTGTTAATGAGCCTGCTCCAGGCACTCTGGGTTGGTCTGCTTCTTGGCAAATAAAGCTGGCATGGATCCTATGGGTCCTGGTCTAGTGGAATTTATTTAGTGGGGAAGACGGGGTTGGGGGAGTCATTGAGTAATTTGTATAATTAAAAGTTGTGATTAATGCTGTGAAACAAATGATAAGCAATGATATAGAATAGGGCTGCCCGATGGAACAAGACTTCCGTTGAGCCACACGTGGAAGTTTGAATTTTTTAGTAGCCACATTTTAAAATGGGAAAAAGAAACAAGAAAAATTACTCATATCCCATATAATCCCAGTGTATCCCAAATATTGTCATTTCAATTTGTTACCAATACAGAAAGCTAATTAAATGTTTTGGGTTCTTTTTTTTTTTTTCCTTGCTAAGTCTTTGAAATTGGTGTCTATTTTTATACTTTAGCATGTTCAGTTAGGTCTAGCCACTTTTCAAGTACTCAGTAGCTATACGATGAGTGGCTGCTGTCTTGAACAGCACAGGTAAGTAACAAGCTATGTGTGAGGAGAAAGAGGGGAGACAGGGAGAGAGGAGGAGGGAGCTCTTGCAGGGTGCTCATAATTAACTAGTATAGATAAAGAAAGTCTCTCTCTATCGCTCTCTCTCTATCGCTCTCTATTTTTTTTTCTTTAGGCCATGAAATTTAGAGGATGATCCAGGTTCTAACATTGACCACACACACACAAAAAAAACAAACCCAAAACTAATAGTGTTATTCCCCTGTAATTGTCCTCTTACACAGTTCTGTCTCATTGACATTATTTGTTATTTTGTAGTGAAGCCTTGCAAGTAATTTTAAAGAGTGGTTGATGATCTCTATTTTCTCCAGCCCTCTCCCCATGATTTTAATAATGTTAACCTCCCAGTGACATATTCATGAGGGTTTGGTTTGTATAGAGATGGGCACAGAGAGTGCATGTATGATTTTTGTATTATGCTTTTCTCAATCTGTGCTACATGTCACTCCAGGTCAGAGAGAGAGATCCAACTTAATTTTTTTATTTAACAGTCTACATTATGGATGAGACATGGTGTTGCCCAACTTTCTACCATGGAAGGGCCACATACTGCATGGGTTGGGGAATTTAAATGGCACTTGGTTGTTTCGGACTTGGAAGATGCACTGTGTCCGTTCCCTGCCTGGCTCCTAGTGGCTTTTCCAGATGATGGATGGGTGAGAACATGTGTGAGCTGTAGAGGGGCCACATGGACCCCTAGGTCAGGATGGGTTTGCGGGCTCAGTACCAGCTGCCCAGGGTGGTGTGGCACTCCTTGAGTGGGATCCTTAGCTTTTTCACATGCCTGTCTGAGAAGCTATCCCGGTGATCACACTCTTAGCTGAAGCTGAGATTTCTCGTAAGCGCCTTGCAAAAATGCATTATTTTTCTCATGTATCGCCACAATGGTGTTATGTTTTCAGTGCTTATTACTTCTATACAGTATCTTGAGACATTGCCCTAGAAATCCACATAGGGTCTCATTCACATTCTAAATAGTTTAATTTCCATGTTGTTTGTACATATTCATTAGCGGCTAGTCTTTGATGCAATCAGTTCAATGTACACTCAAAATCAAAAGAGAACTACCAAGAGTGTCAGCTATCATGCTGTTGTACTCGATTAGGAAAACGGCATAAAATATTGATAACTAGCTTTCCTCTGACTCAAAAACTCTCCTTGGATTTGATATGGACCACTTTGGTTAGCAGTTCTGAAGACTTGGCGATCCTTTGTGTCCTCCCTTCTCTACCACGTATATTTCTAAGTATATGAAATGTTTTGTTTAATATTCCAGGGTTCAATTTCTGATGAGTCGTTTTTAATGTTAGTACCCACTGCTAAACCTAAGCAGCAGGAAGCCTGGTGTTTGTTTTTTTACAGAATATCAGCCTCTGTCTTCTGACAAAATGGACCGGTGAGATGAGTAGTAATGCCATCTTTGGGGTTCGATCAGTGGGTACAGTCATGGGAATTACTCGGGTAGACTCCTTTCATCACTTCGACATTGAAGTTTTTACTGCACAGTGTTGTCTGCATGTGTGTAATTCAATGACTGTATGTGACCCTTTGAAATGAAAAACCAGTAACTACCTCCTCCTCCCACCTCCCTGTTGCCATGGCAACCTGATGCTTCGCCAGTGTTGTGGGGTCTGGTGGTGCCTCTTAAGAACTCAGTGGATGAGGCTTCCCTGGCTTTGATGCTGGCTTGACACTTACTCCCTGATTGGCTTGCAGAATCCTTGGTTTATAGAAGCTGAAACAAGTGTTTTTGGTCTCAGATTTCTGTGTTTATCCATGATTTGGTTAAGGTATTAAGAATAGTATTTTAGAACTTGCACAGTTCAGTAGCAGGAAGCCAGATAACCTGATTGAAATAATGAGCAAAGTACCTAAATAGACATTTCTCCAAAGACATAGAAAGGTCGACAGATAAACAAGAGTGCTTATTAATAATCATCCAGAAATGCAAATGAAAACCACAGTGAAGTACCAGCTCACACCTGTTAGAATGTCTTTTATCAATAGACTTGCAAGTGTTGGAGAGGAAAGGGTGCCTCCCCCCCCACCTTTTACACTGTTGGTGGGAATGTAGTTTAGTGCAGCCATCATGGAAACAGTGTGGAGGTTCCTGAAGAAGTTACAAAGTGAACTACACACGACCCACCAATCCCTCTGCTGGTCAACTACACAAAGCTGATGAACTAGCATATGGTGAAAATATCTGCACTTCTGTGTTCCCTGCAGAATTATTCACAGTAGCCACATGGAAACAACCAAGTGTGTGTCGATGTCAACAGGGGAGTCGTGGTACAGATACACACAAAATATTGTTCAGCTTTAAGAAGACAGTCCTCCATTTGCAATAACATGGATGAACCTAGAGGCCACTCATAAGCCAGACACAGAATGAAAGATGCATTGCTGCATAGTCTCACTTGTATGTGGAATCTGAAAAAAATAAACAGTAGAATAGGTGTTTGATTGGTAGGGAAGAAGGAACCAAGCCATAGTTATGTAGGATGAATGGACTAGAACTCTAGAGTGCAGTGAAGACTGTGGTAAATATTATATGCTAGCAATTTGCTAAGAGTAGAGTTCAGATCCCTGTACACGTGCGTGTGTACACGTATCAGAGGTAACCATGAGAGATGTGTGGCAATTTGCTTGATGTAGAGATCACTTAATACCTTGTGTACCAAGGCATTTGTTTTCCTTAAATATATGCAATAAAAAGTAAAAATGGTGTTTTATGAAAGCACACTGGTAGTTGCCAGAGTTCAGAGGATGGGGGAATAACTGCTTAGCTGGGTGTGGGTTTCCTTCTGGGGTGCTAAAAAATGTTTTAGGTCTAGACAGAGTTGATGACTACACATTATAAATGTACTAATGCCAGAATCTTCATTTTAAAATGATTAAATTTATGTTATGGGAATTACTTTGATTAAAAAAATGTTATGGGGGCTGGGGTTGTGGCTCAGTGGTAGAGTACTCGCCTAGCAAGAGTGAGGCACTGGGTTCAATCCTCAGCACCACATAAAAGTAAATAAATGTATTCTGTCCATCTACAACTTAAAAATTAAAAAAAAAATGTTATAATGGTGTGACTCCGTGAATTGTTTTTTTCCTCATGTTTTAGAAACTTCGATTTCTTTAATAAAATGACAGAAATCAGAATCTTAAAATCCCTAAAGTGAACGTTTTGCAGATTTAGAAATGACACATATAATCTACATAGGCTGCAAATGTTTAGAAAATTGAATTCCTATTCCTTACCTATGCATTGAAAAGCTCCATATTGAAAAATGATTGATTTTTTTTTAGTGTTTTTGCTAAGTGGATCTACTACAAAGGCCAGGCAGACTGATGTAGAAATAGCGGTCTTTAAATGAACTTAAAAAAATTATTTTTGGTCGAGCAGTGTCATTATCGGCTTCACCTGTGAGAAATTCCCTGAGAGAGGTGCTGTCACCCTGGCCTTGTGCTCCGTGGTATTGACAGATCCATTAGCGGATGTAATTAGAAAAGCAAAGCCAGACTTTGAATAATTGGGTTAAAGTCACAAATGATTGCTGGGTAAAATAATTGGCACTGTTGCTGTCGCCTGAGTGGTGGAGTTGAGTGGGGCCTGCAGTGGCTTCTTTCTTGTGCTGGAGGCTGGTACCTTCCAATCATCAAGTCTGAGACTGCAAAGACATGATCGCTTGGACTCTTCCTAAAGGCATCTGAAGAGCTTGGTTTCCAGGGAATAAATGGGGCTGCGAATGTTTTTACTAAACAAAACATAGTCATAGCAAAAACAAAACCTCCTCTATCCCCGGAGTGTTGAGAAATGTGTGGTTGGGTGGATTATGTTTTTCCCTCTGTTTTCATTCCTTTCTTTTCCTTTTTTTTCCTCTAACTCTTGGAATAATGGTTATTTGTTGATATGGTTATTTTCTGAAAGAAAAACATGTATTTAAAAAAAACTTGGGGTTCTCATGATTACTCAAAATGCATTTTTTTCAACAGCTGTTTCCATATTTTGATTTTTTTTTTTATTATTTTTTTTATTTTATTTTTTTTTTAGAAAAGCCTGTTTTTGGTAAAGTCGGGGAAAAAAGATTTTCAAGGGATTAAAATTAATTATGTGGTTCTAAACTCTTTGTTCATCTCAACACCAGTATAGGGAAGGGGGGTGGTTTAGGAAGCAGAGGCCAATGTCAGACACCTGCATAGGTGTCCCTGAAACACACATACATGATGATGTGGGAGTGACCTGTCACATGCACTTTTCACTACAGAACTGCTGATGCTCCAGCTGCCCCTCAACAGTGCCAGGAACAGGGTTGAGGAAGGATTGTGGGGCACCTCTGCCCCACATTTATCAAAGCCCCATTTAGACTTTGTAGCCCACCAAGTCTTGACTTGGGGTTGTGTAGGGTTGGAAATGGTAAGATTCTCAATGTCTGACTTCTTGAAGGTAGAATTGGAAGTTGTGGCACCGTGAAGCCCATGTGCCCATTGGCAGAAACTTGGCCAGGTGGGGCAAGATGCTGCCTCCTAGGGCTAAGGGAAACTTTAGGGCTCATCATTCTTCCCCTGGCTTGTGGCTCTTTTCCTTTCCTTATGTGGCTCCTGGAGACCCCAGTTCATGGCCTGGGAATCTGTGCCAGACCCTGTGTGTCTCCAGGTCGGTGCACTGTGGGGCATTTAAAGGCATTTCTGGCCTCTACCCACTAGATGCTAGTGACACCTCTACCCTCCACACTAGCATCCCGGAGTTTTGACAATCAAAAATGACTTCAACTCTAGGCGCGTTGGTGTGCACTTGTAATCCCAATGGTGCGGGAGGCTGAGGCAGGAGGATTGTGAGTTCAAAGCCAACCTCAGCAACTTGGGCCCTAAGCAACTTAGTGAAAATCTCTCTTTAAATCTATCTTTAAATGAAAGATAAAAAAGAGCTGGGGATGTGGCTCAGTGGTAGAGCACTCCTGGGTTCAATCCCCAGTACAAAAAAAATAATAAAGTTCAGCCATTGTCAAATGTTTGCTGATGGATAGAACTGCTCCCCAATAGAGAACCTCTGAGTAAGAGCTAGGGTGTGATTAGGAGGGGTCCTCACTTCATTCTAGGTAGCCATCTTTGCCAGAAGCATTTATTACATTAACTTTGCTGCTGAATACCATGCCACGTTTATTGTAGTTTGAATTTCCACCTATACTTTATTCTTGGTTCTTTATTGTTCCTTTGGTCTATTGATTGATGTTACAGTATTTTGATTATAATAAATTTGTAGTGTATGTTAACATCTAGTAGTATGTGTGACTCTGCACCTATCCAGGTGGAGGAGAAGCCAGCCAGAGAACTGGCCTTTACACTATTGTAAAAGGACAAAGCTCTGGGATGGGAGGGACATGGACATGGCCTGGTGGGTGGCCAGTCTGGACAAGGCTTGTGGTCTGATCACTGTAGATGGGACATGGGCAGATTCAGAAGTGGAGAGGAATGTGACCACCCCTAAGGGGGCTGCCCATTCTGAGCAGGGTGGCATTTCCTTTCCGGGCAGAGTAGCAGTGGCTGAGACTGCCTCATCAGTGTCCCTCATCCTCCACATATGAAGTTATGATTGGAAACTTTTACTTGTTATATGATGGTTTATGTAACTTCAGAATAATATCATTTTCCTGATTAAAACCCCTCCAGGATGAAGGGGAACCATTTTCCCCTAGCGATGCTCCATAGAACACCCCTTTCCTCCCTACCATCTTACTGTCTACAACTCCCCTGAGAAGCCCCTGCACTCCCTGGTGAGCTGCCTCTGGTGTCTGGGCAGGCAGGGGGCAGACACTCAGCTGTGGCAATCCCCCTGCCTGCTGGCAGCAGATGTCTTCCTGTGTTGTTTCTTATTCCTGTTTTGGTTCTGGTGGGGGGACTGTTTTGGTTCACACTGAAACATTTATTGGTTATATACAGATTCCTTAGTTTCCAAGTAGGAATAATAAAATCATTACATCTTTAAAGTTGAAAGCTTCTTTTGCAATTGCCTTTTCAGGGTCTTCATTTCATAAATGAAGGAAAGACCCAGGAGATGGGGAGGGAGTTTTGTGATTTATCCAAGGTTACATAATCAGTAAATGCGATCAGACAACTATGACAAAACAGTGAAGAGGTTTCTCTGATGGGTAGGGTGAGAAACGGACCAACCAGCTTACCATTAGTATGAGCATCCAAACATATAAATCATTCCCTCGTTTATTTTTCTGGTAGTAACATTGGGGGATTGGTACTTTATAAGAACTAGTTTTTTTGTGTTTTTTTTTTTCCCTTTTAAGGTTAAGGTTCAAATAGAAAAATGAAATTAAGGCCCTTAATCATATTTACAATAGGAGTCCTTTTTTTCCCCCTGAGATAGGATTGTTGAGATTCGTTTTTGTTTTTGTTAACCATGAAGCTAAATGTACTTTGACAGCACGCATACCAAAAATTAAAGTCGTAAAATTGCCAAGTTTTGACAGGAGATACATCTTTAGATTTTTAAAATAAAAATTTAAAAGGCGTTATGTTTTATTCAGGAAGTGTTTAACTATCAAGCAGATGATTGACTAATATTTTTAGTGCACTGGTTTGGGAGAATAGAGATTGAAGGGCCTGAGTGGGAATGGAGAACAATTTAATGGCCCCCGTCCCATATTGTCATCACCGTCCCCAACCAGCCTGGCACCCCCGCCCACTACTGCTAACGCTACTTACTGACTGGTGGGTTATGGGCTTTGCTGATTACACGCTCATCAATCTATCTGATTGTCACCACTGCTTATGATGAAAGACAGGTGAAGTTTCTCCATTTTCTAAATGGAAATAGTTTATAGGCCACGGTCAACAACCAGGGAGGAATGCTGCTTACAGTAGAATCCTGTCTTGTATCTGGCACAAACCTGTAGTCTTAGCTACTCAGGAAACTGAGGTGGGAGGATCACTTGTGTTCCTCCTCCCCCCAGGGTTTGAGGATAGGCTGGACAATGAATGAGACCCTGTATTTAAAAAAAAAAAACTGCTATACACATCAGCTGCTTGTATTTTTTTATTATAGCAGGATGCATAAGAAGAAACACAAATTAACAAAATCTTAAAGGTTTATTATGGCAGAGCTTGAAATACCTGACACATCTAGAAAAGTTTGAACTGTAGAGAAAATTGAAGAAAGATTTAGATTTATTTTTTGGCAGTGCTGGGGATCAAATCCAGAGCCTTAGATTTTGTTAGAGTTCAGTGGCAAAGATCTTGCCTATCTCTTTACCAGATTTGCCTTTGGATGTTTTTTTTTTTTTTTCTCCTCTCCTTTCCTCTTTAGCAACATATCTGGAAACTATCCTTCAGGGGAGAGATTGCATGCTTTTCTAACCAGTCTTATATTTGTCATTGTTATTAATGGAGGTTCCTCCACAATGCTGGACACTTGATTTAGAGTGAATCATTGCTATGGATTTTTTTTTCCTGTAAATTTCTTGCATGATGTATGGAAATGAAAGCCACGGTATCTAATGATACATAGAATTCTTAAGTACTCTAGATCTTGATTTTAAATTTTTAAAAACCAAGCATCATTTAAAAAAAAACATTATCTTGCCAGGCACGATGGCTCATGCCTGTAATCCCAGTGACTCGGGAGGCTGAGGCAGGAGGATCATGAGTTCAAAGCCAGCTTCAGCAATTTAGTGAGACACTAATCAACTCAGCAAGACCCTCTCTCTAAATAAAACACAAAAAATGGTTGGGGATGTTATCCAGTGGTTAGGCACCCCTGGGTTCAGTTCCCAGTACCAAAACAAAAAAAAACCAAACTTTGTTTTGGTGGGTGGTATTAGGGATTGAACTCGGGGGGAACTCGACCACTGAGCCACATCCTCAGTCCTGTTTTGTATTTTATTTAGAGACAGGGTTTTGCTGAGTTGCTTAGAACCTTGCTTTTGCTGACATTATCTTTTAAATATTTTTTAAATATAAAGAAAATAAGAATACTCTATAAACTCTCCATTGAAATTATCCCTGTAATAGTTCCTTTTTGGGGGTGTGTGTGTACACACACACAGGATTGAACCCAGGGGCACTCAACCACTGAGCTATATCCCCAGCTCTTTTTATAATTTATTTAGAGATGGGGTCTCACTGAATTGTTTAGAGCCTCACTAAGTTACTGAGGCTGGCTTTGAATTCACAATTCTTCTGCTTCAGTCTCCCAAGCTGCTAGGATTACAGGTATGCACCACTATACCGGATTCTATGATAGTTTTGACAGTATTAAGTAAAAATGATCTCTCTACCCCTTTCTCCCTACTCTAGTCCCCCTGTCCAATGTTTACACCTTTGGAAAAAAAAAAAAAAACACTTTACTCATGCCTATCCATCTTTCTTTTTCTTTTTTTTTTTTTTTCAAATTAAGCATGACTATATCATTAAGAGTTGGGTACTTTTTAACTTAGCAATGCATGTTAGACTCAACCCATATTAGCACATAACAGATTAATCTCAATTTTCTTAATGTTCATAGGAGTCATCATTAGGTTATTGCCATTACTGAATAGTCCTCAATGAAGAACTCTTTGGTTCCAGTTTTATGCTATTATAACAATACTGTAATGAATATCCATATTTTTTCTTAGTGTTTATTTTTCAGTTTTTTATTTAGATAATTCCAATATTTATAAAAATAAAGCATAAAAAGACTCCCAGATTTTATTATCCAGGTGTTATAGGTAGTTACATCTGCCCAGTCTCTTGTCCCAGACTTACCCACTTGACTAAGAGCACATATTTAAAAGTAAGTTGTTGTTGTTGTTGTTTTAATTAGGTATAGACACAATGCCTTTATTTTTTTTAATGTGCTGAGACTCGAACCCAGTGCCTCGCACATGTGAGGCAAGCACTTTCAGCTATAGCCCTGGCCCTAACGGCACATATTTTAAAATTGCTCTAAGACATCTGGCCTCACTGTATCATGTCTCAAACTGCATTTTAATAGATTAGGATTCGTTTTTTATGTGTGACCAGGGTACCATCGTCACACTTAAACTATTAGTGCAGTTCTTCGGTATCCAGTCAGCGTTCATATCTCCCCAGCTGACTTACCACTTTCGGACTTACCACAGCACACATTTCCATGTCCAGGATGCAGTGGTGCTGTCCAGGTTGGAGGAAGATAGTCGCTGTTCAAAGCCCCCTGCATCTCGGCGGGGAGAGAGGAGGTAGAGAAAAGGAGCCTGGCCCAGGTCAGCTTGTGGAGGAGCAGGGGCAGGCAAGGAGAATCTTCCAGGACAGCCACCTCAGTACCTACTTGGGTGTGCTGCCCTTGTACTCCCCTACAATGAAAGGTCAGCCCTCCTCCATTGAGAGTAGCTCTGTTGGTTGGAACCCGGTGACCTAGCAACCATCTTGACTCAACATGTGGCTGTAATGCTGCTGCTTTTTCCTTATACATTTTATTGATTGATTGATTGATTGATTGTAGATGGACACAATACCTTTATTTTATGTGGTGCTGAGGATTGAACCCAATGTTTCACATGTGCTAGGCAAGTGCTCTACCACTGAGCCATAATCCCAGCCCTTTTTCCTTATATTTTGAAAGACGTTTATGAATCCACTGTAGGATTAACACCAGTTGTAAGGTTGTTGGACAGAGGTAGGTGTGTGTGTGTGACCTTTCCTCCAGAAAGGTCTGCTCCTACCAGCTGTAATGAGCATGGCTGTTTCACTAGCATAGGCATTATAGAAGTAAATGAAAACCTGTAAAAGAAGTAGGAATAACTTGATAAATATGCAATATCCAAGTGGAAAAAAAACCTTTAATATGCTCCTGAGGGACCCAAAGAAGAGCTGAATAAATCAAAGTTAGGCTATTTTGGATGGCATGATGGAAAAATATCCATTCTCCTTCATAATTTGAACATGAGCCAGTAAAACTACCAACATTTTGGGAGCAAGGAGGAGGAATTTAATCTGATTTTTTTAAAAAAAACCATTTGGAAAAACGAAACAAATTAGACAAGATTGAGAAAAAGGAAGGTAAGAAGATTCAAGAAATAGCCTAACCAGATATGGAGACATATAAAACATTGTTAAAAACAGTTCTGTACACAAATATAATCATAAACTTAAGTAATTCATTTATATGATAAAAATTACATCTCAAATGGATAAACTCTTGGGGGGAAGATGTTGAATTCATATCACATACTTAAGATAAATTCAGGATTTACATGCAAAAATGAAATATATGTTATAAGAATTCACAGGAAAATTGTTTTATAATCCCATATCTTTTATAACATGAAACTCAGAAGCTATTGAAGACAGGATTGATAAATTTAACTTCATAAAAGAATTCATGATAAAAATCTCCTTTATGCAAAGTCAAAAGACTAGCAACAAATTAGGGGAAGAGATTCTCTAATACATAAAGAATTTCTACAAATGAAAAGACCAGTAATCCAATAGAACACTAAGTAAAGATTATACACAAGACAGTTCACAGAAGAGGAAACAGCACTGAAATACGAAATGTTTACTAAAAGTACAAATTACCTAGAAGAAAAAAAAATTCTACCCCTCAGGGATTACTTTTCTACTATGAGATTATCCAGGGCATGGGAAAAGAAACACTTTCATATTCCACTGATAGTGGGTAAGTCTGTACTATTCTCTGTAAGAAGTCTGGCAATATCTGAAAAAAATCAGTCTGTAACCCCACAATTCCATGTCTAGGAATTAATTTTTTTAATGTGGTAGGTGTATACACATGTAGTCATATAGGAATATTTTTATTAAAATTTGTAGAAGCAGAAGTTTGGTCGTGTGTTATATCATAGCTTATACAATTTATGAAAAACAGATGAGGAAGAGCTCTGGGTACTGTTGTGGAATGGTCTGTAGGAAAAGTATCCTATCAATTGATGGAAAACCAGGTGTGTAATGTTATCCAGCCATCTGTATAGAAGGGGAAGGAGATTATGCACAAAGATTATGGTATTTATTATGTCTGAATTCAAAAATTGTCAATGCATATCCAAAAAAGAAATAATAATCATTGCCTCTAGGGGTAAAACTGGAGGTAGGGCTAGGCTGTAGACTTCCCATTACATTTAACTTTGGAGCCTTGTCTTCCCTTCACAAAAATAACTGAATTTAAGACCCAAATTTTAAGATAGTATAATAGGTGAAAAATATTTCTTGTTTTGACATGTGAACTTCTAATGTTAATTTGAGTGGCTTTTCAAGTAAAGACTAGCCTTTTATGTTTTTTAAAAACTGCCTGTTCATAGCCTTTGCCCATTTTTCTATTTTGAGGGGAGATAGGTGGAAGGCAGTAATTTCTTTCCAAATTAAGAACTTACATTTGTAAGTATCACCGAAATTTTGTCTTTTGACACTGTTTATGTTGCTTTTTGCCTCCCAGAATTTTGTATTTGCATTTTGTCTCTTCCTCCTCCTCCTTCCTTCCTTTCTTCACTGGGGTGGAAATGACTTTTCCATTGATCACTGAGAGTACTGACTCTAGATGAAAGACATCCCATCCCTGATGCCTTTGGATGAGTTGTAAATGACAGGCTACTTATAATGTCTCTTTGAAGGCAGTAAAGACGGTAATAAATTCATATTTAGCAAAAGATGATCTTGAGGGTCTTCCCCGAGGGCAAAAGGAGAGGGTTTTCAGTGGGGTGCAGAGGGTGGTTTTTGTGGGTCTCTGATGAGCCTCTCTCCTCTCTCCACTTCCAGCGGAGCTCCCTCGGTCCTCTGCGGTGAGGCTGGCCTCGTTGAGGGACCTGCCTGCCCAGCTTCTGGAGCTGTATCAGCAGGGGTTCTCCCTGGCCACCCTGCACCCCTTTGTGCAGCCCACTCACAAGCAAGAGAAGATGCCCCTTGAGCACATCTTTAGAGCCATCCTGATCAAGAAAACTGACAGGTAAGGAGGGGACCAGTCAGCATCCAGGGTGGCTCAGGTGTGTTGACTGGAGGAGGGGAGGGCAGAGGATGGGGACAAGTAGCTGTTCCCAGGGCCTCTGCCCTCTGGCAGGTAAGGCAAAAAAAAGACCACCAGAGAGAAATCTCAGAGCCTCCCGTGATGAAAAACAAATGCCATGCCTGACTGCAAGTTGAGAGTTCTTTTTTTATATCCCCTCCTTTAATTTATTGGGTTAAACTCAATTAGAAAAATGTTTCCTCTAAATAGGTGTACTCCCTGCATGGTGCAGCTAGTAAAAATATAATAATACTATTAATCTGAAAAGCATGGCTGGAAAACATAGTGATTTTATTAAAGACCATATACAAACTTGATTTCTTCCCTCTCCAAAAGTCTTAGGAACGCTTTAAAATTTTGAATCCCCCCATAAGTTCTGTCAGTCACCTTTGTGTGGGGGGGCACTCAAATTATGTTCCGTTGTTGGTTTGGTCTGATTTTGATTTTTGAGGGTTGGAGGATGTTTTTCAGTTTGGCTTGTCCAGTGGGATGCTTACTCTTATATTTTGATTGGACCTAATTAGGAAAAGAAGTGGGGACTAATCCTTCAAAAAGAGCAAATTTAATGGATTTTTTTTTTAACAGAAGAGGATGGAATGGAGAGTGCAATGTTTTTGCTGCTTTTATAAAAATAAAAACTGAAATGAAGTCTGGGAAAGGAAAACAGACTTGTCCTTTGGCTAACTCACAAGGAAGGACAACATGGGGCATGTTTTAAAGAGAGGGTGCTACATGACTGCTCCTCCCTCTTTCCGTGTAAAAGTTGCTTTGCAGTGGACGGAGTGTTTCACTAGTGTGCCCACAAGGGACAGCTGCAAGGCATGAGGTTGCGTGACTAAGGTGGACTTCTCTTTTCTTTATTTCCTCATGGCTGATCATGCTCTAGGGCACTTAGTCCATGTCACCATGCATTAGAATTCCAAGTGGAAGGTGATGCACGCCTTTGCTAGAGTCTAGAAACACTCTGTTTTTGTAGGGTGGGACTTTGCTCAGTGTCTGCCTTTTATGTACTTTGTCAACTGGCTGTGGATCAATATCTGGGTCAATCACAAGAGGAAATTATTCTGGGGGGCCAGAGTGGTTTTAAGTTACACTGACACACAGGATATGTGTAATGACTGCAGCTCACATTTATGGAGCGTGCATTGTGTGCTAGGCTTTATAAGTATCATTTCTTCTTTATCAGCTCATGAAATTGGTACTATGTTCATTCCCCTTTTAAAGAGGAGGGAACTGAGGCACAGACTTTATCAAGGGTACGCAGCTGGCAGCAAGTAGAGCTCTGACTTGTTCCCAGGACAGCTGGCTCCTCTTCCTGCATTCTTAATGCTGGCATGATGCACCTGCTGGGTTCCTGCATTGACAATTCTTGTGGGCAACCACTTTATGAAAAAATAAAAGTGGCTGGGCATAGTGGCACACGCCTATAATCTCAGCAGCTCAGGAGACTGAGGCAGGAGGATCGTGAGTTCAAAGCCAGCCTCGGCAAAAGCCAGGTGCTAAGCAACTTGGTTCGACCCTGTCTCTAAATAAAATACAAAATATGGCTGGGGATGAGGCTCAGTGTTTGAGTGCCCCCGAGTTCAATCCCCCCCCAAATTAAGCTCCTAACCCACATATATTGTTTTTGGACATGTAAAACTATACAACCCCTCTGGAAATGGTCTGCCCCCATAAACAAACAAACAAATAAATAAATGATGGATAGCTCTGATTTTAGGTGAAGTAATTCCTCCTTCCATTTTACCACTCAATCGTATTCAAATAAAATAATTTCAGAAATGCAACTGGATTAAACAGGCTTAATATTTTAGTCAGGTTTTTCGTTGCTGTGATCCAAAGACCTGACAATTATAGTTATTTGGCCTCCAGGGTTTCAAAGGTCTCAGTCCAAAGATGGCTGACTCCATTTCTCAAGGCCCAAGGTGAGGTAGAACATCATGGCCAAAGAGTGTGGTGGAGGGAAGCTGCTGAAGACATCACACCAGGAAGCAGAGAGACAACATACATACATTACACCACTCACCAGGGACAAAATATATACCTCAAAGACACATCCCCAGTGACCCACCTCCTCTATACAGCCCACCTGCCCAGTTAATCCCTATCAGGGGATTAATGCACTGATTAAGATAAAAGTTCTCATAACCCAATTATTTCACCTCTAAACCTTTTTGCATTGTCTCTCACATGAGCTTTTAGTACCTCATATCTAAACTGTAACACTTACTGTGTTATTTAGATTACACAAGACATTTAGTGAGCTCCAGTGATCCTATTCCTTAGACCGTTCTATTGGCCTGCCTTTCTTTAATTATTTATTTATTTCTATTGACCTTTTAGAGGAGACAAGTCCTTTAGGGGTCATATTGCAGGAGAATTCCTTGGTGTAATTCTGCATTAAGACGTGACATTAGGTCGGGGGCATGAAGTCATCATGTTGTAACTACATCAACTCAAAATGTGAAGATGAGTCCTTTTCTCCCCCTGCCATGGAGTAGTGTTTCTCAACTTTAATATGCTGATGACTGTTCTGGGGATGTTATTAAATAGGAGGTCTGGGATAAGGCCTGGGTGCTGCATCTCCAACATGTTTCCAGATGATGCTGATGCTGTTGGCCTGTGGACCACACTTTGAATAGCAAAGGTATAAAGACCTAACTACTTCTTGTCTGCCTGCATGCCTGGCCTCAGCAACAGTGTTGGGAATTACCACTCTACTCCCGGAAGAGCTCTAAGACCAGGAAAGGTGAGCAAGGACACAGGGCTCCTGGTGGGAGGGTCCATGTTCCAGGCTGCACTTGGCTCCTGCCAAGTGGTGTAGCGTGGGAAGCACATCTGTGGCTTTTGGGGACCTACCATTTTCTAATTGGTACAGTGAGAGGTTGGTACCACGTGATTTGCAAGGTCTGTTCAGACCCTTGATGGAAGAAATGGGTGAGGAAGTGCCTCTTCAGGAATGAAACCCCCCCACTTTGACAGATAGTTCATTATAAGCCAGCAGTGGATCTGGAGAGGGGTTAAAGAGGGGTTCTTCACTTTGCCAAGAATGGGTTACAAGCGAATGAACTAAATTTCCAGAAGAGAGAAATGATTAAGGCTCTTAAGAACAAGACACTGTTGTACAGGAAGTCTTTCACGATAGGGAAGATGGCAGTCTCCTTGGGTTTGGGTTCACTCTGGTCCAGAATGCCTGAGAGAACTTCCTTGAGCCCTTCAATGAACATTCCAGCTCCTTGGTGAGTGGATATGGAGAAAGAAATTTCTATGTTAACTTCATGTTGGATCTTTGAAACTACTGTTCAAAAGGAAAGCCACAAAAGCTTGATAACTTACCATGTGAAGCAAGGCAAAAATGGCCAAGAGAATCTCCTGCATTTCCATCCACAGTGGTATGTGGGAGGAGTGGTGGGAATTAGAGGCAGGGTCATTATAATTCTAAAGTGCAGGCATTTTCTCTCCCGGCCATTGTGATAACCATATGTTTTCACATCATGAGGGAAAGACCCCCACTGTACTAAAAATAAGCAAACAAAGAAACCCACAGAATATTTTTTCTGTATCAGTAGGGAGTTCAAGTAATAAAAACAAAACAAAGAAAACCTTATGTGATTAATTTTTAATATGGACAGTTAAAATGATATTTTTCACAAAGACTGCCAAAGTTCTGACAGCTGTAGATGCTGTTAAATGAAGTTATTTAGCTCTCAAAAAAGAAGTAAATGTCTGGTTAACATTTTCCATGTAGGGCATGTTGAAAGAGATCTAGCTAAACTCTAAGGTACTATCTGTTCAAAGGAAATTTGTTACCAAGAATTGCCATGGAATGACTACTTGAAACTTGGCTATCAATCTATTGTGTTTGAAAGGTGAATGCAAAAGTTTTTAGCAAATAACTGCACTTTGGAGTGTTTAGCAATACCAAGGAAAAGAACATTTAATAATCTTTATTTATTCCCTTATTCATTCATTCATGAACGCCTACTGAGCTTGTACAAGCAAACCTTGGAGATATTATGGGTTTGGTTTCAGACTGCCATAAATATCACAATAAAGCTAGTCAAACAAACTTTTTGGTTTCCCAGTGCATATAAAAGTTATGCTTAGGGATGGGGCTGTGGCTAAGTGGCAGAGCGCTTGCCTAGCATGTGTGAGAGCCTGGGTTTGATTCTTAGCACCACATAAAAAATGAGATAAAGGCATGCTACTGTCCATATACAACTATTAAAAAAATTTTTTTAAAGTTATGCTTATACTATAATCTCTTAAGTGTGCCATAGCATTTTATCTAAAAAACCAATGCACACACCTTAACTAAAAATACCTTATTACTAAAAGATGATAATGATTAGCTGAGCTGTCAGGAAAATGGCACGAATACATGTACTCAACTAGGGATGCCACAAACCTCCAATTTGTATTTTAAAAATTCTTCAAAGTGCAATAAAACAAGATATGCCTGAAACCTTTTTAAGGTATTGGGCCAGGAGCTGTACTTGGTGAGAAGGTAGCAGTGCAGGCGCATGGCTCATTTGGGTGTGGAGCCTGCCCTCCAGGCACCTTCCATTTGAGAATACTTGCATATCATGGAGCTCATGTGTGTCTCATGCTGTGGGAGTTTGGGAAAAGGATATTTCACCTCCCATGGGAAAGCAAACCTAGGACTGTTTAAGGAAGAGGGAGCTTTTAACTTGGGCTGTATTTCTTTTGGGCAAACATAGGCGAAATAAACATGGGTGGGAGAGTTTTATGATGTTTTCTAATGGCGTGAAGGTAATTGGAGATCATCGTTGATAATCTAGCTCAATGATTAATGAGTCATTCCAAAAGCACTAACATTTCTCTGAAATCTCTACCATTTTGACAAATTTCACTTGAATCCATGGAAAATTATCAGAATTTTCAAAAAGAAAAGATCTGATAACTGCCATTTCATTTTCAGATGGCAGGCCAAACTACACTTCTAACTATAAATTGTTCTTGATTTCAGTGCATTGCATTGAGTCAAAGTCAGTTACTTTGAAAACTGACTCGGGAATGAATAGCCGAATACGTGAAATACTTCACAAATAAGTAGAAAAAGTTTTGCTTCCTTTCCTCAACTCTCTTTGGATCACTTAGTGATTCTTAACAGACAATATGGTTGAATTCACTCTGAATTCTAAGTGTCATTAAGTTATCCTTCATTTTGGTGGGGGTAGTTTTCCTTAGAAGGGGTTGCTAAAGATCTCACAACTTGATAGCTGAGAGAAGTTATTAAAATGTCACTTTTGAATTTTTAAGAGTTTGATTCAACTCTAGGTTGTTTTACAGTTGCAGGTAGAAGTACAAAATTCTTTGTAATGCTCCTGTGTCGTTGTTCACACACACAGCTAGTTTAGAGCTCACTTGGTGTTGTTTCCATGTGTTTCATCACTAATTGGGTTGAAGCCTCTTGGGTCTAAGTCTCCTGGACTAATGCCTCACAAGGCACAGGGACCAGGTCACTTGGGAACATCATCAGGTGCCTTTTGACCAGGGGTGGGGCACACAGAGGAGCTGTCGCTAATGCAGTGGGGTAGAAAGTGCATATAATCCAAATTGCCCTTGAAAGTCTTTTGAGTGCCTGTGAAATGTAATACTGTAGCAGCTTTCTACCTGACCAGTCCATGTTTACCTTCAGGACTAGATCAGATGACCGTTTCCATTGATGAACCTGTTGGGGAGCTAAACTGGTTTGGGTGTGTTCATTGGGATTTTGGGGGTGGTGGGTGAGAATGGATTCTTGTCCAAGTGAGACATCTGTGGGAAACAGAACTGCAAGAATAGGCACCCCGTGTATCCTTTTTGCAGTCCATTCAGGGGCTCATCTTCCTGTTGAATAGAATAACTGGTACTCTTTTAAGTGTTAAATGTTCCTCCTCTTAAGTTGGATTTTTCTAAAATAAATATGTTATATAATTTTACTGTGCAAAGATGACTAAGGAGCCCTGAGATCTCAAGAAACCTACCAGGGGGCCATAAACTTCATCTACAAGTTATGTACTACCCAGCTGGTCTAAAGGTCTTGGTTTGCCTCTCTAACAGGAATTTGACAATAGGGGAGCTTTACAAAAGGAGGCTTTCATTTGCTTTGAGTCTGGAATGATGGGTGAGTTTGAGCACAGAGAAGTAGTGGGAAGGGCTTTCCAGGCAGAGGGACGTCCAAGATGGTCTGCAGCCTAGAAAAGCAGAACATGGACCACAGAGAGACTAGAGCACAGGGTCTAGGATTCTCAGAGGGAGAAAAGGTATGAGAGGACTAGGGCCTGGATCGGGAGTGAGGCTGTTGGGAAGCCATGGTGAGCCTATGAGGGCTGGTCCCACTTCTCTATGTGCCGATACAGCCGAGGCTGCTGGGTCCTCTCTCTTCCAGATTCCTCCAGGGATTCTTAGAAAAGACAGAGGATTGCTGAGAGCTGTAGTGAACTGCTTTGTTCCAAATTGACCATATGCTTAGAGTCTGAGAAATTTTCCCTCTTGTACCACATCAGCAGGCTGTACTCCCAAGTACTTATGAGCAGCACAGATTGCTGAATGAGTCAGCTCTGGCCACCCGGTGTCGAGTGATGCACAGAGGGAAAATTCTTTTGGCTTTTGGCTGTTTTATTTCCAGGAAAGCAAATCTTAGAGAGTGGTCAGCCATTACCTCTTGTTTCCCCTTTTAGAACAAGGAGTCTAAATTCCTCAAGACTCTGCCTTTGATCTATGACAGGACTTGCAAACTCAGATGCCCACAGGCCTGGGCTTGTTGAGAAAGGACTCTCAGGAATTGGAGACCCAGTGCCTTTGCTCTGCCCTGTTGTTTTCAAATCTTGTATTTTTATGAGGGGAAAAAAATCAGAAGCTTGGACTTCTATGTGAAAACTTCTCTTTTAAAAATGTGGCCTTACTTTTTCAAAATAGCATTGTGTATCTCCAAACCATGCCACTGGCTGCCATCATGCCACCTCTGAGATTTCTGTGTGATACTTTGGAGTTAATCCATACATCTTTTGAATGGCCGGTTCTCCCTTTTGTACATGGCAGTCATTGGACTTCTCAGACTCTTCTATTACTTTTTTTTGTGTTTTTAAATTTCTGCCCACCTCCTTTCGTCCTTGTTAAACTTTCATCTTTGGAGTATCACTACTTTGAATGCTAGTGGATGTTACTTGACAGAATTTTTTTGGATAGAGTCAAATAAAGCCATGCTATGGAATCTTGCATTGTTGATCATAATAATAATAATAAAATAAAAAATTCAAAAAAATCATTCTTTACAAGATGGCTTCATCTTTGGTTTACTTGTTTACCAGTACTAAAAGTGCATCTTGATAATACAGCTGCACGGCATGGACTCTGAATAATGGAACACTCACACACACACACACACAGTCCTTTCATTGCAAGAATAACAGTGATTTGCCACAGGAGTATATGTATGTTATTTTTCACTCTTAAAAAAAAAAAAAGATGGCCTTCAAAGAAAAGAAACCCTTTGTGGACCTTAAGTGAAGTATAAATGCATTACATTGCCTTTTTTTATAGTCCACAAGATAGCACGAACATTTTCTTTGGCATTTGAAAAGGGCGAAATTGGGGAAAGCACAAAATTATATTGAAACTAAAAAGAAAATTATTTTAAAAATTACAGTCGAAAGTATCCTCTTTAAGTGGACTTGTATCTCTTTATGTCTAATTTTTACCAATTACTTTGACTCTTGGGAGAATTATAGGGCTTCTAGAAAGAGGTTTCATAATTAAGCGAAATACACAGGGGGTGGAAGCGCCTACGGGGGTGTGCCCTAGAAAACGCTCACACAGGAGGCTAGGGATCAGCCCTGGGGCGTGCTGATTGTTGGAATCGCAGGTGGGGAAGGAAAGTAGTGCTGGGTTCAGCTGTGATTGACGTGTGTTACTGTGATGGGGAGACGGCAGCAGCCTGCGTTTTCCCAGAGAGCAGAAATCCAGGGAGGGAGTTTCGAAGTTCTGCTCTTAAATCAGAGCAGGGAATAAGAAGGTGCTTGTTTAACACAGAGGTCATTATTTTGGATTCAGAAATAGATAGGGCGCCCACTCCTGCTCGTAGCTGCCCCTCATTTCTGGAGTGGTATCATCCTTTATAGCTTTCCCAAGCTTCCCGAGGTGTGTGGAGAACTTGATTAGCTCTCTAGGCTGCCACCTTACCCCCCAAGGAGCTGTCCAGCACCACCAAGGCTACTTTAATTTATTCCTCCTATTTCCCTGCCTTGCTCTGGAGTAACACCCTTTTCTGGTGTGTTGAAGTTTCAGGATTCACTGTTAATTATTGTGTTTGCACTTTCCAATCTAATATGCCAGCAGAATGCCACATTCTCCTGGGGAAGGAGAGCTCTTTTTCCAATCCACACCCCTAAATGGCTTGCCTACTTACTCTTATTCTCTTCCTCCAAAGTGTCTGCCTTCATCCCAGTGGAGAGAGCAAGAGGAACGTGCTCAGTTTGTGTGAAAGCTCATTTCCCCCCAGTTTTATAGCTGGCTTTGATTGCCTGTGTCTTTCCCAACATTTTATTTTTTATTTTATTTTTTGTCTCCTCTGAGAGCAAGAATTAGCATACTAGTGATTTCTAAGGTTTCCCCAGAAATATTTTTGAGGTGACCGGGAACCTCCAGATGGTAATCTCCACAGAAGCACAAGCTCTAAATTTCTTTGAAATTTCCTGTAGATCTTAAAACTTAGGCGAATACCATAGAACCCTGAAGTATGTGTATTTGTTTTTAAATAAAATAAATAAAAGCCCTCTCCTCCTGCATGTGTATACGATCTTGAAATAAAAACAGACTCTCAAGGAAGATTTATTCTGTGGCTTTGCAGGTGTACCATAGGGACACTTAGATACCATTTTGAGGGCCATCTGCATGCAGAGTAGGTAATTTAGTTGCAAATAATTTTACCAAAATGTTAGATTTCTGGATTTATAGTCTACTCCATATTAAATTTAGGAACTCAGATTGTCTAAATCTTCGACATTCTTTAAAAAGAAAAATTTTCGTCAGTAAAACACTTGGATTGTGTGTTTTTTAAACTGAAAGAGATATAATGGACATGATTGGTTATGATAATTAGAAAAGACTAGTACTAATTGAATTTTACATTTTTGGATATGAATGCAGAAGCAGGTGAGAAATAACTTTCACAGGCATATAAAGACATTATTAGTGACTTAAATGTTCTTGAGATTTTGATATAATGATCATCTCTATAATCTACCCAACTGTTTTCTATAATATTTTAAATGGTTGAAAGATGGAACCATTTTTTTTTTTTTTACAAAGAGGTGAATGCTATAAATATGAATTAGCGGAGTACATCATTTCATTTGCTTCCTATTCATCGACCCTGAGTTGGAACTTAAAATGGCTACAAAGACTTTAAACACCAAATTAGTAGCTTGTATTCATACAACACCTGTTTCTGAGGGTCTGAGAGCACTTTGCTTCATTTGTGTGTGTGGTAAGTATTATAATTAATTCTCACTATGTCCTCACTGATGGTTGTTTTTGTTAATATTTGTTGAAAACATTGTGCGTTCGTCAGAGTTTTTACACTTGTGCTATTTCGTAGCTGAAAGGTTTTGTTATCTTCCTTTATCTCCCGTGTCCCACTTTATATCCTGGGAAAGTAAGGCTGAAGAAGTTATCAAGACTTACCAGTACTGAAGTATATGTGTGTGTGGCAGGGGGGCGGGGGGCAGGGAGGTGTGCAGTGACTTTAGGGCTTCAGTCCATCTTGAGGTTCATGGTACAGAACTTGGCACTTACAGGAAAGTCCTCAGAGAATTCCAAGAGTTCTCTAGACTTTGCGGTGACTGGGCCGTAGGATCAGAGGCCTTGTTAATCCTCAGACTGGGTTGGATATAGGGCTGCCACTACAGACCATTTGGAGCTCCCAGGGTGGCTCCATTCAGCATGCAGGTTGGGGCATATCAGTGTCTGCAAATGATGGCTCTAGGGCCATGAGTGCATTATTTTTTCTCTGCTCCTTCAAAATTGAAATGTGTTTATTAGGTGTCTGTTGTGTGTCCTCTAACATAGTAGCCTTTGTTAGAGAATGAGTAGACATGTTTCCCACCCCAGGGATTTATAATGTACCTAACTTGTGTCCTTGAAATGTTCATTCTCAAACTTGTATAGCTTAAGTCCCCAAGACTGCCGGCAAGAAACCTGGATCTTACTAGGAAAAACAACAACAAAAACCTTCTTGTGAAGAACATTCATGTTTGTAGGTGATGCGTAGTGGGATTTGTCATTTTGGGTAATAATTGCAATAGCAATTGTTTATTATTGCTGTGGCGGGCCTGAGTCTTTGTTCATTGCTTCGTCATGCATGTTATCTTTACTCTTGAAGCCAAAATAAATAAATGAGCCTTCAAGTGGTTTGCCCAGGTCAAAGTCTACACACTTCATGAGTGGAGGAATAAGGGTTCACTTTGGAATCTGTCTACTTCTAATACTACTCCTCTTTAATTTTTTTTTTTTTAACCATTGGTGGGTAGGGGTGGGATTAGGCTAAAGGTTAGTACAGAATTTCTCAACCTTGATTCTACTGTTGACGTTTTAGACCAGATAATTGCATCGAAGGATATTTAGCTGCATTCTGAGCATCTGTCAGCTAGGTGCTGGTTGGAAATGCCATATCCCCACCGTTATGACATCCCCAGATCTCCAGAGACTGCCAAATGTCTGCTAATGAATAAAACTGTCCCAGTTGGGAAACCACTGGGTGAGAGGCATAGAGGGTTTAAGCATTTTCCTCTAGCCAGCTTTGCCAACAGCATTTCTTGGGTTATCCTAACTTTGCCGCATCTGTGGAGTGAGGATCTCCATTTATGCCCAGCTCTGATTCTTAATTGTTGCTTTGCTATATTTACTGATTATTGCACTATTACCACACTGTGTGTAGTGTGCACACCCTGGGAATGGAATCTAGGGCCTTGCCCTTGCTAAGCACATGCTCTATCACTGAGCTACACCCTATCCCTTATGTCACGCTACTCTGACTATAATTTGTGGTGTATCTGGTGATAGAGCACTGTTCTACAGAACTTTGGCAACTTGTGTACATTGATTTCTTTCTTTTTTTTTTTTTTAACCATATAAAGCCTAAAGTAATCTTCTCCAGTTCATAGGAAAATCTTTTGAAATTATAATTACATTAACATACTAATTTGAGAATAATTTCCACCATGTATTTTCAAGAACATAAAATTTATTTCCAACAATAATATTGAACTTTATTTTAGAGCTTTGGTCGGAGATCACCTGCCCTGTAGGGATCAGGCAGCGTTCTAGGATCAGTCTGGGTTCAGAAGGATGCTTTCAATTAGGATCTCAGCAAAGTGGGTTTATGGATTGTTTTCTATAGTGTTTAAACCTCATGAAACATACTCATAGTTTTAAAGTTCTATTGGGTGATTGCAGGTTAAAGAGAATACATCCCTCTTTTCCCTCTCCCCCGCCCAAATACCTACTTGACCCTTCTTACTGTTTGCAAGAATTTTGTTAGAATGCTATCTATTCAGAGCTGACGTGAAGAAATTTAGGATTATCAAGAAGACTCTGAAGTGTGGATATACGAATATTAACAATGAATCTCATTTCAAGTGGACATTAGGCTTTAAGATATTACGTATTATGAACTTCTTGTGATCATTTATAGATAAAGCTTATTTTATCTGTTTCTCATCAGCTTTTTTTTTCTTTTGCTTTGTGTATGCTTTATAGCATATGTAAGTTGTTAGGTGTTAGTATAGTCATACTCAGGATTTTTTTTTTTTCTGATAGTGTGTTTTTAAAAGAAAATTTTTGGAGATAATTGATTCAAGAAACTTCTGGGCCACACTGGTCACTCCTGAAACATTTAGATCTTTGCTACTCAAAGTGTGGTCCCTGGACCAGCAGCATCAGTGTTGCCCAGAAGCTCCTTAGAAGTGGGTGCAGACCCTCAGCCCTGCTCCCAGACCTGGAATCAGGATGTGCATTTTAAGAGGATTCCATGATCAGTGGATACATTAAAGTTTGAGAATAGAGTTAAGCTCTGCTTTCCTATATTGTGGGTACTCTTTAAGAGCAACCACATACATTTAAATTCATTACACTTGAACAAAATAAAATTTAAAAAAAATTCACTTCCTCGGTTGTACTAGCCTCATTTCAGGTGTCCAAATAGCTAAATGCTTCTTGTTCAGACAGCACAAAAGTAGAACGTTTCAGTCACTTAATAGTCAGATGGTGTAGGCAGGAAGATCTAGAAAAGAAACGGTAAGCAAACTTGAATTTAGAACACATGCAGTAATGCAACTAGAGAAGAGACTTCCTGTCATGCAACTGGTCACAGCTCATGAGAGTCTTTTGAAGACCATTCAAGTGTAGCTGTCATTGTTTTTGTTTGCAGATATGTGACTTTTTCTGAATCAGCAAATGTCAGGAAGAGACATGCTTTTATTCAGTGTTCTGTTTGTGATAAAATATTAATTTGGGTATTATTACTCATGCTAGTTCTTTCTACTCCTTTCAAAGTAAAGGAGTAGCCTACAGGAGATCAGGATTGTGTCCAAAATCCCATTCTCTGGGACCTATCTCCTCTTTCCTGGAGCCCAGCTTGCTGTGGATTAAAATTCTTTCACAGCTATGTTATACGTGGAACATTGAGTTTAAGTGTGTTTGTTTTTTCTCTTGGCTTTGTAAGGCTAGTGGTGAACTCTGTGTCACGCACAGTTGCTTGATTTATCACCAGGGAGCCAGCCCTAACTGTAAGCATCGAGACAGGATGTGGCAAGATTTCTCTAGCATAAGTAGTAGTGTTGGATAGTTAGAAGCTCCTGGTGACAGACTGTGATGGCTCCCTGTGGGAGCGGTGAGGGCATCCGTTGCCTAACCTTTCCCCCTATTTCCAGATGCTCTGGTAGATACCAAACCCTTTCAACAGAAGTGGTAAGTGTTGTTGGTGAAAGAGGAAGGGAAAATGGGAGGAAAGCACAGTGACCCATCATGGATGCCTTCATTCTCCTCCCTCCCACTCCCTCCTCTGAACCCCCCCCCAATGGACTCCATAGTTAGATGCTTTATTTAAAGAGTCACTTGGATTTGTTTACTTGACTTCTTTTTTTCCCCTTGAGTATTTAAGTTTCACAATCAAGGGAAACTTTCGACTCCAGCAGCCTCATTTTATTTTTGTAGGTTCATTTTTTTTTAGAGTGGTCATTAAAAATTCTGGGAGATCTCTTCCTCATTGTACTAAAAATATCAAGGCAAACACCCATTTATTCCCCTTTCCACAATGACCACCCAACTGTAGGGATGAGAAATATCCCTCATCTCTCTCCTATCCAGCTACTCCCTCTACAAGAATCTTAGCTCACCTCGAAGCCCTGCCCTCCTATAACATTATTCCCTCTTCCTACATCATACTTGATGTCACCTACTTAATCATCTAAAATCTGTGTCTTGGTGTCTTCTAACAGCACTCATGACTCACCTTTACCAGAATTAAGGTGAGTCCATCGCATCTTTGTTACCCACTGCAGAGCCCTTCATCACGGGTTCATTCTTTTTTAAATATTTATTTATTAGCTTTAGGTGGACACAATATCTTTTATCTTTTTTATTTTTATGTGGTGCTGAGGATCGAACCCAGTGCCTCACGCATGCCAGGCAAGCGCGCTACTACTTGAGCCATATCCCCAGCCCCAACGGGTTCATTCTTAACAGTGAATTCATCCATGCAATTATTAGTTCATGACATTGATTCAGCTGAGTAACAAGCAGCCCCACCTTCATACACCTTTTTCTAAACTAGTATTATTTCCATCATATAATTCATGCTTCTTTTCCATCTAGATCTTTGCTAATTTCTGTTCTCAGTGCCTAGAATATCCAGGTAGTCATTGCCCCATGTCTAATTTCCACAGAGCCTCAAAGAAACAGTTCACATGTTCCTTGCTTTAAAAAAAATTCCCTGGTCCTTGATATTAGAAATGACTGAAGTCTCATAGCATTTTTGTTCACATATAGTTTATCTTTCCTTATGGACTGTAAGCTTCTTGAGGGCAGGATCTAAATCAGTGCCTTCAGTTTCTCATGTGTGGTTGGTGATCTAGCAACTGGTGGATAGATGAATGAATAAGTATATTTTTACTGCTGCTACTAACATATAAGTTCATGAAGATATATATAGCCTCTTTATTTCATTGATGAATCTCTTTCAGATCTATAAGCTAATTTCTTTCCCTGCTATCCCTTTTTTTAAAAAAAAAAATCTATCATTCTATTTGAACCCAGGTTGCTTTGGAGGAAAAATATAGCTTAGAATTTCTTCCTGTTTCCCAGAGATAAAAGAAAAAAAAATTTTTTCTATCAACTGACGTTTAGTAACTTTTTTTTCCTGGTTGGAGAAGTGCCCAGTAACTTAAGTTAGTGTTTATCACATTTCTTATGATTATTTCTAAATGAAGCAAAAATAACCCTGTTGATGAACTATACATTCTTTTTTCTTTTTATGAGTGAAATTTAAGACTTGCTTAGAGTCCTGGAAAAAGAAGACATTGTTTAAACTCATGGTCTTTGAAGTGAGTTAAGGGATTTATGTGTTGAAGTGAGACCTATTGCATGTTTATTATTTAAAAGTAATGTGTATGATAGTTTTTAGTCATGTGCTTATTATTTAAAGGAATAGTTTATAATAGTTTTTTGACAGGCATTTGCTTTTTACTAGCTTTAGATATGATCTGCCCATGAGATCAAAACATGTATTCGACTTACAAGTTGGCACTTTGTCACACTTGCTATAATTTGGGATGTTTAACGCACTCATACATGTTAATAGTATTTTCTTGGAAGTGTGTATTGTTAATGGCTTAGGGAAGGTTATGCCCCAGCTATGGAAAGTGGAATCGGGGGCTGTGTAAATGAACTGGTCACTGTCTTCTCTCTGAGGGCAAACCCTGCTGACTCATTACAATGGATGATATATCTGCGTTAGGTTTATGGGTTAGTTATTTTGATTATCGTACAATTAGATAATCTGTTTACTGTTATCCATGCCCTGGCATTCAGCCTTCCGTGGCTCACATTGGACTTTTGTATTTGTAACCCAGAGGCCACAGTCTGGTGTCAAAAGGACAAATTCAGTCCCAGAGACATTAAGCTACATACTACCAAAAAAACCAAACAAACAAAATGACAAAAACCAGTTTGGAGCCAAGATTTGACAGTTATATCCTAGATAAAAATATACAATTAAATTACTTCTTTTAAAACATTAGAAGATTTGGCAACCCTGGCCTGGAATTCCTAGTAATGGCTAGGGCATAAACTGCTCAGTTTTTGGTTTTGATAAGGAAAAAATTGTCTTTTTCTCATAGACATAGAAAGTTCCCCAGTATCTACAAAAGGCATTTGACCTTAAATTCGGGAAAGCCACAGAATACAAAGTCAATATAAAAAAAAAAAATCAATTGTATTTCTATCTTCTAGGAAAAAGCAGTTGTTTTGACAAGATCTAACCGAAGTTTAAAAATATCACTCTGGTTAAATTTGAATAGTTAGCAGTCTGTGGGGTACTCACAATACCTTTTAAGTTACTTTGGACTTCAGTATTCTAGCAGGTGGCAGTAGTCTGTTGGCCTAAAGTTATGGTGAAGATGGAGAACAGGTTGATTCCAGAAATGTTTGGAAGTGAAATCAACAGGACTTGGTGATGGATTAGACACCATTGAAGACAAGAGGTTTGAGGGATCATTGCTTTATTGACTTGTGCAAATGTTTGAAAGATAGCACAATTCATTGAGAAAGGGAATTCAATGAAAGAACTAGGCTTGAAACAAACATTATATGTTCGGTTTTAGATATAATCAGCCTGAGGTACCTTGGAGACTTTAAGAAAAGGAATCAGCTGGGCATAGTGGCATATTCCTATAATTACAGAGGCTAAGAAGGCTGAAGCAGGAGGATCACAAGTTCAAAGCCAGCCTCAGCAACTTGGGCCCCCAGCAACTCAGAGAGATCCTGTCTCTAAATAAAATATAAAAAAGGGCTGGGGATGTGGCTCAGTAGTTAAGTGCTGATCCCCAGTACCCCCTCCCCCCCCCCGCAAAAAAAAAATCAGATATGCCATTCAAAGGATCTAGTTTAGAGCAAAATATATAGCACAGAAAGCAAAATAGGTACTTAATACTGAGTCATGGGTCAAATCACCTGGGTAAGAAATGGTTAAGAAATGTAGAATGGAAAGCGAACAAAACCTAGGGTTGAGCTTCTAAGATCTCAACATTTACAGGCTAGTTAAGGAAGGAAAAAAAAGACATTATTATGTCTTAGAGGCAGAGAAAAGAGTCATCAAAAAACACCGTCTGAAAAAAACTGTACTCCAGAAATCATTATGAGTTGAAATTCAGAGATAGGGATAAAAATGAATAAATTTGGTTAAGCAAGTAAGAATCACTAAATAAAAGCAATTTTAAAAATCTCACATGAAATCCTACAGATTATTCTTTCAAAAGAATTTTAAATTGTGTTTAATGCCTTTATTCCTTGCCCTATACTTATTCTGATATTTTTTTCTTTTCCCGTATTTTTTTATTGGTACATTAGAGTTATATATAATGGTAGAATTCATTGCACATGATATAACAATGTAATTTGGAAAATATCTTTCCCTGTCCCTTTCCTCTTACCACCTCCTGGTCCCTTTCCTCTACTGATCTCCCTTCTATTTTCAGGAGATATCCCTCCGCCACCTTTCTTCTCTAGCTTCCATATATGGGGGCGAAAAACATGATCCTTGACCTGCTGAGTTTGCCTCCCACTTGCTAGGCAAGTGCTCCACCACCCAGCCCTACCACATTTTCTTTACCATTCATTCGTTGACAGACACCTAGGCTGGTTCCACATTCAGCTATTGTGAATTGTGCTGCTATAAACATGGGTATGCAAGTATCACTATAGTGTGATGACTTTAATTTTTTAGGATGAATACTGAGGGGTGGTGTAGCTGGGTCATATGGTGGCTCCATGTTTAGTCTTGAGGAATCTCCATACTAATTTCTATAATGACTTACTAATTTACAATCCCATCATCAGTGTAAAAGTGTTCCTTTTTTTCCTCATCCTTCCCAGCATTTATTACTGTTTGTATTCTTGGTGACTGACATTTTGACTGGTATGAAGTGAAATCTCAGTGTAATTTTGTTTTGGTACTAGGAATTGAACCCAGGGGCACCTGACCACTGAGCCACATCCCCAGCCCTATTTTGTATTTTGAGACAGGGTCTCACTGAGTTGCTTAGTGCCTCACCGTTGCTGAGGCTGGCTTTGAACTCATGATCCTCCTGTCTTGGCCTCCCAAGCCGCTGGGATTCAGGCGTGTGCCACCACACCCTGTGCCTCAGTGTAGTTTTGATTTGCATTTTCCTAATTGCTAACGATTTAAACATTTTTTATACATTTGTGAACTATTTGTATTTCTTCTAAGAACTATGTAATTCATTTTCCCATTTACTAATTTGGTTATTTTTGGAGTGTTAAGTTTGAGTTCTTTATATTTTGAATATTAATCTTATGTCAGAAGAATAGCTAGCAAAGATCCTGTGGGTTCTGTCTTCACATTATTAATTTAAATTGTTCAGTTTAATGGTTTTTCTGTTGTCCTCCTGTATTGGTCTGTTTTGTGTTGCTATAACAAAATAGTTGAGGTTGAGTACCTTATAAAGGAAAGAGATTTACTTAGCTCAGTTTTGGAGGTTAAGACTAAACAGCATGGCAAATAGCATCCTAGAAGGTGTGAGAGAGAGACAAGGTGAAACAAGGAGCAAGAGAGCCAGCAGGGACCTGTCTTGCTGTCTTTCTTTTATCTTTTTTCTTTTCTTTTCTTTTGAGAGCAGAGCCTCCAGTAAACAAATTATTCCCTACTGGGCCCCACCTCTTAGTTTCCACCTCTCATATCACCAAGCTGGGGTCCAAGCGTACAATATATAAATCCTCTGGGGATATGCTACAACTCATCCAAACCATGGCTCTCCCTAGCACCATGCTGGTGCCCACCATGTGTCACCAAACTTGTGCTTGGACTTCTATCATGGGACCTATTGCTCTCAGAAGTGGGAATGTGAGAGGGAGTTGTCCAATAAGTCTCTAGGAAAAAAAAAAGAGAGAACATATTTCTTGGTGGACTTTGCTATATTTTCATCAAAACAAAGTATGTGTAGCTGTTTTGTATGTCTGTGTGCATGGGGACATACATGCATGCATACATTCTTTCATTCTTGCCTGTGGATCTTTGTATTTGCCAAGCTTGTTGGACCATCTGGCTGCCTGGGGAATGACCACACAACCTTTAGCAGAAGTGACAGTTGTGATCAGGGAGGATCTCCAGGTTGGGCTCTGAGCTCGTGCAGTTTTTATTTCAGTTGTGTTTGTGTCTGAGTAACGAGGTCAGCGTGACACAGTGGAGGTGGTCTCCTATCGTGCTCTTAAACAATCTGACATCTGTGACTAGTGGAGTTGACATTTGAGATACTTCAGCACGTGGGCACAAGGGCTCTTGGCCTCCTACCT
The DNA here is from genome assembly GCF_021218885.2 of Marmota monax. Lineage (NCBI taxonomy): Eukaryota > Metazoa > Chordata > Mammalia > Rodentia > Sciuridae > Marmota > Marmota monax. Next base: position 14,777,264 of record NW_026693008.1, on the reverse strand, counting down.
TGCAGTTAGAAAAGATTTGTGTATACATGCTCAGTGTATAAAAATACTTTTATATGTTTATTTAACAAGCATGTGGAGCATGTGTTTAATCTTCTTCTTAAATTATTTTTCTTAATGTTGACATTCTGTTTTGGTCCAAGTCCTAGTTATGTGTGTCCAAGAAATGAGGATGGTTTGGGATGATCAGAGTTCTGGAAATGGAGAGTGGTTGTGGTTTGCACAATATTGTGTATGTACTTTGATGACACTGTTATATACTTTAAAATGATTACAGTGGTAAACATGATGCATATTTTACCACATAAAATAATAAAACGTGAGGAAAGCAATAAGTTGGATAATACTGTGAGTTTTTCTGAGTGAAAGAAGCATACACCTTATACTCAGGTTTCATCTCTCTCTGGTCCTTTGACTTGAAGGTTTGTTTTCCTCTGAAGGTGGAAGAGTTTCATTCCTGGTCTCTGTAAGTCAATTTTTCTGTGTTTTCCAAGGACTCTTCCTATTATTTCCCAAGGAAAATATCCTGAGTGATGGATATAACACACCCAGGCTAGGAATAATTGTAGATTTAACAAAAAAGATACACAGATATTAAAGAGAATTCTCATATGCTCTTCACCAAGTTTCCCATCATCTATTAATATCCTGCATTCCCATAGTACATTTGTCAAACCAAAAAATTGACACTGGTACATTACTGCTAATTAAACTGCAGATTTTATTTGGATTTCATCAGTTTTTCTATTAATGTCTGTTTTCATTTCTGGGATCCAATCCAGGGTACCACACTGCATTTAGTTGTCATGATGGCTTCTTAAAAACTTAACTGGGGGCTGAGGCTGGGGCTCAGCAGTAGAGTGCGCTCACCTCACATGTGGAAAGCCCTGGGTTCGATCCTCAGCACCACATAAAAATAAAAGTCTTGTGTCCATCTACAACTAAAAAAAATTAGAAAAAAAAAAAAAACTTGGCTCTCATGTCTTAGCTGCATCTCTGTTGTCTCCAGCAGTCAGAGTCCCCGTGGTTCAGTGCCTGTGAACACCACGTTGCTTACACTCTTAAGAATTTGAATTCATTTCATCTTCATTCTTGGTATTCGAGATGATGCATCTCTGCTCAGTAATATCCTTTTATTCTTTCAGGAAATCCCATTGCAATGGTTGAGATTAGACCCCCCTTAGCTCCCCCGTACTGTGGACAGATGGGGCCCCCTGAAATAAGAGATGTTGTTTCTGAGAGATGTCACAGACCCGAGCTATTCTGAACCAAAAGGACATATAAATTTGACAGTCTGCCCACTTAACAGGATAATTACATAGCAAGTATAAAGAAATCTGTTTACTTCCATAGGATGGGTCTCTATGGGGATTTTAAAAAGATAAGTTGGAGAGGGCATTATAAGTTTGTTAATAGAAGCAATAGACAAGGTGGCTCATGCCCTCCTCTGGAGCACACTTCCTTGAATTACCTTCAAGGATAATATACCCTCTTCCTTTTCTTCCTTTTTTCCTAGTTACCCGTCCTTTGTTCTCTCTGCTGTTTCCTCCTCTTTTCTCCTTCACCTCTTCTAGGTACAGGGCCTCAAAACTCAGTCCTGGATTCTTATTAACAAAGATCTCATCCAGCTTCATGCTTTAAAGGCCCCCTGTAAGCTGTTGACTCCCAAGTTTTTATCTCTGGTCATCTCTGTTGAAGTCCAGATTTGAAAGACTTTCAGCTACACATTACATCTCCACTGGAATGTCAGCTGGCTAGGTCAATGTCAACACCTCTGAACCTGAATTAGCAATCGCCACCACTGCAAGCCTGGGCCCCCTAAGCCTTCCCCCTTATAGTGCGGCAATTTCATCCATTCTCCGGTTCCTAGGGCAAGGATCCTTGGGATCATTAGCTTTCTTCCTTTCACCCCCTAAAACCTTTCCACAGAGAAATTATGAAGATTCTATCTTGAAAATGTAGCCAGATTCCAGCCAGTCCACTCTGAGCCACCGTCTTCTCTGCTCTGGACCCCTGAGGTGGTCTCTTGTCTCCCTGCCCACAGCCAGAGAGAGCTTTTAAAAACTCAGCTTATGGTACTTAAATACCCTTCAGGGCTTCCCATCATTCCGTCTTCCCTATGGCTGTAGGTCTGCATTATCTAGTTCCTCATGGGCCAGGAGAGAGCTGCTCCCAATATTCCCAGAGTGAAGGACATTGCAGCCTGGTAAGTTACCTGGAGGCTCACCACTGGCAAATGACCCCTCGTCTAGTTAGCCCCAGGACCTGCAGCCTCCAACTAATAAATCTGGTGGGATTTACCAAATTGGGGCCGAAGAATAGTGAGGCAGTACATCTTACTGTTAGCCACGCTGTTCTCAGAGCACCTTTATTTAATTGGAGACCATTGGTGTTAAATTTCAGACAAGGTAGACTTGAGGGAGTTTTGCTGGTAGTCAATCCTGCATCTCTAGAAATGTGTTCTGTGCCCTTCCTTTTTCTTACTGTTTTAACTCAGATATCTCTGTCCTTGCCAGAAGTGGGGGCCATCTGGGCTTCAATACAGAGGAAGTATGGTGGCTTCCCATATCTTTTTCTAGGATTGTTATGATTTAGCTCTGAGGTATCCCCGAGAAGCATGTGTGAGGCAATGCAAGAAAGTTCAGGTTGGGTTAAGAGAGCCTTAACCTAATCAGTGAATTACTCCCTGGACAGGGGTTAACTGAGTGATAACTGTAGATAGGTACGGTGTACCTGGAGGAGGTGGGTCATTGGGGGCATGCTTTGGGGTATATATTTTGTCTCTTGTGAGGGGAACTGTCTCTCTCTCGGCTTCCTAGTTGCTGTGTCCTGAGCTACTTGCTTCCGTCACACTTTTCCGTTATGATGTTTTTGCCTTGTCTCAGGCCCAGAGCAATAGCTCCGGCTATCTGTACACTGAGACCGCTGAAACTGTGAGCCCCCAAATAACCTTTTCCTTCTCTAATTGTTTTGTCGGGTCTTTTGGTCACAGTAGTAGAATAGCTGGCTAAAACAGAAATGATACAATGGTATAAGGGCAATATAACTGGCATTTCCCCTTCCCTGTGGGAGGTAGCAGGAACCTGCTCAGCTGGGAGTTTCAGGTTAGCTCTTCTTCCTTAGAAACTTAATTGACTTCACAATCTCTCTTCCCTTCTGTGGTGGTTCCTTGGATGGCCACGCGTTGGCCCCTGAGGCCACTTCTAGGAGATGTTCATTTCTCTGCCCCAGGTGGCTCCTGCTCTCAGGTGTCTGGCTAGATCTTGTGGGTCTGAGTCTAAGTGTCCATCAGCAAGAGGCCTATTCTGAGCACAGCATTGCCAAGTCCTCTGCCTCAGGAACAATATTAGTTTTCTGTGCTCTGAAGTGAATTCTGCCATACCTAGGGGCTCAAAACAAATGCATTGATTATCTCACTATTTAGATAGCCCAACTGGGTGATGATCCACTTCCAAGCTCCCTGGAAGGGTTGCTGACAGTTTATTTCCTTATAGTCATGGAACTGAGATCCTATATTCTTGCAGTTATGGGCCAGGGGCTACCCACAGTTCCTTGCCATGTGACCTCTCACAACATGACAGTGTCCTCCTTCAGGGCAGCTAGGGGAATCTCTAGCTCTAGCCTGCAAAGTGGAGTCTTAGAATAGAATGTGGCCAGAGGAGTGGCAACCCATCTCCTTACCCTGTGCCACTGAGTATGAGCAAGTCCTAGGTCTTGTGCCCACTCAGGGGAGGGGAATGCTCAAAGGTGTGGACTCAAGGAGGTGAGAACCGTTGCAGGGGTCACCTTAGGAAGTGTGTACCTTGGCAACCACATTGCTTCCCCACCTGGTGCCCAGGAGCCCTGTAGGCAAGCTTTGCTAGTGGATCCTCCTATAGAGTTAGTGGCAGGGAGAGAGGGTGTTTGTGTAACTGCGACCATCAACCAAACTCTCGCCCCTCCTGGGCCACAGCTGTACCCTCATGAAGCATAGACTTCCAGGGCAGCAGGTGTATGTCCTCAGAGGATTCAGGGACCCTTACCACCTCTTCCTCAGTGTCATCATCCTTTTATTTCAAATTGAGGTGCAAATTCCTAAAGGTAAGGGAAGGCTTACCAGTTGCTCATAATGTTCTTCCAGTGTGCACTGGGTTTGCTTTTCCAAGAAACCATCTGCTGAGATATAATCTATTCAGAGTACATGTAGAAAATTTGTAATTTCTGTTCTTGTTGATCCTCGTCCTCCTTCAGTTCAGATGTGACCGTGGTGATTATTCTGTGACATGAACCAGAGCTGCCTTTATTGTTATAGAACTTTTTCCAGAACCAAAGATAGTAGCTATTAACTTCTCCTGTGCTAAAGATCATTCCTTATGAATCTGGGTTATGGGTTGCTTACAGAGAAACTCATCTTCTCTCCAGTTGTTTTATGATTGTTTTGCTGAGTGGATATGGCACTGACTTATTTTTTGTGTATGTGTGTGGTACCAGGAAGTGAAGCTGGCGTGCGGTGAGGGTGCTCTACCACTGAGCCACCTCCCCCTGCTCTTCTTTTTTTTTTTATGTTGAGATAGAATCTCACTAAGTTGTCCAAGCTGTCCTCAAACTTATGATCCTTTTGCCTCAGCCTCCCCAGTTGCTGGGATTATAGGCATGAGCCACCATACCCAGTGTATGGATTGGCTTTAAAATGATTAAAAATTTTCAACCTAATCATTTAAAATCTCAGTGATATTTATCACATTGTAGAGTCTGACTCTAGTCTCCATGTGACAGAATACCTCAGATTTTACATTGAGAACTCCCAGCCCTATCCCAATCTTTGTTGTTTGAGACCCCATATGATACATATGACAGCAAGTCTTGGCTAAGTGTTCTCTTTTAAAGTCTGGACTCTTGTGTTCTCATTTCTCCCTCTTAGAAGATCTAAAACAGGAGCCTAGTCTCTGACCAAGTATTAAGGCAAGAAGGCTAAGGTTCAGAATTGAATTATTCTGTTGGAATTAGTTTATTCCAGGTTAACCAGTTTAGAATCATTTTTAACCAGTTTAGAATCATTTATTCTTTTACATTTCAAACATATGCACCTCATTACTGTACCCATGTGACATGTGACAGAATACCTCAGATTTTACATTGGGATAGGGCTGGGAGTTCTCAATCTTTGTTGTTTGAGACCCCACATGATACATATGACAGCAAGTCTTGGCTAAGTGTTCTCTTTTAAAGTCTGGACTCTTGTGTTCTCATTTCTCCCTCTTAGAAGATCTAAAACAGGAGCCTAGTCTCTGACCAAGTATTAAGGCAAGAAGGCTAGGGTTCAGAATTGAATTATTCTGTTAGAATTAGTTTATTCCAGGTTAACCAGTTTAGAATCATTTTTAACCAGTTTAGAATCATTTATTCTTTTACATTTCAAACATACGCACCTCATTACTGTACCCCAGAAAGGATACATTAGAAGGAAAAATTTTTAAAAATATGCTATTGAAGTTTGCTTACCGAGCCACAGTTGCACACCTGCGGAAAAGCAAATCCTCTTTCATTTTTTTCGTTTTTAAATTTCATGTAAATCATACCCAGATGGTTAATGGTAGCATAAATTGCTTTTAATGCTACATAAGAATCTTGGAAATTCATTTAAAAAAATTGTAAAAACCTACATTCAGAAACTGGTGAGATGTCTGTCTCAGAAGTGCAGTGTGAAGAATTGTCTGACCAGGAGTGGCAGGGGCCCCTTTTCTGTGGAGCGGGAGTGGCTGGGAGGCCCCTGCTCACCCCTCTAACAGGGCAGAGTGGTTGTGTATTTGGTGTGAGCCCTGTACTGGGAGCCCAGAGCCCTGGTCTCCAGCCTTCTCGGGGACAGGGTGTGTCCTGTTGATCTCTAACTGCCCCTCTTTGTTTTGTGGTTGGGCCAGTGGAATCCCCTTCAATTTCCCACAACTGTGTGGTTTCCAGGAGCTCCCCAGACCCACCCTGTTGGTGTCATTTAGAAGCCTGAGAAGGGATGACTCTGAAGAGTGAGGCTCACCTCGGTGACCGCTTGCTGCTGGTTCTCCTGAATGGCGTACAGGATTGAGCTGTGAGCTGTACATGTCTCCGTGGTGGGGATGCATGGAGAGGCCCTGTGTGCAGAGATGGCAGGGCATGCTGGCAAGCCTCTCCCCAGACCAAAAGCCTTTATTTCACACCACCCTTCACAGTCAGTTGTCCCAGAATTTCTACCTTGAGTTGCCTCATGGTCTTTCTTTGAAGCATTTTTTAATTTTGAGAGATGTTGCCAGATTGCCCTCTGTAGGGGTTGAACCTTTTCAAAGTCTTTTTAAAATTAATTTTCCAAGTGATATATGATTATGTTCTCTTAATTAAAAAATGTAGAAATTTATGACTAAAGTGTCTTCCACCTAAATCCTAGGTCCTAACTAGACCCTCCCCATGCCTGGAGGTAACTGCTGTTATTGGCTTGGAGTGTGTCTTACTAGGTCTTTTCCTGTGCCTTGGAAGATAGAATCCAATGGGTCATATGTTCCTGGAGTGTCTGTGTGTTGCTTACTGTATAAGCCATACTATACTGAACCTACCATTCTCTAGTGAGGTTTTCCATGTCTTGGAGGTCGTCTTATGTCATAGAACTGTATATATTCTTTGAGTTGTGGACCATAAATTATTTTTTAGCTGTTTTCTGGGGAAAAAAAGACAGGGGGGCTTCATTAAACATTCAGTGATTTCTTTCTTGGCTGGTGGGGGGGATACAGGAGACTGAACTTGGGGGCACTTGACCACTGAGCCACATCCCCAGCCCTATTGTTTGTATTTTATTTAGAGACAGGGTCTCACTGAGTTGCTTAATGCTTTGCTTTTATCGAGGCTGGCTTTGAACTCAAAATCCTCCTGCCTCAGCATCCTGAGCTGCTGGGATTACGGGCGTGTGCTGCGCCTGGCCCCCTGATTTAAAACAAACAAACAAAAAATATCCTGCAACATCTTAGTCTTTGTGTATTTCTCTTTTCAGATCTCAGAAGACTGATCTTCACAGTGAAGGTTACATCTTGGAATTAGATTGCTGTTCCTCCTTAGACCACTTGACAGACCAAAAAATCATCCCAGAGTTCATTAAGAAGGTGAGTGCTGTGGGCAGGACTCAGTCCCTCAGGTTCACAGAGCATCTGCCTGAGTGACCAGTCAGGCGAGCAGGTTTGGGGATGATCAGACACACTCCAGAGGCCTTGGGGGGAGCTGCGACCTAGACCCCTGACCAGTGCTCCTAGGGAGCTTCTGTTCCCACACATGGCTCAGGCTGTAGTTGACTCTGGAAAGGTGGCTGCCCCCTCCATCCCAGGCTGTCAGCACCCTGAGTTGTGTCTTTTAGGGCTAGAATGTTGCTAACAGCATCAGACCTGCAGGCCCACTGTTGGGTCTTTGTCTCAAACCTTCAAGGTGGTGCGAGTTCCCAGATCCCATGTCTCCTCCAATTTTTGTTGCCACCAGCTCAAAAATTGAGCTAGTATGGGGACATGCCAGACTTCATGGCCACTGACCTGTAGTTACATCAGGGAGAATTCCCTGCTAGAGGCAGGGAATTCTCATCCGCCCAGCAGTATGTCTAGTTTTGAGCTTGTCTTTATGCCATATGAGATTCTGTGCCTAATTGCAGGGTCCACTTGAGTTTCTGTACAACATTTACTGCAGAAAGAATGTCCTTGCCCAAAACTGGGCTGAGAATTTTTTAGTGTTTATCCTTCGTTACCCAGTCTTCCAAAGTATAGCTGTGAGTCACTTAATGATGGGTATGTGTTTGAGAACTGCGTCACTGGGAGATTTCTCACTGTGCAAACATCATGGAGTGTACTTACACTAACCTGCGTGGTGCAGGTCTGAAACTCAACAGGGCCTCTTAAAAACCATGGAGCATGAGTCTGCTGCAGGCATCACATGGCACACATTTTACAGTAAACTTTTAATTTTATCTAAGTAAATGAGGTACGCTATAAAATAAAGATAAAATATGGTTTGTTAAATGAACCACTAACATAGTCATTTATTATCCATTTTATGTACTGTTTGTATTTATGTGATTTACTTCTACAGGACTGATAGTGCAGTAGGTTTATTTATACCAGCACCGGCACAAACATGGGAGAGTGTGGTTCTGTGATGTTAGGGTGGCTATGGCATCAGTAGGCAATAGGAGTTTTTCCATTATCATCTTCTGGTACCACAGTGATATATGTAGTCTGTCACTGACCAAAATGTCCATGACTGTAATTGACAATTCAGTGCCCTGTACAGGTAGATGTTGTTTGTTTGAGGCCCAATCAGCCAGTTAGTGAATTCATTAATAGCATTGGCTTTGAACTTTGGGCCAGGATTTAGAGAACAAACTAATAGCTGTGGTGCCTCCTTGGCATTGTCTTAGTGGGCATACAGACCCTGCTGATGAGCATTGCCAGGAGGGAAGCAGCTGGGCTGAGGAGCAAGTGGATGCCAGGTCAGGTGTGGACCAGACATCTGGACAGTGCCTCAAGCTGAGGTGGGAGGATGAGGCAGAGTCCATGGGGCAGCAGCTATGCTGGGGCAGGCTGGGGCGCCTCCAAGCAAGGCCTGACACAGGGTGAGTGGAATCAAAAGATCGGAAGTGGAGCTGGGGTTGTGACTCAGTGGTAGAATTTTGCTTAGCTCATGTGAGGCACTGGGTTTAACCCTCAGCACCACAGAAATAAAAAAGGTATTGTGATCACCTACAATTAAAAAAAATTTTTAAAAGTAATTTAAAAGTATCACAAGGGCCACTATAAAAACAGGTGATTGGGACTAGCAAGAGAGCGCTGGCACTTGGCTGTTTTTAAAAACAACAAAAAGTGGGAAGTCATTGTGAGGAGTTTTGCAAATGAAATAGTTAAAGGATATTTGTTTTCTTCCTGACCTCTCAACATCTATTGAGTATTCACTGTCCCCCCGCAGGGCCTTGGTAATAACCACTCCTATGGATAAAAGCTAAGACCTGTAGATCAGGAATCAGATAATGTCTTAGGTCAGAATTTCTGGTACTTCTGCTAAGATGATGATAGAACTCAGATGATGGTTTGGGAATGGGGGGGATGTAGGTTTTGTTTACATACGCCTAAGTTTGAGAACACCCGTGTTTTCCTGACTCACGTAGATGTTGTATAAATAGGGCCATCCTTTTTGGATTGCTGCAATTACTGTTCCCTAGTCAACTTGGGTGCGGGCTCCTGGAGCAGGAAATCGCTTGATGGTCTGAAGGCTGAGGAGACATAATTTTGAAAATGGGTGTTGTAATTAAGGATGCGATGCTTGGAATATATGAGGAATGTCTGGATAAGATAAGGACCTGAGGCTCTCTCTATTTTATCAAATATGCTCTTGGAAAACAAGTGATATTGTGCCTTGATCTCAACCAAACCAGACCATCACAGGACTGACCATTGCATTGTACCTGTATGGGTGTTAAAGAATCCATAGTCTAATTTATGGGCCACTTGGATGCCATGTTCCTCTTATACTGGAGTAGAGATGGACATCTTTCCAACAGAAGATAGCCCCAAAGTTATGGGTTTTATGCCCTGGGGGACATTAGCCAGTCTTATGGTTTGGATATATGGTATCGTGCAAAAGCTCATGTGGCAGAGCAGCAATGTTCAGAGGCCAAGTGATTAGGTTGTGAGAGCTATGACCTAATCAGTGGGTTAATCCATTTGATGGATTAATAATTTGAATGGATTACTGGGTGGTAACTATAGGCAGGTGGGGTGTGGCTGGAGGAAGTGGGTCACTGGGGGTGTGCTCTCGGGGATCATATTTTGTGCCTGCCTCCTAGTGTTCTCTCTGCTTCCTGGCTGCCCTGAGCTGAGTAGCTTTCTTCTTCCATGCCCTTCCACTATGATGTTTTGCCTTATCTTGGACCCAGAGCAATGGAATTGGTCAACCATGAACTGAGACTTTTGAAACCATGAACCCAAAATAAACTTTTCTCCTCGAAGTTGTTTTTGACAGGTATTTTGGTCAATGACCAACAAAAATAGCTTTTTTGAGATTTTTATCCCAGAATCTTTTTTTACATTCATTAGTGTGCATGGGTGTACATACCAGTATCCGAAGACTTTAGTTAATTTGTTCAATAAATGATTGACACCTGCTCATTCTGTATTTGTATAAGAATTCTGTTTTTAACATTTGGAAATGGTATGTTTTAGAGCTCACTGTGACACTCTGCTACTGTTGTACCCTTGGCTTCCATATAAAAATTATTGGATTGGGTCAGACTAGACAACTTGCACAGAAGGGCAGCTCTGAGATTTCTGATCTGGAGCTCATCACCAGATGTGTATCCCTGAGTCTCTTGCCTCTCAACAGAAGGGTGATTTATGATCTTTGCTTCCTTGGAGGAGCCAGCTCTGTTGAGGTCACCCCATCACTTACCCCCACCCTGTCTGGATAAGATCTGGGCTTGGAAGGATTCAGCATCTCTGGCTGTCAATCTGGGCTTTAGATTCTGGGCCAGTGGCCTTGACAACTCAAGAAGATGGACAAAATGATGTGACTGGGTGTGTTTCCCTCTGCTCTTCTTTTCTGTCTTTGGACACAATTTCTAGAGAGAACACCACCTCTGTGTGCAAAGAGCAGAGGAAATCTAAGTGCTCCTCTCCAGGGCCTGCAGCTATTCCAGTGATAGCAGAATTTTGTGTGTAAATTTTCCTGTCATTACACAGGTAGAAGAACACAGGTGCTTCCTGAGAAGTAGACTGAAAGCCATTTGTTCTTTCTTGTAAATATTTAATGAATAGCTTAGGCCCTGTTTACATATGTATGGTGACACTTGTTAATTGCCATTCAGTTAGGCCAGATGAAGCTGTGTCGCTGGCTGCTATAGCTTGCGGTCATTGCTTTTTACGTGGGTCATTATTTTGTGTGAAATAATGACTCCCGTTCCAGTGACAAGTACATTTGTCTTAGGATGAGATGGTAATTAACTCATTGTACCACCGTTCAGGATAAGCTCATATTCTTCTCTGCCCACTAGAATTAAACCCATTAGATTTTTTTTTTCTTCTTAAGAACAGTGTCCTGATATTTTTTTTTTGCACCAAATGTTTTAAATTGGCCAGAACCTTTGACTATAGAACATGAATAGAAAGGGGGAGAGGAGAGTTCATTATTTCTCATAATTAGGAAAAATGGTCATTTGTATCTGTGTCGTGTAAAATTAGCTGGAGATGTCACAATTCACAGCTCCTCTCCATCATGGTCTTTTCATGGAGCGTGAAGTTGTGTTAAGGTGACTCCTTTTCCTTTGTAGTCATGAGGTCTCTGGGTTTGGCTGGTCAGATGACATCCGGGTTACTGTGTTTTGTTTATCCCGCTGTGTTTCAGCTAGCCGGCCTTTATGGAAATTATTTATTATGGACCACAGAACATTTAAAACACAGGGTTATGACAGAGTTGGGGAGAATGTTTTCCAAGCCCCAGAGCTTGGGTGCTCAAGGGATGAAGACTTGAGAGGCTATGGAAAGCGATAGTGTCCCCAGAATTCCTCTGGGATGAGGACTTGGCCCTTGTTCCCCCAAGGTACATCTGGAGGCTGCCTTGTGTGGCTGGTAGGTCTGTGGGAGCCTGCTGGGACTTCCTACTCTTCGGGGATCCCAGAGGATCATCAAGAAGACTGATAGAGTGAGGAGTCTGTGTGTTTATTCCAGTGACAGGACAGTCTTTACAGCTTCTTGGAACAGTGCATATATGTTTGGAAGGCACTTTAGTTTTCAGATTCATTCATACATTTTCTCACTTGTGCTTCACAATAATTCTTGTCAAGAAGCCAGGGTGGCAGTGATATCTTCTTTCTAGACACAAAGAAACTAAGCTAGGAGGGGACGAGGGCTCTGCCCAGGGGCTAGGACTGATAACTGATGGAGCCTGGATCCATCCCCTCCCTTGGACAGGCCTCAGTGGGCAGAAGAGGGACTTGGGAGCAGCGGGAAGGTTGTTTGGCCAGGTAGGCTGGGGAAGTTTGGGGAAAGGCATGGGGTGAGGGATGGATGCTCCAAGGGGCTGAGGGGGAGGCTCACGGTGCCATCCTGGTGTGGACAGGAGCATGAAGGAAGGCCTGGGGTTAAGAGTGAGCCAGGTCTTTTTGGTATTGAGTGGATAAAGGGTAAAGGGAGTCTGTCCTGTCGGGGTTCTTTTGATTATCTGGAAAGGCCCCACTCGGCTGAGCTCAAGTGAGTCGGATGGAATTTACCATGAGGATGCAGGAAATGACATAGAGTCCCAGGACAGTAATACAGGAGACTTAAATATGGACCAGCATTTTTTTGTTTTGGGGGTGTTTTTTTTTTTTGTGTGTCAGTAGAGCGGAACCTAAGGGGAAAGCACTTTGCATGCATTATACCCATGGCCCTTATCACACTCCTAGGAAGTCTTATCCTCATTTGACAGGGAAAGAAACTGAGGCACAGATCCATTCTACCCAAAATTGTAACTGTTAACAACAGGTCTGGGATTTGAACCCAGCCTTTCGGACTCTGAGACCACACTCATGGTCATTTGGCTATTCCACCTCTCCTGCATCATATGTCCCTCTTGGGGCAAAGAGTGATGCTTTCTGAGCCTGAATGTGAGGTTGAGCATGACAGGCAGGTAGGTAACCTGTGTCTGGTGCACAGCTGGGGCTCTGAGCCTGGGTGTCCATGTTCTCTGGATGGAAGTTGCCTCATCCCACTCTTGTCCAAGCAGGACTTGGGCTTGTGCTTTCAGGCCCTCAGCATCGGGCTGTGTTCCCGGGAGTCACTTCCTTATATGGTAGAACCCATGACCCAAATGATCTACTTAGGAACTAGGTGTGTCTTACGCTGAGACTTTTCGGGGAAACCGAGGCCCATCCCTGCCTTGTCTGGTGCCTGGGGAACACGTGCTCAGAAGCTTGGTGGCCTGGACTAAACAAGATGCATTGCCCTTCAGACACCCAAATGCTGCTGTTGCTGCCCCAGCCTGCACACACAACCCAATTTCTAAAATCTCAATGGTTCCTCTTAATGCAACATAATCTCCAGGATTATAAAACCTTATCCACAGTATATGAATGACTCCTTATTTACTCTCTGGTTGATTATTGAGTATTCAGAGCCTTGTTTCTATAAGTGCAGTGCACAGTCTTAATTTTAATTAGCATAAGACGTTGGTTCAGAGTGAACATTGTTACAAAGGCTTTCCTCTCTTTACTGTACCCCCATCAACTCCCAAACCAAGAGAATGGTGGTGTTTAAAATAGAAATCTGGTGAGAGTTGGGAGAAAGTGAAAGAGGTGGGATGTTTGCTGAATCCTGGAAATGAGGGTATTCTGAGTGTGTTAGAAAGCCAGAGGCTGGCAGAGGTCTTGCTGGGTGGGGGAGTCTTATTCACTGTTGTGTCTCCAGAACTAAATCAAAGTTTATCAAGTCAGTGGATAAATTAAGAAGAATTTTGAGGAAAAATCATGAAGACTTTGTATCACACAAGGGAGGAGAGGAGCCTAAGAGGATTTGGGGACACTGAGATACAAGGTGGGATCACCTATGAGGATGGGCATGAGCCTTTTGCAGGTAGAAAGGTGGTAAGATTGGTGATGGACATGTCAAGGTATCAGTGAGACCCTGGAGGGAACATTCCAGAGATTGTTGTGGCTTTGGGGATAGAACTTAGGAGGAGGCTAGGATTGGAGATGCAGTTGCAAACTCAGGAGGCCAACAGGAGCCAGGCAGGTGAAGACAATGAGGAAACGTGAGGATGTGTTGTCTGGACGGCATGAGCCCGTCCCAAGGGGCAGCCACTCCTGGGCAACACAGCTCATTGTCACCTGGTGGAAATATATAGCCAGCATTATGAGATTTTTTTTGTTTGGTTGGTTAGTTGTTTGGCTTTGTTTTCAAGAAGTTGATGGTGTTTATCTTCTTGTTGGGAAGTCTCTTGGTTTTTTTAATGTGAGCCCAAAGATCAATTTTAGAAATACTGCAAGATTTAGACCAGAATTTTTCAAACTGTCTGCAGTAAAGGAACAGGTTTTTTTTCCCCCCAGTACGTTACAAAGCAATATTTTTGTGTCACTCGGAGGAGAAAAAGAACTTTGACAAAGTAGGAGGGGAAATGGAAGAGCGGGATGTTGCGGAATTCGAGGGAAGAGCTTGCCTCAAGAAACCAGAGCTGGGTATGGTGGTGCACAACTCTAATCCCACTGACTTGGGAGGACTGCAAATTTAAGGCCCACCTGGACAACTTGGTGAGACCCTGTCTCAAAAATAAAAAGGGCTAGGGTTGTAGCACAGAGATAGAGAGTGCTCCTGGGTTTAATCCCCAGTACAAACAGAACCAGATAACAGTTTTTAAATTGGGAAAACACTCAAGTCAGAAGGACCTATTAGACTTGGGTGTTACCCCAAACCTCAGTCTTGCAAGAGTGATTGTTGTGGGTGGGGGGTCACCCTCAGGAGCTGCCCTGCCAGAGTTTAGGAGTAACTATATAGAGTTAATCTATATAGTTGGCCTGGACTAAGCAAGATGCATTGCCCTTCAGACACCCAAATGCTGCTATTGCTGCCCCAGCCTGCATACACAATCCAATTTCTAAAATCTCAATGGTTCCTCTTAATGCAACATAATCCCCAGGATTATAAAACCTTGTCCACAGTGTATGAATGACTCCTCATTTACTTTCTGGATGATTATTGAGTATTCAGAGCCTCATTTCTATATGTGCAGTGCAGTCTTAATTTCAAATAGCATAAGACGTTGGTTCAGAGTGAACATTGTTACAAAGGCTTTCCTGTCTTTACTGTACCCCCATCAACCCCCAAACCAAGAGAATGATGATGTTTAAAACAGAAATCTGAGAGTGGTGAGAGAGAGTGGTGGCTGCAACAGGTCCAGGTAGAAGGAAATCATGTTTTAAGGTAAGAGATTTGAGCCCTTTTAAAGCTGGAAATTCTAGAAGTGAGGGAAAAGTTAATAAAGTCAGAGATGATAAAAGATGGAGACTGGCCAGGGTGGGATGAGATTGCAGAGGGGGCATCTGCTGTGCACTTGGGAATGGACACCCCTTCCTTTGTGTGGCAGGGAGGAGGTAGGAGGAAGGTTACAGGCTTCGATTTTCATGGTGGGGGAGATGATGGAAGAACTACTACCCGGAGGCCTCCTTTTTCTTATAAGGTTCCTCTCCCCAGCCCTAGTGTTTCTTGATCCTCTGACCTCCTGCTATTTTTATTGTCCTGTGATCTTTCTGGTCTGTCCATAGAGATTAGCTGAAGTCAGCTTGAGCCTACAGGGAGGCAGGAGGTCGTGAGCTTGGATCAGTCACTCCCTAGAAAAGGGGATATGTTCTTGCATTTCATTTCTTCCTCCTTTGCATGAACCCATGACCCGTACCACTGGGTTAGAGCTTATTCTTGTTTCTCTGAAAGGATCTTGCGAGGCCTGTTCTGTGGCAGTATGGACATCCCTTAGCCAGTATGGGTCCTGTCCTGGTCCCATGAAGCTTACAGTCTAGTGGAGAACAGAAACGTGGAGTGGAGAGTCATGCGACAGATGTTATAATGGCAGGTTGGAGGGCACCCTGGAGTAGAGTGGGCAGGGACCCTGCGCAAGCTGGCAGTGGGAGTCGGGGACAGTCACTGAAGTGTCTGCACCCAGATCAGAGAGGCATAGGTTGTGAGGACTGGAATAGCTTGGACAAAGGCCAAGTGGTGGGAGGGAGAGCCTTCTGTTTTAGGACAGAAAGGGATTTCTGTTCCTTGACCACAGAGAATGGAGTGTTGAGTGACATGGGATGATGCTGGAGAGTTACCCAAGGTTCCCAGTACAGAAGTTCTCAGTCCAGGTTAAGGATTTGGGTCTTTGTCCTAAGTGCGGTGGAAGGAAACCATTGGAGAAGGATTCCAGTGACCCAGTGACATTTTGGAAAGATCAGAACAGCTGTGGGTAGTTCCCGGATTGCTGCAGGAGGGCATGTTGTTAGCTCCTTGGTGGAGTAGCTCTTTATGGACTGTTGAGATTGCAGCTTAGCTCAGGTGGTGGAGATGCGCAGGGGTGGGTAGATTTGAAGCGTGGTCTGGGAAATGGGAGCATGGTTGCAAGGGAGGGGACTGGGCTGATGAACTTGTACAGGAGGATGTGGGGGTAGGGAGGGTGCTTTGCTGAGATAGGATGAGTGTGAAACTGTCCAGGACAGGGGTCTGGGCTGGAGACAATGGCTGAAGGGTAGTGGTTGAAACTGTGGTCATGGATGAACTCACCCAGGAAGGAAGAGAGCTTAGGACTGAGCCTGGGGAATTCCAGCATTTACTGTGGGGCAGAAAAAGCAGACAAAGTACACTCAAGAGGCAGGAGGGAGAAGTGAGGGGTGATGTCAAGGGAGGAAGGGCTAGAGCAGGGGGGAATTGCCACTGCCATCAGTGCCCAAGGGCTGACTGGCAGAAACGGCCATCACTGGAGAGCCACTAAGTCACCAGCAATCCCTGCGGAAGCTGTTTGGGTGGCTTCACCCCTCCCAGTACATATATTTTCAAAGCCTGATTGAGAATATCTCTGGGTTCCAGTAAAAATCCACTGCCCTTGGCCCCCTGGAACTCATGTGTTCCTGTGTTATCTGAGGGTAGTTCTGAAGTTTTGTCTTAAATTAAAAAAAAAAAATAGTCTCCATTGGTTTTGGGATTATCTTCATTGTTCTCCTTAATGTAATTGTTTATTAAGCAATTGAATTTTAATAGCTCACCAGGGGATTAGAATTTGCTTGTGTAAAATATGACCATTTTATGTAACTTTTAGCATTCAGAGGGTGTGTCACATGAAATAATAACAGTGAAAGAACTTGTAGTTAAATCAGGAAAAAAAAATAACTTGAGATCCCTTATGGTGGCATAAAACAGAGTGGTGGCCTATTGTCTCTGTGGGCAGCCTGTGGCTGTCAGGCCTGTGTGCCTGTGTGGTCTCTACAGAGCAATTGCCCCAAATCCAGGGAAACAGATTAGTCTAGAGGCTCATTAGAGGTGAAGCTGAAGGTCCCTAAGGGAGATGGCAGCTATGTGAATGCTGTCACCTGGCTGTAACACTCTGTCATCTCAGGGGGATTTGCCACCTCTTGGGGAGGGCTCTACCATCTCCACTGTCAGGAGGAGGTTGGTGTTGAGACTCCCACAACTTGGCTGAGACCTGGCCATGGGAGCCCTGAAAGTGAGAGACAAAGGCTGCTTCTCTGGCACATGGTGGCGGTGGCCCCAGGTAGCTGATTACCTGCTTCTTACAATCATGAGATGGGTCCAAAGTAGCCTGGTGAAGGACATTCTGGAGTAGCCACTAGGTTTTGGCTCCTGCTGTTTACCATAGATAGTATATTCCTTTTTGATAATGAAACCTAAAGGGTTGAAGATTTGGAATTCTTTCTCCTAAGCCATGGGCTCTCGATGTTAGCCCTCTCTGGGATGCTTCTCCGTGAGTTCCCATAGTCCACTATGTCTGGGAAGCATATACATCATAAACCTTCTTGGAGGGTCTTTTAGAAGCTCTCATGAGGCCCCTTAGAAAAGTCAAGATTCAAAAAGTCAAAGCCTGCAATGAGAAACCTGCTTACTTAACCTCAGGATTTCTTAAGTACAGCTTGAGATCTTTCCCCTTGTTTCTTCTCCCTGCCAAACTGCTATTTATATCATGGAGCATACTTTGGAAAATATATTAAATAAATGAGGAATCTGTTGGCCACTTATCATCCATGGGTAATTACAGGTCTTCACCAGTGTTCGGGGTCAGTCTCCTCTCCTCTTTGTTCATTTATTTTTCAAAGTTAAGGTATCCGGCTGATGTTTTAGTATATATACAGTGAAATAGTTACTATAGTTAAGCAACTTAATATGCCCATCATTTTTTACCCTTATTTTTGTGGTAAGAGCATATAAAAACTCTTAGCAAATTTTCAGGATACAATATAATATTATAACCATAGTGCTTATTTTGTATCTTAGATCTCTTCTTAGATCTCTAGACTTGTTCATCCCGTGAACCTGTGAACCTGTAACTTTATCCCACAGCTCCCATTTTCTCCCTGCTTCCCACTCCTACTAACCAACCACAGTTTTTTTTCCTTTTCTGTGAATTTGGCCTTTTTTTTTAAATTCCACATATAAGTGAGATCATACAGTACTGTATTTTCCTCTTGCGTCTGCCATATTTCACTTAGCATAATATCCTCCAGATTCAACCATGTTGTCACAAATGGCAGGCTCTCCTTTTTAAAACAATGAGTAAATATTCTAATTAACAACCCCCCCCCCACCCACACACACAGTCTTCCATCTATTCATCTATCAGCAGGTCTCCTCTCTTTTTAAAAGTGAGTTACTAGAAAAAAATGCATAAAGTAAATAAGTAAATGAACAAAATGAGTTACTGTATTGGGGATGGGGTTTGGTGCTAGAAAGCTTCCCTAACATGGGTGAAGCTCTGAGCTCCATCTCCAACCCAACTCTGGCTCCTCCAACTGTGTAGAATCCCCATAGGCTCAGATGAGTCAAGTACTTTATTGTGTTTTCTTGATTCACTAAAACAAGTCTTTCTGGCCCAGATACTTGGGGGGTAACTGTGTGTTTTCTCATCCTTACCCAAACCTCTAACGGAGGGAAGATTTGGAGCAGGGCAATCAAAAGCTCTCTCTTCTGTCACCCTAGAACAGCGAGTGCTCGGCACCTCTGTCATTCTTTAATAACAGACAGAGTGAGTTTCTAACACATAGTCAGCAAAAATTGGGTCAATTGGATTTGTTGACAGCTGTGGGATCATAGATAGCATTTGCTGTGCTATCTGGGTCAGTCCCAGCTAATCTGACCATTCCTCTTAAAAGACATGCTGATTTCTTGGCCTCCTCTTTCCCGGCCCCAGCCTCTGCTTTCTCATTTTGCTCCCCATCCCTGGACTTCTCCTGTCATAGCTGTTTGAGATATTCAAATAGATCAGCTTTTTCAGCTTTGATTTCTCATTTTTAAAAATCTCTCCCCTAAGGCCTCTGATCAAAAGTAGCATTTTCTTTTTAAACTGCTCTAATAGAAATCCAACATGAACCACCTAAATATATATATTTTAAATTTTCTAATAGCCATATTATAAAAGCAATAAAGAGTGAAATTTTCTTAATATATTTAACATAACCTTGTGCATCTTTTCCAACATGTAATGAGATCTGTTCTTTTTTTAAACATTCTTCAAAACCTGCTGTCCCTTGTATTATATCTCAGTTCAAATTTAAAATTTTCAATAAAATGAAATACCCTACAAAATAAAATTGTGTTTAAAAGAAAAATGCTCTATGCTGCTTCAGTTTTAAACTTAAAATTAATTAAAATTAAATGGTATAAAAATTTCACTCCTCAGTCTTACTAGCCACACTGTAAGTACTTATTAGCCATATCTGTCTACTGTTCTATAGAATTCATTTATTTAAACAGTTTTTAGTTTTCTAAGTTGAGTTGACACAAAACATTTGTGACTGAGCCTTGTCAGCCCCAGGGGAAGGTGGAGCCCAGAATGGTATATGGCATGTGTGCCCAAATGTAAGGTAACACAAGAGAATCTCCCTTTTTCCTGTTGGGGGGAAAAAATCCAAAACATGATTTGGGGCCAGCTTTAACATAATAACCTTTTAGGAGTACATTTGAAATAATTACATTTCTGCTTCTAATATTAATAATGTAGTTATACATGTGTTTTAAATTGCATGCATTTGAAAATAGTATTCCCACCCTGCATGCTTACATTTCATGGAACAGTTGTATTCCATGCTTTTTCCCATGCATCTTTGCCTTCGATGACCCCCTCATCCATAGAGTGACTTTTTGGGGGAGGGGGGTGGTCATCAAATATATTTCAAGTTCATCCTATATACTGTCATCCAAATTGTTTGAGATTCAGTACTTTTATCATTTGTGAATGATGCATTGCTGGAAACTCTATCCTAAGTTACAAGTCTCATTCAACATGAGGATAGGTGTTTTTCCTCATGCAACTCGGAGATAAATGAGAAATCTCCATAATGGGACCACTTTTGCTTTCAACAAAGAAAAACCTCTTTTTATTGGAGATAATATACATACAGGAGGGTGCATAAATCACAAGTATACAACTCTGCACAAAATTATATGCCTGAGCACCAATACCCAGGTCAGGAGGAAGAACAAGACCACCAGCTGGAACCTTCTGGGGCCACTCCTCCCAAAGGCACCCTTATTCCTAGAAGCAGAGGACACAACCCAGACTGTTTATGTAAGTGGACCTTTAGCTCAGCACTGGACTGGTTTCACCATGTCACGGTTGGTACGTTCCTATTCGTTTGTGTATAGAATCCCAGCACTGCTTTTTAAAGGCCCTCTTGAAGATTGCCTACTATAGCACCATAAATGTTGTTTTATGCTGCAGGAATTATTTTAAATATTTATTAAAACATTAAAAATATCAAGTTCATCAGATTATTTCCATAAATGTCCCAAACTTACTTTGATTAATGTATTCTTTTCCCCAGTAAATGTTTGTTGTCCTTTTTAAAGTGACTTGAGAGTCCTTGTGTTGTGAGGATCTGTAAAGGTGTGAATTTACACAGCATTCCCTCTTTATAGAAAAGTGGTGCTTGAGGTGAAAAGCTGGCAATCTCCATGTCATGCCCAGGCTGTGTGGTATCCGAGTACCTTGGGACTGTGTGTCCTTTCCCAGCTTACTGTGAATTGGAGCATCCTGTTGGAGTTGCCAAATATGGGTCTCACTCTTGGCAGGAGAGTGATTTTTATGGCTTTCTTTCTCCAGATATCTGCTTGGAACCTGTTTATCAAATTTTTGCTCAAGGTCACCTTGCCCCCTCATTTGTAAAAACAGCACCTTACCCCCTACCTCTCTCCACTGTAATATTTGATTCCTTTTAACTTCTTCATTTTCCTTTAATTTATAGTTCTTGTCACCTCTGGAGATGCTCTTTGTACTTATTGTTTCTTGGTTCTTCTTTTTGTGTTAAGAACACCCTTGATCGTGTAGAAGGTGCTCAATGAGTAGCTGTGGGACAAAGGAGGAAGAGGCCATGTGTCTCCAGGTCTGACAGGCCATCAGAATTGCACAGGACCTTGTCCCTGAAAGGCAACCCCTTGAGGATAAAGTAGATAAAGGGTGGAGACATTCATAGCCCCCTCCCCCACACACACACCCATAACTTGCAGTAGCTTTTTTTTTCCTGTGGTTGAAACTTGTGTGAGCCCTCCTGGAAGTGAGGGTTAGATGTCGCCTGTTTCTGCTTCATACTCCTCAGCAGACAGGTTGACAAATGTGGAATCTGCTGTTATCACTAGGGGGAAAAAGTGGTGTTTGTGTGTGTGTACACTTTTTATGAAGATGGAGCATGTTTTGAGTGTTAATTATGCACTGCCAGGGAACACGTGTGGGAGCCGCTGGGTTTACAGCACCGTTGAACTCCCCCTCCCACAATCTGCGTGTCAAGAGGTGCTGAGCACCCCCCTCCGTGAAGCCTCCTGTCTGCCCTGGTTGTCTGGGATCCAGCACAGATAATGAGAGTGGGAGTTTGGACTAACCTCGAGGCATGTGGAGGGCAGGGTGTCTCCTCGGAGGAGCGCAGTTGATCCTGGCAGCCAGCTCGGCTGCCTGCGGTATCTTCCCCTGACACTGGGAACTTTCACTTGGAGTGCTCCTGATGCTGTGCAGTCTTTCCTGAGGGTTTTGGGAGCAGGATTACAATCCATGTAAGGTTTTACCCTTTTTTTGCCTTTGGGAGAACTTCTCGTCAAAGAGCTCCATCCCCTTAGGATCCCAGTGAGCAGTGTTGAAGGTGGCCGCGGGGCCTGGGGGAGGGAGAGAAGGCACTTGGACACCAGACACTCTGTTACTGAAACTGACTTGCCTCTTCCAGGAGAAATCTGGAACTTTAAAAGCTCCATTCCAGAATTTTCTTCTGATTCCAGTAAAGGAAACTCACCATCAAATAACATAGGCAGTCATTGAGGCGGAGCTCTCACTTTTCTCTAATTTTGGGTTTCTCTGTGCTGGGAAACCTTTGGCCTATAATCTCGTAATCCCTAAGCTTGCTGATAACGCTAATAGTCTCTGATACAATGATCAATTGGCTTTTAAATGATTTCCCCCTCATTATCAAAGAGCCTTATCTAATTCGTTCAGGATTAAGATGGTGGCAAGCTGAGGCTTAGTGTATGTGCTCTCCTTTGGCTTTGCTGGCACCTTTTAGTATATTCCCTCTGGTCTTCATCCAGTACAGCAATGCTGGTTGGTTGGTGAGTAACTTTTGTCTCTTTCTTAACTAATTAATATAATTGGAGCTCAATATAAGGACTGCTATTTTTACAAAGATTTTTTTTGTTTTGTTTTTTGTTTTTAGGTTAGAAACAAACATTGCTTTCTGATGCTCCCTTAGAACACATCTGACATGAGAAAAATCTAAACTTTAAATGATTCCTTTCTTGGATCACTTTTGTCTCAGTCATCTCTTTCATTGTCGTGACCAAAAGACCTGATGAGAACAATTAAAAGAGGAAAAGTTTATTTTGGCTTTTGATTTCAGAGGTCTTGGTCCATAGATGGTCAATTACATTGCTCTGGGTCCAAAGTGAGGCAGAACATCATGGTGGGAGGGTGTGGTGGAGGGAAGCAGCTCAGGATATGGTAACAGAGCAAGATATGGAAGCAGAGCAAGAACTCTGTTCACCAGGGACAAAATATATATCCCAAAGCACCCCCATCAACTTAGCTCCTCTGGCCATACCCTACCCACCTATAGCTACCACCTAGTTAATGTACTGAAAGACAAGACTCTCATAATGCAATCATTTCTCCTCTATATTTTCTTGCATTGTCTCACATATGAGCTTTCAGGGGATACCTCATATCTAAACCATAAAATCTTTTGGCTGAAGTGTTTAAAACAATGGAAAATGGGACAGATTATCATTAGGAGGTTGATGCTATAATATGTAGATATAACCCAAGATATGTATGTTGATAAAAAGCCCAAGTATTTGAATAATAAATTATTAATATTTGACTAAACAATAACAGAAAACAGAATTAAACCAAGGTTTCCCATCTCATTACTTCTCTCATTCTACATCTTCCATCGGTTAGCCCAATGCATCTCTCCTAGGTTGGAAAGGTACCTGAGGGAGAAGGGAGATAGGGATGTTATCGATTTAGATGATCACGGTATTGTTGGTAGAAGTTATGGAGTTATTGGGCTGAAAGCAGTTAAATTTTTTAAAAGGTTGTGATATAGAGGATCAGGGAGTAGATGTCAGAAGAACAAAATGCCTGAAGAGATAGGAAATTTTAAAAGAAAACGTTTAAATATATTCCTGGTGGAAATGTTTTTTTGATGGAACTATTCATCATTCAGTTGGTGTAGATAGTTTATTTTCAATGACTTCTCATTTTGAATGAGCTGCAGTTGCTTCTCTAACTTCTGAGCCACTCCCCAGGGGGTGAGGGAAGCTTCTCTTTATGATGCCTACAGAACAACACAGATGGAATTTTTCCTAAGCTTCAAGCACAATATCTCTGTGACCCTTTCAGACTCTAGTTGTGCCTGGAACATGGGCATCACTCTGTCACTCTTGAATAGTAAAACATCATCACTAATTCATGCTCTGCACATTTGTAACTTGTGATAAACAAGAACTGAGCCTAAGTTTGCCTACAGGTTTGCTAAGCAGATTAATAATGTAAGCCACGTTGCAGGGACATTGTTTATTTACCTAGCAGTACCTGCTCATTCCAGCAATTTGGATGCAGCATCACAAACTGAGAGGCTAATTACAAACTGCTCTTACTTACCTCTTCATTAAAGCAAGTCCTGGAAGGCCCACTTCTTGGGAGCTTTTGTGTTTGTTTATGTTTCTGCATATTTGAAGGTGCTGCTAGCTGCAACATAGGGAATTGTGGATTTTACACTTTAACAAATCACTGCAGTTTGGTATTGCCTGTGGGTATGAATTAGTGTTTTTGTATTTCTAGAGAGTCTATTGCTGTGTAACAAACCATCCCAAAATCTGTTGGTTTAAAACAACAGCAGTCATTTATTTTGTTAAAAAGTTTGCAATTTGGGCAGGACTGGGCAGAAATAATAATCTCTACTCCACATGGTACCAAATGGGTGGCCTGTTGTTGATTGGAGGATCCACTTTCAAGATGGCGCCCCATATGGCTAAATGGTTGTTACTGGCCATGGGCCTCTCCTCCACCTGCTTGGGTGTCCTCAGAACATGATGGCTGGGTTCTCTAAGAGCAGTATCCCAAGAGAACAAAGTTGAAGCTCATGGGATTTTTATGACCAGCCCTCAAAAGTCATATAATATCCTTTCTCACCTTTTATCATAAAGATCCATACCTGTTCAAGTAGAGGGAACATAGACTCTACCTCTTGGTGGGGGCATGGCAAGGTTCTTGCATGACCATGTGAGATGAGGGGTATTGTCATGGCCATCTTTGGAAAATGCAGTCAAATACATGATTTTAGATGCTCAGTGTTCATTTTCAGTTCATTCTTCTAGGAGAGAACTTTGAGAATATAAAATTTAAAAAAAAAGAGGCAAGAAATCAGAATAAAGCATTATTGCTAATTCATGCTATGCACATTTGTAACTTGTGATAAACAAGAACTGAGCAGAGTATGAAATGTAAGGGTTATTGAGTACTGAAAATAGTTTTTAACTGTATACTTCTCAAAATTCTCCCCTTCCCCCCTTCCAGAACATATTGTTACTCAAAGGGATCACATATCTTCGTGAGTTCTGAAACTCAAATCATTTCCATCTTCCAGAAAAACCATCCCAGGGTTCTCCAGGGTATTTACAAAAGAACAATAAAACATTCATTTCTTTAGCACGTTGTAATGAAAACCATCCCCAAGTACTTAGTTTAACTGCTTTGTTTACCACGGGAGTTTCAAATGCCATTAGGACCTTGTTATATTTTTGTTGGTCTGGAGTCATGGGAATAGAACAAGGTTTTTAAATCAAGGGTTAAAACTAGGATAGCAACGTTCGACCACACCATCTCAACATTTTGTTAAAGTGCCTTTCATTAATGTTTTGGAAGCCTATGTAAATCAGGGAGCGGTGGGGGGGCAGAGTCGGAATACTGGATGTTAAAGCAACATGGTGTGAAGGGAAACATCTGTTCCTGGTTAAATTCTTTAAAACTTATGTTCTTTTGCCTTAATCATTTAACTGTGGTGCTGAGATTTGAGTTCCATGAGGACTCTAAAGCTGACTTTCCAGAACATTCCCAGGAGTTCTAATAAGCCCTTGAGATTCTGAGCCCCACACTTGTAATTCCAGGGTCACTGGTATTACCAAAGTGTAAACTTGGGTTGTCAACTCAGCAGCTGTAGGGTTGATTGGTTGGGGAGGGCTGGGTTTTTTTTTTCCCTAAGGAAATACATTGCCTGGTCTTGGGTAGTCTGGTTTTGAGGCATTTTTTACCTTGATGAGAAGTATTAATGTTAACAGATTTGTATTGCTGCCTCTTTTCTTTGTCCTGAGAGGAAGATTGACTTGACTTGTTAAGAGACAGAAGGGCTGCAAATAATCACACTTTAATGGTGATGCTTTCTGAAATGTACCCCTGGACCTACAACTCCCTTAATTTCTCTAGGCCTCAGTTTTCTTTGCCCTTAAGATTGTAGGAAGAGAAACAATGTGCAGGTTTTCAGAACCTCAGATGAATGTAATTTTAAAACGTGATTGGCCTCCGATGGATAGTTCCTGTAATTGTAGACTGAAAAACTTATCCATTTGGGGGTGGCCCCAGATGCTTAAAATATAATGGATATGCTTGTAATCCCAGCAGCTTGGAAGGCTAAAGCAGGAGGATTGCAAGTTCAAGACCAGCCTCAGCAATTTAGCAAGGCCGTGAGACCCTGTCTCAAAATATTAAAAAAAAAAAAAAAAAAAAAAAAGGCCTTGGGATGTGGCTCAGTGGTTAAAAGCCTCTGGGTTCAATTCCTGGTACCAAAAACAAAAACAGAAAACAAAGTGTATTCATTCCTTAAATAAATGTTCTTTGCCTACATCCTAAGTACCAGGAATAGTTCCAGGTGCTAGGGACATAGCACAGAATGAAACAGACATGGTCCCTGTCCTTTTGGGACCCTCAAGAAATAAGTCACTGGAAGACTGAGGGAAGCAGCATCCCAAATAGGGATCTGCACAGGCTGCAGCCCCTGCTGGTTTTAAGTGGGGGGGAAGTCTTGTGAAAGTGGCAAGGAGTAAAGAGGCATAGGATATGGCCTCAGAGGTGGGCAAGCCCCAGCCCAATGGGGAATGGGGGATGTGAGGGGAGTATTGGGTACTGTAGGCTAGGGGCAGAAGCTGGGACTCTATTAGAGTTTGAAACAAGCCACACCAATAAACCCCTTCCAGAGACCAGCCTAGCTGCCGAGAGGACTGTCGGCAAGCAAAACCAGCAGAGGGGTGGCAGCAGGGCCAGGCCGAGCATTTTCATGGGGAGGGAATCTCAACCTTTTGGTGCATCCAAGAGAGGATGGTGGCAAGGACTGAAAGGGCCTGAGGAGTTCAGCAGTGTGGTCCAGGGGATGGCAGGAAGTGGGGGTGAGTCAGTGAGGTAGGGTGCAGGGCAGGAAGCTTACTTCCTGCTGCTTGGTTTCCCCCACCCCACTTTTTGTTTTTTTTAAGATGGCTTGAATTTTACTGTGTGCTAGATGGGAAGAGCCAGTAGAAAGGGAGAGGTTGAAGCTATAATGGAGAAGTGGAATCAGGTCCTCCAGTTGGGCAAAGAATGTGACCTCCATGGCTCAGGTTTTGCCTTGGCCAGACCCCATTGATGTGGGGGCAGAGAGAGGAGTGCTGTGCTTAGAGGTGGCAAGAACAGGTCATGGGGCCTGAGGTTCTCAGCAACTGGCCTGATTTCATCTTGGGTCATTTCTGGAAAATGAGGGGAAAATAGAGGAGTGGAAATGGGGCTGAAGAGCAGGGAGAGGGGCTCTGAGAGAGCTGGGTAGGAATGAGTGGAGAAATTATAGGCCAGTCTGGCTGGATGAATGACCTTGAGCCTTCCTTGCAGCCCAGGTGAACTGCTGTGGATTGACATCTGTGGGATAGGCCAGGCAGAGAGCCGAGGATGTCAGAGCAGGACCTTGTTGGAAGAAGTAGATCGAGTGCTGGTCAGAGAAGGATAAGAAAGAGTAGATGACTGCTCTTTCTCATCTTTCAAGCAGCTTTCTGGGTCTTCCCTGCTGGGGTTTAACTAGGTAACGGTGTGCTTGGACAGTCTCAGTTCATGCTGTTCATGCCATTCATCCTAGCATAATTATTAATTGCTATACTTTTTGCTTTAAAAAGTCCTTTGAGTCCAGTGATGTGTCACATTTTAGTCAACAGACTACTGTCTCTCCTTTGGATCACCTTCTGCTTCTCACATTCTTTCCTATAGGAAAAAAAAAAGCTCTTACGACCTCTCCCAGGGACTCCGAAGTGACTGTAGGGCCCCCAACTAATCTTTGCTTCCTGTCCCCTTTCCTCTCTTACCAACCCCAGCCTCCATCCATACTGCATCCTGGTGGGAAGATTAATTTTCCTTAGTCCAGTCTGATTATGTCACTGCTGCTCAAAAACCATGGTAGTATCTTTTATGATTTGATATTGGGTATCCCCCAACACCTCCTGTGTGAGACAATGCAAGAAGGATTGGAGATGAAAGGATTGATCTATGAGAGTCTAAACCGAATCCTCTGATAGGGATTAACTGAGTGGTAACTGTAGGCAGTAGGATGTGGCTGGAGGAGTTGGGTCAATGGGGCATGTCTTTGGGAGTATATATTTGTTCCTGTTGGGACCAGAGTGCTCTCTCTGCTTCCTGGTGCCATCTTTCCTCTGGCACAGTCTTTGGCCATGATGTTCTGCCTCATCTCTTACCTAGAGCATTGGAGCCAGCTGTCTGTGGACTGAGATCTCTGAAACTATGAACAACAATTAAACTTTTCCTCCTCTAAAATTGTTCTTGTCAGGCCTTTTGGTCAGAGCAGTGAAAAAGCTGACTAACACATCTCATTGGATAAAAAGTCCAGACTGAATATTCAAGACTCTTAAGATCTCGCCCTGGTATTTGACAGTATATATTAGAGTAAAGGATATGTTGTAATGAATGCAAATGCTAAGCATCGTGACAGACGGTAATGTGAGCTCTGTAGCCAGACTACCTGGCTACCTGCCCTTTACTGGGTATATGACCTTGGGCAAATTGCCCAGCCTCTCTGTGCCTCAGTTTTCTAATCAGTAACATGGGGGTTAAAAAGGAAAACCTACTGTTATTATTATTATTATTATAAGAACTGAATAACTTAATCCATGTAAAGTCTTTGAAACGGTGTTGGGCACACAGTAAGCTCTCAGTAAACATTAACTCTTGGGATTACGGATTTCAGTGCAGGCCCACGGAATGTTGGCTCTTCCTTAGAGAATTTCTGATATTTTCTCACCTTTTTGCTTCTGCTAGCTTTAGACTTTATGGGGATTCTTTCCCCAATCCATTTCTGCACTCACAGATTCCACCCGAGGTATGGTTATTTTACCAGCCATGGATGGAGGCAGCCTCAAAACTAACAAGCTGAAGTCTGGCACGCATTCTTGACTCCTGTGGAAAGCTGATGAAAGTCTCTTTAAGTGCTTTGCTAACAAAATGTTTTGAGGGAATGTTTGTTCCGTTTTTTTTCCCCCTGTGGGTATGCACTAGAATTTAATAGAAGCCCGAGGGGCTTATATCTCTGGCATAGGTGGCAGATTCTCCTGCCAACTCTTACCCTCAGTGCTCCTACCTGGGGGATGTGGTTCTTTTGGGCTGAGGTCTTTATTTAGCTCCATTGTTCTGGTCTGAGGACAGGAAACGACACAAAGCTAAATTCTGCAGAGGGTTGTACCTTGAGGGAGATTAGGATTTGCTGAGCCAATGAAAATTAGCCAGAGGTGACTCCTGTGGGCTCTAGCATATTGGCTCTGCATGGTGCCCCTCCTGGTCTGGCTGTCCATCTATCAGGGCAACTTCCTCTGTGGAGTGGAATAGTTGGAGATTGGATGGTCATTCCAGAAAGTAATGAACAATAGTGAACAGCCTGAGGGAGGTATGCAGAGGTATCCTTTGTGAAGTAGATAAAGGCCAGATCTATGCAGTTGAATAATCTGAGGCACTGATAAACTGTTTTGATCATAATATATCAACATTGTTTTAATGGATATAAAGTTGCTTATTATATTAGTCAGGGCTCTCTAGAGGCACAGAATCAACAGGAAATATAACTATAAAAAGGGGACTTATTACTTTGGCTCACACAACCAGAAGCTGGATAGTCCACAATAGCTGTCTGCAGGCTGGGGAGCCGGAAGAACCAGTAGCTACACAGTCCAAGAGGCTGGAACCTCAGAACAAGAGGGATCAACGGTGTTACCCTAGTCTGAGACCAAAGGCTTCTGGGGATCACTGGCAGAGTCCAATATCCTCCAAGGATCACAGCAGCAAACAAGAACCTGTTCAAGAAGAATCGAGCTTGAATCTGCTGCTGCGTACTTGTTCTTCCAACTGTTATTCCATCCAAGCCATCATCCTATTAGCCCAGTGCTGCCCACACTTAGGGAGGGTCTCTGTTTCAGTTGGCTATCCCACATGCCAATTATTCCTAGACACACCCTCATTTGACACTCCCATAATCCTCTTAATTCTTAATTCTTAATCCAATCAAGTTGACAGTTCAGATTGACCATCATACTTACCTAGTTTTTGTTTTTTGGGGTGGGTACTTGGGATTGGGTACATTTTGGGGTATTTTTTGGGGGGATACTCAGGGGTACTACCACTGAACCACATCCTCAGTCCTATTTTATATTTAGAGACAGGGTCTCACCGAGTTGCTTAGTGCCTCACTGTTGCTAAGGTTGGCTTTGAATTTGAGATCCTCCTGCCTCAGCCTCCAGAGCTGCTGGGATTACAGGCATGTGCCACCATGCATGGCTGCTTACTTAATTTGTTTGCTGTAAATATCAGTTGCCTTATGTGACATTTGCCTGATATTTTCATCATTTTAGTATTGTATGTCATGAGCAATTTCAAATTTTACTTTGTATCAGATGATGTATATACATGAGAGATAGTTAAGTATTTTGTCTGTCCTGAAACAATTCTTCATCTGAGAGCTTCTTTGTTCCTACAGTAGGGCTGTATGATTTCCTTGTGAAACACCTTACACCCTGGTCAGAGCTGATTGGCCCAGAAATGGATACCTGATATAAGCTAAACCAATCAGAGTCCTTCCCTGGGATCTTTTACTATGGGTAACCAGGAAATTAGACTTCTTCTCTCTAGTTGCTAAGCTGTTAGTAAAAAACTTAGATGTTGGCGATGGTCCTGTTTTCTGCTATGTACAGGAAAATGGTCCTAGATAAGAAAGAAAGATGCCAACAAAGAGATAAGGGTAAAACTTGGAGAAAGTTTCCTTATGACAATTGGGAATGCACATTCAGGTCTTCCTGAATCCACCTCTGGCCTTGTCTTGCTGGCCACCTGTTCCTCATAGGAAGGCCTTTCCTTCTTCAACTCCCTTTGTTAATTTTCATTTTGACTTTTAACATGAGGTTGGGTCTTCCGGTAGGTTGGCTTGGGGGAGGCACTAAAAGCTAATTGATGATATTTGGGTAATAGTAGTTCAACAACACTCACTCAGTCCTATTGCCTTCAAACCCCCATGTATTCCATTTTCCATGAGTTGTGAAATTAAAGGCCAATTGAAGTGAAAAAAATGAGTCAACTAACAGAGATAGTGCAGATACTTAAAACTCCTTTTGTCAGAAATGTCTATTCTGAACAGAGCTACCAAAGGACAAATCCATTTTATAGATCCACTAGAACTCTAGTGTCTACTTTTGTTTTTTAGGGGGATTTTAATTTTGGTGTTCTTACAGTATTTTTCAATCTTTCTATCAAATCACCCTTCATAGCAGAGGAGGAGAATAAAAGGATGCCTTGTCTCTCCTACCCCAGCCCTGCTAGGGATCTGAGGACAGGCAGAGGACCTTGAAACTGAGTATAAATATTTGAGAAAAATGGAACAAGTTAACTCTTCAAAGTCTGAATTACCTCTTGAGTTAAATCATGAAATCCAAGATGGTAGAAAAAGTGCTCATTTCCCCAGCTCACTGCTGTTTCTCTATAACCCAGCAGTAGGTATTCGGTAAGTTTAATGGAATGAAAGAATGAATATTAGGAACTGAGGCCCAGATGAATCAGCTGACCAGTGGCCTAACTAGTGAGTGGCCAAGCGAGGTTCAAAGCTTTAGGTCTTCAGGCTCCTGTCAAGGGTTCATTCTAAGAATAAGCAGTCACAGAGAGAACTATCCCTCAAGGTCTATATGATCTTTCCTTATGGCCCTCTAACAAAGCTGAACACCCAGAAATGCCTGGCAAGGCTTTCAATTCCTGAAGCAAAGTGTTAACACATGAGAACTAAAGACAGCTTCGGATGTGAGCTAAAACCTGTGTTATTTTTGAGTCTTCCTTTTCAAAAATCTGTACAAGAGTTTAGGTGACAAAAGATGGGAAGGGCTGAGTGGGTATGATAAAATATTCACTGTAAATGCTCATGTTTAACCGTGTAGCTCTGAACAGCATCTTTGTGGCTGTCCTTGGCATACAGTACATGTCTGTTTGTGGGCTCCCTTCAAATGTCATGGTTCCCCAACTGTGGCCATGAGTGAGGAGTGAGAGTCAGGGTGGACAGTAGTCCGGCATAGGGTATATTGGGGATGTATGCATGTGTGAGTCTTGTTTTTTCACCCTGTGTTATATCCAAAATTATTGTCAAAAACTCTAGTTCTGTTATTTAATATTTTATATGACTTATGCCCTACAGCAGCACTGTCCACTAGAACTTTCTGTGATGGAAATGCTCAATGTTTGCATTGTCCAATAGGATAGGATAGTCACTAGTCACAGGTGGCTACTGAGCACTGAAAATGTGACTAATGTGAGGAATTGAATTTTTTATTTTCTTTAATTATAATTAATCTAAATGTAAATAACCACTTGTGGCCAGTAGCTATCATGGATAGCACAGCTCTATAGTATTAAAAAAAAAAAAAGCAAGTTTCTGTTTAGGGGCATTAATTAGGTCATTAATAACAGGGATTTCATTAAGTTTGTCATTCAGATGGAACTTAGAAATGTATGGCAGCTGTTCATCAAACGTGATGGGAGAAGCTTCCTTTATCTGGGCTAGAGTGACCTTCCTGTTATGGTTTGGATGTGCAATGTCTCCCAAAAACACTTGTGTGAGAGAATGCAGGAGTGTTGAGATGAGATGATTAGATTATGAGGGTTATAACCTAATTGGTGGATTAATCCATTTGGTAGATCAGTGGGTGGTGATTGTAAAGGGCTAGGGTAAGGCTGGAGGAAATAGGTTCCTGGGCATAAGCCCTCAGGGACTCTGTTATTTCTGACTTCTTTCACTCAAGCTTTCTCTGCCTCCTGGCTGTTGTGTCCTAAGCTGCTTTCCCCTGCCACACCCTTCCTCCATGATGTTCTGCCTTCCTCAGGGCCAAGGCAATGGAGTGGGCCAATCATGGACTGAACCTTTGAAATTGTGAGCCAAAATAAACTTTTTCTCCCCCAAGTTTTTCTTGTCATGTGAATTGGCAACCGTGATGCAAAGCTGACCAACACATAGTCCATCTTAGATTTTCCTGGGGTTATTCACTGTCATGTTGTTTTTTAATAAAAATGATCCCTTAGATAAATAACCAAAGATATCATTTTTACGGAGTTAAGACTTCTTATTTAACTAAATTTTTAAAAGAAATCTTTTTCATAACATTATCCCAGATTATCATGAAACTATCCTTACACAATATAGAGTAACTGAATAAAGTTTTGGATCAGTTAAAATGGTTATATTTAACTCTTGGTGCCTGAACCAGCAATTGTTACTCCTTTAAGCATTCGGGGCAGGCTGGGTTTAAGAAGGCAACAGGAATGAGAGTATTTTTCAGTTTATAGTGGTATGCAAGTGGGCACCTCGGCCAAAGCTGCATTACACAAAGATTAGATTATGAGGGTTATAACCTAATTGGTGGATTAATCCATTTGGAAAGAGTATTGTTGAAGGAGCATCAGGTAGGGCCTTGTATACTTGGAGTCAAATCCAGGGAATGCCTTTGGTTAGCTCTGTGAAGTTCAACTAGTCATATAATCTCTTGACCACTTCTCTCTTCTGTAAGTTAGTGTTTTGAGGCCTAACATAAATGCATGTTGAAAGTTCTTTATGGAAGAGTTGCCTAGTGTTATAGTGAGTTTCACTGATAACAGTTGTGGTCATGCATGGGATAGTCTCTGGGAACTCCACAGCTAAGTGACCCGACTAGTCATGATTTTCCCTTCCATACTAATTGATTCCAGGCTCATGAAGACACTAGTGGAGTCATGGTGAAGTCCAGCTACAGATGATGAGGGCCTGAAGTAAAGTGACCTTGGGTGTGTAGAGAATGGGGCAGGATTACAGAAACAGCTGGGGGTGAATCTGGTGGACTGTGGTGGATGAATGCATAGGATTAGAGAAAGGGGAGGAAGGCATCAAGTGACTCCAGATTTGGAGACAAGGTTGATGGTGGACCAGCTGTGACTGCTGGCCATGTAAGTCTGAACCTCCAAGGAAAGTGAGGGCTAGGAGTCCAAATTTGGGAATAATTAACAAGTGGCCACACCTGTGTGAACCAAGGGGGAAGTTGAGCTGAGAGCTGGTGGCTGAGGATTAACCCTGGTGACCACCACTTGTGTCTGCCATTATTATGCACTTGAGACTTTTCCAAAGAAGGTTATACATAAATAAAACAGACAGGATTCCATTTAGCTACATATGCAAACGACATTATGAAAAAGAGAAACGAAATTGTCTCTACTCGGGTAAGGTAGAAAACCAGAAGACTCAAGGCCCCCTATGGGCTAGCCAAATATTGATTTTTTTTTTTTTTTTTTAAATAAAATCTAAATGTAGTCTTCAGTTAAAAAGGATACTCCTCCTTTCTGGTAAACAATTTGGCAGCCTGTACTAATCCTTTGAAAAGTTAATATCCTTTGACCTATTAATTCCACTTTCAGGAATCCACTCGAAGGAAGCAAACAGAGGTTCAGATAAAAATTTATACGCAAAGATATTTCATCTTGTTAGCTTTTTTGGGAAGGTTCAGCACGGAGCTCCGTTCAGCCATAACATCATTGTAAAAGGTTTGGATACCAGGCAGTACCATGGCATAGGATGTGAAATCTGCATTGATGTTAAAATACTAGATGAGTATTCAAAGAAATCTGGCTTTGCCCTTTGAAGCCACTCTCCAAGTTACTGTGGTGAGAAAGCTGGGGGTATGCTAGCTCAGAGCCTTTGTTGACTTGATATCCAAAAAAATGCATGTGATCTGTCCTGGTCGTTTCTAGTCCAGCCTCTTTTTTTTTTTTTTTTTTTTTTTTTTTTGGTGCTCCTGGCTTCTCATGTCATGTTCCAGAAATGCTTCTAGAAGTTTCTTTAGCAGGCTGTTACACCATCAAGGTTTTACCCAGGATAACTCCTGCCCTTACATGGATTTCCCTGCTTTCTTTCCTTCATGTATCTGGTGAACTCTTATTCATCCTTCGAAGCCTCTTTCAGATTTGGTCCCCAAATAGATTTTGTCAAGCACAGCATTTTGAAGAACAAATAGGGTTTGAATGCTTCAAGGTGAGGTGGACGTACTAGTTCTACCACCCTCCTCACTTCTTCCTATTTGTTACCTTGTCACAGCCCTGGCCTTCTGTGATAGAGCTATCTCCACCTCCTTTCAGGCAGAAAGTGTCTCTTTGGTCATTGTCACTATTGTAATACCTTTACACCCATGACTGCATTTATCACCCATATGAGTAATCTTTAAAATATACTTTTTTTTCAATTCTAATGCTAATAAATTTTGAAAAAAATTACCCACAAATAGGAAAAAAAAGTAACTTCTATCTCCCTCCTCTTCAAGAACACTGATGTCTTCATGTTAGTGAATGTTTCTGGATGTGATTTGTGTATGTACATTTCAGAGTCAAATTAATACTGTGTCTATAAAGCTTAGAATCTTTATTTTTGTTATAACATAGTGCAAGCATTACTTGCTCCGTGTTTGTGTTCTTATTTTTAAAACATACTTACAGAAATTGGCTGGACCGTCTTGAGGGTTAAGATTCCCCAGTACTTAAGCAGAGTGTTGGCCTGGACCAGTACAGGGACTTAATGTTTGTTGAACTCTGGAGATGAAAAATTTAACCTGTCCCCATCCAGCCTCCAAGGATCTTGTTTAGGAGACATACCTGTTCACTCATGATTTAATGTATTCATGCACTCAACAGATATGTATCTGCCGGACATCCTTCTATCACTGGGGACACAGTAGAATGCTCCAGTCCTCGTGAAGTGTGTGTTCCAAGCAGTGATTTGCACACTAGGTTGCACTGAGATCCCGCAGCAGACTTGTGAACTGCAGGTCACTCACTGGGTTTTGCCCCAGAGCTGCCAATTCAGTGGGTCTGAGGGCCTGAGGGCCTGAGAGCCTGCAGTGTCAACATGTTCCCAGGGGATGCTGATGCTGCTGGTCCCTGGATATGACACTTGAGAATTCCCGGCTTAAAGGATCAATTTGCAGTACAGTATGGCAAAAGAAAACAGCTGTGGGGTTTGTGGGTAAGAGGGCTGAGGTCTGACTTGTGTGTCTAAGACTCCCTGATTCTTCAAGTCCCCAGGAGGAAGGAGGGGACTAGGAAAATGCCCTGTGTCCAAAACCTCATCTTTTCCTCTATGGATGACTCTGGGCAGTCTCTACAGGGCCGCAGATGACCAGGACTGATCAAGGGAGAGGTTCAAGCAATTATGATGGCCACGTGTGCCTTCTCTGGGCCCCTTCAGCATGCTTACCATATGTCTGGTATTCTGAGCCACTGCAAAAGAGAAGCACGACCCTCCCCATTTTATGGATGTGAAGACTAAGACCTGGAGAGCTTATTTAACCCACTGTAGTCGTCCCCCACATCAGTGAGTGACACATCTCGAGCTCCAAGCCCAGCCTTTCTGAGAGCCTTCAGACCCCATGCCATCGCCACTACCATAGCTCCTGTTGAGACTGGCCTGTGGTTGAACCCTCAATGGGACCAGTTTCTAGAAATGCTTCAGTAGTCATAGCTGTTTCCTGTGTGGTGAGACAGTAGTCTCAGGAGCTAGTGCAAGGTTGTTCCCTCATTTCATCTGGGGACTGTAAAAATTTATTGCCTTTCCTTTTTGCCTTTGTCACCAGGAAGCTCAGAGCTATGCTTCGTCGGCAGTAGCTTTCCTGAGTGTAAGGTTCTTGGTATAATCATCTCCCTACTTTTCTTTGAAAGCTTTTGTTTCCTGTGTTTTCTTTTAGAAAGTTTCCGAGATAATTTTCTAAAATAGTTGGATGTCACAGATTAGTGAGTGAAAAGTAAATTTTCAGAATGGAAAGGATTAGTTTAAGGGGTGTTTTTTTAAACTTTTGAAGACTGATTTGGCCCAAGACTGTGCATGAGTGGACACAGACGTGACTGTGGACACGTATGTATTTGATAGCTTGATGTTTCCTTTTGAACTTGAGTCCAGTTTGGCTGGAGCCAGGGCTGGCTTTGAACTCTGGCTTCTCACTACTTGCTTTATGACTTTCATTTCAATCTCAGTGTCCTTATCTGCAATGGAGATTATGATGCCGTGCATGGTCATTGAAGAATTTAACAAAATGACTTAATGTAAAATGGCTAGTTATGTGCCTGCAGCAGATGATAGTTACTGATATGTCTCGCACAGGCTGGGATTTGTAGAAAGATTGGACCATGCATTTGCACTTGCTCTAGACATTTTTCCTAGAACGTGCAGTGGGGAGCTGAAATGACCCTTGACTTCACGTTGGGGTGCTGTGTTCCATAGCTGTGAGGCTTGCTTCCCCTTGGTGCAGGGAACTCCATGTGGCATTTCTTACACATTCTCAATGGCAGTAGATGTTTGCTGTGGAGAACTCAATATTTTCTGAGGTCATCCACTTAGAGGTTGGTGACTAAGACTTAGACAGCCCTGGGGTTTCTACCTCCTTATGCAGTGGTGACGTACTCGGCTTGAGCATCCTTGCCTGGAAAGTCCCCTAAAGCCCACCTCCTGGCTCTTCTTGATTTTACTAGGCTACCACTCTCAGTTTTTCTTTCAAAGTTTTGACTACTAAGTGCAATGGCTGGAGGCTACTTTTTAGGGCAAGAGAGGGTTCAAATATTACAGGACTCTTTGTAGATTTCTTTGTCCCAGCTTGTGGGCACATGAAGCAAGAAGGAACAGCTTCCCTGTTGCCTATGCTGTCTGGGCTGTATGAGGCCTTCAAGAACCTAGGGCCTACCTGGAGCTGTGGGCCAGGTATAGACTGTGAGCTCCTTGGCTTCCTGAGGCCTGAGCATGCCATGGAGCCTTCACAGGGGTGACTTTCCCCACCTCTGACCTTCCCTGACAAAACTAGTGTCTCAAAAAAGAAGCTCTTTGGGTCATAAGATGCCATCTGGTAATTACTATGCGGTTGTAAGATGCATTGTATTTATTTTAATTTTTTTTGTGTGTATGTGCGCCAGGGATTGAACGCAGGGGCACTTAACCCCTGAGCCACATCCCCAGCCCATTTTTGTATTTTATTTAGAGACAGAGTCTTGCCAAGTTGCTTAGGTCCTTGCTGAGTCTGGCATTGAACTCATAATCCTCCTGCCTCAGCCTCCTGAGCTGCTGGGATTACAGGTGTGTGCCACTGCACCCAGCTAGATGCACTGTATTGTGAGGTAGCCTGATGGCCAGGAAGTAGGTGAGTCATAAGAAAAAGAAATTCTTAAAAAATTGTTAGCAAAATGAGCTTCTTCCAAATCCTGTTTATTTGAGCGTATCCTTTTAGAACCTGTTTAAAACAAAACAACAAAACAAAACAAATGGGGACCATAATCATTTCAAGGAGAGGTGATCCCAACCCTTTCCCAAAGCTTCATTTTTCCATTGGGCAATGTAGTGAACACACCAAGTCTGCATGTCCCCAACAGGCCAGGGCAAAGGGTGCAGGCACTGCCTGCCTTGATGACATGGGGCCTCTGCTATTCTTCCTGTTCACGGTGAAGTAGCTCAGAGGCCTCGGTGAGGTGCATGGGTGCTGCAGGCATCCTTCCGTAGACCATCCCATTCACGCTCTTGCTTTTGTTTTGTTGGCCTCCCAGGTCCAGGAAGCTGCAAGTCGGGGCCTGAAGTTTGTGGGCGTCATTCCTCAGTATCACTCCCTTGGCGGCAGCCCTCTTACACCCACAGCCAACAGTGCCACAGATGCCAGAGCTGTGAAAAAGGCACATGGGGACCACCCATCACTGGAGGACGAGAACCCAGGGGCTGCAGACGTGTGTGTTGCTCCCTCAGGGATGGACGGAAGCCCAGAGCCCGGCCCAGGCCACACAGGGGACCTGCCTTTCATTGAGGAGCCCAGCTTATCCTCTGGAGAATTTTCCCCACGGGGAATGAGTCCTATACTGGATGGACCAGATGGTGGCCCGTCGGATACACATGCAGGGCTGCTCTCTAGGAGTAAGTATGTAAGCCCCTCGAGTTTTGACCCACTTCAGAGAGGTGAACAGCTTTTCAGTCATCCCCAGGGCGTTTTAGGGAGAAGAGATGGGGATAGAGTATAGACACAGCAGTCCATCAAACACTAGAAACTTAGTTATTTGGGCCGCACGACTAGTTACTTGCTGAAGTTGTGACTTTGGGGGTGAGCAGGGCCATGTGAAATTGACTTGCAGTTGTTCCAAGTGGGTTCTAAGTGGATTCTAGATGGTGAGGTATTATATCCCCTGCCCTTGCATAGGGAGTGTTGGTATGCTGGGAACCACTGAGACCCTCCACTCCACTGCTTGAATGTTTGCCTATAGCAAGAAATCACAAACACCAGTTGAGGGCAATTTGTGCGGTGTGTGTGTGTGTGTGTGTGTGTGTGTGTGATTCAACTCATGACAATGTAAACAGCCAGCTTTCAGGGGCTTCCTACGGTTGACGTATCACTGTGGTAGAATACGCCATTGAGGAAAGGCCAGCAGTCTGTGAATCCTCCTAGTCACATTGTAAGGGCCAGGAGAGCATGCACATTGGCTTAAGGATTTCACATAACAGCACAGCAACAATAGCCAACATGTATTAATACTTCCTAAGCACTAGGCCCTGTGCCAATATGCTTTTAATAGACTGACCTCTTAATTCTCCAGGCAGCCTTGTGACATATGTGGGTGAGCTCTATTACCATTGCCTGGTTGCCAGTGGAGTAATCTGGGGTTTTCAGAGGAAATGAGTTGCCAGGGTGGGAAACTGGCAGACCTAGTATGTGAACATAGTGGGGCTGGGTCACCACCACCCCATTACATCTCTCTGGTCTTTCCTGACAAGATTTCCTGAAGCCCTTGGTTGACAGGGAGTGAAGTTTCCCTGTATTTCTCTCCCCAGAGTTCCCTCTTCTCTACTTTCTCCAGGAAATCTAGCATCCAGTCACTTCCTGACAGCAAGGTACTTAACATCAGTGGTGGGGCCTCTTCGGGCCTTTGGAAGATGAACGAGTATTGAGACTGACAGCCAGAGACCACCAAGCCTTCCCGAGGGCTGTTTGTTTAGGACTTTCTGGATCATATCCCTGTTTAATATTGTTACTATTTAGTTACTTGTTCTTGAAATCGGCCTCTTACATATGATCAGGAACATTTTTATGCTTGGAGAGTGGAGAACAAGGTGAAATAATTTTCATTGTTACATTAGTATGTCTTGAAAGGAAAATTATAAGATGCTCATTTCTGGGGGCTTATTTGCAGAGTTGCTTGGAGGGAGAGATTGGAGCTGCCTTGATTCTGGGATATAGAGGGCTATTATTTAATCAAGGTCTGGATCCTTCTTAAACATGTACTGGAGTAGAGCTCTTCCTCTGCCTGGTTTCTCCCCCACCACACACACACTGGATTGATAGACTTCTTCCCTTCCCCCTCACCCCACTCCCCATTCAGAGCAGCTGAGAGTGTGTTTAGACCTGGCATATGCCTCCTAATTAGTGTCCAAAGCTATCTTCTATTGAGGTGGGCAAGGTGTGTGTGCTGATCCCAAGAAGATGGATGAGCTTCTGGGGGAACCCTGCACTATGAGAGGGTTGGCGAGGCAGGTGGCATCATGGTCGAGAGTCCAGCCTTTCTGTCCATTCCAGCCACCTTGTGGCTGGGCAGTAGCCTTGAACACAGCAATTGCCTTCTCATGGGAAAGAACAACAACTCCCTATGGAAAGGTTGGGTGAGATGTACCTTCAAAGCCTCTCAGTGCTGTGGACTCACCCATGTGAACTGTTGCCCCTGGGATCGGGCACCATGCTCCTGGCTCTTGACCTCCACTTCTCATGGAACCTTGGTTTGAGAAAGAAAGTGGTTAATATGAAGGCTTCCTTGGGAGTGTGCTGACACCCTAGCCTTCCCCAATCCACCTTCCTCAGAGACTCCTCCTAGACTTTCTGCCTCTGTGTTTAATGCCAGAGAATTACTAACTGGGAAGACTTGTCCTGGGACCCTCCCCAGATGCCCAGTGCCCTCCTGCTCCCCTGTGGCTGCTCACCTCCCTCCCCCAGACTCCCCGTAGCTGAATGCACAGAAACCCCTCCTCCTGAAGCATCTGGACCTGCCTCCCCCCTCAAGACCCTGTTCTCTGCTGTCACCCAGATCATGCTGGGAGATGGTGGTTAATGGGTGTTAATGGAGGCATCAGCCCAACGGTGAAGGGGAACTTCAGCTATGGGGGGTCTCTAAGCCTTCCCTGTCCCCATCTCTCCAGGTGCACAGCTGCCTCTCCCCATGCAAATAGCTGGCCAGGCTACAGGTCTCTGTAATTTAGGCTCCCGCTATTATTTTTTAGAATTTTATTTATTTATTTATTTTATCTTCTGGTGGAATAAATGAGCCTCTGGATTTTCCATCAGTCATAACACACTGGGGTGACTAGTGGGCACAGAGGCCTGTGGGGGATGGGCAGACCGTCATGAGGGTGGTCACCCTGAGAGCGCTGTTCTGACTCCTCCCTGGATGTCAACTCTGTTATTCCTCATCACATAACAGAAGACTAGGATGCTCACTCCATGGATACAGAAAGTCCCTTCCAGGCAGCTAAGTCTCTTACCACAGCCAGGCCAGCCCCAGAGCTGGATATCCAGGACCCTGTCCCTGAGGATCATGACCCTCACTGGCCCCTGGCCTACCCTCCTTATCTTTTTCCTGGGGCATCTTGTTTCCTTCCTTGAGAACAAGGTGAGCCTTCACCCCCAGCACACACACAGCCCCCTCCCTGCCACTCTCATCTCTTGGCTTGCCTTTCTCCTGGGGCCCCCTAAGGAGGGTGAAGTGTTTTTACTCCTCGTTCTGCCAGGTGGGCTTAAATAGGCAATCACAGCAAGACAATTAAAAAACATCCAGAGGGAGTCTCCCTCCTCCCCCCTCCTCCTCCTCCTCCTCGCTTAATTTATTTCCTATGTAGGAGGCCTAGGGGAGAAGACTCCAGGCAGTGACGGCTCAGACAGGACTTTCCCCGAGTCTCCATCTGGAAGCAGGGGCAGGCTCCCTCCCAGCCCCCACCCCTGCGGCACAGTCCAGTGGTTAGGCCCTCCTGCATTTCTCTTCCTGCTCATTGAATTTTATTTCCTGGTTCCAGGGGAATTTCTTATTGGTTTGAAGTCCAGGCTGTGCAATGATCATCTGAGCCTCAAGTGTCTCTGTTGCTACAAGAGAAACAAAGAGGCCAGACAGGTTCTCTCAAATTCTGATTGTTCTGTCACCAAAATCCCTATTCTAAGTATTCCAAGCATTGGCTTTCCTATCTGCTGAGACTTCCCAGCCAGAAGCTGTAGTCGCTGATCTCAATTACAGTTCTGGTGAGGGATTTTGTTCAGTAGACCTTCC
Source organism: Marmota monax (assembly GCF_021218885.2). NCBI lineage: Eukaryota > Metazoa > Chordata > Mammalia > Rodentia > Sciuridae > Marmota > Marmota monax. The sequence continues at coordinate 14,735,207 of NW_026693008.1, read as the reverse complement.
TGGCAGCCAGCTCAGTGTGGATCCCTGAAACTTGGGGGCCTTTTCTGATGTGCAGGCTCTTTCCCTCCCCAGGCCAATATCCTCCCCTCCTCATATCCTCAGGATAGAGGATAGTCTGACCCTGTGACTCTGCCACTCTTTCAGGCCTTTGACTCATTACCCCTAATGCTTTGGAGACTGTTCATTCCAACACAGCTACTAAGTCCCTACCTGTGGCTACTAGTGCCCACTTTCTGTGTCCTGATGAAGTTGGCCTCTTGTTGGACCTGGGAAGGAGCCCAGGGCTTGGGATCTGCAAGACCTGGCTCTCCCACACTGGCTGTGATTCTGAGACATCTACTTAACGCTTCAGGGCCTGTGGAGGTTGGAGAGTCACATGGGGCCATGTCACATGGTGCAGGTGTCTGGACTGCTGAGGTCTTCACGCTTCAATACCTGTTGGCCGTTGTGTGTGCACTTTGCCTCCTGCTGGCCCAGAGGTGCCCTGTTATTAGTCCTGAGCCTATGACACAGCCTGAGCAGCCTTCTCCAGATTTTGGAATCTGGATAGAGAGCTTCAGGCCCTTCTTCTTCCCTTCCCTCCACAGCACCCACAGCCTGCCTTCCCAGAGGAGACCTTTCATCTCAGTTCCCCTGCACCTGGCCTCGTCACACTGCAGACCCCACCCAGCTGTTTGACTTCCACTTCTTCCTTCCAGCACAGCTAACTCATCAGCAGCTTCTCTTTTGGAGCCCACGCTTCAGTTCAAACTCTGTATTTTTTTTTATCCAGACTGGAGGGCTCCTTAATCACCACACCCAGCCAGCTCCTGTGGCTCACCCTCAAGTCACAGCTCACTGGGATTGAACCTGAAGACAAGTAGGCAGGCTTCTATTTGGAGCCCAAGTTCCTATGCCCAGGCCCAGGCCTCAGAGCTGGTCACCTGCCTCTTTGCTCCCCACTTCCCTGTAGCCTAGGAGGCCTGAGAGGAGGGGGCCGCTCAGCCAGCCCCCAGCTCTCATCCTTTCCTAGATTTTCCCACTTGTCTGGCTCAGGTCCATCCAGCAAGCACCTCACAGCTCCTGTCACAGCGCAGGCTCTTTGCTGTACATGCGGAATCTTACCTGTGACAAGGCAGGGCCTCTGTGTGCGGAGTGGGGAAGGAGGATAAGAAGATGGTAGGTGCTCAGTGCAGTGCTTCAGCCATTCTCAAAACATTCTCCGAAGCGATGCTTTCCCTATTCTTTTGGGACTTTCTGTCCCACGTCTGGAAAAATCTTCCTGCTGAGGTCATGGCGGAGTCACAGAGCAGCTGAGAAAATTGAAACAAATTCGGGGCTTCTTTTTTGGAATCCTTGGTGCCTGCTTGTGTGAGGATGTGTGTTGAAGAATCGGACTATGAAAACATCAAAGGGCATCGTGTTCAGATGGTTTCTCTTGGCTGGTTTCCATGCGAGTAGAGGGAAGACTGTGGTCACGGAGGCGGTGGGACAGAGGCGTCTACTAAAGGGTTACGCTTTCAAAGTCAGGTTTTCTCCCAATATTTCATTACCCCTAATGCTTTGGAGACTGTTCATTCCAACAGCACTTCCTTTTCCTTCCTGAAAAATTTATTTCTGTCTCTGGCTTCAGTCCGGCCCCTGGGGAGATTCGAGACGGGAAAGCTGGGATGCTGTTAGCACCGACTACCTTGTCAGAAGTCTCTCTTCTTCCACCCATTCCAACATCCTCGCTTCTCCTTTTGACATTTCCCCTTTTTCTGTTTCATTATGCATCGGGGAAAATGGAGGGTTTTGTCTGGTCGTGTGAAACGAGATCCTTCTGAACTTCGGCCACTTCCAAACTCCTCAATCAATTCTCTCATGAAGCAGCTGTGATTTCTTTTTAATTCTATTGCATCTGTAGTTGACTCTAATATACCATAGGGACTGGTGCTCTGGCCCACTGTGGAGTCACCTGCAGTTAGTTCTGGCCAAGTTTACAGTTTCCTTAGCCTCTGAGCTTGCCAGTGTTTCTTGGGAATGTGAACATGCAGGGCAGATACTCTGGGGAGTTAGTGCCAGTCAATGAGGGTGAATTCTCCAGCTGTGTTGCCCTTGGTGGGTCCCTTTGTTGTGTTCTATACAGTGTCTCAGGTCCCCTGTGGGATTGAGCCCCATTGATAATCTGCTCATTAACGCATACTTCATTAGCTTCGTTGTCTCTTCATTTCCCATCCCACCTCCATCCTTCTCTCTTAGTATCACTTTTCAAACAAACAGCTTGCACATGGAAAGCTTGCAGGATTTGCTTTTGAAGAAATCCAAATGAATTCAGCGATTCACTGAAGCATGGCTCATCCTCTTGCCCTTTGTGGCTGCCATTTTTAATTGAATGACTGGCATGTGGGACTAGAAAACCCCTGATTGCTCAGTTCACGTCCTCACCCTGACCCCCACCCCTGCTCCCCAACCTATGGCTTGACTCCCTCCATTACAAACCTTCCTCTGTCATTTCATTCTTAGTTTATATTTCAAAGTCATGAAATAGGTAGTGGGTGCTGGCTCCATACACCAAGACTTTATTTCTTGTGTGAAAGTATTTCCTGGTTGGAGGTGGCGTCTTGAGTTGGTCAGGTAGACTAAGAAAAGGTAAGGTAATATGGGGTGGGGATGACCAGGCTAGAGCTGGTGTTTAAAATCCAGGTGGCCACTTCTGACGATAGGTATTAGCTCTCTTGGATGGATAGCTTGAGATGACTCTCCTGTTTAACTGTTGATGATAAGTCTCATGGCCCAGAGAACTCCACTGAGGCTTGCTCAGATGGGCCTGTGAGAAGAACTTCTTTGTCCCAGAATACAGTACCTGTGTGAGAAACTTCCAGATGTTACATGGGTTACTATATTCTGTGTTAATAAGCCTTGTTATTCCCCTGTTTATGGCAAGGGTAAAGGCTTGCCTTTATGGTCAGATTTTCCTTTTAAAATGCAGTTAACAGAAAGTAAATCAATTTTAAAAATAATAATCCAACTAGTATTTGGATACCACAAAAATTATGAAATACTCCAAATTGGGAAACAGCATCCCAGAATGTAGATCTAGTTATCCCATATGGGGAACGTGAGTGTCCTTTGTCCTTTTTGCTGATGTCAACCACCATTGTTTATGACCTTTAAATTTTCTCTTTGATAGAAGGGTGGGGATTTTCTTAAGATTTTAAAAGATATTTTTGGAAAAACAAAGCATATTCCTGAGCAGCTTGTGCAAGAAAAGCTTTCTAAGCTGGGTCAACTCTGATTGCTTGTCTAAATGAGTATTGCAAAAATAGGCCTTCAGAGTTAGGTTGAAATTGCAGGTTTTTGCCCCTCGAGGCAGCTACTGCTAACTCATACCTGGCAGCACGTACAGCAGGCACAGATCAACTGGGTGGTGGTGACTATTGATTTCTGAAGGACTGAGCTGTAAATGAAAGAATGGAAAGCTCAGAGCCTCACTCCCAGAGCCTGCCTGCGTGGCTGATGGAGCTGACCTGCCACTGTAGGCAGAAACTCTCATTTACGGGAACATATTTATTTTTACATATCAATGATGTATTTTTTGATGTACTTGATTAAGTATTATGGGCTAGGCCCCAGGAAACACCAGTGCAGTTTATAAATAGTGAGTTCATGGGTGAACAAGGTTCCTGGAATTCGAGCAATGTGTTTGTTTTTCTGTGATTTTGTACATTGGCTTTTTTTTTTTTTTAAGTTCAGATCTCACTCGGGTATGTCTATTTTTACTTCCAACACATCTTTGTATTTCTAGAAATTTATGCTCAACTCCTAAATGCCTAAATATATAAACCAATCCCAGATAATAATTCATTATATTCCAGATTCAAAATCTTAAGTCCCCCCATTTGAAGCTTAGCCTTTGAGGCCCATGTATGTCACTTGAAGGCAGCCACAAGTTACTACTTGGAATCAAGTTATATTACTTGGCATGTAGGCTCAGAGATTTCACCGTTGATATCATTTCTTTAGATTCCTGAGAGATTTCATTAATCCAATGAGTCAAATTTTTATCGCTGGTTGACCTCTTCTTTCCCCACTTTTTTTTTTTTTTTTTTTTTTTTTTTTTTTTTTTTTTTACAAATTTCAACAGAAATGGAGATCTTTGCCCTTTTCAATAAACCGAAGGGCCATCAGAAGTGCCGGCAATACTATCCTGTTACTATTCCTCTCCGGGTCTCCAAGAATGGCCAGACGGTGAGCAGTTTGGATGCCAACTGGTTGGAGCACATGAGTGACCACTTCCGGAAAGGAGGCGTGCTGGTGAATGCAGTCTTCCATCTTGGAATGGCAAATGGTATGGAATCCACCGCCCTTGGGTGGCCCTTAAGAATTCTGCTTCTAACTTTTATAACCTTAACCCATCTTTGGAGCCTGCTCCATTCAGTCAATAAAAATGCTGCATTTGATTTCTGATTAATACAGCTTGAGCAGTGCCCATAAAGTCAAGGACCTGAGCAGGAGTCAGCCATGTATCTTCCGAAATGCCAGGGGAGGGTGGGGTGGTGGGGTGGTGGGGTGGTGGATTCTATTTGATGAAGATGGCCTCTGTTTCTGTTGCTTTTTAAGAATTTTTTTTTTTTTTTTAAAAAAGATGACTCCCTGGGATTGTTAATTACCCCCTGGGATCATGCCATGCCAGAGTGTGAATTGTTTGTAGACGCTATTACAGCTTGAAGTAGCAGCAGCACCTTGGAATTGACAGAAAAACAAATGGCATGCTGCCTGGTTTCTGTAAGCTCCATTGGGACACACACAGTGCCTGGGTATCATGGCACCCATGCCCCTCCCCGGGAGTGGGTTATCTCTGGGGGGTTGCTGCATGGAATAGCACTATTAACGTCAGCTTTCAAGGTGGGAAGGAAGTCTGCCCACAGTGGGAAAAGGGGTCAAGCAAACAAAGTGCTTCAGGCTAACATGAAGGCAAGTTAAATCACCAGGGTGCGTCAAAACTGGGAGGCAATTTGAAGAGTGGGCCAACCTGCCAGCATGTGTAGATCCCGAAGGCTGCCAGTCAACATGGTTCCTGAGCAAGCAAAGTGTCACACCAAAGTTGTCGATCTCAGCAAAACCTGGCAGGGGGCATCAACTGCACCACAGTTTTCTCTCAAGAATTAGAGTCAGGGATGGATTTTGGATTCCATATTATTTGCAATCCTTGAAATGCCAGCAGGCGTCCTTAGAATAGAGATGCTATTCTTAATTCTGCATGTACCTACTTTGAATCATTCAAAGCCTCAGAAGATGACACAGCACTAATAGACCTTAGTTTGGATGCAGTCTCTTGTTACTATCTAAATATCTGTGTCCGATCTCAACTTGTTATAGTGGCAGCAGGCATTGCATAATGTTCTGGGCCATAGCCATTTGTTATAATGGATGAATGACATAAGGAAGGCCATCAGCTCACTAAGAATACAGCCAGACTAATACTGTCCAATAGAACTTTCTCTGATGGTGGAATGTTTAATGTGCTATCCAGTATGGTAGCTACCAGCCATCTGTGGGCTCTGAGCACTTGAAATTTATTTCATTTTCACAAATTGAACCATATGGGGCTAGTGTACCGGACAGTGCAGTTCCAGCGTGTACATTTCATTGATGCAACTAAAATTCATTTCTGTTCCCTGGCAGCAAAGTGATAAACTCTTTGTGTATAAGAAACCCATCATGGTACCTGCAGGGGCTCCGGAAGCCAGGGCCAGTCACTGTCTGGCGAGAGGCACCACAGAACACTGGGGCAGGTGTCCATCCCTACTCCTCAGTATTGGTAGCAGGTGGGCAGGGAGGAGCCCTTCACCTCCTACGTCCTACCTGGTGCCCATCTTAGGTTGGGGCAATAGCAGCTTTTCTATCTTGGTGCCCCAGAAGCTCTCTGTAACAGTCGTGTAGAACATTACATTTCTCTGTGGGCACCTGATAGCTAGTTGTACTAACATCTTAAAGATGTGCTGGAGGTAACAGCAGCACAGGATGTCACTGGTCATTTTCTCTCCTCTCAGGAGAATGGGACATCCAAATGGAAGTTTTCTCTGGCCCAACTGTCTGAGCATGTCGGGGCAAGCCAAGCCCCCAGAGAGAACACGTTGAAAGTTCACAAAGCCGTTGAATGTCTCTCACCGTTATGGTTTTGGCAGTCAAGGCTGAGTTCACCTCCGCTCCCTTCCCACCCGCCCTCCTTTCCATCCATGCATCCAAAAGCACAGAGAATTTGTACAGCTCTTTCTTCAGATTTGCCTTCAGCATGTGAAAGGCTGTTATAGCTTCCCTTGGCTTTAGCTGCGTTCAAGCCAGCCTTCCTGCCTTGAAGACAGAACGTGAAATGTCCCCTGGCAAGTGCAACCGTGAAGTGCTCCGCGGAGCCTGAGGCATCTACGGTGTCTAGCGCTGCAGGCAGCCGCTCTGCTTCATTCACAGCCAGGGGTGCGAAAGCCTCTGAACCAAATTCATTGAAACCCACACTGGCTTGAGATGTGATTTTTCCTGTGTGTGTCTGCTGGGAGGACCGTGCGAATCGGGGTGGTGTTAGTGGGTTAAGGCTTTTCTGCCCTGGGAAAGCCCAGGGCTTCTGTTGGCCAGGGAAGAAATAGGCATATGTTCTTTTCCCAGAATTAAAAAAAAAAAAAAAGCAGCAAACTAATCATAATCATGAAATGAACCTATCTCTAAGAGATAATTAGTATCCTTGCTAATAAACCTGGCAGAGCTAGAAGCACCTTCAAGCTGTTTGCCACCTGGGAAAGCATCATTCATGACTCTTGAAAGTGTATTTATAGTCTAAAATCATAAAATTTATACCCAAGTCATAAAACTCATGAGAAATTTGTCCAACTCGCCCAGTTCAGACTCCAGCTTCTGTTTTTACACCTCCAAGGACATGGAAACACCCATACAGTCCCCAGGTTTGGGCTCCCAGTGGTGGTTTCTGGGACTCCTCTCCCAGGATTGGGCAGGTGGCTCCGGCTGGTGAGGCCCTACCCAGAGCCCTACCAGCTCAAGGCACATTGAAGGGACCTGTGCCCTGTAGGACTGTGCTGGGTGTGCTCCAGGCACTTCTACAGATCAGCTCATTCAGTCTTCATCCCAGTGGAATATAGTATAGGTGTGGAAACTGAGGCACAGAGACGTCACGTCATTGCCAAGGTTACCAGTTGGTAAGTACTTGGCCAGGCAGTGAGAGGAAGGAAGAGTGAGGATGATAGAAGAGATGTGGCCGTGTGGTGGGAGGTTGAGGGCCCCCAAAGGGCAGCCTGCTGGTGGGGAAAGGAGAGCTTAGGTCACCCCAGGAGACAGTAGGAATGAGCCCAGGGGCCACACAGCAGAGCAGACAGCCCTTGGGAGCCCCCAGACAGTGAGACGAAGGCCAGAGTCTGTATTTCTAGGGATGAGGAGGGTCCCTCCTGAGCCAGCTCTTGATGGCCCGGCTGGGAGGCTGCTTCCTCACCAAGGGCTTTACCCAGCCCCTTCGTCATCACTGGCCACCAGTCTGGTTGCCACCTTCATTTCTCCTTGCCCTGCCTTGGCCCCCGTGTCACCTGCCCTGTGTTCCTTACTCTGCCCTCATCCTTACCTGCCCCCCCCCCCGGCTCTGCCCCCTGGCTCTGCCCTGGCCTTCTTCCTGCCCTGGTTCTCTGCTTGCCCTGCCCTCTTCCAGTCCCTGTCCTGTCCTTGCCCTCTCCTACCCTGGTGGTCCTTCCTCTTTGTGTCAAAAAACACCTTCGTTGCCGATTGTCCAAACCAGAATTCAGTCCAGCAGCACATGCTGCATAAGGTGACCCTGTCCTCACTTCTCTCTCCACCTAGGAGAGCCTTTTTTCCTGCCCCTGCTTGATTAAAAGGAAGCTGGCCTCATCTCCTGCACAATGTCCTGCATTAGATCTGTCTGGTTCAGTGCCTTGTGGGGTCCTCTTTCTTTTTCTCTTTCTTTCTTTCTTTTTTTTGGCACTAGGGATTGAATCCAGGAGCACTTGACCTCTGAGCCACATCCCCAGCCCTATTTTGTGTTTTATTTAGAGATGGGGTCTCGTTGAGTTGCTTAGCACCTTGCTGTTGCTGAGGACTCCTGAGCCACCGGGATTATAGGTGTGTTCCACGGTGCTCAGCTATTGTCTTTTTGTAAGCTACTATTTCATTTAAACTGCAAGTTAGTTCTATAACCTTGATGAGTGAAAATCTAACTAGAGTACATTGCAGGTGATCTGCATGTTGTGTCACACAAGGGGTCACTTTACAGCCATGTATCTCCACTCCAACCCCTACTACATCATCCTCGGGTTTTTCCTTGATGCCCCGGCTTTGTCTAAATCCACCTTTTTTTTTTTTTTTGGACACCTAGCATATACTACAGATGTAAAAACATGTACATATTTCAAATTTTAAAAATAGTTTGTTTTATACAGATGTGCTTGCAAGTCCCCAGGCAGGGCCCTACCTCCTCAGACTCTTTAGCATCTCAGTGCCTGAACTCCCTAACCCCGAGGTAGAGGGTGCAGTGCAGTGGTCAGAGAGCACCAGCTCCATGACTCTGGAAACGTAGTCTGTCTGTCCATTACCTGCATCTGGCTCATTGTAGTAGTAGCTCAGTAAATGTTTCTTAGTTGTCGAAAGAGCACAGGCTTTGGGATCAAACCAACCACGTTTCAGATCTAGTTTGACCCTTGCATTCCATTTGAACATGGACAAGTTATTTAACTTTTGTAGTCTCCCTCATCTCATCTACTAAAAGGGAATGATGACTCTTGCAGAAATGTTGGGAGAGTTCTATGAGAAGTCATGAACCGGGTTGGGCAGAGAGCCTCACGTTCAGCCAGCACTGAATCAGAGTATTTCTGGTCAGGTTCATGACACTGAAACTTGCAGGCTGATCCTTGCTCTGAAGAGGAGTAATACCTTCTCTAGATGATTGAACACCTCAAAATGAGAATGCAGGAAGGAATGCAGGCCCGGAGCAGCAGTGGGGGCTCAAGAGGTAAGACAAGGCGGCGGCCTGCTGGGTCTTCCATTAATGGAGCCAGTAAGCAGTAGCATAATTGGAAAGCAGCATGGCACAGTTGTCCAGGATTTTGCATCTTGGCATGACCACACGTGCAATTATGGCTGTGTGGTTGACCGTGCCACTCCTAGAATCACAATGCTGAGAACATCTTACGGTTTCCAGCAGGGAACAGGACCCTTGAAGCAAGGAAACTGAGATCCTGCTACCTTGCTGTGGACAGTTTGTCCAGCCTCATTTGTTAAAAGGAGAACAGTAACATTTGTTTGTAAACCTGCAAAAGTAGACCAAATGCGTTGACTGCTTGCCCTGGTCTGGAGAGGGGCCAGCCCGACAGGCAGTCTTTACGCCTGTGGGAAGAGAGTGGTTGCCTCATAGACCTTACCTCTTGAGATAGCGTGGCAGATCTTTTCCCACATCCTTCTTGTAAATCATAAGCTTGGAATGTCAAGGTGGCCTTTTGCCAAAAGACCGGCATCAAATATTTATACAATACCAGGGCAAATAGCTTTTTGTGCACAGTAGGGAAGCATCTTTAGTTTAATAAAAAATGCAGTGATAATGGAATGTTTTCCATAGGCGGAGGGCAGTTTAACCTTTCTACATTGGGAGGCTTCGCTCTAAGATAGACCTATTTATACCCAACTGGGTGCACATTTCAGGGAGGCTGAGCCGTGAAGGTAATGAGGACATGGGGAGTGGACAGGGCCGTCAAAACAAGGGGCTCTTTAAAAGCCTGGCTGTCTGCTCTCTGTGGTTCATTGACTTTTTTGCTGTTACAGATGACCAAATTTTGACAGCTGTTCTGAACTCGCATGGTAGCCAAGCAGGTGAATCAGCGTTTTGGAGAGCAGAGCCCTGATAGAGGGGTGGGAGACAGGCAGTACATGGGTGGATGGTGAATGAGGATTTTTCACAGCCCCCCTCCCAGGCCCAGAACTTGGGAGGAAGGAGGGGAAGCTAGGCAGGAAATCTGGATGGGCTTCAAGTGACCCCTTCCTTCTCCTGGTCCCAACTTTGCTGCACTCTGCTGTTGGCAGGCTAAAGCCTGTTATGCTGTTTTTGTTGAAATGAGCACTTTAGTACTTAAAGCACATGGTAGGCATGCCTAGGGGACTTGAGTTCCTCTATTGAGGAGATGTGTGGGTGTAGAGGCTTTGGAGATTAGATTACTGTCATCCCTTGGTATCTACAGATGATTGGTTCTAGGACCACCCCTCAGATGCTAAAATTTGTGGATGGATGCTCAGTGCCTTCTATAAAATGGCTGATAATCTACATATATCTTCCTATGTACTTTAAGTCATCCCTGGATTCCTTATAGTAAATAATGTGTGTGTGAGATAAATAGTTGTTTTATTGTTTAGGGAATTATGACAAGGAGAACGTGTATACTTGTTCATTACAGCCTTTTTAAACTTGATCCATGGTTGGTCAAATCCATGGCTGTGGAACCTGCAGATAGATATAGAGGGGCTGGCTATAACACGTTAGTGTAGAAGCCTCAAGGAAATATGTGCTAGGTTGATATGATCTCAAAGGAATTACTGAGTGTGTTCTGGTCCCAGACATCCCCAGGTCAGGACTGGGATGCTTTGTTCAAAGGGGTTTATTTGGGGAACCCTGCTATGACAGAGCCTCTACCTCTGGAACATTGCTGAGGGTTTAACAAAGCTGTTTGTTCTGGATCTGAGATACTTGTGTTACGGTCATCTGAGGAGTGGCTCTTTCTCCCGGGTCACCTACATAAAACATCCTAGGAGTTCAGTGAACTAACACTGGGGGGAATCTATTCTGTGAAGCAGATGAAAGAGGCAAGCTTAGCACTTGTCAAGGCTGTTGAATAACATTCTCAGAATAGGAAAAAAGAAACTAGTACATGACATTGCTTTACCCACAGGGATTTTACTGGAAATGGAGCATTATCTTACCAGGTTGTGTTATTATCTGGATAAAGCTTCATTGCTCCAGGAAACACCCATGGTTTATTAGGCTGTTCAGAATTCTGTGTTCTGGAATAAAGACTATCCTTGTCCCCCAGGCTGAGCAGAGTACACGGGTCTCATGTAGGTTGGGCACTGTATCAGTCAGCTATTGCCATAATAATGCTGTGTAACAGACCATTTCAGAGCTCACTGGTGTAGAGAATAGTAGTTTATTCCATTGGATTTTCTGGTTGGCTGGAGCTGCTTTGTTGGCAGCCCTGATGATCCCAGATGAGCTCACAGGTCTGCAGGTCGGCTAATCTAAGCTGGCACCATTGGGGTAGCTCTGCTTCACATGTCTTTTATCTTTTAGGAACTAGCTGGTTTCTAAAGTGGTAGCAGAGACATGGGAGATCAAGCTCAACCACACATGTGCATTTCTTGCCTCTCACCTGTTAGCATCCCATTGGCCAACCAAGCCATGTGGATAAACCCTTCATTGGCTGTTCTCCCCATCAGTCATTTCAGTGTTGATGTCCCTCATGATTCTGTAGTTTGTCTGGTCTTTGGCTGCCTTTCACTGTCTGCATTTATGTGCAGGCTGCTCCCTCCTCTTCCTGGTACTCTCGAGCCCTGCAGATCCATACCCACATACTTTGTTAATTCATTTCTATCTCTACTCAAAGTGGAAAGCTCTAACCTTATCACCCCTTTCAAAAATAGCCACCAGCACCGCCTCCACCTTGGCTCTCTTCATAGCTTACTATTTCTATAGCATTTGTCACTTTTGACATTTTGCTCTTGTCTCCCTCCTCCACTGCAAGATAGGCTCTGTCTTGCTGCTTAGGGGATCTCTAGTGACCCAGAGTGCTCGGCACATAATGGTGGTCAGGAGGTGTCAGAATGATCCAGTGAGTAGCCAAAGGTCACTCGGGGTGAGCTTGAGTGTTTCCAGGAACACATTGCTTACCCTTCTAGGCCCAATTTTCCATTTCTAGACTTAACTCTAAGAAGGTCCTCTCCACTTAGATTGTGTCCCCATTGTTTCTACAGTTTTTTGGAGTCTCTTTCTGCTTTCCAGAGCCACATAGGTGTGCTGTCCATTTACCTGTGTTACACCTGTATTGACTCTTAATTAGCCTTGCAAAGGAGGATAAACAAGAAAATTCAAATTATATACCTAATTCCACCACTCACACCTGCTTCTAGGATTTTACTTATGTCCTTAAAGTTTATTTGTCAGGACATTTTTAACATAAAAATTCACATTTTTTAAAAAATTTTCTTTTAGTTGTTGATGGACTTTAATGTCTTTATTTTTATGTGGTGCTGAGAATCGAACCCAGTGCCTCATGTATGCTAGGTGAGCACACTACCACTGAGCCACAACCCCAGCCCCCAAAATTTACATTTGAAACACAAAAAAAGAGCTGTATCAAGCTCATACTTCAGTTCTATATTCTGTTTTCTTTCCTTTTATAATATTGTACATGAAGCATTCTCTTGAATCATTAAATTCCCATGATATTTTGCGGGGTAACACTACAGTGTTTGGAAATCTGATTTATTCAGCTATTTTTCTATGGTTGACTATTTGGATTATTGAACATTTAGATTTTTCTTAAGTAATTTTATAAGAAATGCTTGTAGATAATTATTTGATGGCACTGGTGGATATTGCCTAGGACAGGCTAAAAGAGGTAGAATTTTAGCCTGTCAAGGCAGGCACTTTGGACATTATTAAACTGCCCTCTAAAAAAAAAAAAATGGAATAGTCAAAATTCCCTTAAACCCTGTAAACTTTCCTGTAACTCTACTCGTAGTGAGAATTCTCTTTTCAAAATTTGCTGATCTGATTTAAAAAAAAAAAAAAAAAAAAAAGCTTGAGGTTTTATTTTCCCTCAATATTTGCTGGTTATGGAGAAAGAATTAAATAATTGTTCATGTTTTTGCCCATTTCTAGTATTTTAATTATTGATTCATAAACTCTTTGTATATGAAGAATATTAAGCTTCACCTTTTATTTTTGTTACACTTGTAAATGATTTTCTCATGTTGATGACTTTTAAATTTTGTTTATAGGAGTCTGTGGGGAAAATAAGCTACAGATAGTTATGTGTTCACATTTGTCATTTTTGTGTGTGAGACTTCTGAATATACGAACAGTTCCAGGAATTCCAGTGTGATTCAGGGGGCTTTCTGAATTTCTCTCCGTTCCCTATGAAAAAATGTTCATGTTAATGTGCATTTCTCCTATTAAAAATTGTCCTTTGAAAATAGTATATCATTGAAAAAGGTTCTGTATTTGTATTAGTCTGCTAGAGTTACCATAGTGAAATACCACAGACCAGGTGGCTTAAATAGTAAATCCATGTTTATATTCTCCCATTACTGGAGGCTGGAAGCCCACCATCAAAGTTGCAGGGTTGGTTTCTGGTGAGGGCTCTCTTCCTGGCTTGCAAGCAGCCACCATCTTGCTGTGTCCTCACATGGACCAGGGTGCACACCCTGGGTGAGGGTGCTAAGAGAGATATCTGGTGTATGTGTGTGGCCCCCCTTTGGATCCTCAGCAGGGACAGGATCCTGTTCTATTTTTCTTTATATCCCCATTGCCCACAACCATCCCTGTATATTTAATGTGTGGTTGTTGAATTGTACAGAACTTGGAACCCAACACATTGATTAGAGCAATTGCCCAAGGAAACGTTTTCAATGGTCAGTCATTTGGAAACTCCTCCTCCCCACCCTGCCCGATTCCACCTCTTGACAAGAATTGCCTGAAATGTCGTGGGTACAGCAGCCACATCACGTGAGCCTCCTAGAATCAGCACTTCCCGAAGGCTCCTGACAGGCTCAGATCTTGTTTCATCTACCCCTCCTTAAAAAAAAAAAAAAAAAAAATCCTTCTCACCTAAATATAGTTTTCTTCTAAAAACTGCCTCTAAATGGCTGTGTTTTACCCTGGATAAGTTCTCCCCAGCGCTTCCTGACGCTGGAGCGTGAAAAGGAAGGTAAACGAGTGAAATCAATGGTGATTGCTAACAATGAAATGTGGGCTCATAAAATCAAGGATATTATTCAAAACTGCGAGGTAAATTAGTCTCATTCATTCTGATGGGGCTAGACTCTATGGCTGTGTGTGCCTTCTTTAATTAACATGCTGAAAAGATGTTCTGATTGGGATTATTAATGAATGCAGTGAAAATTTTGCTGCTTGTAAAGCTTCTGCCACAGACGGCTTACACAGCCCCCCTGTTTTTGTTTTTTTTTTTTTTTTTCTTTCCACAGATTCCTTACACGGCTTGACAGATGGAGTATTCATCTTTGAAGCTGTTTCCACAGAAGATAGCAAAACCATACAGGGCTATGATGCTATTGTTGTTGAACAATGGACAGTCCTGGAAGTAAGTGTGGGGTTGGCAGTGGGCGCTTCTTTTGTTTGGGCAGAGATTATTTTATCTGCTTGCTCCATTCCACAACTGACCGACTGACCATGGGGCTGCTGCTCAGCTGTGGCTGTCTTCTGAAAGGGAGTTCACCTGGGTAAACTTAGGAGGACCCCCTTAGTATCCTCCCAGGCCTCCCCAACCCCCTTAGGGGTAGGTTCCACAATTCCCTTTGTGAAAAAAATAACTATGCTGCATGTGCCAGACCCTGGGGTGGAAAGAGTCGTCTTTCATTAATTTGCATATCACTGAAAACTCTAAGTGACATAAGTGACATAATGAGGCAAGCGTGTATTTTGTGGCCTCTGTAATAATAAGAGTAATATTGTTCATGGAGCTAGAGCCCCTGGCCTCCCTCTGCCAGCCATCCTTAGAAGAGACTTCTGCCCAGGAGCTGGCTCAATCTTCACCATAAACCTATAAGTATTGTGCTGTGATTGCCTGGTTTCACAGTTAGGAAACTGAGGCACAGAGAAATAAAGTCCTACACCCAAGGTTTATGCAGCAAGTGCTGCATTATGTGTTTGAGAAATGATGAACCACAGGGCCATCAAAAGGCTATGGGCAGAGGAATTCCTCTGGCCATGGTCCTCTGGTGCGCTGAAGGAGCTGGCTGACTTCTAAGATTCGCTGACCTTTCTCCAACTAGGAAGCACAGAGGTGGTAAACCAGGCTCTTGTGCATACAGCATCTGGGATGTAAAGGCATGGAGGACTGATTTCTGAATGTCCTGGCAGGGCCCAGGGTTGACACTGTCTCAAGGGCTCTCCAGGCCAGAGTGAGACAGAGGTGGATGTAGCTCTTTGTGGGGCACATGGGACCCCCAGGCAGCTAGTGCTGGCCACACAGGTTGTATTTGCCATGCTCGAAGCCTGGAGGCTATCTCTGGCCTGGTTGGTGGGTGGAAGTAAGATGCCCCCAGGGCAAACTGCTACTCAACCTTTAAGCCATAGCAGTTCCCAGCAGGTGTGAAATGAGAAGCTGGGCTTCTGGGACCATGCCTACTTTCCAGCAGTGATGGGGAATAAGTGCTTATAAGTATGCCAACCGTGAGTATGCAGAGAAACTGGACTAATCAAAAATGGGCATTGTGAGGTCCATAGCATCCATTAGTGGAGGGGCCAGAAGTCCTTAGGGTGTATGTTGCAAGGGAAAACAGAAACCAGGTGATAAGCTGGGCTCCACCAGTTACTCTCATGAGACCTTTGTGCCCCAGGCTCTCTCCAGCCTCCATGTCCCTAACTGGAAGTGGAGTGCAGAGGAAGTGAGGCCCAGTCTGGTATGCAGAGCCCAGTGTGGGCGGGACATGCAACCTCCTAGGCTCCTGCACTTTCTCCACTGGCACAGGTGCTATTCATCCAGCTGGTGGTAGGATGAAGGCCATGGGTGGGGATATAAAATACAGTAGAGTAGGAGGATGAGTGGCTCAAGGGCCTGATTAAAACAGGACCAAGCTTTTTGTCCAGTGGCCTGCAGACCTCAGCATCTGGTTTGCTCAGCAACAGAAGTTATGCATGGGTGTACCCAGGAATGTGTGTGTATAGAAGTAATTGTCAGGCCATGGGAATGAGTGTGGAGCTCCTTGTCATCTGCATGTGGCTGCTTAGGGAGGGGCTTTGTGGTTTTCTCAAGAAAGGTGACTTGGTGATAGTGCTCGTCTAAAACTGCAGTTCCCAAAGTGTGGTCCCAGGGCCAGCTGCATCACCACCACCTGGAAAGTTGTTAGAAATTCAGATTCTCAGGCCCAACCTCAGACCTACTGAACCAGAAACACTCCTGTGTTTTGAAAAACTTTCCAGGAGATTCTGATACTCACTCCATTAAGAACCAGTGTCTAGAAGGACTCTCTGCAGAGGTCTGTGTGCTGTGACACACGACTGAATCAGTCAGGGTCACTCCAGGTGAATTGGTCTGGCTACTAAATAACCACAGAGACAGAAAATACATTTTGGGGGGGTTCAGTGATGGCTTCTTGACCTCAGCTCCCACAAGGGAGACCAGAGAGGCAGGCAAAAGAGAAGGGAGCACACCTGAAACCCTATTTATTGGGGGGAAGACACTCTAGAAAGTTCTACCCAAGTTAAGGTAAGGGTTTGGGTTTCAGGGGGTTGCTTGGTAGTGTCTTGTGGTCAGCAGATTGACATCTTGGAAAGCCACACCCATCTCAGGTGCTGTGTGGGGATCATAGGCAGAGCAAGAGGAAGGGCACACATACACAGCAAAGCCCAGTCAGTCAGTCTGGTTCCCTCATATGCTCAAATGCGCATAGCTCATATACACAGCCCGTGGCTGGCTCACGACATCTGTGGTCATGCCTTATTTGATGACAGGCATGAGGGGAAGAGAGGTCACTTATTTACCTTTCTCCCGCTTTGAAACTGCAACCTTGGTGAATAACTGGAGTAAAGGTGAACTTGGATGTGCTCTGACTTATGATGGGGTAATCATAAACACATCTGAAATCGAAAATATTTTAAGTCAAAAATGCTTTTGATACACCTAGCCTACTGAGCACCCTACCTTAGTAACTGCACACCGTGGAGCCCTAGTTGTTTCTCCTAATGATTGTGTGGCTGACTGGGAGCTGCTCCCCCCTGCAGCTCAGAGTATTGTCCTGCCTATCACTGGCCTGGGGAAGGAGCATATTCAAAATCTGATGTATGGTTTTTATTGAATGTATATCACTTTTTGTGCCATTGTTTGAAAAGGTCAAACCACTGTCAGTCTGGGCCATCCATCTGTACATAAAATATTTGTGGGAGGGAATTGAGGTTACAAACTAAAATAAGGAGATAGTTATCTTTGTAATAGAAAAAGAGATCACTTCTATGGTTAAGATATTTGATTAGGAAAGATTAATGTGTATTCACAATTGTTTTCTGGAATTGTAGGTTGATTTCCATTGCTTGTCAACTTTTTCTGTCAGATGTTTGAACTTTTTTCATTTTGACGTCTCATTTGGTTTCCTCATCTCTTTGATATTGGTTTCAGGAGCTGATCTCCCCTTCACAAATGCAGGTGTTTTCCCAGGAATCCTTGGAAATCAGGTTTTAAAGATCTATAGTTGGCTTGGTGGCATTTACTAGTCATCAAAGTGGGTTCTGTGCCTCTCTCCCAAACTCCACATTGAGTGACATCAGGTTCCAGATTTGAAATTGACCATGGTGGAAGTATTTACACCATGGAAATCTGTGTGTGTGTGTGTGTGTGTGTGTTTGTGTATGTGTAAATATATAATATATAGTATATATTTTTGCCCCGCTTTGGAGAGCCAGTTATAACTTTTACCAGATACACTGGATAGGCTTTTATTTCATCACCTTTCACCACTATGATTCAAAGGCTGCCAATTAAGCAGAAAAAGATTCTATTAATGTTAGTGGGAGGTTGGAGGGACTGGGGATTGAACTCAGGGGCACTCCACCACTGAGCCACCTCTTCAGCCCTGTTTTGTATTTTATTTAGAGTCAGGGTCTCACTGAGTTGCTTAGTGCCTTGCTTTTGCTGAGGCTGGCTTTTGAACTCGCAATCCTCCTGCCTCAGCCTCCTGAACTGCTGGGATTTCAGGCATTCACCACCACACCTGGTGTTTATTAATTTTTATAATAGTAATAACAGATCAGTGGCTTTTATATTGTTGTTCACTGGTTTTTCTCTGCACAAGTCTTCAGACCTGCTCTTCCCTTTGTTCTCTGAAGCAGCCCTGAATTTCCCACAGCAGAAGCATACCTCAGCCCCCATTAGCAGCAGCACCAGCCTCTGAGATTGCCATCTTCCAAGGGCACAAGGAGGGGATTCCTCAGAGCAGACTACCTGTGGTTTATGGGTGTCTCTTTCTCCTGTAGCTGGTGTGGACTCGGCTCATAGATCACTTCCTGTCTAGTAAAAGACCCCTCCACCCCTGTATTCACTGATAATCTGTGCATTGGCCTGGAAATACCCATCTCTGTTCTCTAGGGCATTCCAGTAAATGCTTCCCCAATTGGGCTGCAGATCTTTTAAGTCAGCCCATGGGTAGACTAGTTCTCAAAATTGATTTTGTGTCAAAATCACCTGCAGAGCTTTTTAAAACATAGATATCTGGGTTCTAACCTCAGAGTTTCCTCTTGAGTAGGTATCTTAGTCTTCTAGGGTATCTAGTAGGTATCTTAGTCTTCTGGCAGCTTCCACTGCCAGAACAAAATACCACAGACTAAGTGGCTTACATAACAAAAATTTCTTCTCAGATTTCTAGTTCTGGAATCTGGAAAGTCTAGGATCAGGTTTTTACCAGGGTTTGGTTTCTGGTGAGCAGAGTGCATGAGCCCTCTGATGTCTGTCTCTCTATGAGGACACCAATCCCATAGGATCAGGGGCCCACCTTTATTATTTCATTTTACTTCTTTAGAGGCCTCATCTGCCCTCTGGGGCTCAGAGGTTCAACATGCAAATTGGTGGGGGTGGGAAGCACAAAACATTCCATCTATAGTTGTGGGTCTGATGGGCCAAGAATCTGCATTTCCAGTACCTGGTCAAGTGAGCTGATGTTGCTCGTCTAGGAACCACACTTTAAAAATTCCAGCCTTGGAGGAATTTAGTATTTAGAGCTTATTTACCAGTACAGTGAGCAGTGTTCACTTGGGGACAGTTTTGCCTATGGCTCAGCTCTTTGAAGAGGCTGTCACACCCACTCCCCCAACCCCACAGACAGCCCTCTCCAGGCCATGTGGATATTCTCCATCTCTAACAGCTTCCACTGCCAGAATCCAGCTACTTCCTCTCTTCCCCACCCTTTTGACCTTTGGGAAAGCTCTTTCCTGTTTAATCCCTGGGCAGGTCCCTTTTGGCTTATAGTTGACCCTGTTTTTCTGGCAACCACTGTCCTCCCCGACCTAACCTCCTGGGCTCTGACCACAAAACACTCTGACCAACTCTTTTCCCACAACTGGAACTGCTCTGCCCCTTTCCTGCCTCATTATTTCTGTGCTTGTACCCCAGCTCTGTTTGCAGGGGTGCTGTTCCAGCCCTGCCACTCCACCCTGGCTTCCCTCCTTACGCACCATGAGCGCGCACACCGTTTCACCAGAAGGCCGACCTGGCTCTTCTGGGCTCTGCAGATGTGCAGCATGTTGAGATGAGGGTGTAGATTCTGGAGTCTGGCCAGGGACAGCATCCTGGCCCTCCAATTCCCAGCTGAGCAATTGAGTGTAGGTAGGAAAAGCAAACCAATCCCTGTTTTTCCAATTTTTTTTTTTCAGTTTTATAAATGGAGATACTAGTAACAAAATCTCAAAGCTGATGAAAATTAAAGGAGAAACTATTTAGAACCTGGCACAGAGTAAGCCCCTGGTAAACAGCACTTTTTATCAGTCTCCTGATATCATCAGTGAGACAGATCCTCTACCTCTACTGCCTTCATTTATTCTAAAAACAGAGAAGGCTGGGCTAATGCACATGTGCCGACAAATACAAATGACTGCATTTTTCTCAGTTGCAAGCCCACAGCTTCAAATTTAAAAGCATTTGTGAGGAAAGTAACAGTCCATCCACAGGGCGTTCTGTAGGTATTTTGTGGACTTTCTTTGATTTTACAATCTGGAGTGTAAGCAGGAATGGTAATTCTTTGAATGGAAAGGGGAAGGACTGCAGAGACGGACAGGTAAAGAGCAAGACAGACACACAGAAGTCCTCTTCTTTGAATGTTGTACCTGGACTATACAGCCCCCTGGAGTCTGTAGATACCTCCAGGTGTCCTGAACATGGATCTTTCTCCATCATCGTCCCTCTCCCTGGAATGTGTTTCTAGTTTACTAGTGCTCCTTGTGACATTTGGTGCCATAAAAGAACATAAGGCTGCGGATGTTAGCAGATGCAATCGGTATGCAGCTGGTTAACTCACTGAAGAGGCCAGAGACGGAGAACCTAAGATCATGTTTGCACCTAACACGTTTTTTTTTTTTTTTTTTTTTTTTTTAAAATACAAAATATGTAAACTCACATCCACATTCATTTTGAATTCTGGGTCTGCTGATTGGAATTTCACTTCACCTGTCTTGTATAAACCTTACTTAAGGTGTGCTACCAACAACAAGCAGCATTCGTTTCTTGAAAGTATAGGAAAGGGATCTGAGTGCAGAATCCATTGTCTTAATTTGTTTCTAGTCTTTTCCAACATCCCCTCCCCTGACTCTAATTCAATCACAGTTGTCTTCCCCACCCCCCCAGCACTAAGGATTGAATCCATGGGCATTTTACCACTGAGCTCAGGCCACAGCTCTTTTTATTTTGCTCAGTTGCCAAGAGTCTGGTCTTGAATTTACTGTCTCTGCCTCCTGAGTTGCTAGGATTACAGGCATGTGACAAGCCAGTGTGGTCTCCATAATTGGTCTTTTTTTTTTTTGGTGCCAAGATTTAATTCGGGGGCATTTGACCACTGAGCCACATCCCCAGCCCTATTTTATATTTTATTTAGAGACGGAGTCTCACTGAGTTGTTTAGTGCTTTGCTTTTGCTGAGGCTGGCTTTGAACTCGTGATCCTCCTGCCTCAGCCTCCTGATCTACTGGGATTACAGGCATGTACCACCATGCTCAGCCATAGTTAGTCATTTTTAACTGGCTGTCCTTTGTTCAGTCTCTGTGAAGGACCCAATATGGTTTTCTGAGAAGTATCTTTTTGTGCACTCGGAGTTTATCATTCTAGATAAATTAAGATGTGTAATGATGGTTCTGGGTCTGACTTAAATAGTCCTGGGAACATGTGACACCCACCCAGTGTGCTCCGTTGGTGATGGCAGAGGGGCGTGATGGGTGTGCTGGAGAGCAGCTGCTGTCTGTGAGGCCCTGACCTCCTGATCTGGACATGGACTTCTGCTAGTCCACCCGAAGAGGCACATGGCTCGCGGATGCCCATGACGGCCTCTAAGAAGACATATTTGGTCCTGTGAGGTACGAGGAAGGCAGATCTTCTCCATCCTCAGTTCTCTCTGTTGTTCATCTCATTCTATTGGCTTCTGCTCACTTTCTAGTCTGTTGAGACATTTGTAGTCATGGTTATATCATACTGGACTTGGAGGATCATCCTAGTTTTGGCTTCTCTGAAGTTTCACGTATAATGTGGTTCCCATGTGGTATGAGCATTGAGCAGACTAGATCAAGGTCACAGCCCCTTGGCATGATGTAGAGGTCTCTCCTCCAGTCCCTATATATAACCTAATCCTTCTGTAATCCTCTCAGGTGGCCCTTTGGATCTACTGTATACTTTCTCATTTATCCCTGAGGGTCTCATGGGAGGCTGTTTTGCTGTAACTGAAATCTGCTCTGTCCGTTAATCCTGTGCAGTAGATGTTGGGCCTCACCTGTTCTAAGTGAGCTTCTGCTGGGTTCTGGGGATCAATTTTGATTCCAGGGACTCCCAACCATCTCTTTTAAGAATCCACACTAGAATTTTCTTTTTTTTTTTTTTTTTTTTAATTTTTTATTGTGGGTTGTTCAAAACATTACAAATTTCTTGACATATCATATTCCACACTTTGATTCTAGTGGGTTATGAACTCCCACCTTCACCCCATACACAGATTGCAGATTCACATCAGTTACACATCCATTGATTTACAAATTGCACAGACACACTAGAATTTTCTAGGAAAAAAAAACACATCCATTTCTAGGGTGTCTAGAATGCACCTCCTTCTGCTCTTGACGAAGGAGCCAATATTTGTTCTCTTTAAGCCATCTGGCAGTTTTTTTTTCATTGCCATAGTTCTCCAAGATAATTATTTTGGCTTTGAGATCATAGTCTTAAGTGCCAGAGTCTGCAGTTCTCTGCCTTTTCCCTGTGAGTCATTCAGGTGGTTTTTCTATGGATAATCATTCCCATGAAAGGGCCAGGAATGGAGGCACAAGCCTCTCCCAGGCAGCAACTCCATCTCTTCTGGCCCCAGAGCACATCACGGCAGGGGGCGGCGAGGGTGGTCCTCTGCAGCACCTCACATCTGTTCCAGCAGCTCTCAGTGCTTTGACTTTTATCCTGTCCTGGTGTGTCCCCCCTGGCCTTGAGGGTGACAGGCCAGTGTGCTGTAGATAGTACAGCTGAGCACCCTTTCCTTACAATCTCCAGGCTGGACCCCTTTAAAAACATCAGGTCCGCTTTGGAAGACAGAGCACCAACCTCTATTACATTTTTAAAATTCCCACCTCTCCCACGATTTAGTAGCTCCAGGTCTCGTGTTAATCTCTCCTAGAGAAACAAATGCATTTATTCACAAGAATGTACACATGAGGATATTATCTCAACAGTATGTACAGCAACAAAGGAAATGACATACATGTCCATTGGTAGGGGAATGGCTAAATAAAGGGAGGTACATTATTATGCATGAGGTCATTCACCTTAAACTGACACAGAAGGACTTCCATAAAATGTTAAGAGAAAAAAGTTGCACAATGATACGGTGATGGTTAATTTTATGTGCCACTTTGGCTGTTTGATTAAACACCAGTCTAGATGTTGTTGGGAAGGTATTTTTAGATATGATTTAACATTCACACCATTAAAAGGCTAAAGCAGATGACACTTCATGATGTGGGAAGGCCTTGTCAAATCAGTTGATAGTCCTTAACAGAAAAGACTGAGGTCCCCAGAAGAGGAAGGAATTCTGTTTCCAGCACTGCCTTTAGACTCAAAAAGATTGCAATATCAAGTCCTGCTGGAATTTCCAACCTATCAACCTTTCCTTCAAACGTGGAGACTTGCCAGCCCCTACAATCATGTGAGCCAATTCTTCAGAATAAGTTTCTATAGACAACTATTATGAATAGAGATATAGATATCCTATTGGTTTTGTTTCTTGGGAGAACTCTAACACAGATACGATTAGCTAAAGGCCATTCATGGGGGGAAAATACTTGACAAAAGTCTCTTAGAATTTATCCACCTGTTTTGCAGTGCTGGGTGTCCAACTTGGGGTCTCATGCATACTAGGCAAGTGCTCTATCCACAGCACCCCCAGTCCTAGACCTTGGTTTTATTTGTCTCCCTGTAGAAGAAAAAGTAAAATAGGAGTTAAATAATTGCACTTTTTTCATCTTCAGTGTTCTTTTTCCTTATACACTGTGCTTTGAACCTCATCTTCAAAAGTCCCTGTGGGCACGAATATATATAGTCCTGTGCCCCTGACCTCATTCCCCCTTAACCTTCCTCCTCTGTGGGCTTGCTGCACTGTGTCACTGTTCCTGGAGGGTCAGGTAACTCCTTCTGTCCTTGTAAGTCCACACTCGCCAACCTCTACAGTCAGAGGTTTCCTTAGTTTCTGACTTTTACTATAGGGGGACACTTCCACCTGGAACCAGCTTCTCTTCCAGTGGTTCTTGCCATGGAGCCATATTGAACTGAATGTTTGAGCTTTTAAAAGCCTTTTTCTTCTTGTCTCCAAAAAGGGCCTTCAGGACTTTATAGCTATTAGAAACTCCACAGAGGAAAATTTAGTTTGCATAATCTTTGTTCCCTAAGTAAGTCATTTGTCTTCTCAAAATGACAAAGATCATATTTAAAAATAGTGACACCACCCCTTTCCAAAAAAAAAAAAAATATCCCACAAAATCAAGTCAAGTCCTGATTTCTGACCAGAGTCTTGGTCCTATGCTGAGGGAGTAGAGCCCTGGACAGCAGTCTTATAGTTTTCATCCAGAAGTTACCTTCTGCCTCCTTGGTAGCAGCCACTTGGCTTCAGGGTCCCTAAATGTTGTGTTGCAGGGGCAGGACTCAAGAGATGATGGCTAGGCCTCTGGCTTCCTGAGAGGGTGGTGTTGGTATTGGGTGGAAGATTATGTAGGAGTAAAACTGAGTGGGTACACAACAGGCTGGATAATGCCCTCCAAAGATATGGGGTCCTAATCCCTGAAACCTGTAAATGTTACCGTATTTGGAAAAAGGATCTTTGAGGTTTTGAGATGGGAGATTATCTGGATGGGCCCTAAAATTCAGGATCTTGAGATGGGACGTCATCTGGATAGTTCCTAAATGTAATCACATATATCCATATAGGCAGAGGGAGATTTTGCATACACAGGGGACAAGATGCTGGCCTTGCAGAAGACAGCAATGCACCCACAAGCCAGGGAATGCTGGCAGCCCTAGAAACTGGAAGAAGCAAGGAGTGGATTCTCCCCAGAGCTTCCAGAGGGAGCATAGGCCTGTTAAGACCTTGATTTGGGCCCAGTGATAATTCTTTTGGACTTCTGTTCTCCAGAATGGTGAGAATAAATTTCTACTGTTGTGAGCCACCAAGTTGGTGTTAAGAGCAGCCCTGGGAAATTGGTGCGACCCTCAGGACCCTTCTCCAAGGATGTTCTGGAGGGTGTTCTTGACAGCATGTTTGCTTGCGAAGAGTTGGAGAGAACTTAGTGGTGGTGGAAAGGTCCTGGACTTCTAGCAGCGGGCTAAAGGGAGCCAGGGTGGGGATTTGCTCAGTGTAATGCATCAGGATAACTGCTCCTGAAATCATGTGGTTTGAAGAGATGGATCAGAATTGGAAAAAGGCCTTGGGGAGAGGTGCCAAGGCCATAGAACAAGGGCAGTCGTCCCAACTAAAAATGGCTCAGGCAGTGGGTATTTTTCACCTCCTCTCACAGAACAGGATAATTTGGAAGAAGGCAAGGTGGTTGCAGAGTGAGCTTTATTCCAGCAGCTTAAGGATATCCTAAGGGACCCGGGTACTGTGACCTTTCTGCATACCGGTCCTCAGCTTCTCTGCCAGCACACTCCTCATGATCCTAGTCATACTGTGGCTGCAGCAGATCCAGATGTCACAGGTGAACATAATGACCACTGTAAAGAACAGAAGCAGTGTTTTCCTGCTACGTGTCCATTCTTATTGGCAAGTAAGAATCTTTCCCAGAAGCCTCAGCTGAGTTTCCCTTGGCCAAGGCTGAGTCACCTGGGGCTGGAGAGGGTGTGTCAGCTGGGAAGGGGGCCTTGGGTATCCAGAAGCTATTGGCTCTGGTTGCCAACAGTATTTGCCACTGAGTGGGAACAGAAAAGCAAAGGATTCTCCTACAGGTACTTGGAAGACTGGACTTGTTGGGAGCTTACATAAGGAAATAACAAAAAGGAAGAATTTTAACTTTTAATCTCTATTTGCACTTTTTTTCTTCCATAAACTCCATTCTGATATCCGTAGTCTGCTTCTTGTCCAAATAAGAGCAAGTTAGACCTTTTAAAATTTTTATTTTACAAGTAAATACTGAGTTCCTACTGTGTGTCAGCAACTGTGACACATGATATGTGGAGGAAATTCCGGCAGAAAGGATTCGTTCCTGTTAACTCAGTGGAAAGAGTGCCCTTGCGAAAAATGACACCTCCCTCCCCGGCCTTTCCATACCAATCAGTGATTTCTCTTTGGTGTCATACTTTAGGGTGGTGTAAGCCCCTAAATCACAGGTACTTGTAAAGTGGATGAGAGTGGAGAGGAAGTGTCTGCTCTGGTGAAGATCGTGGGGTAAAGTGAATGCAGAGTCTTTTTGTAAAGGAAGAGAGGATGGAAGAAGTGACCATGGTTTTAAATCCTTTGACAAGGGCAGTGTTGAAAAATAGTATGCTTAAAACATTCAGCGAATGCCATGTAAGAAGGGTTGTATGAGTCGGGGCTCTGCAGAAGGGCAGGACCAATGGGTGATTGTGTGTGTGGTTATACACACACACATATACACACACGTACATGTGTGCGCTCTGTCTCTCCGACATGTAGGGTATTTATTAGAAGGCTTTGTTTTGGAGAGGTACTTGGGATTAAACTTGGGGGTGCTTGAGCACTTAGCCACATCCCCAGCCTTATTTTGTATTTTATTTAGAGACAGGGTCTCACTGAGTTGCTTAGCCCCTTGCTTTTGTGGAGACTGGCTTTGAACTTGCGATCCTCCTGCCTCAGCCTCCCTAGCTACTGGGATTACAGGCATGCCCCCCACCTCAAAAAAAGGCTTTGGCTCATGCAGTTATGGAGGCTATCTTGCAGTCTGAAAGCTGTAGACCAAGAGAAGCCAGTGGCGTAGTTTAAAGGTCTGAGAGCTATAGGTAGGTGGGGAAGGTCCCAGGCCAGGTCCCAAGCTCTGAGAGCCAGTAGCATCTAGGGGAGAAGACCGCCCCAGCTCAGGCAGGCAGAGGGAATGCCACCTTCCTCAGCCTTCCTATTCTCGGGTCCCCACCCACACTGGGGAGGGCCATCTGCTTCACTCACACTACCAATTTAAATGCTAGTCTATTCCAGAAACACCCTCATAGACACCTAGAAATAATGTTTAATAAGATATCTAGGCATTTCTAACAAGTTGACACACAAGATTAACTATTAACATGGTGATAAGAAGGGCTTGATCTTTGTGTTTTCCCCGTGTGTTTGAGCTTAAGAGAGTGGGAGATTTTTCTATAAAACATTTATACATATACATTTATTATTTTACAGGGTCTTCAAGTTAGGGCTTTTGGTTGTGGTAGTGGTGGTTGTTCTAGGTATTAAACTCAGGGTCGTGCACATGCTAGGCAAGTGCTCTCCCCAGTCCTACTGAGTGTCTTACAAGGTCAAAATTGGGCATCTCCAGGTCAGGGCTCCTGATTGGAGGCTTTGGGGTAAATTTCACATCCAAGCTCACTCCAGTATGTGGGCAAATTCCATTCCTTGTGGTTTCAGGTTGAGATCCTTGTTTCCTTGCTGATGGGAGCTAGGAGCTGGTCTTTGTTCAGAGGGGCTGAACATTTCTTCTCAGGCTTTCCATGGGGGCTTGCTGTGGCTTGGATGTGATTTGTCCCCAAAAGGTTCATGTACTGGAAGCTTGGTCCCCAGTGTGCTGGCGTTGAGAATATTTAAGAGGTAGACCTAGTGTAAGGTAATTAGGTAAGGGAGACATTGCCCTTGGAAGGGAACTTACTCAGAGTAAGTTCTTGTGGAAGCAGGTAATTTTAAAGTGAAGCTTTCCCACATGCTTGACTCTGTCTGCAAGCAACCAGTTTCCTTTGATTCTCTGCCATGTTGTGACCAGCCCAGGGGGCCCTCACTAGAGGTTGAACAAATGAAGTTCTCTGATCTTGGATAGTCAGGCTCCAAAACTGAGCTAAATAAATCTTTTTATAAAGTACCCAGCCTCAGGTATTTTGTTATAGCAATAGAAAATGGACTAATGCAGGCCCCCTATAATAACTTCTCAAGTGCATAGGCAGTTTAAGAGCCAAGGTGAAGACAGAGCAAATGGTTCTCCAGAGAGAACTGATGTATCAGTGAACCTAAAGGGTTGGGTGTTCTTATAGTTATCTAGTTAATACCATGCAGTAGAATAGGTTCTTCTTATATTCACTTGGCCAAGAATTTTAATAAACCTAAATTAAAAGTTAGGGGCTGTGTGTGGAGTATGACTAGTTGAGAGTCTATGTTCAGCAAAGGCGTGCTTTAACTAGAGGAAGATCTTTGTTCGTGGAGCCTATGATGTCATTCTGGGTCTTGTGCTGAAGTCTAGAAAATATTCCTGCCAGAGACCCAAGATAGGAGGCCACGGGATATCCTGGGTGGCCATGAGAATCTAAATAATGCTCTTGGATATAAAGAAGCATTCCAGTTGGACATAGGTGGGAGAAGGTCAAAGGCACATTTGTGATGAGGGTTGGAGAAGGCTCTGGATAATGCACACATGTCAGTGTCAACCAGAGCTGCTTTTTCTAAATTTATCTGGTTTTGTTTTTGTGGTATTGGGGATTGAGCCTGGGCTGCTGTACAACTTAACTTTATCCCGTCTCCCTAAATTGTTCAGACTAGCCTCAAACTTGCAATCGTTCTACCTCAGCCTCCCAAGCAGCTGGGATTACAGGCCTGCAACACCACACTCAGCTGAATTTATCTGTTTTTACATGTTGGGTGCCTAAGATGATAGTTGATGCTGTGGAAAGCATCCCACTACTTAAAAAAAAAACCGAAAAAAAAAAAACCAAGAAACCTGAAAATGACTGATCTAGATGCCTTTTGTGGGGGGGGGGGCAGGGGGGTGGCCTACTGTGCTTCTTAAACCCTTTCCAATCTCATTATCTGTTAGTTTTTGAATGTTGGACCTAAAACGAGTCCAATAAAATGTAATAAGGACACATTTAAGTATAAAAAAATCAATTTCATTTAAATGAAAAGAATAAATAATACAGAATGGGCAATATCTGATTTGACAGCAGTTTTAATGAAAAAGTTTAATGCAAGAATGTACCTGCTACTCCCCTCCAGATGCTCTGGGCTGTGCCAAACTGGTAGTTTCCCTTTGTGTAAGAGGTTTTTAACAAATATTGGCTGAAATAATTATTGAGCGAGGTTGCTTCGAAAAGGTAGTTTTGGTCATATTTCTGAAAATGTACACAGGAGGTACCGATCCCCGTGTTCTTCAGTCTGTGGCGGACTTACTGTCTTGGAGTCTCGTGCTCTACCATGACCGCCATGTTTGATGAAAAGCATGGACAGATGGGTGGAAGATGTGCCTGGAAGTGGTTGAAAACCACTGGGCATACTTATTTTAGAGGAGGAAAAAGCAAGGGCAGCCAGGTAGCTGACTTTGTATCTTTGAAGGGCTGACTTGCAATAAAAGGTATAGATTCTATTCCTGTTGACTTTGACAGAGAAACTAGGTTCAACCAAAGAGTGAATGTGGAACTCATCAGCAGTGGCTGGAGCCTGGGGTTGTCAACTCCCAGATACTGGTAAGATTCAGGTGGGCAGGAAGGGCTAGAGCAGTGGTTCCCAAACCATGTCAATCCTCAAGCTTCACCATGGGCTTGTTGAAAACATGCATCCCCAAGTCTCCCTGTCCCCACTGGAGATCCTGAGTCAGTAGGTATGCAAGTGGGGACTGGGGATTTGTGTATAAAAAATTTCAGTCAGGCCCAAGAACCACTGGACTGCAGGACCACCTCATGCCTTCCAGCTTTAATAAGTCTGGATGCATGGTTGATCCATTGCTTTTAAATTCATGTTCTCTTTAAGGGGTTTCTGAAACACACTCTGGCCGAGGTTGAAGAAGGTATTCTCTCTGCTTATATCCCATGGCAGATTAGACCTAAGAAGGCTCAAGAGGTTTTATGTTTTAATTTTAAACTTTCTTTTTACAAAAGTATTAAGTGGACAGTTACTCAAAATGTTGAATATGGTTATCATGTAACTATTCAGTTTCACTCCTAGGCCTATATCCAAGGAAAGTGAAAACATGTCCAAGTGAAGACCTGTAGGTCAATGTTTATAGCAGCTTTATTCATAATACCCCCAAGTGGAAGCACCCAAAATGTTCATTTGTGATGAATAAATAAAATGTGGTACCTTATAATGGAATATTATATGGCATGAAAAAGAATAAAATGCTAATACTTGCTACATCATAGATGAATCTTGAACATTTGCCCAAGTTAAAGAATCCAGTTGCAGAAGATCACATTATACGAGTCCATTTATATGCAATGTCCAGATTGGGCAAATCTATGGAGACAGAAAGTAGGTTAGTGGTTGTCTGAGGATAGTAGGGGAGTGGAGAACGGCTGCTAGCAGGTACAGGCAGAAAATGTTCTAAACTTAGATTGTGGTGACTTTTTCACAGTTCTGTAAATATAATACCAAGTGTATAATTGTAGACATCACACAGGTGAATTTTAGGATATTTCAGTTATATCCATAAAGCAGTTGAAAAAAGTGACAACTGGTCATCAAAGATAATGTTAAAAATACAAATAAGAAAAAGGAAAAATAGTCTTAATCTCATCATCACGGAGAAGACAGCCACATATCCTGGTGTATATCTTTCCTGTGTATATTTTCTCTATGGTTATACCCTTTTTTTTAAAAAAAAATGGGATCATACCTTTAATACTACTATAAATTTTGTATGCAATGGTATATTCTGAAAATGTTTCTGTGTCATTATGTAGGCTTTTACTTCATCATTTGTCATGGCCATAAAAAACTCCCGTTGATGAACAATTGTGTTATTTAACTAGTTTATCACTGGTGGATTTTCAGTGTCTTTAGTTTTCTTGCCCCTATAAATCATGGACATCCTTTATCATTGTAGTTCATTATCAGTTTTGATTTAAAAATCCTTGCTTTTTTAAAAAATCAGCGTTATACTTTAGAGCAGCTTTGGGTTCACGACAAAATTGAACTGAACTTGAAACTACAGAGAATTCCTGTGTTTCCTCTGCCCACACAAGTGTAGCCTCTCCCAGCATCCACCACCCACACCATGGTGTACATTTGTTAAAACAGGTGAACCTACATTGGACGGTCAGTGATAACCATGAGTCATAGCTTATGTTAGAGTTTACTCTTGGTGTTGTGTATTCCATTGGTTGTAGGAGGGTTTTTATTGTTGTTTATTTGTTTTTGAGTAGTGTTGGGTATTGAACCCAGGGCCTCACACATACTAAGTAAGTGCACTTCCACTTACTATGTCTCCAGCTCTATTCTGAGGGTTTTAACAAATGTATAATGGCATGGATCCACCCTCATTTATCAGAATTTTCACTGCCCTAAAATCCCTGTGCAGTCTACCTATTCATCCCTCCTCCCCACCCCTATCCCTGGAACCTACTGATCGTCTTTTTTTTGGGGAGGGGGCGGGGTTAGACGAGGAGTGCCAGGGATTCAACTCAGGGGTGCTTGACCACTGAGCCACATCTGCAGCCCTATTTTGTATTTAATTTAGAGAGGATCTCACTGAGTTGCTTAGTGCCTCACTTTTGCTGAGGCTGGCGATCCTCCTGCTTCAGCCTCCCGAGCTGCTGGGATTATAGGCGTGTGCCACTGTGCCTATAATGTGCATTACTGATCATCTTATTATCTCCATAGCTCCATCTTTTCCAGAGTTGGAATTGTACAGTAAATACCCTTATCAGATTGGCTTCTTTCACTTAGTAACATAGACTTAGGTTTCCTCCATGTCTTTCATGGATTGATAGCTCATTTCTTTTTAGTGACGAATTATTTTCCGTGGTCTGGATTTCCATGGTTTATCCATTTATCTCCTGAAGGACATCTTGGTTGCTTCCAAGTTTTGACTGTTATGAATAAAGCTAATATAAACATCTTAGTACAGGCTTCTGTGTGGACAAATGTTTTCAACTCATTTGTGTAAATTCCAGGGAGTGTGATTGCTGGGTTATATGGTAAGAGTATATTTCGTTTTGTAAGAAACTGATAAACTATCTTCCAAAGTGGATATACTATTTTGCATTCTCACTAGCAATGTGTGGGAGTTCCTGTTGCTCAATACCCTAGTCTGTATTTGGTATTAATGTCTTGGATTTTGGCCACATAATAGGTGTGTTGTTTCAATTTGCATTTTCCTAATGACATATGTTGAGCATCTTTTCACATGCTAACTCACCATCAATAGATATCTACGTTGGTAAGGTGTCTGTTCAGATCTTTTGCCCATTTTTAATTGGATTATTGTTTTATCATGTTCAATCTTGAGAGTTATTTGTATAGTCCTTAATATGTCTTTTGCAAATATTTTGTCTCAGTTTATGGCTTGCCGTCTAGTTCTCTTGTGGTCCTTACTTTTTATTTCATTTCATTTTATGTGGTACTGGGGGTTGCACCCAAGGGTACTATGTCACCAAGCTACATCCTCAGCAGCACCACTGCCTGTTTTGTTTTGTTTTGTTTTTTGGAGACAGGGTCCTCACTATAGTTGCCCAGGCTGGCTTCAAACTTGCAGTCCTCCTGCCTCAGCCACACCAGTAGCTAGGATTACCATGGTAGCAGAGAGGGCCTTACTTTTTAAAACTACTATAGTGAACTTTTATCCCATGGAAACAAATTTTACCTTCAATTTCACCTTGAAAATTCTTGATATTGTTGAGAAAAGGGTTTGGGCAAGAAAGCGAGAGGTAAGAATTTGCACAAAAGCATCATCCTATTTAAAAATCTATTAGGGCCATAGAATTCTTCAGTCAATTTGCACAAAAGCATCATCCTATTTAAAAATCTATTAGGGCCATAGAATTCTTCAGTCACCTTCTGATAAGTAGACAGTTACTTTGAGAGAACCACGTAGACTTGTATCTTATTAAATGTTTGCTGAATATTTTGTTTTCTAGACTTAATCAGTTTTTGTTGTATAATAACCATTCTAAACTTAGTGGCTTCCAATAATCATTGATTTGACTCATGATTCTTTTTGTCGGCTAGGAAATTCTTCTCTAGGGCAGGTTGGCTGCTCTCTGCTGGGTTCTCCTGTCAGCTGAGGTCTGGATGATCTAGCATGGCCTCACTTGTGTCTGGCACTTGACTGGCTATTGGCTAGGGCACCAGAGCCACATGTAACTTAATACCCATAGACTGGCCTGGGATTCGTCACAGGATGAAGTCACAGGGTGTTCTCAAGAGCAGCAAACAGGCAAGCCCCAAGGTGCTAGCTTATTTCATGCCTCAGTTTGTTTCTCATTTGTTATTGTCTCTTTGATTAAAGAAAGTCACAAAACCAAGTTGAGAGACAAGTTGCAGAAATAGATGTTACCTCCTGTTAGTGCAGTCAGTGACTCAGAAGCAGGGAAGGGATGAATTTGTGTGTAGCCAGTTTTATAACTTGTGTTTATGAAAATGCCCAGTGGCCTTGGTGCTTGGTGACCAGCATGTGACTCTCTGCTTGTAATTTTCTTGTGTACATATACTTCCTACTTCCATCTACAGATGCCCAGAAAAATGGTAATGCAGCATTGTGGCAGATAAATTCAGATTTCCAGGAACAAACACAAACCTTGGTAGAAGTGATTTGCGAGAACTTTGATAAGACTTTGAGAAGACAAGACATGGTGGCAGAACCTACCCTCAAAATGCTAGGATCAGTGCATTCATTATTCATCTAATTAGTCAACTAATAATTATTTATTCAGCTAATTATTGAGCAGACGCTTCCCTAAGTCGGGGCGTGGATTTATTGGGAACATGATAAACTGCTTGCCTTCGGGAAGACTGAGCTCCTGGGCAGGAGATAGGAATAAATAGAACACAAATGCTAGGCATGATTGATGTGCTAAATGGTAGGGCAGGAGGGCTGGAGGAGGATTTTCTAGATCGGTCCAAACTCTGAGACCATTTTAATTTTCTCGACTTTGGTTTTTTTCTTCATTAGCTTGTCCTTTGCCAGGTCACAGTCCAGATGCTGATGGGAACCCAGCAGTGCATCTGTTACAGGCTCTGGTGGATTTATCCCTGTCAGAGCTGGGAGCTGGAGAGAGTGGGAGGTAGATTGCTGGGCTCGTGGCAGTGGGGGGTCATTTACAATCAGGGGTCTGACATGTCCTGAAGGCTGTATATTCCAGCTGGAGGTTCCCGGTGCCTCAGAAGCCCTAATAGACGTGCACTTACCAGGAGCAGGGGCTTTGGAGGACATGCTGTGGGATTAGCACAGTGTAATTTGGTTTGAGGAGAGGGGAGCAGGAGGAAGGGTTGAGTTAGATTGGTGGTAACCATAGCAACAAGATGCTGACAGTTGGGTCACCACAAAGAGAATATTGACCAATTTGTGATTGCTCTGACGCTGATTAGGAATGTGGCACCTCAAGAATACCAGGTGGAGAAAGGGTGAGAAAAAACACAGGTACTTTGTGTGGCTCTGTCCCTTGTTAAGTGGAACAACCCTTTCACTTCCATTTCCTTCTTAAGATTTTGAACTAACCTTTATTCAAAGACATCTTCTGGATTTCCATTTTATGATTATTGGTAAGCTGTCAGGATCTACTGCCAAAGGTGACTACGTAACAGTTTCTGGTTTGCTTTCCCACCCCTCCCCTCCAAAATAAATATTTTTAATTGTATACTTAAGGAAACTTCTTTTTCACCCCCATTCCTTTTTCTTTCCTAGCTAGCAGAGAAGGTGAAAAATTAGAAAGGTGAAAACTATCCCTCTCCTGTTGTCTAAAGAGAGAGTAATGAAGTGATAAATCTCATTGACTCCCAGAAAGTCTAATTTCCTCCCACTCATCAAAGCAAGTGGGAGGGACTTGGCAAGTCTCTGGATGGAGAAAATGTTTCTTGTTTAATTGTCATCAAACAAAGCTGCCCCCACCCCTATGCAGTATGTAAGGTGTCAGCTCTGGGAGGCTCCCAGCCCTGTCTGAGTGAGTGGCTTGCAGGATCTAACAGCTTTGAGTTGCTGAACTGTTTACACACAGAACCACAGCATCTGTCCCTACCGATGGCTGGAGTCTGCCCCAGCCACCACCCTCTTGACCTCCAAACATCCAGCCTTTCCTTTCCTGAAACCTGGGACCCTTCGCTGGCGCCTGCCTCTTCCACACAGGTGTGTGCCTGCAACCAGCTCTGATGACAGGTACAGCAGTCAGTCTCCCACCCCCCATCCCTTCACTTCATTGCCCTACTTGCTTTCCAAGTATATGACTTCAAGGAAACCACGCATTCCAGAAGCAGATCACCAGTGTGTCCCAGAATCCAGGGCTCTGTTATCTTACACGTGCAGGTTTGGTTTTCCTGCCAGTTTGGCATGGCGCTTTCAGAGAAGCTAGGGCAGCAGCTTCTTAAGCTAGGACGCTGGGTTTTTATCTCTTGCTCTCAGGGTAGGCTGATGGCACTGCTGGGCCTCATGGTGGGTTACCATCCATTAGACATGAGGCTTCCAGAGGTAATGCAAGGTCACCATGTGTCTGGCATGGAGGAAGTGAAGGCTAGGTGTGCCAGCATCAAGAATGGTGAAAAATTGGCAATGCCGAGTCCCTTCCAAGGGTAGGTATGTTATTTATTTCTCTTAAATCAAATAAGGCTGTTAAATGGCTAGGACATTCTGGGGAACTGAGGCAGTGTGTAGGCCCTCCTTCTTGCAGTCGGGTCAGAAAGATTTGAGGCATGTTTCCCAGAGTAACAGGCAATGAGTTTAGTAGGAGGGATGAGAAAGGGGAAAAGAAGACACTCAAGGTGTCTCTGCTGCCTTCCAGTTTTAGTGGGGTTCTCAGAGAAGCTTCCAGGGAGTCCAGCCCAGGTCTACCTCTTGAATTTTGACTGACAGCAGGATGACATCAGACTTTCAAGTTCCCACTGACATGACAACTCTAGGTCTCTTTGGCCCATGCTGACTGGTTCTAATTGAATTCTTAACCATAAATTCTTAGATTTTATGGTTAGGTAGAATTATCCTTATCTCCTTGAGTTCCGGGATCTGGTCTGTGGAAAGGGTCACAAAAGTCTATCCTTCAGGGCATCTTGTGTTCTCTTAATGACATTATTTCAGGCCTAAATTTCTCCTTCATTTCTCCTCATTTACTGAGGAATGTGACATATTCTAGCCACTTAAGGCAGGCAGAGGTGTAGGCAAATTGCTTCTTAGAAAAGGAAGCATGTGCGGTCACACAGTGGGCCTGTTTTATAGAATTATTCCCTTAACCTCCTGCTGCTCTCCACTCAGGTCTGTGTGTTCCATTATCAAGGTGACTTCCACAAAGATTTTCCTCTTAAAGGTTGGCTTGGTTAGTTGGCTCTCCCTAGAATAAGATACAGGTTAGCTTCTGTCATGTAGTAAAGCACCCCCAAAGCACAGTGATTTAAAATAGCAAGGGAGGCTGGGTGTGGTGGCACATGCCTGCAGTCGTAGCAACTTGGGAGGCAGAGGCAAGAGGATCTTAAGTTCAAGAGCCTCAGCAACTTAGTGAGACCCTGTCTCAAAAAGGAATGGGGATGTGGCTCAGTAGTAAAGCTCCCCTGGGTTAAATCTCTACTACAAAAAAAAAAAAAAAAAAAATGGTGGTTAGCTGGGATCTTGTTCATATGGGTGAGTCTCCACCGATCTCAGCAAGACTCACACATAGCGGTTGTCTGGTGGCTGGTGGGCGGATCCAAGGTGGCATCTCCCACATGTTTGCTGATGGTCTGGGCCATGTGTCTGGCATCACCCGATGGGCTAGCCTGGGCTTGTCCTCATGGCAGGAGCAAGGTCTCTGAGAGCAGGCAGATGCAGCAAGGTCCCCTGAGGCCTGGGTTCAGAACTCCCATCATCTCATCTGCCAGATCCTTTTTGTCAGAGCAAGTTCCAAGATTCCAGGATTCTAGAGGTGGAGAAATGGTCTTTATGCAAGAAGCTGTCCAGTAACATTGTAAAGTGGCCTTTTCAGGGAGGTCGTAATTGAGACCATTTTTGTAAACAATGTACTTCAAATAATAACTATTACCCAAACTATTATCCATTATCCTGTCGAGTTCCTAAAATGCTATGGAGTGAGCTGCCCTATGCGTGTGGTGCAGTAAATCAAGCAAAGATGTGAATTCACCAGCAGGGGTGGGCAAGGAGTCTTGGAACTAAAGCTTTCTACATGCTACATGTATTTTCATCTGCCCCCTTTTCTACATCTAAGAACTAAGCTTTTTTCTTTTTATTCTCTTTGAACATTTTGAAAGCCAAAGTTGTGGAAAATGAGATGACTGCTCTCTTAGACTCTATTATGTTGGCCTAATTACATATCAGCAAAATGTTTTTCTGGGGCATTGTGTGTAAGACAAAGAGGAAAACAACATCTCCAGCCGGCCAGT
Organism: Marmota monax; assembly: GCF_021218885.2. Lineage (NCBI taxonomy): Eukaryota > Metazoa > Chordata > Mammalia > Rodentia > Sciuridae > Marmota > Marmota monax. Next base: position 14,698,308 of record NW_026693008.1, on the reverse strand, counting down.
AACGCCTGTCCCTCCCCCTGGCTGGCAGGCACAGTGGTGGCCTGGAGGAGGACGAGAGTGAGGCGGGCAGGTCTGCCGGGGCGGGCTGGCTCCAGAGGGGTGTGCGCTTTATCCAGAGAGGATGGAGGGGCAAGCCATCACTTCCTTCCTTCCCTCCCTCCTCCATGCCTGCATGAGCTTCTATCTGGTGGGGAGCCATGTGGCCATTCTCCCCATCCCCTGGCCTGGCCTCTCCTGGGACAGAAAAGCTCACACATCTTTGCATCCAAGTGCCCAGCCCAGAGCCAGGTTCACTGAATGTTGAGACTGATGAATGAATTGTGGTGCCAGGCATACTCTTACTCTTTAGGATGCTGAGGGATGGACATGCTGAGTTTTCTGCAAGCCCCCCCAACTTTGTAATATCCACTTTGCATTTGATCATAGAAGTGAAATGTTCTCTTTCAGCTTGGCATCTCCTGCTGCCCTACCTGCGAGTCTCCACTTTCCTTGTGGACCTTCACCTGCCTATGCACCACTGTGGCTCATGTCATCTTTGGCTCATCCCCCTCACCAGGAAACCTGGTCCTTAGCCTCATCCTGTGCTGGCCAATGCCTCCAAGTTCTTATCTCCACTCTAAGCGTTGCCTGACATTGGGCTGTGGATTAGTTTCTTTTTGCTGCTATAACAAATTACCACAAGTTTAGTGGCTTGAAACAACATAAGTTTGTTATCCAGAGATCAGAAGTCTGAAATGGGTACAAGGGGATAAAGTCGAGATGTTGCCAGGACCACATTGTTTTTGGAGATTCAAGGATCAGGGAGTCCTTCCTAGCTTCTAGAACCTGCCCATGTTCCTTGTCTTGTGGCCCCTTCCTGGTATCACTCTGGCCTCTGCTTCTCTCATCACATCTCTGATTCTGACTCTCCTGCCTTTGTTACTACACTGGCTCCACCCAAAGTAATCCAGGATAAACTGTCCATGTCAAGATTCTTAAGTTAATCACATTTGCCAAATCTTTTTTATTATGTCTTTATTAGTGCTATAATTATACAGAACAGTAGGATTTGTTATAAATGCACATAACATAATTTGATCCATCTCATTCTCCAATATTTTCCCTTTTCCTTTCCCTCCTCACTCTCCTAATCTCCTTCCTCTACTCCACTGGTCTTCTATTATTTTTTAATTAGTACGTTATTATTATTCATAAAAGTGGGATTCATACATGCACATAATTTGGTTAATTTCATTCTGCAGTCCCTCTCTTGTCCTCCCCCTTATCCCTTTCCTCTACTGTTCTCTCTTCTATTTTCATGAGATCCACCTTTCCTTATTCTTTATATCTCTCTAGCTTCCACCTAGGAGGAGAAAACATTCAATCCTTCATTTTCTGTGCCTGCTTTATTTCACTTAGAATGATGTTCTTTAGTTCCATCCATTTCCTGGTAAATGGATGGAACTAATTTCACTCACCTTTATGGCTGAGTAGAACACCATTGTGGATATATACCACATTTTCTTTATCCATTCACCTGTTGACAGATACCTGGGCTGGTTCCCTAACTTGGCTATTCTGAATTATGCTGCAGTAAGCATTGGGATGCAGGTATCACTGTTGTATGCCAATCTCAGCTCTTAGCATGAGATAGCTGGGTCATATGGTAGTTCTACTCCTAGTCCTGAGAAATCTCTATATTGATTTCCACAGTGTTTGTACTAATTTGCAGTCCTACTCAAAATGTTGCCAAATCTTGTTTTTACCATGTAAGGGAACACATTCACAGGCTCTGGAGATTAGAGTGTAGTTATCTTTGGAGGCTGTTATTCTGTCTACCTACATGCAGTTTCATTTTCTGCAAGACATCTTTACAGGTTCCTCAACTTTAGCGTGTTTGGAAGGGAATTCTTTCCTCTCATTGTCCCCCCTTGTCCTGTATGCTCTGGGTCAACACATGAGCAACCACTAATTCCCAGTTCCTCCAGCCTCTGTATGAAAACATACCAAGTTAACAAGCCTAACACTAATGGACACTTGGGTTTTTTTTTTTTCCAGTGTCTTGCTATTACAGTTTTCCAGTGAACATCTTTGTACATTTTCATATATATACAAAAGATAAATTCCCAGAAATGAGATTGTTAGGTCTAAGGTTAAATGTATTTATAATTTTGAGAGAGACTGTCAAATTGTCCTCCCCGAAGGTTGACTTAGTTTGCCCTCTCATCAGCAATGTGATAAAATGGTTGCTTCCCGACAGTCTTGTCAACAAAGTCCGTTGTCAAACTTGAAGGTTTTTTTTTTTTAAAAAAAAACAACCAGTTTGATAGGTAAAAAAAAAAAAAAACAGTCTCTTAGGGTAGTTTAATATGCATTTCTTTTATTACGAGAGTCTGCTTTTTTCTTCACATGCTTAATGACCATTTGATTTTCCTTTTCTTTGATCTTTAAATCCTTGTCCAATTGAAAAACTTGAGATTACTGGACTTTTTGCCTATCAATTTCTAGAGGCGCTTTCTTAGCTATAATATGACTACAAATATCTTCCCATTTCTTCATTCATCTTTTGAACTTGTGAATGTTGTCTTTTGTCACGCAAATGGATTTTTATGTAATCAAATTATTATTTTTTGACTTCTAGAGTTTAAGTTATTAGGAAAGGGCAAACTGTATTTGAAAGTATGAACTTTCTCACTGGACCAATATGTGACTTCCTCATTCTTTTGCCGGCACAGAGGATCTTTAAAAATTATCAAAAGACAAATGCATTTCTTAGTAAACTCTATATTGTTACATTTTTACAGGGTTAAGGGAAGGCTGTGTTGGATGTCTGTTTCCTTAGCTGATTTGCAACCACTGGAGAAATTACAGGGAACAAAGGGGGAAAAGAGCCATAAATACAAATGAATTCCTTTTATACAAGTTGAAAAACCACAGGACATGCTCTACTTTTTTTTTTAACACTCCAGGTGTGATGGGAGATTACGTATCCACCACAAGAGAGTGGAGAGTTAATTAAAATTTTTGCTCTGACTCACAGAAAGAAATGTCTTTTCGTTTGATAAGCAGGCTGGCTTTGGAGTGCCGGTTGCTGCTTTCTTCTTCTCCTCACTAGAGTGTCACAAAAAAGCAGATCAAAGTGAGCCTTCCATCCAGATCCGTTTCCTACCACCTTTCTTAGCTAATGGACTTAAAAGTGTCTTCTGCACGGGGCTCATCTCGTGTTTTAGAAATGCTGTCGTCTTGCTGCATTGATAATATGCAAACTGCCTTTGATAGATGCTTATGGAAAGCCACATTGAACATTAATTACATGGAGACGGCCCAAATAGTTGGAGTGGGAGAGCCTGGCAGAGAGTCACACCTCACCTCTAACATTTCTTTTATTTCACTCATCAACTCACCACGTGATTGATGACCAGGAATTAACACTTGGGATTGAACCCTCCCAAGGACCAGTAATGTTTTGCTGTGTTTTCCCTTGTCCTTTTGGTCTTTATGATTCTGCACCCTCTGGCTGACATCTCCCACCCTGAGAGGGGAAAAAAACTGTTTGGGCGAAATCCTGCTGTTTTTGTCTTTAAGATAGTGACAAAATGAAATAAAATGGAAGCAAAATAGAAGCCACCCTGGTGAGGCCCGTCTGAACAGGCGGGTCAGGCTGCGGCAGGGGTCGTTCATTGTCTTGCAGCTCTGGGCTCAAGCAGAGAAAACCGGGCCAGGGTATAGCCACCAATAAAAGGACTCCATTCTGCCACTCAGGGCTTTGTGAGGCGCCAAAGCTTGTCCTGGTTGCTATGGCTACTGTCTGATTGTGGTGGGTTTGTCACAGTGCTTGATAAAGTGGGAAGGTTATTCATGATAGGCCCAAGTAATCATAACCTTGCAAAGCTGGAGAATGTGGATTTAAATTTTTTTTCCTCCTTTCTCTCTTTAGACCGGGAACACAGGCATAGGGGCAGGGGAACTCTGGATACAATAGCCACAGGGCTCTTCCTCCAGCCTGGCAGAAGGGGTACTGGCCAAGGGTGCTGGGCTGGAAGGGAGGCACCTGTGTGCCAGGGGGACTGCAGAAAGGAGCCTGCTGGCCAAGTGTTGACCATCTCCCGTGACTGGGGCTTGGGGAGGGGCCACAGTGGCATCCTCTGCTGCAGCCTTCCATAAACTGATGACATTGTTCTCCTTCCTTCTCTCTTCCCCGAATCCCCTTCCAGCGCGACACTGTGCCCTCATCATCATTTCTCAGACAGTTGATCCTTTAAAAGTCCATCTATTTTTTTCTTCTTCTTTATATGGAGAATAATGGGAAAGCTTAGATTGGGAGTGACAGCTGATAGATTCTGGCTGCAGAATTAGACTCTCACCCCCAGAAGACCTAAGAGATATCTAGGCAGTGATTTCATGCATATCTGTATAAGAACTATTGAGAGGAGCTCTTGAAAATACTGATTCCAGGGGCTCATTCCCAGAGTTTCTGATTAGTGGGTCTCAGCTGGGCCCCAAGAATCTATTTCTCACAAGTTCCAGGTAAGGCCCCTATGTTGCCTGCTCCAAGACCAAGCTTTGAGAGTCATGGCTCAGGTCCATACTTCCTGCATACATTTGAGAAAATTTGAGTTTCCCAAAGGATACATTAGTTGCGAGGGGCTCCGGTGACTTGTGGAGGCACAGTGGGATTGGTGTCCAGTTACAGAAAGTTTAAAAGCTGTCTGAAGAGGCGGGCAGATTGTTCTTTCATCTCCCTCCCTTCCTTCTGGCTCCCAAGTGTAGGGCAGCCAGATGAGCTGATTGTGTTCCCGAATGGCCGCCAGCAGGCAGTCTCACCAGGGCTGCTTCCCTTGCCAGCACGGCACTCCAGGCTACTACACACTGATGCCTCCACATGAAGCCCACCCTGCTTGGAGCCCCAGGCCCAGCTTCATCTTGTAATTTGTGCAGGTTCCTGAAAGCTGGCTTTGACGGTGGCCTGGATCTTTCTTTTTTCTGACATTCGAGGCCTGTGGCCCTGGCAGCAGACCAGTCTGTACTTTGGTGACCGCACTGTGAACTCTGCGGCAGGGCTGTGCCGTTCTTCACCTGTGCATCCCACTGCAGTTCTCAAACACTCGAGGAATGAATCGTGTGCACCCACAGGACACAGGGAATCTGGATGCATGTTTGACATTTTCTGAGGCCAGTGACAAGCTAAGAAAACAGGAGTCCAGGGTGTTCACAGCCTAGCTGGTGTGGTGAAGGTGCCTACATGGAGTAACCCAGCGCAGTGGCCTCACCTTAGGGTTGTCTTCTTGTGTGAGCAGGGCTGCATTTTCAGATTGAAAGATAAGTATTAGTCCCCTGGATCCTAATTTGAAATAAAGCACTGACAGCATTCATCTCTGGATGGCAGGGTGGATAGCACAGGTGAAACTGCTTCTGTGTGTGCACGGGGGGGTGTGTGCGCGCACATGTGCATGCATGTATGTGTGCCAGGCTGAGACTGGATGCAAATGACTTGATCATTTGTCAAATGTAATTTAACTCCCCATGACACTCTGAAATCATCCAGAGCAGTGTGTGTTATCATAGACCCTGAACGTGCCTTTGAGGCGAGGTAATTGTGTTTCTTCAATGAAACTCACAGGAGGCTATTTGTCCAGACAAGAATAAAACAAAATTAATGGATTAATCTTTTGGCTGTAATTCCTTGCCAACTACACAGACTGTGTCAGGGCCTGGAAAGAAATCCCATGTTGGCAGTTTGGCTCTAAAATCTAACTCTCCGGCACACAACAGAGCACCTCTTCTTGGCTTTGTTGGGCTGGTAGATGGAACAGTGGCCTCCTGTGGCTTGGAGGTGGTTTGAGGCAGCAGTGGGGCTAATGGTGGCCTTTTTTTGCCCAGGGCGTGGAGATTCAGACTGACTACGTGCCCCTGCTGAACTCACTGGCAGCCTATGGCTGGCAGCTCACCTGTGTGCTACCGACTCCCGTTGTCAAGACTACCAGGTAACAATGACTGGTTGTTGTTATTGAAGTTACTCCATGCTAGGCATTGTTCTAACAAGCACTCCATGTGGAGGACTGACTTAATCCTGCGACAAGCCTGTGAAGCTGGTGTGTTGACCCTCCAACTGGGAGATGCAGAGCCAGAATTTCACCTTCTCCACTCTCACACACACCTCCTCTTTACCCCTTCTGCCCAGGGAATCTGTCCTGCCTAGGGGACCTAAGATTAGCCACCTGGGCCAAATGTGGTGAGAAGATGTTTGCAAGTTAAGAGATTTTAAAAGAGAACCAGAAGGGTGGAGGCAAGAGAAAACGATGCTCTCTTATACACTGTTTCTGTCATCATTAGCTCCAAGTCACAGGGATGAGCCACCCTCACCACTTCTGTTTGTGTGGGTCAGAGCTGATTGGCAGCTGCCATGGTGCTACCCACCTGGCACTGCGTGTCTGTAGGAGCTGAGCTGTGAACGAGGCACGTTGGTCATACTTCCGCCAGCTGTCCTCATGGCTGAGGACTGAGCTCTTCACCCAGGTCCTTATTTACACCCCCATCCCTGCCATAATTACCAAAGATAGCCTTGGGAGAGGCCCCACCTCTGAGTCTGAGTCTCACCAGTGTGTCCCCATTTGATTAAGATGCCAACTACTTTACATCAAGGGAAGGGAGTTTTCACTTAGGGAGCCTGCTTTGCAGGGATACCCAGAATGCTTCTGCAGGTCATCTGAGATGGCCCCCAGACTGGGGGTGGGTGAGTGGAGTGGGGCCATTTCTTTCACCATCTGGTGGTGCTTTCCCTGCATTGGGCTCTCCAGCCATTACAGGAGGTGAGCAGAGGGCCTGGCTGACACAGGCTCAGGCACGCAATGCAGGCATGTAGCAAGATGGTGCCCACTGTCATGAAATTGGGGACTGTAGCACCCAGGCTAGATTTGGGGTTCCTCCGGTGTAACATGACTCAGTCTCAGCTCACTGTGTTGTAGGGAAGGGAGCATCTCCACCAAGCAGATTGTCTTTCTTCAGAGACCATGTCTACCTCAGAAAATCAAGAAGAAGGAATCAAAGGTAAGAAACCTCTGGGTTTCAACAGAGCTTCATCTTCCAGTGCTGCATTTCCCACAGCAGCTGGATGGGCAGCCTGCTCCAACTTTCAAGTGCTTTCAGAGCCCAGGGAACACCTGAGCCCCTTGACAAGACTGAATCACACCTGAGGCTACTGAGGGGACTGGAGGGCTATTCTGCCAACCTCCTGAGGGCCAGGCTGGATGGGGGGACAGAGGCTTTTCTGGACCCCCACAGATACCAGATAATCCCACAATGCCAAAATCGGGGGTAACACATCAGCTGTAGTCTGACTGGGGTGGGGATAGCTTGAGCTCAAGATGTGGCTGGCTTCTCTGTCTTAATCCCACTACAAGCTGATTGGCGCTCTGGCTTGCACGTTTGATCCTCAGGACATAGATGTTTGCTGATCTTGGCAAAGAGACCCTGCCAGAGTCCCTTCTTGACAGGCTCTGACCTGTCAAGGATGGATGGCCACAGTAACAGCTGGTGATACAGATGGAAGCGAGTCATAGCATGTGGCAGCAAGTCCTCAGGCCAGGCTGTGGTCAGGGATTCCCAGGGTCTTTTCCCTCTTGCTAGACTTCTCATGAACTGTTCTGGGTACAGCTGCACTAAGAGATTGTGGCCATTCTCAGAATCTGCTGTTTCCTAAAGCTAAGTTCAAGTCCTCCCCTTGGGCCAGGTGACTCTAAGGCTTCACACCCCCATGCTTTGCAGCCTTTACCTGTGTGTTAAATATCCATCAGTGGCTCACGTGTGGAAGGCTTGGTTCCAGCTGATGGAGCTACTGGGAAGAAGTCTAGGGGGAGGAAATTAGGTCATTGAGCATGCCCTTGATGGGGCTACAGGGACCTGGCCCCTTCCTGTCTGTTTTCTGGACACCAGAAAGTGAGCAGCTCCTCTGCCATCCTCTACCTGATGCTGCCCCGAAACACTGGTGTCAGCCAACCACAGACTTAATCCTCCTTTGAAACCGTGAGCCAAAATAAATCTTTCCCTCCTTTTAAGTTGATTTTTCTCAGGTATTTTGTGAAAGCTATGTGATATATTGTGGGTGTATCACCAGTTGCTCAGTATGAGTCCAGGCACTTGAGGGAATCCACTAAAGCTCCAGTTAGGTGTCACCTGGATCCGCTTTACTCCATTCTGATGGTGAAGGTCATACTCTGGACAGAACCTGCCTGACCTGCTCAGCTCTGCACAGTTGCACCATCTCTAGGTTCCCCACTCTTGGTTGGTTCCTTGTGTTTTCTGGACACAGAGGCCCAGGCAGGAGCATCCAGCCAGCGAACAGATTGGAGTAGCCCCTCACCAGCCAACAAATCCAGGGGGTGCCCACTCATGGAAGGAATGCCAAGGCGATGGGGACGCAAATCCAGATGGGCTGGAGTGCAGAGGAAGGGCTCTCTCCAGGCTCTGGGATGGTAATGTGACAGGTGACAGCAGCAGTGGACCAGCAGGCAGTCGCTGATCCACTATTAACCACCAGGAGCAGTCAGCCACCGGCTGGAAGATGGATGGCCACAGACCACTGTCAGTACTGCTCTGCCAGAGGCTCACGGGATGACATCACTCAGAGAAAGTGACATTCAACAAGCAGTGCATAAGAGTTCTCCTGCCAAACGTTGGAAGGAATCTGGCGTCAGCCCTTAAGGAGACAGTGCTGTCTTTCCTTGCCAGGTGTCTGCCTGTGGTGCAATTTGACTTCAGTAGGAAGGCCCTGGCCTGGCAGGGACAAGTCAGTGGCCAATTTGAGCCAGGCTGGGTGTGGTAGTGCGCACCTGTGATCCCAGTGACTCAGGAGGCTAAGGCAGGAGAATGAAAGTTTGAGGGCAGCCTCGGTAACTTAGACCTTGTCTCAAAAAAGGCTGAGGATGTAGCTCAGTAACAGAGCAACACAGCATTCAATTCCCAAGAAGGCAGAACTGCCTTTCTTTGGGGGAAAAACTGGAGAAGATGGGAGGACACCCCCTACACCACCAATTTAGTAATAACTTCCAGACCTAATCGGCTCTATAATAAATGCAGGTAGACTGCTTTCTCTTTTAATGTGCCTGCATCATTTCAAGATTGGAGGTGCATGATGTCAAGTACTTGTGCTCTCGTGAGACCTCCAAGTCACCTCACTGGTATAGTCCCAGGAAGAGGGGAGTTTGCCACTAAACATCTTTATGCATCTTCCGCACTCGATGTATCTCTTTGTCTCCATCATTGTTGCCTCAGCCCCCTCGGTCTGTATCCCCTGGTAATTCCATGTAGTCCTCATGATGGAACCCACAGCTCTTGACAGTGTGTGCCACACCATTTTCTCTTGGTTCTGTCCCACCGTGTTCTGATACACCAAGTTCCTTGGGATTCTCTCTCTCTCTCTCTCTCTCTCTCTCTCTCGTCTTCTCAGAAAATCTTCCGTCCCAGGACTTCACTCAGGACCTCAATGCTGTTACATCTGTGTTTTCAGCCCTTGCTTTGCACGGGACTGCAGTGCGCTACCTCCTCTCGCTTGCTCCATCCAAGAGCATGCACAGGACTTTGCCCCTCCCTACCTGGCCCACCTGGCCCCATCTAGAGGAACAACACCCGCCCACCTGGGGGGTCCTCCCTAACTTGCCCTCTCCTTCCCACTATATTTAGCTTACCCTTAAGACCTGTCAACTTTAGGCCCTAGAAACTTTTTTTCCCATACCAACCATACTAGTAATCTAAAGCAATCCATGGAGGGGATATTCTTTTTATTTATTTTAATTAGGTATATATGGCAGCAGAATGCATTTTGATTCATTGTACACAACTGCAGCACAACTTTACATTTCTGTGGTTGCATACCATGTAGCGTCGCACCATTATGTGATGGCCATCTCATTCCACCATGTTTCCTCCCCTCATGCCCTCTTCCCACACCTCCCTCCTCTTTGTCCTATCAAAGTTCCTCCATTTTTCCCATATCCCTCTATTATGGATCAGCATCCACTTATCAGAACATTCAGCCTTTGGTTTTTTGGGATTGGCTTACTTCACTTAATGTGATATTCTCCATTGACCTACAAATGCCATAATTCATTCTCTTTTAATGCTAACTAATATTCCATTGTGTATATACACCACAGTTTCTTTATCCATCCATCTGTTGAAGGGTGTCTACGTTGGTTCCACAGTTTAGCTATTGTGAATTGAGCTAATAAACTCTTGAATCCATCCATGGCCCTATGTGATCTGGCCCCCTCTTACTTCTGCCAGCCCCTTACTCTGCATCCCAGCGCCCATGCTCCTCTGCTCTCCTTGGCCACAGGGCCTTGCTTTGGCTGTTACCTCACCTAGGATACACTCTTCCATTTCATCTCCACTCGGGCGTCCTTTTCTCAGGACACCTCTCTTAATTGAGGCCAAGCCAGGCTTCTTCACAACACAGTACAGAAGAACCATATTCCCCTGCCGTGCAGAGCTCTCCTGTGGATCTCTCGTGATTTATGCTCTTTGATTTCTTCTTTCCTGGTAGTCAGACATTCATTCCAGGAGAGCAAAGACTTTTCCCTTTGATTACTGTTCACCCAGTACCTGGATTTTCATTGGTGCTCAACAAATATCTATTGAATCAATGAATGAGTAATCAAACTTCGGAGCCCAGAACATGTACATTCCAATCTAGCACTGAAACTTTTGAAAGAAATTGCAGGATCGCCACATCAAGGATGTGGCGCATCGGGTCCTCTTTTAATGAGCAACGTGGACAAAATTCTCCAAGACCTTTCAGCATTTGAAAGAAACCTCTGTGTATGTGTGATTTTTCAAAGCAAATACTAAACTCCTTCAAAGGGAAAAGGTGATTTCTACTATTCAGAAGTCTCTCTTCCAGCTAAAATGTTTTAAGTGGACACATATATATAACTTATTAAACCGTGCAATTTAAATCCATTAGCCCCCTGCTGAACTCTGGACACACACTACTGTAAAGCCAAGGATTTTCTTCTCTCAGTTCTCCAAGTTTGAAGGAGCCCTGGATTCGGGGCACACTCAGGTGTTGCACATTATCTGGTTTGGGAAGACCCTGACTCTGCAGGCTGTTTTCCTAGCCAATTTGTGGTTGGCTCAGATTTTCCCTGGTATTTCTCAGAACGCAGAACACACTGGGGTAGGCCAAAGACACATACCCCTAGCCTCTCCTTGCTTTCTGAGGTGTCTCCTTTTTAAGCCTTGGGATCTTGAGGTTTTTGTTTATTTAAAACTGTGACTGTCCTCTGCTTAAAGGAGAAAGAGCAAGGCCTGCATGGTGAAAGAGACAGGTAGAAGGTAGAAGGGAGGAGTATGGAGGAAGCTATTCCCTGATGGCAAAAGGAGGGCTGGGAGATGGTGTTTTTTTCTCCCCAGATATTTCCTGAGTGGCTAAGCCCTGCCCAGTTTTTTCTTCTTAGTTAAGTGGGTTTCAAAATGTGGTCCATTGACTGGCAATATCATCACCACCCTGGAGTTTGTCAGACTCAAAGTCTGCCTTCCCTCCCCATGCCTACAGGGTCAGACCCTCTGGAACAGGGTGGGCAGCTGTTTGAAGGAGCCCTTCAGTGATCTTGGTGTCTGCTGAGGGCAAAGTGCCAGGGTCTTAGTGAACAGTTAGGACCCTTTTTCAGAATCACCCGGGGATCTCCATTCTAATTTTATAGTAATTCTTTTTTTTTTTTTTTTAATGTGCCTGTTGCAGGGTGTGATAGTGCACTCCTATAATCCCAGCAGCTCAGGAGGCTGAGGCAGGAGCATTGCTAGTTCAAGGTTAGCCTCAGCAACTTAGGATCTTGCCGAGTTGCTTCGGGCCTGTCTCTAAAAGGGCTAGGAATGTGGTTCAGTGGTGCCCCTGGGTTTCATCCCTGGTATTGGGGGGGGGGGGGTTGCCTGTCAAGGAGACTTCAGTATAGATACTTGTTTGTAATAAGCAAAACCAAAGTATTTTTAATGGCAGTTGAGTCTGGACTCTGATTAGCTCATTACTCAACCTAATGAGCTCAGCATCTGACCTAGCAGATACATTTCGCCCTTGTAAGGTCTGAAGGCTGAGGCATCATGCTTTGGGCTAAGTATTTCAAAGGTATAGCCTCTCCTGTCACTTCCTCTCAATTCTCTCAGAAGCAAGAGACTAAGGCCTTTAGCCAAGAAAGAAAGGCTTAGAAAGGTGGAGCTGGAAAAAGCAGAGTTTGAATTCCAGCACTATTTTCCACCTGTGTGATTTGGGGCAAGTTGCATAACCTTTCTGAATCTCTGTGATCACCTTTAAAACAGCACTAATAATGTTGAATGAGGGTCTTGCTTTGGAATTCAGGGAAATGAGAACCTGTGATCCATATTGACACAGTGGCTCTTTTGGTATGTTCCTGTTCCTTCCTCAGCATCTGTTCTAAGGCAGTCTGCCTTCGTGACCCTCAACATTCAGCTTCCAGATTATGTATCCCTGAGTTTGAGCCACTGTCTCTCCCTGAGAGCCTCCCCTGGTCAAGGAGAAACAAAGGAAAAGGGAAGGCCTGGGTCAGAGCTTCCTGGGAATCTGTCTGCAGCACCCATGACAGCTGTGGTAGGAGTCATGAGGTCACCCACAAATCCATCTGAAGGCACAGACAACTGTAGTCCTAGATTTTTCCATGATGACACTGAAGGACAGAAAGTGGCTATTCCCACGCAGCTCACCACTGACAGTTTAAGATCTTTCTCTGCCCAATAGTCCAGGAAGAGTCCTGGAGAAAGTGGCTGGTGTGCTTGCTATGGGCCTTCCCACGGCCTGTGCACTTCTTTGACAGTCTTGACAACTGTCGGAGATCAACAAAATGTGAACAGGAAACAATGTGGCCAGGCACCCAGAGGGGACTGTGGGAGTTCTGCATATTTGGCAAGAGCAGTCCCTGAGAAGATATCTGGGATCATGTTAGAAACTGACAAGTCTTGAGGGTGGAAGGTCTGGCTGGTGGCAGTGCACCATACAATTTCAGAGGGTGCTGTTCACATCAGCCATGGCGTGGACGGACCCTGGCCCAGAGACAACTATTTTAGAGATAGGAACTGTTTTAGACAGAGATTCAGAGGGTAATCACTTGCCCAAGGACCGACAGCTAACAAATACCAGAATGCATTTAATTTGGGCTTAGCTGCCACAGCACTTTGACATTTTAGCATGAAGGGCCTCTTAGCCAAAACAATTGCACAAGTAAAATTTCCTGATTTCTTCAATAGTTGACCACCTCTTGAGGATTATTTATATATAGGCAGGCTTAACTGGCCTCTCTAAAAATACGTAAAATGGGAAGAGGTTCTGACTACTTGGGAATGTCCATTTTTTAAAAGGGCTCTTCCATTTGGGCTGGAATCAAGGTATAATGGCCACTGCATATCACAAGGCATCAGTGTGGCAGGCAGCAGCAGCCACTGAGGCCTGAAATTGGTGGCCGCCTCCTGGTGGATGGTGGCTCCTTAAAATGCTGGCTGGGCAGTCTTGGCTGAAGTGTGCACATCTATAAGCTGAGTAGGGTCTGAGGTGCCGCTTAGCCAGTGGAGTGATCCTACCATGGAAATGAGTAGCTTGGGTGGAAGAAGTTCCAACCGTCCCCCCAAAGGAAAGTCTGCAGTATAAGTGTCCCAAGAAATGAGTGACAAAGAGGGAAACCCATCCAACATTGTAAAGTGAACTTATTGAGGGTTGGGTAGGGGAGAATAGGATACATGTCAAATCCTGACTTCAACACGTATTTCACTCCTTTTTCTCTACTGTGATGGAATACTCAAATTTACCAGTTTTGTCCAAAAGGGGTTAAAATCCAGGGAATCCCATAATGCATCAAATCTCAGTATCTTGTGTTTCTGCAAATGTTTTATTTAAGGAAATAGATCTCTGCCACGGGAAACTCTGCAAAGGTGGGATGGTTTTTAAAAATTTACATATGTTTGGTTTTTCATAGCAAAGTACTCATACGTATGTGTATGGTAAGTTTCCCACTGATGGTGCAATTGCAGTCCTGGGCCCCCTTCTCTAGCCATGTGATACACTGTAGGAACCAAAGGCTTCCTTCAATCACAGTGTCTAATTAAAGTACATATTTGGTGTCACCACTGTGGTTCAGCTGAAGTGGAAGGAAGTGACCATGATGGGAACTGAAAATGAAAGCCCCTGTGTATCCTGTGGGTCACAGATGAGAAAACAAGTTGAGCAATCTGTCCAGGGAGTGGCAGGGCTGGGCCTCTCCTGGGCAGTCTTGCTGCAGAGCTTTGATGAGACCAGGGTTCTTGGCTCAGCTCTGTTTGGTTGCCAGTTGGGCTTCTCGCGAAGTAGCCTCCTAGATAGATTTGGGTGGAGGAAGTTTTTGGAGGGTGTGCCCTTAAGACATCTGGCGGGTGGAGGAGGGAACAGAGGGAAAACCTGGGCTATGATGCAGTCACAAGCCCCGAGGTGGCTCTAGAGCCGGGATGGCCTTTCAGAGTTAGGTCAAGGTGATGAGCTGTTACGTACCACCTGGACTAGCTGTTCTAGGTCACCATGGGCAGAGGAGGGACCATAGGCAAGATGGTGAGAGGGCTGGCAGCAGTCCTTGCAGCTGAGGAAAGAATCTGTCAGTCCTGCAGAGGGCTCTGGGTGACACAGGAACAGCATCTGCCCCATGGCCTGTGCCCTAACTTAGTAAGCTGGGGAGAGAATGCAGGCCCAGTGCTTAGTTAGGAACCCACAGTATGCTCAGACTGGAAATGAGTAGCTGCAAAAATGGCCCCAAGGAGCTATTCCTGGCACTCCAAATAACAGGATTTCAGGACTCCTTTTGCCACATTGGTAAGGGATGCATCAGAACGCACACCCCACAGCACCCCCAAATCCACATTTAGAATCAACTCTCTAAGACATGAACAGATGGATAGATGGGTTGGTGTTGACTCAGGAATCCTGGCAGTTGGGTCTGGTCAGTTGATTTGGGCAGGAAGCTGAGGTCAGAGAGGCTGTGTATTTATCCCATTCTCGTGATTTCCAGTTTCAGTGGCGATTCTCCCGAGAAGACATACACAGCAGGCAGATGAGGAAATCCAAAGGCAAACTCAGTGCCAGAGACAAACGACTAGCAGAAGAAAACGAGAAGAATTTAGAAGACCAGTTCTCTAAAGATGGAGATGTGGGAAACTGTGTGCTGGACAGGCAACAGGAGGATGGTGCCTCTGAGATGATGAAGGTTCCTGTTCAAGAGGTCAGAGAAGAGATGGCCCCTGCCAGCTATCTGGGAGGGGAGCCTGCAGAGTGTGGGGCTGTGCAGAATGGTCCTGCCAGCTTCACCAGGGCCCCGGTGGCCTACGGGCACTCCAATCCGGGAGAGGATGCTGGGAATAGGGGTGCAGAGGAAGTTGCTGGAGAACCTGCTCCAGCAGAAGAAAACTGAGTCTTAGGCAGGTTACGCTGAAGCTAGATGATCTGGCAAACCGGAGGCATCTTGCCAGCAGCCGGTTTGCCCTGGTGTTGTGTATTACCCTTTGGCTTGACCTCTCCTTGTGAGCTCACCCAGGCCCTTCCAGTGTTGGTTTCTGCACATCTGATTGGAGGGTGGCATAATGACTCTGTATTAGAATGCTAGGTCAGGTTACTTCCTTTAGACCTCAGGGTTGGAGGCCCAGCTCTGGCTCCACCACTCCTCCTGAGGGAGGGTCTGGACCATCCAGTGCCTATACCACCCCCAAAGGACCACCAGGGTGAATCTGGGTCAAATCTATGGTCATCCCTGGCTCTAAACCAAGGCTGTTGTTCCCTTCGCACCCTGCCAGAGCAGTTGTCTGTCCCCTGCTGCTTTGCACAGCAGCTACCTGGTGACTTTTAACTACCCCCTGGAGCCCTATGGGCTCTTCTCCAGCTAGACCCTTGCTGCTTTGGCAAAGAAAGTGACAGTATTGGGGAGGGGAGATGTCCAGCTTCCTGGCTTTTCTCAAAACAGTCCTAGATACTTGCAATTTGGAAATGAAGAGGTGAGTCTTTGTGCACCTACTCTTACAGAATGTTTAAAGGTGTTCTGTGTTAGTATTAATGCCAAAAAAATTTTTTTTGTATTCAGCACATCCTAGGAATATGTTACTTCTGTCATTTCAAAGCATCGAGGCTGGCTGGGTGCCATTGTTATGTGCTATTTTAATCAGTGTATCATTGGCCAAGTTGTTACCCATGTATGTTGTGTCTCATGTGTTTATATTGTTCAGAAAGTATTGCTAAGGCTTTAAGTAGACGCATCTGGCAAACCTTGGAGAGAGAATGCCGATTGTCTTGACTGAAACAACAGCCTGTCTCTTCTCTTGTTTAGTTACTTAAAGCAATAAATCATCTGAGTTTAGTGCCTTGTGAGTATTTATCATGTGACAACAAAAGTCCTGGCCTAATGTCCAAAGGACTCCACTCCTCATCCGTTATTCAGGTTTTATAAGTTTCTAACTCCTGGCAGCTTGATGACTTGTGGGAAGAGAACAAAGCTCCTATGGAACACTGCAGAGCCAGCTGGGCATGCTGTGCTTTCTCGCCGTCTGTAGAAAGATGGAAAATGACATTTAAATGCCACCAGGTAAGCAAAGAGGGCATGGGGGTTGGAGATGGATACCTTTCCTAAACAAACCAAAAACCCCACTTTAAGTTTATAAGCATGCTCCCAAGCTTTTATTAAAATAAAACTCATCTGTAATGTTTGTAAAGAGAATTAAGAACCTGTGTACAGCTATATCATTTAGTGGTTCCCTCTTGCCAAACCCCCACCTAACCCTCAGAAGGGTTGAAGGCCCAGTTCAAAGACACCTAGTTTTAGACTTTTTTCTTAAAGATACCTAGTTTTAAAAATAACATTTTCCACAATTATACTGTCATTAGTATCTATACAGCATTTTGACTTAATACAAATCTTTCTGGGCACAAAGCTTAAAGGATCATTCCTTTGAAAAAAAAAAAACTACTATTTCTAAGAGGCTGGATGAAAACCACTCTAGAAACTTTTAGTATACAATCCCAGGCTGGAAGACCTTATCTTATTCAACTTTGGGTACATTTTTCAATTATTAATTGGCATTTACGTTGGCTATATTTGCCGTGGGGGAAAAAAATTAAAGGTGACTAACTAATTTGAATTCCTCAGTTTGCCCTACTGTCAGGCTAACAAATAATTCCAGGTGGTCTTGATTTTTTTCCTCCCTCTTCTACACTCCTGCTGATTCTGGCAAAACATTAGTCTACAGTAGAGATTCTCAAGTTGGTGCCTCCTGAATCACACTGGAGCTTTAAAAAAAATACTGATGCCCAGGGCCTACTCCCAGACTGAATGAAAGGTCTGGGCAGTGGCCTGGCCATGGGGATTTTCATAAGCATACTGGGGATTCTAAGGTGTGGCCAAGGTTGAGAACCAATAGCCACAGGATCTCTGAGTGGAATCATAGCTTTTTCCAAATGAACCACCAAGGCCCTAAAACTCAATCCCAATATCCTGCATGTGCATTTCAAGTGGGAGGACTCCTGAAGGAAATCTTTTCTTGTGACAGGGTGGAAGGCCAGCATTTGTAAAAGCTGCAGACTTGTGGTAGCTTGTGCATGTAGGTCTGTGAGGTTGTGGCTGTTGGAATGGGAGTTGAGGGTGATCAGGTGACTGAAGTGTGATATTCCTAGGAAGCGAAGGACAAATTCCAATTCTTTCACCAAGAAAGTATTTCCAAGATTCACTTGGGCACCTCTGCAGGGTCAGGAGGAGGAAGGAGATAAATTCTTGCCCCATGTGTTTAAAGAAATGTAGGTATATTGCTCTCAAGTGACAGGGCCACAAAGTTAAAGTACTGATACTTGGAGAGCAGGAGGAAATCTATGTTTATCAAGTGGTGATGCTATTTTATGTAGGGTTCATATGATAGAAAAGCCCCTCCAAGCTTTGGAACTGGACAGAACTGGTTAGGATGCACAATCTATGCATGTAATCTCAGGTTAATTTCTGCGTTCTCAAGTATTAAGATGAGTACCTTTAGCCCCTTTTTATCAGATTTTTGTGAGCATACATGAAGTACTTAGTCTGGATAGTAGCTGATCACAGTGCTGACAGGAAATACACATGGTAGCCTTGCCCAGGATCCATGGGCTCCTATTCTTGGAGTTTGGGACCATGAAGAGATGGGATATAAGCCACTTAGGAGGCCGATCTTTAAAAACACCTAGAACACTTAGACCTATATTTTCAGCACCCCTGACATATTTCAAGATGGACCATGACGACTGTTAAATAACCTTTGTTCTAACCCACACCACTGAGATGTTCAGGTTTGTCTGATACTGAAGCATAATATTTATAAAGTCCTAACTTATTTGGTAGTGATTATAAGTAACCAAAAAGTTTCAGTTAAATATGAATTTTTCAAATTTTCAAGCCTATCATACTTCACTCAAGTTGATGCTTGAGGAGAGCAGCTTTAAAAAAGCTTCAGCAGGAGGCATACCAATTCCTTTGACTTGGTCCAAGTACTAGATAAAAGGCAATCAGGGCCTGGTTTCTATCACCGTTTTGGGGGAACATTTTTTTAGTAGTGGCAGGCCTTCTTAGGATTATATTGTACCTAAGCTCATCACTCATGCAACATTTTAGTTGAGCTCATCCCCAGTGTGGGGTGAATGCTGCAGGGAACAGTGACCCAGGCACTCTGCTGGGGCTCAGCAGTATAGGATAAAGAGGAAGCTGTGAAAGGGTTGGCAAGAGGTGGAAGTGGGTACGTGGACAGCCAGGAGCTGGGGCACTGACTTCCACTGGCCCTGCCAGACTATAAGCAGTGCAGAGCACTCTGCCCGCTCAATGACCCATCAAAATGACTGATACAGCTTCCCAGGAGAGTCTGTGCTTCCTGTACCTGATCCCCAGAGTTTGGAACAGGGAAGCATGTGGATGTTAGATCTAAGGACAAGACTTTTAAGCCCTTGGCTGTGATTTCTGAGGTGTTTATTGCTAGAGAAGGAAGCAAAGCAATGTTCAGCACAGGTTCCTGTTGATGGTTTTCTTAGTCCTGGCTACAGAAATGACTAACCCCAGTTGTAGAACAGCTGGCTCTGGGAACCCAGTTGGTGCTTGCTTCCCCAGGCCTGCCAAACTGATGGGACACTTCCTCAAGCACAGGCAGCCAGGCAGTTTGGGAGAAGGTTTATTTGGGGAGGGGTGGGTACTGGGGATTTAACTCAGGGGCAATTTACCACTGAGCTGCATCTCCAGCAGCCTCCGTTTTTAAAATTTTGAAATGGTCTCACTAAGTTGCTGAGGCTGGCCTCAAACTTGCTGTCTTCCTTTCTCAACGTCCTGAACCACTGGGATTATGGGCATTTACCACTGTGCCTGGTGAGACTGTTTAGTGAATAAGCTTATCCCCTGTTCCCATGTAAACAGTTATTTCTAATTCCTACACACTGTGCTAAGTGGCAAAAGCAACTGGGGGTGGGGTTTCTAGTCAGTTTTAAAATCAGGGAAATGACACTATTTGAGAATGGTGTGCAGAGGCAAGTGAAGAAATCAGTACTTTAATTCAGGTGGGCAGTGTTGGTGGCCTATAGCAGAAAAGGGGGCTGATTTGAGAGGGAGATAGTGAAAGTACCCCCTAGCACCATCCTTATCAAAGGCATTTCCTGGAAGTAACATACATTCTAGTGAGATAACCACTGCTTGCACAGATATGTTTTCAGCATTAGTCAACAAAGTCACTAGAAAAGTCTTGATGCCTTCTGACAGATAAACTAAGTCTTTAATTTTTGGAAGAGTTGCACAAGAGCAGGGCCCGATTCAACTCTGAATGCCTGAGGTTATACCCTCAGCTAAGCACCTGAGGGAAGCCACCCTGATTGACAATTGCAGAAACTGGATTAGGAACGGCTTAACATGCCCTTTTGACAGGTGAAAGAAGAAAAGTTTGTAACCCTATAACTGATACAGTAAAACACTTCTGTAACTAGTCTTTTTCTGTTGCTCTTAAGGCTTAATAATGGTAAGACATATTTCACTTCTCAGGGGAAGCTGTACAATGGACCTCTCTGTGAATGTTTGGTCCTGGGTACTTCCAACCTTGTTACGAGAACAAAAAATGGTTTTCTATGTGTAGGTGGACACAATACCTTTATGGGGTGAAGATCAAACCCAGTGCCTCATGCATGCTAGGTGAGCCACAACCCCAAGAAAATCGGCCAATTTCTGGATCCAAATGCCTAAGTTAATACCTGTCAAACTATCAATTCATCCTGTCTGTTAAGTCCACTTTAAGCCCCAATAGACGAATGCTAATTTTTTCACTGATGGCGATTCTACCCTTTCTCTTGGGCCCTGACTCCAGAATTTATTCAGCAGTATAGAAGTCTTCTACATCAAGCCAAACTTTTCTCTTGCTTTATTCCAAGATATTTCTGTCAATATTAGAGATACAAACAAGTCATTGCAACAATATTTGAAGCCAGTTAAGACACATCTTAGTCATCTCTCAACAGAAGGTCAACCTCAATTCCCCTTGCTCTCTAAAGCCCATTTTTCCACCATGAAAGTGTGGAGTGGTAAAGCTGAAAAGGACTTAAATTGCATAGTCCTACTCACCTGATAAAGTGCCCAACAAGAGAAAGGTGGACTGAGACGCAAAGCCAGCAAATTGTAGAAAAGAAATGACCGAGGTTTCCAGAAGCTTGGCACCATATTCTTTCCATCAAACCACAGAACCAACCATTCTAATTCATTTTGGGTTTCTTCTCTCTAGGCTCCTTAAGAACAAATAAGCCTGGATACATTAAAACAAAATTTGAAAGCTCTGGAAATGAATGTTTTGGTTGGTTGAGGTTTTTTTTGTTTTTTTTTTTTAAAAAAGAAGATCCCCCATTTAGTAGTGTAGAGAATTCTGGAAGAAGTCTGGGGCTAAGACAGCAAAGTCCTCTAATGAGAGACGACCAAGTTCTGTAGACCTTGTCACTCTCCCTAGTCATGTTGACCTCAGGCAAGCAGTCCATCCACTTGGTCTCATTACCCTTGTTAGTAAAATGGGAGAACATCATTCACTCTTCCTGACATAAATATTAGGGGACAATTTACTGAGATAAAACACTTGGCATTGGAGAGGTTCTGCTGTCATGTTCAATTATTAATAGAGCACCAACCAAAACTGGGTTAACCCCCAGATTTACTATTTCCCAACTCTGTAAAAGTGAAGGTATAATACTAAACATCTAATCTGTTTAAATAACCTGGAAATAAAGTAGTAAAAAATATACAGAATATATTAAACAAAAGTGAGAGGCAACAGCCTGATTGTTTGTTAGAGGCACCTAGCACTCATGCTCCTGCACAAAGAAACACCAAAGCAACAGATGTACCGTGGCATATTGAGGTGAGTGATTATGGGAGATCCTGAGAGGTGGGACAAAAGCATAAATAGAAACATTATAGAACCTGTGGCCCAACTCTATAGAGGTAAAGCTGGAAGAAAGGATCCCAACAAACTATCAGCACAGGTACTAGAAATCACAGGAAACTCAAAAGTTTCTAACTTAGAGAATTATCCTAGCTCTGGAAAAGGAAGTCATATCATTCCCCAAGAGGCTGTGACCAGGCGCCATATTCAGAAAATACCTACTGTCTGAATCTGGACTGCTCTGGGGGTCAGAAACCCCCGAGACTCCAGACATTCCACTGTACTGGCTCAGCAGGTAGGTGCCTCAAGAACCAAACTTGGTTCAATAGAATGATTCTGATACAAACCCTGAGTGCTGCATTGTAGGGAACAGGTGTTGTAATAGAGGAACAGTACTGCCCTCAAGAAATGGAAGGTTAGGGAGCCTGCCCTGAGTTGTTGCCATTTGTGTGTGGTTTCACACTGGTGCTAGGATATAGACAGTTACCCAATGCCCTCCTGCCCACAGGAATCTGTTGAAGCAGTCTTGAGCAACTTGGGTTATGCACCTCAGGGCTGAGTGATAGCCAAAGGTACAGAGAAACTGTCAGGAGTCAGCTGTATTCCATTCTCCCTTGCTTCTGCAACCACCCCATAGGGACTTTTCCTGGTTGAACCCACTCCTGTTCCATCCCCAGGCAAGGATAGGGGATTCTGAGGTCCTGCTCCTGGGCAGGGACCCTCATAGAAACAGAGGAACACTACAACTGCTGCCACCACCCCTGCACAGGTCCCACCACCAGTCACCTCTGTACTTTGTTTCATATGGCTGAAAAGCCTGGTTATGAGTGTCAAAGAGGGGGAGCTGTGGTTCCTGCCCTAGGATTCCCCATGAAACACCTGGGTCTGCACCACTACCCAGTTAGTGAGTTGGGCATTTCCCTACTACTAGAGCAGCTGGTGCCAGAGACCACCTCAAGTAACAGCCAATACCACAGTGCCTGGGTAAACCCCATCACTAGAGTGAGGCCACCCACTCCCCCACCCTGCTGTCTACACTACATCTCCCTGAACTGTTGGTGTGACCCACAGAGATGGTGATCTGGCTCTGATAAACAAGATGTCCGAACTTACTGCCAAACAAGCTACAGCCAGACAGACTACACTGAGGCACCCAGCTGGAAATAACCTTAGCATTGCATAACCAATCAATACCAAGACATTTAGAAGAAAGCTGTTTGCTAAGAGGGCCATCCCTTAGAAGTGATAGAAATAAGAAAAGAAAACTCTTGTAACTGATCACAAAGATACTGAAATGAATGAAATGCCTGAGGGAAAAAAGTCAAAATAAGTGAAAACAAGATAATCCAGGATGTGAATGAGAAGTTCAGTTAACGAATCTTGGAAATGGAGAACTGAATAAGTCGAACAAAGTCAGTTGAAAGCCTTAATAGAAAACTAGATTGAGTGGAAATAAGACTCAGCTTGGAGACAAGTCCTTGAAATTCATATTCAGAAAAGAAACAAAACCATCTTCGGGACTCCATTAAATGAATACAGCACTGGCATATTAGAAGAGGAAGAAATAAAGGTTAGGGCTATGGAAAAAATTTCCTAATCTTGGGAAACACATAGATGCCCATATGCAGGACACTTACAGAACCCCAATAGACATCATAGAAAATCTTTTCTGGTCATATATCATGGTGGCAAACTGTCAAAAGTACAAGAAAGTAATTTTAAAATCTCCAAGAAAAAAAGCTCTAAACCACACAGAAAGGCAACCTCATTAGGCTAACAGATTTCTTAGCAAAAAGCCTATATACCATGAGGGCATGAAATAATGTATTTATTTGATATCCTGAAATAACTGCCAACCGAGATTCTCCTCTTCTGAAGGATAGCCTTGCTGGGTGAAGACCTTCCAAGATAAGTAAAACCAGAGGAATTTATGACCAGCCTTATAAAAGGTGCTTATGAGTGTCTTATTACTGAAAGATAACTATGCTCACAATGGCAAGTATAAATATTATAATACACAAAAGAATCATTTTCAATAAACCAAAGATGAGTAAGAGGAACAGAATAAAAAATGACAGGCATATAAGTCTGTATCTTTCAGTAATAACTCTCAATGTAAATGGACCTTAAAAGATACAGACTGGCTGAGTAGATTATAACAAGGACTGAGAAAAGGGGGCTGGGGGTGTGGCTTGGTGGTAGCATGCTTGCAGCACTGGGTTTGATTCTCAACACCACATACATATAAAAAGTCCAACAACTAAAAAAAATGTAAAAAAGACTGAGAAGATAGAAAATGATAGTCTGTCACATATAAAATATAGTTACTGCTGCTTGGTCTAACAATTCATCAAGATAGAACTAGTATAAATTTATAAATACCTAATAGCAGAGCACCTAATTTTATAAAACACACTTAGACCTTAAGTGATGGAGATAGTCCAATATAATAATAATCAGGGAGTTTTCATACCTTACTCACTAATGGATACAACCTCCAGACAAAAAATTAGAGATAAATGATACTGTGGATTAAATGGGTTTAACAGATTTACAAAACATTCCTGTAAATATCTAAATACAACCCCCCACACAACAGCACATAGAACATTCTCTAGAATGTACCATGTATTAAGCCACAAAAGAAAACTCCCCAATCCTGATATCATTCTGTTTCATTTTTTATCACAATGGAATACAACAAGAAATGAATAATGAGAAACTTTAGAAATTATACAGACTGAACAACACACTTTTGAATCAACAATGTGTCACTGAGGAAGTCAAAAGGGAAATTTAAAAATTCCTTGAAGAAAATGAAAACAAACAGAACCTAAGGGATACAGCAAAAGCAGCGTTAAGAGGCTTGTTTGAGTACCTCCATCAAAGACAGGCCCTGAAACTACCTCACGATGCATCTCAAGGACTAAGAACCACCTAACCCACAATTAATAGAAGAAATAATAAAGATCAGAGCAGAAAGTCTAAGATATAAAGAGTTGGTTCTTTGAAAGGAAACAAAACTGTAGACTAGGATAAAGAACTTAAAAAGGAACCAATGACAATTGATATCACAGAAATACAAAGGATTATAATAAGTCAAAAAACCTATAATGGCCATTCTAAACATATGACTATCAAAAATGAACCACAAGGACCTAAGAAACCTAAATCAGCCAATGACAATGAGACTGAATCAAAATTCTCCCAATCAAGGCCAGGGTTGAAGATGGGGTTCACTGCTGAATCTTAACAACTTTTTTAAAGAAGAACTAATATCAATGATTATCACAGAATTGATAGGGAATCCCTCCAAACTCATTCCAAGGCCAATATTATCCTATGATCAAAACCTGGCAAGGGTACAACATAAAAAAAAAAAAAAAAATGCAACAATCCTCATCAGATTCAATTTGCTCATATTTTGTTAAGATATCAAAGGATCATATACACCATGATCAAGTCTGTTTCATTCCAGGAATACAAAAATCAATAATCACATATGCCAAAAGGAAAAAAATCAGTTCAGAAAAAGCACTGGATAAAATTCAACATCCCCTCATGATAAAAAGCCCTGATAAAATTAAATATAGAAGGATCAGACCTCAATATAGTAAGACTACATTTGACAAACCCACAACCAACATTAATATAGAATGGGGAAAAAACTTAAAACATTTCCTCTAAGATCAGGGACAAGGGTAACCACTTTGACCACTCTTATTCAATGCAGTACTAGAAATTTTAGCCAGAGCAAGTTGGCAAGAGAAATAAAAGGCATACAAATAGGAAAGGAAGTCAAACTACTCCTGTTTATAGGTGATATAATTATATCTTTACATTAAAAAACCTAAAGATGCTACTCAAAAACCTATTAGAACTTAAAGTAGCAGGATACAAAAGTCAGTAGCTTTTCTGTACACCAATAATGTGTTTGCTGAGAAAACCTAAAAGCAATCCCATTCACAGAAGAACCCCTCCTCCAGAAACCATGGGAATAAAAAGTAACAAACATTTATAATTTAAAAAATTGATGAAAGGAATCGAATGACACTAAAAGAGATGGAAAGATCATCCATGTTCATAGATTGGAAGAATATTGTTAAAATATCCATACTACCTAAAGTGATCTACAGGTTCAATACAATCCCCATCAAAATGCCAATGACATTCTTTACAGAACTAGCAAAAAACAATCCTAAAATTTATATGGAAGCAGCAAAGACAAATAGCCAAAGAAATCTTGATTAAAAAGAACAAAGCTGGAGTCATCACAATAACAACTGATTTAAAGATAATCCACAGAACCATAGTAACAAAACGGCATGGTACTGGCATAGAAAGAGACAAACAGACCAGTGAAAAAGAGAACCCAGAAATAAACCCATACATCTTCAGCCAATGATTCTTGACAAAGATACCCAAAACATACACTGGAGAAAAGACAACAAATGATGCTGGGAAAGCTGAATATTCACATGCAGATTAAGACTTGATACCCATCTCTTATCTGGTACAAAAATCAAAGATGTTGGTGTGAGACCTAAACTACTAACAGCACTTTAAGATGTTGATACAGGTGGTTTTCTAGAAAGGACTCCAAAAGCACAGCAAATAAGCAAAGGAAACAACAGTGAGGAGAAAACCTTTGTCAGCCATTCATCAGAGGGTTTACATCCAGAATACCTAAAGAACTCAACAAACTAAAAATCCCTAAATAACTCAAATTAAAAAGTGCAAATGATCTAAACATTTCAAAAGAAATCCAGTAAACATATGCAGAATGTTCAATACTATTAAACAAAAGGGAAATGCAAATCAAAACTATAATGGAATACCACAATCACTTTAGTAAGAATGGCTATTTAAAAAAAAAAAATTGCTGGCAAGAATGTGGAGAAAAAGGAACTCTTATCCACTAGAGGTGGAAATATAAATTAGCACAGTCACTATGAAAACCAGTATGGAGGTTCCTCAAAAAACAAAATTACAGTAGCTACACCACTCCTGGGTATATAGCCAAAGGAAATAAAATCAGCACACACAAGAGATACCTACATGTCCATGCTTATTGCACCAGTATGGTTACAATAACTGAGATACAGAATCAGCTTAGGTGTCTGTCAACAGAGTAATGCATAAAGAAAACATGGGATATATATGCAATGGAGAATTATTTAGCCGGAAAGAATGAAACCTTGTCATTTGCCAAAAAAGAAAAAAAAAGATGGAAGTGGAGGATATCTGGCAGCCATACTGCCAGACATGAAAGACAAATATATTTTCGTACATGAAACTAAAAAACCCCAACCTGTAAGTAACCTACTTATTATTAGGAACTGGGAAAGGTGCCAAGGGGTGGGGAGGGAGGGAAAATGGTGGAATTCAGGGTGGAAGGGTATGTGACCAGTGCATGCTGTATGCATGTATGGAAATATCAAAGAGAATCCCATTAAAATGTATATGTATTAATAAAAGTAGATATTAAGAAACTAAAAGAATATAATAGAAAAAGTAAGTCCTAACGAACACAGTGGAAAAGTTTAGAGGGGAAAATCTATTGGTGGGAATTTAGTACGTGATAAAGGAAGCATTTGAAATCACTAGGGAAAGTATAGAATATTTGGTAAATGGTGCTGGGAAATTGGAAAGTCATATGGAAAAAAGTCAGACCCCTATCCCTTTTCATGCACAAAAATTAATCCCCAATGGATTAAAGATCTATAAATTATCTAAAGAAAATATCAAAAAAAGCAGGGCAAAGACTCAATTTAAATTTTTGGTATTACAACAAAATCCAAGGACTAGTAATTGTTTTATATATATTAGATAGTTCAGACAAAACTAAGAATTAGGACTTAACTGATTTGAATCTCCTTATAAAAACAGTAAGATTAAAATGGACATATAAGAACATACCATTCTCAAAAAAAAAAAAAAAAAAAAAGAAAAGAAATGGCCAAAAAGAAAATGTTAGGTAAAAAATGCAATGGAAAAAATCCAAAAATCCAATTTAAAAAGTTCTGAAAAGCACAGCTTTCATTTAACAAGTTAGAAAAAAAACATCTGAAGACTGAAATATCTATTTCATATCCATTGGGTATCTACTGTTGGCCAGAAATGGACATTTTCATAACTTATTAGAATATATATTAAGCTATTGGGGGGGCGGGTACTGGGGATTGAACTTGGGGTCACTCGATCACTGAGCCACTTTCCCAGTCCTATTTTGTATTTTATTTAGAGACAGGGTCTCACTGAGTTGCTTAGCACCTTGCCATTGCTGAGGCTGCCTTTGAACTTGCGATCTTCCTGCCTCTCAGCCTCTGGAGCCTCTCGTATTACAGGCATGTGTATTTTATAGGGTAATTTGGCAATGAGCATTAGTCATTACCAGCAATGACACTTTGGTAATTTTTATAGGAGTACATGTAGAAAATTTATATGAACAAATTCGTTTGCTGCAATATGGTTTGTAAAGTCCCAAACTGCAAACCATCTGAATGTCCACTACAGAGGTATGCTTAAGTACATTATGGTACATACTCATAATGTCGGATGTGTTAAAAAAGTGATACACAGAAGCATGTATAGCTAATTCACTGGAAAATGTCTAAATGGACATTTAGCTCTATATAAAGGTTTCTTCCAGGAAGGAATGAGATGGAAATGAATGCAGGAGAAGGAAGTTTCATCGTTTTAGTGTACCTACTTTCATATTATTTAATTTATGGTCATATTTATCAGGTAATTTAAAAAGAAAAAACAAAGAGTAAACAAAAATCTTATGCTCAAGCACACCAAATGGAACAGAGATGAGAGAAGGGACTATGTCAGGCCAAGAGGCTCCTGCAAGGTTTTAAGAAATCTGAACAGACTCCATCAAGATGGCTGATCAGCAAGTGGGAAAGTCTGAATTCCTAGGCACAAAACATTTTAAAATGCATGCCTTGGTTTGATGATGGGTTAGTAGATATCTTTATATGTCATCACCACACTGACAGATTATGTACATATTAGGGAAGAGTAATATTAAAGACACCTATTTTCAGAGATGAGAAAAATATACTTCAGTTTGATATAAAATAAAAATGCAATAACAGCTCTCAGGTTAAATTATCAGCATATGATCATCTGCAATGCCAGAAATGAAGGAAATTGCTATTTTCCATTAAGAAAAAAATTCTCAGTAAGAGACTTGGGTCATTTGGCAGTCACTGTGTACAGGCAAGTATTTGTACTTGCAAGCACACATGCATACCTAGTCCTAACCTTAGCATCTAATACTAACCACCCTCCTAAGCACTGTCTGCAAAGCTTGGGTGCAGCCTTTCCCATGCCCCCTCCTACCCCTAGGACACCATCACTCCAACTATTCACTCAATCATCTAAAGTCCATGGCTTCTTTCCAACCATTGATAGTTTAAAAAAAAAAATTTCCCCAAATCATCGTCTTTTTTTGGGTGGGGGTGGGGTGGGGTGGTGCTGCTAGGGATTAAGCCCTTGGCCTTGTATATTCGAGGCAGGCACTCTACCAACTGAGCTAAATCCCCAGCCTCCATCTTTGTTTTTAATCGTTTGGAAGTGTTTTCAGTAATATACTTCTTCATAGAAGATACTTCGCATCATTCTTTAGCCTCATTGAAAAGTATAATTTCTCAAGGTATTTAACTTTCTCAAGGTAATTTTTGTCTTATACTTCCCTCCATGCCAGCACATAGATGTTCAATAAATGACAGTTAATCAATTTATCATTTTCTAGAAAAACTTTGTTACCTCCCAAATTGGAGTCCCACTGAATGACTCTTTGATAGTTTTCATACAATTGGGCTATTTCTCTTAAATTTGTGGCTAAGTTAATACTGTACCAATTTAATTACACTGTTAATTTCTTTGTTTTGCTATATATACCATGATTATGTTAACATTTGGGTATGTGAATTTTGAAAATTTGCTTTACATATAACATTACTTAAAAATAAAAGTTTAAAATGAATAGGGGTTTGGCAAGATGGCAGAGTACAACTAGGCAGCAAATCTCAACTCTTCCACAGCTTGAAATATAAGCAGTGAGAACACTGATCAGAGAGTTGGGTAACAGAGGGAATGTGCTAAGAAAGACATAATGTTGGACCATCACTTGGACTCAAGTTCTGATTACAACAACAAAATAGAAAAGAATTCATTAACCCTGAACCCTCCCCCAGGGTGGGTTGTGGGGTTGGGGTAACAAAGGGAGAAAAGGGAAAGGCAAAGCTGACAAGTGGTATCGTCCACAAACACTGTGTGTGGGGGTGGGGGGATGGGGGTGGAGATGACATGGGACAGCATGTCCCTGAGTGCTAGATTTCTCTTCCTCAAAACCTATTCAATTTGATGGAACAAGGAGAGCCAGGCTGGGCCAGAAAGTCCAAAAACACATTATGAGGGCCATAAGCTTTCTCAGGCACACTGGAAACTAAGGCAAGTTAGTATTATCTGTAGAAAGCTACTTTTCTACTTTTCCTGCATGTATGTCAGGATAGTTGCTCCTTGCAATAATAGTCATATAAGCAAGCTACTGCTGGTGATGTCGCTTTTTCTGCAGTCTAACATTAAAAACCCCCAAGAGAGGACAGGCATGAAACTGAGGGCACTGTGGAGGTTACGTGTTATTCATCTAGCCAGCCACCACTGGACAAAACACCTCGGGCTAAAGAACAGCTTAATGAAGCACCTGGAGGGATGGAGGTGCTATCTGTTTGGCTTGTTGTCACTGAACTCTACTTGGGATCTTCTTGAGGCAGTCACTGATCTCCTATAAGCTTTCCCCAGTAAATCATGTCTCTCACACTGTCTCTGGGGACTTTCTTTGGCCCTTCTGCAACCTACCCCATTGTCCTGGCACAAGTAGGCTGTGGATAAGACAACAAGCATATTTCAGAAACAATAACCATAGAAAAGAAAGACTATTAAGCAGAGATAGGAGCTGCAAAGCCACTTGGTGAGTGAGAAGTGAACAGCTTATTTCCTATTGTTCATGGAAATCTGTGTCAGGCGGCCATTTTGTAGAGACCATGGGTAAGCCTGCCATGCTAGAAGGAATCAAATCTATGTGGCTTTATCACCTAGAGCAAATACTATCATATGGAAGGCCTTTGACACAAACTGAGTAACCTCGGGAGCAGGACCTCTGCTAAATGCAGGTTGTCAAATCTCCCTCCCTGCAATGCTACTAAGGCGAATGGGGTGCAGAACAGAAAGCAGGTCACTTTCAGAGTGTGTGGCATCTGGGAAGTGGCAAGTGCCCTAGCTACTAGCCTCAGCTACACAAGTTCCTGTTGTTGGCTTCAACAGTGAGCACTCCTGCAGTCGGCAGAAGCCATTTGCAGACATTCATGCCCAGATACCAGCCACCACCAACTGCACCACAGCACCAGCCTGCTGACGCTGCATGTACTCCAGTTGCTGGCTGCAACCATATGTACCTCAACAGCTGGCAGAATCTGCCCACAGCCCAGTAGTGCCACGCATACCCCCAAAACAGCCCACAGATGTGTGTGCCCCAGATGCTGGCTACTACTGGGTGAGTCCCAGCAGTGGCCCACCAAAGCTACAAGCAGTCCAGCAGCAATACATGTGCCTCAGAAGCCAGCAACCACTAAACATGCCCCAGCAGTGGCCCACCAACCTATGTGCCAAGGGCCACTGCCCCCATGCCTCTGCTATGGGCTGCCACAATCCACCCCCCCAAAAAAAACTATACAGGTGAACTCGCACCTGTTTTTGACAATATTGGGTGCACAAAGCATTTATACAGCAGGTACACAAGACAGCAGTCCCAGTGAGGGAGAGAATTGGCTGCTAGGCCACAGGCAATTAGGGGATGTTTTCTCTGACCCTTCCAAGAACTAATCTTATCTCCAGACATACCAAAAAATGGAGGGAGACTCCAGATTCATGTCAGAGGTAGGTGGAACAAGATCTGTAGGGAGAGAATGGATGACAAAGTTCTGTACTTTGAAGCAAAAAGCTGAACTATACAGGGAAAAACTCAAAATGACTGATGTGGATACCAACTCCATACCTAGAGAAAACAGAGGTCAACTTGAGGTCTGAATATTAACCTGCCCGCTGCCACCAAAAAAAAAAACCTGATGAGATCCAAGTCTGAATAGTCCAATAATAAATCTCTGCATCTACTCAAATAGCCCACTATTTAAGGAATAATTTGAAGTCTGTCAGGTTTTTTTTTTTTTTTTTTTTAATTTCACTGATATTATCTTCTGTGTTGATGTGACAGGTTACCTCCATCATTTGATACTTCATTCCTTGATCCAACTTTATTTTTTAATGTTTTAAATGTCAATTGGATTTAGTCTATCATTTTTCTTCTTGCTCATTTTTTTATTCTCTCCTGTTTCTTCTTCTATTTCTGCCCCCTTCATTTTTTTCTCCCCACCCCTCTTCATGTCCTAGAGAGTTTAATAGTAACTTTAATACCTAGTTTCTCAGTCTATTCTAAAGCATTATTCCCCTTTTCCATTTTTAGATTAATGGAGTTGTGAAAACATTTTCAATATGTTTAAGATTTACTGGTATATAGCTTTGCCCTCGGTGGTCACAATTAATAGTGATCATCTCTTAAAGAGTAGTTTTGGGGACTGAACACCATACCATGACCACACCGAGTTTTGACACTTAGATATATCTCCAGGCTGAGGCACATGATAAGGAGAAAGCTATTACACTGGAACACACATCCATTCAAAGAGAGGTATACATGTCAACACAGAAACATAGGAAACATGAGAAAAAAGATGTCCCCAAGAGTTCATAATACTTGTAACTGATCTCACAAAGTGGAAATAATGCCCCCCAAATAATTCAAAATTGCCAAGTGTGGTGGCTCACACCTATAATCCCAATGGCTTGGGAGGCTAAGGCAATAAGATCACAAGTTCAAAACTAGCCTCAGCAAACAGTGGGGCACTAAGCAACTCAGTGAGATCCTGTCTCTAAATAAAATACAAAAATAGGGCTGGAGGCTCAGTGGTCAAGTGCCCCTGAGTTCAATCCCCAGTAATACCCCCTCCCCACCAAAAAAAAAAAAAAAAAAAAAAATTAAAACATTAAAGGTTAAAATGATCATGATCAATGAACTAAAAGGTGACCCAAGAAATAAACTAAGGAAGAAAATGCAGTTTATAAAAGAGTATCACAATTGAGTAAGAACCAAAGTCTGTAAATAAGCTCAATTAAATAAAATAGCTGAAAGTCTGATAGATAACATTAATTCAGAGAATATTAGGCCTTGAAGACAAGGTATCTGAACACTAAACAATAAAAACAAAACAAAAAACCCTATAATCAGCATACTCAAGAACTCTGAAACAACATCAAGAAATCTAACTTAAGGATCATTGGTATTGAAGGAAAGATACAGGTTAATGACACTGAAAACCTATTCAGTGAAATAACAGAAGAAAATTTCTCCAACCTTGGGACTGAGTTGGACATTCAGATATAGGAGCCATATAGAACCCCAAATAGACAAGAGCAGAAAAGAACCTCCCCATGTCACATTATAGTTAAAATGACTAAATACACAAAGAATTTTAAAAGCTGTGAAAGAAATGACAGGTCACTTACAAAGGTAAACCAATAAGAACACCACCAGTTTTCTTAATAGAAACCCTAAAGGGCAGGAGGGCTTGATGGGATGTATTTTGAGCCTTGCAGGAAAATATTTACCAACCTAGTTTGATATATCCAGAAAATCTTACATAATTAAAGAATAAAAACTTTTCAAGATATACATAAATTAAAGGAATTCATGACCACTAAACTAGCACTGAAAAAGATATTTAAAGGAATTTTACACAGAGAAGATAAAAAACAATGAGAGCTAATACAAATGCATCTCATTAGAAGAAGTGATAAGCAAATGAGAATTAGGATCAAATCAAACACTAGAAATAAAATGTCAAAAAGTAATACATTTCTCTATAATAATGCTGATGATACATCGTCTTAATTCTCCAATTAAAAAAGACAGACTGGCAGAATAAGATCCAACTATTGCCTGAGGGAAACATACCTCACTGGCAAAGACATTCACAGATGGAAAATAATCCATGCAAATGGAACCCAGAAGCAAGAAGGAGCAGTACTCTCGGAACAGATTTTAAGCCAAAATTAGAAGAGACAAGGCCACTACATATTGGTAAAGGGAATAATCCATAAAGAAGAAATAATGATCATAAATATTTATTCCCTGAATGTTGGCACACCCAGTTTCATAAAACAAACTACTCAACATAAAGGCTCAGCTAGTCCTCAATGTGATAACACTGGGTGAGTTCAATACACCTCTAACAGGTCATCCAGACATGAAATCAACAAAGATACTACAGAGTTAAAATTTAGCATATATCAAATGGATGTACTTAGCAGACTTCTAAAGAATATTTCATGAAACAACAGCTGCCCATGAAACTGTCATCAAAAAAGATCATCTTTTAGGCCACAAAGCTAGTCCTAGAAAATACAGAAAGGCTGAAATAATTCCTTACATCTTATCTGATCATAATGGAGTAAAATTAGAAATCAACAGCAAAAACAACAACAACAAAAAAAAAACCCCAACCCTCCTCCGCCCCAAAAACCCTATAGAAACTACACAAACACATGGAGATTCTTAGAATCAAACAAGAACAGAAATACAATCTATAAAAACCTGTGGAATACAGTAAAGGCTGTTCTAAGAGAAAAATTTATAGTTCTGTATACCTACATAAATAAATATGTCAGAAAGATCTCAAGTACATTACCTAATGATATATCTCAAGGTCTTAGAAAAACAAGAACAAACCAATGATAGAATCAGTGGAAGGAAAGAAAAAACAAAGATGAGAGCTGAAATTAATGAAACAGAGAATTAAAAAAACAGTACTAAAGGGCTGGGGTTGTGGCTCAGTGGTAGAGTGCTTGCCTAGCACAGATGAGGCACTGGGTTCGATTCTCAGCACCACATATAAATAAATTAATAAACAAAATAAAGGTCCATCAACAATACTAAAGATCAACTAAAAATCAGCTCTTGAGTTTGGGGCTATAGCTCAGTGGTAGAGTGCTCGCTTAGCACATGTGAGGCCCTGTGTTTGAGCCTCAGCACCACATACAAATGAATAAATAAAGGTATTAAAAAAAAAAGAATTCCCTTTTAAAAAAAAGGTCAGCTCTTTGAAAAGACCGATAAACCCTTTTAAAAAAGACTCAAATTAATAAAATTAGAGATAATAAAGAGGATATTATAATAAACACCACTGAAATTCCAGAGGATCATTAGGAACTATTTTTAAAATCCATATTCCAATCAATTGGAAAATCTAGAAGAAATGAATACATTTCTAGATACACATGACCTAGGAAGTTGGAACCAGAATCTATAGAAAATCTAAACAGACCAGTTTCAAGCAATGAAATAGAAACAGTAATTTTAAAAAACCTCCCAGCAAAGAGCCCAGAACCAGATGGATTCACAGTTGAGTTTTACCAAATTTTTAAAGAACACCAATACTCTTCAAATTATTCTGAGAAACAGTGGGGGGGGGGGGAATGCTTTTAAACTCATTCTACAAAACCAATAACACACTGATACTAAAAACATAAGGACACATAAAGAAAATAAAATTACAGACCAATGTCCATGAATATAGGTACCAAACTCCTTAATAAAATAATTGCAAATTGAATTCAGAAACACATCAAAAAGATCTACATTATATGACCAACATGGCTTCATTCAGGGATGCAAGGATGGTTCAACATTCATAAACCTGTAAATATAATACACCACAAAAATGGAATTAAGGACAAAAACTACATGATCCTCTCAACAGATGCAGAAAAAGCCTTTGACAAAATGCAACATCCCTTCATGATGAAATCCCTGAAAAAAAAAAAAAAAAAAAACCAAGATATAGAACAAAAGTATATATGACAAACATAGTACAACAAAAGTATATATGACAAGCCCAAAGCTGTCATCATATGGTATGGGGTAAAACTGAAAACATTTCCCCTAAATCAGGAATAAGACAAAAATGTCTGCTCTCAATATTCAATATAGATTTTGCAATTTCATCTAGAGGGATTGGGCAAGAGAAAGAAAAAATGGGGTTATAAATAGAAAAGGAATTATCCCTATTCATGATATGATCCTATACTTGAAAGATCCTAAAAGCTCCACTAGAAAATTTCTACATCTGATAAATTCACCAAATTAAAATACAAAGAAAAAAAAATCATTGGTTTTCCTATACTCAAAATGAACCTGCTTATAAAGAAATCAGAAAAATAAGTCCATTCACAAAACTTTAAAAATGAAAAACAGAAACCTAGGATAAATCTAACCAAAGAATCGAAAGACCTCTACAAGGAAAATTACAGAACACTGAAAAAAAGAAATAGAAGACATTAGAAGATAGACCTCCCATATTCACTGGCAGGCAGAATTAATATTGTTGAAATGACCATATTAACAAAAGTATTCTACCGATTCAGTATAATCCCAGTCAAAATACCAATGACATTCTCCATTGTATTAGAAAAAAAGCAGTCCTAAAATCATATGGAAGAACAAAAACCCAGAATAGCCAAAGCAATTCTGATCAAAAAGAGAAATGCTGGGGGCATCACAACACATGATTTCAAATTGTACCTGAGAGCTACAGTAAAAAATAAACAGCTGGTAATGGTATAAAAACAGAGATATAGATACAGATAGTCAACTGATCCTTGGCAAAGGCACCAAAAACATTAGTTGGGAGAAAAGAGCCTACAGCCTTTTTAACAAATGGCACTAGGAAAACTGGATGTCCATATGAAGAAGAATGAAACTAGATCCCAT
Source organism: Marmota monax (assembly GCF_021218885.2). Taxonomy (NCBI): domain Eukaryota; kingdom Metazoa; phylum Chordata; class Mammalia; order Rodentia; family Sciuridae; genus Marmota; species Marmota monax. Next base: position 14,662,019 of record NW_026693008.1, on the reverse strand, counting down.
CTCTCACCCTACAAAGTCAATTTAAAACAGATGAAAGACTTGGGAATTAGACCAGAAACTCAATAAGTGCTAGAAGAAAACAGGTGAAACACTAACAGTTATATAGCCGAACAATAACTTCTTCAGTAAGATTACTAAAGCTCAGAAAATAAACCCAAGAATCATTAAATGGAATGGCTTCAAATTAAAAACCTTCCGCACAGCAAAGAAACAATTTTGTCACATCATACCAAATACTGTACAATTATTAAAAAAAAAAAAACTGATTAACAAATTTACTACCTATAAAAAATTTACTACCTATAAAAACTTTGAAATAAATACTACGTTTCTAGAGTTTTGGGAAAAGACATTCAACTTTTGGAGGGGAGTGGGTACTGGGAATTGAACCCAGGGGCACTTAACCAATAAGCCACATTCCATCTTTTTATATTTTATTTAGAGACAAGATCTCATTAATTTGCTTTGTGCCTCACTAAATTGCTGAGGCTGAACTTGCGATTCTCCTTTCTCAGCCTCCCCAGACACTGGGATTATAGGTGTGTGCCACCCTGCCCAGCTGAAATAGTGAAGATAACAAACTTCAAGTTTACTCTTTCTAAATGTTCAATTGAACAAAACATTACATGCATAACTGTAGAAATGTACCCATGAAAGCATTTTCTAGAACTAGCTGTCATTTTATTTCAAGGAATACACTGTATTTCAAATTATCAATGTTCAAAAAGTACCTGTCCTATAAGCAGGACACTGGAACAACGTATACTTTATGTTAATGTGTACTGTACTGCACGTGTTGCTGCCTAACACTAACATGTTGTTCTTTGTGGTTACTTGTTGACAAGTTGTGACCTGTGTTCATACTCTGAAAAATATATTAGAGAAAACATTTATTCTGAATGCTTGAGAAAAACAAAATTTCTGGTAAATTTTTGGCATCTTTAAGAATATTTGACAGTGGGCGAAATGATCATCATGTTATGGACAAAATTCACTGAAACAATTTATAAGAGATAAGCCCACGAGATTCAGTTATAATTTTGGGGCCCGGTGCAAAATATGGGGATATTGTTATAACTTTGACTTGTATTGGGGAAAAAATGCTCAAGAAGAATCCAACAATGATCTTTTGCTTGAGAGTAAGATCATTTTACACGTTTGAAGGTAGAAAACCTATAATCACAATTTCATTTGACAATCTAATCACTAGTTATGACTTGGTGTACCTTAAAAACATTGGATGCCAAGCTACAGACACCATGAGGGGAAAAAAAAAAAAACAGATTAAACAAGTGTCCTCTGAAACTGAATCATTGATAAAAATGCAAGCCAAGAGAGCCATATGATTATAAGTTCAATACAAATAATTCTCATTGTAAAATGGTTAGATTACAAATATGTCACTGTTGAAGCAAACTGTAATACAGTGGAATCACTTGGCAAAGTTCAACAATCGGGGGGGGAAAGTGAATCAATATAAGTCAACCAAAGGTAGTGGGTTCCTATAACTATTTCAATGGCGATGTGGACAAACACAACTGGTTTCCAAATAGTCCACTTCTATTAGAGGTAAAACACTGTACTGGTCTTTGTGCAGTCAAATAATTGGTATGTTCATCGAAAATGTAAGAATTATTCAAGATATGTGAACAAAGATGAGAGCGATCTCAAAGAGAGACATCTGCTTACCTTAAGCAAGGTAGGGAGAAACCATCAGGAGGAATCAAAGGTCATATTCCCAGACCTATTACTGTCCCAGATGTCAGATTTGACATGAGAAGCATTATTCTCAAGTAGCAAGAACAATGACAATATCAAAATAAGCCATGTTGTGCAAAACCAACATTATAAAAATGTACTGTAATCCTCTGAAGTGTTTTGCTTCCTTCCACATCATGAACGGGACAATTCTTTGTGTATTGTGTAATGTATGAAAGGATGTAATATTTGCCCAATGTCCTATTTACAGGATAGCGTCTGTGTGTGCATATATATATATATATATATATATATATATATATATATATATATATATACACGTTATCCTATAAATATGTATACACACACATACACTATACTGTCCCAGTGTCCTATTTATAGGACAATCTGCATTATTGTTCTTAATGATAATAAAGGATAAACTCTAGATTACGATTTCCAACTATGTGCCAATTTACACCTGCGTCAATTTTGTTGAAACATAGTCCAAAAAATTTAGGACTTACTGAGTTAACAGCATGGAGAGAGAGCCTACAGACTGGGGAAAAAAAATCTATTAGCTACTCTTCTGATAGAGAACTAATATCCAGAATACATAAAGAACTCATCCGCCCCCCCCCCCAAAAAAAACACCCCAATCAATAAATTGGTAAATGAACTAAACACACAATTCTTAAAAGAACAGACAACAATTATATGAAAAAGTGTTCAATATCTTTAGCAGTCAGGGAAATGCAAATCAAAACTACACAGATTTTGTCTCACTCTAGTAACAATGGCAATAATTAAGAGTACAAATAGTAATGTCAGCAAGGATGTCGTGAAATGGAACACTTATACACTGTTGGTGGGATTGTAAATTAGTACAACCACTATGGAACTCAGTATGGAGGTTCCTCAAGACTGCGACTACCAAATGATCCAGCTCTACTACTCCTTGCTATTTACTCAAAGGAATTAAAGTCAGTACACTGTAGAGATAGATGTATGCCCATGTTTATGGTAGCACAATTTGCGATAGCCAAGTTATGGAACCAGGCGAGGTATCTGTCTATTGAATGGGTAAAAATGTGGTATATATACACAATACAGTTTTGTTCAGCCATGAAGAAGAAATTATGTCATCTGCAGGAAAATGAATGAGTATCACATTAAGAGAAATAAACCAGGATTGGATGCTTTCTCTCATATGTGGAAGCTCTGGAACAAAAAAGAAAGGAATCACCCAGAAATGCCTAGACAGGAGAACAAGAGGGGAGAGGGAGGAGTGGAGGTTAAGGGGAGGTAATAAAACTGCTCACTTATGTCATATGCATGTGTGAATATGCCACAATGAATCCCACTATTCTGTATAATTATTATGTACCAATAAAAAAGTTCTTAGAAATAAAAAAACAATCAATGAGTAAAATAAATAGTATTTTCTTGACTCTTTTCCAGCTACTGTCCCATCTTCTTTCTTCCTTTAAAATAAAATCCCTCAAAATTATTATTAATGCTCATTAATTAAAATTTCTTTCTTCCCAAATGTTCCCAAATCCACTCTAAGTTTTCACTTCCAACATCCACATTATCAAGATCACCAAGACTTTCCAGTTACCAAGTTAGTGGTCTCTCGTCAGAACTCATCTTTCCTGCCATAGGAACGTAGTGCAACTGTGGACTTTTGAGGCCATGGGGCTGGTGGGGGCTGGGGGGACAAAACACAGAAGGATTATAGAAGAGAATCATTGTGACTTGTGTTGAGTATGATTACATTAAATTTTGTCTATTAGAAACAGACATTGAAGAATTTATGTCACTGAAGTGGGAAATGGATGCATGGGAATTCACTCTACTATTTCCTCAATTATGGTATATACTTGGAATTTTCCACAACATTTTTCTTTTTCTTTTTAGTAGGAGCTACTGACCAGGATCAGGGTCCCGGCAAACATCTTTAAACTCTGCAACCACCTAAAGAAATCTTGTTGGTGATGATATACACCCTGCCTTGTAGAAAGCCCCTGTGAGGGTAAACTACTGAAGGAAAGCCAAGTATTTGTTCCATTTTTCTAATGCACACTGGTAAATCATACCAACATATAAAATTTGGAAAAGACTCATGTATCTCATATTAACCTAGTTTCTTGTTAAAAGAAACATTTTCACAAACTCATAGGGCTAAAGGATCCTTAATAAATCCTTTAATTCAGCTCATCTTTGTACAATCCCTATGTAACAAATATTTACAAAGTACCTACTGAGTGCCACATATAGTGCTAAACGACAGATCCCTACCCACATTACAGTTCAAATTAGTGGACTAACTAAGCCATCAGGCCTCTTGAAATCCTTTCTGAATAGGACAAGGAATAGCAAATTAATGGTGAAAAATACCCATGCAGTGTTCTGCTGGCATATATATGTGATCACATTTAATCCTTTAACAGTCCTGGGGGAGGCAGTAGTTATATTGCCCGTTCACCTGTAGCTACAAGTATGTAATTTTAAATGAAGCATAATGCAGTTCAGTGACTTGCTCAAGATCCTCTACCTAGCAGGCAGAATAGTTGATATTTGAACTTGGACAGCCTGGCCCAAAGGCTCTCTCTAGTCTATACTCTTCAGTCACCACACTATAAATTCCAAGCCACCCTGACTGTAGTCTGCTCATTTGGAGTACCAAAGACAAGTGGACTAGCCTGGCAGGTAAGGGCAACAGGACATTCTTGGCCAACAGAGCAGAAAACGATATTCAGCACTGAGTGCTGGAATGACAGAGACGAAAGGAATAACACTGCAGGCAAACAAAGGTCAAGACTTGGCCTGTCTCAGCAGCTCACAGATGGTGACAGTGAATCCACAGCAGGGTGGCAGGCAGAGCTGGGATCTCCAGGAGAGCTGGCCCTTGCTCTCTGACAACAGCAGGCACACAGCATGGTGCTGGCTGGACAGAGGCAGGGAGCAAAACCCCCCATGCTCTTATTCCCTGCTGCACAGAGGATGCTCAGCCTGCACCTCCACTCCTGATACAGAGGCCTGGGAGGGCTCTTTCTCTTGTACCTTTGGGGTCTCTCCCCTGCCAGCTACCTTCACCAGTTGGCAGAACTCCATCCCCCAACCAACCCCTGGAGACCTCACACACCTGAGTATTATCATGCTGTGCTCCTATGCCTCTTGAGTACTCAGCTCTCAAACCCAGCCTTCAAGCAGGACACTTTAGAAACAACTGATAAGTCAGGGCTCCCTGTGGCAGTCCAGAGCTTCTCACACTCCCCTCACCTCTGAAACGCAGAGGACTTTGGACTTTGATATGCCCATCAGGCCAAAAGCACTTCTCTTCTTCCCAATGAATTCAAATCTGGGATCAAATACAGTCATGAGGCACATGATGACATTTTGGTGAACAATGAGTCACCCTGCACTTTCACCATATAACGATGGATGCCATAGCCATCTTAGTTTGTGAAGTATCATCCTGATGGCCACATAATGATGAAATTACCTAACACCACACTTCTCAGAACAAACCCCAGTCACTAAGCAGCACCTAACTGAAATTGACAAATAATCTCTGCTTGAAACCTGATGAAACTTAAAATAGCACAGAGGCTACAGTGGTGATGCCAGCCCTCTTCTGGGGCCATCAATTATGTGCTCAAGCCCTGCAATCCCTGGGAGGCCTGCAGCAACAAAGAAAGGTCAACTTGTCTTCTCTCATCAGCTCAAGAACAAAATCTCAAATGGGCTTTCTGAGTCTCTAGCACTGGTCTGTCCTCCTTCCCAGGCACCCTGTAGTGTTCTCCAAGCTGACAGCCTTGGGCCCAGGACAGCCTGTCACAAGAAAAATGCCAACCCTCAGGCAGCCTAAGGACTTCTTTTGGGTTTTTAAAAATCTAAAAAAAGAAAAAAAAATTTACAAGAATTACAGTCTGCTTTCTAGCAGTTTCAACACAGCAGCCTTGAGATAAAGCTGTACCCATTCTTTCCATCTACTCTAGGAACTGCCCCAATCCCAGATTTAGTAAGGAATTAAAATATCATTGCTTTCTCTCTCAATTATCCAACCAGTATATGTTCTATACTAGCTGGTGCCAGATACAACCCTGAAAAAGCAAGGAAACAAAGAGCAGAGGAGCAGAATTTGTAAGTGGCTCCATCCCCCAACCAATCCTAGGCATATTCCCACAGCCAGCCAACCACTAAAGGCAGACTGAACATGAATCACAGCAGTCCCAATCACACCTTTGTCCCAATCAAGCCACCTCCTACAGCAGTAAGGCAGAGAGCCAAGACAGCAAGCACTTTACTAGGGAAAAACCAACTACTGGTCATGATATATAGGATATTGGCAAATATGCGAGATGTTCCATGCCCTAAAGCAGTTTTCCTAACAATTTTCCATTTCCAAACTAAGTTCTGATGTTCAAATAAGGCTGTAGGCCATGGGTAAAGTTAACACAGGCATTACAAATAAATTTTCAAAGTAAATTATTAAGAATGTATTTAAAATTCTAAGTTCATTGAATATAGGATATATGGATTGCTGACAATTTAAAGTTAGTCTACAATTCACAAAAAACCCCCACAATTTCATAATTAAAAATTTAAGTACACATGACTTTTCCCCTATGTGCAAAAGAAAATGTATACTGACCAATTTGTGGTATATCATGAGATAATAATTATTAATAAAAGCAAATTTAGTCAAAAATAATTTGATCAAAGAAGCCTTTGTAAGAAATTTAAGTCTGTTAGCCAGTTTTTCTTTTACTCTCCAGCTCGTCACTTAGTTCAAAATTGAGGCAACTCAAGTAAAGGTAAATTCATCTTGCCACAAAAGATATGAAATAATCTCTCTTACTCTCTGGAATGGATCTTGCTTCTTTCTCTTTTGTACCTTTGCCGGCTCCCTACCACCACTTCTCAAAGCAAATGTGTTCTTTGGGAACATGGTTGTTTTCCAGTTGCTTGGAGAAAAAGTCTGTCATTGGAGGTGGGCCACAAATATAGAACAAAGTCTCTTTTGAAATGTGGTCTTTTATCTCCTCCTCTGTTATTCTTCCTTCTACCAAAAAACAGAATAAACACCAAATTAAGCCAGACATTATTTTTATTCTGAAATGAGGACAGACCAACCACAACTCAGCAAAGTGTTTATTTAATGTAACTCAAGCTCAGTGCATCTCCAGGCTTCTTAAACCTAGGGGAGGCTAATCACAGCACATTGCAAAGAAGGCCAATTAGTTTACTGGTCTTTGGTTGAGATGCAAAGCTGTCTTCAGCAAGTAAATTAAAACTTTTATCAAAATCCTTCCAAACAGGGAAGACAAGTAATTTAAATGACTGTTAATAGCAAATGGAATCCATTCAGCCAAGGATGGAATATAACTTTTTTCATGAACAGTATAGTGATGATGCAAAGGCTTCTTAAAACAATGTGAAAAATAAAATTTTAACATGGGTAATAGGAAGCCTATATATAAGTAAATCCAACTAAGTATTTTCTTATTTCTTCCGTGATGAATCATCTCTCCATTCTCCTGGTAGTGACATTCCCAGCCAGCAATTCCCAACAATAAAGCATCTACGCCCAACCAATGGCAGCCATGTCCACCAAAAAACTGCATGGAGACAGTCAAAATATCTTTAGGGCACTCACCCGTGATATATGGCTTAAGTTCTGCACTGATTTGTGTAGTCTGTTTTGTAACATGCAAACTGCAAGCAATCTTCTCAGGAAATTCATTTACTAAATCGAGGATATTTTTCTGGAATAGCAAACATATTTGGTCACACTACAATTTTTAAAAAATCAAAGCAGATGGGCCCAACCACTGATGCCGAACCACAACTCCCATTCTACACACGTCTGTCGCTCTTGCTCTACTTAGAGAGATATTGTTTGCAGTCTAGCAGGCCAGAGCATTCAGAGTACGGAGGGCTATTTGGCTTTAATTGAAATCTGAATATGCTAACAACCATATTACCAACTCTCCGGGAGTTTTTTCTTTTTCCTTTTTCTCAAGCATTGGCAATCAAGCAGCAGTTTCACTGACCACAGTTGTGTCTTTTAACTGTTTCTGTTCTTTTGTTCACTTCTGCAGCTGCTAAGCACTCGTGAGTGAAAGCCTTCTCCATGGAATGTACTTAGTTTCAACAGATGCAATTGATGGGGTTTCATTTACCCAGCTGGGTTCAAACAATCTAGGTCTCACCTACTACCGTGACACGAGCCCACCTGTAGATCTCTCAACTCTTCTGGACTCATGGTACCATGTGACTTTCCTGTCACCTAACCTCTAGATTCCATCCCACCAACCCCCCACACTATCCTGTTCCTTAACTAAAAGCTTCCTCAACACCGACAGTTTTAATTGTCCTGGGTAAGATGTGTTAATTTTCATTTGAGCATGTTTAAGCCTTGCAAAGTCTTTTGTTTGAACCTTTGCAGAAAAATCAGAACCTAGAGAAGAAATGTTTGTGGACATTTAGTACCACTACACAAGTTTGCTTATAGCAAATGATGAAACATACATCTCCCCCCGCCCTTACCTTAAACAGGAGTTCGCCGGTGTTCTTTGCACTGTAGAATAGTTTTATTGTACCTATCTCATATCCACTTCCTTTGTTTGCGCGCTCACGGTGGAGATCTGCTGAGTACCGCAGGATGGAAAGCAGGGGGTTAATTCCAACTCCTCCTGCAATCAACACGAGGTTTCTAGGGGCATCTGTGGGCTGAGGGTCAAAGAAGAACTCTCCACCCACTCTCACAGCCACTTCAGAGTCAAGTGTACACTAGGGCAGAGAAGAGAAAGATCCTTTAGTCCTTTATGGTACCAGTCTTAAACAAAAAAGTTCTACTTTAATAAAACCCACTGAGTCTACCTTCTGCATTCTTATCACTATTTAGGACTATGTTTAAAATAGCTTGCTCTTAGTTGTCCCAGGACTCTGTGAATTACTTCCACTTGTCCATGATGCAGGCCATTTGCTGCCCAGCCTTCATGATTCAAACTGCACACTCACTCCAGAACTGAGAAAAGCAGCCTTGCTTCAGTGATTCTGCCATTTGTTAACTTCTCAGGTGAAAAAGTAAGTTGAAAAAAGTGGTAATGAACTCCAGCAGGGGAGAGCTCTGGAGTATGGGTCTCCTTTTATCTGTAAGTGGTATTCCTTTGTTCTGATCAAGGCTGAGAGAGGCCTGATGGAACAAGGGTCATGATGCGGGCTGCTCTGGGCTCATCAGAGTTGACAAGCATATACTGGAGTCTCCCTCCTGATCTCAGGCAGGGTACAGCCAGATCGGCTGTGCAGGCTTAGACCAGCACTGCAGTACTGTTCAACACTGTTCACTTCTCTCCAGAGCATCCAAAACAGGAGCCAGAAGTCACACCAGGAGTGAGTCTCACATACACCCACCCAGGTAAAGCACTTACTACTTGGTGAGATCACTTATACCAGAAATGTCACCAGAGATTAACACTGGTTTTCAAAGGGGCAGTACTGCCCTTGATGGGGTGTTTTGGAAACTTGTGACTTTTTGTTGTCACAATGATTTAGGGAACCCAACCAGCATTTAAGGGGAAAAGGCCAGAGATGCTAGATATACTGAAGTCCTAGAGCTAGTACCTATTAAACTGATGGTTAAATCTGCAGGAATTTTATGAGCCAGTAGGTAGTATAAAATCAGCACTGACGTATTTACAGCACAGAAATCCCCAAATAATACAAATCAGGGCTATTTTATTTAGGAGTTGACTGATCACCATACCATTATCTGCAACACACAGGACTATCCTGACAATGACTTCTAAATGGCGCATAGTTACATAGATAGATGAAGCTGGTTTGTAATGGTCTTAGACTAGACTTTAACTCATTACAAAAAAGTCTTTGAGTTTATTTGTAATAGATTTTATTTGGTCTGAATTTTCCAGAATGTAACCACTAAGTACATTGTACCTGGTTGTGTTCAGAACCTTATCAAACATATTCACTGTGCTGGAAAACCACATGCACTGGTGGTGACATGTGTTCTTTTGTCACACACACACACAACACTCCTGTTATCACCATTTGTAGACTGGGTATTCTTGGTGTTCTATGTTTAGAAACAATCACTGAAGCACTCCATTCTATATCTAGTTCAGATATGCCCAAGCATTTATATAATGAAATACATAGTCTTTGATCATTTTTCTTTACTTCTCCTTTGTAAGTACATTTTTTAAACGTATGTTTGTCTCAATTATGAATTTCATTTCATAATAGTTCTATAAAGGAGGCATTGAATCTGACAGGGTTGAGAATCCCTCATTTTGGAGAAAAACACTGACCTGAGTCAAAAGAATTTTAATACAGCTCAATAAAATCCAGCAAGTACTTTAACTTCTGAGCCTTTGCTACACCTGCCCTGTCCACTTCCAGGCTGTTGTGGGCATGAAACGACTCACAGTAGGGGTAACTCCCTGCTGGTATCTGGCTCTATGAAAGAAAGTGTTTTCATTATTATGGCTGTCACAGAGAACAGGTGGTGGGTGAGCCTGATTCCTTCTTCCACTACTAAAAAACAGAAGCCAGGAATAAAGAAATCTGTATTAAGAGCATAGGTTTGTCCCATTACATGTTCTTGGTAAGTGAACTCTCTCCTTAAGTAATTACACACTCACAACTTTTGAGAACCAAATCTTTGGCATTCATACCTTGGCACCTCACAAGGCAGGTGAGTAGTAAGTACTTTTGGACAGGAATTTAACTTGAGGCTCTTAAAAATGAGTTAAACTTAGAGAAAAAAATATAAGAAAAATGAAAATTATTTTAATTCATAAAATAGGTCATTTTTGTAAAGAACTGTTAAATGAATGAAAATCTCTGGGGGGAATGTCTTAATTTAACTATTTTAAATATGCAGGAAATTGTTACATGAGTGAGTTTTCATTTTGACAAAAGAAATTAGCAGCAAGGGAGCACTGGTTAGGAATAACAATCTAGGAATGGTTGTACTGGCTACCAAAGTAAAATGCTCCTTCAAGTCTTGAAAATAGAACCTAAAATACAAGAAACTCTGCCTAATGATGACAATGGATTTCATGTTCCTATATCCTCCATCGCTCTCTTACCTTCCCATACACATCTCTCTATAAGAATTTGGGAGACATCGTTTTTTTTTCCGATGGCCATCTTCAAGGTGCTTAGCAGTGACAACAAAGAAAGCTGTTAGCTCATTATTTTTAGAAACTAATGTATGTTCAACCTCAGAACGGCCAAGAAAATATACCACAGGGAAACCTGTTTTTTTGTTGTTGTTTTGTTTTTTGTTTTTTTGTTTTTTTTTTAGTGACAAAAATAATATTCAATAGATCTATCTTCTAATTTGCTACCATCTGGAAAGAATCAAAAGCCATCTTTGTCTTTTCCTGATCAATAAAAACTGCCAGGACAGCAAGAACACAAGACTCAAGACACCGCATAGCATAACATGTAATTAAAAGGAAGTTACCTTCAATTACTTAGAAATGTATCATATTTGAGCATAGATTTTGTACTTGTGAAATAAAAAAAACCTTTCCACAGTAACTGTAGCCCAGTACACAATAGCTATCCAGAACCCCTTACCCTGCCAAGAGCTTGAGCCAAAGCCAATAAAATAAAGGAAGACATTTATGGCACTTTATCCATGTCTCAACAGACCAGCTTGCTGCCACACAGACACTCACATGCCTCCATTGTCCACTCTTAATAGCTTAATAAGACAAAATCCTCAGGAGGAAAATAGCCACCTGAAAATGGTTCCAAAGAAAATCTGACTTCATAAAGGCTGTTTGCAACTCCCACTGGGCAGAGAACAGGCACCACAATTAGGAGGTGCACTCAGGCAATGCCACTTTGAAATTTTCTACAGCCTCTAAGAAAAAGTTCCCTCATTGAAATGCCAATGAGGCATGAAACCTAGCAGAGAGCTGTGGACCAGCACCAGGTCAGGTCACATGGGCACCAAGAGCAACCGCAGGGCAGAGTGTGTGCGTGTATTGGGTGAGTACATATTCACAGGTTCAGAGCACTAGGAACCAGAATGGCAATGCTCACTTGGAATCTGACAAGAGGCATGTGGACCTCTTGTTGGTCTCACCCCAATGGCATATTTTAGAGACTCCAAGCAGTTGATAGGCAGTAATGGGTTGAAAAATCTACAGATAATTCTAAAAAAGGGATGAGGCAGCTAAGGCCATACCAAAGGGGACTCAGAAGATGAAAGGATAAAAATGTGACAGGATATATTTACAGTAGAAATGCCAAGGCAAGCAAGCACCTGGGGACCGTCCTGAACAAATACAATGGACATGTAGGATATTAATATCCTTCTACATCTTTATATCCTTTCCAGTGAAGTGTCTATCCAATCTTTTGCCCATTTCAAAAAATTATTGTTCCTTGTTTTCTTTGTTGAGTTTTGAGAGTTCTTTTTATACTCTGGGTACAAGTCCTTTGTTGGGTATCTGATTTGCAAATATTTTCTCCCAGACTATATGTAGGTTATTTTTAAAATTCTGTGAAGTCTTTTGCAAGAAAAGTTTCAATTTTGATTAAGTCCTATATATTATTTTCTTTTATGAATCTTGCTTTCAGTGTCATGTCTTAAGACTTCTGCCTGTCCTCAAGTTCCCAGCATTTTCTGTTTCTTCTAGAACTTTCATAAGATCATGTTTTACATTTAGATCAACAACTAACTTTGAGTTAATTTTAAATTTCAAGTATAAGGTTTAGGTCAAACTTCTTGCTTTGTGTATAGATGTAAAATTATTCCAGCACTGTTTGTTTAAAAGGTATCCTTTCTCCACTGTTTCTTTAGCACTTTTGTCAAACAAATGGTCGTATTTCTGATCTGTGTCTATCTTTTCACCAGTACCACACTATTTTGATTACTGTTGCTTTACTTTTATCTTAAATTTGAGTAATGTGATTTCTATTTCTTATGCTGCTTTTCCCAAACTGTTTAAGCTATTCTTTTTACATTCCATATATATTTTAAGATCATTTGTTTATATCTACAAGAACTCCTGTTAAGATTTTGACTAAAATGTGGCTCCTACATAAATACAATTCTCTAAAACCTTTAAAAAAATATACTGGAGTATGTTCCAGGTTCTGCTGAAAATAAGGTTTACAGTTTTGTTTTCTGTTTTCCGTTGTTGATGCTCAATGATGTCCATGAAAATAAAGGGACAGTACAGATTTTTTGAAGCCATATTTGTATCATAAAAAATGCCCAGAATGGGATGGAGGTTGTTGGTAAATATAGAAATGAGCACAACATAATAAATCTATGTTATAATTTATAAGTCAATTTAAGGAGGAGTAACTTATATTCAATCTAATTCATGAATATTTACTCATGTCTTCTTTGATTTCTTTCATGAAATTGAGATAAATTGTGCTTTCGGGAAGACCAACTCTCTCCAAGAGGGTTCTGTATTGGGGGATGGGCCAAGACAGTGTCCTAAGCTAGCAAGTTTTCACAACACAGCAGCTTCCTTGAGCCCCTACAAAGGCATATTACTTCCTACAAATATGACTGGTCAATATGATTCTTTGTATGCCCTCTCTCCTAAACAAACCATGTTGCAGCGAGGTGGGACTTCTGCAGTCAAGGAAGTCAACCTTGTTTCCAAACTTTTACAGGTAAGAGAGATGTCCTACCCCTAACACATGTATTTTTGTTATTACACTGTGGAATCTGCTACTATTGGCCTTTTTCCTCTTAGTCTCATGTGGCTCCTACATAAATACAATTCTCTAAAACCTTAAAAAAAATATACTGGAGTATGTTCCAGGTTCTGCTGAAAATAAGGTTTACAGTTTTATTTTCTGTTTTCCGTTGTTGATGCTCAATGATTTCCATGAAAATAAAGGGACAGTACAGATTTTTTGAAGCCATATTTGTATCATACATTTCTTTTAGGTAAAGGAGATTTTTTTTAAATGCCCAGAATGGGATGGAGGTTATTGGTAAATATAGAAGGCACACTCTAATCAAGAAGAGGATGGCAATGATGGAAACAAGGGCCAAAAATTATGTAACTGACCTATTTTGAGTTCAGACTTTGCTATCAGAGTTCAAGTAATGACAGGCAGCTTACATAGGTCTTGTATTGAGCCCTGTGGTAAAGTATGTGTTTAAGTATGCAATTAAATTTGGATTGCCTCTCAGAACCCTATGAAGAGCTCTCAAGGGGCTAAAATGGAGAGCACCATGGATTTGTGCTCATCTCTAGGCACCACGGTATTATGTAATCAGAGGTAGTTTTCCTCCAAATACTGGACAAAATGATAATTTAATTTCCTTTATTTAGGATAATTATAGTAAAACAATCTAATTTACAGATTTACCATTTACACAACAAACGGTCAATTATCAAAAACAAAATATTTTAAATCTACAATAGTATTCCACCAAATATTGTTTGGTAAAAACAAATTATCTCCAAATCCGAGGTCTTCTGAGTCATACTTATCTTTACCTTTTCTAGGAAACTATGTGTGAACATGTACCCTTTATACTCAACATTAGGGTTTTTAGGTAGATCAAGTGAGCTGAACCCAAATTTGTGGAAGCCAGAGATGCCCATATCTCCAATTTTTAAAAAAGCAGTTGCTTACCTTATCGTGAATCCAGAGAGCAGGCGGGTGGTTTGTATATTTCACTGCCAATTCTATCATTCCCTCTTGCTCTAGCAGTCTGGGACTTGAGCATATTGAAAACCCACCAACTACAGAGACTCCTGGAATAAAGAAATCAATCCTAAAAGAAAAGGCAGATAAATGATTACTGTTGAAGCAATTTTAAAAAACAGTCAAACAAAATAAATGAAATCGACAAAACTTTAGTTAACTTGACCAAAGAAGAAAAAAGATAAACTACTAAAATTAACAATAAAAAGAGTGGCTTTTATCAATCTTACAAAAATAAAAAGGAACATAAAGAAACTATATAAACAACTGTATATCAAAGATAGTTAACTTAGATGAAAAGCTCATATTCCTAAATAGACACAACTACCAAATATAAATCAAGAAAAACAGAAAACCCAAACAGATCCATAAGAGGTCAAAGGACTAAATCAGTAATTTTAAAACTTCCACAAAGAAAAGATCAGGTCCAGATTACATTACTGGTGAATTCCAAACATTTAAAGAATACTAACCTTTCACAAACTCTTCCAAAAATAGAATACTTTCCAATACACTCTGTGAAGCTACTAGTATTACCCTGACACTAATCAAAGATACTGCAATAAAACTACAGACCAATATCCCTTCTGAATAAAAAAAAAAAAAAAAAACAAAAAAACTTTTTTTTAAAAAAATCCCATGAATACAAGGTTGATTTAATTTTTGAAAACAATCAATGCAATACTACTTAATAGAATAAGGTACAAACCCCACATGATTATCTTACTAGATACAGGAAAGGCATGTGATAAAATGCAACACTCTTTCACAATAAAAACACTAAAGATACCAGGAATAAATGAGAACTTCCTCAAACTTAAAAAGGGCACCTGCAAAACACCCATGGCTAACCTTATATTTAATTATGAAAGGCAGAAAATTTCCTCCCTATAGGAACGAAACAAGGATATTTACTCCTACCATTTCTACTCAATACTGCACTAGAGGTTCTAGCCAAAGCAAGCAAGAGAAGAAAATATGAGACATTCAGATTGGAGAGGAGGAATTACAGAGGGTGTCATCTCATACATAGAAAACCCAAAAGAATTCACTAAAAAGATATAATTATTAAACAACTGCAAATTAGGTTGCAGTATTTCAGTATATTAAAAAAACACTTCCATACACTAGAAGTGAACTATCCAAATGTGAAATATATTAAAAAAATCCACTTGTAATAGCACTTAAAAAAACAAAATAATTGGTAATAAATTTAACAAAGACTTGAAAACTATAAAATGTTGAAAAAATTAAAGATTTAAATAAATGGAAAGCTATTCCATGTTCATGGATTAGAAGATTTAATACTGCTAAGATGGCAATACATCTCAAATTTATCTACAGATTCAATGCAATAACCTTACCAAGCCCCCACCTGGTTTCTTTGCTGAAACTGACAATTTAAAAAAAATTCAAATGGAAATTCAAGAACCCAGAATCATTAAAACAATCCTGGAAAAGGATAAATTTAAATGACTCAGACCTCATGATTTTAAAACTTACCACAAAGTTAGAGTAATGAAGACATGGTGGTACTGGTTGGTGTAACCAATGCCAGATATGAAGATCAATAGAAAAGAATTAATAATCCAGAAATAAACCCTTAAATTTATGGTTTGGTTGGTTTTTTGTTTGTTTGTTTGTTTGTTGGGGTACTAGGGACTGAACTCAAGGGCACTCAATCACTGAGCCACATCCCCAGCCCTATTTTGTACTTTATTTAGAGACAGGGTCTCACTGAGTTGCCTAGTGCCTCACTCTTGCTGAGGCTGGCTTTGAACTTTCGATCCTCCTGCCTCAGCCTCCCAAGCCGCTGGGATTATAGGCATGAGCCATTGCACCTGGCCAGTCAATTCATTTTTGACAAAGGTGCCAAGATAAATCAATGGAAAAAGAATAGTTTATTCAGCAAATGGTACTGGGACAACTGGATATCTATATGCAAAAAATAAAATGATGTAGGGACATCTGTCTCATACACACATAAAAATGGAGCACAGACTTAAATATTTAAGAGCCAAAATCATAAACTCCTAGAAGAAAATCCAGGAGTAGATTTCACAGCATTAGTTTCCTAGATGTGACACCAAACCACAAGGGTAAATCCAAATAGAGAAATTAGACTTCATGAAAGTTAACAACTTTGTGCTACAAATATGATCAAGAAAGTTAAAAGACGACCCACAGAATGTGAGAAAAGATTTTAATAATACATCTATTAAGGGATCTGTATTCAAATTATATAAGGAACTCCTCTAACTCAGTAATAAAGAAAACCCAAATTTTAAATGAGCAAATGTTTTAACTAACATTTCTTCAAAAACAATATTAAAAATGCTAGTAAGCACGTGAAATGATGTTAAACATCATTAGTCATTAGGAAAATGTAAATCAAATCCACAATGATCTACCACTTCATATAAAATAGGATGGCCATAATCCAAAGGACAGAAAACAGCAAGTTTCAGTGAGAGTTTAGAGAAATCGGAACCCTTATACAATGCTATTAGGAATGTCAAATGGCATAGCCTTTAGGAAACATTTTGGCAGTGCGTGAAAATGTTGAGTTACCTACCATATGGCCTGACAATTTCACTCAGGTTCACACTAAAGGGAAAGGGAAATATATGTCCATTTAGAAACTTGTACACCAATGTCACAATAGCCCCCAAATGGAAACAATCTAAGTGTTGATTAACTGATGAATGGATAAACAAAATATATTCATACAATGAAATGAAGTACTGCTATATGCTACAACATAGTTGAGCCGTGAAATCATGGTAAGTGAAAGAAGCCAGGCAAAGGAGTCACAAAAAGATCACATAATCTGCCAGACACAGTGGCTTATGCCTCCCATGCCAGCAGCCTGGGAAGCTGAGGCAGGAGGAACACAAGTTCAAAGCCAACCTCAGCAAAAGCAAGGCGCTAAGCAACTCAGTGAGACCCTATCTCTAAATAAAATACAAAATAGGGCTAGAGATGTGGCTCAGTGGTCGAGTGACCCCGAGTTCAATCCCCGGTACATCCCTCACCGAAAAAAAAAAAAAAAAAAAAAAAAATCACATAATCTATGATTCCATTTATATCAGTGTCCGGTGAGACAGAAAGTAGATCCATGGTTATCTAAGGGGGCAGGAATATAGGAAATGAATGGCAATTGGTACTGGGTTTCTTTGTGGGATAATGAAAATGTCCTAAAATTTGATTAGGCTGATAAACAACTGTGAATATACTAAAACCCAGTGAATTGTACTCTTTACATAAAATTTAATGTATAAAATTCACTTATCTCAAAAAATGCTTTTTAAAGAAGTACAACAAGGAAGGAAGCACAAAAACACTTTTGCTGGTATTTGCCAAACTTAAATAGGCTGACGTGGCTTTGTGTCATGGCTTGTTTCTCCTTTTCTTCTAACCACATCTTACAGCCTAAAACTCTTAGGAGTTTTGAGCTTCCAATAATTCTATGCCACAGAAACCCTTTTTGGTGCAGATTATAGGAAATGCAACAAATCTTGTGAAAACGACAGAAAAATGTATTAGAACCCAGCACCAAGAAAAATTCTCAACCCCGTGTCTAGGAAGATTTAACACCCATTCTAGGTATTTCTCTGCCATCAAGAACAGAAAGTATCCCATTTCCATTTGTTTTCTTACACACAGCTTATGTGAAAAGCACAAGAGGCTTTCTATCAGTTTGGTCTATGACCTTAAAATATATTTTACTCTAATCTACAGCCTTAGACATTTGCTCATTTCTGATAGTTTAAAAAAAAAAACAACAAACCAGCTCTATTCGGGCACAGTGGTGCACGTCTGTAATCCCAGTGGCTCAGGAGGCTGAGGCAGAAGGCTCACAAATTTAAAGCCAGCCTTAGCAACTTAGTGAAGCCCTAAGCAACTTGGTGAAACCTTGTCTTTAAAAAATAAAAAAGCAGGGGATGTGGCTCAATGGTAAAGTACTGCTGGGTTCAATCCCCAGTACCCTCCCTCCCACCCCATCCCCCCAAAAGGGCTCTAGATTGGAAGTGTTCCAGGAAGGGCCATCTCATCTACTTCTACCTATTTTCACTTGACTTTTCTCTGTGAATACTTTAACTTCCCTTTCATTTGGGGCAATATAAAAACTATAAACACTATAGTTCCCATTTGTTAATGTGTGCTATATAGTTCCCATTTGTTAATGTGTGCTATATGCTATCCGAGAGGAGGTACATAAATAAAAAACAAACAGCTACTTTTGCTGCTTCATCTCCTGAACTACAGCACCCTCTGCTGCTCGATGGTGATAAATTCCTTTTCCTTAGATTACTAAAAAGGATTGATCCCTTTCACCTTTGGAAAGCTACCTTCGGAGAAGAAAACAACTCCTAAATTAAAAGGTACAAAAAATTCAAATTATATTAGAAGTCCCATATTAATGTATTTAAGAAAATATGCACATTACATATTTCATAAAACACCTGTCCATAAAAGAATTAAACTTTAAACACAAACCTTTAAAAAACACCCTTTGTAGGATTAATCACTCTAGGAACATGAGCAGAGGCATCTACTATGTATAAGCAGAACTGAGAAAAGGGATCCAGGTGTGTAGTAAAGCAACACATTTGTGTCCAACTTTGACAAAGCAGGCAGCTAAGTCCTATCCACAGAGGTGATCCCAGTGCTCAGCACACAGGGCATGCCAACCATAGTCAAATGATGATATTTATGAGATCCCAAACTCTAGTCCTCTGCTACAGCACTCAAAGCTCCTCACCCACCTGCCTACGACAGACAGCACTGCAATGGGAGGTACAGAAACTAAGGGTATCTTGGTTCCTGCCCTCAACAAATTCATTCTAATGGGAAAGAAATCACAAAAATACAAGTAAGTGGGCTTTGATAAAATATTAAGGTAGGGAGACAGATCAGAGAAGGGGCAGTCAATACCACCAGGAGTGAAGGAATTGAGAGAAGAAGCCACTTAAACTGAGTCTTAGAACAAGTCAACAGAGGACAGAGGGTAGATAAAGAGCCAGGGAATGCACTTTCTTTGTGTAATTGTGTGAAATTCAACACTGCTGCATCCAGTTGTGTAGTTTGTATGCTGTCAACAACACAGTGACCCTACTCAAGGGTGGGGTAGTAGTTCCCAAAGTTGCTTTCTAGCAAAGAAATTTATATCAGAACTAAAAGTCTTTTTGCTGCAAATATGCTTTGGCCTTGCTTCCTCTTGGGCATCCTCCTTTAGACAGCCCAGAACGGACTGATCACTGACAGCACCATCAGTAACGTCATTTGGCAGTATGCACTCATTCACCCTCTGACTTGGCCCACAGTTCTGTAGGCAGAACCAACATCTTCCCTGCAGGAGAACTGGCCAAGTAACTAAGAATTGGAATCTGACCCCTGGGTTTCACCAGCACAGATAATCTAGCTGACTGGGTGAAATACTAATTATTATGGTTTGAATATAACATGTGGTTCAAAAAGCTCATGTTTGGCAGTGTAGAAATGTTCAGAGGTGGAATGATTAGGAGAGCTATAACCTCAATGGTGAATTAATTCATCTGATGGATTGATAATCTGAATGGATTATTGTGTGGTAACTATAGGCAGACGGGACATTGCTGGAGGAACTGACATTGGGAGTGTACCCTTTGGGATTATACCTTGTCCCTGGCTCCTAGAGTGAACAGTCACAGTCTCAGTCACTCTCTCTCTTGCTCTATTTGCTTCCTGGCTTTCATAAACTGAGCTTTCCTCTGCCATGCCTTTCCACCACAACGTTCTGCTTCACCTTGAACCCAGAGCAACGGAGCTGGCTAACCATGGATTGAAACCTTTGAAACCATTGTTCTTATCAGGTATTTTAGCTATAGTGATGATGAGCTGACTAGCATACTAACAAAAAATAATACCAAACTAATGAAGTTAATATTATCCACTGTGAAAAAACACTTAGTATCCCAAACAGGAATACTATTGCTCCCTATTTAAAGATGTGAAAACCAAAGCCCAGAGAAATGTGGAAAAGGCCCACATCAGACCTAGCAGGTAGGTAGTCTTCAATATGAATTGGGCAGTCTCCAGAACACGAGGCCATGATGCCTCCCCCTCTGGGGATGGATCCCATCCTCAGCAGTGCAGCCACTGAAGAAGGCAGCAAGTGGAACAGGGCAATCAAGATCTTGCATGAGGACTGTTAGTGCCACACTTCAGCCCTGAGAGGGAGTGCCAATCTTTCCACAAATAGGGAAGAGCAATGACAAGGTCAAGAGCAGGACTCACCAAGAAGGTACTTTCTAATAAGCAAGCTGTCAACCTACTGGTAAGTGGAGTCCAAGAGCTATAACCCTGCTGATAGGAAAGATATTTTTGAGATGGTTTCTCCTTTTGGCCTTTCTCTCTGGGTTGACTTGCTAGAACACAGTGCAGTGTGATCTAGCACTTCTCTCTATGTGCTGAAGAAATCTTCATGGGGATGTGTAGCCAGAGGTCAAATTGGTCATGGACAACATTTATTTACTTAAAGTTACTCCTGGAACCTCATTCTGAGAGTTTGGCAGGTGTCAGGAGCTGTCACTCAAAAATTCAGAGACGTGGGACAATGGCCCAATCTCTCATCCCAGAGATAAGCCCAACAGCAATCCTCTCTTCACCTCAAGCAGCTCTCCACTCTGATCACCACTGGCTGGGAGGCAGCCACATCCTAACTCCTTTCACTAATCCTTGCCTTCTCCAAAATGCCACATGGACGTTACTACTAACCCGTTCATCTAAGAAAACCCTAGAACACAAACCAATCCTAGCAACAGCAAAGAACAGGCGGACAACACCAATCTATGCAAAATGGCCATTGTGTAATCATAAAGTCAAATACCAAAAAGAATTCATAACCCCAGATATATAATAAATCAACAGTAAGGGTGAAGTCTTTTAAAAGGGGAGGGTTTGAAGGCTAGACCCACAGCTGGGAGGAAAAGGGTCACTGCCAATCAACCAGTGATCACCATCCCCTGTATGACTTCTGAAGCAAAAGTCTGAGACACACACTAAAACCAGTTCTAATGTCAGTGACCAAATCCATTTATTGGACTGGAATACCGACCCTGAATAATTTTCTCTTTGGAATCACAATGGGACCCCATTTCTATATATATGGCTAGGGAATGATGACATTTTTCTTATCAGAGAATTGCAGTTTGCAAGAGCTAATGCACGTGCAGGCACACCATGGTGGAGCATTATAACCAAGGCTCAGGCTTTTTCTACCCAGGAGACTGGAGTCAGAGTCTTGGAATAATTCAGAGTTGAAGGCATGGAGACAATGCTATGCACAGGACACAAACACTTCCACAGAAAGGAAATATGGAACAACAGATCATTACAATGAAAGTTTTCACTTTTCAGCGTAATAACTGCTAAACCATTTTTGAAGGGTAAATATGTTGCCCACCCCCAAAACTGCCAAAATGGATTTAATATGTATCACCGAACATGTGCAAAGATTGCAGTAAATTGCTTCACAAACGCAAATTATTGCAATCAGCATCTTGTTTTCTAGTTCTAAATTCAAAGGCAAACTATTAACACAAGACTGCTAACTCTTGCTATTATCACACTTGCTATTATCACACATCCTCCTCCTAACAAAACCACATCTCCAGATGGACTGCCAAAATTAGTCAAGTGACTCCTAAGAAATACTATGGAGATTGACATACCAGAAAACTCATTTAGAAATGAATGCTTTATTTAAATAAAGGACACACACACACCCAAACACACCTTTCCTAGGGAAATACAAGTTGCTTTATTTACAATTCAACTTGAATTGCAGCTCAGTGAGGCCATTCCAAGGAACAGTGGGACAGCTGGCCTGCTAGCTTGTCAGCATACTGATTAGTCCTCAGAGTGGAATGGAACAGACTTAAGATTTGTGTGTGAGCTGGGCCTGACTGGGGAATCCTGTGAGTAAATTAAGCAAAATATTTAAACTTAACCCAGGCAAGGTATGAGTAACACAGGAATTCAGTCAAGAGGATGGTTAGTTCTATGACATAACTGGTTATTCTTTTCAGACGGCTTGGTCAACTCTGTATTAGACATTAAAAAAAGACTTTTAGAAATGTACAAATCCCCAGCAACACAAAACTCAAGCAGATTAGATGACTGCAGTGTATTCTATTAGGATGCATTCCTGAGAACATAATACTCAGAGCTGTCAATTCCATGGACTAGAACTAGCTTCTTTGTTTGAAACTGGAAAACTCAAAGCGGTTTCCATTATATGACTGAGAGACAGGGCCACAGGGTCAAAACTGAAGTGGGCTCAAGCTAAGAAAAGAATTAGATTCTCCATACTAGAAAAGGCACACCATGAACAGAAATAGCCTAGAATTCCTCTGTGGGAATGGGAACAGCTAGCCACAGAAGTCGAAAAGATAATCCCTTCAATCTGATGACACCTTCTTAAATATACACCCTTGAAAAAAAGAAAAGCCACTTACCACTGGCCAGCTTTAAAGGAAAAGTCTTTATCCGCAACAAGCAAGCGGAGGCTCTTCACTGAAGGCGACTCACTGGCAGCTCCACACACCTTAGCCGCTGCCACCACCTATGGCCAGAGATAAGCTGTGGCTTAGATTAGCGTGTACACAGCCTAATAGGCAACCAGGGGCTTTCTGAGAACTAAGATTTTTTGAAGTCTACAAAGATACTGCTTTCGAAAATCATTCAACCAGGTAAAGTATACTTTGCTTTGGGTTTGTCTGCCATCAAGTGAATAAATCTTAAACAACTTCTTTTTGAAAGACATACTATAATATTAATCTTATTCTACCTACTAAAAAAATCATCTTTTAGTGTGGTTGTTTAACCAGCATTTGTCTAATGAGTATATGTCACATGCCATGCACGAAGAGCACTGGGGATCAGAACCCATAAGCAACCCTGCCTAACCTCTAAATGCTCCATTACAACTGCACAAAATGAGGCCCACTGTTGCTCTGCAATGTGTAGAGTCCATGATGAACTAATTTCAGAAATTAAAGGCAAGCACTAAACACTCTCCCCTTTTCTAAGCAATTTTATAGAGTAACTGTGTTAAATCTTAATAGAAAAACTGGGTTTATACTCATGTTTTTTTGTTTAGTTCTTCTAATTTATATATTATATTTTACAAAATATACACATTTCAAGACCTTAAAAACAACAAGTGCAACAGAAAGAGCCCTTGCCTGCAATTATCTCTAGTTTCTGGTTTCTAGAAATTAGTTAAAACTGACCAGCTCAAGAACTATGCAACCCTCAACTTCAAAATATCTCTATTTGCTCATTCTTCATTCCATTTTGTGTTTCTTTTTTTCTCTTCCTCCTCTAAACATGCAATATCTTCAAAAGATAAAGAAAGACAATAAGACTCTTTCTTCAACCTCCTACTTGGGTTCAACTCCACTTGTGGCAGCAAATCAAAGCAGCAGCAGTTGACCAAATGCAATCCCCTCCTTGGAAGGCAACCTTCACAGTTCCATCAAAGGGTGCGCTGGAAAACCACCAAGGTCAATGAACCTCCCACCCTAATTCTAGTTCATTTTGGCCCTTTTCTACAATAGGTCTACCAGGTCTAATCAAACCATCAGTGGGAGATCATTTTAAAAAATCCACTCGACAATTCTCATGTTGGATGGTCATCTCTCTCGCCACCTCTAAATATCTCCTAAAATATCTTCTTTCTTTCTCCTGAAAAATTCCTTGCCTCTCTTTTTCTGTATCATTGATGATCCTTTCTTCCTTGTCACTTGGAGATCAAGTCATGGTGATTTGATTTTCCATGACTGCCCCTCTACTAGCACTCACCTCTACTAGCACAACCTAGACCCACCTACCCCTCCGAAATACTGCTCTATCAGCAAACATCAGTCCTTTCCATCACATTCAATTTCCCTCTCTCTAGTACCTTCTTGTTTCATCAGACATGATATCAAATGCCACTGGCTTGTCCTAAGCATTCAGCAACAAAAGCAGCAGCAGAATATGACTCTTAACAGAAGGAACTCTGTAGTTACACTGCTTGGTATTTAATCCTGGTGCCACCACTTAGCAGCTGTGTGACTCTGAGCAGCTTATAGTAACACCTATGCCTCACAGTGTTACTGTGAGGACTAAATGAGATAATACATGCAAAAGCCCTAATAAGACTTAATGCAGGTGGGCAGTGTTAAGTATTCTAATAATGTGTGAATATTTGCTTATATTATATATTATGCTTTATTAATATATGTGCCACTGCACATTCCCAAGGGGACCACTCACTTGGTTGACAACTGTGCACTGTGGTGAGCTTGTACCACACTTACATCCTATCAATTATTTTGCAAGTGCAAACTTATACGCCATACTGTCTTTAAGATATTTTAGAAATCTTATCTTCCATTCCTTCCTCTACTGAGATGATTGGTTCTTCTTCACCCTACAGAAACTCCCCTTTTCCTTGATGTTTCTTAACCACAGGTAATCAGGCTTCTGTTTTCTTGTAACTTCCTCCCAGGTTAGTCAAGGTCTTCCTGCAAAAGCACAATGTTCAGTCTCAGTTCCAACCCTCCCTGATCTCTCTGAATCTAGTACTTTCCATCCTGAAACATGTTCCTTGCCTGGGCTAGATGACAGTGAACTCTTTAGGTCACTCCTGCCTCTCTGACCTGGTCCCCCTCCATTTTTATTTCTATTCCACACTTCAGTGGGAGCCTTCCCTGAAGGGCCTCACTCCTCTCCCTCTCCCACCTCCAGGCTGAGGCCCTCAGCAATCCCCAGGTCCTTCCAAACCCCTGCTGACTTCTCATCACCACTTTTCTGCCAATTCTAGGATCACATCTATACCATCCAGGGTAACAATAGTCAATACCTGAGGAACCTTTACCTTGGATATATACCAGATGCTGTTAAATGTTTTATGCACATTCAGTTGATATGAATAATCATACTGTATCTCAAGAGACAATGTTGCTATCCTTCACCTTACAATGAGAAAACTGAAAGGTTCAATACTTGTTCAAGATCACTTAGCTAGGAACTGCAGAGTCAAGATTCAAACCCAGGTTAGTTGGCCCTTAATCAACTGGCAGCACTATCCCAACAGTATACTCAAGAACAGAATTAAATTCACCATGTTCTTTGCTCAGTTCCAGACACCAGAATCTTGTGCTTAGAATGGGGATGCAGAGATGGAGAAGATTTCCTCGGCACTCACAGAGCCCTGAAAAACCATATCCTTTCCACACCAGGATTTCAATTCTGGATCCCTCTTGGACTTGACATGGTCAAATCTATTTTCAAATGATATACAAACTTTGACTCTAGCATTCTGTCCCTAGCACAAATAAGCTCCATGAATTCATTTCTTCTTTTATTTCCCCTGCCCACCCCTTCTGTGATAGCTGATAACTTCTTTCTTTTCACTTTAATTGCTATCTTGGCTTCCTTCTTGTGTTTCTCAAAGCATCCAATTGGTGAATATGGATAAAATTCCAAATCAAGCTATTCCCCAGCTCAAAATTCACAAAGGGGCCAGGGTGTAGCTCAGTGGTACAGCACTTGTCCAGCACAGCAAAAACAAAAACCCAAAAACCTTCAACGGCTCTACCACACAACTAAACAAAAAACTGAAACTAAAAGGCCTAGGAACTCGTAACAGTTTAAGTTCCTTGAGCTCCTCCTTCAACGGCACCTGACATCTGTCCACCTCCAAAACTCTTCCTGAGTTACTCACAGCATGCACCACACTGAGTTCCGTCAAGTCCTATCCACCCCTGCATGTCCTGCACAAATACTCTCCCCTTCCCTGAGGTCTTCCTTTTACACTCCACCTTCTCAATCCTCTCCCTACCAATACAATGTATTGCCTATCTTATTGTATTTAGCACATACTAAATTATAAATACTGATGAACATGTCTTTTCATCACAGATCACCAGCCTCCTGAATTAGGTACCGAATAGAATACATCTCTAAATCACCTCCTTAGATCAAACCCAGGGCCCAACATGTAGTAAGGCTCAGGAAATATCTGCAGAATGAAAGAAAATTTAAAAGTCCCTTAAAATTTGTTTCCAAAACAAAGGTTGGTAGAAATTCTGGAGCATTTTGTTGCTTAAAAAGGGCTAGCTGGGCTAGGGATGTAGCTCAGTGGTACAGCACATGTGTTAGGCCCTGGGTTCAATCCCTAGCATGACAAGAAAAATAAAAAGGGTGGTGGGAAGGGGGTCAACACTACAGAGAATCCAGATTCATGTTCAAAAATGTGGAAGAGGGCAAGGTCTGTATCAGAAGAACTGATATCTTCCTGTTTGCTACACATTCTAAGTATCTAATTTCAAAGACAAGTAATGAGAATTATCACAAGTCTCTGTTCCTTCCCTTTTATGTTTATGAAAAAGAAATGTTATTTCAAAGATATTATTTTCTTTCAGTTTAATAATTTGTAAAAACAGAGCCAAGAGCTATATTATTTCATTTCTAATAGCTTAACTGGCATCTGTTGGATTCACAAAATGAGATATGCATAAGCTTTAAACACATCCACAAGAGCCACCTGGTGGCAAGGAAGACTATGTTATCCTGAATGTTAGCTGTGACATGTAAGAATGCTCCACAATAAAATGACAGACTATGTGAAATGAAATCATTAATCATTTCTCAACATCCAAAATTTAATGAAGGTAAAAAAGCTACACTGATTAAGGGATAGTTTCATTTAGATAGTGTCTAAGACCAAAACTCTTCCCAGATGCATTACATCCTTTGGTATTAATATGAACAGTGATGTAGATATTGCTATTCATCTTAATAATCTGAAAAAAACTGTCATGATTGAAATACAAAATGCCTTGCACAATTCATGATCTTAAGACATGTCTCCCTCTCACAACTGTATTTTGTTTAATACAAATATATATATATATATATATATATATATTATACACACAAAAGTATTTCTAAAACTGAGGATTAAAAACATTAATGAAATCTTTTCAAAGGCCACATATTCATTCTGAAGTTAGTTCATACAATTAGGATCTGTAATTGTGGCTCTTGTTATACACCACCCTTTTGCTTCTATTGAATAAGTAAAATATAACGGAGAAACTGTTTTAACATTGGTATTTGCTCTTATACTTAATGGATCGAAGGATTTCACAACTAAAACCTCAACTAGCCATGTCCTAAGTTAAAACACATGGCAGGAAATGAAGTTTTCCATAAAATAACATTTAGACTCTTCTACTGTTCAATAAAATAACAACACATTTGCCAGCTTTCACTGTTACACATTTTTAATGCTCTGACCGAGTCAGCATCTAAAAGGAAATTCCATCACATTTATTTTTAAAAAGTTGGTTTTATGGAGGATATTTTGATGTTACTGCTCATGCAAAAGTCTCTGTGCAGGAAACAGGTCTTTGGAAACCTGATTGCCTTCCCCTGTTCACTCCTGTTTAGCTGTTTTCTAGCTTAAATATTTAGAAACTTAAAACAAAGTTGGAGTTCAGAAAAATTTCAGAATTGAGGGAAACTAATTATTGAGAACAGACATTATTTAAATGGTGTCAGAATACCAATCTGATTTGTAGGACCCTGATTAAAAGGCAATTTTACTCAAGTGATTTACTCACAAAGACCACAAAATTCTCCATCATGTTGTAGTTCTTAAGTGGCTTATGTTAGTCAACATTGTGCTCTAGCGTGAAGGGTAAATGGCCTTACTTCTCCAGAGGCTAACCTATCCACCTGGCCTCGCCTCATCTCTGCCTTCCTGAACCTTCACTCCAGCAACCAGCCATTCTTCTGCATCGCCCTCCTGGCTCTCCCCCAGACTACAAGTAAGCTCTAGCATCTCCCATCTCAGACATCAACAGCAGCAGGAAACACGTAGAGATGAAAGCAACTATGTGCCAGGCACTTCACATATTCAATTTTCACAACAACTCTGGAAGTAAGCTCTTATTATCCCCACTTTACAGAGGCACAAACTGAGGTCCTAGAGCCAGTGAGTGGCAAAGATCTGAATCCAAGAACTTGTTTTGCTGCTTCTCAAAACCTAACAAAGAAAAACAAGTCTTTCACCCAGCTATCATCCCATTTCTCTGCTCCCATTCATCAAAACCCTTCAAGAGTTATATATGTTTCTGCCTCCACCTTCTTACCTCCCATTCTCTCTCCAATGCAAACCAGCCATGCTCTCACTCTCAACAGCATACTAAGGCCAGTCATTCTGACCACTCACTCCCCATTCTGGCAAATCAAGTGATGACCCCCCAGCAGAACTTAGCAGAGCTGAGCACTCCCTCCTTAAAACACTGTCCTGGCTTCAACAACACTGCTGATTTCCCTCCTGCCTGGCTTCCCCCTCCTCCATCAACTTTGCTGGTCCTTGCTATTTTCTGTGGCCTCTAATTACTGATATAGCCAATACTAAGTCCCAGGCCCTCTTCCTTTCTATATGGCTTAGACTGTTTCCAGCAGTGAACTCCAAATTCATATATACAACTGCCTATTTGAGTTTCCATTTCAAAATTAACTTTCAATACACAACCATTTTTTCCTCCCAAATGTTCTCCCTTGTTATGAAAACTTTTAAACATATATAGAAGCAGTAAAAATGGTATAATGCACCTCCATGTACTAATGGCCCAGAATCAATAGTTATGAACTGATTAAAAAAAAACTCAGTTAATCTTATGTCATTTGTAACTCTACCTGCTTCTCCCCACCCCACGTTATACCCAAACTGAGCTCCTTCCCTTCTCCAAACATGCTGTTCTCCATTATGTGAATATTTGCCACCATCGTCAAATTATCTCCCCAGATTATTCAAATCCCAAAACCTAGAAATCACCTTGGTTTCTCCTTCTCTAACGGCCACCCACCCACTGTGTGAATCCCACTGGTTGTACCTCTCCTGCTCTCCAACCTACCACCACCACCACCACCAGCATCTCTCCTGAGATTATGTCAATAGCTTCCATCCTGGCGTCAAAGCCCAACAAAAACCCAACACTCGACCAAGCTAATAAATTACTCTTTTACAATGAAATAAAATTCTTTCTCGCTTAACACCTTCCACTGTGCTCAGAATAAAATCCCAAGTCCCTATCCAAGCCCACAGTGATTTGTAGGTAGGTCCTGTCTACCTCTTATCCTCTCATATACCTACTCTGCTCTGAACTTGCCTAGCTTATTCCTGCCTCAAAACTGTGGCATCTGCCAGGAATGCTATGCACATGGCTGGCTCTTTTCCTTCTTCAAGTCTCAGCTCAAATGTTAAGCACAGATTTAAAATGGTAACTCTGCTCTGGGCCACTATTGCCTCCCATAATCCTGTTTTATTTCCTTCATAGTGTATATCATGTGACATTCTTTGGGGTATTCACACCACAACAAAGCTCCTCTAACAGCAAGGACCTTGGCTGCCTCATGCATTATTATAACCCTAGTACCCTGAACAGTGCTGGGCATATGTCAGGCACTCAATACATGTTGGCTGAATTTAAAATAAAAATTCATTTTATTTGATTAGGCCCCTTAGGGAAAAGAGTTTTACCTCTTAAATTTGCTTCATTTACTGAACAAAAATGTGTCAGTGAAAAGCACTGCCACAACATTTTAGAGACTACCCAGTTTGGGACATAAGCAGCAGTAGTTCAGGCAAATTTTGCTTTCCATAGCTTCTATTTGTAAAGAACGATAGACTATATAAGCACTATCAGTTCATCTCAAGATGAATATTACCACCATTCCTGCTTCAGAAAGTGACTCATCAGGCAGTACAGGTAATCAGCTACAGTGGGATTAATGCTTGCTTATTCTACCCAATGAAACAAGTATTGAGTGTCTATAGCATGTCAGCACTGTGTAAGATAATGTGGTTACAGAGCTACTAAGCTATGCCTTTCCCCAAGGAGCCTCTATTTCCTTTGTGGGCTCCAACTCAGTGACCTGTACACTACTAAGAGCCACAGGCCAGCTGCCAGAGGGCGAGACTGTCTATCCTTCCCTGGGAGTTCACAAGAGCTTATGGCCCAGCCTGCCTACAGCTCCTACAACTACTTTAGATGCTAGGTGCCCAAGGTCCCTCTCTACCACCCTCTGCTTTGTCACTGAGGACACTGTGGTGAGGCTAGGAGTACCAAGCACTGCTTGTCCCAGCTAGTTAATCTTCAAAAGGTTCTTTGACCATCAAGCTCTGATAATCAAAGCAAATTAGGTATAAAACTACTGAAAAAAAGTATTAAAGACATGTGCCCCTTCTTCACAGAGGACCATAGAATCTCCTCAAAATACGTGAGTGATGATGAGCAGAAAATTGTAAAGGTTAAGGTCAGGACATAATCCATTCTCCTACTAGGCAACCCCTCCCACTCAAACCCCCACTTGAGCAAAACCACAAGTCAAGCACTGGAAGACCAGCACTGGGAACCATAGGATCCTCAAAAGCCTCCACCCCAGGAACCTGGCCCTTTGGCTTTACTGACTATTCACCGTACCTCAGTAACTCTCCCTTTTCTTACGCCCAGTAACATGCTGCTCAACAAAACTCTGCCCCACTTTTTTGTTGTAAGAGCTGATTTGATTAAGATCTGAGTTCAAGAGCCGGGTTCTCCACTTCCTTGAAGAAGTTCTTTAAACTCAGGCCAACAATACAATTTAAGATGGGACAGTTCTGAGAGTAAAAGGCAGTACTACTAATAATTACTCTAGGAATAAAAGGCATAAACCAATACTATATCAGACAAATTAGAAAACAGGATAATCCTATCTAAATAGCTGAGTCTTAATTCCCTCACCTGTGAAACAGGAGTAAAGACCCCTACACCTGTCAAGGTGGTTGTGACAAGCCAAGTATCAACCTACTATATAATTAAATGCTTTGAAAATCAAAAGGCAACAATACACTAAGGCTTTGTAGAATATGAAAAGGGCTTCTAAAAGCAAACTGACGGTTGCAATAAAATTGGTTTTTCCAAAATCAATTAGGTGCATAAAGTCATTTCTTCAGACCAAAGCACCACTAAAATATGAGCACAGGGATCTGTATCATTTTCAATGCCTGGCCCCTAGCTCAGTATCTGGCATATTTCCAAACAAATGCATAAGAAGTTTAAAAATTGTTTTCATTGCTAAACTCTCCCAAATTGATAATAGCATACACCTTACTCAGTGGCCAATACTCTGCAGTCGCCAAATACAGTGACTCCTCTAGTAAAATGTTAGCCTTGCCTGAACAATTCTTACAATATTTACAATATTTCTACTCTTATAATTATCTTCTTTACATTTCTAATGTTACCCAGACTGCTTATTCTTTGGTTTGTAAGGGGAAAAAGAAAATGTGAACTTCAATACAATCAAATGTCCTTCAATTCAGAGTCCAGCTTTCTATATCAGCATGACTTCAGACTGGTTACATTTAGAGTCCAAAGTAAGAAGCACTAATATCATAAATTGTAATTCCCCAGATTTTCCATAGGGAACACAATGTCCAATGCTGAAAGAATATTTCTTAGCAAATGACTGCTCCAATCTTTAGTCACTCCCAGAGTGAAAACAGGATCCTCTGGCCTAGAAATTCTATGCTGGAGCTTTCCTTTGGCCCTGGGAGAAACTGTAAGACATCTCCTGAGCAAGGTTTCCTCTTCTGTAAAATGTGGATGGCTTCCTATCCTTAGGCTACCTCATGAGCTTGAGGTGAAGAGCATATGGACCTGTGGGAGTTTTGTGCAGTACAACTGCATTAAAGGCAAGCTCTGTTACAACCCAAGGTCTGTTCATATCAAGAAGTCCAAAACCATGCCCTGCTCTCTGGCTAGGAATGTCTTGAGGAGGTGGACCTAGCTTTTCCTCAATTCCTCTCATCTCCTCCCAATTCTCAGTCTATTTAGAAGAATGGAAATTAGAAACAAAAGAGAAGAGGAACTGCCATTGGACAAATCCTTTCTCTAAAGTAATTACTTGATTAGAATTTTAATCCTATAATTTTCTGATATCTGAGCACCAAAATTTTCAACTTTTCAATCAAACTATTAGAATTTACATGAATTTTCTTTGTCCTAAACTTCCAAAATCACCCCTACCCCAAAGTCCCAATAATTTTGTCCTATAAAATTCTAAAATGACTACTCTAATTCAGTGACTGGCAACCATTACATATAGGACAACTTTGTTTGGGAAATCATGTTTTATTAGAACTGTCACACCAAATTGTGTACATATCACGGATGTTTTCACATTATAAAGATAGTTTGGTAGTTGTTGTACTTGCGATTTTATGTTATCCAATATAGTATAGTCAAACTTTGTCAACTTGTTCTTAATTCACATGAGAATTAGTGCTAGTAGTTGTAAATGAAACAATACAGACCATAAAGCCTAAAATATTTGCCATCTGATCCTTAAAAAGTTTGGCAACACTTCTCTAATTTATCTACCTCAAAACTGACAGGTAAGAGCACAGTCCAAGCCTCTCAACCAGTTTTCAAAAAAAAAACAAAACACCATGAAGCTGAATGAACAAACATTACCCTCAGTCCATCCCAAAGCAATTTTCTGAAAGCAGAATTAAATTTAAATTAATTTAAAGTAGGGCCTAAACGTTACAGAATCTCCTTCTATTAACACTAAAACTACTAAGCCAATACAATTTATGATCACATTCGTAGAAGTGTAAAAAAAGCTTTTTATTTTTAATAGTTTAAACAGACTCCTAATACTAAGCTAAACGTATCTGAATATGTGAAAAACACTCAAAAGCGCAAAATCAAATATCCCATTTACGTTTTTAAATGAAAATAGTTACTCACTGAGGTAAAGGGTGAGGATCCTTTAGTTCTCAGCCCTTGACACCCCTTCAGGTGGCAGATTAACTCTCTATAGTCTGAATATGGTGGAAAAACTGTACACCTTCCTTTCTCAGATGTTAGTGCTTTCTCCCTTGATGAAATAGGAAGTGTGGTTCTAAAGTATGGATGAACAAGGATTTGGAGACACGGTGTCCAAAAAAAAAAAAAAGAAAAAAGAAATGATAAGGTATTCATAAAATATAGACTCTCTAAGTAGTTCTATCTCTAAAGTAACTCTAAACATCAAACCTGTGAGGATATTTCCCTTAATGCTGCCATACTCCAGCCTTCAAAAATTAACCCATTCATTTCAAGCTTAAAGGAAAAATTGAAGACTTTTGTCATCTTTTCAAATTATTTATCACATATCCTTAGAAATTTTAAGAAAAATAACAAACTTGCCTTCCCCATAAGCCTGTCATAACCATGCACAAACTGTCCAACCAGAAAAACCTGTCATGCCCAAAAGATACAGACCTCCCGGCGAACGACACTTGCAGTTCTCTCCAAGTGATCAGTTTTCCTTTTGGATTTCATTATGCTTTAATAAAAAGTAAAATTAGGTTATTAAGTATTATCCTCATAAAAATAATAAATTATTTTCCCCTGTAATATCACAGTTATCCAAAATACAACATATTATGGATCCTATAAAATGGTCAGAAGTTTAATGATCTATTAATGATAGGCATATTTAAGCCAAGATGCTGCCTCTTTCTGGAGTCTGATATGCTTCACGCAACCCTCAGCAGCTCTGAAGGCTTAATGACTCACCTCGTGAAAGTAAGGGGGCGAGAAGTGCTGGATGTCAACTTCGAAGCAGCAGCCCGAGTGCAGACTGCTCCCACATAGCCTCGCAACAACCCAGAAATCAAGAAAGCAGCACAGGCCATGGTACTTCCTGGGCAAACAAAAGAATGAAGTTTAAAATGATTTTAAGAAAAATTGGGGAAACATCAGACTATTTAAAGAAACAGTGAAAAAGAGTTTCAATCTGTTGGTACAGTTATGAGTTGTTCAGTTAGCAAAGGGCCTGACTTTACCTGACAATTTTTGCAATCATTCAGAACCGATTCAGTGTAACTGTACAGCATGTAAGTACTTCTTGATGCTAACAACACAGTCATGCATCACTTAATAATGGGGATACATTCTGAGAACTGCTTCATCAGATGATATTGTCATTATACAAACATCATATAGAACTTACACAAACCTACACAGCATAGGTTACTCAACATGGCCTCTTAATGCAATCAAGAAATGCAGTAACCATGAGATAAAAGGCTGCTGCCAGCATAACACAGCATATTGCTTTATAGTAAACTTTACAAGTAGCAATACAAGAGCTAGGGTTGTGGCTCAGCAGTACAACACTTGCCTAGCATGTATGAGGCACTGGGTTCAATTCTCAGCACTGCATATAATAAAATAAACGTCAATTGACAAGCAGCAGTACATAATTATACATGCTATACTTTTATATAAGCGACAGCACAGTAGGTTTGTTTACACTAGCATCATCACAAGCATGAGTAACATGCTGTTCTGAGATGTTACAAAGGCTTCAATGCCATAAGGCAACAGGAAATTTTCAGCATTATAATCTTACAGAATGGAAGATATGGTCATATATATAGTCCTCTGAAGACAGAATCATGCAGCATGTGGCCGATTTGGGAGATCAAAAGAGAACATGTATGCAGATACAAGCTGCAAAATTTGTTTACTCTATTAGTAGCCTTTTTGGATATTTTCTAGTTTGGGATATTCTGAAAAGTATTCTTATATGTTTTGGTTTTTAAATATTTGGGAACCTCAGTAAATTTGTCTTTCTCTTGCACTAATTTCTGGCAAGAAATATTAAAGAATTGGATGGTGCTCATCAGGTCAAATACAGTTGTCAGTCTACTCTCTGGGCTGGAGCTCACTCAGTGGTACAGCACTTGCCTTGCAATGTGTGAGGCACTGGGTTCAATCCTCAGCACCACATAAAAATAAAAATATTATGTCCATCTTCCAACTAAAAAAAATTTTTTTTAAATCTGCTCTGCTTCTGTAATAGCATAAGATTAAATCAGGTGGTGATACAAGTCAGATGTATTTAGTCAGCTGTAACCAAATCAGATTTTAAAAAGCCCAATGCTTCGTAACTAGTCTTTAGATAAAAACTCTTCTTGCCATTGTATGATGCAGCTTGATTACAAATAAACATGCCATGGGCTACTTTTTTCTAGTAAATGGAAAAAAAGCATAAGGCCTTTTTCACCTCATGCAATATTACTAAATGTAGTTTCTCTCCTTTAAATGTGCTAAACCAAAAATGATTTTTCATCACCAAAAGAAGGTGAAACTTACTTTAGAAGTCCATGAGATTTTAGGAGTCATTCAGGATATGGCTGGTTCACTGACTGACACAGTCTGCCACTGGTATTACACTGACATCTCTGGATGTACACTGGCTGGACCATGGAAAGTTTTTCCTTATACTGACATTCTCACCAAGTTCCTGTGATAACAGGGACAAGGACAACACGTAAAAACAATGATTTAGGAAACTGAGAAAAAGACCTAGTAAGTATCAGTTGTGAAAGGAAAGGCTCATTGTAATCAGAGGCATGACCTCACAGCAAGGCCATTCTCAATTCTTCCCCCTCATGGTTCCACTTCTTTTTTTTTTTTATCTTATTGCTTCTCTTGTTCATCCTCCTGCTTAGATACCCACCTCCTTAACTTAGGATACCCACCCCATAAAATACCTTTCTATACTGTTTTCATCCTGCCATCTGTTGGCCACCTGCCCTGTCTGGCCACTGGTGGTTCCTTATGGTTCTGCTCAGTTTGAGATCCTACCATACTGAAAAAAGTACAACCACAGTCACAGGCTAAAATGACAGATGTCACTTGAGATCAGGTTCCCCAATTAAATTTAACTGCTATACAGTTAAATATAAAATATTGTTCTGCTGTTTTAGACAGCTACTGCTAAAATAAATTGTCTTTACGATAGAATACATCTTAGTGACTATGCTGTTTGAATAGACTACTTCTCAACTGGAAGCAAATTTTAATTTTTAAAAGCTATTCTCTTAAAATTCTAAAACTCTGTAATAATCATCATGACCAAGAATGCCACCTACTGGTAAATAAAGTGCATTTTTTAAAAATATTCAAAGTGCCTTTCTAAGTTTTTAATGCCAGTCCTTAGAATAAGGTATTTAAAAAAATTACCCACTTTTACCTGTCCAAGGATTTTACTCACATATCCAAAGGGTTTAATCAAAGGAGATCAACATATATTAAGTAATTTCCAAAACTATATAATGAATATTCCATAGATGTGTATATCCTCACAAACTATACCAAAAATTTGTAACTATTTCTAAAACAGAAAAATTATCATAAATGATAAAACTGATATCCATAACGAAGTACTAAAACAAATTACTGGAAGGAACAGGTTAAATTTAAGATTTGAGACAATTACAGTGATTTCAGTTCAACAAATACACTCAGTTCATTCAACAATTCCAGGGATGCCAGGCACTATTTGTCATGTCATCTCCTTGGAGATGGAGTAGGTAAGTGGGGGAATATCAGGGTAGGCCTCTCTGAAGTGATCACACTTGAGCTGAAACCAGAACAATTAAGAGGCAACTAAGCAGATGTTAAGGGCAGAGCATTCTGCCACAGGGATAAGCAAGAACAAAGGCAAAAACAAGGGAAAAGTCTAGCATGTTAAAGGAACCAAGGTCAGTGACACCAGAGAGCAGTATGGTTAACATTTTAGGCTAAAATTTAATAATCCACATGAGAATGAAAGAAAGTTGAGCAAGTAATTGAGACCCAAATCACAGTAGGCCATGGCAAATGGACTTTACCCCAAGTCACTAGGAAGCAACTGAAAAGTTTGAATAAATCAGGAGGACATGATCCATTTTTAAATGATTACCCAGGTTGCTGTGTGAAGAATGGATTATCCAAGGGCAAAAGTGGAAAGCAGAAAATATAGTTAGGAGGTTCCAGTCTAAAAGTACGGTAGGAACTAGGTGTAGGTGTGGTGGCGCAGTCCTGTAATCCCAGGCACTCAGGAGGCTAAGGCAGGAGGATCACAAGTTCAAAATTTGTAACTATTTCTAAAACAGAAAAATTATAATTTTTTTTTTTTTTTTTTAAAAACTGATATACCTACCCCATGTCCAAGGAGATGACATGACAAATAGTGCCTGGCATCCCTGGAATTGTTGAATGAACTGAGTGTATTTGTTGAACTGAAATCACTGTAATTTGTCTCAAATCTTAAATTTAATCTGTTCCTTCCAGATTAAATTAAATAGTTGCCCAGCATGGGCAAGTTAGTGAGACCTTGTTTCAAAATCAAAAATTAAAAGGGCTGAAGATGTAGCTTAGTCGTAGGGTGCCCTTGGGTTCAATCTCCAATGCTGGGCAGGGGAAGGGGGCATTATGAAAGGATAAGAGCTATAGAGATGGCAGAAATAGATTCACATGAAATTATTTTGAAATTAGAGCCCTACAACTTGCTGATAAATTGGATGAGATATGACAGCAGCAAATGCAACAAGAATGCCTCAAAGACCATGAATCCCCTGAAATGAAGTAAATTTGAAGACCAATCTGGCACTTGTCAATTCAGAAACCTAGATGTCACAGAGGAAGCAATGGGACTCCAGGGGTTGGTAAGGAAAACTCAGTGGTATACAAGTGGTATGAGGAGTGTGCCTGACTTTGAATCAGTGGAACTAGGCTCAAATTTGACTCCTTCTTGCCCTTTTCCAATTTTGGGCAAAGCATCTTTTACCATTTTAACAACACCCACATTGCTTCACTGGATTGATGAAATGAATAAATAAAATAACACCTGTGAAGTACTCGGTAAGCAAGAGTGTTAATACAAAATCCTTAAAAACTTAAAAACCCCCTTCTCTTTGCCAAATGACCTACAGAAGTAGTGATTTGATAGTGCCAATAAACAACTCCCCCTGGCCTGATACATAACAGCAGTCATCAAATACAGTTTGTTACACAGTTATGACCCAGTTCTAAATCTGATATTATACTAAGAATTTTGGTCACTGTTACTTTCCATATAAACAATGTTAACATTTATGGTAAAAGATAAACTTGTGATCTCAAATGACCATAGCAACAAGCAAATCTGCTTCTGTCACTCAGGGTTCAAAAATGTGTATTTACAAAATGTGTCTATTCCTTTTTAGGAATAAATGTAAAAATCAATAGCCACTGCAATGTTTTCTTTAACTACACTGGGTAAATAAACAAAACAAAAAAATGAACATACATCATGTGCTTCACTATGGTTTCTCTTTGTTCACAGTCAAGCTCAAACTGGTCAGAACCACAAGAGGAACCACCTGTGGCCAAAGGGGATGAACAACAGGTGGTAAGATAAAAGCAGTAATGGAAGGCCTAGAATAATCCCCTCCATTTCCAACACTAGGTCTCAGAGGAATCAGCATAACCAAATCAAGGTTTGTTTCAACTAGCCTGCTTGAAACACCATCACATCATAAATGGCATTGCAGTTAATTAAGAGCCTAAATTCTAGGATCAGAAAGATGTGAGTTGTCACCATGGCTCACTGCAACTCACTAATTTGCCTTAACCATCAGGTTTCCCAATGTTAATGATACCTACACCTCAATGGGTTGTTTTAACAACATAATGCCTACAAAAGTTTTGTACAGTGCCTGGCACATGTCAACGACCAATAAGTGGTGTGTTGCTTTTTTCCATTTTAGATAATTCTTAAAGTTATAAAATTACAAAGAGAAACTACCTGACATCCCCTGTAACTTTTAGGATTTTAACCTAAGATTTTAAGATGCTCCAGAAAACTGGTATGTTTTGGGTGGGTTGTTTTCCCTTTTTTCTGGGGGGGGGGGGTAGTGGGGATTAAACCCAAGGGTGCTTAACTACTGAGCCACATCAGCCCCTTTTTTATATTTTATTTAGACACAGGATCTCTCAGTAAGTTGCTCAGAGCCTTGCTAAGTTGCCAAGGCTGGCTTTGAACTCTCGATCCTCCTGCCTCAGCTTCCCAAGCAGCTGGGATTACAGGCATATGCCACCATGCCTGGCAGCAAACTGTTTTGAATAAGTCCAAACTGCTTTCCAAAAGGCCTACAAGGACTGTAATTCTAGCTCAGTGAAACAGCATGTGCTTAACTTGCACATGGCCCTAGGTTCAATTTCTAGCACCAAAGGAAAAAAAAATTATATATATATATATAATTATAAATGAACCTTCCAATTTATGCTTCCTATAAACCAAAACATGACTTGCATTCATTTCGGTATATTCAAAAGTGGCTCATATAAGAATTAAAGAAAGTTCTGTAATCAATGGAACACTTCCGCCTATCTCCAAAAGACTATCTGGGAAGTATTTGTGTCTAAGTGATCCCAAGAGCAACCACACAGCTGTGTGGGCTTTAATGGGATTTCTCCAGACACACCTGAATCTCCAGTTAACCCTCAACAAGTTTTAAATGTTACCTAATTGCTGGGTAGATCTCCAATTTAGCAAAAATTGTTTGTGGAACCTCTGAAATGACTGTCTACCAACTCCATTAGTGTCCTTCTGGAATTTTCTCCCAAAGACTTCTCTGCCTTCATGTTTCCAAGCTTTAAAAGAGCTTGAAGACACACAACTGTAATCCCAGCTACTCAGGAGACTGAAGCAGGAGGATCTAAAATTCAAAACCAGTGTGGGCAACTTCCACAGACCATACCTCAAAATTAAGGGCTGGGGATAAAACTCAGCATGAGAGGGCTTGCCTATCAGGTATGAGGCCCTGGGTTCTATCTTTAGTACCACAAACAAAAAGTAAAACACAAGGGCTAAAATCCAAGCAGAGCTTATCCAGTGTGCATAAAATTGATAACTTCATGGAAACACTTGAGTGTAAGTACATAAGCATAAGGATGTATTAAGTATGTGTTATGAAAATGTGAAGTTTTATTTGATTGCCAAACCAAGTGAGACTCGATTTCCAAGTAATAGAAGAATGCTAGTGAAAGGGATCTTGGAATCATCTCTAGCCCAATGTTTTCTTGAAGAGAAATGGGCCTGAAGAATGTAAATCTCCAACCAGAGCTCATTTGCAATCGAGTCAGATTCTAAGTCATGATCTTCTGGTTTTCAACAGTGCTTTTTCAACACTGCATTCCTTTTCTATTGGTATGTGAATAACTGCCTAGTAATGGAGTAGTACCCCATTGTGAGGGGGTGGTACCAAAACAGGTACTAGCACTATTTTCAAAGACAAACCACTTTTTATTGTCATTCAGCTTCAGGATATACACAGGCCTTCTACTGATAATCTTACGTATCCACAACGTATCCACAACGTTCCTTTTACAAAGAAACTGGGGTTCGCATTGGTAGTCTGTTCCTGGGCTTTGGAGATGGCCAGGCTCTTCATTATTTCCTAGGTAAGTGAGGTCAGTCAAGATGCCCACTCTGTACCTCAGTTTAAAGATTAATAAAATGAAAATTTAAACCCCCAGGTTTAGTGGGAGAATTATACTTTGCTCAATATCTGGCACATAACAACTACCAATAATAAGAATAACAACAATAATGTTACTGTTACTACGTATCATAGTAGTTAATGATGTTATATGCCTGGCAAATATATAACTAGAATTCAGTCCCTGCCTTCCAGATCTTGGTCTTCTCAGCAACACAAAACGGGATATTTGAAGATGTCTGGGGTGAAGGAAGAGGCGGGTATGTACCTGCGCCAGGAGATATAAGTTGGGCTTCGCCCTGGGCTCAAGGTCACTAGCTGAAGCGAAATTCCAGAGAGCTGGTTGTCTGTCACCCGTCAGGGGTAGAGAGCACGCTGAGCTGCTCCTACCGCCGTCTGGAACCAAAGCGACGCCCTCCTCTTCCTGAGGGCCAGGTGGGTGAAAGCTGCAGCCCTCGGCGGACCGTTTGAGACCTCCTGAAGTCAGCGACGGGCTGCACACTACAGCCGCCCCGGACACCGACTTTATAGCCCAGCTCCAAATTCCACGCCTCCGCCATGGAGCCTCCGAGGTCCACGGGGTGACGTAATGGCAGCACGAGCGAGCCTTGCATGCTATTGGTGGCTGCTGTCCAATGGGAGTAGGGCTGCGCGACACTGCTGAGCAGGAAGCGCCATCTTTCCAGTGTCTCTACCCGTAACTCAATCATCTCCACGGTGACCGGGACCCGGTCACCCATTTGGCGGCCAAGGCCGGAGTTGCGTCATTGTCTATGCGCCGGAAGCGGTAGTTCCTGCCCCTGTGCGTGGTGACGGCGCGGGGTCCCAGCAGGCTTTCGGGAAGTTAGACCAACAGAGGAGTTGTCAGACGGCTGGGGCATCTGCCCTCTGCCGGCCCCAACGACCCCATGGCAGTGTTTCACGACGAGGTGGAGATCGAGGACTTCCAATATGATGAGGACTCCGAAACGTATTTCTACCCCTGTCCATGTGGGGATAACTTTTCCATCACCAAGGTAACTTCAGGGACCCGCGCGGGGACTCACTAGAGTAGGCGCGTTTTCGCTGTGCTCTGTTCCTAGCGCATTTGCTTTCAGTCATCCTTGCGGCCCTGAGTCACCCATGTTCTCTGTTCCCTGTTTCGAAACCCATCCCTCTCCCTGAACTCTCAGCGGGCACATCATTCTGGCCTTCAGTTTAGTCCGGGAGTGGGTGTCAAGGAGAGCCGGTTTTGTTACTCCCCGGTCTCCCTTAAGGGTCCCTTCCCGGGATACTTCTTTGGAAGAGAGGAATCGTTTTTGTTTCCCAGGGGTTTTGAGGCAATGGAACTTCTCCTGACCTTCCTGGGTGTTTCCCTTAAGTGAGGGGGAAGGCTCTTTGGGCTCGCACCCACCTTGCAAGCCACATAGAGGTGGGAGAGGTTTGATGGGGAGGAGATAGCGAAGGGAAGACTGTGCTGACCAAAAGTTGTTTGATTTCGTTATAGGAAGATTTGGAGAATGGGGAAGACGTGGCAACGTGTCCTAGCTGCTCTCTCATTATAAAAGTGATTTATGACAAAGTAAGGGGTCAATTTTTAAATGGGGGGGGGGGCGGAGTGTGAGACAGTGGCAAGGACCTAGAGCAGCCTGGCTGTAATAAGTAAATGCGGAAGATTGTTCCTTAACAATGTGCTGGGTTAAGCGCGCGCTGTTTTTGTTTTTTTAAAACAAGCTTTAAAAATTACTAAT
This sequence comes from Marmota monax, assembly GCF_021218885.2. NCBI lineage: Eukaryota > Metazoa > Chordata > Mammalia > Rodentia > Sciuridae > Marmota > Marmota monax. The sequence goes on along the minus strand of NW_026693008.1, from coordinate 14,619,458 downwards.
TAACAGCCATATCATAAATTAAAATTTACAGTTCTGATTATGTAACTCATTTTAGCTTTGAAGAGAGTGATAAAGAAAACTGCTCTTTAATGGAAATGATTATGTATTATATAGAAGAAAAATAATTTTAAATGTCTTAATTGACACTCTGTTCCTCTATTTCATATGTAACTAAATTATTTTCAGAGCCCCTGGACACATTTTGACAGGAACAGTTACATATTATTTCTTGCTTAGCTTATATGTAGAACTTGAGTATCTTGTTTGAATATAATTCCTCATTGCCATTTTGAAGTTGCATTTTATTCTTCAGTTATCCTGTTGTCTTTCACAAGGATATTGATGATAGAAAAAACTAAATCTTTTTACTGCCGACTCTCCCCCAAAGTTTTATTTTTCTAATGAATTCTTAAAAATGAACTCTAATATTAGTATAGGGAAAGTGCAGACAAGACTTCAAGAGAAGTAGGCTATAATTTAGACCATAATGTAGAACTTCAATAATTTATTCTTGTGTTAAAATGTGTTCTATAACAAATATGGAGTGCCAGTCTGGGAGGAGGCTATAATTTAAAATAAGGTACTAATGACATTATTTATTAAGAAAGGCCTTATATAAGTAAAGATTTGAAAAAGATGAGAGAGAGAGCTATTTACATATGTGACATAGAGTTAGGCAAATTAACATTCATTGATGAGATCTTAAGGCAGGAATATACCTGGTTTTGTCAAGGGAAAAAAAAGAGGCCAGTGACTAGAGCAAATGAGGGTGAAAGTAGTTCAAGATGAAGAGAGTGGGGCAGATCACAAGGATTTGAAGAGACACTTTGGCTTTTACTGTGAATGATGGAGGGAACCACTGGAGGATTTTTAAACAGAAATGCTATAACCCCACCTATGTTTCAAAAGGATGATTCTGGCTTCTGGTTCAGAGTAGACTGAGGGAGCAAGGAGAGAAATGGGAAAACCAAATAGGCTGTTACACTAATCAAAGCAAGAAATGGCTTAGACTGGAGCAATGGAGGTGGTGAGAAGTGGTTGGATTCTATATACACTTTGAAAGATAAGGATTTTCTTGCTGGTTGGAATTAAAGTATGGGAGGAATCGGGTGATTTTAGCATTTTTGATCTAGCTAGAAGGGTAGAATTACTAACAGCTGGGGTTACAGAACTATAGGTACACAGATGGGAGGTAGATATACTAAGTTTGAGAAGGCTATTTGTCATCCAAGTGGAGCTTCTGAGAAAGCAATTGAATATGCATGACAGCTGGCAGTATAAATTTGGGAGTTACCAGCAAAAGATAGTATTCAGAGCCAGGATATTGGATGAGATCCCCAGGACTTTGAATATAGATGAAATGGACAAAAGAAAGACCTGAGTCTTGAGGTGCTCTAGTATTAAAAGGTCAAGGAAGAAGTTAAGGAATGTGCAAAGCTAACTGAAAAGGAGCAAACACTGCAGAAGGAGGAAATTCAACAGTGCCATATCCTGGGAGCCAGATGAGAAAAGGGGGAGGAATGAGATTCTTGTCAGATTCCACTGTTAGAAGAAAACTGAGAATAACTATTGGCTTTGGCAACACACAATTAACTTATGAGGTGTTGAGAGCAGTTTCAGGGAGGGACTGGGGACAGCCTGATTGGAGAAACCTGGTAGATGGGAAATAGGTCAGAAAGAATGGGGAAATAGGGGCTGGGGTTATGGCTCAGTTGTAGAGCACTTGCCTGGCATGTGTAAGGCCCCACATATAAATAAATAAAATAAAGGTCCATCAACAACTAAAAAAAAAAATCATTCTTTAAAAAAAAAAAGAATGGGGAAATAGGAGTCAATAAGTGTGACCATTTCTTTAAAATAGTTTGCTACAAAGAGAAGCAGAGACATGGTACAATAACTGGTAGTGATAGAGGATTATCAGAGGTTTTCAGATCATAAATCCTCAGCTCCATCATTATAGACACTGGAAGTTAGATTTCACCATTGTTGTGGTTTCGCCAAGTGAATAGAGAAGATCGGATATAATTGACCATTGAATGTGAACTTAGGTAAAGAGAACATCTAGGGAATGAGGGACTCTGAAAAGGTGGTAGGGATAAAGAAGAAGTCCAGAGGGGTTGAAATATGGGATTTGGGATGGATAGATGCAGCAACAGAGAAGATTAGTGATGGTATGGTCTCATGAGATAAGATTCAAAGTTGGTTGATTTTAGAGAAGGGAAGAGAATGGGGACAGAAAAGAGCCAATCCCACTTCCAATCCCTGTGGTACTAGGGCTCTGAAAACACTAGAAGGGGACCTAGGGGAAACTGCGCTGGGTTATAACTTCATTTCAACCTAGCATTGTTGTGCAGAGCTAACCTGTACTTAGTAGAATGTTTAGCTGCATCCCTGGGCTCTTCCCATTAGATGATAGTAAGCAACCCTCAGGTGCATCAGCCTAAAATGTTTCCAGACATTAGGGGCAAAGTAACACTTTAAAGAAGAGTTGAGAATAAGGACCATTGTGGACCATGAATTCCAAAGAGCAAGGTAGAAGAATTCCAGAGGCAGGAAGAGTAGAGCCTCAGGGACAGAGTAGTAGCTGATCCTTCAGGGATCAGATTGCAGGGGTAGCCTGGGAGGCAGAGTGTTCTTGTGGCAGTTGACATAAATCAGGATAAATTATCAGAGATTGGATTTCATTTAAAAAGTGTCTAACATTACAGATTATCTGTGTTGGAAAAACACATAAAGACCTATTCCTTCTAGTTGAAAGAAGGGATTAGTTTGAAAAGGATATAACTTCAAATGACCAAAATTTGAAATAATGAATGTAAAAACTTAGAAAATGTAACATGCCCTTACATTATTTCCAAGAAATGGTAGCTTGCAAGTGAAGATGGGCATGTTTATAAGGCATTTATTAAATGATGAATTCAGTACTGAATACCAGTATACTTTTAAAATTTTAATTCTAGTGCTGGCCTTGAACAAGAATGAAGCAATATAGCAATGGGAGAATTAACAATTGGATTGAATCTCTAACAAAATGAAGGTAGTATTAATGCACCTGTGATATAGAACTCAATGTCATTTCTCATTCTTAGGATCAATTTATGTGTGGAGAAACAGTCCCGGCCCCTTCATCCAACAAAGAATTAGTTAAATGCTGAAGAAACCTTCAGAAATCCACATCCTGAACAGTTGAGAATGAGCCCAGGTGGAAATATCAAACGCAGAGTAACTGATTTTTTTCACGGGGACAACTGTTTTGTGGTTTGCCATTCTGTTAGCGTGTGGATCTTTTCACCAACTGCTGAGTTCATCTTCAAATAGAAAAGTGAGCACCAGATAGGTCATACCTGGATTTCATGTTTAGAATGGTGAATTGGAAGCATTCTTAATTATCCATCTGAATTTAAATGAAGATAATTTTACATCAGTGCTTTCTTTCCCTTATACCTTAAATCTAATTCAGTATCTGATAACAGCATCATCTACCTCAGTCATTAGGATTTCTTAGTTTAAAAGATATAATTTTAATTAGTTACCAATATGGTTAAAATTAGCCCTTTCTTTGAAATTTGACATCAGCTTTATTACTCTAACTTAAAATTTGTTGCTTCATCAGTACTGCACTTCCAGTTCCCTCACCAAGCCAGTCTCCCCAGTCTTGCTATTATTAGAATGTTCAGGTTCTGTTTATCATGTTTTTTCTGTTACACTTCATGCACAGAGTTCTATTGTGGTAGTGAATAAGGAAGGTTAGTGAATAAGGAAGAAAAATCTACAGTGAAATGATTGAAGAAGTGGAGAGTCCTTATGTTCCTTAAAAATCATGACAAGATTAAAAAAAAAAGAAGGAAGCAAAGTTGTTAACAATGAGAGGAGTTAAACATGCCAAATTAGTAAATGAATGCTTTAATTAGTTTACCAGATCAAAGCATATATTTTGATTTTTGTTTATTTTCTGATAAAACTAATGAAATTGCATTTCATAGAGAGGTTAATACCAAGTCTCTGTGGCTAGTTCCAGTGCTTTTAGCCTATCACAGTATTGTGTCACTACTCCTAAAAAGTAAAGCATCTACAATAGAGAATGAACTTAAAAATGGGAGGCCTGTTCTGAATAAATATGTCCATGTGGACACATCTAAACCAAACATGCACTCCTACAGAGAAATGTTGCTAGGGAGTAAGAGAAATATATGAAGATAGACTATTAGTCTTCCTTTGCTAGAGTGCTGAGAGTAGCAAGAAATTAGAATCACAAGAAAATTGGAAAAAATTTCCATTATAAACACAACTTTGCTGTCTGTATGAAAATGCACTGATACCTGGCAAGTTGTTTTAGGTATGGCTCCTGCAATTAGAAAAGCTTCTTAGAGTATGAGTGTTCTATACTGGTTGATAAATAAACTACACACAATCTTTGGAAGTTTAAATTAAAACAAGTGGACTTTAAAAAAAATCTGGTAGTAGCATGGCTGTATGCAACCATTAGGCTGAGACACATAATAAATCAAAAATTATATGCTAGATATACTTCGTACATTATATGGCATATTTGTGACATGATGAGAAGTCTCACTGCTGCTTGGAACACTGTCAGCCCAGAAGTAATCCACACAACTATGAAAAGCAAAGTGACTGCTCAGATGAACAGAGCAGGATACAAGTTAACTCTAGTGGGCAGTGATCTGCAAAGAGAAATGAACTGTCTCAACCTCATTTTAGATGGTACTAACTATATATAAACTTTCTCCACTGCCAATGAATTTCAAGCAAGAACAGACATCCTTGGTGAGGGTCTACTGTGAGCATAGAACAGGAAAAAAATTTGCCCAAGTTCAAACATCCCAGGAGAAAAGAAATACAAACAGCATTGGCAGTCAGTGATTGTTGATAATGCTGCAATAATAGGAATGATTTTGTTTTAAAGCAACTGTGTTGTTTAAGTTTGAGAACTACAACAGAACATACCAGGAATTAATTCTATAGTAAGCAGAAAGTAAAACCAACGTTTTTCAGGTATGATTGGAGTTCTGAGTGATGCTTGTGCCTTATTTAGCCCCACAGACATTTGTGGAGCACCTCTGTGAACTGATTTAATCCAATCTCTGTCTGATTAGCTCTGGGGTCTTGAGTTCAGGCCAGTGGATCCCTCACCTTTACAGGTATAGGAGATGGGATCAGAACGTTTTCAGCTATCAGTTCTCATTTCAGGTGTGGGCGATTGCCAGAATGGAAAGGGCAATTGAAACCTTGATAAACTCAAAACTTATGAATCATGAATTCAGGAAAATTCCCAATTTTTATCAGCGATGTTACCACATTTCTGAGTTTGAAAATTAAGTCGGCTGTTTGAAGGATCTGCATATACTTTATACATTAAAAAGCATTTTTCTTGGATAGCACAAACATTTTTATAACTACATATTAATTTATTACCAGGATAAATTGTATTGGCGTACTAAATAAAATCTGATAATTTAAGTTCTCTTGTTTTCACATAACTCTTCTTTTAAATATCAAAATATTACATTGAAAGGTTTTGGTGTGGTGATTTTATATAAAGTAGAAACCTTAATCTGCTTTGGGGCATTCTAAGTAGGTTTCTGACACAGGCAGTAGAAGTTTTGTTTTGTTCTGAGATGGTCTCTCACTGTTGCCCAGAGTGACCTAGAACCTCTGGACTTGAGTTATCCTCCTGTCTCAGCCTCCCAATAGCTGGTACTATGGGCACTCATTACTGCATCAAGCATAGCAGACAATAGAGTTTTTAAATAGTAAAGAAATTGCTGATGTTAGTACAGTTTGGCCACTTGGATTTGGACTCTGGACTTTTATTGTTTAAAAAAAGTTAGCTTTAACTTAACTGTTAGTAAAACCAAAAATAATTGGCATTCTTAGGTGAGTAATTCATTTTATTGATGGGAAAGAACTGATACTGTATTTAAGGCTGGTGATCAATTCTTGAAGTGGTTTGACAGCCCAGCTCTGGAGAGAACACAATTTGAATCTTAATTCCTCCAATATGATCTTAAGCAAGTTACTTAAATCTATGTCTTGTCCCACAAAATGTAGACCATATGACCTCCCCATTAGGGTTGCTCTGTGAACTCATTCAGCAAGTGTCTGTGGACATGGCCACAATGGAGCTTATGTGCACCTAGAGGAGCCGGGAAATAAAATAGATTGGCTAAAGTCCTAAGGGAAATAGACTAGAAAATATGATGGTAACAGGGACAGGTACCTTTTTAAAGAATAGATGTCACGTGTGTAGCACTTTTTCTGAGACCTAAAGAATCAAACAACTGTGTGATAAATGATTAAATGAATTAATAACTGCAAAGTATTTGGTATAATGCTTATTGTGCAAAAAAAAAAAAGGCATTCTAAGTCCAAAAGGAATTCAACATTGTCGTGCACATTGGCAGCATCTTTAGAAGTGCAAAGTTTTGGATGCTCCTACCATTCACTTTACTGAATCTGGCGATGGAGCCCAGCAACCTGTACTTTAACAAGCACCCAAGCTGATTCTGATGCAGCCAAAGTTTGAGAACCACTGGTTTTCAAACTTGCTGACAGATTTGTAATCACCTGGGTTACTTTAAAAACCGATGTCACGGAAATTTAACTGGTCTGGGAACAGCTTGGGCATCAGGATTTTTGAAAAGCATCCCTGATGATTGTAATGTGCAGCCAATGCAGAGAGCCACTGGGCTAAAAAGGCAGAAAATTCATAATTGCAAAGTACAAAGGGCCCAATTTTTAAAAAAATGTTCACACCTGCTTTGCACATGGAACAATGAATGTGGGCTTAATTGGCCAAGTGCTTGTATCAGACCTGCAATTGGCCTTAACAAGCAACCAGCAGGGGGAGCCCAGGCTGGGCTAATGTACCCGGTGGGAGAGCCCCAGTCTCAGTAGCCTCTGGGCTGTGTCCTCTATTTAAACAGACAATCACATTTGCCAGCATTCGCACTGGCGGCTAATTACATACTTTGCAAAAGCGACAGCTTCTGCAGGTGTAAGTAATTAGGAGTTCTTTAACTTGTTCCAGGGGTACCTGCCGTTCCCTACTTCCCACCAAGCAAATTGCTAATGATTACATATTCCACTGGGAGACCATTTTACAAATTATTTCCTGATAAGGGTTTAAAACAAAGAGCATAAAACAGAAATCACAGTTAAAAATACTAACCCCTGGCTCCAAAAATTGCTTAAAATGGGGATGGAGGTTGGATGAGGGAATCGCCACCCTCCTCTATACACTTGCAGAAGAAGAGTCCTAAAACTCGGGGCGGGGGGGAGAACAACTCTGTAGATTTCTGAATGAATATTGGTCAGATTCTAGGAAGGCAAGTTAGCTTTTTTAAAAGAAATTTGTTTTCTGGCCTTCAGACTTCACTAGTAAAATTAGGGAAGAAAAGTCACTTAAACAGCCTTTCCCAAGTCCTGATGAAAGCAAACAAGTTCAAGCTTGCAGAGAAATCCGAAAGTGAGGTGCAACCAGTTGCTGAAATGGGAACCATGAAGGGGGCTGATGTCACTATTACTTCTGTGAATTTGCACCCAAACATTAGTGGAGAGATTAGGGTGCTGTTGGTCAATAGAGCTGATAAGCCAAAAAAGCAGATGTCCAGCAGGAAAGGGGGAGGGGGACAAATACCTAGTCTGCACCATGAAGTCTGTTTCTCACCTCCTCTAACAGCAGCGCTCTTCAGAGTCACAGGTGCCACTTCCTTTCTATCTTCCAAACCTTTCTTAAATCTTGTTTTTAGCCAACTGTTACCTGGAACCATATTGGGGAAAAGAATTCTGCAAACTCCCAGCTTAGCCAAGTTAATGCATTACAAAACTACCATAGTTATTGATTCTCAAAGACCACTCCAACTCTCTTGAATACTTTGGTTAGAAGCCCCACTAACTTTAATCTTTATAAAACCTGTGGAAACCTTGTGACAACACTTACTCCCTGAGACAGGACAAATGCTGGGAAACTGACCTAGCTACCCATGCAGATTAGAGGAATAGGTACCCAGTAGGCTGTTTCCAAAGAAGACAGTCACCTGGACCCTCTCTGGCAAATGAGAGGTGTTTGATGATGGGGAGACTTTCAATACATTGTGGTTCTCAAGTAGAAGGAATATTGAGTAAGAGAAGAGAATCCTGAGGCATGTCACAGAGCCACAGGCATTGCTTCAGCCCCAGAGGCGGCGGTGGGGGGGGGGGGGGGGGTCAACACCTGGGACATGCTTTTCCTTTCTGAGACCTGACCATGGTAGCAGGACTAGGTAGCAGTCATAAAGATTTAGAACAAAGATTTGGGGCCAGACTTCATTCTTAAGACGGGGACTGGTTTTTAATAGGGTCATAAGTTGTACCATTGGACAAAAACGAAGATTGAGGATGGAAGAAACAGGGAAAACAAGCCCTTAATGGGGACCACATTTGTGCCTGAGCTAGCACAGGCTGTCCAGTATTACTCCAGAGGGCACTGGAGTGCCCTGCCTACAATTCCAAATGACAGTGAGGACTTGGAGCATTAATGTAGTAGCAGGTATCTCTGAACTACCAGTTGATATGAGGATGAGAGTGAATCAGACTGGATGGGGGAATTTCGATCAATTAAATGAGATAATGCATGTAAAGCAGCTAACACAGTATTTGACCATAATTAGGACTCAGTAAATGATAGTTTAATCTTACACATTTCTTGCTCCATCTGAAATGACGAGATGCTATGGTCTGGGTTAAAACAACAATGGGCTCAGCCATAGTGCATCAAGATGCAATCAAGATGAAGCAGAAAAACCACGAGTGAAAGAAAATGAAGGAATTTAAAATAAGGATGACTTTACATGTTTGTGAAAACATTAAGGAAAGGCTATAATCTTTGCATCTGATGTTGAACCTAAGGTAGCTATTGTGAACAAGGGCAAATATAAATTGGGCCCTATATGTGTCTCACTACCTTAACCTCAGCATTGTGGGTGACTTCCAGGGGAAACTTGCATCTCCCCACAGAGTTACACAGCACACAGCCCACAACAAAGCAAGCTAGCAGATTAGCAACAACACACAAGCACCCACTCCTGCTGGTGCCCTGCTTCAACTTTCAGAGCATAAAAAGAATGTTGCTTCACTTCAGACTTCTAAATCTTGCACAAAATTTCTCTTGTGGTCAGTGCTAACTCAGGACCTTATAGGGAAGGGAATTTTGAGAAGTGTCATCCGGTTTAGCTAAATTATCATTTATTTACCTAGGCAGGAGTGGGATACCATGTCATTTAGATCACTCTATGATGTAGCCATAATAACAGCCATGTTAACTAAAGCCAAGTCTTTGCCAATGTGTCAATCAAGAATTGAGGCATTACAAAGCATCCCCAAACATAAGGCAATAGTCATTTATTTTTGCTTAAATGTTTAGTGGTCAGCTGAGGATTGGCTGATCCTGGCTGGGTTTGGCAGAGTGACTCCAAACTGCAGATTGGAATGAGTCTGGTCCCAGGTCTCTCTTCCTCTTGGACCAGTGGACCAGCTCAGCCAGAGTGCAAGAACCCATGCACCCAACACATGTCTGTATCATTCTTTGCTTACATCATGGCTGCCACGATTCCACTGGTCAGTACAAGTCATGTCCCTAATGCCAACATCAAGCAGTAGGTACTGTTACGGAGGTGGTTAAAAGGAAGAAGTGAATGTTTCTGAAAAATAATTGAATATACCACTCATTAAATGACAGGCTTGGCATTTTAATCTTACACCTTTAACTCCAAATTCCATTTTCCTTCTCCTGTGGCAGTGTTTGAATAATTGAACAACTTTCCAAGTAATAAAATGGAAGCAGTTGAAGCATTAAAACAAGCCAGTTACTCTCATGTCTCTGATCAGACATCAGAGAACAGCCCCAGGGGATTAATTTTTGCTTCCTTTTTGTTTTGATATGAGTGAAGCTTTGGCTGTGTTTTCCATATTAAAATTCAGCCTTCTCCTTCACAATGTAATTCTGGTAATAACAGATTAATATTTCCAAAGTCTACCATAAGCATCCACTTGAAGACATTTATTAGCTCTAATTATAAAGAAAAATGGGACCATATACTCATGCAGGGCCATTAAAAGTGAAAAATAGCACCCAGGGAGGGGACCTAGACTACTCACCTATGGTGTCTGCTTGCTGGTTGCTGAAACTTAAGGATGACTCATTTTGAGAATTTTATTTGCAACTCATTCCTTTATACATTAAGCTGGTGCCCTACAATTTGCTATCCAGACCCTTTTAAATCAGGAGAGCAGCTCTTACTTCAAGTTCGATGTGATCGGCATGGCCATAACTGAAACTTCAAACTTTGGACCTTGAATAAAGGCTGCCAGATATAACTTATATATTCCTAGCAGAATATTGTCTATTAATGACTTGTCCATCTGGCTTGGCTAAGCATTCTCTGTACCATGCTGAGTTGCAGGAGGAAAAAAACTGTGAAGTTAGACATGAAGGAGAACTTTCTGCTTGGAAATGTGTTAGATGTGGTGTTAATAGTTACCCTAAAATGGATAAATGATGTCATTCAATCAATAAATATATTCCAAGCATTTTTTTTGGTTTGAGTACTGAGCCTAATATCTACACAAGGGAGAGTTTTAAATAATAGAATTATATTACAGAAATCTTTGAAAACAAGACAAAAATGGTTTTCGCTAATAAGGACCCAAATGTGTATGTTGGTGATTGGCAGCTTTGTTCTCTTTGCCAAACATATATCTTACTCATTAGCAATTTTAATTCACTTTTTATGTGAACATAAAGAGGCAGAAGGAATGCCTGACCTTGACCAGATGGTTCCTATTTTTGTTGCTTGTACATGTGTTCCTGTCCCATCTGTGGACTCAGTGGATCAGTGCCCTGGACAAAGAGGACAAGGCCATATTGGTCACCTCTCTTGGCTTTGGTTTATCAACTGTTAAACAGGAATGGGAAGTGACTTTTAAAGTCCCTATTAGCTCTGTTCTGACATGACTATCTCTACTCTTGGATGAATTTGTCCTGGCTTGTCTAAATGGGCAGCCTTTGGAGGGTTGGTTCACAACTCTGATAGGGGAGGAGGAAGAGTAAAGTGGCAGCAATACTAGACAGTGCCTGTAGGGGGAACCAGTGCCCCACTGGACTCCAATTTTTGGCAGGCCAAGCCCAGACCAGCTTGCAGCAGGGCAAGGTGCAGTCAAAAACTCTCTGGACCAGGTGTTCTCTTTCCCAAGGGGCAGCCATCTTAATCTGAATGTCCAAGGAAGCTGATATATGCAGGATGTCACCCCAGAGATCTGAGTTAAACACAGCCTTTTGGTTACTGGCCTCACTGACATCTTGAAATGCACCCAGCAGGGCTTTTGTGTTCTGGAGTCGGTCTATCCAACATGGTAGCCACTAGGTCCATGTGGCTTTTTAAACATTAAATTTAATTAATTAAAATTAACCAAGATTAAGAGGCAGTTCCTAGATAGCTATATCACCATATTTTAGGTATAAATGTATACAGGTGGCCATAACTTGTGGCTGCCATAGTGGATGGTTCAAGTATAGAACATTTCTATCATCATGGAAAGTTCTACTGGACAGTTCTCTTCCAAAATGTGGTATGGTAGTCACATACTGAAGAAACCAAAGCCTCTTCTGACTTCTTCATCCTCTTCCATTGCCTTTCTTTCTTCCCTTGTGTTACAATGTCCTAGTAACATATTCTTAGAGGATGAAAAAATGAGACATTTGATATGAAAGACCTGGGCTTGAGACTCCCCACACCCAAGTTTAGAAGAGTTACTTAGTGTTTGTTTCTGTATCAACAAAATGAAAATAATTAAACTCATCTCTCAGGGTTGTGAAGATCAAATGGGATAATAACCATGTAACTTTTGGTAAGTTATTCATTGCCCAAATTCCCACCAAGCAATGCACAGAGGAAATAGAGGGGAAATTGCCATTAAATTTTTGTGTTTCTTTTTAAGTAATACATTTTAGATTTCCTTTGTTCTCATGCTCTCTCCTCCTCCATCCTGCCTATGTGACCTAAAGGTGGGCCAAAAGGCAGGGAAGAAGACTTCCAAGAGCACTGTCATGAAGGGAGCAGCCCAGGGAGCATTCATTAACAAGTTCTACAACTCCCCAAAAGGAGGAACAATTTCCTGGAGACAAGTGGCCTTGGCAACAGGTGGAGGAGGGGAAAGTGCTCTGAAGGTATTAGCATTTTATCTCCTCTTGAATCAGCCCCCATCTTCCTGACCCAATCATTCATTACCTATACTGTCTGTCCTTTTGCCCCCCCCCAACTCAGTACCTAGCAACATCTTGCTGTATATCTTTCCAATTCCCTCCTCCCCTTCCCCTCCCTCCCTCCCTCCCCTCCCCTCCCTCCCTCCCTCCCTCCCTCCCCTCCCTCCCTCCTCTCTCTCTCTCTCTCTCTCTCTCTCTCTCTCTCTCTCTCTCGCATTCAGGCATACATCTGCCTTTTTTCCTACAAAAGTGAAATTCTATACAGGTTTGCTTTTAACTTACCACAGTTTATATGACCAATTCAGTAATTCTTTGACTTCCTCCCGAAATTCCCTTACTATTATAAATTAGATTATTCCAATAATTTGTTATTGTAAACAGAAATAACAGGCAGAAATGAATTAGCCTTTAAAAGCAGGAGGAAAAAACGTCCTGCAAATTTGTGAAAGAGTGAATCTTTGGGCAGCTGAGACCCTCTATTGGCCCTAGACCCCCATTTCCCTTTGCAACTAGTGTTCTGCCTTCCCCACCCAATATGCACTGAGGTCTGGCACATGCAGAATAAAATGGTCTAGATCCCACCTCCACCCTCTCCAGGGTCCTGTCTAGCTTCCCACCCCTACCCCAGTGCCCCTTCTCATCCCTTGGCCCCAGGATTAGGGAGGCTCAAGAGCTGCCTTCTCTTGGAAGCACTGTCCCCTTTGCAGGCCTCTCAACCCCATCCCCATTTGTCCTTGCCAATATGAAGACACCTGGTGAATGGGAGGAGTTGGTGAGAGTTTTGTACCCCTCCACAGTCCCTGAATGGTGCCAGTGGTCATGGCCTGTCAGTCAGGGCCAGCTGGCATTTGTACAACAATGGTCACTGCCAGGCTACTTCCTGACAATCTAACAACTCACTTGAGCTGACAGTAAGGAACAAGGAGTATAAGTTCCCCTGTCTTCATCAGAGTAAGACTCATCCTTGTTCAAATCCTAGGTTCATCACTTATTAACTGCATGACTTTAGGAAATATTTTACCACCTCTGCACTTTAGTTTCTTCTCATGTAAAGTGGAGACAATGACATTCTTTCACGGTGTTGCTATGAGAATCAAATGAAATGACAAACAAACACACATAGCACAGCACCTGCTTCATAGTCTTATCTTTATCTTGTCTCTGGTTTGATCTGGAGAACTGTAGCTTGTCTCTGTCCAGTTTTCCCATCTGTAAAATGCGGAGAATAGTATTCCCTTGCCTCCTGGGGTTGTTGAAGGATAAAGTGAGTTAACATAACTTAGAACAGTGCTAGGCTAGTGGAAAGTGCTCAGTAAGTGTTGCCACTATTATTGATTTCAGAAGTATTTGCTAAGCACCTACTGTATGGCAAACACAGTGCCAGGAGTTAGAGAAATGGTAACTTATTAATCAATCTACTTTCTACACACTCCAAAATGGACAGAAAGTTCTGCTATGCTCTGCTGCTGCCCCCTACACACACACACAGACACACCAACAAGGACTCTCCCAGTCACATTTCTGTTTGGGGTCCAGTTGGGTCTCTTTTGCCTCTGATGCCTAATTCCAACGTTGTGGGAAGGAGGACTGATTCCAAGGATGGTGCGCGCTACACATTGGAAAAATTGTGCTGGAGTCATAGTTTCTTGGAGGAGAGGAATTCAGCTGTGAGAGAGCATTCAGTGATGCCTCCCACAGGCGTTCAGAGGTAACTGGCTGTGTGAGTGCCTTAGACAGGTCACCACTGGCCTGAGCAAAGCAATGCATTTAAAAATACATCCCTATTTCAAGTAAAAACACAGAGACGATGCCTTTCCATCTCTTTTGCTGTCACAGTTATTTGTATCCCTATATTTTTTCCTCCAAGGAGCTGAAGACACCATTGACCTTGGATGGCAGTGTTCTTCACTGAGTCCAATCTCAATGTGATTTACAGAAGGATGCATCATCTGGCCCAGGGTGTCCTCCCCTAGACAAACCTAGCTTTTCTGCACATCCCATTCTGTACACATTTTTGTATTCACTTTGTGTTTCTATTCCAGTGTCCTTAGGTAGAGTTTTATACATGTTCTCACATCAGCTCTTTGTATGTATGAAAGAGGGAGGCAGAGCCTGCAGGAAGGAGGGAGAGAGAATAGAGGGAAAAGGTGCAAATGACACCCAACACATGAGGGGAGGCTAGGAGGATGTTTACCTGTCTGCTACCCAGGTGCATATGATGTTTTCTAGGGCAGAATGAGTTGTCTTGTGTTATGAGGGAGACAGAAGGCAGGGAACACCAACTGGAACAATAACTTCCCAGTAATGTTGTCAATAGACTGAATGAAACAGAAGAGCAAGCTTCCACAAAACCTAGGAAAATAGAGCAGGTGGGACTGCACCTGGGAGGGGAATGGATTGGTGGGTGGTAGCTCATTAATATTATGCTGCAGAGTTACAATCACCAAAATAACCCTGGCTGCTCACAGAGGAACTGGAGACAAGGGGAACAGGGTTAAATCTGTTAAATATTCTGTGTTACTGATGCTGGGTCTGGGTGGGGGCAGCAGATTGAGGTCAAAGGAAGCCCCTAGAAATTTGTAAGGGGTTCTCACAGTGTGGTGAGAGATTTTCATGTTTCAGTATTGAAAATTTTCATTTTAATAGGAAACTATGCCTCATCTAGAGAACCCCCTTCCGGGTTAGCTGACTCTAGCTTTGTGTTGCTTCTGTTTGTTTGTGGGGTTGTGGGTGAGAATAAGACACAGGCATGCCTGTTTGCTTTTCTAGGTTTCACAAACCCACTGAGGCCTGCAGCTTGTTTTAATGTTCCTTTTCTCTGACTTGGTTCTTTTCCAGTTCTTCCACCAGAGGGCGCAAGTTTGCTTTTCAGGGCAGCCGCCGGCCAATGCGGAAGGCAGGGCGCTGAGATCTGCCGTTCTTGGATTGGAATCCTTTGTTAGCTTTGTGACCTTGAGGGAGACATAATTTCCCCTTTTGTGAATGTTGAAAATCACCTTGTAGGGTGGGCGTGAGGATTAAATGAAACGACCTGTGCTAAGCACCTAGCATTCAGTCAATGATTAATAATTGCAGCATCTCTCCTTGTTCATCCATTCAATACAATTATTGATCCATATTTCTTTATCATGGCTGACAAGGCCTTTGTCCTCAAGCATTCTACAATATAACAGGTGTCTTAGACATACACACACACACACACACACACACACGCCTTTTGATTTCCTGAGTCACTGGGATATTATAAGTGTGTGCTGTCTTGTTTGGCTCTATATGCTCCCTCCCCCGATTTTTATTTAAGACATTTGGCTACTGTAATCCTTCCACTATATCGCTATATGATATTATGCTTTTGTGCCTCTCTCTCTCTCTCTCTCTCTCTCTCCATATATATACATTTAATCTATTATTCCCTACTGGGTTCTGCTGTAGAATAATCCACAGGAAAGATAATATGTTGCCCCCCAAAACTAATTTTAAAATCCTTTTTTCTCAAAGTGGGACCCACTGACCCTGGCTTAGTACAGCTCTCTCAGAATGTCCCAAGGCTTGTGGACCAGTATGCCCTTCATGGAAGGTGTATGCAGAAGTGGTTACAGCCAAGTTCGGAAGGAATTGCACATAACATTAAAGAGGTCAGTGTCTGTCCACAGGCAACGGGAGCCACAGAAGCCTTCTGAGCTGAGGATTGATGGGTGATGGGATGATATCACCAGCCACGACCTCTGGAAAGAGCAGGGTCCCTCCAAAGCTGGAGGCTAGATGACTTCATCCTCAGTCCCACTCCAAACTTCCTTCCCCATCCCACCTCCTCTTTTTTTCCTCTCCCTCTATTATTCACATTCATTCATTCATAAATTCAAAGGCACCAGCCACTAGGCCTGGATTCCGAGTCCCCTCCCTGCTCAATGTACACAGCTTCATAGAACATCAGCATCAGACAGGTTGATCTGGGACAGCGATGGAGCAAGACCACACTATCATCCAGTCTCAGCAAAGACAAAAAGAACACAGGAAAAATACAAAGATGACCAAATGGCTCTTCTCCTGGCAAACAGGACTGGCATTTCCAATTAATTACAGCTCTAGCCTTTCTGTTCCTCCGCCACCTCCTAAATACAGTTATTAAGATGCCTAATTGTAAAATTGTCCCACTTTCTGACAGCGCCCTATTCAGAGCAATAGGCTTCCTAAACTTTCCCCAGGTCACCTAACCCAAACCCTGAGGTCCTAAGAAGCCCCTCTGAACACCCTCCTGTGAAACACCCATGAATCCCAGTGGCATATGGTCTTTCTTGTTGCAGCGAGTGCCAATACACCCAACTTTGACCATAGGTATGTTCCTGGTGGACAGAAGCCTAAAGGAAGATGGCTAGTGTTGATCTATTAAAAAAGGAAGGAGATATTCCCAGCTCCAGAATTGCTCACTAGGGTCCATTTGGGCTCTGTCCCTGAGGGAACTTTTGTTAGTTGGTTTCTACTGCAGATGTTTTTGGTGTCCCATGTCACATCCCTGGCCCTCCATGGGATTTCAGCTCAGCTCTGGTGGACACTTCCATATGGGCTCAGATGCATCTTGCCCAACATCCAGGTCAGGCCTGGACCTCTTCAGTTTTCTGCCTTGAAGCTTCAGAAGCCTTGGAGCCTGCTCTCCTCTTGCAAGTGCTGTCTGCAAGGTCTATTGGTCCTGGATGTAAACTTCAACCAATAAGGATGAGAGTTTGTTAAAAAAAAAATGTCCCAGCCTGCTGCCCATTAGATGGATTGCTTGGAACATCTGGTTCTGCCAGCCTCTCAAATTTGGAAGCATCCAACTCCATTGCTCATAACACCCTTATATTGGCTTTTCTTCCTTCCCTGTCTCACTGTCTATGCTCCCTCACTCTTGCTTCCTGGGGTTACCTCCCAAATAAACTACCAGCATCCAAGGTACTATTAGGGTTCTACTCCTAGATGACCCCAAAATAATGTCTCTCCAGCAATCTTCACCACCATCTCCTTCCTGCAGAATTTTCAAAAATAATTTTGTTTGTTCTTTTTAGTTATACATAACAGTAGAATGTATCTTGACATACTATAAATACACAGATTATAACTTCTCATTCTTGTGGTTGTATATGATGTGGAGTTTCACTGGTCATGTATTCATATATGAACATAGGAAAAAGTTTTGTCTAATTCATTATACTGTCGTTCCTATTCCCATCTCCCCTCCCTTCCCTTTATTCCCCTTTGTTTAATCAAAAGTACTTTTATTTTCCACCTCCCCACTTATTGTGTGTTAGCATCTACATATCAGAGAGAATGTTTGGCCTTTGGTTTTTGGAGATTGGCTTATTTCACTTAGCATGATAATCTCCAGTTCCATCCATTTACCAGCAAATGCCATAATTTCATTCTTCCTTATGGATGAGTAATATTCCATGGTGTACATATACCACATTTTCTTTATCTGTTC
The DNA here is from genome assembly GCF_021218885.2 of Marmota monax. Lineage (NCBI taxonomy): Eukaryota > Metazoa > Chordata > Mammalia > Rodentia > Sciuridae > Marmota > Marmota monax. The sequence goes on along the minus strand of NW_026693008.1, from coordinate 14,601,741 downwards.
ATCTGTTGGAGGGCACCTAGATTGGTTTTATAACTTAGCTATTATGAATTGAGTTGTTACAAATATTGACGTAACTGAGTCATTGTAGTGTACTGATTTTAAGTTCTTTCGGTATATACCCAGGAGTGAGATAACTGGGTCAAATGGTAATTCCATTCCAAGTTTTCTGAGGAATCTCCATACTACTTTCCAGAAGGGTTCCACCAATTTGCAGTCCCACCAGCAATATATGAGAGTCCCTTTTTCCCACATCCTTGCCAACATTTATTGTTATGTATTCTTGATAATTGCCATTCTGACTGGAGTGAGATAAAATTTCCATGTATTTTTAACTTGTATTTCTCTAATTGTTAGAGATGTTGAACATTTTTTCATATATTTGTTGACTGATCATGTTCTGTGAAGTGTCTCCTGCAGAATTTCTTAACCACAATGTTGACTGGAACTATTTCCACCTCCAGCTCCAACCAATTATTTCCCAAGCTCCTGGTCCCAGGAATTGGTTCAGGGCAGGCATCATCTGTTCAGTCAGGGTGAACCTCAGAGTTTTTCATGGGGATTCTGGGACATAGACTCAGTCTTGGACTTGGTTTAAAGATGGCTGCACATTTTCTGCTATTCCTCCTTTTGATAAGTGAGGCTTGTTTCCTCGCCCCCTTGAGATGGGTCTGGTCTGGGATTCTTTTGAGCAAAAGTAATACAGTGGAGAAGACACTACTTGAGTTCCAAGTTGGCCTTTAAGAGGGCTGGTGAGTTCCACATTGATCTCTAGGTACACCAAGGCACAGTCTAAGAAACATGACTACTCTCCTGCAGAAAACATAGGAGTTGAAGTCCTGAGATGACATGGAGAGGCAAGAGACTCTGAGCCCAGCCTGCCTGACATCCTGCCATGAGAGTTCAGCTCTTTTGAACCCTATAGATTAGACCAACCATAGCTGAATGCCATGGAGTGATACCACTTGGTACCCCGTGAGGCAGAGGAACTGCCTTGTTGAGCCATGCCTCACTCTAGCCCCACGAAACTGTGAGTGATAATAATGAAGCAGTTGTTGTTTTAAGCTGCTAAGTTTAGGTGTAGTTTGTTACTCAGCGATAGATAACTGAGCAGTGTAGGGGGTGGATGTGAGGTATGGAACTGTTGCAGCCACATGGAAAGAACTTAAATCCATCTGTAAAGAGATCAGGATAAAGGCTTTTTACATTTGAATGCAGATAAGAACTCTCAGGTGTCTAAGCCTAGGGTACGTTCTGTGACTTTTACTTTCCATCTTCATTCTACTGGATTCTGGGTCCAAAAGAAAGCTCTTACCATTTCAATTAAAGTTCAGTAAGGATATATTATGTGCCTATGCAAAGTTGGATACTGTGTTAGGAACTCTGGTGGAAGAAATGTATGGGATACCTGTTATACAAAGTGGTCTATGTGAAACCAGAGCTATATACACATTTCTCCACAAATGGGGCACTTAACTCAGCCTGGTAGTGTGAGGAAGAATTTAGAGAGATGGTGCATGAATTGGGTCTTGCCTGCTGGCTAGGAGTAGGCTAGTATAAGAGGATAGGGCACTGTGGGCAGAAGGCATTGGCAAAAGCAGGGAAAAGAAAAGAGTATTGTATTGGGAATGACAAATTGTTTGATATTCAGAGATGGTGCAATGGGTGTCAGAAGTTTAGTCCAGAGGGTGGCCGAGCATGCAGGCAGGCTGTTCCATGGAGCCTGAATGTGTTCCTCTGAATGTGATGGGGCATCAGGGAAGGGATTTCAGTGGGGAAGCTCTTTAGATGGATCATCTGAAGTTCAGGGTATCGGGGTCAAAACTGGAGACGTACCTGGGAGCTATCAGAATATAGGTAGATTGTTACTACCAAAGATGTGCTTTCAGGGTCACCGTATGCTGAATATATTCTCGTGGCACTGTTGGAAAAAATAATTTTTATTTATAAATCTAGGTCTATTTTGTGTCCCACTTGGCAAGTGCATCAAAAGGCACATTCATTTGCTTTCCTGGAATTGTTTTTGAAGTATCTCTGCCTTCCCAGAAACCAGAAAATACACACTCAACTTTGAATCTGTGCTGACATGAAATATAGTGAAGATGGTATTTTGTAATTTTCTGATTCATAGATGACTCATCAAGATGTCCAAAGTCAATGGTTCAGAGAACACATGAGATAAGGACCTAGAAGTGTCCCTGGCATGTAATAGGCATTCAATAAATATTTATTGTTTTTAATCTGGAAAGTGATCCTAAGAGATAACTAACTAGAATTTACTCTGGAAAAAAGCATTATAATCTGGGTTCTAAACATGATTATAAACATGTCACCCAGAAACTTTGTACTTTGCAGATAACTTAAAGCATAGCCATTGAAATTAGCTGTAGCACAGTGCCCAGCTCCACTGAGTATTGGCCAGATGCTGCTCTTTCTGTGGTTACTGAATGGACTAGGAGGAGAATTGGAAGCTAAGTGTTGGAGGATTTTGTCTTAAGCACCTGCCTTATAGGAAAGTCTTGAGAAAATACAGAGGCCCCCTGACACTATCATGTAATCCCTTTTGCCACTGAAGGAAAGCAAACTGGATTAAAAGGCTGTCACTGTTATTATAAGCAAGATTTTCAACCAGCTTCCTATGTCATAGATTTTCATGTGATATACAACAAAGGAAGACATCATCATAAATCCCATGTGAATCCCCTTCAGCCTTATTTTTACCCATTTCTATTCGGATGATCACTATTCAGTTTCATTTTCTTTACTGATTTTTATAAGCCATGACTACTTGCTTTTATGTTTCTTTTAGAAGCAAGTAGGAACCTATTTCTCATAGTCAGAAATGAGCAGTTTTATTGGTTGTCATGCTTAGGCCACAGTTTTTGCTGGAAGATGTGGAATAAGAGAGATCAGAACACCTTTGCTTCTTATAATGTTTGACTAACTCTAGAGGCAGTGTTTCAGATCCAGATGGCAAGTGCCTTTCTTGCCCTCCATGTACACTAAACTGAGTACACTGAGCTGGTTCTGAAGCAGTTGATAATTCCTACCTTGGTCAGAAGACAGAATCTAGAGCCTGGCACAATGGCACACCTGTAATCTAGTGGCTTGGGAGGCCGAGGTGGGAGTCTGAGGCAGGAGGATCCTGGGTTCAAAGCTAGCCTCAGCAACTTAGTGAGACCTTAAGAAACTTAGCAAGAACCTGTCTCAAAATAAAAAATAAAAAGGGCTGGGGATGTGACTCAGTGGTTAAGCACCCCTGGGTTCAATCTCTGGTACCAAAAGAAAAAAAAAAAAAGAAGCATAAGCTAAGTGAATAATATCCAGGAAGTGTGAGCACAGAATTTTATAAGTTTCCGTCTCTGAGTGGTGCAGGTTTACCTCATAATGATAAAAGACAGAAGCAGAATTCAGGTTTGCCTGAGAAAGGAGGCATCCCCCCAATGAAGATGATGTTATAGGCCACTTATCAGCCAAACTCTCTTTCTCAGCTCCCAGAACCCTGATAGGTTCTGGGTGTCCGTGTGCTCTTTCTCCTTTTGCAGGGGCACTTTCTTAGTTACTCTCCCAGCCTCCTTTGCTGCTTGGTGTGACCATGTGACAGTTATGGCCAATGAAACAGAAGGAAATGTCTGCTGATGGGCTTCTGGAAAAATCTTATTTTTTCAATGGATGTTAGAGAACTTGCTTCTGCTGCTTCTTTCCATCCTCTTTGGGTTATTGGAGCAAAGGTATGATGTATGTATTGTTGTGTCCATGTTGGTCAACAAAAATAAAGATATCAGAACAAAAAACAACAGGAATAGTGAATGGAAGATTAAAGGAAAAAAAAAAAAACAGATTACAGATGCCTATGAGCCATTGCACCAAGAATGAAATTGCCTATCTTTAGCTTGGGCATGTGAAATGGCAAAAGATCATTTTTCTTTATTTCCTGGGGGTTGGTTATTCTGTTACTTGCCCCTGACCTCATCCCAACTGATGCACCAATGTTAGCACACCCTGAAACAACGTAGCCCTTATTTTTACCTATTCCTATTTGAATGGTCACTGTTTGGCTTCATTTTCTTTACTCACAGGTACTGTGAAACAATGAAACAGGGAGGTTAAAAGCAGAAGTCTTGGAACCAGATGATCCAGCTCTAGAACTTTCTAGAAAATTTAGAAATTTCTTCTAGCCCTTGAGAAAATTTACAAATGGAAGACTCACTCCTCAACAATGAAATGAGCTAATTTAAAGTGGGGATTATAATGATGCCTACTTCCTTGGCCTACAGTGATTATAAAAAGAAGTAAGGTAGATAAAGGGTCTAGCAATGGCTTTGAAGTCTGGTTATTACTGGTATTTCTTCTAATGATGGGTGCATATGTTTAGTCACAGAGGTCTTACTCTCTGTTGCCCAATCAGTGTCCATGTTTTTTTTTTTTTCCTACTTGATTTTTCTCCCAATTCTTGAAACGTCATGCTTCTATATCTCCCTTTCTCTTCCACAGTAGAATCCATGAAATCAAGCATTCAATCCTAAGGGAAGTGCTAAGAGCAAAATAAGGAAGTGTGGACCATGGCTCTTTGCTAAAGGAAGCCTATTGCTTAGTCTAGACAATAAGTCTACCAGGAGCCATACTGAATAACAGCGTAGGACAAGAACCACCTTCAGGCAACATGTATCACATTTCTCCCTGGATCCCACCTGCAAGACTGGAGCCACCTGGGTAGGGAGGCAGATGGATTGGAGAAGGCGGCTAAGAGACCTGACCAGATGGGGTCTTGAGGGGGTGTCATTGTCAAGGGCACAGAGCTGGAACCTCAAGGAGACAGTGGTGGCTCCACCACCAGGCAAACCAACCCATCAAGGAGAGCCTCCAAGGGCCTCCCTGGAGAGGACACTCTGGAAGAGTTGACTGGAGAGGGAAATTACCTCCCCAATGAGCAGTCAGAATAGGGATTTCTCATCCTTCTGTTACATCAAACATCTGACTAATGTTGTTGTTGGTGGTGGGGAGATTCTCCAAGATAAAAGTAAATAGGGGTTTGGGGGTGTAGCTCAGTGGTACAGTACTCACCTAGCATGTGTGAAGCACTGAGTTTGATCCTTAACACCACATAAAAATAAATAAATAAAATAAAGGTATTGTGTCCACCTATAACTAAATAAATACAGCCTGAGCTGTGACTTCCCCTTGTCTATCCAGATCTCTGATGCTGCCTATCCCTGGTACATGGTTAACACTCACTGGACAATGATATCTAGGGTCAGCAGCATGGGGAGTAGTGCAGTAGAGATGGATTTGGATCTCTTTGGAACTCTCCATGAGTTGAGGGAGAGGGAGCTGCCTTGGGTTCCTCATTTTCTCTGGTATCAGCCTTGGATATGCTGACACTGATAGTCAAAAGTGCATGATGAATCCAACGGCCTCAGAGTAACAGGCAGCAGGCACCCTTGGGTTTGGCTGGTCAACATTTTAAAGGCCAGTGTTGTTTTCTGAGCACAAGAAGTAAGGTTTGCTGGCCTCATGTAGCCTTTGCCTCAAACCCTGCTGTTGGAAGTCCTTTTCCTTGGCTTGGCTCCTACTGTGAGTGTTTTGAAGTCTGGCGAAATTGAAAGCCAGAGATCAGGGTTTGCATAAATCTGCAAAGGTTATTGCCCTAGCCCCACACAAGAACTTATGTCTGATTGCCCTCCATCCTAAATGCAAGGGGATTTGTGTGTGTGTATATGTGTGTGTGTGTGTGTTTGCATGCACTGCCTTTTATGTCTTCTCCACAATAGGATAAAAAGTAGAATATCAAATCTTATCTATTTGTGTCATTTAATCCCTTTGACTTGGCCAAAATTCTGAGTTACTACTTTCTTCTTAGCAGTCCTCCCTTCCACGTTGTTCTCCTTGCTGCCTGTGGTCTGGTTAGGAATGCATGTTCTGCTTCACCTCTATTAGCAGAACCTGGAACCTGTATGTCCCACTAAGAAAGAGGCAGGGGCTACCATGTCAAAGTTGTATTATTTTGATTTTAGAAAAGGATTTATTGGTTTGCCTATTCCTCCCTCTTTCTAAAGTGAACTAGAGTCTACTTCCTTTTTTTTTAGTTGTAAATAGACACACTACATTTATTTTGTTTATTTATTTTTATGTGATGCTGAGGATCAAACCCAATGCCTCACACGTACAAGCAAGCACTCTACCACTGAGCCACAACCCCAGCCCCTGGAGTCTACCTCCAATGAGAACCTGTGTTATATACATTTTTCCCACCTTTTTTTTTTGGGGGGGGTCTGTTTTTGCTTTTTTATTATTTATATTTATAAATTTTTAGGCCCTTGGAGCCAAAAAATTCAACACTTAGTTGGCTTTTTACAGAAACGGTTTGCAAAACCACACCTAGTTTTATCTTTTTCAAGATCATCCACAATTTCTTTTTAAAATATCTTTATTGAGATAAAATCCACGTATCACATAATGTACTCATTTAAAATCTACAATCCAGCGGTTTTTAATCATGATTTCTTTGGAAATTTATGTGTGTGTGTGTGGTGTGTGTGTGTGTGCATGTGTGTGTTTAAAGAATCTATAATTCATCGCTTCTCGGCCTTTTGGCTAAGATCAAGTGAAGAATCTATAATTCTCCAGGCACTCCAGGCACACTTGTACACATGCCTGTAATCTCAGCAGCTCAGGAGGCTGAGGCAGAAAGATTGCAAGTTCAAAGCCAACCTCAGCAACTTAGCAATGAAAGGCGAGTGACTCACCTGAGATGGAAATTCAACCAAGAGAGTTTATTGGGGGGCTGCCTGAGGGGGAAGAAATCGAGAGGAAGAGTGCAGCAGCCTGAGCCTGCAAGCTTCAGCTTAAGAAAGGTTACTTAGGCGACTTGGTGGGTGCTGATTGGCAGGGTGACTTAGGAACAGGCGAGGGGACACTGTGTCCTGCGGGGATTGGTCGAGAAAACATTTGACTTTGGCGCCCTTCAGTGAAGGAGTGAGTGGTGGGGGTAAGGAATTACATGATATTCTTCTCAAGAGATAGAAACTTAAATTTAGCAGGGAGAAACCTAAAGGCAAGGTCTCCCACACACCCAACATGCAAGACCCTGTCTCTCAATAAAATATTAAAGGGCTGGAACTGGGGATGTGGCTCAGTGGTTAAGCACACCTGGGTTCAATCCCCAATACAAAAAGAGAGAGAGAATTTATAATTCATCTCCTTTTGTAGCTGAGTCAAACACTCTAGTCCAGGGGTAGCAGCTGTCAGCCAAGGCTGACCACCATCCATTTTAATAAATAAAGTTTTATTGAAGCACAGCCACACTTGTTGTTTATTACTGTCCATGACCCTTTTTGTGAAATGATGGCAGAATTGAATTGTGATGACAGAGATTATAGGGCCCTCGAAGCCAAAAAATTTAACACTTAGTTGGCTTTTAACAGAAAAAGTTAGCAAAACCACCCTCATTCACAGTCTAATACAATCTTAAAATGTTATCTTTACTAAGTGAATTTGTCCTGGTTGCCACTGTTTGGTGGTATATGGTAAGAATCTGGATTAATTATTCCTATACCACTATCCCTTTTGGCCCTCCTGTTCCTTCTTCCACAGAATAGTCAGTCTCACTGGTGTCCATTCTACCTGCATGGCTACTGTTTCCCTCCCTGTGCTGGAGAGGAACTCAGCCTTGTACCTCAATTCCCATCCCCAACATACCACACAAATCAGGAAATCACTGTTAAAAGTCTGGCCAGTAGCAATAAGTCAAACAACTTTATATTGAACACTAGACACCTAACCCCCTTTTGCCTTCATTATGAAATGTCCTTGATCATTTTAGGTGTTCACCATGTCTTTGGATCCCATCTCTTCCTTTAACTCATATCTGAATCTTTCTTACTTTATAGTGGGAAGAAATTATGTGCTCCACTCCCAACTTCTGTGGTTACCTGCATATTCTCTAACACAGAAATTTAAGAGGGAAATGTGCTTGCGTGTGTGTGTGTGCGTGTGTGTGTGTATGCACATGCATGCTCTCACACACGCACATATTCATACATGTGATGCAAAGGAACCTTGTTTCTCCAGGCATCAGGTTTCTTTGAGAAGGGACATCAATTAGTGGAACACTAATGGCCTCTCTTGACCCTTACTCACTTTTCCTCAAGGAGAAAGGATGTTTAATGTTACTGAAAAGCTTGGCATAAGGACTAAGCATATTGCCTCTTTAGTCTCTTCTGGAAAGAATTGCCTGGAAACTGCTACTCTGGGCTTGAAGTAGGATAAGTTCAACTCAGAAGGAATCTGGAGCATGGGGTGGACTACTGATAAATAAGCAGAATGGGATTTGATAAGCAAAATGCATTGTAGACAGAAGATTTCACTGAGATTATCCATGTGTTTTTGGAGGCACTGAGTCAAGAATTTGAGTGCAAGTGGTTTTTACTTGGAGGATAAGTCTAGGAAGCATAATTATGGGAGTGAGAAAGGGAATGTCAGCAATTCAAGATGCATTAACAAGGCAGCCATGTCTGTGGGTGACTAGAGCTTAATCCCACAGTGAATTCTGAGAAACAGTGTAGGTTGCGCACCCCAGAGTTATCCTATGTGAGAGGGGAGGGAGCTGAGGTATTTATATACCAACTCTTGTCAGCCTTGAGTGAGAAGTGCTCCGGGGTGATGTGACTTCCAAGCTATCTTGGGTCTGCTCCAAATCATAAAGCAGCTTTCTTTGACTTTGTTGGGGTGTGGACAACCCAGGTAAAGAAATACATATACTGACACTTGAAAGTTCTTTAGGAGCAAATTGAAGATGTAAGACTAGAGGGATGGGGGTGGGACTATGTCACTCATGTAGACTTTAGTGTTGGAGAATGAACGTGGTTTTCCTTCTTAGTTATGTGTGCTTTAGCTTCACTATAGGACTTGAAGATTCCAGAAATCAAAATTTGGACTTTGGCAGGATTTGTTTTCAGTCATTTAATTTTATACATGGCTATTAGTTGTGTCTACTTTTAGAGGTCACAGGTCCTGGCCTATCTATCTACAGGGGATCCCTGACAGCTGCTTCTATGTAGATCCTCTATGTAAGGCCAACTGCCAGAGCCCCATCTTCCTCCCCAAGTTCGGGGACATATTCCTGCCCCCTACTCCCAGCAGCACTTCCTATAGCCCTATCACCCCCAAATTCATATTAAATAGCATTACTGTGCCCTCATACTGTGGATTCCCTCAGTAGAGAAACTGGGACTGAGAAGAGCTTACAATCTGAACTATTCATTTGCTCATTGTTCCAAAAATTCTTTGGAGAAACTGACACCACCCACTCCATCAAGATGAGTCAGTTGGAACTGGTGATGAACGGACCCAGAGGTTCAGACAGGAAAAGTGAGTCTAAGACAAAAACTGCCATAAAAACATGGTCCTGGAAAAGCAGTTTTGATCAAAGATGAGAAGAGGGAAGTAGAGGGCAAGGTAAGGGAAATGAAGGAGGCACAATTACAACCACAGACAAATAGCAAAAACAACAAAAAGAAAAATAATTTCCATGGGCAAAAGAACCAAACTAGTAGAAGAGAAAGAGGAAGAGTGATGAGTGAAGAGAGGAAAATGAATTAACAATGGTGGTAATTACTTCTGTTAGATGCATGATCCTAAAATATAGGAGCGAACCATCCTATCCTGTGATTTCAAAAAGAGATTGGTGAGAAACAGAGAAGAATAATCAAAGAATTTGTCCACCGAGGACTCTCCAATCACCAAATAACAATGAAAAAAGCTACCGAAAAAGTTTAAATGTTTGCCACTCAGATAGTGGTCGGCAGAGCAGCTGCATCAACATTACCTAAGATTTGGCAGGAATGTGGGATATCAGGTCCCAACACAGACCTAATGAACCAGAATGTGCATTTGAATACAATCCACAGGTGATTTGTGGGCACAGCAAAATTTGAAGAGCACTGGATTAAACCAAAATGTTTGGAGGCTTCTCAGGGACTTAGGACAGGGATCTAGCAAGTCACAAATTGGGGAACAATTGGCAACCAGCAACCGGAATCCAGTCATGATGCTCTAGCTCTTGCCTCTGCTCCTGTCTCTGTATTTCCTTTTCATACTCCTCCTTCCCTTTAATTCTCTCTTTACACTGCATTTATCTGCTTACTAGGGTCATATGGGAAAAATTAGGGTGCCAAAAGCTCATAAGTTTTCACATTGTCTCTTAAGTAACTTATAGAGAGTGGCTAATTTCTTAGTCTTGATGATGAAATTATTGAGGAATATGCTGATTGGCCCAGCTTGGCTCAGGTATTCTTCTGGGGCCAATTAGCAGGGAGAAAGGGATGAAATTCTGCTGGGAAATAAAGCAGCTCCCACTCTGGCCCCATGGCTGGAGTTGGAGGGTGGGTAATCCCATTAACTGCCACCTCCTACCCCTTGAGAACAGGTCAGCATTGGTGCATCTGGGGGAAGTCATTGCTTTAAGGACAGCTGCTCAGGCTCTCCTGGGTCTTATTTAGAAAGGACATTAAGCAGGGCTCCTCTTGGCCTGTGCCTGAGGAGTGATCAGCAGTGTCTTTATGATTGTCTCTGAAAAAAGCAAAGGCTACACTTCACTGAAAAGTTCAGAGCCTTTTATAAGCCTAAGCTGTGGCAGAGTTGACCCCAACCTATTTCTGAGAGAGAAGACTACCATTTTAGCATCTGTCGTAGGTCCTGGGATGTCAGCAAACTATGAGTAGCTGAATAGTTTGGGAGTTGTTGGAAAACTTCAATTTTCAAACATGCATCCTAAATGGCTGAATTTGAAAACCATCCCTCTAGGGGTGAAGTGACCATGGTGAGTCTGTTCTAAGCCAAAAGAGTCAGGCAAGCTGTTTATTCGTTGTAATAGTGCAGAGATATGAACATCCCACATACCTGTGTGGAAAGGACTACCGCTCCAACAAAAATCCTTATAATAGTAAAATAATGTGAAGGATACACTTCCGTGTCCAAAGAGTGCATTTCATGGAAGAAGAAGTTGAAACTAGAAAGAAGATTGGAGATTGGAGGGACTATTATTAATATAGAAATACCAGAGGGTTCTAGAATCCTGGAAATATCTCCTCCTTGGGTATTGTGCTTGAGGTGTTTAAATGATCAGGGAAGGACCTGTTGGTGCTTTGGAATTTGGCCAATAGTATTTGACAACAAGTTGCACCTTTAAAAGAGCTTTTAAAGAACAAGCATAAATAGCGAAGTAAGTGGAGCTGTGTCCAGTAAGGCAGCCTGTGTCAATGTTTTGTTCCATGTTTTCATAACTCTACATATTATGTAAACTATGAATGCTTATTGGGGAAAAAGAGACTTGGGATGCTATGGCCTAAACATGGACGCCTGAGGCATTTCTGGATCCCAGAGCCTAAACATGGATACCTGAGGAATTTCCGGACCTGGGGGCTTAAACATGGACGTGCACCCGAAGAACTTCCGGATCCGGGGGCCTAAACATGGACACCTGAGGAACTTCCGGATCCTAGAGCCTAAACATGGATGTCCACCTGAGGCACTTCCGGATGCTAAGGCCTAAACATGGACCTGCGCCCAAGGAACTTCCAGGTGCTACGACCTAAACATGGATATGCGCCTGAGGAACCTCCGGATCCAGGGGCCTAAATATGGACGTGCACCCATGGAACTTCCGGATCCTGGGGCTTAAATATGGACGTGTGCCTGAGGTCCGGGAGCCTAAATATGGATCCCTGAGGAACTTCCGGATCCCAGGACCTAAACATGAACGTGTCCCTGGAACTTCTGGGTCCTTGTGCCTATAAAGGGCAGGGCATGACACTCAGAAGGGATGTGGCCCATGAAGGGGAGCTGAGTATGGGGCCTGTTGGGGGGCAGACTGAGCTGTCGCACCCTGAACTTGAATGTGATGGTGGCCTCACTTCCCGGCCTTCCCCTGGGTGTCACTTCCTCCCCTTCCAGGGGATGCCGGGGAGGAAGTGAGACCAGGGGCAGAGGCCAGGCCCTGAGGAGGGACACCGTCTTTCTCCTTGCTTAGCCAGGCGCCCGGCCTGGTTGGGGACAGGGACGTCTTGTGACACTGGCTGCCTCCTGCATCCCTGCCCCAGGACCTCAGGGACCACAGGTGGGGACAGTTGTTGATTCTCCCCTGGCCGCTGACCCTCAGCCCCGGGGTCTGCCCAGGGAGAGCTCTGTCTCCCAGAGGGTCAGAGGGCCCCTGTGACCTGCTGCTCCTTACCCACCGTCATCCTGGGCAAGCACAGGTCAGGACACCAGACGCTACTGAGAATGACATCTCCTAGATGTGCAGCTGGGGACTTTGCCTCTGTCCCCAGGCCTCGGACACTGGATGATCCCCCCAGAGACAGAAAATAACCCCACACTGCCCAAGACTTATTTTTAAGCTTTGGATTCTGAAATTTTCCTGCTGCCACCTTCTTTGTGAAGCCAGTTTTTCAACAGAGACAATATTCCAGGGGAAAAAACAAAACAAAACATGGAGTCAATCAAACCAAGCTGACACATCTGGTCCTCCAAGAGAAATCTGGATTGGAAGGAGAACAGCCATTTTCAACTGAAGAAATAATGAAGTTCCCTTGTCCTTATTTTGTGTAAGCAAAATAAGTAATCTGATGTTAACTCATCAAATTATTTTTGATGAGTGGTTGGCTCATAGGAAAACTGATTCTGTTTTATGGAATGAAGTGTTACCTGATTTTAAAATTTAAAATGAAGCCAATTAGGATTGTTAAATTACACTGTCATAATTCTGTTCTTTGATAGCAGAAATAAATAAACCTTTTAAAAAAATGAGACTTGTTTGTATTTTGTTTGTCCAGATTTGGTGACTGACCATAGCTCACTTATTATCTAACTGCCTTTTTTCAAGGCCTGTTAGTAGAAAATGAAACTCCCTGACGATGTGCATGATAACATGATCTCTAAAACGCCAAGTTCTATTGCAGTGACAGCATCATTCTCAGGGGCCTGGAAGACTCTGATGTCTATAGGGTTGGAATTATGAGTTTGTCAGTAGGATCTATGGCACTGAGGCAAAACAGGAAGTTGATCAAGGCTCTTCCAAGGATAACATCTGTTTTTACTGTTGTGAAATAGCATAAAGAATATGGGATTTTAGACTGATGGCTGAACATTTCTCACCATCTCCCCCACCAATGGGATACTTAAGAATGATGATGAGCTTGGTGAGCGTAATGACAAAATTTAATCTCCCAGTCTCTGGGAACAGTGGTGCACACCTGCAAACCTAGCAACTCAGGAGACTGAGGCAGGAGGATGACAAGTTTGAGGCCAGCCTCAGCAACTTAGTGAGACCCTCAGCAACTTAGTGAGAACCTGTCTCAAAATAAAAAGTTAAAACGACTGGGGATGTAGCTCAGTGGTAAAGTGCCTCTGGGTTCAGTCCCCAGTACCCACCCCCCAGAAAAAATACAATCATAAAATTCAGGTGGACAAATAAAATCAAGATCGGGAATCAGATATCTCAATTACTAAGGTTCTCTGCTTTTAAATTGATCACTGTGGATAAAATGAACACTGGGTCCACAGAGAAGAAAGAAATTTTAATTTCAGTTACAGTATAAAGAGAAGGGTCTTTTATAACTAAATAGAGGCATCTGTTTTGTTTAAATTAAGGGTCTGTAAGTACCAGCCAGGGACATAGTTGACAGCCATTCTATAATAGAGTTGTAAATCATGGGGATGGTTAAGGAAGCAAGAAACACCACATTCTTGCTTTGTTCAACCAATTAAGCAATAAGCCATCTGGGTCCTATTGTTAATTACTACCAAATACAACTTACACAATTGAATTCAACCTTTTATTTAATTATATTAATTTATCCCAGCAACTTCAAATACCCACAATGACAACAATAAGATTCTTTAAAAAAATAGATGTCTTATTTAATTTTTATTCTTAAACCATTAATACCCTTTACAAGGTTGCCATCTGACAATTTTTAGCTCCATCTCAGCCTTAGGATGTTAGGGGAAATGGTTTTAAATAGAGACAGGTCTGAAGCAAGAAGACAGTGGTTAAAATCTCTTCTCTAGAAAGGTGATGTGTCTAATGCTGTTCAGTAGTAGTGTTTGTGATGATGAAATGTTCTATATCTGTGATTTCCAATAGCCATTAGCCATGTGTGGTTCTTGAGCTCTTGAAATGTGGCCAGTACATCAAGGAATTTTTTAAAAATTTTGTCTAATTTTAATGGATTTCCATTAAATGCACCATATTTGGCTAGCGTCTACCATATTAGCACAGGTCTAAGATGCATTCTAAGGATGGAGAAATGCAGTGGGCCATTGACTTGGCAGGCAGAGAATGAATATATAGTTATAATAGGTATTATTTGGAAACATTTCCTACCTAGTTTTTCTTATTTGACACATCCCAAAGGATCTTTAAGGGAAGGTTTCTAAGCTTACCATGTGGAAAGCTAGCTCCATCTGGGAGAGAAATGCACATAAATGGTGCTTTCTCAAATAGCAGAACTAACCCCACTTAGTAACTCTTACAGCCAAACTAGGTCACAGCAAGGAAAACTATTTCTCCTTTGTTAGCCTTATCTCTGCTCTAATTAAAGTGTATTGTCCCCAAACTTTTGGAAATTCAACCCACAAACACATTTAAGGGTCCCAGCAAATACTAGGGTCTCAGAGGTGGCCCTGTCAGATCTCACAGACATTAACACCCAGCACTGTTTGTAAGAATTTTGTAAGCATCTTGTAAGAATTTTGACTCAGACTCTCACATTTCCCTTCCAAGGAGTTTTGCCCCTTTGCAAAGTTCATTGTTTCTTGTGAGGTCAATACAAATCCCATAGCAGGGCATCAAGGAAATTTATCAAATGAAAACACATTTGTTATGAGAATGCTCAGTCTGTGCTGATCCTTCTAACATAAAATGACTAAAGTGAAATCTATTGCAACTATAATCTGGTGGTGGTGAATCAAGCTAGAGAAGAGTTAGTGCAGGTGAATGGAGGTAGAAGGTTTCAAGAAAATTCCCATTAAAATGAAAATATTTTATCCCAGGTATGCTGATTCTTTTCAACTGATTAAATTGAGCTGGAGAGTGGAGCCAAAGCTCCTTTCCTTCTTCTCTCCAACCCTACTCTCCTTCTCCCTGTGCCTTTCCTTCCTTCTGAGCTGTGGCTCAACCAATGAACATGCCTATAAACCTAATCAAAGTTTTTGGACTGTCAGAAAATTATAGCCTCTTGCTCTTTCACTTTTTATATTTGGCCACACAGATAATCCAAGGTAATACTACTTGAAGACCAAGAAATTGACCCATTGGATTGATGTACCCAACACTGCCAGACATACATTGCCCAGGTCTTTCCCAGTCAGGGATAAAAGCAAAAAGCAATTGTTATGTACGAAGAAGAAGAAGAAGAAGAAGGAGAAGAAGAAGGAGAAGAAGGAGAAGAAGGGGGAGGGGGAGGAATCTTCTGTAATATACGTTGATCATCTCCAGTGATGAAGACAATGAATCCACTCTTTCTTTTTTAAAAACAGCCAGCAGTCAATGAAATAAGGGGTGAAAAGAAGGGGCTTCTGATATTGATTCACAAAACTTTCTCTCCTGCATCAGAAGCACAAGTACAAAAGAATCTGCTTTATGATATAAACATACTCCTTTAGTTCCTTTGGGGCAGAACTGTGACTTGCCCATGTTCTCTTGCTTTCCGGCATTCATCGTTCATCCACAGGGTGGATGTGGTCAAATCGCCACAGCTGGCTGACTTTTCCATCACACTGACGCAAGTACAAATCTTTATTGTTTTGCTGAACCACAGCTTCCATGCATTTCCCAGAAAGAATGTGGACAATCATTCCATTCTGAAAAGAGAAAAGAAAGAAGAAAACTCAGTTCCCCACAAAAAACAGCAAAGAAAGACTCTTTAAAGTTTTGTGCTGATCATTAAGAGAATGATATAGGTGGTATGAATTGGCCTGTAAAGGAACAGTAGCAATTTTTGGTTAATATAAAATATAATTTAGGTAGTCCTAGAATTTTGATGTCATTCAAAGCCTTGAGGGAATCATTAATCCAATTATCTTTATTATTGTTGTACTATTGTGCCATTTCTTAGAAAGACAGGTATGATAATTCCAGGGACTAGAGCATGTTCAGTATTTATACTTGTATTTGGGATATGCATTATCATCGTATCTATAAATTTCTGCTTTCAAAAAAGCATTGGTTCAATGGGCTGAGGCTGGGGCTCACAAGTAGTAGAGCACTTGCCTAGCATGCGTGAGGCACTGGGTTTGATCCTCAGAACCACATAAAAACAAATAAATAAAATAAAGTTATTGTGTCCACTTACAGCTAAAAAAATTTAAAAAAAAAAAAAAAAAGGTAGAATCAATTCTACCCTGTTAATGCTGCAATTCAGGGCTGCGGCCACAAGGTTACAGTAGAGAGAAAGACTTCAAGGATGCACCAAAAGCCTAAACCAGTCATGCTCAGGAATTGCTCCCTAATCAAAATCTGCCAGCTTTCATGTATGAACATGTAACAACAAATCCCATCATTATGTACAACCATAATGCACCAATAAAAAATGTAGAAAGAAAAAAATCCACCAGATTTAATATTGAATCTAACATCCCCTGTTCAAGAAATATCTGATTTCCTTTTTTAAAATATTTTTTTAGTTGTAGATGGACACAATATCTTTATTTTATTTATATTTTTATGTGGTGCTGAGGATTGAACCCAGTGCTTCATGCATGCGAGGCAAGCCCTCTACCAATAAGCTACAACCCCAACCCAAAATCTGACTTCTTTATGAAATTACAAAAGCTTTCAGCAATGCTGAAAATGGCTGTTTATTTATTTATGAGATAGTCTAGTGGTTTTTAGTTCATTCACAAAGTTGTTCAACCATCACCCTGATTCCAGAATATTTTAATCACTACTCAAAGAAATCTATTACCCATGAACTAATTACTCCCCATTTTTACCTCCTCATAGCCACTGAAAATCACTAATCTATACAATAGGTGTGTATTCACACTTTATTCATTCATGTATGGACATGTGGGTTACTTCCAGCTCTTGGCTATTATAAATAATGTCATATTCCTTTTTCTAACTAAATGATAATACCTTTTTAAGGTTGATTTCTTAATGTTTGAAATATGCTTGGCAAGTCTTGCTAATATTTTACCTACTTTATTTTTTAATTTTTTTAATTTTGGGGGGTACTCGGGATTGAACTCAGGGGTGCTCAACCACTGAACCACATCTCCAGATTATTTTGTATTTTATTTAGAGACAGGGTCTCACCGAGTTGCTGAGCGCCTTGCTTTTGCTGAGGCTGGCTTTGAACTCGAAATCCTCCTGCCTCAGCTTCCTGAGCTGCTGGGATTTACAGGCATGCGCCACTGCGCCCAGCTATTTTACTTAAAATATAAAATATATAATACTTTAAAATGCTGTTTCTAAAATGTTTCTTATTCACAGGACTTGCTTAGAATGATCTTTTATGATCATCCATGAAGGACCTTAACTTGAATTCTATGACTTCTCTGCACATGTGTAGGCCCCTTAGTCCTGGGTTCACTTGTCACCAAAGCCCCAGGAGTTTTGTTCTCAGCTGCTTATTGTGAGTCCAGCTTAAATTTTCCATTATGTGATTTGCTTCTTTTCACAGCCTGCTTTGATAGTACTAGCACATAAGAGTTGTTTGGTTATTTTATCCTCTTTACTCCCAAGCGGAAGTTAAAGAAAAGAAATGCTAAAAATATGCAGATTTGTTGATATATTAATATTCTAAATCAATTCAGAAAGGATTTAAAGTGGAGAAAAAGCTGTAGGTGAACACTTATTGTGGATACCATCACCTTCTCTCTCAATCTGACATCTGGGACTTGCTTATTCTCTGTTAAGTACTTACTTTCTCTGTTTCCTCGTAATTGATAAATAACCTCTTGATGGATCTAGAACTTTATAACCTCTTGATGGATCTAGAATTTCATAACCTCTTGAAGGTCTAGAATTTCATAACCTCTTGAAGGTCTAGAATTTCTTTCACCAAAGATCACAGAAGTCAAAATTTTGCCCAAGGATGAAATGCTTATAATGAAATTTACATTAAAATGAAGAAAGGGATGTTTATACATCTATGTCTATACTATTTTTTTAAGTGAGAGAGGGACTTTTTCTAGTTCCCAAACTACACTTCCAAGGTGGTTGACAATTTCTCCACTATTGTACTTGTGACCTGAGCTAATAAACTTTTAAAAAAGGGTTGATTCTTCTCTCCCCCCTTAATCAAGGCAGGGCTATAAGGAGATGGGGCAAAATAGTTCATTTAGTGATGCTGGTTGTACATTTCAATAGTACCCTTCCCTGATGAGTTGCCTTTACCTCCCTCAGAGGCCTTATGGAACACCTGACCTCTTGGAAGAGCCTGGGAAGTGCTGACTGGGAGTTCTTTCCCACCAGCAGCACTGCTGAACTTTCCCAAATGCGTTGCTCACCTCCTGGAAGTCCCAGTGCTGCTGGTGGATGGCAGAGCCATCCTCTGTGCAGTTCTGAAGAATCACCTGCTCTCGCCTGACATCGAAGCACAGGTGCTGTGGGCTGCCAGCGCGGATCTCTTTCCTGCTGGTGTGCTCCAGGTGCTGGGACAGAGGGAATGGTTGTCAGCACAGCCGGCAAGAGACTCTTTCAGAGATGGAGATGAAGCAAAGAGAACTCACAATAGAACAGGCATATAGGGGCCATCCTTGGATTCTACTGGGGTCTGCAGGACTGTATCTCATGGTCAAGTCCACAAGGCTGCAAGCCCAGCCTTACCTCTGAAGTCCCCACATTCAAGCTGCTCTCCTGTTCATATTTCCACATTGGCATGTTTCTCCATTGTTCTGTTTACTATATCATAGGTAAAGCAATAAAGAATGCTGTGTGTTTTGTGAGTGTGCTGTTGGAAGGGCAGAGGAGAAACCTCTCTGATGCCCAAGTTGACCTCTTTCTGGAGAGGATTTACCTGCTCCTGAAACTCTGCTGTTGATGATATCTGCTGACTCACTCGTAGGTAGGACTACCCTCCCTGTCTTGTAGTAGTGGGTTATTTATACACTTGCAGAGGGGCTCTAACTGTGTAGACTAAGCCTGTGTAGACTAATTGAAAGACATGACCTGACAAAACCATTTTCTGTTTGCTCTTGCTGGATGCAACCCCCAGTGCAGTCACTGGGGTCTCGTGCTTAGAAGGGCTTAATGATCTTGGTTTAATATACTCTGCCATCACTGTCTTGAAATTCTTAATAATTATCAAATTAGAGATACCGCACTTTCGTTTTGCACTGGGCCCTGCAAATTAAGTAGCTGCTTGAGCATTCCCAGACTACACAATCAGCATAAATTTGAACACTGAACACACGTTAGAGGCAAGTTTGTGGACAATGTTTCAGAGAGAGTAATTTTTTCCTACTCAAATGCCCTATGGTGACATTTTTCTTTGCCATTTCCCTGTGTCAGGGGGGTAGATATTTCTACAACTTTCCAAGAACAAGTTCCTCTGTGAAGGTCAAAGCTGGCTTTATTTGGGAGTCTCATTTCCACTGTCTCATCTCCCCTGGGCTGCATGAAGGAGCTCACACCCCTAGATTTCTGAGGTTGATGAAAACCATGCCCTCCCACCTGGCAGGTGGCTCAGCCCATCCCTGTGACTCCATGTTCAGTTGCCTTTTGATTTCTATCCCTGGAGATTTTTCCTTTCTTTCTTGTAAAATCAATTACTTCTGCATGGAAAAAGCGCTTTTCATATATTTTTTAAATCCAGCATATCATATCTAAATACTTAAGAAAAGAAATTTCCACTTATCTAGTTCACAATATTGCTGGATCCAGAAATCCTCCCTAGATTCCTCAAAGTAAAAGCCCAGAAAAGAGCTAATCTTCTGTTTGCATGCAGGAGGCTGCATCATCAACCCCACTTTCAGATGAAGAAATCAACACTCAAAGAGGTTAACATGCCTGCCAAAAACACAAAGCTCACAAATGGGGAACTTGGATCCAAACTCAGCCATGTCTGGACAGCTGTCATCCTCATTCTTAGCTTCCTCAGTTAGCACTTTAAATTTATGTCCTCATCCCTTGTGTCTGGTGTGAATACCTAACAGTGTGTTCTGGAAGATTGATAAAGGAAAGAGCCAGAAGAAGCCAGGTGGATCCTGAGCTTCTCCTTCCCATATGTCCTCCAGGTCCAGGGCCTGCACTGCAAAGCCCACTCCAGACCTTCCAGATGTCCCCTCATTCACCCCAGGCTCTCAGGGCCTCAGCTGACTTGTCCAATGAATACCTCCAGAAACTGAACTATGTTGCTTGTTTTCTAGGGGATTTGGGGGTATTATAGCTTAACTCCTACACAGCCTGAAAGCAAAGAGATTTGACTATATGGTTTGGATATGAGGTGTCCCCCAAAAGCTCCTGTTAATATAGGTACATCCAGAGGTGAGATGATTAGATTAAGATGGACCAATCAGTCCATCTTAGTTTGAATGAACTGGCTGGGTGGTTAACTATGAGCAGGTGGGGTGTGGCTGGAGGAGGTGGGCCACTGGGGGTGTGTCCTGGAAGGGTACATCTTCCCCGTGACCTCTTTGCCCTTCCCTCTTTCTACTTTCTGGTGGCCATGTCCTGAGCAGCATCCGTCCTCCACCCCTTTCTGCCATGATGTCCTGCCTTACCTTGGGACCAAAGCAATCAAATTGGTCCACCATGAACTAAATCTCTGAAACTGTGAGCCAAAATAAAGTTTCCCTCCTCTAAGTTGTTCTTGTTGGGTAGTTCAGTCACAGTGATACAAAGCTGATTAACACACTTGGGTTATGCTTGCTAGGTTATCATCCAAGTTGTGAAAAAAAGTGGACCCATCAACCCTCAGCATCAAAGGAGGCTCTCTGTCACCTTCAGCTTTATTCTCAAAATAGAAATCTGAAGAGAATAAGAAATACCCTAAGGTACAAGGAGACCTTCCAAATGACTAAGAGGCCTACTTGGATGCTGGAGTGATCCTGCTGTGTTTAGATCCTTCCCCCCACTCAATTAACTTCTTCTGTCCTTAGACAGTTGGACCTGCCTCACCCCTGGAGGCATCTGAGTCTGCAATCCCTGAGCTAGTGATTCTATGCCTCAGCTTTCTCGTCTGCCAAGTGAGAGAGTGGGCTAAACAGCCTCCACATTTCCTTCTAACTAAGACAATGCATTCTTAGATGCCAGCTCATGTTTGTGATTATAGCTTAGGATGAGGTGGACAGAGCTATTCTGAGTCATTACTGTGGGGGATATGGGACCACAGAAAGGCGCTACTTCAGAGAGAAGTGAAGGGCATCTTAGAAAAATGGCACCCACTTGCAAGTCTTCCTTGGGCTGCTATCCATCCTAAGAAGTTTGATCACCCACCTGTTGCTGCTGGCTGTCACTGCAAGGGGCCAGCCTCATGGGACAGCCCAGGATGTCCCCTTCTGTTTGGCAGTCTGCACAGAAGCCAAATCCAATGTTGTGGAGCTGAAAGTGGACATGCACACAGAAGTGAATCCCATTGTCTGTGATTTCCATGGTAGAGATACCCTTGTCAGGCCCCACTCCTCTCCTTAATTCTCTGGGCAGAAGCTCAAGGTGCATTGTTAAAGCCACAAGTGTGAGGCCAATTCAAAGCCACTGATCCTAAGGGACACGCTTCCTGGAGGAGGCAGGCCACATTTGTCCTGGTGAGGAGACCTGGGGAAGGTTCTAGGGCAACCTAGATACTTTTCTCAGGCTGGCAAGGAGACCAGGGAGGCACTACAGATCTCTGAAGCCCTTCTGAGCTTGGGACTTCTTTCAGTGCAACAAAAGAGCATTTGAACAATGCAGTTCTTGTCTTGAGAAGCTTCCCTGTCCCTTCTCTCCTCCCCGGCTCCCCTGGGTCATGCCTTACCTTTCCAGAAAACCTGGGCCTGTGTTCAGATGGGTACATCTCAGGGTAGATGTTGGCCAGAAACCAATGGAACGTCCGACAGCCTAGTCTCCTTTGCAGCTGCAAGCGTTCAGTGCAGTCTGGCTTCTCGGCCTGGGAGAGGAGAAGGACCAGCAGGAAGATGAGGAAGATTTGTTGAACACCACAGTTTACAACATAGGGGAGGGACAGAGGTGGCTGGGAAGAAGCTGAAGGACTGGGAGGGGCCCAAGATCCCTGTTCCCAGGGCTGCCAGGCAGAGGTGGGGGTTCATGTACCTGAAGAAGAAGGTTTGGGTAGGATGAAGAGTAGGCTAGATATTACCTAGAGAGAGCTGTGGAACCAGCATGATTGTGATATTGTTAGGGAGTAACTAGCAATGAGTAATGAAATGCAGACAAGGTCACAAGTATTCTTTAAATTATTTTGGGGTCCTTCTTTAAACTAATTTCAAAGTAGATAAGAAAGCAAAGGATGGCAGTTAATTTGTAGAAAATAAACAGAAGCAAGAGGAACTAATTGGGAAATATGTCAAAACAAAAGGATTCATGGGACTAACTCTTGACAGGGTCCATTGATGTTGATGTAAAGCTAGGAATTATGGTTATAAGTGTCTCCAATTGTCTGGGAAGGAAGATTCCTTCAGGAGCACAGGCACACTGAGGTAACTTCTGAGCAGCTATTGACCCCAGTGCAAACATGGGATTGAATTGTAGTTGAAAGCCCATAAATAAGATGGCCATCATGACAGTTGCAGAGAGGACCAACTAAAGTAAAAAAACTCCACCATCGTATATGAAGAAATTGAACACCTGATTGGCAAAGAGTACAGAAGGTGGTCCCCAGCTTTCCTGGTAAACAACAAACAGTAATAAAATTGGGGACAGCATTGTCTCCTTTGTCATTCTCTGCTTGGAGACAGCCCAGTCTCTCTCTTGAGAGTGCTTTTTTCTTAAGCCTCACTTTTCTTTTACTAGATGTTATCTTCACTTTTATTTTGAATGAAGTTCTCTTGCATAACTTTTGGTGTCTGACTTTAAATCTTCTTTTGTTGGAACACAAGAACTGAGGTTTGGAGTTTCAGCTCCCTGCTTTTCTGTGACAATATCACCCCCTACCTACAACTTCCCAACCCTTAAGTCTATAAAGATCATAATGTTTATGACTTTTCTGTGGAAACCAGTGAACTAGTTGGGTTTTGCACCTGTGTTCGTATGGTGCAGAACCATGGGCCTCCTGGAGGCAGAAACTGGCCCAGAGACAACTGAGATGACATCAGTTGGGAAACTGTGGGATGAAGGATGAGGCGAGGCAAGTTTATTTTTCTTCCCTTGTTGGTCCACAATTTCCTCCATTAATGAATCATTTGTTAGGGCTATACTATTCCCACTCCTTGAGATTCTCCTTTATAATACAATTGTATTAGGATAGATATCTGGTCAAATCCTTCACACTAGCATAAATTAATGTTTTTGGCTATATTGATAAAATACAAAGAATACCATCCAGGAGTTTAGTTCTAAGTCCTGGATATTTTTACAGAAAAGAGAAACTCTAAGGAGAGGTTGGAATGGCCAAAGTCCAAAGAGAGAGAGACAAACAGCCATCATCATTCTTCCTTGTCAGGGGAAGAGGAAGAGCATTATCCTCATCCAAGTTCTACCTTGATGGCCCCTCATCTGACGGTAAGACACAGGACCATCAGGCTGTGTGAAGTGAGCTTGGTTTGATTCTGCTTTTTTCCTTGTTAGTTCTCAGATAGAAATGTTGGGAAGAATAAGCATCTGCCATACTGACATCCTCTTGACATATTTCTCAAAGTGTGATTCTCTAAGCACCTACATCAAGGAATGCCCAGGAGCCTGTTAAAAATATTGATTCCTTTCTCTAATTACTAGAGATGTTGAACATTTTTTTCATATGTTTGTTGATTGATTGTAAGGTTTCATCTCATGCCAGTCAGAATGGCAGTTATCAAGAATACAAACAACAATAAGTGTTGGCGAGGATGTGGGGAAAATGGCACACTCATACATTGCTGGTGGGACTGCAAATTGGTGCAACCAATCTGGAAAACAGTAAGGAGATTCCTTAGAAAACTTGGAATGGAACCACCATTTGACCCAGCTATCCCACTCCTATGTCTATACCCAAAGGACTTAAAAACAGCGCATTACAGTGATGCAGCCATTTCAATGTTTATAGCTGCACAATTCATAATAGCTGAACTGTGGAAGCAACCTAGATGCCCTTCAATAGATGAATGAATAAAGAAACTGTGGTATTGGAATATTA
The DNA here is from genome assembly GCF_021218885.2 of Marmota monax. Lineage (NCBI taxonomy): Eukaryota > Metazoa > Chordata > Mammalia > Rodentia > Sciuridae > Marmota > Marmota monax. The sequence goes on along the minus strand of NW_026693008.1, from coordinate 14,577,472 downwards.
TTCAGCCTGAAAAGAGAATAAAATTATGGTATTTGCAGGTAAATGGATGAAGTCGGAAATTATCATACTAAGTGAAGTAAGCCAATCCCAAAAAGCCAAAGGCCAAATGTTCTCTCTGAAAAGTAGATGCCGATCCATAATGGGAGTGGGGGATGGGGAGAATGGAGGAACTTTGATTGGGCCAAGGGGAGGAAGGAAACTGGAAGGAGTATGGGGGAAAGATGGTGGAATGAGACATTACATCATTACCATAGGTATGTGAATGACTGCACATGTGGTGCGACTCTACATTGTGTACAACCAGAGAAATGAAAAGTTGTGCACCAATTTGTGTACAATGAATTGAAAAGCTTTCTGCTGTCATATATGACTGATTAGAAGTAATAAAAAGTAAATTTAAAAAAAATGTAGATTTCTACCATATTGAGACGGGGACAAAAAGACAGAGCAGGTAGGTCTTAAGTAAGAGCTGGTTCTAAAGGAGGAAACAAAATGCTAATATCTCTAGGACACTTGCCCCTCCTCTCCTGCCAAAGCTACCTGCCTCCAGAGTATTATTCCTCCCTGCAAGGAGTTGTAGGGGTAGTTGATGAAATACCTCCTGAGAGGCTCCTTTCCTGCCCATTTGGGCAGACACTGGAGAGGAACCCCTGGAAGGCTTTTTTCCCATCATTTGGTCACTAAGATAAGGGGAGCAGGAGGGCATGAGAACCACGGAACTATAAAATGTATAAAAGGGGCAGGACAGTCCCATTTCCTCAGACACCCAGCTTTGGTCCCCCTTATCTTCAGAGAAGTCTCTCTCTGTTCTATCCTTTAAATAAAACTTGCTTTCTACTCTTACCTCGGCATTTCTTCTGTATTCAATATTCAACATCTGGGGAAATGGAACTCAGCCCTGATTGAGTCTCATCACCAGCATTTCCACTCCTTGCTCTTAAAATCAGCATACTATAGAGATATATGTATACTGATGGTTACAGCAGTGCAATTCACAAGTTAGGGAACCAAGCTAGGTGTCCATCAACAGATGAATGGATAGAGAAAATGTGATGTATATACATAATGGAGTTTTTCTCAGTCATTAAGAATAAAATTATGTCATTTGCTGGCAAATAGATAAAAACTCTATGTGAAATAAGCCAGACTTAGAAAATCAAAGGTCAACTGTTTTCTCTTATACGCAGAAGCGAGAGAGAGAGAGAGAGAGAGAGAGAGAGAGAGAGAGAGAGAGAGAAATCCCTGCCAAAGTTCTACTCACTGACCAGTAGGGGCTCCATTCTCCTTGTAAAAGTCATCAGATGAACAAAGAGGGACTTTGTGGATCAGAAAATGAATGCCCAAGTGGATAAAAGAAGAAAAGAGTAACTCACCCTTAGACTTTATGAAAGTAAACCTAGCATTTAGATGGTACTTTACATTTTCCAGAGCACATTTCATTTTATCTTCATAACTGTTCTTGTGCCTCCGAGGTTAAGTGATTTTCCCAGGATCACTAGCTTCTAAAAGGTGAGGGGCAAAGTTTGGCTTCAATTTAGCAAATTTTTTTTTGACCATCCATTCGTTCTATCTATGAATATTCATAGAGCACCTACTATGCACTTGGGATTGAACTAAGTAATGGGAATTTCAGCAGTAAGTAGGATAAAATCAGTCCTTACCTTTGCTGAGTTTGTGAGTCTGTGAACATTTATTGAGCACCTTCTATATACCAAATACATCCCTGCCTCCCCACAAATTCAGACAGAACCAGAGGAGAGATGCTTTATGGGACTCCAGCTGTTCCCAGAAGTGGGTGGTGCCTATGTTTGAGGATTAGTGTTTCCAGATGTTAGGCAGCTAAAAGAAAAGAAACCGCTACAAGGTGGGACAAGTTCTAATTCTGTTACCCTTCTACTTTTAGCTCTAGTTTTGCATCTCTCCCTATTTTTCTTTAGCAATTTACTCTCCCAAGGGGCCTCAGATTTCTATTTTGTAGAATGAAGAGCTTGGCTGAACACAAACAAGTACTTAAAAAAAAAATCACCAACTAGATTAAATTTTCTCAAAAGCAGACCAGTCAGGCTAGCATCATGTCAACTCCCAATTTCTGTAATTGCCTGGAGCCAAGTGCATATTTACAAGCACTTCTAATTGCATCAACAGTCGTGGGAAGAAGGTTGAAGGTCTGTAAATAATTTCCATGCTGTTGCATTGGACTGGCTACAGCCAACATACCACGTTCTGCTGTGCCTGCCTAGCAGAAGGTTCATCCAGTGCCCTAGAAACTACACTATATTTAACACTTTTTAAAGACTTCTTTATCAATGAAGTCTGTGTCAACATTAATTAGGTGTCCTCTGAAAGCAAAGGGCAAATACTAACATCCCAGGAAAGAAAAAGAAAAGCTTTGAATAAAAGAAAGCTAAGAGATTAAAAGCCAGAGCAGCTCTGTAGACTTCTGTAGAACTCTGTAAAATGCTACCTGCACCCCATTGCCAACTGGATAGAGCCTAAACCCTCATCCTAATCCTCAGGGGCCAGAATCGTCCCCTACCCCTCCTCCTCTGGATGTCTGAGTTGAAGCCTCCCCTGAGATGTTCCTCATAGGCCTGTCCAATGTGTCTCTCTCATCTTTGTGGACACTGTCCCCACTATGGAAGCTCCTGCCTCCACCAGGAATCTGACAGTGTTGGGCATGATTCAGTGTCCCCTGAAGGACTCACACAGAGCCTGGCACCGGGCAGGTACTCACTTAACCTTTGTTAATGATTAGTAGCCATGACAATAATGATGGTAGTAAAAACACATGCAGGATTTCCCTGGTGCCTTGCACTCTTCTAAGGGCTTTGGATATATTAATTGAGGAAATTATCCCAACAACATAAGGAAGATTTAGCAAGTGAGGAAGCAGAAACAGTAAGTGACTAAGTCACGTTCAGGATCAAACAACTAAAAAAAATAATATTTAAACCTAAACCATCATGTTCTCGCAGTGCCTGGGCATAACTGTCAGACTCCTAGAGAGGTGTTTGGAGTCTACTATTTCCAACAGACAGAGAAAGAGGATGGAAGAAGAACAAAGATACTAGCAAAGAAATATGTGAGGTTCTTGTGAGAATTTTTCGTTCATTTCAGGTCCCTTCTTGGAGTAACTAAGGAGACTGCCAACTGTAGCGTCGCTCTGTGTCACTCTGTGCAAAAATGTCACTAACTCATGGGGATGAAAAGGGGGCTCTGACCTGTCTAGACTTTGGCATGGAACTGAGACTTTGTGTACCATGAGCACTTCCTCATACCCAGGGATTCACACATGCCAAGCAAGCACCTGACCACTGAGTCCCATCCCTAGCCCAGCACTTCCCAGGTAAAGAAACAAACAACCTTGAGGTCCAAGGAGCACCAACATCCCAGCCTTGGAGCTATTCTGCTGTGGGAAAGCAGGTTGACCCAGGTTTGGCAGGAACAGAGCTTGGAGGACCAGGGAAGAAGGGCAGGCATAGGGCTCTTCCATGGGGCATCCCTGTCAGAGTTTCCCCTGCCACCCAGGGAAAGGCCTATTCAGTGGTGGGAGGGATGTCTCTGCACTTAAGGGTCTCTGCCTTCATCTTTAGCGTGAGATCCTCATATTCAGCTGACACCCAGCATTGCTGGCTGGTGAGGGGCTTGTGGGAGCTGTTTCAGGTTCATTGTGAGTCCTGGGAATCTCACCTTTGGAGCCCCCCATCCCAGTATGGCTCACATGAAGTAGCATTTATGTGACACTCCATAAAATTTACCAGTTGGAAATGTACTATGTGGATATTTAATTAAATGCTTCAATTTTCATTTTTTTTTCGGCTTTTTTGGGACTCTTTATTTTCATGCTTATATTTGTTTCCTGTCTTGGATAATTCCATAACCTTGAGCACTTTGCTCAGGATGGAAAGGCCCTTGGAGGCATGTCTCATCATTTGTCTGTGTCCAATCTCTCCTCTTGCCCCTTGGTAAAGAGTTGCATACCTCAGAGGTCATCTCATAGATATCAGAGAGCTCTAGGCCAAGATCATCTGTAATGTCCCCTGGAGATGCTTGGAGAGACAAAGGACAGGCCCACCAGGTAGAGAAGCCACTTGGGAGGGGGCAACTCAGGGAAGCTGGAGCCAAAAGTTTCTATTTTTCCTTCCAGGCAAGAGGGAGGGGGCCCTCCTGGCCCAGCCTCCAGCAGATGGCCCTGCACTGGGCACAGAACTGCCCACCCCCACCCTCAACCTGGCTCTCTCCTTACCTTGCTCAAAACAAAAGCCTCTGGGCTGTGCCTGTAGAAGGTTTCTTTGAATGACCCCAGCCAGATCTCAGCAAGGCGGACTTTGTTCCGGAGGATGGCCTCCTGGTCAAGGGAGGAGGATTGGGTATCCTGATTTCGGTAGATGTGCCCCACTCTAGAGCAGGGAAGGATTTCAACAGAGCCACCACAGAGCCAGGCCTGCCGTGAAGGGAGAAAGTAAATGACTCTAGCTTCCACTTCCAAGAATGGTGAGGAGGAAGGGACTCTGTTGTTGAGGGGCTAGTGAGTTGCACAGAAATCACGAGCACAAGATGGTCAATATCATCAAGATACTCAGGGTGGAATTTCCAGATTTGGGAATCTGGGCAGGAGAGTGTCAATGTGGGAAGAATGGGGACAGTTTTCCCAGAATGGAATGGAGGGGTGAGAAGCCACACTCATGCAGCTACCTGAACATGCCACCCTTGAAACAAATGTGCAGATTCAGCACCTGGGAAAGAGGCAACCAGGTGTATTAGCACCCCACTTCTGAGAGGATGCTTTCAGGGTAAAAGATGCTTCTAATTGTCAGAGAATTTCTGAAAGTATTTGCAGGCAAATGCACTAGATCGTGTGTGGTAGATGTGAAAATGAGTCTTCCTTAAATCGTCTTCATTATTTCCAGAAGTTTCCCCCTGCCCCTCAATGCTCCCTCCCACTTTCAAATTCCTGAAGTTCATTTGACAGAAAGTCTTTCATTCCACTCTTGGGGATAAAGGTTAAAATGAAAACTGTGGTATGATAGGAAACACATTAATTGGAACATACCCAGGTGGGGGTTACCAAACTGGGTGCCCCGGGGTGACTCAGAGACCTCTAAGGGCATCTGGGATATTTTTAATTTTTAAGAGAAACAGATACATAATGTCTGTTGAACATTTTGCAAACTGCAAGCTCAAGTAATCATACTCATTATCATATCTTTGTGCTTTTGATGATGAATGTCCTTGCTGGGTTGGGTTTTTTGAGGTTGTCAGGATGAAAAAGCAAGTATTGTAGTAAAATTACTGCGGGCAGAAAATGATGGGTGTCTGATCCGATTCCAAGGTTTGAGAAGTTAAGCAGTACCCAGCAGGGACTAAGTTGTTAGGACAAATACTAATTCGTTTGGACCAAACTACTCAACACACAGAATGGGTTGGTAGATTTGGTATTTGTTTAGCCTATGGGTTCTGAAAAAAAAATTGAGCTGAAAAAAAAAAAAACAACTGAGATGCCAAGTGTGCTATGAACAGAGAATACACAAGAGTCTCTGTAATCTTTCACTAAGATGTAAATGACGGATGGTATGCCCTTACCTGACAGCAGGTTTTGAAAGTCAAGTTCAGGAGGCTGAGAATAAAATCAAGGTAGGGACCAAGAGAGAAGGGAGAGAAATGGGAAGTTTGACACACTTTATTGTCATGAATTTATACTTTGGCCACAGCCTCATCCCTGAATTTCTTATGGCTGCCTTTAAGCTGTAACCATACACAGGGTTCCAGAGACCCCAACTGTGTCCTCCCTTGGCACAGGACATACCTTGAAGGACATTTCAAGGTTTTCGCCACCCCGCAGTGACATGAGAGGATCATAGGCTCCAGTGTTTTGGAAGTAATGTCTGTCCATGGCCACCACCTCTCCAGATACCACAGGGCTCCTGCAGAGAAGATGGGCAAGAGAGGACGATTCAGAACCGGAGCACAACAGGCAAAACCGGGGCCTTCCCAGGCGAGGAGTTCCAGTGGCCCAGAGGGCCGACTCTGGGTTCAAGTGGACCTCGGTGTTTTTAATTTCAAGACTGGAGCAAAACAACAATGTCAGAAATCCAAACGTTTTATGGGAAGAGAACAAAGATTGTTAGAATACTGTGAATCAGTATTGTAATGATTTCTGGATATGGTGTCCAACTCTGCTAGTCACTATTTGCCCATCTTGGATGAGGTATTGAACCTCTCTGAGCTGAGTTTCCTCGCCTCTAATTGGGATAAAACAGTGTTTCGTAATTGGGCTTTGTGGGGGTTTGGAAAACAAGTGATGTCAACGGCATAGCACTGTGGAGGCCACATTTTACGTGCTCACTAAATTTTGGTGTCATAAAGCCCCTCTTCTTTCTCTGAAACCTATGGGTCAGTGTGTTTTTAATTAAGAAATTTTTGGACTTTAAAAAGTATATACTGGGCCTGGGGTTGTGGCTCAGTGGTAGAGGGCTTGCCTAGCACATGTGGGGCACTGGGTTCGATCCTCAGCACCACATAAAAAATAAATAAATAAAATAAAGTTATTGGGTCCATCTACAACTAAAAAAATTTAAAAAAATCATCACAGTTAAAAAGAAGTCATATGCTACTTGTAAGCTCTGGTTTGACTCTTTAGTCAAACATACCAATATTACTTCAGTGAAACATTCAAATATTCACAGTAAGTGGGATAAATCAGGCCTGTGTCAACCCCTGCATCAGTCCAGGGCAGCTTCTTCGGCTTTGTGAATTAGGAAAAATATGCTTGATTTTCAGAGCTCTTTGGGTTTCAGTTTTGAATAATGGACTATAAACTTGTACTTACAACACAGTACAGCATAGTAGTGAAACATGGGGTCTCAGGAGCCTGGCTGTCCAGGTTTTAACTTTTGGATCTACCTCTTATTAATTTTATGACATTGAGCAATTTATTTAATCTGCATGTACCCCAGACACTGTAAAGGAGAGACAACCGCCAGCCTACCCCTCCATGCCCTTTCAGAACTCATGATCAGAATCTGTGAGCTTAATTAAACGGCTATTGTCTTACACCACTGTTTTGAGGTGTCTTGTTAAACAGAGAAGATATCTAGGACATCTACTTAAATAGGTGTCCAAAAATCAAATATGTGAAAAATGACCCATAAAACTGGATGTATTTTGAGATTTATGATGTTTTAATATTCACCTTGCTAAATCCTTCATTTATGCTGAACAAGTATTTGAGGCCAAGGAATTTCCAATGCTACCTGGTGAAAGAGCTGGGTCAAGCTCTTCCTCTTCCATTTTTCCAACATCCACCAAAGCCCTGTGGAAGAGCTTCACTGGACTCTATCAATACAACAATGAGAGTAACACTTACCTCTGAGTGCCCAGAGCTTTCTAAATGCTTTTTATATATCAACTCATTTGGTTTTCACAACAATCTTATAAAGTAATACTATTATTATTCTCAATTCACTAATAAGGAAACTGAGGCATAGATTACCTTGTAAGGAAAGTATGGAACCAGGGAAGGACAGGTTGTGCCACGGGGCCTCACCTGATGGGGCTGATGGGGAACCGGAGGGCCTTCCTCTCATTCTCTGGCAAAGGCTCCCAGTGGAAATCCAGCTTCCAGTCCAAGACCCCACGCTGAAGCTCCTTGGACGGATAATATTGGAAAGTCTTCCAGTCAATCACATCTATGACTGGGGATACCACACGGCTCCTGGAAAGAATCGAGGGATCAGACAAAGGACGAAAACCATTCACTTCCGGGATGGAAACCAAATCTATAACATGTGCTGTTCAATATGGCAGCCACCAGCCACTAGGGCCTATTGGGCACCTCAAATGTAGTTTGCCCAAACTAAGATGTGGTATAAAATTAAAATACACACTCTGATGTAGAACTTAGTATGGAAAAGGGATATAAGAAAGCCTCAATAAATTTTATATTGATTACATGTTGAAATAATATTTTGGATATACTGGGGTTACTAAAATATATTCTTAAAATTAATTTCATATGCTGATTTTTATTTTATAATGTGACTGTTAATTTTTAAAAATTACACATATGGCTCATGTTCTATTTCTGTTACATAGCATTGTTCTGAAAATCATGTTTTTCCATAATAAATGGGGGCCCGTTTTGTTAAAGAGTATACCCGCTCCTGTTTTTCTTTTAAAATCTCTTTTAACAGCATCGGGAGACAGAGGAAATGTGTCCTAGGCTCAGCTCTGCCACTAATGAGCTGAGTTGTATGATCTTAAAATAGCTATTACACCCCTCTAGCCTTGGTTTCCTCACTTGTAAAGTGAGAGGTTGAGCTACCTCCCATAAAGATCTTTCTCAGCATAATATTCCAAGAACGTGGTTCTTTTTTGAGAATCAGGAAAAAGTATAGACCCCTCCTGAGAAAATTGCTTTATATGCACACATGCAAACGATCACACACAATGTCAGAGGTTCATGGACTCAGTCTAGTTCTTGTTTCTTCCTGTATCCTAAAACTTCCTTGGCTTGAGGAATCAGGATCATCAAGCCTGGGAGGTATCCTTGGTGTTAATGTTTACAATTTATGAGCACATGGTATCTATAAACAAAGCAAAATATTGAGTCCAGATTTATTTGTTCATTTTCTGCTGCTGTTGGGGGCTGTATTTTATCCCCCATTTTTTTTTTTTTTTTTGCACTAATGTTGATAAGTTTTCAGAGAGAGAGAGAGAGAGAGAGAGAGAGATAGGTGGAAAACTGGCACAGGTTGAAATTTCACTTTTTAACTAAACAAGCCATCACCTGGGTGCACCAGAAGCTGCTCTTTACCTATTAAATATCTCAAATTATATTTTATTCTGGCTCCTCATAATTATGTTTCATATCTGTGCTGTGGAATGGATCTGGTCTGAACTCAGGAGAGGCTGAAGACACCACTTCAGGAATAGTGAGCTTCCTGGAAGGAGATATGCCATCCAACTGCATTTGTCCATCGATTTCCATTTCTGCTTTGTCCATCTTGAAGACAGCCAGGGTCGGAGAAGCCCACACCATATAGACAGGACCAATTATCTGGATCCAATCCCAGGATCCAATTATCTGTTTTACTCTGTCTCCTTAAGTGACTGATGTTGGTGTGGGGCATTATGGTATTCACGTTTAGAGAAAAGATCTAGTAGGTTTTTCTTCCCTTTTTACATTGTTCCACTGAAAAACAAGGGAATTCAATCCTTATAAGTCTTCATTATTTTGGGGTGTCCTGCATTGATCTAAGAAAACCATGAATCAAGAATGAAGTAGAAAGGAAAGAGGGTACCAGACTTCCTCCCCAGTCTTCACTTACTATGGGGATAAATTAGACGGAGGGGATGGATTTGGCTATTTGCAAAGCATTCTGTGGAATTTCAGAATCAAGACCCAAGGCAGCTATGAAGCTGAATTCTGAAGAATTGCATCAGATTTGTACTACATTCATCCATCCAAACAGGACAAAAAAGGAAATGACACTAACACAATCGATTTATCCTAGACTTTCAGGCTGTACACTCAACAAAGGTGGACATGATTGTTTTCCTCCACATTTTTTATTGGTGCATTATAATTGTACATAATGGTGGGATTTGTTGTTACATATTTGTACATGCACACAATTTAACAATATAGTTTGGTCAATATCCCTCCCTAGCAGGCATGTTCTTTTATCAGTAAGTGAGAACTCAGCAACTCATACTATTTTTACTTTGCATTTGTATAAGCTCAGAGTCATGCAAATCTCACTATGTTAGCCCTGATTCCCAATACCTTCCTTTCTGAATTCCCCTTTTCTCCTGTAGTTTGAGTGGGGACATGGAGATGAATCATGAGCCTCCTCAAGTACATGTAGGACGGAGATGGAGAACAGAATGTCAACAAATGAAGGGAGAGATGTTTTCTGTTTTTATTCCCATAGATCACGGTGGCTGATCAATCAGGGCTGAATTAGTAACTAATTCATAAGACTAGTGATTCAAAAAGGGTGATCAATTTGAAACAAAAAAATCCCCACTGTCTTATATTAAGCTCTTTTTTTTTTTGGCACCTACAGGTATATATGTTATCCTCAGAATTCACTGAATGAAAACTAAGAAAGCAACCCCTTTTGACTTGGAGGGATCTTCGAGTGTCTGCTCACTCTGTCATCTTTGCACTTGTGAATTTTTAAATAATCATATTAACACATGTTAATTGTAAAAATGGATGGAATTCACTGTGATCTTTCCATACATGTATATGCCATGCATTAATCATATCTGATAACCCTACTACTTTCTACTGTCCCTTTCCTGTCCCCACCTCAGCACTCTTCCCAGTCTATAAAAGTCCTTCTTAATGCCAGGCAGGTGCAAGGCAGAGCCTCTGGGAAAACTTTCCAAATTCCAGGAGGTCAAGTGTTTGGGTTTCAAAAGACAAACAGAGGCATTTGAACGGTCAACAAAAACTAGCTAACTGAAATATGTGAGGATAACTAATAATACCCTGCTTCCCAGAGATTCCAAAGTAACCGCATTTCAACATTCCCAGCCAATGCTTTCCCAAGAATAAAGAATAGTCCTAGTTTATCTTATCTCTCTTTACTTTTCCTGGGCCTGGATGTCCCTCTAGGTCCGCCATTTTGAAAGTTCACACATATCTTGTTTTTTGTGGAAAGGTCTTTATACTGAGATGAGGCAGCCTCTAAATTCTTTTCCCACAGTTCTTGCTGCTCAGGGACTGGTACCCCAGCACTTCCAGGGTCAGATCAGGGAATTTGTCATGCCAAGGGGTGTGAACGGAATTGGGGGCTGGGGACTTTCTTTGGTGGCTGCTCCCTCTGAGGGGTGGGGTTATCTTGATGCCTTTCTGCTCCTTCACAGGAACCTAGACACACTTTCCCACATTCCTACACAAGCACACACAGGGTATTTCTGACTGCTCCCTCTTTTAACCACTTGAAGAGTAGAGAGGTGGGAGGAGCTCTGTTCCAGCTCCACCTTGTTTCTCCCCACCAAGCAGGATTAGCCTTGCTGAGTAATGGTGACTTAAGGACTTGATATCTCTTAGGGCACAGTCCAATATTTAAATGGGAGACAATTTAGCCAATGTCTTGAAATGACATTGTCATTTGGTTCCTACTGAAGACTGCCTCCTTCTCCTTAGAAACCTTCATTTTTTTAGCAGTATGACTTCTACTCCTTGGCTTGGGCCAATGGAGATGCCCGTCAGACAATTGGAAGCTGGAAATGACAGATGTTCTTCATTTTCATGATTGTTACTGTATATAGAAACTGACCATCTGTCAGCATCTTCCAGGATTGCCCTAAAGCCAGCTGCTCACAGAGAGACTTTGTGTAGGGTTGCTATGAATAGTTATGGGGGTTGTGCAGGGCTCAACCCTAAAGAACATCTCTAATATTATATATACTATAAATTTGCATATTTATTTGACAATTTTCTGGCAGTTTGCATTTTAATATCTTATTCTAACAAAATCAGTATATTATGACAAATTTTCTGAGGGATGGGAATAAAGGGTGAGGAGGAAGAAAAAAATCTAAAGAAATAATTCAAAGTTGCATATGGCTAGTGGTGGACCTGCTCCAGGTACAGAGGTAGGGAATCAAGAATGGTAACCAGGCTGTTAGGACTCTGAAGTAACTGGTGTGTGGCTTATCACACTGCTCACTCTTAAAGACTTTTCCTCATTTTTAGACACTAGGTCTTCCTCATCTAGAAACCGAAAGTCTCTTGACATGAGTCTCAGATGCAGCTAGGTCCCCTTTTCTGTCTCTAAGCAGCTACATTTGGTGGCCTCTGTGGCTTTGCTTTCCATGTAATGAGCTGCCTTGGGAAGCCCACAATGGCTGTGTGGTCACATCACTGGGGGAGAAATGCAAGCCCAGAGGACATAAATGACAACTCAGATTCTAGATAGGTAGCTTTTCTTTGAGGCTCTCACACCTGAGACTTATGAGCTGGACCCTGGGAAGCAGAGTTGACAGGAAGCCATGAAGGAGGTGTGGGGTGGATGAAAAGAGTCATACCACACAGAAGAGAGAGGACATGAGGGAGAAGGAAAGGCAGGAATGTAGCAGAGTCAGAGGCTGGGTGTGTACAACAGTGTGACAGCGTGACACCAGTGTGACAGCAAACACAAGGGACTCACATCCGTGTTTAATTTGTGTCCCACAGCTGGGATACAGAGTGGGGATGGCCCAATATTTCTCCCCAATTCTTAAAAAGAAATCAGACACCTGTAATCCCAGCAACTCGGGAGGTTGAGGCAGGAGGATCACAGGTTCAACTTAGTGAGGCCCTGTCTCAAAATAAAGGGCTGAGGGTGTAACTCAGGGATAAAATACACCTGGATTCAATCCTCAGTACCCCCCCCCCAATGTAAAAAGATATAAAGAAATCATACACAGTGAGAAGAACACTGGGCCTAGAGTCAGGAAACCTAAGAAGCTGTCTGCCCTCTGGGTGCCCTTGCACATCCTGTCACCCCCCTGAGCCTCCATTTGTCCTCTACAGGACACAGAAGCAAAAATGCCTGCCTGAGCCACCACATGGGGGGTTACTGTGGGAAGACTGTAAAAATGACATACATATGAAGTCATACATAGGTCTAGACATAACACAAGACTTAATGTTCATCTCTGGGTTCCTAAGGTTCGTAAAGGAAGCACAAGAGACAGCCCAGCTGCTAGTGGCTATGACCCTGGGGGTGTGGTCACCATCCCTGCAACTCAGGTGTTTTCAATAGTGGGGATCATGAGATGGGACAAGATGGTCTCCAAGGTCCCTCTGAGAGCCATCTGTCTGTGAGACCAGGATGGGAATTAGGGATTAGGAAATGGGACAGCATTAGAGTCTGCCTCCAGTAATACACAGTCACTGTGATTTGGGGATAGTCTTCTACAAAGAACAGTGGCTGAGTCTGTGGGCTATTTCTCCCAGACCCACCTCTCACACTGCAGACCCTCGTGGGTGTTACCTGTCATCAGCTATTCTGCTGAGCAGGGGCTCCAGCCAGCCTGGGTGGCACTCGCAGTGGGCATCCATGAAGACCAGCACGTCCCCTGTGGCCCTGGTGGCTCCCAACATCCGGGCCCTGATGGCACCCAGTCTCTTATTGCTCCTGAGCAACTTCACACCCTCCAGCTTGGCCACATATTCGCTGAGAGCGGACTTGAGTTGTCCTGGAATCAACAAGGTTCTGGTCATTGGGGTCACAGATGCAATAGTCAATGGGACTGTGATGACCATCACTTGGGTCACTGTCAGTGGCTGTCTCTTAGAAGCCATCGTGAGCAAAAAGGTCCTGAAACTCAACTGCATTGTTATAAGGTGGTTGTTGCTAAGATGCAAGAGGCTTCCTTAGTTTGGAAGGGGTCACAATTCTATCCACCAAAAGCCAAGGCTTGGTGTGCAAAACCAGGAGAGGAGAGAACTTGCTATTGTTCTCTCATCCCCTAAAACATCCACTGAAACAAGCACATGTCTGTGAATCCTGTCTCCAGTTCTGCTCCCAGGGACCCAATCTAAGATAATGGTCAAGGCAGGTAAAGACAGGGCTCATTGAATCAGCATCTGAGAGATCACTGGGGTGCTAGCTGAGGTGGTCTCACTGTAGGGATACTGTGGTAGAACAGAATGGGAACTTTAGCAGTTTAAGAGCTAGCAGGAGTGGCTTTGCATGCTGACAAACAGCAACTCTGCTTACAGACATTTAACCGTGGAGGCTTGCAGTGGCTAACAGGTACCTTACAGATAGAGAAAACAAAGCAACAGGACAGAACAATCCCCCTTTAGGCTTAGTGCAATAAAGGTCCCTAAGCTTTATGAGCTAAGAGTCTCCAGACTGTTGACAAACTTGTATCGTATAAGGAATGTAGAATGCACTTCCAATAGAATTGCACCAATGCCCTTGCCTTGATGTACCCCAAACGTCCCTTCTTAGTCTTATTTAGGAGAGAATCTATCGAGAGCTCCAGAATAGATTAAGGAAGATTGAAGAGGCAGTTTGAAATTCTCAGAGTCTTAGAGGCAGGTGAGAAGATCACCTGGGGTAAAGCGCTCAGAGGGAGCTGGTAAAACCTGACCTGTTCCTCTCAGAGAATAGCAATGAAGTCCATTTGCAGGAAGTCTATCATGGGCTGGGCATCCCATGCACTTTCTGGTTTAATGATTCAATGTGGAAATTATTATCCCTGATGAATAATCTGAAGCTTGTCTAGATGACTCTACTGCCCAGCTGTGACTATAATTTGGGGTGACTTCAGGAAGCCTGCAGCAGCTTTGTGTCCTGGCTCTCCTCAGGTGTAAAGCAGGGTTGGTGAACTCAGGGTGGCTGTAAGGATTAGATGAGAACAGTGAATGTGGTGGCTATGGTCTGCACTCTGGGTCTCAGCAGGCACACAGGTCACAGGGGAGCAAGCTGGGGGTAAAGGGAGCCAGTGCCACCCCTGGTTGCGGGAAAAGCCTTGCTCCTCAGTGTTGGCAAGGAACATGGGGCCACTGAACAGAGAGCCAGCCTAGTGGTGAGGGGCAGAGGGAGAGTTGGTGAGCAGGTAGCAAACCTTAATGGCTGAGCATGGGATCCAGATGCCTTCTAGGGGTACTGGTCAGCACTGCAGATGTTGGAAGCAGCCACTTCCCGAACACCAGCTCCTCTACTTCCCACTCTCCTGGAGGACCCAGCCCAGATGAGGGTTGGAAGACCCACTGAGCACTTTGACCAGCAGGTCCAGCCCAGTCCAGTACCTACTTATCAGTCCTGCCCAACACCCAGCCAGATATAGCTCAGGAACACATGCACTCCCAAAACCTCTGGCTAGTTTGACTTTCTGCCATGGTCAGGTTGGAAAAAGATCCTACCACAAGGACCTTAGAAAGAAGAGGCCCTCGTCATTCTTTCCTGTCCTCTATCACTGCCTTTAGAAACATGCTTCTCAGGGCTGGGAATGTGGCTCAGTGGCAGAATTTCTGTCTGGCATGTACAAGATCCCAGGTTTGATCCCCAACACCAGATAAAACAAAACAACCATGTTTTTTAAACCTCAGAAAATGCTTAGCTTCCCTTCAATAGCCTCATCTTTCTACAAAGCTAGATGGAGCCTGTGGAGGTCATTTAGGTAATTCAGAAATGTAGGAACCAAAAACCAAAGCAGTAGTTCTCAAAGAGTGGTCCATGGACCAACAGCAACACTGACTAGAAATAGGAATTCCTGGGCCCAAGCTCAGACCCAGAAACTCTGGCCCTGTCAGGCCTGCCAGGTGACTCGGACCCAGCCTAAATTGGAGAACTGCCAACCTCAAGGTCAGATGGGGGCTTCTCTGTGTCAATCTTCTTTTCAGGTATATCCATTAGTGTTTCCTGTCATGATGGGGAAGCATTTGAGCAGATTTTTTTTAGCAGATTCAGCTCTGGCCAGTTGTTTCCTTTGGCCCCAACCTCCTTTTCTGGACAGTAGGTAAGTTGGTCTCAACAAGGTGAGTTGTAGAGCTCTTTACCCAAGTTCTAGGTTACAGTGAGCCCTCAAAAAATGGTCACCCTCTTGTGACTCTCCAGCATTTTTTGGACTGTGTTGAGGCTGGGGCCTGAGAGAGAGACCGCAGTGGGATCAGACTGCAGTGACCCTCCCCAGGACCCTTCCAGAACTTTCCACTTGCTTGGCTTCTTCCCCTTTTCTGTCTGGCTTTCCCCACTCCCTTACTGGTTTTCCCTAGGGGCTCATTATTAATAAGTTCCTTGCACATGAATTCTCACCTGGAGCTCTGCATCTGGGGAACTTGCCTAAAATGGTTTCCAAACCCCACTCTTTTGCAGGTTTCTTGTTTAAAAAAATAGTTTAAGACTCACAAGAATTTGCAGGGGTCCAGGCCCACCCCAGCGAGCCTGGAGGAAACCCATAGCTACCTTGTTGACTGAGGTCATCCACGAGAATGACCTCTTTCAGGAAAGCCCTGGGTGCTGTGTCAAGGATGCTGTGCACGGTCCTCAGGAGGGTGGACCAGGCTTCGTCATGGAAACAGAGGATGACACTGGCTGTGGGCAGGATCTCCTCAGGGCGCTGCTGCAGACACCTGCAGGGAAGAGCCAGGGAGATGTCAGGTAAAGGCTGCCCTCATCCTTGAGCTCACTCTGTGGACCTGCCCTTGTCACATGGCTCCACCCAATCCTAGCTCTCCTTGGAGTTTCTTAAAATTTCTATGGAAAGAGACTCCAACATACTTATAGTGGTGCCATCTACTAGCTCCCAGCTCTCAGATCCCAAGAGCTCCTTTTACTATATTTAATCCACACCCTCTCATTGTACTTAAGGGGTGTTGTCACCATTCTCGGCAGATGACTGTCTTCATCTGTACTACAGGAATGAATGACATTACCAACCTCAGAGAACTGTCACAAAGCTAAGTAGGATGATGTGCATTATGGTGTCCTATGAACACTAATTGACATTCATTCAAGGACAGAAACACTATTTTCTTCTTCTTTTTTTAAATTCCACAACCTAGCACAACAGCTGGGACACAATAAATGTTACCTCATTATTATTATTATTGAAGAGGGGACAAAATTTAACATTTGTGGATTGACTACATGTGACACGCTATTTGGTCCTTTGCACATATTACTACATTCACCCCCCCCCCCAAATAAGTCTGTGGGCTATGCTATCTCATGCTCATTTTACAGGTGAGACTCAGAGAGGAGACAAGAATCCTTAAGTTCACATCATTGGCAGGTGGTAGAGCAGGATAGTCTATTTTCAGAGCTCTTATGCGCTTTTTGCTTTCCTGATGGGTGGTGGGTACCCAGGGTGCACACTGCTGCCCATCCAGGGGATGTCTGAGCTTCCTTCCCTTCTGTCCAGAAGAGTAGGCTGCTTGCCACTTGCTTTCTGTCTGTGGAGAGTCTGAGTGGGCCCAACGTGAAATGAGCTGTAATAACAACCTTATATCTGGAGCTCACATTTATTCACAAAAGGTGCCTTCCTAAAATGTGTTTCTGAAGTGCTTCTTTCTGGGTTGTAGCTGCTAAAAACTATGTCTTTCCTCACAGGGACACTGGAATCTGGGCTATCTCAAGACCCTAAACCTTCAATACCTAAAGGCCTCTGTGAAGGCAGAACTATGGGCAAGCATGGCAACCAGACTGAGTCTGGTCCTGCCTGAGGGACATGCATCTGAAACAGGGTCCACTGTGCTACTCATCCGCTGAGCATTCCTGGTACCAACCACAATAGGGCTGAAAACTCTCAACACACAGATGACTCTCCAAACAAAGTCCTGCCTGCAGAGAGGGGTCAATTGGTTCTAGGTAAGGGCATTCAGGTAACAGAAAACGGAATTCCTAGATGATTAAAAAAACACACATACATCTCATATGCTAGCTAAGTGTTTTTGTTTGTTTATGAATTTTTATGCTATTTCTTTCCATAAATGTTTTGAAGCGTTTTAAGGGCTAAGGTATTTCTAGAACGAATTTGAAATTGGCTTCTGAGATTTTTGTATCCAAAGTGAAATGGGAGAGTATGACACAGCAGAATCCTCACTCAGAGAAGTCACATTCTAGGTGTTTTTAGGGAAAGCAATACTCTTTCAAGTAATTTTTTTCTTTCAATTCATAACATCTGATTTTGAAATAGTTTAAGACTCACAAGAAGTTGCAAGAGTCATGCAGAATTCTCGCGTTCCCTTCAACCAATGTCTCCAAATGATATCTTCCATAACCATTCAATTGATCAACTGTTCAATTGTTCAATACTATTAACTCAAATATGGAATATTTAGATTTTATCAAATTTTAAAAATGTTTTTTATTAGTGAATTATCATTATACATAATATTGGGGTTCATTGTGACAAGTTCATACATATGTGGAAAATAATTTGCTCCATTTCAGTCCCCAGTACTCCCCCCACCCCACCCCCATTCCTCTTAAAGGTGAAATTCATTGTGTGGTATATTCATATGTGTACATGGCATAATTTGGCCAATTTCATTCATTAAAGGAATTCCTATGTACTGTAGAAAGATTTCCCTAAATGGATGACGATGTCCTTAGAATCATCCTTAAAACAATGAACATATTTATTTGAACTTTTACCATCTGAGTTCAGGGCTATTAAAATAACATGGCCAAAGTGCAGATGGCTTCCCTGTAAGTCTGGGAGCCCTGGTGCAGGCACAAGGCAGGCTTTGCTGAGCTCTCTTACCCCTCCATCCCCCTCTTCCACTCCCTGCCTCCTCATTTGCTACTCCTACTGGAGCTTTCTTTTCCTGATTCTGTGACTTCCAGAATTTCTACTCTGTCCTCACAGCTACTCCATCCTGCTCACAAGCCCGTTTAGAGTGTCCTTTGTATCCTCTCCATTTCCTTGTCTATGGGTATAGACAAATCTAGGGGTCCTAGGACCAGGGCTGGTGGCTAGGAAAAGACAGATTTCTTCAGTGAATTCAGTGGGTTTGAAAAAAAAAAAAACCCTACATTGTTACTTGGGCATATTGCCGGAAGGTTGGCTGTGTTCTAAGATAGGAAAGGAGTTTGGGGACAGAGAGGCCTGGATTTGGAATCCCTGTGAGGGCAGTATAATGTAGGGTTGTCTTGCCCACCCACAGATCTGACCCCTTTCTTCATCCTAACCCACAGAATGTGAGACATGGAAAGCAGACATGTGTGTCCCTGTAGTAAAGTGGTTGAAAGATCTCCAACTTTGGAATCAGACCTATTTCAATTTGAATCTTCACTGTGCTGCTTCCGAAGTTTCCTTGGGTAATACACTCAATATTTATAAGCATACGTTTCCTCATTTGAAAAATAAGGATAATAATATTTGCCCATTAGGCCTGTTGTGAGAATCAAAGACTAATAGTAAGCACTCAGTGACTATTTTATTGCCATCTGGGGAAAAGACAGGATGTAATTAGCACAAATACTGTATTTATGATCATCTTCGTGAGCTGTGGCTATCTTTCATCAACTCTATGGCCTACTGATCTACTTTCACATCTGATTTTTCACACCTGCACGATGAGAATGCCAACCGTGACCACGTAGAGCTTTTGTGAGGAGTATGTCTGACCAAGTACCCAGCACCTGGCTTGTGGCACAGATCCCTCCAATGAAACAAATTCTCATTTAAACTCTAATTCTTTAAGATTACATTTCTTGCATATTCCCAAAGTTAAGAGATGAGAGTGTCCTGCTCTGCTGAATAGCTGGTGACCAGGGCACCTGACTTCTTCTCTTTGGCCTTCTGGAACATTCTCTAGAACCGCAGTCTCTCCTGACAATTCAGATTATGTCTCTGGAGTTTTGCAACTTACCACCTGTGCAAATGATCCTGGGTAAGTTAGTTGGCCCTTGGCACCTTGGTTTCCTCAGAATAGAAACAATAGCACCTAATTGCTAGGGCCTCTGTGAAGATTAACTGACCCTCATAAAACATTGGGGAAAGTCCTGAATGTCTACTGCCATTATTAACAAATACACCATTACTATAAAAGGTACCTCTAAGGCTCTTGCAGCCTTGAGATGCATTGTTCTTGATTCTATGGGCTCCCTTTGCAGTAGATGGAAAATCAGGGAAGCAGGCATTCCAAAGAGAATTTCATAGACTCCTCTTGGTCCTGAATTATTTGGGTTTCATGAACAGATGCTAAGTGTGTTTTCACAGTGACAGAAGAGATGACAGGCTGATGGATGGGCAGAGAGCTGAGCAGGGCAAACTAACAGGCTGCTAAGGGTTTTTCAGGGCCTGGTGGACCCTGGAGGGGGATATGTCCCCATGCCATGGAGGAAGGTCTCCTGGCAGTAGCTCAAAGAGGATCCTTTCCCCTCTTCCAGGGGAAGAAACTCACACAGCCTTCAGGACCCCACACAGACTACTGCGGGCCATCTTTCCAGGCAACTGCAGAACTGCTGGGAAACCAGAGCTGAAAATAACCATGGAAATAATCTGATATTTCAGGGGTGGACCAGCACCTGCTCTGAGTGAGCCCCCACTGCCAGTGTCAGAGACCCTAATGACAGAACTCAATATTATAAACAGAAGGGTGCAAGGCCTTGTGTGTCAGGGCCTTTTAAGGGATTTTAAGGGGACCCATGATTGATTATCTTGTTTCTGGTGGCAGAGAGACCTGTGAATGGTGTAAGCTGGATAGCTCCCAGACACCAGACGAAGGAAGGGATAGCAAAGACACGTGCCATTTTAACAGATTTACAGGCTCTGGGATGGTCTTCACCTGCCTGAGGGCAGCACAGAGCCACCTGGGGATGGGAAAATTGGATGAGTTCTCTCTATACTCATAGACACAAGTGGCAGCGAAGTGGAGAAATTGAGTGTGACGTAGATCCCCTGAGAGCAGCCAAACTCCACCCACCTTGCTCCAAAACTATTAGTTTAGGGCATCTTAGGAGGAGACTCGGAGTGAAATGGACAGGAGACCAGGATTGGTCATTGGGTTCAAATGCTGAGCCTGTTCTTATGTGACTTGGGCGACTGATAAAAACTGAAAATCTTCCTTCCTTTCAAGAACTTTCAGATCCTCAGGCCTGTTTTCATCTTCAGTAATCAATTCTCATTTCTTGCCATCCTGTTGACTCCATTAAGTCCTTTCTGAGCATGCAATGTGCTTAACCTCAGCTTCCCCGTCTGTGAAAAGGGGCTGCGGAGAGGATCAAATGAGTTAATGTGTATGAAGTACTTAGCTCGGTGCCTTGATCAGAGTAAGAGCTCAACAAATGTTAATAATTACTTCTTGCAAGCCTCTCATGTGGCTGCATACCTCTCTAAGCCTCAAATTATTCATCTATAAAATAAGGATAATAAAGGAGTTACTTTAGAGGACTGTGTAAAGATTAGATAAGCAAAGGTTTAGGTTGTGTGCTTTGTTCACAGCAAGCTTCCAATAACTGAAAGCTGTTACTATCACTGTGTGCTGATTAACATGTCTCTGAGGTTGTCCTTCAGCATGTCTCTGCAGTTTGGGGACAATGGAGGACATGGTCAGGTGCTTTGGGAATAACAATAGAATTTCCCCATGCACTATCTCACTTAATCACATCCCCACCATTGGGTCTGTTGCCTTGCTTGATCCCAGCAGGTGCCACACTGAGATCGCCTTGGAATGGTGCCTCTTGGAGTTGTGCAACATGGCAGCACAGTCCCTTACCAAAGATCACAGGCGAGGGAGGCCACAGGAGTGATTGAAGCTCCTGTTCCCTGCTGGACCTACAGTAATCTCTGTAGAGCCCTGGCCTGACAGTGAAATGCTCCTTATCATTCAGATAGCCATTGGGAACAAAAGCCTCCAAGCTCCTTCCTCACCCAGTGACTTTGGAGGTTTCCATTTAATTTTGTTAAACTGAAGGGTAATTTCCCTTGAAGTAAGTCCTGTGAGAGTGAGCATCCACTCACCCCGTAGCTGATGGAAATGCTGGAAGAATGGTAAGAAAAGATCCAGGTAGCAAGTCCCTATTCTATGTTTGGCAATCCTAGAGCAAGAGGGTATGAGGAGGTAGGTGGGAATATGAGAGGCAGATAGTAACAAACGTGAGGCTGCAGAAGGCAGGCAGCAGCCATGCTTCTCAATATTAAGTGTGTACCCGAATGGCTCCGGACGGAGCTGGTTAAGTGCAGATTTACAGTGGGCCGGGTTGGGGGTGCCTGCAGAACTGCCCTTCTAGTAAGTTCTCAGCTGAGGCAGAGGAAGTTGGTCCCTGGACCACTGCTCAAGTAGAGGGCAGTAGTGTTCAGTGGCAAGACAGTAGTAGGTAAGTTGACAGAGAGCAGGATGCTGGAGCAGGGGCCTAGCACCTCCTGATGAACGATGTCAGGAGGGACAAGCCCCTCAAAGTAGTATGGACCGTGTGTCTCTCACCTGTGTCCTTCCTCTGGTCTGGCCTGGATATTTCCCTGTTCCTTCCTTACTCCCCATATTGTGGTAGGACAGAACAGCAACTTTAGCAGTTTAGTATCTGACAGGCTGTGGTTTTTCATGCTGACACACAGCAGCTCTGCTCATTGACATTTAACCATAGAGGCTTGCAGTGGCTAACAGGTACCTATAAAAGATAACTGCAGTAGCAGACGCAGGAAAAAAAGTAGATTGACAGAACAATCCCCCTTAGGCTCAGTGCAGTAGAAGTCCCTAAGCTGTATGAGTTAAGAGTCCCTAGGCTGTTGACAAGCTTGCAACCATATAAGGAATGTAGAATGCACCCCCCAATAGAATTGCACCAGCCCCCTTGCCTTGATGTACCCCAAACTTGCTTATATATAAAAATAAAAGCTTTGCTGTGCTCAGGACTCATATTTGGGAATTATCCCCCTGGGCCATGGTGCCACCAATAAAGTGTTGCTTCCAGATCTTGGTGTTCTGACCCTTGTTTCCCCTTAAAATGTCAACATGCATAACCCCATTGTCTCCAGTAACTTGAGCATCTCAGTTTCTTTTCACTTTTGAGGACCTCAATCAGTGGTTCTCAGGCCCAGTTACATGTTGGAATCACTTAGAGTCCCAGAGAATCCTATTTAATTGGTCAGAGTTGGAGCTGGCATGATGATTTGTAAAGCTCTCCAGTGGATCCTAATGTGCCACCACACTGTGAACCATTAGCCTTATCAGAGCTTCTCAAACTCTAACATGAATATAAATCACCTAGGGATCATGTTAAAATAGACATTTTCACCCAAGAGGTCTGAATGGGGCCTTACTGTCTGTATTTCTGGTGCTGCTGGTCTGAGGACCATGCTTGGAGAGACACTGTCATAAATAAAATCAATTTTCTCCCACAGGAATTTAAAAAGACAAGGTGCAGTCTGACTTCCTCTAATGTGACCCCCAGCTGGGTTTGTCCAGAAGCACATAACAAAACCCTCCCACAATGGCTACCCTGAGTGCCCTGACCCGAGGGGTTATACTCAGCCCTGTGCACACCACAATCCCATTGAGGGGTGACGGATCCAGAGGAGGGGTGCCCCATCATGTCCACACTAGCCCGAAGGGCTAAAAGCTTGATGCTGGTGAGTTACCTTTATGGTGTGGCCAGCCAGTCCCCAGAAGCAAGGCTTGTGCTGACCATGTTGGGTGTTTTTCCTCTTTTTAGCAGGAGGTAGGGGTGGCAGGTGGGGAGGGCTAAGCTGAGGTCCAGCCCTGGCGCCAGCCCCAGCCCATTCCTGTTCTCACTCTTCCCTCCTTGCCTCTCAGGTTGACTGATGTCCTGTCCGTTGCCTCCTCTCTCATTTGCAGGCCAGGCTGTCAGAGTCAACAGAGGGGCGAGGAGTCACCCCAAGTGACTCACAGCCCGGAGGGAGAGAGCCTTGGCAGTGAACTGAATGGACCTGGTGAATTGCAACACTGCTTACTGCTAGACAACAAAGCTGCTGCCAGAATGATTCTCTGGCCCCTGCCCTGGCCCAGCGTGGCCTCTCAGTCAGGAGGGAGGAGAAAGGGAAGAGAGCCCTTGCCCTCCACGGACTGGTGCCTCAAAATCCTGGGTCTCAACCCAGGTTGCACATCAGAACCACCTGGGAGGTTTAAAATGCTGCATGCCCAGCTCTCACCCTGGACTAAGTAAATAAGAATCCCTAAAGTAGAGTCTGAGTATCAGGACTTTTTAAGACTCTCCAGATAATTCCAGTGTGCCTCCAGGTTTGTGATGATTTAGCAACCCCCAGGGACAGAAAATAACTGCTTAGAGAAAGAACGGTGATCAGTCCACAGCTCAACCTTTTCTCTGTCTCTCCAAATTACTTCCCCAGCCTTTACTGAAGAATATAAAGGGAACCTTCTGCTTGGACTTTAATACTGGAGGGAGGGGGATCATCACATGTTTTATCATTTTTCTCTGCAATCCCATGCATCATTATCATTCCATTTTACAGTTGAAGAGACTGAGCCTCAGAGAGGCTGAGTGACATGTACAAGGTCAAACAGTAAGATGCAGGACCAGGATTCAACTCCAGGGTCATTTTCCTATGAGAGTTTGAATTAGTCACACTTGTGGGTACATAAAACATGGGCTAAACCCAAGTTTAATGCAAGTTATAAGTTGGTGCAAACAGAATAAAACTGACCGCAATTAAGCTGATATTTATATTTCATGAAAATCTCCCAGGATCATGAGGAACACTATATTCCTCTCTGCCTCTCTTCTTTATTTCCTGATTCCAGTACCACCTGTCTGGAGGAACCTTCCTGAACTTAACTACCTCTCCACTCACTTTCGATACCAGTAGTTCCCTGATCTGTCTAGCATCCATCTTTAAAAATTCAGATTACTGGTATCTGACTCAGAACTATGGAAAGCCAGTAGGGGCTGAAAGGCTATGTTTTTAATATGCATCCAGAAGAATCAGTTCATATTTTGGAAATCAGTGGTGTAGCCCATTGCTGTTATAAAGTGTTGTCTGTGGGAGCTTAGCCTCTTGGGCTGCTGCCCTGACCTATGGAGTCAGACTCTGCTTTTTCACAAGCTGCCCAGGTAATTGGCAGACCTGCTAAAGTTTGAGAAGCCCTACTCTGTGTCTCAGAGCAGTGGTTCTCAAACTAATTTCAGATCAGCAGAAGCAGGATCTGGGAGCTTGTAGAAATGCCAATGCTTGAGCCCCAACATAGACCTACAGAATGCGAAGCGGGTAGGGTGGAGGCCAGGAATCTGTCTATTAACAAGTCCTCTGGATGCTTGGATGCGCATTCAAGTTGGAGAGCTGCTTCCCTGGATGTTGAGGTATGAAACACTTGCTCATGTGGAGCCTCTTGGATCCTAGGAATCCATTGACCTACATGGGATCCAGGATGATCAAAGGACAACTTTGAAAACAACCAGTGCTGCATAAGGCTAAGTGGCTAGACTTGTTCCTCCCCAACCCCTTGTTGACAGCAGCTTAGCAGGGCTGAGATAATCCTATGCCTCAGTTTGTGACTCCATCCTCGGCCCTTCTCTTTAGTTCATCTGTGTTTTCTGATTCAGTTGTATGCCCTCCCTGAGCATCCCTGTGAGTATGGGCTGTCTTGTGAAGAAGTTAGAGTGGATTTACACCACCCTTATGGATACCATGCTATAAATTTCACTTCTTCCTCTTGCAGAGGATTTTCAAGGTCTCCCTTCACTGTGAGCAAAAGGTGAGTCTGTGTCTAGCTGGGACTCAGTATTTCATGGGATACAGCTCCTCTGGTGCCCTGTGGTGAGACACAAGGTGGCCTCAAATCCTCAGGACCACCAAGGACGCTGAGCTAGCCTCCTCCTACATATCTCCCCAGGGACCTGTCTGCATTTCCCCCACTTCAAGATAGAAAAACTATAGAAATGTTTCCATCCCATGTGACTTGCCCAATCCCTGGCCTGGGAAGTGGCAGACTTAGAAAGTCTAGCATGGTGATTGAGTTTGACTTTGGTGTCAGAAACGCCTGGTGAGATGACTTGGTCTCTCCACCTTTCAGTGCCTCAGTTTTTTCATTCACTAAATGAAACCTACTTCATGGGTTTGCTATGCAGATTAAATAAATGAAAACCTCTTGGCAGAGTCTCTAGTACATGGTAAGTGCTCAATAAATATTCACTATAATTTTACCTCTTGCCTGAGGCAGTCTTTGGATGGCTTTTATATTGATTTTTTTTTCTTTTTTTGGTCTTTGCATTATTGTTAACTTTCTTTGAAAGTCCCCTATTCAAACTGAACTCCAGGGGTACTCAGAGAGAAGGCCTGGGGCCCAGACAGGGGGCTGGACAAAGGCCAGGGCGGGTGTGGGGGTTCTTTTGAAAGAATTGAGGCCAGAGATGCGTGTCTGGATAAGG
The DNA here is from genome assembly GCF_021218885.2 of Marmota monax. NCBI lineage: Eukaryota > Metazoa > Chordata > Mammalia > Rodentia > Sciuridae > Marmota > Marmota monax. Next base: position 14,551,664 of record NW_026693008.1, on the reverse strand, counting down.
AGTTTGGATGGGCTTGCAAGAAGCTCTGGGGCAGGCACCGAATACACTGCGCAGGAGGCAGCGACCCCGAACCTGTTCTCTCTCCCACCCCTGGTGGGAAAGCCGGAAAAGCGGTGGTGCAGGGTCCGCATACAGTAGACGCGTAATGCTTGGCTATTTCTTTCATGTCTTGTATTTAGACCCGGTTTTAAGAGTCTAGGAGAGCGGTGGGAGGAGGAGAGCGCAGGAGGGAGGGTGGGCGTTGTTGCCTAGCTTCGCAGGAACTGTCCTATCAATGAGTGTCGCGGTGTGACCTGCGGAATGGAAATAGAGGAGTCTTGGGGGCGAGACCTGTCTGCACATAGCGGTGGAGGCCAGCAGAGGGCGATGCACACCTCCACACAGAGTGGTGGCTGTGGGAGGCCTGGCAAGCTGGGGTGGAGAGACCAACTGTCTTGCTTAGCCTGAAGTTGAGGGGTTTCCCCACTGCCAAGGATTTTTCAATGCTCATATGGGGACAGTCCCAGGAAAACTAAAACCAGTGGGTTACTCTGGATGAAAGAAGTAGCCTCCAAAGTGGTGCACACACATATGCACACATATACATGCTCACCCCAAACACACCTGGCACAAAATGTACCCACTTGTACCACATGCTTACACACCTACCTATCCCACACTCATGTGCATCACAGCACAGGCATAACATGTAGCATTGTTGATCTTTTTCTGGGGGGGGGGGGGTACCAGGGATCGAACTCAGGGACACTCAACCACTGAGCCACATTCCCAGCCCCATTTTGTATTTAATTTAGAGACAGGGTCTCACTGAGTTGCTAGGGCCTCACTTAGTTGCTGAGGTTGACTTTGAATTTGCAATCCTCCTGCCTCAGCCTCCCGGGCCGCTGGGATTACAGGCATGCATCACCGTGCTGGCTTGCATAGCTCTTTTATAACACATGTGCAACACTCTCACACAATACAAATGTGCAACGCAGTCAAAACAAATACATTTGCACACATGTACCATATTCACATGCAAAACATTACATCACAATGTGTGCATATGCACACAGGCACAATACATATGCTCATTACACCAAATGCATAACATGCACAATATACACACATATTACATCCATGCAAAATATGCATACCTGTGCACAGTGCACAAGCCACAAAATTCACCCACTGTGTACCATGTACATACAGTACATTCATTTTCTTCAGGATGCATGAGTAATACACATACAAAGTTGCACAAATACGTATTTGTGCAAGTTTGTGTGTGTGTTACTCATGCATACCATCTCCCTGGGCACAAATCTGCATGTTATGCCCACTTCCCAACTTGCCTCCTGGAGTTGGGGCAGGCTAAGCTGCAGTCAGCACAGTAGTCTAGCTCCGGATGCACTCACAAAATGCATTTATAACGTGTAACACATGCAATATACACACTCACCCAGTACACACACAAGCATGTCATACCCATGCAACATGGTCACAACATGATACTCCTGCACACATAGATCATATGCAAGACAAGCACCACATCAAACACACATGGACACAGTGCATGTATGTTGTTACTATGGACACAGCACATACACAACATGCACGCACATATGACAACACACCGCACAGCTCTAATAAGTGCACATCGTACCACATACATGATATACACCAAGCACACAGGAATCACACAATACACAATTCACATACACTACACACAACATACATGCATTTCTATTTAATATATACACAACACAATGTACATACAATATGCAGTACATCCACAAACACAAACACACACATGCATAGCATACATGCACACTCCTTTGGTAGCCAAAGTCTCTTGTTTGAGGTAATGTTTCTTATTTGCAAAATGAGGATATTCTTCCTGCTGTAGTCAATGGGAAAATGCATCATAAAAATTGAAAACTGTTCCTTTATTCAGCAATCATTTCTTTACTGCATGCTGGGATATACAATACGAATTCAGTGCTAACCTTCTCTGGAGCTCACAGCATGGCAGGGGAAGCAGGCATTGAACAAATAAATACATCAATGACCATTTAGCTTCAGTTGTACTAAGTACTAAACTCCAGGGTGCTGAGAGCACAAAACTGGAATGGGGTGGGAGTTTCCTGAAAAGTGCTTTATAAGCCAAGGCCTGTGGTCAGAGCAGCAGGGATGGGAAGACCTGGGTGAGGTGATGAGGCACCAGAGTACACAATTTAAGGAGGTGCTCACACCCAGGTGCTGACCCTGCATTTGCATGCCCCTGAGCCTGAGTGGCAGAGCAGCAAGCCCGAGAGGGACCAATCAGGGATCGGAGGAGCATATGCACTGCTCCCAGCTGCTGCTCTACACATATCCTCTTGCTTCAAGGGGTTACAGGATATGTTTGCTTTCCAGGAAACCCTCTGAGCTCTGGGAAGAGCCATGACTTCTAGGGAAGGGCCTTTGATCACCCAAATGAACCAGCTGCATTGCTCCTGGAGGCTGGTAAGCAGTGCCCCACCCCCTTCCCCTTGGCCAGCCATGGTAAGGGAGGGCCAGGGTGTAAAGCATGAGCCTACCATCTCCCTGGGCACAGATCTGCATGTCATGCACACTTCTCAGCTTGCCTCCTGGGGCTGGGGCAGGCTAAGCTGCAGTCAGCACAGTAGTCTAGCTCCAGAGCACCGGAAGTAGTCCCTTGGTCTAGCACATTAAGGAGGGTGGCAGAGTGGTGGTTTAGGCAGTCTGAAGCTTAAATGCCGGAATTCAAGTTCCTGCTTTGGCATGTACTAGTTGTGACTGTGGGAAAGCCACTTGGTCTCTCCATGCCTTATTTTTCATTCCTATAAAAATAACAGGATGCTAATACTAGCACCCATCCTCCAGAGTGGTAAGGGACTTCATAGAACTTCATGAGTTAGAACATGGAAAGCTCTTAAATTAAAACCAGGCACATGGCAAGAGCCACATAAATGTTAAAAAGCAATTGTTATTCTGATCCAAAATAAAAGCAAACACTAACAATAAGCTTCATGTAAAAATGTATTGGAGTTGGAGCATTAGAACTGGACAGTGCATGGAGAACATCTGCTCTAACCTTCTTTGTGTGTTACACAGATAAAGCTGTGTGACCTGAGGATCTAAAGACAGGACAAGAGCCTAGGGCAGGGAAGAGAATGAACAAGCAAGAACCTCTCACTTTCTGTTCTCCCGGGATAGTGGCTCTCACCCGGAGGTCTTGTTAGATACAGATCACTGGACCCCACCCCCACCCCCCGGGGTCTGAGATAGGATCTGAGAATCAGCATTTCTAACAAGTGCCTCATCAGCAAGGCTGATGCTGCCCCAGGGACCACACCTTGAGAAGTGCTGCCCTAGCAACAGAGGAGGCTTAGCATCCTGCACTCTGCTGCCGCCTGATCCCGCCACACTAGAGAAGGGAAAGCGAGGGCCTTACTTACAGCGGGTGCCGCACCTCGGGCAGGGCCCTGTGAAGGGGCAGGCGGGCACTGAGCGCCTCGTTGAGGCCATGCGAGTCCAGGCTGAGTGGGGTCATCTCCTTTTCTTCTGATACCTCCCCATCCTCCTCCTCGGCCCCCCAGTCCCTCTCTGGGGCTTCCTCATCCGGCCTCTTGCTCAGATGCTTGATGAGCCGGTAGCTGCCACCTCTCCTGCCCTGGCTCTGATTCCTTCTGGCCCTGGGTGAAGCCACAGCCACTAGCAGCTGATCTTCCCGCAGCGAGATAAAGGGCGGCAGGCCCTCCAGGAGGTCGTACTCCTCACCCTCATCCTCAGCCTCCAGGACCCATTCCTGAGATTCCCCAAAGTCCAGGTGGTACCGGCTTTCAGGGGTGTGCTTGTTGGCCTGGGCTGTGACAGCCTGTTGCCCAGTGTGCAGGGGAGGATGCAACATGGCCACCATCATCAGGATGCATCCCAGCATCAGGAACAGCAGGAGGAACTGAAGTCTGCACGGTCCATGCCTGTACCGCTTCTTTAGGAGCATGTTGCTACAACTTGCCAGATGCAACAGGTCATGTTCAAGTTTGCTTTCTCATCCGGCTCCAGGTTCCTTCAAGCTTGCAGCAGGACCTGGTTGCTCATTCCACCTGGAAGTTTCTTTTGCCAGTTACTTAACCTGCTCCTTTTTTCCCGTCTGACATTTGCCAACAGCATGTGTAAAACCTGCTTCCACTTATCAGAAAGTCCACAGGACCCCAGTTTCACCCCAGGTCCTCTGCGTGGCTTTCTTTAATTGCCTTCGGAGAGCCCATTCACAAGGACTTTAAACTGAATTGCTTGCTCCCCTTTTACCCTGTTTTTCTCCTTGGGGAAAAAAAATGAATCCATTCTGCTCAGGTGTTTAGTCCCATGTGTTTCTTTCCCCCTTTGCATGAATGGTCAGGCTGCTCTGAGATGTCTGGGGTGAGCTGGTGGGTTTTCAGTGCAGCAGAGCTGACAGCCGTCCCTCTTTGGACGCTTCAAGTCAGGTCAGATCAACAGATGTAAAGCCGGCAGGCAGTGCCTGATTTCCTTTCACACATAGCTCTGCTCAGCGGAGAGCCCTCTGCCAGACACAGCCCAGAGCCAAGCGAGCGTCTCGCTCGTGGTCCTAATGCCCTCAATGTTCCCAGGCTTTGCACAACCCGAAGGCGTCACTGCTAGAACCAAATCAAAACAGGAATGTCCCAAGAGTTCCGATTTGAATCTCATTCATAGGAGGAATTCTTTCCCCACCCAAAGGAGTAGGAAAGAGTATTCCCTCCTGGTGCAGAAAGGCTGCACTTGTGACATAGAGGGGAGGAGTTGCCTGGATCTTTGCGCCCTCAGCCTCCCACAGGTGATCTGCCAGGCTGGACTGGACTCTCCTTCCCTTCCCAGGAACCCCATCCCCTGCTCTCCTGAAAACAAGGGGATGGCAGCATGTAAGCCCCTCCTGTTCCCACAATAGCACTGTGCTCCAGCCACTGGGGAGGGCATGCTGGAGCAGGTGTGGCACGCTCCTTCAACTGCAAAACTCCCTTTAACCCGCACCCAGCACCTACTGTGTGTGTGCCAAACTCTTCTGGGAACTGGGATTATAGCAATGAATAAAACAGTCAAAACAGTGTGTGTCTCATGGAGCTTACATGCTAATAGTGGAGACAAAGAGATGATTAATTAAAATATACAGTGAGTCAGATGGTGACAAGGGCTACGGAGAAAACATTAAGCACAGATGGGGGTTGAAAATAACCTTGAATGGTAAGGAAAGGGTTCACGGGAGACTGAGCCTTTGTGTAGGGGAGAGGGTTATACAGCTACCTGGGGATGAGTGTGTTAGGCACAGAATAACAAATGTGAAGTTTCTGAGGCGAGAGTGTGCCTGGCTTGAGGAACAGCAAAGGGCTGGAGCACAGCAGGCAGGGTGGAGCATGATGGGAGATGGAGTGAGGGAGGTGAGGGTGGAGAGTCTTGCAGGACATCCATCCCTTGGAGAGCACTGAAGATTATCTCGGCTTTCCATCCAAGTGAGATGGGAACCTTTGCAGAATTTGAGCTGAGGAGAGAAACAACCTGACTTGGGCTTTAACTGGATCGCTCTGTATGCTAGGTTGAGAATCAGCCAGTGGGGAGCGAAGGGCAGAAGCAGAAGACCAACTTCTCCCAGGTTCTGTCAAGATGTTATTGGCTTTGACCAAAGTGGCATCAGTGGAGGGTAGTGAGAAGTGGGCAGCTTACAGACATATTTCAAGAAAGAATTGATAGGATTTGCTGATGAATTGATATGTGGTGTGAGAGAAAGAAGAGGCAAGGAAAGGTTCAAGTTTGGGATCAGAGAAGTGGGAAGAATAGACTTGCCATCAACCAAGATGAGGAAGGTGAAGAGCAGGTAAAAGGGGTGAAATCAATGGCTACATGTGACACTGGAGATGTTTTAGAGACCCAAAAGGAGATAAAGTGTAGGCCGTGGGATATATGGCAGCTGATGTTCAGGGAGAGGTCTCTGCTCTGGCTGCGGAAGCACACAGGTGGTGCTTGAAACCCAGAGACCTGAGCTCACTGAGGGTGTGATATTGATGAGAGACAGAATCCTGCACATACAGAGTTTTTGGGCTTCTGACTCCAACAGGAAGGGTAGCTGACCATCAATGGGAGCTGCATTCTTCTGGTGGCTCTAGGAGTGAAGTAGGCAAAACTTACATAGGGGAATTCTTGCAATGAACTTGCTCATTGTTTCTTGTTTTGATTTGGATCTTAGAATGTGAGCTCAAAAATTCCATGGGGAAAAAAACCCACATTTTTTCCTTTTGACTCAGTTGCTTCTTTAGGTGTATGTGTGCGCGCACCTTCGTGAGTGCTCATGTGTGCATATGTGCACGTGCTCACCTATGTATACTGTGTATTTTTCCTACAGTCATTCATAAAGTCCGAGGTGGACTTGTGGGTTATATGTTGTTCTCTCAATAGCCCATCACAATGCCCCAGTGGACAGCACTTAGGGATTAATGGTCAGACCCCATCTTTTAAATCCCAAATCAGAGTACATTGGGATGGGGGACAGAGGTTGGATGACTTTCAATTCCAAGAGGCAGGCACGCTGGAAGATGCAGAATTTCTGGGACATTTTGATGTTAATGAGATGGCAAATAAAAAGGTTTCAAGGTCAGTGTCACATCCATTGCCCAGTTGCACCAGGGCAATGGAGTGGGTTGCAGAGAAGCCAAAGAAAGTGCCAGGAAATGGCTTGAGAGACATATGATTTATTGGGAACAAGCTTACAAGAGATCAGTGACAGTTCCAAGAAGAGTTCAATGGCAGTGGGCTGAAACAGATAGCACCTTCATCCCTGAAGGGGCTTCGCCAAGCACTGCCTACACTCCGTCACAGCATTTTGTCCAGTGGTGAGCAGCTGGACGTGTGTGACATGTATTCTTTCCTCAGTGCTCTTAGTTCTGCATTGTCCCCACTCAGAGCAGGTTTTATACCTAGGGCTTCAGAAGCAGAGACATCAGCATTAACTTGCTCAATTTGCTTACGTGACCAGCACACCAAGGAGCAACCATCCTGGCATGCATGCAAGAAAGTAGCTTTCTACAGATAATGCTAACTTGCCCTATTTCTCAGTATTCATAAGAGGAAGCCAGTGTCCTTCAAGATAAGTATCTGGATTTCTAGCCCAGGTTTGCTCTCATGCTTCCTTTAATTTGGCTAGGTTTGGAGGAACATGGTATTCTACTGTTACCCCACATTTTAGAAATGACACACGAGGAGTTTTCAGAAAACTCAGTGTTCATTGTCACCATCCTGAGGCACATAGCTTTCATCCACTCTTCTCTAGTGGTACTAACTTCAAACTCATCAGAACATCCCAGTCCAGGGCCTTCACCCTGGCCATATTGCAGCTTGGTCTCTCTTACCCCAGAAATCCACCTACTTGGCTCATTTCTTCCCTCTTATGTTTACAACAATGTCCTCTGATCAGCGAGGCCTCCAAGGACCCCCCCCCCTCCCTTTCTATATTGAAAACCCCTCCATCTACATGTAGCATTCTCTATACTTGTTCCCTGTTTGGGGGGAGAATCTGTGGCTCTTCTTAGCATTCGACAAGTTAAAACACTCAAGTCTCAATCAGTTTTTTTTCATTCTACCAGCATAATATGTAAGCTCCACAGGGGCAGGGATTTTGTTTGTCCATGGCTGTTGCCCCAGAATCTGAACCTGTTTCTGGCATAACCACTCAATAAGTATATTCATTTGTTGAATGAATATAAAGACAACTGTATGCTGTTGAGTCAAAGGAAGTCTGGGTGTTTTCCAAGACTCTGTAATTTAGACCAACTCTACAAAGATTCCATATAGCCCATAATCGTGGGCCACAGTATTTTAAGGATACGCTGAAGCAAATAAAATGCCCACTTGCTCCTAAATGGACAGTCACCTAAAAAAATGCTTGAACTGGGCTGGAATTGTGGCTCAACGGTAGAGCGCTCACCTAGGACAGGTGGGACCCGGGTTCAATTCTCAGCACCACATTAAAAAAAAAAAAATAAAGGCATTGTGTTGTGTCCATCTAGAAAAAAAAAGATTCTCTCTCTCTCTCTCTCTCTCTCTCTCTCTCTCTCTCTCTCTCTTAAAAAAAACAAAATCTTGAACTGCTTCATGCCTGCTGGGTGGCTCAGGGTTGAAACAGGCTGTCTTGGCAAGAATGCCAGAAGGCCCACCATGCTGCCCTGGACTGGAGCCCCAGCAGGCTCCTGGAGAGGTTCACTCAAAGGGGCCCCTTGAGGGACCCATCAAAGCTTCATTATACAATGCTAAAGAAAGAAGTCCCCTAGCATAGGACCCGACTCCTCCAAGTCCCCCCAAGCTTCTCAGAGTCACCTTGGATTAGAGAAGGCAGGTGACTTTCCTAATTGCAAGCTCCAGGGCATCCCCCATCACATACGCTCTGCCCCCTCCAAACTCCTGGCTCTCTGGGTTGTTACGTTGCTGCCTATACATCTCCTCCTGGCCCCATCCTCCCTGTATCACCAGGATGTTGGCAAAGCATCCTCAGTCTGCAACCCTGTCACTTAGCTTCTCTCCTCTTCTAGCTGGAATTCTCCTCCCTTTGTCCTCCCAGAAACAATATCAAGCAAAGCACGGATCCCCAAAACAGCACAAAAGTCATTTTCATCTTCATCGTATTCCTCCTGGCCTCAGAAATGGGACAACCTTGAGAGAATTCCCGCTGTTATCTTCCTTCAGGGACTGTGCTGCCTGGGCTCTGTGGGACAGCAGGATCTAGGATGCAGTCCTGGGAAAGGGCTATACCCCTTTCCTCCATCACCTGAGTGTGAGGCTTAGAGCCTGCCCTCTCCTACTCCCTGCCTCAACTTTGTTCCTATTAAGAGATCAGTTGTGTCCTCTAAAAAAGATGTCAATATCCTACCACCCTGGACCTGTGATTAAGATCTTCACAGGAAATGGATCCTTACAGAAGACAAGGAAGGGATCCAAGCTCAAGTTCTTTTCTCGAGTCCTCAGGACATGTTCTGCTTGGGTGTGAGGGGGAGGAAAGGGAGCTTAGTGTTTTGTGTATATAAACTTCAGGCCACAAACTTATATGGTCAAGACCAGATAAATATATATATATATATATATATATATATATATATTTTTTTTTTTTTTCTATCAGTGAACTTGTGAACCATCTTTTCCTCAGTGGTGGGACCAACCTCAGGAGGTTCAGAGTTTCTCTATTCACTTCTTCTCCCAGGGCAGGGTCACACGGGGCTCAGGCCCTGGGACACAGCTCCAGGATGTCCTCACCATTGTCATCTATATATGTCAAAATCCCCTGGAAGGGTCCTGCTCGTGTTTGGCCTCCAGACACTTCTCTGCAGAGGTCCTGTAACATCGACCTGCTCCTCAAACACAAGGTCTTCTCAGCTCACAGGGTTTCTGTGACATGCCCCTGCCTTGGGGGGCACACAGAACTTTGTGATCCACTAGGATCAAAGGCCTCTTTGCTTTCCCTTCAATCATTCCTCTCCTGGCCTATGGGATTTTAAATCTATATTGAACTTTATTTTTTTTTAATTCTCAAAAAGAATTAAAAAATTCTCAAAAAGAATTAAAAGATTGTGGCATACCCTTAGCCTTGCTCTGAGTCACCTGCAGCTGCAGGTGGACTGTTACCTTGCTTATAGATCACTTGCCACCACAGGTGGCTGCATCTCTCTACTTGAGGGCTTCTCCAACATGTGGCATGCTGATTCACCCCTTTCATGCAGAAGAGGCCGAAAGTGCTAGGGAATTAACTCCAGGAGCAATTTCATTCATTAAGAAAAGGAAATTTGTGGCCTGGGGTTGTGGCTCAGTGGTAGATTGCTCACTAGCACATGTGAGGCACTGGATTCGATCCTCAGCACCATGCTAAAATGAAATAAGGATATTCTGTGTCCACCTACAACTAAAAAATAAATATTAAAAAAGAAAAGGAAATTTGTGATAAAACTGCATTGGTTTGGCAGAACCATTCTGAAATATGATGTACGAAATTCTTTGAGGAGTTCCTCCTAGGACTGGACCCTCAATTGTTCACAAGGTAACCATAATAAACATGTTCTTCAATATATCTTTTATTCATCATCTCCTTCCTCTGCCTTACTCTCACCTCCTCACTTTTGTTTTTTGGGTTCTCTTCCCAAATGAACTATCTGCATCCAGTTGTCAGATGGGGAAGGGGGTAGGGTGTATGGGAAAAAAATATATGAGAACAAAACATATAAGCACCCGGAAAATATTATCCCACCATTTGAGTTTCAGATGTCTTTGAAGGTCTGAGAGGTCCAGGGGAACCATGCATCTCTGTCCCTCATTTTCTCTCTAATTCTTAGAATAAAAGTCCACTATTGGTGAATGAATGAAGAAGGCAGAGGGGTGCACTATCCTTTGTACTAAAACTTGAAGATGTACAATTTGTGTGTGTGCATCCATCCACATGCCCATTGGTAGCACATATTTGAAACAGACCTCAGATAATTACACTGACTAGAAGTGGAGTCGAAGGGATTGGAGATGCTGCTGGATTTTTGAGACTGTACCTGGGAAGGAAATTGCACAGGGCCAGAGTAGATTTTGAGTTGGTTTGTTACCAATATATTAGCTTTGCAGTAACCAAAATTATTCTTCCAGAAAAGCACTGTGAAGTCCTGCTGGCTATGTTTATTATTGGGTCGTCTCCATTCATGGTGCAAACAATTATTCGCTGTCTACCATGTACAGGTATGATGCTTGACCTGGGAAGGAAAAAGATGAACAAGATGTGGTCAGTGTGGTCCTCAAATATTTATAGCTACGTGGTGTGCTGAGAGCAATCGTGGAGACATGTACAAGCCATTAATTGGGGAATTTTAAGAAAATAAATTAAAATGTAAAGATCTGACATTTCTCTAAGCCTGGAGATGAACAACAGAAGTCAATTACCTCTACACTCCTTCCTAGGCTGTAAGATCTTAGAAAGCTATGAAGGATCTTGTGTTCTCAGCATCTGCTCTTGCTGAGACTTCAAAAAGGCTCTTTGGTAATGTATTAATAATGAATTAAAGTCAAATTGATCCCACTTTGAGTCTGCCACCATCAAAGCTTTATACTCTGTTCTCTTAGACATAGATAGGGTTGAAAAGGAATTTACAGTGACTTTGAGGGAGGAGGATAATCCTGCTATGGTTGAAGATGACTGGCTTTACAAGGATCTCCCACTGGGAATGTGATCCATAGAAGGTAGGTCTAGAAGGAAGAATTTTGTCTTCCTCAGCTTTTTGGGTTTTTTCTGGGTGGGGCGTTCTGGGGATTAAACTCAGGGGCACTTAACCACTGAGCCACATCCCCAGCTTTTTGTTGTTGTTGTTGTATTTTATTTAAACACAGGGTCTCACTGAGTTGCTCAGTGCCTTGCTGTTGCTGAGGCTGACTTGGAGCTTGAGATCCTCCTGCCTCAGCCTCCTGAGCTACTGGGAGTACAGGTGTGTGCCACCACACCCAGTTTCCCCAGCTCTTTTTAACCCTAGTGACCACATAGAAAGTTCTTCTTATCAGCTGTATGGTAGATTTTTGTAATGCACGTTCAGGAAAAAGGGTAAAGAGAGACTAAACTAGAGAGGCCTGGGGATGCAGGTAAATTATTGTGTTTGGGTCAGTTATCAGGTTCTAGTGGTGGATAAAGCAGAGAATAAAGAGAAGGCAGAGGAGAAAGAAGAAAAGGAAAAGGAGAAGCCCTTAGTGGGAGGGGTTGGTTTAGTCTACATTAAAAAGAGGTAAGAGGAAGAAGGAAGAAGGAGAAAAGAAAAAAAATGTCTTAAGGACTGGACATGAAAGAAGGATTTCAAATTTGAAGGGTGAGATGCTCTGAAGTAATCGTAGGGAAAAGATAGTAGGTTAAGAGAGGAAGGAATTTTAAGAGATGTCACTGTTTTCCACCCACAGACTGCAGAACACACATTTTTGTCAAGTACACATGGAACATTCTCCAGGCTAGACCATATGCCAAATCGTTCAACAAGTCTCAACAAATTTAGAAGAAGTGCAATGATGTCATGTTCTCTGACCAAAATGGAATAAAATAGAAGTCAATGACAGAAAGAATTTGAGAAATTCATACATATATATGAATAAATATGTGTGTGCGTTGTGTCATGGTTAAGGAATGTCCCCCAAAAGCTCATGTTTTAAAAGCATGGGCCGCAGTGCAGCAAGGTTGAAAGGTGTGGGCTTTCGGGCTCTTACCACATCAGAGGACTCATCAAATGGATTGATCCATTGATATCAAGACCTACTTGGAGTAAGTAGGTCACTGGGAGTGTGCTCTGGGGAAGGGTTTATCTGGTCCCTGGACCCTCTTCTCTCTCCCTCTGCTTCCCAGCTGCCATGACCCGAGCAGCTTTCCTCTACCACACCCTTCCGCCCGCCATGATGTTTCTGCCTTGGAGCCAGCCAATCATGAACAGAATCTTCTAAAACGATGAGCCAAATAAATCTTACCTCCTCTAAGATGTTCTTGTCAGGTATTTTTGTCACAGTGATGAAAAGCTGACTAACACAGTAGGAATTAAGCAGCATACACCAAAAAAAAAAAAAAAAAACAAGTGAGTCAAAGAAGAAGTCATATTGGAACTTAGAAAATACTTTGAAATAAATGAATACAAAAACACAATATGCTGAAACTTATGGAATATAATTAGAGGAAAATTTATAGCTATAAGTGCCTGTATTAAAAAAGAAGAAGAAGAAGGAGAAATATCCTCTTATTTATTTGATTTGTCATTTAAAAAAATTTTATTGAAAAAAGATTTTAATCAATAATGTAACTTACCACTTCAAGACACTGGGATGGGGAAAATTTTAAAAAATGCTAAAGCAAATTTAAAAAATTTGCACATATAAATACTTATAGGCAAGTTTTTATAAAGCTGCTTCATTTTATTTAATGGCTGCATAATATTTCTTTGAATGGAGTAATTAATAAATGATTGATTTACCAGTCTTCTACTGGTATACACATTTTGGTTGTTGCCAATTTTCTGTTTGTATATTAATATTTCCTTAAACATCCTTATACACACAAAATTGCACATATATGTGCATATTTTTGTGAATAATTCCTGAAAGCAGAATTTTGGGGTCAAATAACATGCACATTAGGAAATTTAGAGCCACTGCAAACTGTGCTCCAAAGAGATTGCATTAATTTACACTTGCACTAATAAAATATGAGCATGCCTCTTTCCCTATAATCTTACCAGTAGAGAGTGTTATTAACCTTTTTGATCTCTGCCTGTCTAGTAAGTGAAAAATGGAATCTCAGCAACAAAAACTTTAAGATACCCAGTAATAAATCTCACCAAGTTTATGGAGAGCACTATACATTTTACTGAAGGAATAAAAGTAAACTTGTAGAGATTTAGCATTGCCCTGAATAGAAAGACTCAGTCTCACAAAGATGTCAATTCTCCTCAAGTTCATCTAGTCATTTACTGTTGTTATATTTAAAATCCTAATTCAGCTTTCTGTAGATTTTGGCAAGCTATCCTGCAATTCTTACAGAAAGATAAATGGCCAAGAATAGAGATGATGATTATGAAGGAAAAGAAGGGAAATCCCTTTTACCAGATAGCGGGTGTGTTCGCTGCCTGTGTAATGAATTCCTGAGATAATGAACTTAGGGTTTACTTTGGCTCTTGGTTCAGAGCTTTCAATCTATGATCAATCAGCATGGTTGCCTATGGTGAAGCAGCATATGATGGCAGGGAACACATAGAAAAATCCACCCACCTCCTGGCTAGGCACGAACAAAAGGAAGAGGAAAGGGCTGGGGACCTTTTATCCCCTTCAAGGGCACACCCTCAGTGACTTAAGACCTTCCACCAGGTCTTACCTTTTAAAGTTTCCATTGCCTCCCATAGTGCCAAGCAAGGGACGGAGTCTTTAATACACGGACCATTTGGGGACATTTAAGATCTGGATTCATAAAAACTGCTAAACTTAAAGCAGTGTTGTATTGGCATATGTGGGAGAAATAAATCCATGGAAAAGAATCAAGGGTCTAGGTGCAGATTGATTTTAAAAGTTGAAAGTCTGATAATACCAAATCAAAGACATGAGGGAAAGGGACAACCCATTTGCCATTGGTTGGAGAATAAAATGGTGCCCTTTGGTAAACATTTTGGCCCTGTACAGCAATGTGGAATATGCAGATGCTCTACAACCAGCCTTTCCACCTCCAGGAAAACTTTTGTACATGTTCTCAAGGAGACATGTAACATGTTTACCAAAGCACTTTCATGGCAAAAAATGGGAAATAACCTAACAGCCCACATGACATCCTGTAACATGTTCTATTCAAGAAGAATGAATGAAATAAACTTACATGTTGAATACAACTAAATTTCTAAAACATAATAAATTTATAAATTGTAATATTTTAAAATAATGAAAATATTACTCCATATTAAGCATGTGGGATAATACATAAAAACCTTTACAAACTCCCTTGGGAAATTATCACTTCTGTTAATGGAGGAAAAGAAGGGAATAGAATGGGGAAAGTAGCTTTAACTGTATCTGAAAGCTCAAAATATTAAAACAAAATATTGATGCAAATATGAAAAAAATCAGCTTTTAAAAACTTGGAATGTAAATGCATGGGAGTCTACTATTTTCAGTAAGTTAGAGATATTTCATAATTTAAAGAGAATTTATGCAATCTTATTGAAGTTTTAATATTCACTTCCATAGCACCCCAGCATTTATTCAGGATATATCTAGTATTATTTGAGAAGAGGCTGCAATGGTTTGAATGTTTATTTCCTCCAAATCTCACGTTGAAATTTAATTGCCATTGTTATCATAGTGGGAGGTGGGATTTTTAAGAAGTATTTAGCCATGAAGATTCTGTCCTCATGAATGGTTAACGTCATTATTGTGGGGGTGTGTTCATATTGCTGGAGAGGGGCCATGTGTGAGAATAGGCTTCCCCCATCTCTCTGTCGTTCCCCAATATGATGTCATATGCCATATTTTGACATATTAAGAAGGCCCTGCCAGATGCCAGGACCTTGATATTGGACTTCCCAGTGTCCAGAACTGTGATCCAATACATTTCTGGTGATATTATTCTGTTAAATTCTGTTATATTCTGTTATTCTGTTATAATACCTGTTTATGTTATTCTGTTATAGCACCAAAAAACTAATTAAGACAGGGGTTCAGAGAAGTCTGTTGAGAAAGGCAAGCCCATTTATTGTTTTACATCTTACTACCCAATAGAAATCAGAGGTATTGGGCTGGGGATAAAGCTCAGTTGGTAGAGTGCTTGCCTTGCATGCACAAGGCCCTGTGTTCAATCCCTAGCACCACAAAAAAAAAAAAAAAAAAAAAAAAGAAATAAGAGGCATTAAAAAGTTTAAATGTGATATTTAGGACATTTTGTTTTCCATCTTTATGTTGTTATTCTATTTTAAGAGTGCCAAGTCTTACCGGGCATGGTGGATATCATGCCTGCTATCCCAGTGATTCTGGAGGCTGAGCAAGAAGATCATAAGTTTGAAGCCAGCCTCAGCAAGACATTGTCTCAAAATAAAATTTAAGAGGATGGGGATTTAGTTCAATGGTAAAGCACCTCTGGGTCAAATCCCCAGTCTCTCTCTCTCTCTCTCTCTGACACACACACACGCGCACACAAACACACACACGCGCACACAAACACACACACGTGCACACAAACACACACACACACACTGCTAAGTCTTAAAACCAAAAGGGCCTGTGTTTACAGAGGGTAAAAATGGGGGAAAGAACTGGGAAAACAGGAAACCCCATAGCCATTGCTTCTCACTTCCTGGGAAGAAAATCCCTTAAAAGTGCATGAACTCTAAAATACTTGAACTCATAAAAGCGGAGAATAGATTGGCGGTTGCTAGGACTGAGGGTTGAAGAAATGGGGAGATGTTTGGTCAAAGGAAGCAAACTTTCTGTCATTAGATGAATTGTTCTAATGTATAGCATGGTGGCTGTGGTTAATAATACTGCCTTGTTTACTTGAAATTATATGAGAAAACAGATATCAAGAGTCCTTACTCTACCACCACACACTGTGGGTGGTAATGCATGTGTTTAATTTGGGGGTTCTTATTACACAATGCAGAAGTACTTCAAATCACACATTGTAATCTTGAATATATATACAAGTTCATTTGTCAATTGATTTTTTAAAATGTTGTTTATAGAAGCAGTAATCCACTGAATCTCTAAGGACTGAAGAAGGAGCTCTGGAAGCCATATGCACTGTATCTAGGCAACTAGGCCCCTAATCCAACTTCCCTTCTGGAACTTCCCAAGGGTAATGAGCACCTGTATACCAACAAGACTCAGGCACAGACCAGAATGGCCTGTCTCCCGAAGCCATGCTGGTAATGCTTCTGACTTATTTTACATTTTCCTCTCTGAATTTCATTTTGGATAGTTTCTATTGTGGTCTTGATTTCAAGTCATCTTTTCTTCTGTAATATATAATCTGTTATTAATTCCATCCAGTGTGTTTTTCATCTCAGACTTTCTTATTTTTCTCTGTGAACCTCATTTGGATTTTTTAAAAAATAAATCCAATGTTTCTACATACCAGTCTTTCCCCCATTTTTTCAAACATATGAAATGTGATTGTAAAAATAATTTCTGTGTCTTTGTTTAACAATTCTATTCCTTATGTCCTCTTGGTCTTTTTCCATTAATTCTTCTCTTTGTTGTATGTCACATTTTCTTGCTTCTTTGTATGTCTGATAATTTTTTAAAATAAATTTATTTATTTTAATTAGGTATATATGACATCAGGATGCATTTTGATTCATTGTACACAATTGCAGCACAACCTTTCATTTCTCTGATTGTACGTGATATAGTGTCACACCATATGTGCAGTCATACATGTGCCAGGGTAATGATGTCCATCTCATTCCACCAACTTTCCTGCCCCCATATCCCTCCCCTTCCCTCCCTCCCTTTTGCCCAATCAAATTTCCTCCATTTTTTCCATGCACTCCTCCCCCATTATGGATCAGCATCCACTTGTCAGAGAGAACATTCGGCCTTTGGTTTTTGGGAATTGGCTTACTTCGCTTAGCATGATATTCTCCAGTTCCATCCATTTACCTGCAAATACCATAATTTTATTCTCTTTTAATGTTAATATTCCATTGTGTATTATATACCACACTTTCTTTATTCATTCATCTACTGAAGGGTATCTAGGTTGCTTCCACAGGTTAGCTATTGTGAATTGTGCTGCTATAAACATTGACGTGGCTGTGTTTATAGTATGCTGATTTTAAGTCCTTTGGGTATAGACCAAGGACTGGGATAGCTGGGTCAAATGGTGCTTCCATTCCAAGTTTTCTAAGGAATCTCCATAATACTTTCCAGATTGGTTGCACCAATTTTCAGTCCCACCAGCAATGTATGAGTGTTCCTTTTCCCTCACATCCTCACCGACACTTATTGTTCTCTATATTCTTGATAACTGCCATTCTGACAGGCATGAGATGAAATCTTAGAGTAGTTTTATTTGCATTTCTCTAATTACCAGAGATGTTGAACATTTTTTCATGTATTTGTTGATCAATTGTATATCTTTTTTCTTAGAAGTGTCTATTCAGCTCCTTAGCCCAATTATTGATTGGATTGTTTATTTTTTTGGTGTTAAGTTTTTAAAGTTCTTTTATATATATATATATTTTTAGTTGCAGGTGGACACAATATCTCCATTTTATTTTTATGTGGTGCTGAGGGTTGAACCCAGGGCCTCATGTGTGTTAGACAACACGCTACCACTGAGCCACAACCCCAGTCCATTTTTTGAGTTCCTTTTATATCCTGGAGTTTAGTGCTCTATTTAATGTGCGAGTACCAAAAATTTGCTCCCAAAATGTAGGCTGTCTCTTCACCTCATTGATTGTTTCTTTTGCTGAGAGGAAGCTTTTTAGTTTGAGTCCATCCCATTTATTGATTCTTGATTTTATTTCCTGTGCTTTAGGAATCTTGTTAAGGACATCAGGGCCTAATCCGACGTGATGAAGATTTGGGCCTACTTTTTCCTCTATTAGGCGCAGGGTCTCTGGTCTAATTCCTAGGTCCTTGATCCACTTTGAGTTGAGTTTTGTGGATGGTGAGAGATAGGGGTTTAGTTTCATTTTCTGCATATGGATTTCCAGTTCTTCCAGCAGCATTTGTTGAAGAGGTATCTTTCCTCCAATGTATGTTTTTGGCGCCTTTATCTAGTATGAGATAACTGTATTTCTGTGGGTTTGTCTCTATGTCCTCTATTCTGTACTATTGGTCTACATGTCTATTTTGGTGCCAATACCATGCTGTTTTTGTTACTATAGCTTTGTAGTACAGATTAAGATCTGGTATAATGATACGTCTTGCTTTATTACTCCTCTTGCTAAGGATTGCTTTGGCTATTCTGGACCTCTTTAATTTTTCCAAATGAATTTCATGATTGATTTTTCTATTTCTATAAGGAATAATGTTGGGATTTTAATTGGAATTGCATTGAATCTGTATAGCACTTTGGGTAGTATGGCCATTTTGACAATATTAAATTTGCCTTTCCAAGAGCATGGGAGATCTTTCCATCTTCTAAGGTCTTCTTCAATTTCTTTCTTTAGTGTTCTGTAGTTTTCATTGTAGAGGTCTTTCACCTTTTTTGTTAGGTTGATTCCTAAGTTTTTTTTTTTTTTTTTTGAGGCTATTGTGCATGGGGTAGTTTTCCTAATTTCTCTTTCAGAGGACTCATCACTGATGTATAGAAATACATTTGATTTATGATATTAGTTTTATATCCTGCTACTTTGATGAATTCATTTATTCTAGAAGTTTTCTGGTTGAATTTTTTGGATCCTCTAAGTATAGAATCACGTCATCAGCAAATAGTGATAGTTTGAGTTCTTCCTTTTCTATTTGTATCCCTTTAATTTCTTTTATCTAATTGCTCTGGCTAGAGTTTCAAGGATTTTGTTGAATAAAAGTGGGAAAAGAGAGCATCCCTGTCTTGTTCCAGTTTTTAGAGAGAACGCTTCCAATTTCTCTCCATTTAGAATGATGTTTTACAATGTTGAAGTATTTCCTTCTATCCCTAGTTTTTCTAGTGTTTTGAACATGAAAGGGTGGTGTATTTTGTCAAGTGTTTTCTCTACATCAATTGATATATGATTCTTATCTTTAAGTCTATTGATGTGATGAATTATATTTATTGATTTCTGTATGCTGAACTAAACTTGCATCCCTGGAAAGAACCCCACTCGATCATGGTGCACTATTTTTTAATTATGTTTTTGTATGTGATTTGCCAGAATTTCATTGAGAATTTTTGCATCTATCTTCATCAGAGATATTGGTCTAAAATTTTCTTTCCTTGATGTGTCTCTGCCTAGTTTTGGTATCAGGATGATACTAGCTTCATAGAATGAATCAGTAAGGGTTCCCTCCTTTTCTATTTCATGAACTAATTTGAAGAGTATTGGTATTAATTCTTTTTTTTAGGTCTTGTAGAACTCAGCTGTAAGTCCATCTGGTCCTGGGCTTTTCTTGGTTGGTAGGCTTTTGATGGAGTCTTCTATTTCCTTGCTTGAAATTAATCTGTTTAAGTCATCTTGACTCAGGTTGGGTTGACCATATGCCTCTAGAAATTTGTCAGTGTCTTTGAGGTTTTCTATTTTGCTGGAGTGTAAATTTTCAAAATAGTTGCTAATTATCTTCAGTATTTCAGTACTGTCTGTTGTGATATTTCCTTTTTCATCATGAGTTTTACTAATTTCAGTTTT
Organism: Marmota monax; assembly: GCF_021218885.2. Lineage (NCBI taxonomy): Eukaryota > Metazoa > Chordata > Mammalia > Rodentia > Sciuridae > Marmota > Marmota monax. The sequence goes on along the minus strand of NW_026693008.1, from coordinate 14,531,841 downwards.
CTCTCTCCTTTTCATTAGGGTGGTTAAGAGTTTGCCAATTTTATTTATTTTTTCAAAGAACCAGCTTTTTGTTGTGTCAATTTTTTTAATTGTTTCTTTTGTTTCAATTTCATTAATTTCTGTCCTGATTTTAATTATTTCCTGTCTTCTACTACTTTGATGTTGGTTTGTTCCTCTTTTTCTAGGGCTTTGAGCTATAATGTCAGGTCATTAATTTGTTGACTTTTTCATCGTTAATGAATGAACTCCGTGCAATTAATTTTCCTCTTAGCACTGCCTTCATACTGTTCCATAGATTTTTCATACTGTTCCATGTATTGGAATTCTCATTTACCTCCAAGAATTTTTTTGTCTCTTCACTGATGTCTTCTGTTATACATGCATCATTCAATAGCATATTGTTTAGTATCCAGGTGTTGGAGTAGCTTCTATGTTTTATTTTATCATTGATTTCTAATTTCATTCCATTATGGTCAGATAGAATGCAGGTAGTATCTTTATTTTTTGTGTTTGTGAAGACTTGCTTTGTGGCATAACATATGGTCTATTTTGGAGAAGGATCCATGAGCTGATGAGAATAAAGTGTATTCGCTCATTGCTAGATGGAATATTCTATATATGTCTGTTAAGTCTAACTTATTAATTGTATTATTGAGTTCTATAGTTTCTTTGTTTAGTTTTTGTTTGGAAGATATATCCAGTGGTGAGAGAGGTGTATTAAAGTCACCTAGTATTATTGTGTTGTAGTCTATTCTTGTAGTTGAGAAGGGTTTGTTTGATATACATAGATGCCCCATTGTTTGGGGCATAGATATGTATGATTGTTATGTCTTGTTGATGTATGAATCCCTTCAGCAGTATGAAATGTCCTTCTTTATCTTTTTTCACTAGCTTTGGTATGAAGTCCACTTTATCGGATAGGCGGATGGAAACTCCTGCTTGTTTATGTGGTCCATGTGAGTGGTACATTTTTTCCCATCCTTTCATCTTCAGTCTGTGGATGTCTTTTCCTATGATATGAGTCTCTGAAGGAAGCATATTGTTGGGTCTTTTTATTTAAAATCCAATCTGTCAATCTATGTCTTTTAACTGATGAATTTAGGCCATTTACATTTAGGGTAATTATTGAAATATGATTTGTATTCCCAGTCATTTTGGTTTTTAACTTGACTTGGTTTCTCCTTTGATAGACCTTTTCTTCAGTGCAGTTCCTCCCTTTGCTGATTTTCATTGCTGTTTTTCATTTTCTCCTCATGGAATATTTTGCTGAGAATACTCTGTAGCGCAGGCTCTCTCGCTGTAAGTTCTTTTAACTTTTGTTTATCATGAAAGGTTTTTATTTCATCATCAAATCTGAAGCTTAGATTTGCTGGATATAAAATTCTTGGTTGGTAATCCCTGGATGGTGGAATGTGATAGACATCATTATCCAAAGTACATGTATGATGACACAAATTGGTGTCAACATACTTTATATACAACGAGAGATATGAAAAATTGTACTGTATATGTGTAATAAGAATTATAATGCATTCTGCTGTCATTTATTTTTTTTAAAAAAATCAATAATAATAAATAAATAAGTAAAATTCTTGGTTGGTATCCATTTTCTTTCAGAGCTTGGTATATGTTGTTCCAGGATCTCCTGGGTTTGAGGGTCTGAGTTGGAAAATCTACTGAGATCCAAATTGGTCTCCCTTTATATGTGATCTGATTCCTGTCTCCTATGACCTTTAAGATTCTATCCTTATTCTGTACACTAGGCATTTTCATTATGTGCCTTGGTGTAGATATGTTGTAATTTTGTACATTTGGTGTCCTGTAAGCCACTTGTATTTGATTTTCCAACTCATTCTTCATGTTTAGGAAATTTTCTGATATTATTTCACTGAAGAGATTGTGCATTTCTTTGGTTTTAATCTCTGTGCCTTCCTCTATCCCAATAAATCTTGGATTTGGTCTTTTGATGCTATCTCATAATTTTTGGATGTTCTATTCATGGTTTCTTACCATGGTCAACTTTATTTTCAAGATTGTATATTTTGTCTTCATTATCTGATATCCTATCATCCAAGTGATCTAGTCTGTTGAGATGCTTTCTATTGAGTTTTATTTCATTTATTATTTCCCTTCATTTCAAGGATTTCTGATTGGTTTTCTATCAGAATCTCTTTCTTGAAGTAATCTCTTACTACCTGTATTTGCTCCCTTATCTCTTTGTTGGAATGATCAATTTTTTTGCCTGTATTTGCTCATTTAGGTCCTTCTTTAATTCACAGATCATTTTAATTATGTACATTCGGAATTCCTTCTCTGACATTTCATCAACTGCACTGTCCATGGATTCTATTATCATAGTATCTTGGTATGTTTGGGATACATTCTTCCCTTGTTTTTTCATGTTTTCTATGTGTCTCCCTTTCTTACAGTGCAGGTCTGAGGTATTAGTTTCTACCTGATAACTTTGGAGTGTCTCTGCAGATTACCTGTAGTTCACCTTGGTGTTGGGCTTCTAGTCCCCAGCCTGTGTTCCATGATAAATGTTACTGCAACTAAAGGTGTTGGTGGCAATAGTAAAGGTAGCTCAAGATAGCAGTGGGGGTGTCCCAAGATGGTTGTAACCACTTTCAAAGATGGGGATGAAAGGGTGGGTTGCCTATTTGGAGATGCAGCTGTGACCTATCTGTTGTCCCAAGGTGGAGGCTACTGCCTGAAGAGGGCTATGGTGATGGCTGCAGTGTTCCAATATGGAGGTGGGCTAGGCCTGGGCTCAGGCATGGGTCTGCTGGTTGGTGGGGGGGGCCTGGGCTGTCTGAAAATTTTTAAATTGATGCCAGACATTGTAAATTTTACCTTGTTGAGTGTTGGATATTTTCATTTTCCTATCAAGATTGTTGAGATTTTTTCTAGAATATAGTTAACTTACTTGGATACAGCTTGATTTTATTTTTTAGAAGTCTTAATTTAAGCCAGTTTTTTTCTTTGCTATGGAGACAAGACCTTTCTGCATAGTCTGATGCCCTGTGAATTACAGCATTTCCCACCCTGGCTGGCAAGAACACTTAACTACTCCCACTCTGTGTGTGCTGAGGTTGTTCCCTCTGCTCCTTCCAAATGGGTCTTTTCCCAGTGTATGCATTGGATTGTTTCTTTACATGCATGTCTGATCAAAATTCATATGAAAACTCTGCAAGAACTAACATCATCAAAATGGCGATATTACCAAAAGTTCTCTATAGGTTTAATGCAATGCCAATCAAAATCCCAATGGCATTTCTTGTAGAAATAGATAAAGCAATCATGAAATTCATATGGAAAAATAAAAGACCCAGAATAGCAAAAGCAACTCTAAGCAGGAAGTGTGAATCAGGCGGTATAGCGATACCAGATTTCAAACTATACTACAGAGCAATAGTAACAAAAACAGCGTGGTACTGGTACCAAAACAGGTGGGTGGACCAATGGTACAGAATAGAGGACACAGAGACTAATCCACAAAGTTACAACTATCTTATATTTGATAAAGGGGCTAAAAGCATGCAATGGAGGAAGGATAGCATCTTCAACAAATGGTGCTGGGAAAACTGGAAATCCATATGCAACAAAATGAAACTGAATCCCCTCCTCTTGCCATGCACAAAAGTTAACTCAAAATGGACCAAGGAGCTTAATATCAAATCAGAGACTCTGCGTCTGATAGAAGAAAAAGTTGGCTCCGATCTACATATTGTGGGGTCGGGCTCCAAATTCCTTAATAGGACACCCATAGCACAAGAGTTAATAACTAGAATCAACAAATGGGACTTACTTAAACTAAAAAGTTTTTTCTCAGCAAGGGAAACAATAAGAGAGGTAAATAGGGAGCCTACATCCTGGGAACAAATTTTTACTCCTCACACTTCAGATAGAGCCCTAATATCCAGAGTATACAAAGAACTCAAAAAATTAAACAATAAGATAACAAATAACCCAATCAACAAATGGGCCAAGGACCTGAACAGAAACTTCTCAGAGGAGGACATACAATCAATCAACAAGTACATGAAAAAATGCTCATCATCTCTAGCAGTCAGAGAAATGCAAATCAAAACCACCCTAAGATACCATCTCACTCCAGTAAGATTGGCAGCCATTATGAAGTCAAACAACAAGAAGTCCTGGCGAGGATGTGGGGAAAAGGGTACTCTTGTACATTGCTGGTGGGACTGCAAATTGGTGCGGCCAATTTGGAAAGCAGTATGGAGATTCCTGGGAAAGCTGGGAATGGAACCACCATTTGACCCAGCTATCGCCCTTCTCGGACTAGTCCCTGAAGACCTTAAAAGAGCGTACTACAGGGATACTGCCATATCGATGTTCATAGCAGCACAATTCACAATAGCTAGACTGTGGAACCAACCCAGATGCCCTTCAATAGACGAATGGATAAAAAAAAATGTGGCATTTATACACAATGGAGTATTACACAGCACTAAAAAATGACAAAATCATGGAATTTGCAGGGAAATGGATGGCACTAGAGCAGATTATGCTAAGTGAAGCTAGCCAATCCCTAAAAAACAAATGCCAAATGTCTTCTTTGATATAATGAGAGCAACTAAGAACAGAGCAGGGAGGAAGAGCAGGAGGAAAAGATTAACATTAAACAGAGACATGAGGTGGGAGGGAAAGGGAGAGAAAAGGGAAATTGCATGGAAATGGAAGGAGACCCTCATTGTTATACAAAATTACATATAAGAGTTTGTGAGGGGAATGGGAAAAAAAACAAGGAGAGAAATGAATTACAGTAGATGGGGTAGAGAGAGAAGATGGGAGGGGGGGAGGGGGTAGTAGAGGATAGGAAAGGTAGCAGAATACAACAGTTACTAATATGGCATTATGTAAAAATGTGGATGTGTAACCGATGTGATTCTGCAATCTGTATTTGGGGTAAAAATGGGAGTTCATAACCCACTTGAATCTAATGTATGAAATATGATATGTCAAGAGCTTTGTAATGTTTTGAACAACCAATAAAAAATAAAAATCCCCTTTATATTAAAAAAAAAGAGAGAATAAAATCAGCATTTGCAGGTAAATGGATGGAGCTGGAGAATATAATGCTAAGTGAAATTAGCCAGTCCCAAAAAACCAAATGCTCAATGATTTCTCGATTAAAGAATGCTGATTCATAATATGCAGGGGGGCAGCGGGGTGAATGAACTCTAGATAGCGCAAAGAGGAAAAGGGGAGGGAGGGGAAAAAGGAAGGGAGAGGACATAGGGGTAGGAAAGACTGTGGAATGGGATGGTCATCATTACCCTAAATACATGTAGGAAGACATGAATGGTGTGACTCTACTTTGTGTACAACCAGAGATGTGAAAAATTGCACTCTATGTATACTATGAATTGTAATGCATTCTGTTGTCATATATAACAAATTAAAATTTAAAAAATTTAAAAAAAAGAAAACTCTGCAAATCTCTGGAACTCTCCCTGCGTAGAGTCCACTGTTCTCCAGCACACTGTCCTGCAAATGCTAACCATGTAGGCATCCCTAGACATCCAGCTCTGTCTCCTTAACTCAGGGGACCATAAAGTTCTACCTGGGGCTCTCCTTCCTGCACTGCAGCCTGGTTCTCCTCTCCAGCAATACACTGAGGAAATCATAGGACTCATTTCATCTGTTTCCCCTCTCTCCCTGCACTTACTGGCTAATGCCTGAAAACCATTACATTCTATTTCTTACCACTTTTTTAGTTGCCCCTAAGTGACTTGAAAAGGAAAGCACTTCTAATGATGTTGTCTTCATCTTGAAGTGGACCCTGGGGTAGAGCTGATTCTTATCATTCATGGATTTCATATTTGCAAATTTGCCCACTCGCTGTTTCAATATTCATAGCATTTTCACAGGCATATAAGGACACGTGCAGAGCAGCAAAAGATTTGAGATACCTGATGCACATATTTCCAGTTGAGGTCAAGCAACGTGATTCTTCAGGCTTCATGTTTCAGCTCTCATTCTGAGAAGAGTATCCTCTTCATGTTCTATATAGTGCCATGCTTTTTGCATTCTTGCATTTCTTTTTGATGATTTACTGTTTAAAATAGCCCCAAGTGTAGTGCTAAAGTGCTGTCTGGCATTCCTGAGCACAAGAAGTCTGTGATGTACTTTATAGAGAAAACACAGGCATAAGTTACAGTGCTCTTGTCCGTTTAGAGCTCATTAATGAGCACTGAATTTAAAATGTATTGAATTGAATATATATTGCTCAACAATATATATTAAATTAGGTATCTTAAAACATTAGCATACATAAAACAAGGCTATGTATTGATTGGTTGACAAAGATGATCTCAATGGAAGCTCACAGGAACCTAACGCTCTATAACCCCTAGGAACAGTATTTTCTAATTCAGGGTCCATGCAATTTTAAAGAGTATAACTACCACAAATTCTTGTTATTGTACAACAAACTGTATAAGTAGTTTATTCCGTGGTGAAAAAAACACTGGTAGAGGAAAGGAGAAGAGAGACAAAGAAGGTCAGATGACCTTTCAATGACCCTTAATCAAATCAGCTACCACTGTGGGTAACTAGAGTGCAATATCATTGGGGCACTCTGGGACTCAGGGTACAATATGAGCCTTGGAGCTATTCTAGCCAAGGGGGAGGAAGCTAGAGTTTTTACACATCAGCTCTCATCAGCTGAGGACTAACTGAAAGGGGCATGTTCAACCTATTGGGAAGCAGACAGAGAGAAACTGACTGCCAAAGAAAGTTTTCAGGCTGGTAGTGTGAAGGCCAGCTTGGGGTTCTACTACAATGGGAAAGGATGTGAGCAGGATGCCAGATGGCGTTGGCTACAGATGGGAAGAGGAGGACTTGTAAACTTGGACACTTCCAGAAGCCAGGCAGGTAACATAAGCAAGGGAAGCAGGCGGGGTGTGGCTGCATGAACTGGAGAGCTCCTATCCTGCTTAACGGGAACAGCTGTTAGTCAGCTGCAGCCAACTTTTGCCATGCAGAGAAAAGGTCTAGACTTGCCAAATATTCTGAATTTTAAAAAGTGGGAAATTTAGATTTTTTTAAAATGTGAAATATCCAATTTGTAAAAGTTGGCAACAAATTTTAAAAATTTTAAAAACACTGTTGAGGCCAAACAAAACATATTGGCAGCCCAACTTCAGCCCACGGGCTGCCAATTTGCAACCTCTCTGATAGGAGATGTGCAAAACCCCACCTGTTGGGTATAAGCCCAGAGAAAATGTATCTTTTTCTTATGTTCACATGAAGGCATTCTGGGGATGCCAGCAGATGTCCCAGATGTTGGCTCTGAAATCCATATGATAGGGCACCTTTATCTGTGTAGTGACCTTTCCTCATTCTCCTGCCTCAAGATTTTTGAGACATCCAAGGATCTTCACTCTTCGTGGCTAATGGAGTCCTCCAGTGATTTCTTATTACTGTTTTGGCATTTTCCCTCTTGTGAGAAATTAGCTGAGCCTATTGGGCTGTCCATCTGGCTCTGCTAGTCTGCACAGCCAGCTAGCCCACTTCCATTGCTGAGAACAGGGCTGCCAACCCCCCCTTCCTCCTGCACGTAGAACAGAGATCATCAGAAAGAGTTCGCAAGACAAGTGGCAGTGTTTGCAGAAGCAGAGTCTGGGGAATTGGCCACCATCTGGCATTTTCTACAACACATTGGGAGGAAGACACCTAATGACTAGGCTTCCAGAAGGTAGCAGAGTCAGGGGTTAGGGTTCAACCAGAGAAACAGAACCACTGGTAGACAGATAGACAATCGACAGATATGCAAATATATAACATTTATTTACATATATATATAAAATGTATTTACATATATATGTATTATATATATATATAAATAACACACACATATATACAAACATATACATATAGTTATACACACATATATTCATGCATCCACTTAACATCAAAAAGGATACATTCTGAGAGACATGTCATTAAACAGTTTCTTGTTTGTGCAAACATCACAGAGCAATGTTACATAAACTAAGCCTGTGACAATGTCACTAAGTGATAAAATCTTAATGTATCACTACCATATATGCCATCTATGGTTGACTAAAATTTCTATATGGCACATGACTGTATGTGTGTGTGTATATATATATATATATATATATATATATATATATATATATATATATTTGTTATTGTCACAAAGATATGGCCTCACATGGGAGTTGGTTAAATAGTCTTTCCATATGATGTTAGAGCTTGATGTTCATGGTGTGGGGGGGGGCCAGTTGGGAAGGAAAGATGGGTGCAAAGTTGCGGGGGAACAAAAGCAAACTAGAACTCATAAGTACAAGGTGGAGCCCCGTGGGGATGGACTAAAACCCGTGTCAGTTCCTGTTGCTTCTGACATAGCTGATATGGACATCCTGTAAGAAGCTAAAGCCCTTTGTCATGGAGCTAAACACAGACACTTAGACCCAAGACAGTAGATGAGATTCCAAAGGAGGATCTAAGAGAAGGCTGAGCAGCTACAGGCCCTGCACCAGCTTCCTACCAATGGCAAGAGTCAGGATGCACATGTGAGCCACAGAATGGCTGTTGTGTCCCTCTGCCCTTAGATTCTCCTGAGAACCTGTCTTATGACTCACAGGAGAGATACTGGCAAAGTTCTGCATTCATCTCTAGGTTGAATGTCTGGTTTTTGACTCCTGACCAAGACAAGGGCAATGGGATATGCAGTTTAAAGTCCAAAACTCTCCCAGCCAGCCCCACTATTATCTTCTTTACTGGTGGTTTGCATCTGCGTCACCATTTGACAAGACACCTAGCTCTTTGCAGTGCATTGCCTGATGCCAGGATTCCTAGCACAGACCTTGGCAGTTCAAGGCAGAGATTCAATGTTTTCTGGGTGTACAAAGCCTGGGCCCTTGTGCTGCAGGATGTCTCCTGACCCTGCTGCTTCTTTTTTCTCCCTTTACTGAGTCCTTTGCATTAAGATAAATATCTTACATGAGTACCCTCTGTGAAGTTCTGGAAATCCTTTCAAATATGCAAACTGGGGAAAACAAGGTACCCACCCTAACTGAAAACATATAAGACAGAGAATTTAGGAAAAGCAGCCTAGCTAATTGACACATTACAAAGTCACACAGGTATCAGGGCTTTGGTGCTCTACAGCTGCCATGCTGGTATCCACAGGCCTGCCTATCCATGATAAAGGAGAAAAGGATGCCCGACCTAGAATTTTCAAAGAAACCAATCTAAAGATGCAAGAGGAAACGGAGCAGGTGCACTCCTTGAAGAGGAAATAAAGACTTGCTGATTTCTTAAAAGCTTCTCTTGGGATGCTGCAGCTAGAGAGTATGGCGTTTCTTGTGGCTTCCAATGATAATGAAGAGAAAATGCAGAGGGAAGGTCTGCCTTGTCTTTGGAAGGTTCCTCTAGAAAGAGCAGAAGACTACAGGGGGAAACTGGAACTGTGAGGGCAAGTCACAGAAAGACTGATTTTGGCTCCCTCAGTGGGAGAACATGGTGAAGATTTAGAGTAAATGTTCAGTGACTGAAGGAATTGCCTTGAGATAAATGGAGTCCAGTTTTCTGACTTACTGGTTTAAAGCAGAAGTTTAATATCCACCCATTTAATCATCCATGCATATGTTCATTCAGTTATTAATTTATTAATACAACCATTCAACCAATATTCATTGAGTACCTATCATGTTCCAAGTGTTGTGTTAGGTTCTGGAATCATAGTCAAGGGGAGAAGGCAATTGAGCTAATTGACCACTTTCTATGTACTAAGCAATGCATTAGGTGCTAAAGATTAGAGCTTAGGGTAGAAGACCCTATAATAATCTGAGATTGGTGTGAGGTTATTTAATCCTAAACCACTGCTCTTAACCTGTTTTGTCCCATCATTCCCAGATGAGGAACACCTATAAAAATGTAACTTGAGCAATAAACATACCACTTATGGTAGCTTTGCACCTGTGTCAATTTCATTGCAATATTCACAGAATTGAAAATTTGAGACTTAATGGTTAAGGGGATCTCCCAATTTGTGAGTCCCAGCCTGGTTGGTCCTACCAGCCTTGATTCCTTGATTCAGAATGACTGTAGGGCTTCTGTGACCACTAAGACTATTTTCTCTTGACTGGGTCCATGAGGGCTGGGACGTTCTGTGCTGTGACCTCATTGTTTATCATCATTTTAGAAAGCTTCTGCCTCCCTTCTGTAGGCTGGATCAGAGCTAGAGACAGCAGGGTGGATGTGTAAAATGAACTCCAGCCAGCGTTACTAGAATCTCAAACACCCAAACAATGGGTCACACGCCTACAGCTTGTGACTTCTTGGCAGCTTGGCAGGGCCTGAGCTCTTCCACTTTCAGTTGCCATTTGAGATGGGGAAGCATTGGAAAGAGCCAACCTGTGACCATTTACAGCATAAAATCCAAGTTGCTAGGGAAGAGCTGGATTTGTCAGCACTTGAATCTTAGTCCTCCTGGAAAGACTAGAATACCTTTAGCGTGGCATCTAAAGATCTGATATAATAAACTCACAGCTTTAAACACATGTGCACATAGAAGGGGAGGGCTGTGGTACTGTAGGAAATGCTGGGTTTAGGAAGTCAGAAAGGACAATTGCTCCCTGGATGTTCTTTGCACTGTGTGCTCATTTGCGCAGTCTCCAAAGGAGTCTTTAGAAGACCTTGTGCCTCCTCCTTGAAAAGATGAGATGATCCTTGAAAGGAATAGTGTACAAGCCTGGAGATGACTCTTGAGGACAGGGGCTTACTAATCGGCAAGGGGAAGGCAGGCAAGAATGCAGATCTTCCCTGACTTTGGAAAGGAGGCAGGCCTGGCTTCCCGTACACAGAACTCTTATTGCCCCTGGGAGGTGTCAATAAGGCTGTGTTCCAGTGTTTCAGAAGTCTGTATATCCAGATGGTCTAGAGCACAGACAGCATCATGAGGGTACTTTGAATATGTTGAGTAGGTTGGAAGTAGAGCCAGATTGGAGGAACTCTTTGAAAAGTTAACCTAGGGGGCAAGAATTAAAGTTTCTGCACCTGATTCCTGGTTGGTCTGAATGGTGAAGGGAACTGGATTCCCGTCCAGATTCTGCCACTTATTCTCTATTGGACAAGTCCCTTAACCTTTTCCATTCACAAGAGGAAAGAGCTGGGTTAGATGTTCCCCCAGATCATTGTCAGCACTAAGATCCTATGGTGGAAAGTGGACCCCATATCTCAGTTTATGGACTGAGTTATAAAGGCTGCTCATAATGTGGAGATTTTGCCTGAGCCATTTATACAGAACCTCTGAATAGTCATGGAGGAGAAAAATAAAGAGATCTTGAACATCCTATGCAATTTCCTTGCTTTCTGAACAGGAACATTCTTGGAATAACCAATTTCCTGGCATCTACAAATATAACCCCATGAAGAACCAAGCCACCAGCCACAGCAAGCCACAGCTTGCAGGTGTTTAAGACTACATTAAAAGTGCTCATGCTCTTGGCTAAAAATATCAACTTGAGGTTTTTGTTTTGTTTTTGTTTTTAGTTTTAGGTGGACACAATATCTTTATTTTTATATTTATGTGGTGCTGAGGATGGAACCCAGTGCCCTATGCATACTAGGCAAGCACTCTACCACTGAGCCACAACCCCAGCCCCTCAACTTAAGTTTTAAATTACCTTTGCCTACTGATTTCAAAAGCCCTCTCATAATCCTGCAAATAAATCAGATACATTAAGCAATTGTGATAGCACCACAGCCCAGCAGTGACATCATTGTCCTGGAGTGTGGAGTTGGGCTTGCAAACCAATCAAGATAATTGTGTCCTTGATTGGGAAGGATAATATAACATGCTGTTGAAAGCTTGTTAGAAGATGGCTTCGGTGAGAGGTCTTAAAGGCCATAATGCTTTTTCTGCATGAATCAAAGAGAAAACCATTGATCCCAGGGAGGCAGCTTTGCATCAAGATTGGAAAATTCCTGTTCTGAGAATCAGCATGATCTGCTTTATAGAATCTGCCCAGTACTTTTTGTTTTCTGCCTCTTCTATTAGCAATTACCATTTGCATTATATTTACTTACATATCATTCCCTTCTTCATTTCTGAAAGGATATGTGGCAGTTTGTGCATACATTCAATTTAATAGGACAGAATAGCTAAGGGCGCCAGGTGGAAGGAAAAGGTAAGTATAGAAAGTAAGAGAAAACCAAAAGCAAAGTTAGAACATGTTTCAGTCAGCTTTTTTGCTGCTGGGACTTAAAGACCTGACAAGGACAATTGTAGAGGAGGAAGAGTTTATTGGGGCTCATGATTTCAGAGGTCTCAGTTCAGAGACAGCTGGCTTGAGGTGAAGTAGAACACGATGGCGAAAGAATATGGCAGAGGGAAGTGGCTCATGTGATGATCAGAAAGCAGAGAGAGAGAGATTCCACTCACCAGATACAAAATATATATATATTCCTGAAAGACACACCTCCAATGACCCACCTCATCCAGCCACACCCTACCTGCCATGAAGGGATTAATTTGCTGGTTGGGTTAAGGCTCTCATAACCCAATCTTTTCTCCTCTAAATCTTCTTGCATTGTCTCACACATGAGCTTTGGCGGGGAACATATCACAACCAAACCAAAAGAGCATGCAATGTGCATATCATAAAGTCTGCACAATTGCTATGTTTGCTACAAATTAGCTTGGGGCTTCCTAGCAATCAATGCAAAGAAAGGAACATGATTAGTCATCAGATTCCAAATATTTCTAGAACATGAACACTCCACTCGTCAGTCAATAGATCCTCCTGGCCATTATTTATGAAACTTGGAGCTTTCAAGTTTTTGCCTTTAAATAGCAAGAAACTGGAGAGAAAAATAAGTAGACCAGCAAGACCCGTGCCAAATGCTGTGACTATCATGAAAATGGAGTGTGGGACTAATGTTCTTTTTTTTTTTAAGTTGCCTAAACTAGGACTTATGCTTGTATATAGGGGTCACCCTATACTTGTAGGAAGGTGAGCTACAGGACACCATCGGCAGGGCCATGCTTTTCTGGAGAATGTCGTTTTGGAGAAAGGGGCTAATTAAGTGCCCAGTGTTCTAGGCCTTAGATGATGGGTATCAACCCTGGGTGTGCATCAGAATGATCCAAGAGCTTTGAACAAGACCAAAGATGACCCACAGGGAATTTTAATGTGCAGTCAGAAATAAGAACCACTCCCAGGGCATGGGTGGGGTTTTCAGGTGAGAAAAACCCAAAGCAATTGTTAACAATCACCACTTGCAGCTGTAGGTAGTAAGATGCCTTTGTATGGGATTGTGAGTGAAGTTACATCTTGGAGAACACTGGGCAAAATGAACCTGTGGATGGTGAAGGTTGACCTGCTTCCTTGGGTGGTTGACTCTTGGCCAACTAATCTCAGAGGACACTGGCCCTCAGGAATGACTGCCAAGCTTACCAGATCACGGGGCTTTCATGTCTGGGAAAGTCTTAGGCAAATTTGAATAGGTTGGTCACCCTCTTAGTTCAGCTTCTTCTCAAAAGACAGGATCAGAGAGTAGGAAAGGGTGGCTTAACCAAAGAGGAGAGTTCATCCTGAGTTACTCAGGATTGGTTCTAAGGTTGTGTTAGTCGGCTTTTTGTTGCTGTGAACAAACTACCTGTTTCTTGAACAACGTAGAGGAGGAAAAGTTAATTTGGGGCTCAAGGTTTCACAGGTTTGCATTCATGGTCAGGTGATTCCATTGCTCTGGGCCTGAAGGGAGGCAGAACATCATGGTGGAAAGGTGTGGCAGGGGAAAGGAAGGAGAGAGAGACACGCACAAAAAGAGAGAGAGAGATAATACCCAAGGGCACTCCCCCAGTGACTTACTTCCTCCAGCCACACTCCACCTGCCTAAAGTTACCACACAATAGTCCATTCAAATTATGAAATCCAACAAATAGGTTAATCCACTGATGAGGTTACAGCTCTCATAATCTAATCGTTTCACCTCCAAACATTCTGCATGGGCTAACACACAAATTTAGGGGGGACACCTTTTATCCAAACCATAGCATTTCATCCCTGGGCCCCCAAAAGCTCATGTCAATCTCATAATGCAAAATGCATTTAGTTCAAGAGTCCCCCTAGTCTTAACAGTTCTAGTATTGTCCCAAAGTTCCAGTCCAAAGTCTCATTTGAGACTCAAGGCAAACACTTGGCTGTGAGCCCCTGTAAAAATCAAAAGCAATTTACATACATCTGATATACAATGGCACAAACCCAGATCTAAACCCAGCTGGGCAAACAAGTCCTGATGCTGTACATTCAGCATTTGGGGCACACGGTGTTGCGATGTGATCTCCAAAGTGCTTGGGCAGCTCTGCCCTGTGGCCTTGCCAGTTGCAGCTCACGTGGCCTCTCTCTTGGCCCAGTTCTGCTCACTTCCTGTATCTTTCCTCAGCAGAAGGTCCATGTTCCTGGAATTTCTTAATTCTGGGGGGTCTCCATTCAAATTTTGGCTTCCTCTTCACAGTTTCAGGCATTACCCTCTCAGGGCTGCCCACAGGGATCCCAACCCTGCTGTACTTTGCCTGACCTCCCAGGCCTTCCTGTGAAATCTCTGTGGAAGTCTCCATGAGCCCTTAACTACAGCATCCTGCATTCCTTCAGAACCACAACCTTGTGGGCAATGCCAAGGTCTGCTGTTCACCTGAGCAATAGCCAGTCCACCTGGGACCATGGCTTTAGCAGCCTCTGAGTGCTTGGGCCGTTGAGAACAGTAAATGAACCCAGGGGAACAGATTTCTAGACACCCCTGTGTGAGTAGGATGCTCCCATGGTCTCTTAAATGAGATTCATTATTATACCCTTGATCCTGTGATGGGTGTTGTCTTGCTGATTCCTGAGATGCCCCCAAGACATCTTTCCTATTATCTCTGTGCAAAGTACTGAGCTTCTCTTCAGTGGCTTCTCTTCAGTAATCTCTTCAATAGCCATGACTTCCTTAGCCCCAGTTTTTTTCCTGGAAGGGCCCAGGGAGGAAAGCTTCTCAGATAATCATAGCCAGGAAGCAGAAGGGGACGGGGAGGAAGTCACAGGAAAGATGAACCCTTCTAGGGCACACCCCCAGTGACCCACCTTGTCTAGTCAGGCCCCACCTCCCTACAGTTACCACCTAGTCAGTCCATTTAAACTAGGATGAAGTGATTCCATAACCTAATCATTATACCTCTGGATAATCCTTCATCAACACAGGAGCTTTTGGGGGACACCTCACATCCTAACCATAATAGATAATACATTATATAATAAGCTCTAGATTGTGATTTCCAAACAAGTTAATGCAGGTGTGTCATTTTCATTGAAATATTTGCAGAATTGAAAATTTGGGATTCAATGGCATTAGGCTTTTGCCATCCTGAGCAGCCAGGCCATGCCAGCTGGGAAGAGCCCACAGCAGCTCTGGAGTCTCACTGAGAGGAGTCTTCCCATGCTCCTCTCAAGTCCAACAGCCTCCCAAGTGCCCACTTTCTTTTCAGCTCTTTCATTTCTTGCAATATTTCATATTTCCTTCTGATTTTGGCTGACTTTGGCCTGTTGTCTTTAACTAGCTCCTTCAGGCACCCTCCAGTAGACTCCAGAGAAAACAATTACCTGTGCTCTCCAGGGCCAGGCACTCATCCATGCGGTGTCTGTGAAAATTAGAAAATGATTCCCCTAAGCATGTCTCTCATTAGCAAAAAGTAGAGCAGTTCTGGCTTCAGGCATGACTGGATCAAGTGCTCAGAAGTGCAGCTTTCCGGGCCAAGTCTTATGTGGGAAGGCATCGTGATCAACCCTCCCTACCCTATCATGGTCAGCAGGAATTTGGTTGGCAGGCTTTGCCTCTTCTGGGATCTCATGCAGTAGTATGTAATACGTGTTGTTGTTGTGCTGTCTGTGTAGAGGAGGGGGATGCCCCGAGTCACAGTATTTTCCAATTTCTATGATATAAATACTCTCATACTATCATTGTGGCCTAATTCAAGTTACCAGCACTATGTCAATGAACACAGAGTTGGGAAGAGATGTACATTAGTATAACACTTTATAGTTTTTCCAGATACCACGTGGATAATAGTAATTGTTGTAAAATAATAAGGGAGTGATGAATTTTCAATATTCATTATCTTTGCTGTTGATATAATCCATTTAAGTATAATCTCATATAATTTAATTTTTAATAAAGGGGATGTTTAACAACAAGTTAGCAAAAAAAAAAAAAAGAAAGAAATTAAAAATTAACACTTGGCTCTTAAAAGCTACCACCAGCCGGCTCAGCACTGTGCACTGACTGGAACTGGGCTTGGTGATGAATACTGCTGTGATCAATTAACAATGTCTGCTGAGGACACAGGAGGGAAGATAAGCCGCACATATGCCACGTATTACCTTTTCTAGAATGTTGTGATTTTATGAAAACAGCCTTTTATGGTTTTGTCTTGCAAACAGCCTGGTAGCAAGCACCCAAGAGAATGGCACATTTCTCCCTGAAAAGGAA
The DNA here is from genome assembly GCF_021218885.2 of Marmota monax. Classification (NCBI taxonomy): domain Eukaryota; kingdom Metazoa; phylum Chordata; class Mammalia; order Rodentia; family Sciuridae; genus Marmota; species Marmota monax. The sequence goes on along the minus strand of NW_026693008.1, from coordinate 14,515,317 downwards.
ACTGTAGCTCTTGCTCCCAGCTTACAAAGCTTCTGAGGTGGTGTCTGACTACACCTCATTAGCATCACCAAAGTCCCAGGAAAGAAAGGGGCGGGGCGGGAACCACCTAGGGAGAATTCCTCATTTTTGTCCCAAGGTGCTAACAACTCCATCAATACTGCACAACATGGAAAATTCATCTGCTCAAGTACAGTAGTAAATAGCTTCTCAGCTCCTTTTGCTCTAGTGTAGGGAGCCTTTAAGGTCAGAGTTGCGCAGTTTAAAATCTCATTCAGACTTTGGGCGCTGGCTTTCCCATTTCCTTTGTGTTTTCCGTGGTGGTACTGGCCAAGAGCTGAGCAGATCTGGGGTCTGGCTGGTTCTCAAAGGAACCAGGCAACAGCTGCCTCTGTGGAAATATGGAGTTAATGTGGCTTCCCAAGTGTCAAAAAGTCTCTTAATGAGCTGTTAGGATTTGGTACAATCTGGCTCTGTGGCTGTGACTTGAGGACTTCCAGATATTGCTTTTGGAGGTGAAAAATGAACCCTAACACCTACGCATCAGGGTTGCTAGCCACCCGCCCCCCACCTTGCTAAACCTGTGCTACAAGGATCAACACACAGTGGGTACTTGATAAATCTTTCTAAATTTTTTGGTCCAAGAACTGTGTGAGTCATAGGGAGGAAAATAATCATTCTTTCCAACAGACTCTTTTGTTCAATTCTTCATTGAGGTATAATTTACATGGTAAAATGCACACATCTCCAATGTGCAACTCAATTTTTTTTATATATTTGTAAAAATCCATGTAACCATCCCCCTATCAACATGTAGAACATTTTCCTCATCCCAGAATGTACCCTGTCCAGTTAGTAACACCTCCCTTATGTAACCACTTGTTGTGGGCTCTTTGTGTCTCTCCAAGATTCAAGTATGGAAGCCCTAAGCCTCAATGTGTTGACATTTGGAGGAGGAGCATTTGAGCAGTAACTACGTTTAGAAGAGATCATGAGAGTAGAGCCTACATGATAAGATTCAGGGTCTCATAAGAGGTGTTAGGGACCAGAGCCCACTTGTGCGCGCACTCTCTGAGGCTACCAGAAAACAGCCATTTACAAGCCAGGAGGAAAGTCGCCACCAGACACTGTATCAGTCAGCACCTTGATCTTGAACTTTCCAGCCTCCAGACTGTTATAAATAAATGTTTATTATTTAAGCTCTCCAATTTGGGGATTTTTGTTATTGTAGCTTACGCTGACTAAGACACTGCTGTTCTGATCTTGTCTTAGTTTATTCATTCATACTGTCAGAACAAAATACCATAGATCTAGAGGCTAAAAGTCCAAGATCAAGGTTCTGGTCAACTTGTTTCTTGTGAGGACTGTCCTCCTGGCTTGCAGATGGCCACCTTCTCTCTCTTTTTTTCACATGGCCTGACCTTAGTGCAGCTCTTGGGTATCTCTTCTCATAAGGACACTAACATTTATGATCAGAGTTCCCACCTTTACAACCTTAATTACTCTATAAGAATTTCCATCTCCAAATACTGGGAGTTTGGGCTTCTTTGGGAGCTGGGTCTTTACCATAGCAATTTAGGTGGGGGTGTATAAACATCGGGTCTGGCACAGACCTCTAACACATAGATTAGTATTGCTGGTTCTAAAGCTTCATATAAATAGAATCTTGCAGTATGCATTCTTTTTTGTCTGTCTTCTTTTCTCAGCATAATATTTTTGAGATTCGGCTATGTTGTTGCATATGTAAGTGGTTCATTCATTTTTATTCTTGAGTCGTATTTTGTTGTACAAATAAATCATGATTTGCTCATCCATTCTTCTATTGATGAACATTTGGATTGTTTCCAGTTTGCCAAAAGACATTTATTCTGTGCAAGGAAACCGAGTTAGCTGCTGGGCTGTAAATAAATGTAAAATATGTCCCTACCCATCAGGAGTGTATGCTTGGGACCTGTGCTTGGAAAACAACTAAGAAGACACCAATGTATAAAAAATATATAACTGACTCACTGAGCAGAGACTGAGTGGGAACTCAGAAGAAGGAGTTTTTTAAGGAGCATCAGTAAAATCTGTTTGTAAATATTCATGCTTAGAAGATGAGCCTGCTTAAAAATATCAGCTGCCAAAGACACAAAAGCAGCAACCCCAAGTGAGGTCGGAGCTGGCAGGTATGGCCTGCTGCGTGGGCACCTCCGGGAAGACTCATAAATGTTTCATTGCCTGTGCTCTGGGCCAGAGAGCTTCCAGAGGAGAAGCAGGGTGAAAACATTCCCCTTGGAACAAAGCTAGCTCTGGCTTTGTTTTTGTGGTTTCCTCCAAGAGGGTGGGGAGGAAAAGGTCTGTCCTCCAGAGGACAGCTAGGCGCCGAGTCTGTGACCGGAGGGCTTTCCGCAGCCAGGCACGGATGCTGGGTGCAGGGAAGGCAGGTTGGGTGAAGGGATGTGGGGCCTGGGGACCTAGTTTGGGGTCTGTATATTCAGCACTCCCACCCAAGGGTGGATTTAGGTAAGTTGGGTAGAATGTTTGGCAAGGACCATGACATGAGGTCAGAGATGGGCAGCTAGAACTGGACAGTCCCCCAAGGGGAGCTGAGAGGCTGCTAGGTGTCCCTGGGCAGAGCTGCTAATATTTCAGACTTGGGTCTGAGAGGTGGAGTCTCCTGTGTCCTCATAGGCCTTGAGAAGCTCATTCAACACCCACAAGTCCTACCTCACCAAGTGCCATCTAATGTCAGGAGATTTGGCCTTTCCTTGCGATAGTCATGTAGCATGATAGAGTTGAAGGTGATCTCAGAGGTAAGTTTTCATAGGTGTGGGGTGATAGCATGGAGAGGACTGGGGAGAGTTCAAGGATAGTTATTCTCAGCCATAGTTACATGATCATGTTGGTTTTAAGGCTCCAGGTAATATCAATATCACATTATTTTAGCATTCCATTTCCTCTGGTCTTAAACTTTCTTTTTTAAAAAAAAAAAAATATTTCATTGACAGGACAAAGCCATGTTAGAGGTAATTGGGGAAAACAAAGCAAAAACAAGAAAGCTTCCTAAGAGCCCCTCCTCCCAGATATCTTCAAGTCTGTCTCACTTTCCAGTTCCCATCATGCACACCACTCTTTCCCAATCTGTTGGCTTGAGCATTTACCATTTTGCTCCAAGAGCCTATAAGGATTATACTTTGAGCTGCACAATATTAAATGCTGGTACACCACAATTTTCTGGTTTTTTATTGCTGGACATCTTGGTATCCAGATTTTACAATTATCCATAACTCTGTAATTGAATAATTTCTCTTTTAAAAGAACCCAAAGGTGCCATTTACCATAGCCCTGAGGAAGGGCCAAGTCTTTCTCTGCATTTGAGGGACAGAAAGAAGAGGACTCATGACTTAAAACTGCAAATTTGAAGGTCCAAAGGAAACCAAAAGTAGGGCTGAGATGAGGGAACAGTCAAGAGTATAATGTTCAAAATCATGAATAATAGAGGACACAGGGACAAACCCACATAAATATGGTTATGTCATACTAGACAAAGGTGCCAAAAACATTCACTGGAGAAAAGATAGCCCATTCAACAAATTATGCTGGCAAACCTGGAAATCCATATGTAGCAAAACGAAATTAAATCTCTCTCACCCTGCACAAAAATCAACTCAAAGTGGATAAAAGACTTAGGCACTAGAACAGAGACCCTGCACCTAATAGAAGAAAAAATAGGCCTAAATCTTCACCATGTCAGCCTAGGATCCCACTTCCTTAACAATACTCCTAAAGCTCAAGAATTGATAAGTAGGATGAATTCAAATTAAAAAGCATCTTCTAGGGCTGGGGTTGTGGCTCAGTGGCAGAGCGCTTGCCTAGCACATGTGAGGCACTGGGTTCAATACTCAGCATCACATACAAATAAATAAAGGTATTGTGTCTATCTACAACTAAAAAATTAAAAAAAAGATTCTTCTCAGCAAAGGAAACAATCAATAACATGAGGAGAGAGCCTACAGATTAGGAGAAAATCTTTACCACATGCACTTCTGATAAAGCATTAATCTCTAGGACATATAAAGAACTCAAAAAACTTAACACCAATAAAACAAATGACCCAATCAATAAATGGGCTAAGGAACTGAACAGACATTTCACAGAAGGAGGAATACAATTGATCAACAAATATATGAAAAAGTATTCAACATCTCTAGCAATTAGAGAAATGCAAATCAAAACTACACTAAGATTTCATCTCACTCCTGACAGAATGGCAATCATCAAGAATACAAGAAACAATAAATGTTGGCCAGGATGTGAGGGAAAAGGCATACTCCTACACTGCTGGTGGGACTGCAAATTGGTGCAGCCAATATGGACAGCAGTATGGAGATTCCTTGGAAAACTGGGAATGGAACCACCATTTCACCCAGCTATCCGACTCCTCGGTCTTACCCAAAGGACTTAAAAACAGCATACTACAGTAATGCAGCCATGTCAATGTTTATAGCAGCATAATTCACAATAGCTAAACTGTGGAACCAGCCTAGATGCCCTTCAGTAGATGAATGAATAAAGAAAATGTGGTATATATACACAATGGAATATTATTCAGAATTAAAAGAGAATAAAATTATGGCATTTGCAGGTAAATAGATGGAGTTGGAGAATATAATACTAAGTGAAATTAGCCAATCAAAAAAAACCCCAAATGCTGAATGATTTCTCTGATTTAAGGATGCTGATGCATAATATGCTGGGGGTGTGTGTGGGAGGATTAAATGAACTCTAGATAGGGCAAAGGGGAAAAGAGGAGGGAGGGGAAGGGAGGGGGCATAGGGATAGGAAAGATGGTGGAATGTGATGGTCATCAATACCTAAGTACATGTATGAAGACACAAAGGATGTGACTCTACTTTTTGTACAACCAGAGATATGAAAAATTGTACTCTACGTGTGTAAAATGAATTGTATTGTATTCTGTTGTCATATATAACAAATTAAAATTTAAAAAAGAATACAAAAAACAATAAATGTTAGCAAGGATGTGGGGGAAAAGGTACACTCATACATTGTTGGTGGGACTGCAAATTGGTGCAACCACTATGGAAAGCAGTATGGAAATTCCTCAGAAAAGTGGGAATGGAACCACCATCTGATCCAGCTATTCCACTCCTTGGTTTATAGCCAAAGAATTTAAAATCAGCATACTATTAGTACTGCAGCCACATCAATGTTTAGAGCAGCTCAATTCACAATAGCTCAACTATGGAACCAAACTAGGTGTCCCTCAGTAGATGAATGGATAAAGAAAATTTTGTATATATACTCAGTGGAATATTACTCAGCCTTAAAGAAGAGTGAAATTATGGCATTCGCTAGTAAATGGATGGAGTTGGAGAACATCATGCTTAGCAATATAAGCCAATCTCACAAAACCAAAGGCCGAATGTTTTCTCTAATATGCAGATGCTAATTCACAATAAGGCGGGGGGCGCTAGAGAAGAATAGCATTACCTTAGATTAGGTAGAGGGAAGTGATGGGAGGGGAGAGGATTTGGGATTAGAAAAATAGTAGAATGAAACAGATAGTATTACTTTATATGTGACTACATGACCAATATGATTCTGCAACATGTACGCTCAGAAAAATGAGAAATTATATTCCATCTTTGTATATCAAAGTGCATAAATGCTTTCTACTGTCATGTATAGCTAATAAAAAAAAGTTTTAAAAACATGAATAAAGCATAATTCTCAGACAAATGCATAATGGGTACCTGTCAAAGTTTTATTTTTAACTCATTAATGATAAAACAAAGCATATAAGCTGGACATGGTGGCACACACCTGTATCCCAGCAGCTCAGGAGGCTGAGCCATTTAGATCACAAGTTCAAATCCAGCCTCAGCAAAAGTGAACTCAGTGAGACCCTGTCTCTAAATAAAATACAAAATAGGGCTGGGGATGTGACTGATTGGCTGAGTGCCCCTGAATTCAATCCCCAGTACAAAAAAAAAAAAAAAAAGCACATAAAAGAAATATGTGTACGTATGATTAGTAAAAGAAAAAATCAATTAAAATCTTTAAGTTAGATATAAAAGTTGTTTTTCTTCAGGGCAATAAAACTGTAACCTTTAGGGGTTATCTTTTCCACCAAACAGAAGTTGCCTTTCTCTATATAGGGCAAAAAATTATTTGTGCTGCTATTAGATAAAAGTATTTTGTATCTTAATGGTTTTTGACAAATTAACAGCTAACCTTAGATTGTACAACATCAAATCAAGTAAACGGTAACGTTCCTAGACAATCAAATGACCCTTAGACAAACTTGACAATGAACTTCATACATTTTTTTCCAACTTCTGGATTTTTTTTTTTTTATAGACAAAAGGAACTTGGAGAGGAGACTCCATGTTGATATTACTCCCCACCCCCACCATGCTCCAACCCTGGTACTTCAGTGCAATGCAGCATAGCAAGCCTCTCCTCTTGACCTGAAGTAGTGTGAGGTATGGTGGGTCAGTGAGGACAAAAAGGAAGCTCAAACAATTAATTCCTTATCTCTGGGAATGCATGGATAAGGAAGTCCCAGAGCCTGTGAAAAGAACAGGAATGAAGCCCTGGAATTTGGCTAGAGGCCCAGACCACTTCTAACTCCTAAGGACTCTCATTTGGAAGGATCTGAAGGGATCTTAAAAAGTTCAGGTGAAATTCATTCATCTTACAAAATTAAGTTATTCCTTTCATTGTAGAGTGGGGTTCTGTCTCCATATTTCTGTGCCATTAATAATATTGTCCACCTTAACCATTGCCATCTTTTTGTCCCAAATACCCTTTAGCACCCCTGGCCCTAGAAGTCTAAATGATTAACCGTCCTTCTGGCTTTGTCTTCCCCTCCAGGACTTGCCTGAATTCATCTTTGTCTCCTCCTTCTCATCCAGAACACAACCTGGCTCTCTGGGATAAAGTAATACCAGTAGAGACTCCAATTAGAGTGGCCAACTTGTCCTCAAGATCTTGGGATTTTCTGAATTGAAAACTTGAAAGTTTCACATCCCAGGAGCCCCCTAAGCCCCAGAAAAACTGGTACCATGAGTCAGCTCAGGCTACCATATCTCAATACCATGCATGGACTGAGTGGCTTGAACAATAGAAATTTTTTTTGTTTTCCATTATGGAGGCTGAAGACCAAGATCAAGGTGCCCATAGTGTGAATTTTTGCAAGATTTCTTCCTAGTTTGTAGACAACTGCCTTATTACTTTGTCCTAACAGGCAGAGATGTGGGGTATAAGGAAAAAAGTTGAGGGGGTAGAAGGAGAGAGAGCAGAGAGAAAGAACAAGCACTAGAGAAGAACAAGCAACTCTGGTATTTCTTTTTATAACATCAATAATCTCATCATGAGGGCCTCACCTATATGGTCTCATCTAAACCTAAATATCTCCCAAAGGACCATCTCCAAATGTAACTACACTGGTCACCCTAAGTCCAATCTTGCTTTTCTCCTGAACAGCTGTTGAGAGTTGTGGTTTCCATTCCTTCTCATTCTTTTAACTCTTTTCCCAGTCTTAAGTCTCTTGACACATCTCTTTTGAATGTCCTCTCAATTCATGAAGACTGGACTTCATGGAGCCCTAGACTCAGACAAGATTTTTCCCGTGTGTTTCAGTCTGGAATAGAAACAAGTGTAGGTTTTGAATTTTTGTCCTTCTAGCAAGGAGTTCTTTTGTGTGAAATCTTTCAAAAAGACAAACGGAACATAATGGGATGTTGACATTCATGGATCAGATCTGAATCACACTGCTTTCTTTCAGAATTATAGTCTTAGGAAAGAAACAACAGAAAGGAAAAGTTTGTAAGGAAGACATGTGAAAAGAGTGAGACTCCTGAGAACAGGGATCAGGAGACATGGATGGACTGTTTTTGGACTCCCAAAGGACAATAAACCTATTATGCTTATTGATACACAGATGCTATTTCCAGTTGCGCTCTCTAGGCATTCATTCTGTTCCAGGGTCTTTAGAAAAACAGGCTGATAGCTGAAGAAAGGGAAGGGAGGAAAGGGGAGATTGTGTTGGAGTGGTATAATGGATGAACTCCTGTCCTCCCGTCAGGGTGTAGGCAAGAAGAGAGCCTTGGAGAAGGAGGTACTATGCACAGCTCTGAAAATAAAATATTATTGGCTCAAGTCTGAAGCTGTCACTTTCCACTGGGATGGAATATATTACTCACTAAAGAGGAGCACCAAATATTATGCAGTTTGCCTTTGGGAAAAGAAAAAAAATCCACTTTTTTTCTTATAAAAACATTTTTTGGGGGGATGAAGAATTTGATTTCAACTGATGAGTCATCACTGTAGTTGTTTTTTTTTTTAACACTTAGCTAAAAAGTGAGGTTTTTAAAAGCATTTCTTGAAGCAAATTCTTCCATTGCTTGGCTTTCTCTCATCAGAGGGAGAAGGTATCCTAAGCACATATATTCATGGTGCCAGCAGCTGTCCTAGTCTGCATGAAAGATTTTGTGGGACAAGATTTGTAGCTCTCAAGTTCCAGATTCATTATGAAAAGCAACCTCAACATGATTTTCATGGTCTAAAAGCAAGAAATTATTGAGGAACAGAAAATAAAGTTCAAGGCACAAATTTCAAAGAGTAATGGGGAAACAACAGATTGTACAGAAATGGATTGGAATCCAGTTCTCTGAGTCTATTCTTTTTTTTTTAAATTTTTATTGTTGGTTGTTCAAAACATTACATAGTTCTTTTTTTTTTTTTTAATTTTAATTTTTTTTTTTTAATTTTTTATTGTGGGTTGTTCAAAACATTACAAATTTCTTGACATATCATATTCCACACTTTGATTCTAGTGGGTTATGAACTCCCACCTTCACCCCATACACAGATTGCAGATTCACATCAGTTACACATCCATTGATTTACAAATTGCCATACTAGTGTCTGTTGTGCTCCGCTGCCTTTCCCATCATCCACCCTCCCCCCTCCCCACCTCTCCCCTCCCCTCCCCTCCTCTCTCTCTACCCCCTCCACTGTATAACCCTGAGGGTCTCCTTCCATTACCGTGCAATTTACCTTCTCTCTCCCTTTCCCTCCCACCTCTCATCCCTGTTAAATGTTAATCTTCTTCTCCTGTTCTTCGTCCCTACTCTGTTCTTAGTTACTTTCCTTATATCAAAGAAGACATTTGGCATTTGTTTTTTAGGGATTGGCTAGCTTCACTTAGCATAATCTGCTCTAATGCCATCCATTTCCCTGTAAATTCTATGATTTTGTCATTTTTTAATGCAGAGTAATACTCCATTGTGTATAAATGCCACATTTTTTTTATCCATTCGTCTATTGAAGGGCATCTAGGTTGGTTCCACAGTCTTGCTATTGTGAACTGTGCTGCTATGAACATCGATGTAGCAGTGTCCCTGTAGCATGCTCTTTTTAGGTCTTTAGGGAATAGACCAAGAAGGGGAATAGCTGGGTCAAATGGTGGCTCCATTCCCAGCTTTCCAAGAAATCTCCATACTGCTTTCCAAATTGGCTGCACCAATCTGCAGTCCCACCAGCAATGTACAAGTGTACCCTTTTCCCCACATCCTCGCCAGCACTTGTTGTTGTTTGACTTCCTAATGGCTGCCAATCTTACTGGAGTGAGATGGTATCTTAGGGTGGTTTTGATTTGCATTTCTCTGACAGCTAGAGATGTTGAGCATTTTTTCATGTACTTGTTGATTGACTGTATGTCCTCCTCTGTGAAGTGTCTGTTCAGGTCCTTGGCCCATTTGTTGATTGGGTTGTTTGTTCTCTTATTGTCTAATTTCATAGTTCTTGATATATCATATTTCACACTTTGATTCAAATGGGTTATGAACTCCCATTTTTACCCCGTATACAGATTGCAGAATCACATCAGTTATACATCCATTGATTTACATGTTGCCATACTAGTGTCTGTTGTATTCTGCTGCCTTTCCTATCCTCTACTATCCCCCCTCCCCTCCCCTCCCCTCTTCTCTCTCTACTCCCTCTACTGTAATTCATTTTTCCCCTTGTATTATTTTTCCATTTCCCCTCACTTCCTCTGGTATGTAATTTTGTATAACCCTGAAGGTCTCCTTCCATTTCCATGCAATTTCCCTTCTCTCTCCCTTTCCCTCCCACCTCTCATCCCTGTTTAATGTTAATCTTCTTCTCCTGCTCTTCGTCCCTACTCTGTTCTTAGTTACTCTCCTTATATCAAAGAAGACATTTGGCATTTGTTTTTTAGGGATTGGCTAGCTTCACTTAGCATAATCTGCTCTAATGCCATCCATTTCCCTGCAAATTCTATGATTTTGTCATTTTTTAATGCAGAGTAATACTCCATTGTGTATAAATGCCACATTTTTTTTATCCATTCGTCTATTGAAGGGCATCTAGGTTGGTTCCACAGTCTTGCTATTGTGAATTGTGCTGCTGTGAACATCGATGTAGCAGTGTCCCTGTAGCATGCTCTTTTTAGGTCTTTAGGGAATAGACCGATATATTATGGGTCAAATGGTGGTTCCATTCCCAGCTTTCCAAGAAATCTCCATACTGCTTTCCAAATTGGCTGCACCAATTTGCAGTCCCACCAGCAATGTACAAGTGTACCCTTTCCCCCACATCCTCGCCAGCACTTGTTGTTGTTTGACTTCATAATGGCTGTCAATCTTACTGGAGTGAGATGGTATCTTAGGGTGGTTTTGATTTGCATTTCTCTGACTGCTAGAGATGGTGAGCATTTTTTCATGTACTTGTTGATTGATTGTATGTCCTCCTCTGAGAAGTGTCTGTTCAGGTCCTTGGCCCATTTGTTGATTGGGTTATTTGTTATCTTATTGTCTAATTTTTTGAGTTCTTTGTATACTCTGCATATTAGGGCTCTATCTGAAGTGTGAGGAGTAAAGATTTGTTCCCAGGATGTGGGCTCCCTATTTACCTCTCTTATTGTTTCTTTTGCTGAGAAAAAACTTTTTAGTTTGAGTAAGTCCCATTTGTTGATTCTAGTTATTAACTCTTGTGCTATGGGTGTCCTATTGAGGAATTTGGAGCCCGACCCCACAGTATGTAGATTGTAGCCAACTTTTTCTTCTATCAGACGGCGTGTCTCTGATTTGATATCAAGCTCCTTGATCCATTTTGAGTTAACTTTTGTGCATGGTGAGAGAAAGGGATTGATCATTCAGTAACCTATTGTTCATTCTCCAAGTGATGCATGATTTTTCCTTCCTTCTTTTATCGTTGATTTTCAGTTTCATTCCATTATGATCAGATAAGATGCATGGTATTATCTCTACTCCTTTATATTGTCTAAGAGTTGCCCTGTGACATAATATATGATCTATTTTTGAGAAGGATCTATGTGCTGCTGAGAAAAAAGTGTAAGTAACTGCTTGATGTTGGGTGGTATATTCTATATATGTCAATTAAGTCTAGGTTATTAATTGTGTTATTGAGTTCTATAGTTTCCTTATTCAACTTTTGTTTGGAAGATCTGTCCAGTGGTTAGAGAGGTGTGTTGAAGTCTCCCATGATTATTGTATGGTGGTCTATTAGACTCTTGAACTTGAGAAGAGTTTGTTTGATGAACATAGCTGCACCATTGTTTGGGGCATATATATTTATGATTGTTATGTCTTGTTGGTGTATGGTTCCCTTGAGCAGTACGTAGTGTCCCTCTTTATCCCTTTTGATTAACTTTGGCTTGAAATCTATTTTATTTGATGTGAGTATGGACACTCCTGCTTGTTTCCGAAGTCCATATGAGTGATATGATTTTTCCCAACCTTTCACCTTCAGTCTATGTATGTCTTTTCCTATCAAATGCGTCTCCTGCAGGCAGCATATTGTTAGGTCTTGTTTTGTGATCCATTCTACTAGCCTGTGTCTCTTAATTGGTGAGTTTAAGCCATTAACATTTAGGGTTATTATTGAGATATGGGTTGTTCTTCCAGCCATATTTGTTTATTTCTGTTACTAAACATGGTTTGTTTTCCTCTTTGATTATTCCCCCCCCCCTTTACTGTCCTACCTCCCACTGTTGGTTTTCATTGTTATTTTCCATTTCCTCTTCCTGTAATGTTTTGCCAAGGATGTTTTGAAGAGATGGTTTTCTAGCTGCAAATTCTTTTAACTTTTGTTTATCGTGGAAGGTTTTAATTTCATCTTCCATCCTGAAGCTTAATTTCGCTGGATACACAATTCTTGGTTGGAACCCATTTTCTTTCAGTGTTTGAAATATGTTATTCCAGGATCTTCTAGCTTTCAGAGTCTGTGTTGAAAGATCAGCTGTTATCCTGATTGGTTTACCCCTGAATGTAATCTGCTTCCTTTCTCTTGTAGCTTTTAAAATTCTCTCCTTATTCTGTATGTTGGGCATCTTCATTATAATGTGTCTAGGTGTGGGTCTCTTATGATTTTGCACATTCGGCATCCTGTAGGCTTCTAGGATTTGGGATTCTGTCTCATTCTTCAAGTCTGGGAAGTTTTCTCGTATTATTTCATTGAATAAATTGCTCATTCCTTTGGTTTGGACCTCTATACCTTCCTGTATCCCAGTGACTCTTAAGTTTGGTCTCTTTATGTTATCCCATATTTCTTGGATGTTCTGCTCATGGTTTCTTAACAGTCTTGCTGAGCTGTCTATGTTCTTTTCAAGTTGAAATACTTTGTCTTCATTGTCTGATGATCTATCTTCTAAGTGTTCTACTCTGCTGGTAGTATTCTCAATTGAGTTTTTAAGTTGGTTTATTGCTTCCTGCATTTCTAGGATTTCTGTTTGTTTGTTTTTTATAACCTCTATCTCCCTGTATAGTTGATCTTTTGCTTCTTGGATTTGTTTATGTAATTCATTGTCGAAGTGATCTTTCATTGTCTGATTTTGCTGTCTAATGTCTTCCTTGAGACTCCAGATCATCTGAAGCATGTGTATCCTGAATTCTTTATCTGACATTCCATCTGCTGCAGCTATTACCTCTTCTAAAGTTGAGTTGACCTGCGTTGCTTGTGGTCCTTTTTTTCCTTGTCTTTTCATACTGCTTGCATTTCTTTCTGCTTGGTGAAACTGTTGTGTTTTTGAAATTTTCCCCCTATATTTTTATATTGCTCTTGTATAGTTGAAAAGTCTCCCTTGCAGGGGCAGGCGGCAGCTGTGCTCCTCCTCCAATTGGGGTGATCTTTCTACCACGCTGACGGGCCGCTGGGCCTGTTCTGCCTGTCGGTCGCAGGTCTGCCTACCTTGCAGGCGCGGGCGGCGGCTCTGCTCTGCCCCTACTCCAATTGGGGTGACGTGACTACCACGCCTGCGGGTCGCTGGGCCTGTTCCGGGCGCAGGCGGCGGCTCTGCTCTGCCCCTCCTCCAATTGGTGTGACGTGTCTACCACGCCCACAGACCCCTGGGCCTGTTCTGCCGGTCGGTCGCAGATCTGCCTACCTTGCGGGTGTGGGTGGCGGCTCTGCTCTGCTCCTACTCCAATTGGGGTGACGTGACTACCACGCCTGCGGGTCGCTGGGCCTGTTCCGGGCGCGGGCGGCGGCTCTGCTCTGCCCCTCCTCCAATTGGGGTGACGTGACTACCACGCCTGCGGGTCGCTGGGCCTGTTCCGGATGTGGGCGGTGGCTCTGCTCAGCCCCTACTCCAATTGGGGTGACGTGACTACCACGCCTGCGGGTCGCTGGGCCTGTTCTGGGTGCGGGCGATGGCTCTGCTCTGCCCCTCTGGCTTGATGACAAAGTGAGAGAGACTTGGGTGTTTGTGACTCACTTTCTTTACCAGGAGACCAACAGTTTTCTGAGTCTATTCTTAAGAGATATGTTCACTACCTCTTAAGGACTTGCTCTTACACTTCTGTTGTATTGTAAAAGTGTCACTAAGTACATCAGAAACACAAGTCTTACATTTCAAAAGTGTTCACTGACTATATTAAACAGATACCTATGCTGAGTGCTTTAGGATCATCATGCTAATTAATATCCTTTCCTACCACATAAAGTGGTAAGATATGTAAAATACAGATGAAGAAACTGAAAAAAAAACAGTAAAGGCTAAGTTTAAAAGTGAGACAATGGACCCACTTGAATCAAATGTATGGAAGATGATATGTCATGAGCTGTGTAATGTTTTGAACAACCAATAAAAAAAAAATAAAATAAAATAATAAAAAAAAAAGTGAGACAATGGATGTCAGAAAGACAAAATAATTTAAAGAGCTTAATACTCTTAATTGTGTGAACATTGCAGGAGGATGACTGTATATCTTGGTTCATCCCTGAGAAGTACATTCCTTGACTCTCAAAACTGTCTTTCTCTGGACAGTGAGCTATGTGGTCACTGTAGGGGTGGTGGTTTTTAAATGTATCTGCAAATTCTTTGAGACTCCTAGCATCAAGAAGTTTGTGACCCTCCCCCCTTAAAAATGAGTGGGCTTTGTGACCACTTGAATAAACATCATGTGACAGCAGTTACATTGCCTGATTTCTAGGTCTAGGTTAGAAAAGGCCATGTAGCTTCTCCTGGTTTGTCTTAGGATACTCGCTCTGGGAGTCATCAGATGCCCTATAACAAGTCTGAACACCCAGATGGATGAAGGTTCTCATGGAGAAACCAGAGAGTGACAGAGAGAGAACCAGAGAAGCATGAGGAGCCGCAGCTGTTTTTGCCCCAACTTTGAGACTTACTATTCCAGGTACCAAACACATGGGTGAGGAAGGCTTCATGGTGACATGAACTCAGCCACCATATTGTAAGGAAGTTCAGACTACATGGAGTGGCTCCAGCTGCAGCCCAGCAGAGAGCCCCAGCCACCATCTGACTATAACCACACAAGAGACCCCAAGTGAGAGCTACTCAACTAAGCCCCATCAAACCCAGAACCATAGGAGAAAAATAATAATAGATGGTACAGCTCTTGTAGCCAGTAAGTTTGAGATAGTTTGTTATGCAGCAATAGATGACAAGAGTGCTTGCTTTGGAAGCACCTAAACTAATACTGGAAGGATATCAAGAAGATTAGTATGAAACCTAATCTTTAAAAAAAAAATGGTAGCCAAGAGACTAAGCATAGATTGGTTAAGAATGATGTTATCTAATGGCACCTTGAGGACTCCTAACGAACACTTTTAAGTTGTTGCAAATTTTTTTATTATGAACCTTTGTCCACTGTGTTACCACTAGCCCTGGTCTTCTTTCAGTTCTTCTGATAGCCAAGCTACTCCTGAGCCCAGATCTACTGTCCAGAATGTTTATTTCTCTCACCATTCCTTCCCTCTTCATCTGGCTAACTCATAGCCATCCTCCGGGTCCCAGTTGGAAAGTCATTTCTTTGTTTTTTTAATTTCTATTATTTATTGATGGAACTTTATTCATCTATTTGTTTATATGCAGCACTGAGAATTGAACCCAGTGCTTCACAGATGCTAGGCAAGTGATCTACCACTGAGCCACAACCCCAGCCCAGGAAAATCACTTCTTAGTTCCTTATAATAAGGCCTTAGCTTTCTCATGGCTACTTGTGAGAGATCCTATTTTCTAAAAATTGCCAGTCATACTTTTGAACCTTCCTGCTCTTCCAAAATTTTGCCATATCCTTATCAAGAAGTGGAAACTATTTCCCTCCCTTTAAAATTGTTCAGGACTTTGTGACTGAACTATTTGATAGACTGAGACAGAAGTGACAATGTGTGACTTTGAGTCAAGATCACAAAGGGATATGACTTTTACTCCATTTCTTCTGAAGACAGACACCCCGGGAACTCAGCCACCATATTGTAAGGAAGCTGAGACTACATGGAGAGGCTCCAGCTGCAACCCCAGCAGATAGCCATGATTAACTGCCAGATGGGTAAATGAGTTTTCCTTCAAATGATTCCTGTACCCAGATGTTATGTCCTCCAGTCAATATCAACTACAGCAGGGATGAACTGTCCCTGTTGAGTGGTTATCAATATCATGCAGACTAATTGGCACCATCTCAGGACTAAGTGTTGGGATGGTTTGTTATAGAGCAATAGAGAATAAGAACTAGTTACCTCTTGGTGTAAATAGTTGTTATATTGTTATGTTTAGGGAATAATGACAAGGGAAAAAGTCTGCATATGTTCAGTACAGATATTTTTTTTTCTTTAACATTTTCATTTCTTATTTGGTTGAATGCACATATGTGGAACCTGAAAATACATGTGCTGACTATACCATTTTTTTTATTTCTTAAAACTGTCCCTACTGTGATTGTATACATATTATTTATAATTTTTCCTCAATGTCTATTTCTTTTGAAACTGCAAGCTCCCTGAGATCTGGGACCCCCAACAACTTGTCCGTCATATTTTCAGCACCTGACGGAGTGGATAAATGCATGTTATGGCCTGAAACGTGCACGGGAATACCTCCAAAGTGAAGACAAAAATTAGAACAGTTCCTGAGGACATGAAAAAATTATTTGATTATTAGCTAAATGAGAAAGAAAGGACATCTGTGGAGTTTGGGTGCTGTTTTGTATTTTGTTTTACATTTATCCACCTATTACTTTATACCTGTTTTTAACCATGTTTTTGTTTGGTCACATTCAATCACTTTTGGGTGTTTACTAACACATGATTGCAACAGAAGTCCTTTATAATCTTGTGGCATCTTTAGAAGTTCAGTTCAGAGCAAATTCTTGGTTTCTACAGCTTCTATTTTACATCTATAAAAGATGTAACTACAATCACACACCAAAACAAGGATCATCTCCCATGGGTGAGATGGTGTGTGTCAGATTAAGCCCCACCGAGGAACACTGTTTGAAGATAGATATATTGAAGCCAGCAAAATGGGAGAGTTAAGGAGTTGACAAGTATCATTTCAAAACATTGAGATATTATTTTTGAGAACATGTGGAATACTGAGGTCCCTGAGGGGGAAAAGGCTAACACAGTGTCCATCTTTTCAAAAGGAAATAACTTCTCCAGAAAGGAGAAAAACAGAACAAAATACCGATTTATCAACCTGAGATATCCAGGCAGAACCCGAGGTCCTCAGTAACCAGTTTGGGTGGAAGAGGATGGATTTGGGGCCAGACCAACTAACTAATGGCCTCCGGAGGCAGTGCCAGGCTATGTCAACAATTCCAAATGATGCAGGACTTTCTGGGCTTTTATAATGTTTGGCTGCAGGTGAAAGCAACAAGTGCCTCTTCTAAGCAATGGCCTGAGAAGATTTGATAAGTATCTCCTACCACTGAGGGTGAAATGAATACAACCTTGTGAATCAGAACAACTCCAATTTCCCGTAACCTCAGCAGGTCATCTCCTGTAGTTTAGGTTTTTGTCTTTCTGCTGGGCTGGGGGGACTGAACCAAGGGCTTGGCACCTACTAGGCAAGAACTCTGCCACTTAGCTACATCCCCAGTCCCTAGTGACTATGACTCAAGTTTCTTGCATAGTAGGAAAGGGTAGACATCACTTACCCAAGATGGAGAAGGGTCCTAACCCACTGATAACTGCTGCCACACACACATCCCCTTCAAAAAAATAAAAAAATCCAGTATTCTTTCTATGCCACCCATATCAAGCTAATTGCCCTTTCCAAGTACATTCTGTTCTCTCTTCCCTTGGTAGCCTCATCCTAGAATGCCCAACTCCTCTCGCTCCCATGTACCCTCTATAATTAACTTTGACTGCCCTCCCCTTCCAAGAGTGAGTTCAGGATTGTAGTACGGTTGCTGGAGCCCCACCCAGATCCCTGCTAAGTGGGAAGGGAATAGCTATTCCCCATCTGCTGTGACTGTTGGCTTCTGAAAGCTCCAAGCTACACTGCTTTCCAGAGACCCACCCTCTGCCCACTGGAGTCTCTTCTCCCAGAAATACGTAGGACGTTAGGCACACTCACCAGGGAGCAGCTTGTAGCCAAGGACTGACTGATAGAGAGTACAACAGCCTGGTCTTCTTGAGTCAAGGTGGGCCAACTCCATGGTACGATTCACCTTCAGATCTCCCCTTGGGATGGGGCTGAGGTTAGACTTCAGCAGAAACCACAGCCTTGCCTGGCTTCTCCTCCTGCTCCGTCTTGCTTCCCTCATTTCTTCACAGGTTTCTTCTAACACTTCTCTCTTGATAAACCATTTGTACAAGGTTTCCTCTCTCATCTCTTCTTCTAGGGAAACCAAGCCAATAAATTGTCCCTTTGGGGAAACTTTTTCTGGACATTTCCTACCCA
The DNA here is from genome assembly GCF_021218885.2 of Marmota monax. Lineage (NCBI taxonomy): Eukaryota > Metazoa > Chordata > Mammalia > Rodentia > Sciuridae > Marmota > Marmota monax. The sequence continues at coordinate 14,497,118 of NW_026693008.1, read as the reverse complement.
AACTAAATTAGGGCTCTTCTTTTGTGCCTGCACCTCTGTGACAGAGCTTCTGAGTATCAGAATCACTGATTTAGTTGTCCGTCTTCCTGACTGGGTTACTCAAGAGCAGAAACCTTGACTTATTGCTAATTTCCTCCTCAGCACCCAGGACCTATAGCTAGTGCTCAGCCAAAGTTTTGATGAATTGAATTCTTGGTGACCTTTGTAAAAGAGGGCATGTTCATGAAATGCACAGAGGTGAGTAACGGAGTCTTTTTGGGGCCTCTCATGTTGGAAGAGAATTCATGGGGAAAAAAAAATCACAGAAATGGTTTTAGAAATAGGATATGGGCTACAGAACGCTTGGTGGCACTATTAAAAAGGGAATGTAATCTGGGGTTTTGGTCAACAGGTGATTATCAAGCCAGCTACTTACAAGATGCAATGGAAGACTTTTTAAAAAGATGCAACACATGGGCCCTGTGTTTAAGCAATTTAAAATCCAGTTTGGAGAAGGTTGATGGCAAATACATGGAGAGCCATGACAGGCAGAACATGAATCAACTTTAAGCCACATTTAAGAAGGAGGAAAAATAGGCTGAAACTGTGGTGGGAAAATACTTGAATCAACTTCCTGTCAGGGCAGTGGGAGTCTCATCAGTACTGACAAAGACTCTGTCCCTGACCATTCTTGAGCTTGGCTCCTCTGAGCCCTCTTCTCAATGAGGCCCCAACCTTGGCCTCTGAGGAATGCAGTCTCTTAATACCCACTACACACCCACTCCACTAAGAGACTCGAGCCAATACCAGGATGGTTTTTAACCACTCAAGTCCACATCCCTGGGATGACAACCTATGGCTTCTTAAATTCCTGCCTGAGAAAGCGCAATAAAATTTGGCTATAGGCCCCTAACCTCCTTTTTCTTAGAAATATTTACTAAAAAAAAAATGCAATTGTAAGTCCTTCCGGTGTCCCTTTGTGATATTTCTTCTATAATCCAGAAATATCTTTCTCAAGGACCTTGAGAGTTTTGACATGCTCCTGTCTCCCCATCTCTGTGGAAAAAAAAATTAGGAGCCAACGGCAGGAAGCTTCAGTTGACGAACATAATTGGCCCAATCATCTCAGCCATCCCCCCTAATGTCCTTCAGTTCTTTTCCTTTTGCTCTCTCCAGCATTTTCCTTTAGCCTACTCCTTTAACCCTTTATTTTAGTAGAGTTGAGCACAGTTGAGGTGTCTCCCCTATTACAGCAGTACTGAATAAACCCTGTTTCACTAAATGTAACTACTACCTGGCTTTGTTTCTCCTTCATGACACTCAGGGGAAGTTGTGACTTCAATATTAGTAGAGAGCTTTGAAGAGAAGAGTGATGAAGTTCCACTTTGGAGAGTCCTGAAGCAGGAGTTGGACAAGTGACCCTTCCTGGCCTACTCTTGGCCAATTTGTCAGGTCTTTGGTAAAGAGCTCAGTGAGTATAAGGAAAGGAACAGGCAATGAACTATGTGCCCAAAGTAAACAAAGAAGTGCCTCTCTAATCCTTGTGCTAACTCTGCTTCTCTCTCTCTAGGCATCTTTAGACAGATTACATAATTTATCTGGAGACTCAGTTTCCCAATTCTGTAAAAAGAAGGGGTTGCACTAGATGATGTTCAAGCTCCCTTCCATCCCTGACCTATTATGACTTCCAGGGCTCCCAGACCTCTGAATTAACTGGAAGCCTCTTCTGCCAATTACCCTGATGGTCATGTTGAAGTGCCTGTCATCTGTGTCCCTGGGTGGGCAAGGACCTCTCCCCTGTGAACCAAAAAAGAGCTCTTGCACCTCTTTCAGGACCATATGTGGCCAGGATCCCCGGGAAACCAAAAGCACATATTTTTGCCAAAGAGTCTAACTTTGTGACTCAGAATTTGCCATCTGCTAAAAGTTTTTAATTGAAGCTCCAAGAGGTAGACGCTGGCTGGAAAAATCTTGCAAGTTGATCCAATAGGATTATCTTTCCTAAAAGAGATTTTTCTATGTTTAATTAGTTGGAAGCCATTTAGTCACAGGCGGATTATTTGGATGTCAGACCTTTTGGTGCCCTGCTCTCCCTCCCCATGTTTGAGCCCCACTAATTCTTTAGTTCATACTAGTCTCTGTTGTGATCCTCCTGGAGGCTACACTGCCCATCCTCTGATTCATTCAGGGACATTGAAGACTTTTCTTCACCACTCAAGATTCAGGTGAGTTATTTCAGCATGACAGACAAGCCAAGGATAACCAGTACTCAATGCATGCTGTCAGAGTTGATGACCACGTATTCAGAAACTACGTGATCATGGTCACATTAACCTACACCAAGAATCTTCAGGCAAGCATGAGTCTGAATGGCAGCACTGACCAAAGGAAGGAAAACCCAGTCATTTCAGGGGCAAAGTGTTAACCCTTTGTGTCTGGGACTAGAGTGGGTTTTCAGTGGCCTGGACCACTTCTACCTGCTCCTGAAGAAGGTGGGTGAAGGAATAAGTACCTACTGTAGCAGCTAACTCCCATCCTGAATTTGGACTTCTGCAATTCCTCATCTGTCCTCAGAGGGCACAATGTGAAACGCTGCGATAATAAAATGGATGCAGCAGAGAAGTGAGGACTTGGTCTTGGAACGAAGGTCAAATGTGGTTGTAGCAAATAAAGGTGCTGTTCAAAGTGCTTTGAGGTTTGCAACTGGGTAAAATACTCAGTATCAATGCACAAATAGATAACATTACCTTTATTTTAACCTTTTATTATAGAAGATTTCCAAACATGCTAAAGAATCCCTATATGCCTATCATTCAGTTTCAACAATGATCAACTCCAGGCCAATCTTATTTCCTCTAATATCCTCATGAATCACCTGTCCTCACCCCCCATATTATGTCCTCAGGATTTATAATTGAGGAAACCAAGGCTCAGATGTAAATGTGGGAGATTTAATTGAGTCAGTTATTCTCAGTGGTTGGGGGTGAGTGTTGGGTCGAGGAAGGGGGAGAGATAGTGTATCACATTCTTTGGGGTGACATATGTATTTTGGAAAAAGCAAGGTCATTGATGCAATAATATTCTATAATCTTTATTTGGAACATTAAAAACAATTCCTATTATTTTCATAATATAAATAACATAAGGCAATGCTGCACAAAAGCTTTCTCAAAGCAGAGGATAGGGGTTCCATAAAAAGCTCTCAGTCTGAGATATTTCTATGGTTATTAGGAGGCAACCACAGATCAAAATATATGATTACAATATGCCCAATGTCCTTTTGCTCTTTGACCCCTCAGGTTAACCCTAGCCTAACTCTGGGAACTGGAAGCCATAACTATTTCCCTTCATAGCATCTAGTACAGTTCTGTGTAGCCAGGAGGTTTCAACAAATGCCTTGGAGAAGTGGCCTTTCTTGCTACTACAGTTAAATTAAGAATTAATAGGAGATCTAAAGGAAATTGCTCATAAACATCACGAACATGATATCACACTGGAAAAAGACCTTGAAAATAAGCAAGCCCCATCGGTTCCAAACTCTCTTCCCTAGAACCTCATGGCTATATGAGAGGTTTGGCAAACATTAACATGTCCTAGTTAAACTTAGAAGAAATGCACTGCCCAAGGAAACCCTCTATCCAGTTTGTTTTATTTTGTGGATTTTGTTGTAAAACTTCGTTAGAATTTTAAAAACTAGCTTTGCCACTGAAAAATCACTGACAGTAATCTCCTTCCTTAGGGGAAGGAACTGGTAGTCTATATGGAAGGTGTGACTTAAGTTCTCACAACAGGTTAGAATTGATGGGACCAGAGGCTCAATAGCCTGGATCTAGGGGCAATTGACAGTTGTTGGATTGGGAGCCATAGAAAGTGCCCAACAAAAGAACATCCCTTTAAAATGAAAGGGCCATCCACACAAGTTCTCCTGCTCTCCCAACCCCAGGTTGGGCTCAGCAACAACTTTCCTTCTGTTTGTTCTATAACAGTGCCAGGGAGAGAGAGGTGTCTTGGAACGTGGGTGGATCCCGGGCATCTGGTGAGAGACGCTTGGTATTAAGTGCCATTAAGCTCCAGCCAGAAGTTCAACTTCCCTGAGCTGAGTTTACTTTCTCACTCAACTTCCCAGAAAGGAAATTGTGGACACAGCACAACGTTAAAGAACAATAGAGGAACTTTGCACTGGATATTTGGCAGGACTTCTGCAGAGGAAGCCGTTGTTCAGGAACATAACTACATTGTCAAAGTATAGATGGGAGAATTTTTCTCCCTGAGGAGCTCAAGTGCCCTTGAGCAATGGCCCTCATAGCACACTGGTTGTTTAGCTAAGTCTTCATCAGAGGTTGCAAATGAGTAGTTCCTTGGCTGAATACTACCTCCAGCGATGTTTTGTTTAGCTTGAGTGATGTTTGAATTGTTTTTGAGTCACTGACATTTTAAAATTGGGATATTTCACATGAAAAACATGAGAGTCCTGAAGTGTCTAGAGAAAAAGAAGGATCTGGTAATACTGGGCAACACCAGCAAGACATTCTTGTCACCGTCAGCGGGAAATTAGAGCTTTAAACTGGGCATACATTCTCTTATTTGCTTCAGTCCCCACCATTCCCTGCTGTCTTACACTCATCTAGGTTCACTTGTTCATTTTACTTCCTGGACCCTGTAGCAATTACAGGTGACCTAATATTCTTCAACTAAGAATTTCAAGGAATGATTCTCAAATATTAGCATCATGACCCACTATGGTGTTTGTTAAGGCTCTATCCAGATAACTCAATTTTTGTGCACAATTGAGACTCAGGAGTTGTGTTTTAAACCAGTGGCCCAGAGGGCTCTGATGCAGATGATTTTATGACCAATATTTAAGAAAAGCTATCTTTAGAATCAAGGCCCTCAGTATGGGGTACACATTTGAATCACCAGCGAAAATTTGGAAAATGTATTGATATTCAGCTTTTACTCCAAACTAATCACATCAGAAAACACCAAAGGTAAAGCCTACCAAGGTTACTAATTTGTTTTTAAAAATCCTTGGTTTACAGAAAATTTGGAAGAGTTTACTGGACTCCTATAAACCTCTTATCTAGTTTACCAGTGATTAACGTCTTGTTATACCCACTCCACATCTCTCTCTCTCTCACACACACACACACACACACACACACACACACACACACCACCTCCCTTTAGCCAAACCATTCAAAAGTAGGCTGCAGATATTGAAATATTTCAGCATATCTCCCATAAAAAAAAGATGTCCTATACAACCACACAGCATTATCAAGACTGAAATAAATCATTGTTTCCTCATGATTATTTTTTGTCAAATATTTCCCAAAAGAATCCCACATGAGTGTTTTATTTTCGTTTTTTGGTACAAGGGATTGAACCCAGGGCTGCTTAACCACTGAGATACATCCCCAGCCCCCCCACCCCACCCCCCTTTTTTTTGCGACAGGGTCTTCCCTTTGGGAAGTCCACGATGCTTGTGAAGGTATTCCCAGGGTGTCACTATGGGCTGGGCTTTTCTTGATGGTGATTCCTACACCCTGAGAAGCCCTTCCATGCCTCCTCCCTGTTTTCATCACACTGTGTTGCCTAAGTACCAATTCCATGTGGCTTTTATTATTGTGGCACTTGGTGTAAATGGGAGAGCAACTCTTGGAAAGTTTCCTTCCTCCTAGCTTCTCAGTGTCCTCCAGTTCTCAGATATAAATCCATAGGAACTTGGCTGAGGACAAAATCTGAGTGACAGCAGCCTCCTTTTCCATGCCCCACTCCCATGATGGTTCTCTGAGTTGTTCCTCTCCGTAGGAAAACCCCCTCAGATGCATCATTAGAACATATCTTGGGCCTGGCTTCCTCTTCCACTAGTATCAGTTACCTCCCAGAAGGCTTCCATGTGTTCCTACTTCTGTTCAGAATGCTATCCAGAGGAAGGCCATCTTGGCTTGGTGGGGATGAGTAGGAAGAATGCTTTGAGTTGGGGGAATGGCATAGTCAAAGTTGGGGAAGAACAGACTGTGTGGGGAGCAGCTAGCTGAAAATGGTATAAGGTGTGGAGCTTCTAAAGTGAGTTTAGAGAACTGAGTTTGATGAATAGAGATTAGTTGGGTTCTGAAGTGGTACTCTAGAGCCAGGCAGTAAGCAACTAGTGACAGTTATTGAGCGACATAGCAGTTGTGGTAGCCAGGCTCCAAGATGACCCCCATTGATTCTTACTTTCTGGTTTTCATGCACCCACACTGGAAGGGTTCATGATATTGAGGAAAAGATGGTCTGAGACTAAGTTAAAAAAAGACATTTTTAATTCCCATAGCACAGGAAAAATTAATATTCCATTGTTAAAAAAAGATGGAACAGAAGGGGCAGGAGAGGATAATAGTTTGAGAATTATAGTATGATATCAAGGTATAAGTTCTTTCACATTCTTTTGTTTAGCCAAATTCCACAATAATTATTCTGCCTTAGCAGAAAATACTATCCATTTGGGGCAGATCACCCTTATTCATCTTCATGTAACCTAATTTCCTTGTCATAATTGGTACTTCATTCATCCTATTTATTCTGGATCCCCATAAAATATGGGCCAGTGAAATTCCTATGGTCTGCCTCATCTTCAAGTTCCTCCCAAATCCAGTAGGAATGGCTCTGTCTGAGCCCATCAAGATCAAGTGTGGTGGGGGACAGAGAGGTGTAGGTTCACCAGAACAGACAGAAGGTCGGGTGGAGGGGAGAGGAGATGGGAATGGGAAAGACATTAGAATAAATCAGACATAACTTTCCTATGTTCCTATAAGAATACATGACCAGTGTAACTCACATCATGTACAATCACAAGAATGGGGAGTTATACTCCATGTATGTATAATATGTCAAAATACATTCTACTGTCATGTATCTCTAAAAAGAAGAAAGTAAAAATAAAAAGAAAGATCAAATGTGGTTTCATATGTCCACACACATCCACCCGTATTTTTAGTGGTATCGTTAGCTTGCATTGATGTATATTTTGATGACATTTAAGAGAGGTTTCTTGATTAATGACTCTGGAAAAAGTTGGATCCCTGAGAACTTATCATATGGGATTGGGGACAGGGATAGAAAAAAGAGGAGATTAAGTTCTCCTGGAGAATAGGAGCAACACACAGGAAAGTATTCCCTTTGCACTCAGAAATATACTTGAAGGTTAAACTTAAATATTACCTCTCTGAGAAATCCTCTCTGACCACCTCAGGCAGTTGCTCTCCTACCCTGCTCAGGAGTATTCTGGTCACATCCTGTTAGGGGCTGAATTGCATCTTCCCCAAATTCACATGTTGAAGCCTTAATCCCTGGTACATTAGAATATGACTATACTTGGACACAGGATCTTTAAAAAAAAGTGATTAAAGTTAAATAAGGTCATAGAGGTCTTTCTTTGTCCAGAATAACTTGTGTCCTTATAGGAAGAAATTAAGACACAAAAGGAGACCTTGGAGCTATCCATGAACTGTGAAAAGACCACATGAAGAAGACATAGTTAGAGTCTGGCCATCTGCAAGATACCCGAGAGACTTCAGGAGAAACAAACCCTGACAACACCTTGATTTTGGACTTTAAGCCTCCAGAACTATGAAATAATAAATTTCGGTTGTTGTTTAAGCCACACACCCCCACTAAGATGCTTTGTGCTGAGACCTATAGTCGTGTTCTGCCTGAGCCCTGTCTTTAAGAAGGGATCAGTTAACCTGAGGCTACCTGACTCTAATCAGTTATTGTTTGATGGACAAAGGGAAGCATACAGGCAAAGAAGGACTGGACAACTTTCCCTTTTACCCTCTTCTCAGCTTTCTCTTTGAAGATCTGGTTCAGACCCCAGATGCATGGGGGTTAAGATCAACAGAGACTAGTCCCGCAAAGACCCTGCCCGGCTCCATGAGATTCTTCAGCTTTGAGCTGTCACCACCTTTCAGCAATGTGAGCCCAAGTGCTTGGGTAAGATCCATCCATGACTTCAGTCCCTGACATGGGTTTATATAAAACACATCCTTAACTGAGCTCAGCTGTCTGCAGCTTGAGGGGGCTGTTCCTGGAAAGATTTAGGCTAGTGGTTCTTAAACTTTGGCATGCATTGAAATAAAATGGCAGGCTCTTCAAAGCACAGATGGCAGGGCTACCTCCATAGTTCCTCATGGAATAGGTGGGGCGGGGCCCGAGACTTCCCTTTTCTAAACAGCTGCCAAGTGATGCCAATGCTGCCAGTCCAGAAACGAATCCAGGCAAAGGGAGTAGGTAGTTTAGGGAAGGCAACAGAAATGATTCAAATAATGTTGAAGGAGATCCAGGAAGAGTGAGATAAAAGGGGATAGGAATGTATGATCTGGCCAAAGTACTCAGCAAATGCTGAACAAAACCTGACAGTTGTTATGTAAGCCATGGGGTGAATTCTGGAAATGAATGCAAATGAGCTTCTAAGATTATATTTCAGAGCCCAGGTTCATCTTCAGATCTGCAGGCATTCTGGAGATTCTATAGCTTATCAGGTGAATATTGAACTGGGGCAGCAAGCTATGGAGAGGAACAGGATTGGAGGCCTGGCTTACCAATAATGTGCCATGGAGGTGAGATTCAGCCTCAGCTACTTTGTTTTCAACAACCTTATGAGTTGCTGCAAGGATCAAATGAGATTTGGATCCAGAGGCATTTATTAAGTTGTGAAATTCTACAGAAGCACGAATTCTTTAGGATGTAGAGTTTGCATGGGATGTAGAAATGAACAGGGCAGACATGCTTTGGAGCAGTGGGTTTGCATACTAATCCTCAATCAAACAGGACCTGTCTGCCTTTCTGTATTTTCTTTGTTACCCTCCTAATCTAAGCCACTGAGATCATTCAATAACTTCCCATCTCTTGCTCCTCAAGTTAGTTCATTAAAGGGAATGTTTAAAAAATCTAATTAGATTATGTCATTCATAGACTTAACACTTTCTGATAGCTTCTTCCTATTGTCAATAAATCAAGTTTAAATTCTTTCCCCAAACTATGAGACTATGCATGATCAGACCCAAACCCATCTGTCCAACCTCAGCTCATACCACTTCTCCCCAAAACAAGGGCCTCTATTACTTCTGGGAATGCAAAAACTCCTTCTGGCCTCAGGACTTTTGTCTATTCTCTGCTCTCAGCAGAAAGGCTCTTTCCCTCCACTATTTGTTTGGTTTATGCCTACTCATTCTTTAGATCTCAATTGAGGCTTCCAAAGACCCCATAATCTCAACTAGATCATCCTATTATTTTCTCTCAGAACACCCTGTTTCCCTTTATTTTCAACAATTTGTAATTACATACATTTTTGGTTTGTTTAGTGTCTGTCTTCCCAACCAAACTGACAGGCTCTGAAAGCTGGGATCATATCTGTTTTATTCATCTCTTGAATAATTCGGGGTGTTTTGGATACAAGCAACAGAAATCCATTTGGCTAATCTGAGCAAAAATGAGTTTATTGGAAGGACATCTGGAGTTTATAGTCAGGCCAGAGAATGGTGCTTGGAAACAAGCAGGAACAAGACAGCCCTAAAAACTAGGAAGCTAAAATGACAGGAAATGTTCTAGTTAAAAACAACCCGACTGGGCATGAGGATCCTCAAATACCAACTTGTTTTCAGTTGCTTTATTAATCTGTTTTGATTTAAATTCTAGAGTGAGAACATTTAATTGGCCTGGCTTAGATCATGGTGAATATTCTTGATTAGGGGAAAGACAGAAGCCTCATCGGACTAGCCCTCAAGAGAAGGAAGTCATCCCACATGCTCTAAAAACAACAACAAAAAAATTGCTTGGTTTGTTCTTTAAAAGGGAGGCTGCCTGCTAGGTATACCCCCTACCTCAAACAAGGTTTATCCACTGTATGCCTGCTGGATACTTAGACATGGTAGCCACCCAATGAAATGTTTGTTGAATGTTTGCTTCTTGGCAAGGTTGAGGACTTTCTCAGTGATCTATGTTCAAAAAAGAAAAATTGTTGGTCTTGGTGCTTTGGAATATAAATCTCTTGGCACATTTAGGTAACACTTAGAGCAATGCATCCAGAACTAGTGTCACAGAGGCAGTGAGCAACTGGTGATACAAGAGGGTCTTATTCCCTTCATCCAGGGACAAACCTACATATTCTTGAGATTTCATACCCAGGACTATTTGAATGACCTGAGAAGATGGTGATCTTTACCTTTCAAGGTCACTTTCTCTGGCATTAACCAGAAAAGTATTCCCTTCAGTCTCTAAGGACTCACAACCCATCATACATTGGGCCACCTCACAGGAAATTGAGAAATAGAAGAGGAAACCTTTAAAGGGAGTTTTCTTTCTTGGTGTTTAGAGAAGACCAGGAATATTTATGGCCTTCTCTTATTGTTGACATACTTATTAGAAGGAAGCAAGGTGTGGAGGAGTGTGAGGGTCTGTTTATCTAGTTAGTAGAACATTCTTACACTTCCTGGTTAAAGGGTTTTTTCTTTTCAGCACTTTTAAGTAAAATAGTCTTAATTTCCAGAACAGGAGAGAAATAAGACATCTCCAGATTCCATTTCCAGGGCCTTTCAGCTACATTCCCACTGTCAAAAAATTTCCCCAAGTGTTCTGGGCCAGACATCTGGATTTCCAGATGGATTTTGAAGCCAAACAGATTTTAGGGAAAGGAAGCATTTCAATTATCTCTTATACTTTATAAACCACCCCAAAAACTCACCTCATACAACACCAACCCCTCTTTTTCGTGATTATGTGACTTGACTGTTATCAGCTGAGTTCTCTTCCACATAGCACAGCTGAGGTCACTCATGACCTCATTATATTCATCTGGGAGTTTGACTGGACCTGAGACATCCAAGATGCCACCTTATCCTCCAGGACCTCTTACCATTCTGTGTTTTAGCCCAAGCTTTTTAAAATTTGTTCTAATTAGTTATAAATGACAGTAGAATATATTCTGACACATCATACAGAAAGGGAATACAACTTCTAACTCTTTAGTTGTACACAATGTAGAATCACACTGGTCATGTAATTATATATGCACATAGGATAATAATGTCCGATTCATTCTACTATCCTTCCTACCCCCCATATATCCCCCCTCCCTTCTTTCCACTCTGTCTAACTGAAAGTACCTTTATTCTTCCCTAGCCCCCATCCCCTTATTGTGAATTAGCATCTGTATATCAGAGAAAACATTTGGTCTTTGTTTTGGGGTATTTAGCCCAAGCTTCTTTATAGCATGTAGTTGGTTTCTAAGAAGGAACATGTCTTCTAAGAGGACCAGACTCAATGTACAATCACTTTTCAGCCCTCCATGCATCAGTTTGCTTCTGTGTCATTGACCCAAGCAAGCCCCTGGTCAAGTCCAGAGTCCGGGTGGGATGTAAGTACATGGGAGTATCCATACCAGGAGGTATGGTTCATAGGTGGCCCCTGATATAACAATTTACCACAAGAGAGATGGGAAGCTGTGCAGGCTGATTCTCCCCAGTTGTCAGTGCTTAGGTAGGGATGCATGACCCAGTATAAGTCCTTGACTTTGCAGTTTCTGAAACTCAATGTGATTAGGGGTGTATCCCTAGTTCTACCCTTTGCTTTGAAATTGGCTTTTATCCTGAGAAGCTGCTGAATAGATGAGTTTAGATGGTAATATTTTTATTTCAAAACATTGCCCCTTGGGCACAGATGTTTGAACCAGAAAGGACACCTGACCTAGCAAAAATTAATCCATTCACTCAGTTGATACAATCACATTCTCTCCTATGACTTTGGAGTTGGAATGTTGAGAGACTAAGATCTCAACTGGTTGAAAAATTATAGAAGATTTATATATTTTAGATGTTAAAGTATACTCTAAAATAAGTTAAGTCTTCTGAATATGTTGCAGACCCCTGAGAGGACTGGGAGGATACCTTCAACTTCACCTCCATCTTCCAACTTTGGAAGTCTTGAAAATTGCACACAGTGAGAGATAGGGGTTTAATTTCATTTTGTTGCATATGGATTTCCAGTTTTCTCAGCACCATTTGTGGAAGAGATTATATTTTCTTCAATGTGTGTTTTTGGTGCCTTTGTCTAATATAAGATAACTATAATTATGTGGGTTTGCCTGTGTCCTCTACTCTGTAGAGATTGGTCTACAAGTCTATTTTGGTGCCAATACCATGCTGTTTTTGTTACTATTGCTCTGTAGTATAGTTTAAGGTCTGGTATAGTGATGCCACCTGCTTCACTCTTCTTGCTAAGAATTGCTTTAGCTATTCTGGGTCTCTTATTTTTCCAAATGATTCGTGACTGCTTTTTCTATTTCTATAAAGAATGCCATTGGTATTTTTATTAGAATTACATTAAATCAGTAAAGTGCTTTTGGTGGTATGGTTGTTTTGACAATATTAATTCTGCCTATCCAAGAACAAGGTATATCTTTCCATCTTCTAAGGTCTTCTTTAATTTCTTTCTTTAGTGTTCTGTAGTTTTCATGGTAGAGGTCTTTCATCTCTTTCATTAAATTGGTTCCCAAGTATTTTTTTTTTAGTTTATTGTAAATGGGGTAGTTTTCCTTGTTTCCCTTTCAGAGGGTTTGTCACTGAATGCCTTTGATTTATGGGTGTTGGTTTTATATCCTGCTATTTTGCTGGATTCATTTACTAGTTCTAGAAGTTTTCTGGTAGAATTTTTTGGGTCTTCTATAAATAGAATCATATCATCAGCAAATAGTGCTAATTTGAGTTCTTCTTTTCCTACCCATATCCCTTTAATTTCTTTTGTCTGTCTAATTGCTCTGGCCAGTGTTTCAAGAACTATGTTAAATAGAAGTGGTGCAAGAGAGTATACCTGTCTTGTGCCCATTTTTACAGGGAATTCTTTCAATTTTTCTCCATTTAGAATGATGCTCACCTGGGGCTTAGCATAGATAGCTTTTACAATGTTGAGATATGTTACTGTTATCCCTAGTTTTTCTAGTGTTTTGAACATGAAGGAGTGCTGTATTTTGTCAAATGCTTTTCCTGAATCTATTGAGATGATCATATGATTCTTATCTTTTAAAGTCTATTGATGTGGTGAATTACATGTATTGATTTTCATATGTTGAACCAAACTTGCATCCTTGGGATGAATCCCACTTGATTGTGGTGCACTATCTTTTGGATATTTTTTTTTTATTCGATTTGCCAGAATTTTACTGAGAATTTTTGCATCTATATTCATTAGAGATATTGGTCTGAAGTTTTCTTTCTTTGATGTGTCTTTGCCTGGTTTTGGAATCAGGGTAATATTGACCTCACAGAATGAGTTTGGAAGTGCTGTCTCTTTTTCTATTTCATGAAATAATTTGAAGAGTATTGGTATTAGTTCTTCTTTAAAGGTCTTATAGAACTCAGATGTGTATCCATCTGGTCCTGGGATTTTTTTTGGTTGGTAGGCTTCTGATGGCATCTTCTATTTCAATGCTTGAAATTTACCTGTTTAAATTGTGTTTATCATCCTGATTCAATTTGGGCAAATCATATGACTCTAGAAATTTTTTGGTGCCTTCTATATTTTCTATTTTATTGGAGTACAAATTTTCAAAATACTTTCTAATTATCTTCTAATTATAATTTCTAATTATAATTGTTAATTATAATTTCTAATTATAGTATTTCTGTACTGTCTGTTATGATATTACCTTTTTTATCACGTATGTTAGTAATTTGAGTTTTCTCTCTTTCTCTTCATTAGTATGAAGAGAAGGGTTAAGGCTAAGGGTTTTCTCTCTTTCTCTTCATTAATATGAAGAGAAGGGTTAAGGCTAAGGGTTTATCAATTTTATTTATTTTTTCAAAGAATCAACTTTTTGTTTTGTCAATTTTTTTCAATTGTTTATTTTGTTCCAATTTTATTGACTTCAGCTCTGATTTTAATTATTTCTTGTCTTCTACTGCTTTTGGTGTTGATTTGTTCTTATTTTTCTAGGGCTTTGAGGTTACTTATTTGTTGACTTTTTCTTCCTTTAAGAAATTAACTCCATGCAATGAACTTTCCCCTTAGTAGTGCCTTCATAGTGTCCCAGAGATTTCAATATGTTGTATCAGTGTTCTCATTTATCTCTAAGAATTTTTTTTTTTTTTTTAATTTTTTATTGTGGGTTGTTCAAAACATTACAAATTTCTTGACATATCATATTCCACACTTTGATTCTAGTGGGTTATGAACTCCCACCTTCACCCCATACACAGATTGCAGATTCACATCAGTTACACATCCATTGATTTACAAATTGCCATACTAGTGTCTGTTGTGCTCCGCTGCCTTTCCCATCATCCACCCTCCCCCCTCCCCACCTCTCCCCTCCCCTCCCCTCCTCTCTCTCTACCCCCTCCACTGTATAACCCTGAGGGTCTCCTTCTATTACCGTGCAATTTACCTTCTCTCTCCCTTTCCCTCCCACCTCTCATCCCTGTTAAATGTTAATCTTCTTCTCCTGCTCTTCGTCCCTACTCTGTTCTTAGTTACTTTCCTTATATCAAAGAAGACATTTGGCATTTGTTTTTTAGGGATTGGCTAGCTTCACTTAGCATAATCTGCTCTAATGCCATCCATTTCCCTGTAAATTCTATGATTTTGTCATTTTTAATGCAGAGTAATACTCCATTGTGTATAAATGCCACATTTTTTTTATCCATTCGTCTATTGAAGGGCATCTAGGTTGGTTCCACAGTCTTGCTATTGTGAACTGTGCTGCTATGAACATCGATGTAGCAGTGTCCCTGTAGCATGCTCTTTTTAGGTCTTTAGGGAATAGACCAAGAAGGGGAATAGCTGGGTCAAATGGTGGCTCCATTCCCAGCTTTCCAAGAAATCTCCATACTGCTTTCCAAATTGGCTGCACCAATCTGCAGTCCCACCAGCAATGTACAAGTGTACCCTTTTCCCCACATCCTCGCCAGCACTTGTTGTTGTTTGACTTCCTAATGGCTGCCAATCTTACTGGAGTGAGATGGGATCTTAGGGTGGTTTTGATTTGCATTTCTCTGACAGCTAGAGATGTTGAGCATTTTTTCATGTACTTGTTGATTGACTGTATGTCCTCCTCTGTGAAGTGTCTGTTCAGGTCCTTGGCCCATTTGTTGATTGGGTTGTTTGTTCTCTTATTGTCTAATTTTTTGAGTTCTTTGTATACTCTGGATATTAGGGCTCTATCTGAAGTGTGAGGAGTAAAGATTTGTTCCCAGGGTGTAGGCTCCCTATTTACCTCTCTTATTGTTTCTTTTGCTGAGAAAAAACTTCTTAGTTTGAGTAAGTCCCATTTGTTGATTCTAGTTATTAACTTTTGTGCTATGGGTGTCCTATTGAGGAATTTGGAGCCCGACCCCACCGACTGTAGATCGTAGCCAACTTTTTCTTCTATCAGACGGCGCGTCTCTGATTTGATATCAAGTTCCTTGATCCATTTTGAATTCACTTTTGTGCATGGCGAGAGAAAGGGATTCAGTTTCATTTTGTTGCATATGGATTTCCAGTTTTCCCAGCACCATTTGTTGAAGATGCTATCCTTCCTCCATTGCATGCTTTTAGCCCCTTTATCAAATATAAGATAGTTGTAGTTTTGTGGATTGGTTTCTGTGTCCTCTATTCTGTACCATTGGTCCACACGCCTGTTTTGGTACCAGTACCATGCTGTTTTTGTTACTATTGCTCTGTAGTATAGTTTGAAGTCTGGTATCGCTATACCGCCTGATTCACACTTCTTGCTTAGCATTGTTTTTGCTATTCTGGGTCTTTTATTTTTCCATATGAATTTCATGATTGCTTTCTCTATTTCTACAAGAAATGCCATTGGGATTTTGATTGGCATTGCATTAAACCTATAGAGAACTTTTGGTAATATCGCCATTTTGATGATGTTAGTTCTGCCTATCCATGAACAGGGTATATTTTTCCATCTTCTAAGATCTTCTTCTATTTCTCTCTTTAGGGTTCTGTAGTTTTCATTGTATAAGTCTTTCACCTCTTTTGTTAGGTTGATTCCCAAGTATTTTATTTTTTTTGAAGATATTGTGAATGGAGTGGTTGTCCTCATTTCCATTTCAGAGGATTTGTCGCTGATATACAGGAATGCCTTTGATTTATGCGTGTTGATTTTAAATCCTGCCACTTTGCTGAATTCATTTATTAGCTCTAATAGTTTCTTTGTAGAGCCTTTTGGGTCTGCTAGATATAGAATCATATCATCTGCAAATAGTGATAATTTAATTTCTTCTTTTCCTATTTTTATGCCTTTAATTTCTTTCGTCTGTCTAATTGCTCTGGCCAGTGTTTCGAGAACTATGTTGAAGAGAAGTGGAGAGAGAGGGCATCCCTGTCTTGTTCCAGATTTTAGAGGGAATGCCTTCAGTTTTTCTCCATTCAGAATGATGCTAGCCTGAGGCTTAGCATAGATTGCTTTTACAATATTGAGGTATGTTCCTGTTATCCCTAGTTTTTCTAGAGTTTTGAACATAAAGGGATGCTGTACTTTGTCGAATGCTTTTTCCGCATCTATCGAGATGATCATATGGTTCTTATTTTTAAGTCTATTGATGTGGTGAATAACATTTATTGATTTCCGTATATTGAACCAGCCTTGCATCCCAGGGATGAATCCTACTTGATCATGGTGTACAATTTTTTTTATATGTTTTTGTATCCGATTCGCCAGAATTTTATTGAGGATTTTTGCATCTAGGTTCATTAGAGATATTGGTCTGTAGTTTTCTTTCTTTGAAGTGTCTTTGTCTGGTTTAGGTATCAGGGTGATGTTGGCCTCATAGAATGAATTTGGAAGTTCTCCCTCCTTTTCTATTTCCTGAAGTAGCTTGAAAAGTATTGGTATTAGTTCTTCTTTAAAGGTTTTGTAAAATTCTGCTGTATACCCATCGGGACCTGGGCTTTTCTTAGTTGGTAGTCTTTTGATGGTTTCTTCTATCTCCTCAATTGATATTGGTCTGTTTAGGTTTTCTATATCCTCCTGACTCAATCTGGGCAGATCATATGACTTAAGAAATTTATCTATGCCTTCACTATCTTCTAATTTATTGGAGTATAAGGATTCAAAATAGTTTTTGATTATCTTCTGTATTTCTGAAGTGTCTGTTGTGATATTGCCTTTTTCATCCCGTATGCTAGTAATTTGAGTTCTCTCTCTTCTTCTCTTCACTAGCATCGCTAAGGGTCTGTCGATTTTGTTTATTTTTTCAAAGAACCAACTTTTAGTTTTGTCAATTTTTTCAATTGTTTCTTTTGTTTCGATTTCATTAATTTCAGCTCTGATTTTAATTATTTCTTGCCTTCTACTTCTTTTGCTGTTGTTTTGCTCTTCTTTTTCAAGGATTTTGAGATGAAGTATGAGATCATTTATTTGTTGGTTTTTTCTTTTTTTAAGGAATGAACTCCAAGCAATGAATTTTCCTCTTAGAACTGCTTTCAATGTGTCCCATAGATTCCGATATGTTGTGTCTGTGTTTTCATTTATCTCTAAGAATTTTTTAATTTCCTCCTTGATGTCTTCTATAACCCATTGATCATTCAGTAACCTATTGTTCATTCTCCAATTGATGTATGCTTTTTCCTTCCTTCTTTTATCGTTGATTTTCAGTTTCATTCCATTATGATCAGATAAGATGCATGGTAATATCTCTACTCCTTTATATTGTCTAAGAGTTGCCCTGTGACATAATATATGATCTATTTTTGAGAAGGATCCATGTGCTGCTGAGAAAAAAGTGTAACTGCTTGATGTTGGGTGGTATACTCTATATATGTCAATTAGGTCTAGGTTATTAATAGTGTTATTGAGTTCTATAGTTTCCTTATTCAACTTTTGTTTGGAAGATCTGTCCAGTGGCGAGAGAGGTGTGTTGAAGTCTCCCATGATTATGGTGTGGTGGTCTATTAGACTCTTGAACTTGAGAAGAGTTTGTTTGACGAACATAGCTGCACCATTGTTTGGGGCATAAATATTTATGATTGTTATGTCTTGTTGGTGTATGGTTCCCTTAAGCAGTATGTAGTGTCCCTCTTTATCTCTTTTGATTAACTTTGGCTTGAAATCTATTTTATTTGATATGAGTATGGACACGCCTGCTTGTTTCCGAAGTCCATATGAGTGATATGATTTTTCCCAACCTTTCACCTTCAGCCTATGTATGTCTTTTCCTATCAAATGCGTCTCCTGTAGGCAGCATATTGTTGGGTCTTGTTTTGTGATCCATTCTACTAGCCTGTGTCTCTTAATTGGTGAGTTTAAGCCATTAACATTTAGGGTTATTGTTGAGATATGGGTTGTTCTTCCAGCCATATTTGTTTATTTCTGTTACTAAACATTGTTTGTTTTCCTCTTTGATTGTTTCCCCCCCCCTTTACTGTCCTACCTCCCACTGTTGGTTTTCATTGTTATTTTCCATTTCCTCTTCCTGTAATACTTTGGCTAGGATGTTTTGAAGAGATGGTTTTCTAGCTGCGAATTCTTTAAACTTTTGTTTATCGTGGAAGGTTTTAATTTCATTCTCCATCCTGAAGCTTAATTTCGCTGGATACACAATTCTTGGTTGGAACCCATTATCTTTCAGTGTTTGAAATATGTTATTCCAGGATCTTCTAGCTTTCAGAGTCTGTGTTGAAAGATCAGCTGTTATCCTGATTGGCTTGCCCCTAAATGTAATCTGCTTCCTTTCTCTTGTAGCTTTTAAAATTCTCTCCTTATTCTGTATGTTGGGCATCTTCATTATAATGTGTCTAGGTGTGGATCTCTTATGATTTTGCACATTCGGCGTCCTGTAGGCTTCTAGGATTTGGGATTCTGTCTCATTCTTCAAGTCTGGGAAGTTTTCTTGTATTATTTCATGGAATAGACTGCTCATTCCTTTGGTTTGGAGCTCTGTACCTTCCTGTATCCCAATGACTCTTAAGTTTGGTCTCTTAATGTTATCCCATATTTCTTGGATGTTCTGCTCATGGTTTCTTAACAGTCTTGCTGAGCTGTCTATGTTCTTTTCCAGTTGAAATACTTTGTCTTCATTGTCTGATGTTCTATCTTCTAAGTGTTCTACTCTGTTGGTAGTATTCTCCATTGAGTTTTTAAGTTGGTTTATTGCTTCCTGCATTTCTAGGATTTCTGATTGCTTGTTTTTTATAACCTCTATCTCCCTGTATAGTTGATCCTTTGCTTCCTGGATTTGTTTGCGTAATTCGTTGTCGAAGTGATCTTTCATTGTCTGATTTTGCTGTTTAATGTCTTCCTTGATACTCCAGATCATCTGAAGCATGTATATCCTGAATTCTTTATCTGACATTCCATCTGCTGCAGCTGTTACCTCTTCTAAAGTTGCGTTGACCTGCATTGCTTGTGGTCCTTTCTTTCCTTGTCTTTTCATACTGCTTGCGTATCTTTCCTGCAGGTGCGGGCGGCGGCTCTGCTCTCTCCTTATTCCAATTGGGGTGTCGTGGCTACCACGCCGGCAGGTCACTGGGCCTGTTCTGGGAGCTGGTGGCGGCTCTGTTCTGCCCCTACTCCAATTGGGGTGACGTGTCTGTCGTACCAGCAGGCCACTGGGCCTGTCCTGCTCGTCGGTCGCAGATCTGCCCACCTTTCGGGCACGAGTGGAGGCTCTGCTTTGCCCCTACTCCAATTGGGGTGTCGTGACTACCCCGCCTGCAGGATGCTGGGTCTGTTCCTGGCAAGGGAGGCGACTCTGCTCTGTCACTACTCCAATTAGGGTGGTGTTTGTACCCCGCCGGCAGGCTCCTGGGCCTGATCCGCCGGTCTGTTGTAGGTCTGCCTACCTTGAAGGCGCGGGCGGCGGATCTGCCCTGCCCCTCCTACCACGCCTGCGGACCCCTGGGCCTGATCTGCAGGTTGATCACTGGTCTGCTCACCCTGCGGGCACGGGTGGCGGTTCCGCTCCACCCCTACTCCAATTGGGGTCACGTGACCACCACACCGGCAGGGCCTGATCCGGGCGTGGGATAAGGATCTGCTCTGCCCCTACTCGAGTTGGGGTGACGTGTGTACCACACTGGCAGGCCACTGGGCCTGACCCGCCAGGCTGTCACAGGTCTGTTTACCTTGCAAGCGCGAAGGGCGGCTCTGCCCTGCCCCTCCTACCACGCCCATGTACTACTGGGTCGTGGGTCTGCCCACCTGGCGGGTGTGGGTGGCGGCTCCGCTCCGCCCCCTCTCCAATTGGGGTCACGCGGTCACCACGCTGGCGAGCCGCTGGGCCTGCTCCGGGGGCTGGCAGCGGCCCGGCTCCTTCCCTCTGGCTCGAGGACAAATTGAGGAGACTCGGGTGACTGAGCCTCACCCCCCTTACCAGGAGACCAACTGCTTATGTCACCGCTGGTATTGATGAAGATCTCTCCTCCACCGCTTTCTGCTGACATCAGATCTCTGCCATGTTGGTATCCTATGCAAATGGCAGCATTTCGTTCCCCTTGCCAGGCAACCCAAGCAATGGGTGAGTCCTGACCTGCCCTCAGCAGGACCCGGACCGAGACACAGTTTCCGCGGGCTCCTAGCCCCGGTCCAGGGAAGTTCCGGGAGCCGGAACTCGGCCGCTCCGTGCTCGGTGTAAGCTCCTATAAGTGTAGGCTCCAAGAAGCAGCCCCCGCGGGCTCAGTTCCGGGAGCCGGAATTCGGCCGCTTAGTGTTTGGTGTATGCTCTGATAGTAGCAGGGTCTAAGAAGCAGCCTCCGCGGGCTCCGCAGCCCTGAGCCAGGGCGGTTCCGGGACGGTTCCGGGAGCCGGAACTCGGCCGCTCTGTGCTCGGTGTAAGCTCCTATAAGTGTAAGCTCCAAGAAGCAGTCCCCGCGGGCTCAGTTCCGGGAGCTGGAATTCGGCTTCTTGGTGTTTCGTGTTTGCTCTGATATTAGCAGGGTCCAAGAAGCAGCCTCCGCAGGCTCCGCAGCCCGGAGCCAGGGCGGTTCCGGGACGGTTCCGGGAGCCGGGACTCGGCCGCCCCGCGCTCCGTGTTCACTCCGATAAGATCAGATTTTAAGAAGCCCCCAGGCGCTGAACCCTAGCAATCTGTCTGCAAGCCGCAGGCGAATTGCAGCCTGAAATTACCTGTTCTATGGCTGAATGAGCTGCGGTCAGTCAAAAACAGGTGTGGTGACGTCAGTTTACCAACATGGTGGCTGCTGGCCTCCTCTGTGGTCTGACCGGTGTGGAGAACCGAGATGGACCGCTTCCTTCCCCGTCTCGAACCCAGAATTCAGCCCTGAGTGCGGTGCTTGCGCGGCTGGCAGAAACTGCAGGGCTGTAACCCTGCGTCTCTATCCCAGCGCGCCTTGCAGACTCTAGCCGCGGGGCGATTTGCTGAATAAGCAGTTTTACCCTCCGTGCGACAAACCTCTCGCGTTTGAGACCCCGTAGCCGATCCTCATGCGATGGAAATCCTTCCTCCAGGTTCCGGCGCACCCCACTATTGCTGGAAATTCCTAACAAGATATCCTTTAGCCGTCCTGACTTGTCATACTCCCACACAGTGAAGCAGCACACGGGGGTAATGCACTCCCCTCGCCGCCATCTTCCCTCCTCCCATCTCTAAGAATTTTTAAATCTCCTCTTTGATGTCTTTTGCAATCCATTGTTCATTCAGTAGCATATTATTTAGTATCCAGGTGTTGGAGTGGATTTTGTTTTTTATTTTTCATTGGTTTCTAATTTCATTCCATTATGATCTGATAGAATATAGGATAGTATCTCTACTTTTTTGTATTTGCTAAGAGTTGCTTTGTGGCATAATACATGGTCTATTTTAGAGAAGGAGCCATGTGCTGCTGAAAAGAAAGTGAATTCACTTATTGAGGGATGAATTATTCTATATGTATGTGAATTAAGTTTAAGTTGTTGATTGTATTATTGAATTCTAGAGTTTGTTAACTTTTGTTTGGAAGATCTATCCAGTGGTGAAAGAGGTGTTTTAAAGTCACCAACAATTATTGTGTTGTGGTCTATTTGACTCTTAAACTTGAGAAGAATTTGTTTGATGAACATAGATTCTACATTGTTTGGGGTATATATATTTATAATTGTTATGTCTTGTCTTGAACAGTATGAAAAAAAATATCCTTCTTTATCTCTTTTGGTTAACTTTAGCTTAAAGTCTACTTTATTTGATATGAGCATGGAAACCCCTGCTTGTTTCTGCAGTCCATGTGAGTAGTATGATTTTTCCCAACTTTTCACCTTCTGTCTTTGAATATCTTTTACTATGAGATGAGTCTCTTGGAGGCAGCATATTGTTGGATCTTTTTTTAAAATCCAATCTGCTAATCTATGGCTTTTGATTGATTAGTTTAGGCCATTAACATTCAGGGTTATTATTGAGACATGATTTGTATTCCCAGCCATTTTTGTTTATTTTTGGTATTAAACTTGACTTGGTTTCTATTTTGATTAGTTTTTCCTTTAGTGTAATACCTCCCTCTGCTGATTTTCATTGTTGTTTTTCATTTCCTCTTCATGGAATATTTTGCCGAGTATGTTTTGTAGTGCAGGCTTTCTGGTTGTAAATTCTTTTAACTTCTGTTTATCATGGAATGTTTTGATTTCATCATCAAATCTAAAGCTTAATTTTGCGGGTATAAGATTCTTGGTTGACATTCATTTTCTTTCAGAGCTTGATATATGTTGTTCCAAGATTTTCTAGCTTCAGGGTCTGGGTTGAGAAATCTGCAGAAAACCTAACTGGTTTCCCCCTATTGAAATCTGAATCCTTTCTCTTGTGGCTTTTAAAAATCTCTCCTTATTTCATACATTAGATTCAAGTTGGTTATGAACTCCCAATTTTACCCCAAATACAGATTGTATGAAATATGATATGTCAAGAGCTTTATAATGTTTTGAACAACCAATAAAGAAAAATAAAAAATAAAATAAAAAAAAAATCTCTCCTTATTCTGTATCATAGGCATTTTCATTATAATGTGGCTTGGTGTGGATCTGTTGTGATTTTTGTACATTTGGTGTCCTATAAGCCTCTTGTATTTGGTTTTTCAATTCATTCTTGATGTTTGGAAATTTTTCTGATATTATTTCATTGAATAGATTGTTCGTTCCTGTGGTTTGGAAATCTATGCCTTCCTCTATCCCAATAACTCTTAAATTTGGTATTTTTATGCTATCCCATATTTCTTGAATGTTCTGCTCATAGTTTCTTACCATCTTCACTGTGTGATCTATGTTCTTTTCAAGATTATATATTTTGTCTTCATTGTCTGAGGTCCTGTCTTCCAAGTGGTCTAATCTGTTGGTGATGCTTTCAATTGAACTTTTAATTTGGTTTATTGCTTATTTCATTTCAAGGACTTCTGTTTAGTATTTTTTTTATAAACTCTATCTCCCTATTGAAATAATCTTTTTCTTCCTATATTTGCTAATGTAGCTCTTTAACAAAATTATCTTTTGCTGCCTGTATTTGCTCTCTTATGTCATCCTTTAATTCACAAAACATTTTATTTATGTATATCCTGAACTCCTTCTCTGTAATTTCTTCTGCTGTGCTGGCCATGTACTCTAATAATGTAGCATTTTGGTTTGTTTGGGGCACTTTCTTCCCTTATTTTTTCATATTATTCATGTGTCTTCCCTTCTAGCACTGTGGATCTGAGGTGTTACTGTTTTACCATGTAGGCTTATAGTGCCCCTGCAGGGTTCCAGAACCTCTCCTTTGAGGGAAGGACAATGTTAACAGATCCCAATACAAACAATACACAACCTTAAACCAAGTAGTTGCTATTAAGACGTTTACAGTTTGGTCACAATACAGAAATGGTGAGTTTAATTATTATCTACAACATAAACCATAGGTTTGCAAAAGGGTTTACAGTTTCTGATGGTGGACAAAGAACCGGGGGTGAGTGTAGGATGAGATGTTGAAAGGGTAGGAGGTGAAGATATATAGTTACTATATCTTAGGAAGTGTGAAAGAGGAATCTAAAGAAGAAGGTTAGTAGCAGGAGAAGAGAGAGGAAGTAATTTTGGGTAGAGTAGACAAGTAAGTGGAAAGACAGTAGAGTACATAAAACACACATACATAAATATCAAGAAAAAAATTAAAATTGTAAAAATAGGAGGGAAAAAAAGAATATACAACACAACTGTAATATACTATTTAGACATCCCAGTCCTCCGTATCCTAATTCATGCAAAGTACTTGGTTTCACATATGTTGGGGATGTGAGGGAAGGAGAATAGAGTGGGAGAAGAAAAAAATCTCTAAGGAAGAAATAAGGATTTTTTTTTTTTTTTTGCTGAAGATCAGTATCGTTCCTGCTTCCGTTCTCATCCCATAGGTGGGGTTGTCTGTTGTTAGCTGGTATCTCCACCCTCAGGATGGTGAAGGTTACCAGGGTGGAGGGTTGGTCTTGGGTGCAAGAAGTGGAGTAGGCACCCACAGGTCCCCAATGGGAGACTGCACGCCAAAGATCTCCTTTGGGGCCTGCTCATGTGATGCGGGTGCCTGGTCTTCTCTCCTTATCTCACCTGTAGACCTCACAGTTCCTGATCTCTAAATTAGTCTCTAAACTGTATCTCACTCAACCTCTCCCTTTCTACCTCCTAATCGGGGACCTTTCTCTCCGGAGGTCTTGTGGGCTGTGCTTTGGGGACTGCGTACCTGTCTCGGAAAGCTGTTTTGAATTGGGCAGTAACTGTGCCAGGTGGCTGCTGGGGAGAGGAGGGAGTTGGTAACTATGGTACCTGCCCAGCCGGTGTTCCAAACTGGGAGTTTCCCCAACTAAAGATGGCTTTGAAGGTGACCCAAGATGGAGGCAGCTGCTTTCAGTGATGGGGTGTCAGGTTGGGAGGGGGAAGCCTGGTGATGGTGTTGGGTGATGCTTTCAGAGAAGCTCTGTGGCCTGCAGTGTTGTGGCTGTCAGCTGTCTTCAGAGCCTGTTTGATGTCACCAGGTGCAGGTAGGCTACCACACTTAGGGGACTATGGCAGTGGCTGCAAAGTCCCAAGATGGAGGCGAACGGGGGAGCCCTACATTGGTGAATGAGAGTCCACACGGGAGTGGTGGCCAGAGTTCCTGCCCACGGGTGGCTGCCAGGAGTCCTGCATGGGAACGGCCTCTGGGATTTCTGTGGGTGGGTGGCCAGGAGCCCTGCACAGGTGATGTTGGTAGTCCCCTTGGGCACCCAGGAGTCCTGCGGGGTGAGGAGTCGGGAGTCCTGCCCTGATGCTGAGGCCTGGAGACCTGAGCCGCCATGGTGGCCCTTATTCCTATATGGGAGCAGATGTGGTGGTGGTGGTGGGGAGTCCTTTATCACTCCCAGAGAAGCAGTATTCCCACTACTTGAGTTCGAGGTCACGGAGCAACACAGAATGCTGCCTCCTTCTGGCTCGCTATCTTTGATCCTCCCACTACAATTACTTTTCAAAACAGTTGAGCAGTTTCTTATAAAGTTTAACTTACATTTACCATATGACCCATTAATCCTACTTCTGATAGGTTCTGTGTGTGTGTGTGTGTGTGTGTGTGTGTTCAGAGTAACAATGGGATCTTCACAGAAGTATTATTTATAAGAGTAGCAAACTGGAAGCAACCCTAATCCCTATCAATACTGGTGCAGACAAATAAATTGTGGCCTTTTCACACAGTGGAATACTTCACAGCAATGAGAATGAGTACATTACTGCTATATATAACAACATGGATGAATCTCACAGATAAAACATCAAATGAAAGAAGTCGGTGTAAAAATAAGTGAAATTTGTCTGTAGTGGTGGATGTCTGGATAGCAGTGAGGACCAGGTAGGGCTTTTTGAGATGCTAGCAGCATTCTGTTTCTTGGTCTGGGGTCCAATAGGTGGGTGTGTTTAGTTTGTGAAATTTTATCAAGCTGTAAACTTAAAATAAGTGCACTTTAAGTGCACTTTTCTGTGTGTGTCATGCTTCAATAAAAAACTTTCAGCACATGAAAATTTCATTTAAAATTTTGAAAATGAGCATAGATGGGTGACTGCTAAGGTCAGCAGCATTCCAAGGAGAAGAAGAAAAATGGCTTTTATCTAAATTTTCCTCCTTTGGATGTATGCAATTTGGAGTGGGTTTTTAATAATAATAAGTGTCCTAAGTTCCTTCTAAAAAGGAACCTCCACACTGATATAAATTGAAGCCCAAAACTCTCCCCTGCCTCTATCCTAATCCTGGTAATCTTCAAAACAGATGATTTTTTTTCTCTGCAAGAAAGTTAAGTGGGTAACCTTCAAATTGTCAATCTTCATTCTTCCATCTAGATCAAATCTTAACATTTGTCAAACACTGCTAAGAGCCTTGAGTTCTTTGAGGAAAGAGTGTCCCAGTCCCTGGTGACTTATCTTGTCTGTTAAGTCACCCCCAAACAGAGGCCGGGTCTAAGGTTGCAGACATTTTCATCTCAGCTCGCCCATGAATCCTGTACCTCTCAGACAGGAAGCAGCATCGCTCACATGCCTGAGATGTGAGAAGGGAATGTCTGTGGCCAGATCACCAGCCAACACGGTCCCAGGACACCCCAGCCAAGATGCCTCCTGGTCCCCCCACACACACACTTGTCGGTAGTTAAGCTATGCTTCAGAAGTTTGGGGACCTGTCTTGCAGCTCATTCCCCTAAATGACTTTATGAGAAGCCAGAAACCAATTCAGAGTCCAACTTGTCCCACACAATTCCAAGAGAACAGACATCCAGCCCATGAAGTAGAGCAATGAGTTTCTTGTAGCCAAGTAGAGATTGGACTCTTGGCCCTGAGCCCTAAACCTCTCCAGATGTTTGGCTGCCCACATCTAATCCAAATCCAGACAAGTCAAGTAGAATCTTTTCTAGACAGGCTTGGATTTATGGTCCCCAGATCTGATCTTCATGCATCTTATATGATTATTTTAAACTTTCTTTTTAGATGTAATACAATCTTTCTTGCCTCCAACCACAATCTGAGACTCATATGCCAAAACCGCATCGTATTAGAAATAAATTTTTTTAAGAGAGAGAGAGAGAGAGAGAGAATTTTAA
Source organism: Marmota monax (assembly GCF_021218885.2). Lineage (NCBI taxonomy): Eukaryota > Metazoa > Chordata > Mammalia > Rodentia > Sciuridae > Marmota > Marmota monax. The sequence continues at coordinate 14,470,109 of NW_026693008.1, read as the reverse complement.
TATTTATTTTTAGTTTTTCGGTGGACACAACATCTTTGTTTGTATGTGATGCTGAGGGTTGAACCCGGGCCGCACGCATGCGAGGCAAGCGCACTACCGCTTGAGCCACATCCTCAGCCCCTAGAAATAAAGTTTTACTTCAACAATATCCTTCTGCCTCTATGTGAATTATGCATCTCCAGTTCTCCCAAGAAGCTTGGAGACTGCATGAATCTGGAAAGTCCACTTAATGTCATGGCAGAGGGAGATAGCCCATCTCTACCACCATGTCATGTGAGTTTTGGCAAGTGGCTTAACCTCTCTGGACCTTAGTTCTTTTATCTTTAAGCTGGAGTTAACAGTAGTTTCTACTTTATAGATACTATTTTGTTTTAAGGGTTAATAAGTGTATAGATGTAAGGAACTTAAAACAATGCCTGGCATAGAAGAGCTTGAATTTTAGTTGTTTAATTGCTGCTATTGTTGTTGTTGGTTTAGACTTTAAAAAAGAATAATGAGAAAAGGACTTTCAATGACTCTCCACTATGTGATATTTTCATTTTAAAAAATGATTAGCAGAATAACATTACCATGGATTGCTATTCCTGTCCTTGATTCTTCCTTCTCCTTCCAGGAGGAGTTTGCTGTTTGATTTCAACATATGAATTCAGGAATACACCAACATTTAATCCATTGTAAGGATGAAGAAAAAAAAAAGGGTAAAATGGAACAAGAGAGAGGAGGAGGAGGAGGGAGAAGAAAAAAGAGAACATATTAGAGAGACGGAGATATGAGGTGGCTCCTTCAGTTGGTTTCTGAAAATGGGCCCACACCTTTGAGAGCTACTCTGTGGTGTTGGATCTAAACTTTGCAGATTCGGAAATGCAGTTTTGTTAGACTACTTGAGAAATGATCATGGACCAGGAAATTGGTTAATACTTATTGTCTAAGTCCATTTTGTACTGCTAAAATGAAATACCATAGACTTAGTAATGAAGAGAAATGATTGGCTTATAATTCTAGAGTCTGGAAAGTTCAAGATCGGAGGCTGGTATCTGGGGAGGGCTTTCTTGCTGCATCATTTTACGTTTGAAGGTCAAAGGAGGGCATGAGAAAGGGCAAGAGTCACCAAACGCATCCTTTTGAAAGGAATCTGTTGCTAAGATAACAAAATCACTCTTAATGTAACAGCATTAATGCATTCGTAAGGGTGTTGACCCTATGACCCCAACACCTCCCACTAACCCCACCTCACATAAACTATGGAGACCACATTCAAAGCACAGCACCAACCAAACTGAAGGGATGTGGATCAACTCCCGAAGACCATTATCTTAAAAAGACTTCATTCAGTTCTTGTATCAGTGCTCTCCCTTCTGCACTCCCTGTTCCTAGATTGCATAATTAGTACTAAATCAGAGCCCTGGGGTGTCTGTGGGATATTTTGACTACCCAGTGTAAGGGCTGGGAATCGACTTTGTTCCAAATCAAAAGTCTCATTTTTTTTGCTTGTGACTCTCCTTGAGGAAGGTACCATCATTTGCTGAGTTTTTCAGAGGTTTATAGACGCTAAGGAACTTATCAAGAATTTGAAACTCATCAGGTTTCAGTATAGCTGACTGCAGGGCCTGAAGACATAACAGGTGTGAGAATGGTTAGAACCACACCTGTTACATGTGGACACTCAGCACAGCTGCCACCTCTGCTACTAGATGCACCACTGTGCTTGGGGAAACAGGCAGTTCTTGTCATTGTTGTACAGATCAATTCTCTAGAATCTTTGCTTTTTACATCTCACGGTTTGACCATGGATGCATCTTACTAATTGAGCCTAAGTTGTTTGTTGACGCTTCCAGGATGATCTTGGAATTTCCACATGGTGAACAAGAAAATCTACAAGTTCTGACCCTGGTCTGGTGCACACAGTGTGTACAGGCAGAGCTGTTATTCACTTGTCACACAACAATATAGCCAAACCACCTGTTAAAATATTGAGATACTTCTATATTGATTGGCAAGTTGTCACTAACCCCACTCCCTCAGTGCCCCACCACCATCTAGGAAACCTCAGCTCTCCCTTAAGACACCCTGGGTCACCAACTTTCCTCAATAGCCACTGTCATTTCATGTGCCAACAAATGTTCTTGAACTTTTTAAAAAATTCTTTATTTGTTTTAATTAGTTATACATGACAGTAGAATGCACTTATATTCTTTGATATATCATACATAGATGGGATATAATTTCTCATTTTTCTGAGTATACACATTGTAGAATCACATTGGTCATACAGTCACATACATACATACAGTAATAATGTCTGTTTCATTCTACTATCTTTCTTATCCTCACATCCCCTGCCTTCCTCTCCTTTCACTTCCCTCTATCTAAGGTAACACTATTCTTTTTTTTTTGTATTACAATTCTTAATACACATATACCCATACTTTTTTGTATTTCTGTTTGTATATAAAGTATATTGACACCCAATTCAAGTCTTCATAGATGTACTTTGTATAATGATGTCCATCACATTCCACCATCCTTGATAATCCCCTGCCCCCTCCCTTTCTCTCCCACCCCTTTTCCCTAACTAGAATTCATCTATTCCTCCCATGCTCTCCCTCCAAACCCCACTATGAGTTAACCTCTTTATATCAGAGAAAACATTTGGTATTTGGTTTTTCGGGAATTGGCTGACTTCACTTAGCATTATCTTCTCCAAAGCCATCCATTTATCTGCAAATGCCATGGTTTTGTTCTTTTTTAATGCTGAGTAAAATTCCATTGTGTATATATGCCACATTTTTTTTATCCATTCAACCACTGAAGGACATCTAGGTTGGCTCCACAGTTTAGCTATTGTCAGTCCATCAACCAATTTTACACTTACCTTTACTCTGTAAGATGTCTATAGAAGCAACACTATTTACTAACAGAACAGTCCTGCCCTCGGTGATTTCACCATCTGATTGAGAAGATAATGCTAATGCCAGTGAAACATTGTTATTAAATAATATACAATATGGACTCTTTACTATAATATGAAACAGAACATATGCTAGTTGTGATTGTAATAACTAATAATAAGATGTAACATTCTCATATTTTTAGGACCTTGTAGTGTGTAATGAGCATTTTCATACAAGTTTTCCCTCTCAGGAGCACTATAACATGCATAAGAACCTTTACCCATAAATTCCAGACATGAAACCAAGACAGAAAGTTTCTAGGAGGAGGTGGGGTCTTGAGCTGAGCCTTGTAGAATGGGCCACACTGGAGATGGAGATGGAGGAACGAGGAAAAGGGAGCCTGCAGCAGGTGGGGGAGGAAGCAGGTCTGCAGGTGGAAGGTCAAGGTGCAGTGTGGTCACCATCCTGAACAGAGTAAGAGGGACAGCAGAGAGCTATGAGCTGCTGGACTCCAAGATGAGAGAAAAAGTTTCTACGTGGTCCAGTGCAGCTAGAACCCTGGATATCGACCTTCTGAAGCCTCTCCCAGGTTGAATAGGATACCATGGAGATTCGGGTACCACTTATCCCAGGACACTTCATTGCTGTCTACCTCCTCTGGGCATTCTTCATTTATACAGCTCCATGTTACATTTTTCCTGTCCCAGAGTTGATGGCAGCCAGTGGGTATAACTGGCATTTGCTGTCCCTGTCTAACCCCAATTCTCCACCCCATGTGCATCACCATAGGAACCTCCTTCCCTACTCCTGCATCACTTTTCTAAGCTATCCCTACTGGGATAACTTCACCATGAAGTTTCTTTGGGAAAGTTGGGCTGGACAGATCCTGCTGTTACAATGATGTTGTGCACTCATAGAGAAGTAAGGTAGTTATTTTGTCCTTCTCAATTTCTCAACCCCTGCCTTTACCCAGATAGAGGTGGAGGTGGAGATTCCACTAAGCTACTGGAATTCAGGCCAGCTCTCTTCTGCAGGCCAAGGCCCACCCATGTTGAGTTATCCAATCATGGAAACCAGGGTGTCAGCAATGAGTCTGACAATTGCCAAGTAAGCTCCAGCAGAGTCCCATAACCCCCTGCCTAGTGATGGTATAAGCCCAGCATCTGAATACCACCCTTGCCTCTGCTGACCTTCCTCCATCCTTGAGGCCCCACCATGAGCCCCAGCCTCAGGTCCAAATCTCCAGCTCCTCCAAGCCCCACCCATCTGTCTGGGCCATCTGTCTAGTGCTCCCCTGCTTCCTATCCCAGGAAGATATATGTGGTGTTGTGTCAATCCCTCAGGCTCTGGGGAACAAAGAGAACCAAGAAAGGAGTAAAGTCATCCTTGAGAATGAGGTCACAAATTTAAAAGATGCCTTTCTGCCTGGTTTTCCCCACAGGGCAGCTTTTAATTTAAATTACTTCCAACCCATAGCAAGATTTGCCTTTGTCCATGAGGGCGTCAGTTCCCAGGATGGCCCATGGCAAGGTCTATGTAGCCAACTGGTTGAATTGTCTTGGGAAGCCAAATGGACAGCTGAGAGCACTCAGAGATATGCCCTTAGCAATGGGCATGCTGTGGTAAGGTACTGACATGCTCCATTCATGCCCTGAGAATCAAAGACAATCCTGAGGACTCTTCAGAGGGATGCACCAATCATCTGAAGAGGTTATCTGGACACAGTTGGCAAAACAGCCACTTAATTTTATGACTTAAGATTTAATAGCCATTTCAGCTGATGTCAGTTGGTTCCTTAGAGCATTTAGCTATAAACCCTTCCTTTGAATGATCTGGAAAATGAAGCATCTTCTAGGATCCACTGAGCATTCAGCTTAGATCCACAGTCTGTTGTTTATATGCTTCCTGTCAACAGGAGAGAATCTCCTAACAACCGGCAATGGCACTTGTATAAAACAACTGAGGTAAAATTCACTGGTTTGTATAACACCCCAAAGTGCAACTTCCCCAGGCACAAGGTTTGGTTGCTGTCTTTAAAGAATTCATTCTACTTGACTTTGCATTATTAATAAGGAGGAAGTCAGTGAGGCTGAAGACCTCAGGCCTTGCCCCAAATCTACAGAGATTTACTCTTGGCATCTCGGCTATTCATTCATAAAGAGGATGTGAAGTCACTTCTTAGGGCTGCTGTGAGAATCCAGTGGATAATCCGGATGAAAGACCCTTGTAACCGGCAAGTTGCTAAAGAAAATTAAGAAATTATTAGAACCAGTTTCTCTCTACTCATATCTTTTCTCCTGCACATGCATAAACTCAAAGTTTTCTGTTGAAATTGTAGAATATCAGACCTGGAAGCATTTGATCTCATTCCAGCAAATAAATTTACATTTTCATGCCGAAAAACCAAGCTATGATTAAACCAAGGGCTCAGGCTACCTGAGGCACAAATTTGGCCAGCTTCACCTAGCACATACACACAGGTCCTAAATGCTAGGTGTAACTATTCACTGGGGTCACTCTGATTGATGGCATTGTAACAACTGATAGACTCTGCTAATATGTCTCTCTAAGACTGAAGGGACAATGAGCATGCATTCATCTTTGCATTCTCCTTCCGAAAGACATTTAATAAATAGCTATTGGTAAAGACTCTGGGTCTGTGTCCTTCTGGGTCTAGTTTATTAGGTTCTTGTATACTTATTGTTACTTAGGGTTTTATGAATTGCATGTTTTTCTCCCAATGCTTTTTTTTTTTTTTAAACAGTACTGGGGATTAAACCCAGGGCCTTGCCCATGTTAAGCAAGAACTCTACCACTGAGCTTCATATGCAGCTCCCAATGCATTATCTCTGTGTTAGTAAACTAGAAATGATTCCTAGCCCCACTGCCACCCAGCTGTCTGCCTTAGCACACCTTAGCTGCCCTAGAAAACCTCACTTTTGTCTCTTCCCATCACACTTGCAATGCAGATCCTTTTACTGCTGGACTAAACTCCCTACCTCCAAGATAAAAGCACCAAGTCTAGAGACAAAAGACAAGAATTAGTAAAATTTTGCATGGGATCTGGAATGTAAAATTCCTCCCAGACTTTTTCTCCTTTTTGTTAACGAAAAAATGTTTTGAAAAATGAATTTAGATGGGGGAAATTTTTGGAGGGGCATGGCTGTGACTCCTCTGACCAGATGAATTTCCACCAACTCTTGCGTGGGAACGCCAAATCTACTTCTGATTAGCAACACAATCCGAAACCCTGGACTGGAGTCTTCAGTGGATGTGGAGAGACAATTGTGCTGTGGATGAGGCAGCAGCACAAAACTGTAAATCCAGCACTCACCGCTCATTCTGATGGTAAAACCTCAGAGGAGCAGAGAACAGGGCACCCAAATGACATTTGGATAAAGTCCACAAAGAGGGCACAGTTGAGCAGTTTCAAGAAAGCTATAAGCCAGGCGTGGTGGTGCACACCTGTAATCCTAGTGGCTCGGGAGCCTGAGGCAGGAGAATCATGAGTTCAAAGCCAGCCTCAGCAACTTATAGAGGCCTTAAACAACTCAGCTAGACCCTGTCTCTAAGTAAAATATTTAAAAAAGGGCTGGGGATGTGGTTCGATGTTTAATTGCCCCTGGGTTTGATCTCCATTAGCAAAAAAAGAAAAAGAAAGCTATAACCCATGATGAATTCAAGATAGCATTTTTTAGCAGCATCTGTAATCAAAGAATTGTAAGTAGAAATCATTTTTTAAAAAAATCAATTATTACAGGCTGTGCTATTAACACTCTTCCCTGACCCCAGCCCCAAAACATTTTTGGTTCCATTTTACAGACCATCAAATGGATTAGTCTGTCAGATCAACTGTCACCCCTAGGCCACTCTCCCTGTTCTGCTCTGTGCATGCACCAACTAACCTTCTACCCCTCTCTGTCCTTAAACCACCAGCGGTCCTTAGAGCTCACATTTTGTCCTCACCAACAGTTTCTGGAGCCCTGCCGCCTTCTCTGAGCCTTTGCTCAGATTCTTGACCTAATTCTGGACCCTCCGTCTTCCCTGAAGCTACACCACCCTTCAGCTCACCCTGTGGGGGCTCTTCTGCTCTCTCCCAGTTGGCTGTCCTGCTCCCCATTACCACTTCCAAGCCATTTTTTATCCTTCAAAAGCTCCAGCTGCTTTGAAGTTCATATCTCTAAATTTGACCACTCCAGCCCTCCTCTGCTCCCGTTATCTAACAACCACTAAGTGATCCCTGAAATCAAAGAAGTTTCTGGCGCTTGACTCTGTATCTTTCCCTCCACCCTGGATCTGTAATCCTTGCAAATGACTCATCCAATATTTAGTTCCTCTGTTCCTTGACTTCATTTCTCTTGTTTTCTAATGTGCCCCAGGTCAACCTCTCCTACAGTCATCCTCCTGACCTTGTCACACCAATAAAATCACTGCCTCAGGAAACCTCTTGCTCATGTCCTTGGACACCTGTTCCAACCCAACAAGCCTCTTCTTCATGAAGACCATTAGACCAGAAGCTTCTGTTTTTTATCCATCATCCCCCTTGTGATGGTTAATTTTGGGTCCCAGCTTGAATTGAGGGATAACTTGAGGATTTAGTGAAGCACACTTCTGGGTGTATCTGTGAGGGCATTTCTGAGAAGATTGGCATGTGGGCCAGGGAACTGAGTGGGGAAAACTCTTCCTGAATCTGGGCAGGTTGGGAGCTCAGGCAGGACAGGAAAGTAGAAGTAGGAAACTTCTGTTCTGTCTCTGGATTCCTGTTTTGAGATGTGATCCTTCTTCTCACGTGCAGTCCTACTATGATATCTCAAGTGGGAGACATCTTAAGGAGACTTGAGAGCCTACTACACTGCCAACAGATGCTCTGGCACTCTTCAATACAGCCAAGTGAACATGTAGCATCCCACCTTCTTTGGGCAAGACCAGGACAGGAGCAAGAAAGGCTCCTAGGGTACCCATGAGCGCTCTGTAAACATCAGGTCTTGGGGCCTCTCTTGCCTCATGCAGTCATAGCCTTGTCTCCAAAGCAAAACTCAAAAAGAGTTGCCTGTGGTTGTTCTTGCCATCCCCAGTCTCTTTTCACATCTTTTCCCCAGACTATGGCAAACTCCCATCTCCTTGATAATAGGCATCACGATTATAATTAAAGAATTGCTCAAACAGGGTTGTGGACGTAGCTCAGTGGTAGAGTGCTTGTCTAGCACATGTGATGCCCTGAGTCCAATCCTCAGTACTGCAAGAAGTGGAGGGCAAGGGGGAAGGATTGCCAAATCATTTGCTTGATGTGCATCTCCCTTACTAGAACGTGGACCAGATCTAGTAAATTCACTGTCATAACCCCTCTTTGTTCCTCAGTTTCCCTCTCTGTAAAATGAGAATAACGATGTACCCAATAAATATTGGTTTTATTATTAATACTGTAGCCAGCATCAAGCAAGTTCTCGGCACATAGGAAGTACTCCATCAATAATTACTGAATTAATCAATAACTGATAGAATAATTCCAGGTCTGATGTATGGATGAAATCCAGCAGGCTTGAGTACTTTTCTGCCATAAAGTGTAATAAAGTATTAAAAGGATGTGTGTGTGTGTGTCTGTGTGTGTGTGTGTATTGAAATCACTCCAGATCTTCTCACATATTTTTGTTTACCTGCATTCTGGTGCCCATGCTGTCTGTTATCAGTTCAGGCCCAACTTGTCCTTTCCTACCCAGCCCAAGAGAGATCCATGGGGAAATCTTTGGCAAAGGGAAATCATTAGCATAGCTTTCCACTGGCACCCTGGGAAAAGCTTACCACAGCTCTTCAGGGAACCCTACAGGCGGGGAGCCGGTCTACTGTTGCCACAACACAAGAGTTACTAAGGAAACAGCCCCTTCCCCCTCTCTGGCTTCTTGAGTCCTTCCCAAATCTCTCAGGGCCCACAGGGCTTTCTTGAGCAGATCCCTGGAACTCTGTCCCAACCTTCTTCCCTCTCCTTGGGGAGGGACAAAGAGGTGCCAAGTGCTCACAGGCCAGAGATACTCAAGAAAGCCCTGCAGCAAGCCTTGCAGCTCCGGGTCCCTGGTGGCCCATCTGCTCTCAGAAGCTCTGGGGTTTGGAGCCAATCCCTCCCCGTGGTGCCTCCCCTCTTCATGTTCCTCTTCATAAACCCTCTGCTACCATGGCTGCCAGAGCAGGCGGGAGCAGGCTTTTGTCTACCCTGATGGCACTGTTACACCCTCCTGGCATTTGCCTGGAAGATAGTATAAGTACCACTTGCTAATGGTACCAAAAAGCAAGTGGCGTCTCCTGTGTGATTGCTGGGTTCAGCATTGCCCTCAGATCCCATCAATGTGCCTTGCAAGGGCCATTTTCTTTTACGGCTTCCCTCACCCACAGTTTCCCATCATCATTTGCAAATGTCCGTCCTCAGGTTTCCTTTGGAGTCAGGCTAACACTAGACACTTTGAAGGTGCCATGGCCTCTCCTGTTCCCTCTCTTGAAGAGGGGGAAAGCCCCCTGTGTTCTGGCTTTCTAAAACTGTCCCATTGTCTGTCTCAATCTGCTCCACCATGACCTTGCTTCAAACCATCAGATTTGACAGATGCCTCCTTTTCAGGGCTCCCTGAGGAAGACCTGTGGCTTTGTTCTGAGAAGGGAGTTCTTCTAATAAAACATGTTGCAGATGGAAAGCTCTTTATTTGTTTTAAAATAGAAATTCATAGAAAAACATAGGCCCTTTCTAACCAGCCTTCCCCTTGTGTTATTCTGAAGGAACACTTCTGGATCAAAAGGGGGGAAAAAAGATCTTTTCATAAGGAGCAATTCCTAAATGGCTTGATTTCAGCCACAGAAATATTCTTTTGTGTGTACGTGCCATCAGAAATTCAGTGTTGGCATTGACAGGACATTAGAAACTCCCATCAACAGTGGTAGCTCTTGTCTTTCTGTCTTTTGTCTTTTACAGAGGCCCCTGCTGGTATGCTGGGCTTTGAGGCAAAAATGGCTAGGCTGAAAATATCTTTGTTTAGCGCTTCTTTCTGAGACCAAGTGAACTGCACCAGTGAGATGAGGTACGTACTGTGCTACAGCCTTTCCCACCTACAAGCTGTGTGATCTTAGGTAAGTTACTCTCTCTTTCTCTGAGCTTCAGTACCTTAGTCTTTGTAATGGGGATAATACTGCCTTCTTCACACCATTATTGTCAACAATTACATTGAAATACTTTATGTGAAGTACCTAGCATGATGCCTGGCTCATAGTAAGTAATCAATAAATGGAGTCACAGTCAAGTTACAGGAATGGTGGCCGGTATATAGGTTTAATCTGGAGGTGAAACAGGAGATTGGAAGAAAAACTTAGTTTTTTAAATATATTTTTAGTTGTTGATAGACTTTTATTTATGTAGTTATGTGGTGCTGAGAATCGAACCCAATTCCTCCCATATGCCAGGCAAGTGTGCTACTGCTGAGCCATAGCCTCAGCCCTTGGAAGAAAGATTTCTTGCTAGCCAGGCACAACATTCCTTACTAGGTAGTTGTCCATTAGGTCCATTCCTGGCCAGTCCCCTTTTCTGTAATACCTGGGGAGATCTACTTACTAGGAACTTTATTAGGACAAGTACAGATTTGACAAGGGATGTCCAAACTCATAATTGAAACTGTATACAATTTATTGTGGTTAATTAAAATTGGGTAGTAGGGTAGCCCACCAGGATTTCCACACCTCCCTCTTCGTTAGCAAAAGAAGTTGTCAAATCACAGTTCAGCCTATCTGCAGGGCCATTCCTTGCTCTGACAATATAAGCCAGGATACCCCTGCCATGAGGGAAAAATGCTTTTTATTGGGCCAGGGAGACTGTGCTTTTTGTGGTCTGCAAAAGTCCAAGGAAAATGTACACAATTTTCTACATGAATCCCAGGGATTTCCTAGGAGGGAAATAATTGATTGGACCTCACCACCCCCAACAACCGAGGCCAATGAAAGCACATGAAAGAAAAAGTAAAGGAAATGGAGACAGACCTCGATGGATCGGCGATGTTATATTAAGCAGCGGAGTGGCACATTTTCAAGAGAGAAAATGGCAACTGGTTACAATAGGGGTCTGAGTTTTATAGGGTTCAGTGAGACCTTATCATAGCAGAATGTGTCTGTTGGGCAATCAGGGGAAGACTTGTAGAATGGGAAATTGTGAAAGTTCAGAGCCCATTGTTGCTAGGAATCGATAAAAGTCCAGAGCCCATTGTTTTCCTTCTCTCCTTGGGACCCACTGTCCTCCTTTTCTCCCTGGGAGTTGTTCTCCATTTCTCCTTGAGGATTGTTGTTTTCCATATCCTTCAGCCAACATCAGCATCGACCATCACCACCACCAGTACCACTTCTACAACACCAAAACACCAACCATGGTCAGCACCGCCACCTCCCCCAGCCACCTCTCATCACCTCCACTCCCAATGCACAACCCCATACTGACACCTCTTCTAACAGGGCAGTTGCTACTTGATGCCATCAGTGACACAGAAGGTCTAAACATACCCATGTCGCTAAGGCCCAGCTTCCTAGATTTTGAGGATTTAGTTTATAGGTCGATTTCTAATATCAAAACCACCAACTTAGCGGGGTGCAGTGGCACATGCCTGTAATCCCAGCAGCTGAGGAGACTGAGGCAGGAGGATCACAAGTTTGAGGGAAGTCTGGGCAACTTAGCAAGACCCTGTCTCAAAATAAAAAAGAAAAAGGAAACGGGGGATATAGCTCAGTGGTAGAGCACCCCTAGGTTCAAACCTTAACAACACACACACACACACACACACCACCACCACCAACTTAAGAGGCCTGTTTAAAATACAAGGTACATAATTATGAATGCTGTAGTTTTTGATTTGTTATAGGTTTATACTTTTGTTTGTTTTTAATGTTATGGGATTTAGGAAAAATATTTGTTGTATTTATGTAGATTTTATGTGCGATATAAATATATGTGCTATGATTTTATTTTGGGACAAAAAGCCCTGAGGTTCTGTTGAATAAAAACTCACACACACACACACACACACACACGCACAAATGAAAATAATGCAGCAAGACAGGATCTTTACACAGCTAGCCATGCAGAAAGACTGAGTACAGAGTTCTAATAGGTCCCATTCTGGTTCTGAGTCTTCCCAAGACAACTAAAGAAAGACTGTGTGTGTGTGTGTGTGTGTGTGTGGTGTGTGTGTGTGTGTGTGTGTGTGTGAATGTGAGTAGAGAGGTGAGTGGGAGTGTGTATGTGCTTGTTGAATGTGAATATAGATGGACTTGAGTGTAAGTATGTGTGTGAATGTAAGAATACGTCAGGTAAGAGTGAATGGATGTGTGTGATTGAGAATGTGTATAAATATACATTGTTTGAGTGTTGTGTGATTATGATTGAGCAGGAATTTTAATGTAAATGGGGAGGTATACTGCATGTGAGTGTTAGTGTGTAGATGTAAGTTGAGTGTGTGAGAACTTGTGTGTGTACATGAATTTAGGCGGTGGGAATACGAGTGTGTGAATGGAAGATCGTGAGGGTGGCCGTGAGTCTAGGGGCATTGTGTGAGTATGAGCACTTACTATAGAAGAGGGCTCGAAGATGCAATTTAATGTAATCCTGACTGAAAATCAATCATTTCTGAGCAGAAGCACCTTCTTGGTTTGGATTTTTTTTTGGGGGGGTGGGGGGCGATAGGAGGTACCAGGGATTGAACTCAGGGGCACTCGACCACTGAGCCACATCCCCAGCCCTATTTTGTATTTTATTTAGAGACAGGGTCTCACTGAGTTGCTTAGTGCCTTGCATTTGCTAAGGCCCCCTTTGAACTCATGATCCTCCTGTACCTGGGATTATAGGCGTGCGGCACATCACCTGGCCAGAAGCACCTTCTTACTCAGGCCCAATGAAGCCAGCTTGGGAATTGGTCATGACTAGGGTAATAGCATGTCCCAATTTGCTCAAGATAGAACCTGTTTATGCCTATTGTCCTGGCATAACTATTTTGTATCTAGTTTGATATTGTAGTTGATGTATAACTTACATAAGTAAAGTATCTACCTTTTAAAATTACAACACAATGATTTTTTACATGGGTACACACTCGTGTAATGATTCTCCAGTTCAAACATGGAACAGTCCCAGCATACCCCTCCTCCAGGATAGTCATCAATAGCACTCCTTTTCACTCTCAAAAGTGTCTTGATCTTGAAAATGAACTCTTCAGTCATCCTAGTGAAGTCTTGCCAGGGTTTCTCCTTAGGCTCACCTGAAAGACGGTGGATTTCATTGTCCCTTAAAGTTATGCAATCCTATGGTCTTTGAGTAATATTTCATACATGCTGGAAAATCAAAGTAAATGTATTACAGCTGTTTGGAAACCAGAGAGAATCTTAAATTACATCTGTTTGACTCAGTGGGCTCTAAGGATGTGTGGATTCTGGAAGGTGGAAATTATTAGAACAAGCACCTTCATGGAAATTACCATTAATTCAAAGTGTCTGAACTTCCCTTTACCCTGACTCTACCATTCCAGCCTTCTCCTGCCAAACTTTCCTTTCATTAAAAGAGTGAGTCATCCCTATTGGGAATTATATAGGATCTTTGGGAAAGTATATGGGATTTGGAGTCAGCCAGGCTTGGTCTTGTAATTAGACTTTACCATTTGCTAGCTCTCTGTCTTTTAATAATTTAGTTAACTTCTCTGGGCCTCAGTTTCCTCATCTATAAAGGGATAACAAGACCTACTTTGCAGAGTTGGAGTCAGGATTATATTATTTTATTGGTACATTATAATTATATATAGTAGTGAGATTCATTATGCCATATTTGTACATGTACATAATTTGATCCATCTCATTTCCCAGTACCTTTCCTTTACCTTCCGTCCTACCTCCTCCTGCTCTAGGATTAGATTTAAGGAACATAAGGTTCCTGGCACATGGGAAGTAAATACATGGTAATGAATATTTAAGCAAGATTTAAGAATCAGAATAAAAGTAAGGTGTGGCAGATTAAATTTTCCAGAATTGGCCATGGAATATTGCTAGTCCCCATCAAGAGGTAGAGTCTATCTCTCCTCACCTGAACCTACAAAGGACTTTGTGACCACATCAATGAATATAATGTGGCAGAGACATGATGTGTGACTTTTGAGGATAGTTGAAAACATGGTGTCTGCTTCTCTCTCTCTCTCTCTCTCTCTCTCCCTCAAGAGGCCCACCCTTCCAACTTGGTCATCATACTTGTAAGAAGGCCCAAGTATCCCACATAACAGATGACATGGAGAGGCCCATGTGAAGAGAAACTGAGGTCCCCAACTAATAGCCACCATAAACCACCCAGACTTGTGAATGAATAAACATTCAGATGATCCCAACCCTCCACTATTGAGGCTTCCAGGGAGGCCTCAGACACTGGGAAACAAACACAAACCATCCTTGCTGTGTCCAGTCTGAATTCCAAGTCCATTAATCTGGGACATAATACATAGTTATTTGAGCTACTTAATGTAGAGGTCATTTGTGATACGGCCATAGTGATTACAACTTGATACAATCTAGGTTTTGTTGGTGGGACTGATGTTTCACACATCTGCATCAGGCAGAGTGAATGCAAGCACAGCTCTCTGCTTTTGTTCATACAAAACTCAAAGGTAAAGAGTCTATTATATGTATTTGTCCTGTTGCTTCTGAGGAGCCTCATGCACATATTCATGCTCACAAAATGAATTGATTCCATGATTCAACCCCAAGTAGTCTCATGGAGTCAAATGCTTGGCCCTGTCTGTCCTTTTACACTAACCATATACTAATCTAAGGGAAATGGAAACACAAAATAATATAACTATTTATAGCCAAATATGCCTGAAGTTACATATGCAATTTCCTGCCATCCTCTTCAAATAGCAGTTGGGAAAGCTCTGACCCCACTTCTTTATTTTCTATGCCACGAAAAATGGAAAATTGATCCAGTGCTGTGAATGCATCTGGAGAAGGAGAGAGATGTGGCAAACTAGCAAGACCTCAAGTCACAGCCAAGAGATGTGAAGAAAATCAGACCTAGAAAGTTAAGGCAGCAGCAGGACCAGCTTTCCAGACTGATCAACGCAGGAAAAGGGCATTTAACGAGCAGATCATGTACTTAGAGCCAGCCATGACCTGGAGCCTGCTGCATGGTTATGGCAAGGAAGTTAGGGTGACAGAGTAGTGAGAGGGTGGCTATGGATCAAACAAATGTGTTTAAATCTGTTTCTGGACACACTGTGTAGCCTTGGATAAGTTTCTTAACCCCTCAATTTTGTCATCTATCAAAATAATACAACCTGGGGCAAAGCCAGCTAGTGGTCTACCTAAGATATGCATCCCTTTGACCAGTGCAATTGTGACTGGGAAGCAGGCTCCCAGCATGTAAGATGGTCCATGTGACTAGATGGACCAATGTGACCAGAGGAAATGAGTGGAGGTCATTTGTTAACCATCTACCAGATTCAGGTGGTTATCCAGTGTGCCTTGCCCACACTATCATTCCCTCTCCTGGTGATCTTAAAGGTCATGAGTCAAAGATGGTGACATCATAGGATTGAATGAATCTGGGTCTTTTTGTCACCACTTGGAAGGCAGCCACTCAGCCAGGAACATACACATTACACTTCATTAAAGTGAGAAATAAAAGTTTATTATGTTAAGATATTGAAAATTGGGGCTGTTTGTTATGGCATTTAGCCTACCCTGATTCATACTCTGTTTTGTCTGAGCAGCTCACTGTTTGAGAATTATTATATGAAGAGCTGTAGATAATTATAAAGGGTTGTTTACCATCTGTCTTCTCACTGGAATGGGTGCTCCTTAAGACCCCTTTGACCTACTTGATTCCTGTTGACCCCATCAACCTAGTATTTTATATCTATCTGGTATCCACAAAATAATGAATAAATTTGAATTGGTTGTCACAGCTAGTTTAAGAGAAGAGGATTAGAGTCTGGATTCTTTAGCTGTAAGAGAAAGAAAGGTTGATGTTTTTAAAGAATGATTATATCATTACAGAAAGTTATTTAAACAATAGTTAAACAATAGCCAAAGTATAAAATAAGACACAGACACACACCTCATAATAAAGTCTAAATTTGCCAAATAGGACCAAAGAAATGAGTTTTCCTAATAGAAAACTTGGAAACCAAAGTATACTATTAGATTTTCTTTAAAGTTCCACAAAACTTTAGTAAGTTAATTAAATGGCTGACTTAACCACTGGTTCATGATTCTAGCAAATTGAGGGAAAGAAACAATTTTGTAAATGCGAACTTAGTAGCAAGAATTGTACCTGAAAAATATACCTTATTAGTAACATCTGAGTTCCCTCTTTGAAATATCAGTGTAAACAAACATAACTTGTATTTACACAGCACATTTTTTAAGGCTCCCCGTGTGTTCTCACAACAATCCTAAGAGTTCGGGCACATTTTATTGACATCATTTCACAGATGGAAAATCTATGAAACAGAATTGTTATTTGGCCAGCAGCTTATGGCTCATGTGAGAATCAGGAGCCAGGTCCCCTGACTCTCAGCACACAATGTTTTCTCCACCAGGACCTCCCAGGTTGATGTGTTTAACAGGAAAGACAGCCCAGCGGGAACCAAATCAAACAGACAAACTGTTTTTGAGCCCAGTCTGGGCAAGATCTCATGTTTGGGTGTCTTGCAGGATAAAAATGTCATCTAAGACAGCCTTACATTCCAAGAACAGCC
Source organism: Marmota monax (assembly GCF_021218885.2). NCBI lineage: Eukaryota > Metazoa > Chordata > Mammalia > Rodentia > Sciuridae > Marmota > Marmota monax. The sequence goes on along the minus strand of NW_026693008.1, from coordinate 14,453,470 downwards.
AAGCTAAGGAAAGAATAATCTAACTAGGTGAATAGCTAAATAAAATATTAAGGTAATAACAGAATAGACAAGGTAAGGCGGCGTGAGACTAAATGACAGATAAGTAGCATATTCAAGGAATTTGATGACCATTCAGAGGGAGAAAAGAACAGACAGGGCTAGACTACCAGAAAAGGCTGTATGGAGGAACCAGGATCTCAGAACAAGGTAAAATACATGGCATACAAATTATTTCAATCACTCAACACCCCTCACTTATTCTTCTGGCAACATAATCCCCTTTCTTTGAGAAATTGTCCCCTCCCCATTCTAAGCATTTGAGATTCATTTCTAAATGAGGCTGCCAATGTTAAGTGCCCTGCACTTAACATTGAGGATAGGATCCAATTCTAAACAATTAGAATTTATTTTTAAAAACAAAAACAAAAAAAACTTGTAACTAAGAGAAAGGATCCAGTCCTTTTTCATGAGATGTGAGGAGAAGCTGCAGATGGTCATGGGTCTTTCTCTAAGAGTAGACTGTGCTGAGAAAAGGCAGCGGAGATTAGAGAAAGAGCAAGATTGCTGATGACCTTGGAGAGCTTGGTCCCAGTTGTCCTGGAAGCTCAGCAGACTCTGCCTTCCCTGCTTCCCTTCTCTAACAGTGGTCAAGTGGGGCTCATGTCATAGTCTTAACTATGGGAATAGGTAGAGAAGAGAGAGTAAGCTGCCCTGACAGACACTTTTAAACAAGCCTACCCAGGAAGTGGGAGGCACAGGACTTCTTCAGAGTAAGGAAACTTCTAGAGCTGAGGATTGGCATAGCTCAACCTCAAAGTGAAATTCGGCAAAGCTTTGAGCATGTTGAGTTTGAGACCATAGCAGAATATATCAAGAGACACTAAGCAGGCAATCAGGATAAGAAAGCAAGTTCCCAGAGAGAAACCATGACTGGCCAACTATCACAGAAAGAGCACCAGACTCAGAGTAAAAAGACTCCAACGAGAAAGGCCCTTTCATGAATTAAAGACATTTATGAATTTAAGAGAATATTATTAATTTGGAGCCATCTATGTGGAGGTAACTGTTGAAGTCCAAGAAGAAAAGGGAGTCTTTCGAAAATGTGCACAATTAGCCAAAGACAATAGGAGCATTGAGAAATAAAGAAAAAGAAAAGAAAAAAAAAACAGGATCAGGAAAACAAAGAGTTGAAGAGGTTGGGCAGCAATTAAAAGAACCAAGAAAGCTGCTATGGTTTGACCATGGTTTATACCCTCTGAAGCTCATGTTGAAATCTGATTGCCATCTTGGTGGTGTTGAGAGGTGGAGCCTAGTGGGGAATGCTTGGGTCATGAGGGGAAAGCCCTCATGAATGGATTTATGCCTTTCTCACAAGTATATTATCACTCTTGGGGGACTGACTTTTAGGTCTATGATCCAAAATGAACCTCTTTTCTTCATAAAGTACCTAGCCACAGGTATTCTATTATAACAACAGAAAACAAATGAAGACAGAAGCCACAGAGAAATTTGAGGAGAAAGTTTATTAAATTTGAGGAAGAGGAAGTTACTGGTGAACTCGGAGATGTCAGGATGCCTGCTGAATGATAGAGGGAAGGGTAGTAATGGGTATGGCAATGCCACAGATACCATCAGCATCCACTCACATTCTTCATACTTACCAGTGCTGACTTTCCAGTGTGGAATCTGCTTTTCTGTGCCTGAGGGATTTTTTTCCTCTCAGAACCACAAATGGCCATTCTGCTTATGGGCTAGACCTGAAGTGGTAGGGAATTAATAGCCCTTAAGAGCAGCTCTTTGATTCATGAGTTGGTGTACAAACACCCCAGCTCCCTTGTCCTGCTGTATAGTAAGACAGTTTGGAGACATGCATTTTGTATCATTTCCCAGAGTTTCCCCTAGATTTAGCTCCAGCTGTCCACTGTATGGATGGTTGAATAGAAACACTCCTTATGAGCTGCGTTCCTCTCCTTGTCTTACTCCTCTAGTTTCCTAGCAGTGTGTTCTCTGCACTTCCCATATAAACCACTTGTACTTGAATCCTTGTCTCTGTCTTCTTCAGAGAGAACCCAAACTAAGGACACCTGTGAGAAAAGGGGACAACTATGCCAAAGACCACTCACACAAAGCAGGACTTTGCCGATGTGTTTGGTCAGCTTTGCATTGCTAAAACCAAAATACCCAAGAAGAACAACTTATTTGGGGCTCACAGTTTCAGAGATTCAGTCCATGGTTGGCAAACTCCATAGCTTTGGGCCCAAGATGAGGCAAAACGTCATGGTGGAAGGACGTGGCAGAGGAGTTAATGGCAGCCACTCATGGCAACCAGGAAGAAGAGGGGAGAGGCCACAGGCACAGGCACCCTACCAGGGCATACCCCCAGTGACCCACCTCCTCCAGCTCTGCACCAACTAGTTAGTCCATTCAAATTAGGATGGGTAAATTAGGTTACCTGTCTCATAATCTAATCATTGCACCTCTGAATGTTCCTGCATTAACACAGGAGCTCTGGGGAGGCACCTCATATCCAAACTATAACAGCATACCTAAAAGTACAACATCCTTAGGCTCTCTCTCTCTCTCTCTCTCTCTCTCTCTCTCTCTCTATATATATATATATATATATATATATATATATATATATACTTGTAGACGGACACAATACCATTATTTTATTTATTTTTATGTGGTGCTAAGGATCCAACTCAGTGCCTTACACATGCCAGGCAAGTGCTCTACCACTGAGCTACAACTCCAGCCCCATGACCTCCTTCATTAAAGGCCTCTCCTTTGGGAAGATAGAGTGGGACCAGAGAATAGAGATATGAAGTTCAAACACCAATTCCTTAGAATAACAGACAGTAAAGATGGGCTGAATGAAGATGTTTTGTACGTAGTGAGCATTTGTCCTCTATGCACCATTACCTGGAGGGCTCTGGAAAGGAAAATGTCAGCTTAAGAGCAGGCAAATATCTCAGGAGGAGAATAGACCATAAGAAGTAGGTCAGTGTCCAGCCCCCAGGAAAACACAGCCCTGTGATTCCAGTCTCCGGGGCTGCAAGCAATCCTTTCAGCCACAGTCAATAAGACAGTCATCTTAAAGCATGAGTGGGCACGCCCTTCTTGCTTTCTCTCACTTTCCATTAGTGATGTCAGCACTTTCCTCTGTAGCTGCTCAGACAAACCTCCTTTGACAGCACATTCATATCCTCTCTGCTGGTCCCAGCAGCCCCAGGGAAACTGTGTGGAAACCTAGATCCTTCACTGCCCAAAGCCTTTCTGCTTCAGATGCTTCCACATTTACTATTTTATCATCTCTCCTCTAAGGAATTTCCTCTCTCTCTCTCTCTCTCTCTCTCTCTCTCTGAAAAAGTCTTTCAAGAAAATCAGCCCCAATTTCTCCCATGGTTGAAAAGTTGCTGATGCTGAGGGTAGAGCTCTCTGGATGTGACGGTCCTGCAAAGTGACAAGGCACTGACGTTTTTTCCCTTCCCTGTGCACGTATTAATTACACCCCTGGATCCACAGTGGAAGTTTCTATGCGATGTCAGTGGTGTAGCCTCAGACCTCTGCCAGGGAAGGGACAGTGCTCCCAGCACCAGGTGTCAAGCTGGGCTGTGGTCCTGGGTGTTTGCATCCTGGGAGATGTGTTTCATCCTTCTGACTCCCTGCTCTTGACAGCCTTGAGGTAGACGCTACTATAGTTGTCACACAAATGAAGAAACTGAGGCACAACTCAGGAAAAGCCAAGGAGCTAGCACAATCCTTGTTGGGAGTCTCCCTGAGAACTCCCCGGGCCTTTCAGACATGGCAGCGGGCAAATTGCCAGTGGGTGACTAGAACTCCTGGGGCCTTTCAGATAAGGAGCCCCTAATGCAACATGGCATCGGGCATGTTGCCAGTGGGCGGATAACAAGTTGTTTTGAAAATTTTCTAATTGGTCCTCCCGTATTCCGTGCTCGTGGACAGTTCGTGCCCCCCATGAATCTTATGCAGGGCGGACGTGAGTGCACCATAGGTGATGACCTGACCTTTACTATGATTGGCCCCGGGAGCTTCCTGGTTTAAGATAACTGACTCTCACTTGCTATATAAACTAGCACCAGATTGCAGTAAAGTGCTTCATCTTTGTCACTGCTATCTGCATGTGCATTTTAATCTCCGACAACGAACCTTGGCCTTTCAGTCCTCACCAAAATCTCTTACTTCAAAGATCCTTCTTTGCAAGATTGACACCGCCCCCAGCATCTGTTCCACCAAGATATGGTTAGTAAAACCCTCAGTGAGATCTGATGCCTATCTTCATCTCTTTTGTGCTGCAACAGAATACCACAGACTGGGTAATTTTATAATGAATAGAAGTTTATTTCTCACCATTCTGGAGGCTGAGAAGTCCAAGATTCAGGGATCAGCATCTGGTGAGGGATTTCTTCTGCATCAGAACATGGTGGAAGGCATTATGGGACGGAAGCAGAAAGAGAGAGAGTAAAAGGGTACTGAATTCTTCCTTTTATAATTAATTCACTCCAGCTATAGTGAACTCACTTTTTAAAAATTTTTTATTTGTTCAAATTAGTTAAACATGCATTTTGATGCATCATACATAAATGGAGTATAACTTCCCATTCTTCTGGTTGTACATGACGTAGAATCACACCAGTCATGTAGTCATATGTGTACATAGGGTAATAATGTCAGGTTTATTTTACTATCCTTCCTACCCCCATACCCCTCCCGTTCCTTCACTCCTATCTACCTAATCCGAAGTAACACTATTTTTCTTCAAACACACCCCTTAACGTGAATTAGCATCCACATACAGAGAAAACACTCAGCCTTTGGTGTTTTTTGAGATTGGCTTCTTTCACTTAGCATGATACTCTCTAGCTCCATCCATTTACCAACAAATGCCATAATTTCATTCCTCTTTAAGGCTGAGTAATATTCCATCATGTGTATATACCACATTTTCTTTATCCATTCATCTGGTGAACCCACTCTTATGATAACAATATTAATCCATTCTCTCCACCCTTGTGGCCTAATCACCTCTCATGAAGTTCCACCTCCCAACACAGTGGCATTGAGGGTTAAGTTTCCACCACATGCTTTCAGCAGAAACACATTCAAACCGCAAGGCATGACCCTTAGCAGTTATTGGTTCAGGAATGAGCTTATGTCCATGTCCTTGCCTATAGGACATGAAGGGAGTTTTCCTGGTCCTCCAGGAAGTATCTCCTCATTCCTAAGAAAAAGATCCAAAAAGGGCCCATTCCCAACTCTTCCTCCAGACATCACTAAGTCTGTGTCTAACCAGTACTCTGCTCATCCCTGAGGTTGATGCCAAGTCAGAGGGCTGTGCAGGACAAGAGAATCTCAGAGAAATGGAGCACAGCCCTTCCTGGGTCCCACCTGAAGTCTGTTGCACCTTTGATCTCTCTCATAGGACAAAATCATCTTCCCTATTGTTAAGATACAGCTCAGGCAAGGCATCGCTGACACATGTAGCCAGAAACATCTTAACCGATACTCTAAATTATCTGGATTGAAGAAGATGCCAAAGCAACAAGGACACTTTCCAAGATCAATCCCAGGACAACTCATGATATTGAAAATTGCCGTTTACTAGCTATGTGACCTTAGACAAGTCATCTAACCTCTCTGAATCACAGCTTCCTTACGAGTCAAATGCAGTTAGTACCTGTATCTACTCCATAGTGTGTTATAAGGATTAAATAGGATCAAAAAACAGCCTCCACCTGGTACAGAGGGAGTTCCCAGTAATAGTTAGCTATTTCTCTCAAGAGAAAAAGTTGAAATAAGATTAAAAAGTGACTATTGCTTTAACAATGTTAGTGAATCTTGAACAATTTGCCCCTTCCACATCATTTCTGATATTTATCCAGATATACACCTAATTCGGCCACTGCATCATCTCCCGTCACATGGCCTAATTCTGCCAGGGCAACCTCTCACAAATTTGACCATATTTAAAATTTTAACTTGTAAAAGGCAGATCCCCCATATTCTGTTTGTTTGAATAGCCCCCGGCATGATTCCAGGAACATCTGGGCACTTAATTTATTCTTAGCTCAGTGGTTTTTAACCATGGGTCAAAAATCAAATTCAACTATAGTGGTTCTTAAATGTTTTGGGGTCATGAACCCTTTTTAAGAATCAAATGAATGTTGTGGACCAATTTCTAGATAAATGCACAGTCAAGCCAAATGTCCATACTCTTATTCCTCCCCCCTCTACTCCTTCTCCCAGCAAAGAGGGGAATAAAAGACTCCCTGAATGAAGAACTTTAAAATAAACCAAAATCCAAACAGTTAGTAAATACCTCTATGTGCCAGGGACTTGAGAAACACACATCACTTAATCCTTATAAAAATGCCAAAGTGAAGGGGCTGCTCTTGCCTTTGTGTAGGTTCAGAGATGTCGGCATTGTTCACAAAGCCACAGTGAAGCGGTTTCACTCTCCTAGCTGATACATCCTCTTTGTTCCCTCGTGACCCATCAGCCAAGGTCACGGGCAAGAGCCAGCATGTTCGTGTCCATTCTGCCAGTGAGGAAACTGAGGCACTGTGAGGAGAAGGCGTCAGGAGAATTAAGAGTGGTAAAAATAAAGCCAAGCCACTTGAGCCTGAGGAGGCTTTCTTCATTGTCCCCTTCCTTCCTTCATTGTCACATGCAGGCTAAGCATTGTGGCATACGGAGCATCCGTCAGGAGTGGCATCGTGTGGCCTGGTAGAAAGAACCCTGTGTGTCCTGGGCCTTCACTCGCCTTATCTGTTAAGTGGGGTCAGTTGAATCTTCATTGCAAGGTTATCCTACAGATCACATGGGCTATCTCAAGAGAGCAGTCTGCACAGAACGGGCACTGGGCAGAGGTCAGCGGCTGACAGGTTTGATCTATTTTAGGTCGTCAAATGAAAGTCCCTTAGAGAAAAAAAAAAAAAAAGTCCTGCCTAGGACAAAGGACAGCCCAGGGATGGGAGGTGACACAGGGAACGGGAGCCTCCTCTCCTCCTCAGGCCCTTCAGCAGCCACTCCTCTTTGTCTTCAAGCTAAAAAGGGAAAAATACTTTCCTGGTGGTTGGTAGGGGAGTTTTTCCATTAATCTTCCCTCGCTGTGTAGTTTCACCAAGGCCTAAAATGACATAAAACTAACCCCAGCACTTCACACCAAGGAGGATGGAAAACACACCCGTGCCAGGGCTGGACAGACGTGCTCTTACAAGGGACAGGAGCAAGGGGCCTTTTCATCAGAAGGAGTGTCAGCGCCACCACCACCCCACAGCTGTCCCCCAAGATGAACACACACAGAAGCAGTTCCCACAAAATATCTGAACACAGTCACAAAAGCAAGCTTTACAAATTCTGGGCTTCCAAGTAAGAAGTGATGTTGTTTGGGAAATATGGATGCTGCACCGGGGCTGGCCAGCCTTGTGAGCAGTGTCTCAACTTCTTAATTCAATTTCCTTCTAGCCATAAAGGAAACTCTTGAATTGGATTCCTTTAGCTGGTCCAACCTGATAACCGTCCAGATATGGGTACCCAGATTTGGAATGGATCCCCTCCACGTTTATAGAACCAAATAAATTGGGAGGGGAGAACCAAGCCAGGCCTGTTGGCCCAAAATCTAGCTAGGATTGACCAGAATGTGCCTTGAAGCATTCCAAGTGTTTGGCAGAAAATCAGCCTCCTTGATCAATGGGGTGGTTGTTTTGCCGCTGATGAACGAGCTATTGATTGTGCCAACTAGCCTGTCCTTTCACACCAGGGTGGAGCTGGGGGCTGGGAGGGTCACGCAGCCATCTGGAAGGAAATGTCTTGGCTCTGGACACTGTTCCTGCTGTTTCAGGGGAGAAGGTGAGAGTAAGATGCTCCTAACCTACACTCCTCTCTTCCAAGGCCATGGGTAAAGGGGCAGGGGAGGGGTCTAGCTCTAATCCAGGTTCTGCAACTTATATCACCCCTGCCCTTCTCCAGTCCATCTTTAAGCCCCTCTCCCCACCCCTTCCAAAGGAACTCATCACTCCTCCTTTAGCCAAAGAGCAAAAGTTCCTGTGCATATCCACTCAAGGATAGACATCTCAAAGTCACAACTGCCAGTTGCACAAATAGCCGGACTCCTAATTCCCAGTTTGGGCTCATCAGTGACACCCTGCCTACCGCCTGCCCCCTTCAGTGTGTGTGTGTGTGTGTGTGTGTGTGTGTGTGTGTGTGTGTACGTATGTAGTGGAGGGGCATCCTGTAGTTGTTGTTGTCTTTGTATATATACACAGGGCTTTCCTCTGCCTACCAGGATGAAGATCAGAAGTAAAGTTAACAGAGCATCATTGATCCATTCATATGCATCTCCACATTTAATCTTCACCCCACCCCTAAGAGGATGAGGTGAAAACAGCCATAAGAGGCTAACTGTGTCTCTCCTACAATCACCTAGCAGGTAGGCAGGGAATTAAACTCACCACAGCTGAACGCTTTGCCATCATGCTCTGCTGCTCCCCACTGGCTGCAAAGTAGGGTGGTCCCTCAGAGACACAGTTTTCTCATCTATAAAATAGGTTGTTCTGATACTTGCATAAATTAATAGCTATAAACAACACCCCATGCTTGGTCCATCATAAAGCTTTTCCTCCAGTCAATCAAGTGTGTGAAAAATGGTGAAAGACGAAATATTGAATAAGAAAAATTCCAGGATGTTAGCCAGGTACCGTGGCACCCACCTGTAATCCCAGCAACACAGCAGTCTGAGGCAGGAGGATGGAAAGTTGGAGGGCAGACAGGGCAATTTAGTGAGACTGTGTTTCAAAATTTTAAAAAAAAAATTAAAAAGCTGCAGATGTAGCCAATGATAGAGCATCTCTGGGTTGAATCCCCAATACTGCAAAAACAAAAGAGAGAGGAAAAAATATATATTCAAGATGTTAAAGCATCTAGAATTTATCCTCTGTGATCCCACCCTGCCCTTTCTAAACAGTTTATAGGTCCCCTTCATGGCCCATGATCCTCTGCTGCTCAGTTGTCCGTGTCCCATATCCCTGTATCCCACCCTCCTGCCACAGAAGAAAACAGCTAAGGTGTTAAACCTACTAGAATATTGGACAATGAGGCTGTTTATCCTTTCTGGGGCATCTACATTTCTTAAAAGGCACAGAGGGAGAGAAGCTGGATCTCCAGGCTGCAATTACTTGCAGCTGGATTTTAGTCACTGAGGCATTCGGGGTTGTGCCATTTAGATGACCTATTCACAAAGTTAGTTCCAGGGCAGTCATAAATCAGATGCATCATTTACCAAGAATTAGCAATGGCCCATTGATGAAAAGTGCAAGTCCAGATAGAAAGAAGGCACAGAGAGGATTGACTGTATTCAAAGTTACCCCCTCTACCAATAAGGAGTCCAGCAAGGAGAGAGGGAAGTTTCATCCAAACCTGGCCTGAGCCCAGCACTCTCCACACAGTAACCCCACTGACATCTCCCATCCAACAAATTGTTCTCAGTGAGGCTTGTCTACCCAGGTACCCCTAACCCCGAATCCACCCCTCCTCTTGAATTGTTCCCCCTCTCACAGACTGACGTGGAAACCCCTTCATCATCAATGGCTCCCCCAACACACACTTTCATATCTTTTATCTTTATAGTGTCTCTTTCAGGGGCAGCATTCAGTTATCTGATTACTCCATAGACAGTTAGGGAGACTGAACAACAGTGAGCAAGACCAGTGTGACCCCACCTGTGCCCCCTCCTCCCTGTGTTGTGCCTGGAGTATCATCATCCTTGATTGACACTTTTTCTCACCACAGGTCCTTCTCTCTTCCTTCTAATCTACCCTCAAAGCTGCCAGAGGACACTTCCTAAAGGGGCACTTGGCCACTGAGCCACATCCCCAGCCCTATTTTGTATTTTATTTAGAGACAGGGTCTCACTGAGATGCTTAATGCCTCGCTTTAGCTGAGGCTAACTTTGAACTCGCTACCTTCCTGCCTCAGCCTCCCGAGCCACTGAGCTGGGTACTGTGGCACACCCCTGTAATCCCAGCAGCTGGGGAGGCTGAGGAGGATTGTGAGTTCAAACCCCGCTTGCCCCAAAAAAGAACTACTTTGACCATATTACTTATTCCCATCCTCTTAGCCCCAGCTTTTTCATCTATAAAAACTCAGAAGGATTAAGTGACTTCGGAGTTAAAGTGAAGATTAAAGGAGATCCTATTCCAGGAAAACTCTTGACTATACAATAGGTATTTGAGAGCCACCTGTTAAATTATCTGATATGTATGGCTTTTGCCAGATTAGCTAGATACCCATTGCCAGGGGCTTCCTGGATTCTAGGCATTCTGTATACATCATCCATTTTATCTCCTTGTCAATTCTGTATTATACCTATTTCGTACATTAAGAAAACTGCAGCCTAGAATGCAAAAGAATATGTGTTCCTTCAAAGAGACAGAGCAGAGCTAAGACTCTAACCAGGTCCTTTTGGTTTCAAAGTCTGACCATACACGATGGTGTAGCTCCCCCCTCAATGGTTTCTTTCTCTGTTAACATCACATTGGGATCACCTCTTCACGCAGAATCAACCAAGTTACACACCCAGATTGGTAACCCTGCAAGGGTGGGGTTTGGGGCTGGATATCATCGTGTCCAAACTCCTCATTTTAGAGATGAGAAAAGAGGTCCAGGGAGACAACTTACTCAAATCCTAACTGGTGGCAGAATCTGCATGCTTACTAAAATCCTGTTGTTCTCTTGTGAAAACAAACAAATCATCATGCATGCAGAAAATAAAATAGCTTAATAGAATATCAAAAATGGCACTCTTGGAATACCAGCCATATCAAGAAATAGAACATTCCAGCATCCCAGAAACCCTCTCTCATGCTCTTTCCCAGTCTCCCTCCTAAAAGCAACCACTACCCTGACTTTGTAGAAATCATTTACTTGCTGTTCATGATAATATCATCATCACTATAGAGTGTGTCTCTAAGCACCATGGTTCCATTTTTCCTGACTTTGAACCTTAAAATGTAGCCTCACACTGTTCTTTTGCTTCTACCTTCTTTCACTAGTCATTGTGTTTGTGAGTCTCATCCATGATGTTGCATGTCGCAGCTGTTCGTCCATTTTCACTGTTGTATGGTATTGTACCAAGTTGGATAGTGTCCCCCCTGAAAGTTCATGTCCACCCAGAACCTCTGAGCATGGTGACCTTTTTTGGAAACAGGAGGTTTGCACATGCAATCAGTTAAGTTGGGATGAGGTCATGCTGGATGACCAATGTCCTCATAAGAAGGCCATGTACCACAGAGAAACAGGGAGAATGCCACGTGAAGTTGGGGGCAGAGACTGCAGTGATAATAGCTGTAGAGGAGGATCACCATGGATGGCTGGAAGCCACCCGAAGAGACGCATGGAGCAAATTCTTCTCAGAGGCAGCACAAGGATCCACCCTGCCCATGCCTTGCTTTTATACATCTAGCCTTTTGATTTGTGAAAGAATGAATTTCTGTTAGTTTAGGCCACACAGTTTGTGGCCCCAGGAAACAAATATGGTATCTCACCATACTAATCAGCTTGTAAATATGTCACCATTCCCTGATGTCTCTGTGGCTGAGGTACTTTGTTTTTGGAACTATTATGAATAATATGACTATACATATGGCTGTCCCTACATCCTGGTGCAAAAGGGCACATGTTTCTCTGGATGACACACCTCCATTGCCACACTTCTTCCTGGTGGTCCTCTAATGAAACACCCTCAGATGGGGGAGAAAGAACAATAGTGCCATCAGCCAGAGCCCTGCTGGTGACACACTCTCAGAACTGCCTCATCTCCAACCCAAGTTTCTCCTCCATGCCTGGCCAGGCTGAGACCCTGACGCCAGCCATCGCTTCCCGTTTGCAGGATTCTCCCACTAATTTTAGTTCTACCTCTGCTCTTAGCCAGGATCTCTGAGCTCTCTTTCAGTTCCTGTTCTTCTTCTGCTGGTTGGCTGAGTTTGGAGCTGGTCTATTCTTTGCTTTTCCCTGGACTCAGCCATAGTGTCTCAGACCAAAAGTCCCTAACAATGGGCCCTTCTTGCAAGGGGAGGCTTCCTGGAGTACTTTCTTTCCACCTATGAGGAAACCCATGGATTTGGAGAATGAGCATCCCTGAGGAGAATAGGAGGGCAGAGAAGAAAAGGCATGACAGGTCAGGAAAGATGAATGTCCAGGCAAGAGACCCTGGAATGCCAGGGCACATGGCTACAACAGCATCTTCCAGTGGCCAAGTCACAAGGGTTTAAAAACAAAAAATAAAAAAAGAATGTTTGTGTCAACCACCAAGGAGCTGAGGTAAACGATGGCCTTCACTCAGCGCTCATTCCTGAAGATGAGTCATTTCCTAAGCTTCCAGGACTGTGACTACGATTGTTTATCTGACATGGACGTGGAGTGGTTTTCATTGCTGCAATACCATCTCAAGCGTTCTAGCTTGCCTTTCTTCTGAATCACAACATCCTCTTATTATGACTCTGGATTCCATTTGGACCCATCTTTGTAACATTTGTTTCACTCCTGTACAACTCGTTCTGGAAAAATTATGAAAATAGCAATGTGGAAGTAAATAGAATTATTTTCCCCCTTTTATTTTTAGGGAAATCCTACTGCTTTGAATTTAAAACCTGATGACAAATCTAGGGCTAACCCCACCCAGTGGTGAGCTGGAACCAGGAGTTGGATATTTTTTCTGTGGTGATTTCAGCAGTCAATACTCTCTCCCTTGTTGCTCAAAGTCTCCCCCCCACAGAGAAATTCTGGGAAGATGATGGAGAAGGGAGGGTAGTGGTTGAGAGCTTAGAGTTGTGGTAAATATAAAACGTGTACAAAGAACCCTGAGCTCTCAATGGCGCCAGTCCTATCTCCCAATTCACAAGTGATGGGGGAGGGGCTGTATTAGTCAGGGTTCCATTAGAGAAGCATTCGTGAAGAGTGAAAAGGAAAAACACAGATTTGCTACAGGAATTAGACCTTGAGTAATGGTGGGAGCTGGTGACGCTGTCTGGGCAAGACTGGCACTTCCATGTTTGGTGGAGGTGAACCCTGAAGTTGCTGTAGGGCATCAGGCCTGACAATTTGGAAGGAAAGCTGGACATGAAGTGGGGAACAGTGAGGAGAACTATAAACTCTAACAACAAATAGGAGTCCAGGAAAACAAACTAAAAGAAGAAGAAGACCAACAGCAACCCAAATCTGTCTCCCACCACCTCAATCTCAACCACAGAAAGTTTATCTGCTCTCCTAATGCCTGTAAGTCAAATTCTGCCATATAATATTTATCCTAAACTCCTGAGATCCACTGACAGAGGTCCATTGACTAGTGTCACCTATATATTGGCAACCTTCCCAGCATCAATTTCATGTCTTGAACATGAGCTAGTGTATTGAAGCCTGACCTACAGGACCCAGGACCCATTCTGGGTCCCCACTGTCTCCCTTTCCTAACCAAACATCTCACCCAAAGACAATTTATTTCCATACAAAGTATTTGGACCATGATTCTCCAGGATTTTAGGGACAGATTCTGCCTCTAGGGAGAGAAGTCCATTCCCTCCTTGTAACTGAGGTATGTCAGAAGCCTGCAGTTTGAATTTCCAATTTTTAACTGTCTGCAGCCTGTATCTTATTATTTCTTAATGTGTCTTTAAAAAAAAAAAAACTGATGTTTTGTTCCCCTGGTGGGAGATGTCATCCATATTTACTCTCTTGGGTGAGCTTTATGCATTGTTTTTCTTCAGGGGAAAAAAAATCTAAAACATTTTTTGGAACATTGTTTGGCCAAGTTCCCTGTTAAGTGGGACAGCCCTCCTCCAAAAGGAACATTTACTTCCAGAAATCTTATAACATCAGCAATAGCATCAAATCAAAACCAAATCCCATTACCACTTCCCCACCCCACTATAATCTCCGGGAAGAAAGCTGGAGCTCAAAATATCTTTGTTAATTAAATGAGTAAATTCAAACCCTCTGTGACACAGAGAGCATGGTGGCAATGCTTCTACAAACAAGAACACTGTCATATTGAGTTGCTGTGAATTTAGGTTCTCATGGAACCTATTTTACAGGGATGGATTAACCCCAGGCAAAATTATGACATGGGCCAGGCATGGTGGCACATGCCTGTAATCACAGCAGCTTGGGAGGCTGAGGCAGGAGGATTTTAAGTTCAAAATCAGCCTCAGCAACTTAGTGAGGCCCTAAGCAACTTAGCAAGACCCTGTCACAAAAATAAAAAATAAAAAGGCCTGGGGATGTGGTTCAGTAGTTAAGTGCCTCTAGGTCCAATCCCTAGTACCAATAAAAAAAAAATCTGACATGGGAATAAAATTGTCTAGGGGTCTTAGGGTCTCAGCTCTGTTTGCCCTCTCCCTGAAAACCTCTGGGCTTCTTCTCGTGATTCAAAACAGATGAAATGTAGGGGTACTCGTTAATTTTTTATTATGATTTACTGAGCATTTATTATAAGCCAGATACTCTGTGTTCAGTTTTAGGGATTAAAAATTTAAAACAGCATGATAACTGCCCTTAGGGAGTTCAGAGTTTAGTGGGGGAAGTGTATTTGTAAATCAATGACTATTACACAGCGTGAAAAATCTCCAAACGTTGTGGGCATTCAGAGGAGGTACCCCTTATCCTTTCTGGAAGAGGTGACATCTGAGGTGACATTGGTGGATAAACAAGAGCTGGGAGTGAGGTGCAGTTCCAGCAGAAAGAACAGCATGTACAAGGACTTGGGCTGGAGAACAGCGAAAGTTCTTGCAACACCAAGGAGTCCAGCATGACCAGGGGAAAGGGTGTGAGGTTGGGCGTGGCCAGAGAAAGAATGGGCGCCAGGTCATGCCTGTCAACTCTTAAGACCTGTTGAGAAGTGTCCATTTATCCCAAGGGTAATGGAGAGACACAGAAAGTTTGTAAACAGGAAGATGACCTGATTGGATTTGTGATTTACAAAGACATAGACTCAAATTAGGGAGACCAGTTATGAGATCAGCAGCCAATGGGGACAGGTGGTCCTAGACATGAGGTCCATATAGAGTTAGAGGCCCCTGCTCAGTGACTGGGCTGTCATGGTGTAAGTTTTTACTCACAGATGCCCTGCGCAAGCTCTGGTCTATGTGCCTTTAACACATTAACAAGCATTGGCTACTTTATTCACCTTTGACTTGAATTTCCTCCTTTGGTGGTTATTTTATCCTCCTTTGGTGACAGCCTTCCACATCTGAGAGCTTTTCAGTACATAGTTTTCAGGCTTTTTATTTCTTTTTAAGTGAAAAACTGTGGGGATTTTTTCATACTTGAAATCCAAGTTTGCATGAATGACTTAGTTCAAACTTTTTCCAAAATATTGACTTTGGGTAAAGACCAAATATGAATTACAGGCTGGAGTTCAATTATGGGTTGGAATATCTTTATTGTTTTTTCTTTTTTTTAAAAAAAAAAGGAAAGAAATAGCGTGAACTCCGGAAAGAAAAGCAGAAAGTGAAAGAGAAAAGAGAAAGAAGAGGAGAGAAAGAACAGGAAGTTTCTCATTTCACCATTCAAAGAATTAGCACCTAAATAATAAAACAACTTCTGTATGAATTTTTCTCCTCAGATAAGAAACCTTATCAAATTCTGAACTCTCAGATCAAAATGTCAAGAGTCAGTATTCCTAATCTGCACCTGAATACAAACCTGCCCTTGCTCTTTCTTTCCTTGCTGTTCCTGTAGTCCCCCCTAAAATCTCCACCCAAACAGGGTCAAGAGTGGCCTCAGCTGCTTGCCACTATCATGTAAAAGGGTCTCCCCTAATGATTCTCCAAAGGGAAGTGATTATTGAGTATGATTTTTTACATTTTTTTGGTAGCTCTACAACTTTAACTGTCTGCATCTGATTTTGAAGCTCTATAAGGCCAAATGTGACTCACTACGTATGATCTGTTCACTGTCTTCTAACAAGGTTAACTATTATTGTGTAAACTCACCCTAAAATATAGGGACTTAGAACAGAATGGCTTCTATTTTGCATAATTCTGTGGATTAACTAAGCGTTCAAGGACATCATTGATGTGGCTGGGCTATGGGGATGGTTGGAAAGTGACAATTGGCTTTGCTCACATGGCTGGCAGTGGCTGTTGGCTGTCAGCTGGGAGCTCAGCTGGAGTTGTGGCTGGAGGACTCAGTTCTCTACTTGAGCCTGTCACAGTAGGAAGCTAATTGAGCTTCCTCACAGCATGGGAGCTGCGTTCTGGATGGGGTGTTCTTACAGGGGAATGTGAAAGTACTATTTTCTTACATGGAGTACTTCTTCTACATCCTATATGTTCAAACCACTCACCAAATCAGTCCAGATTCAAAGGGGGAGGAAAAATAGAAAGAACATATTGCATAAGAACATGTGGGATGAGATATAACTGTGACCATCCATGACAGAAAGAAGTGCTTGGGTCTGGATGCTACTTCTCAGCGGTCCCTGGGAAGGTTCAATGAGTATCTAAGAACTAAGCTATTTGTTAAGAAGCCACTTAGGCTTGTTGTCTGAGAGTGATCACAAATATCCTTTCTGTAAAATTTCCTTTTTGTGGGGGAGGCGGGGCAGGTAACCAGGGATTGAACACCAAGCCACATCCTCAGTCCTATTCTGTAATTTATTTAGAGACAGGGTCTCACTAAGTTACTTAGCGCTTCACTTTTGCTGAGGTTAGATTTGAACTCGTGATCCTCCTGCCTCAGCCTCCCAAGCCACTGGGATTATAGGCATGCACCATCATGCCTGGCCCTTTCTGTAAAATTTCTGTCAGCCTATTTAATTTTGGCCTAGCATATAACCTGATCCTGAGGAAAGTGGTCATTACGGTTTCCTTCAAAAGAAGCTGCAGTGCTCTAGGTCATGAGACCTGGACCACAACTGCACCAAGAGCCCAGGGGAAAGCTGGACCTGGGGAGACCAGCAGCCAGTAAGAAGGCCTGACGTGAAACTCTGCCTGATGGAACCACTTCTCATTGAGACTGGTTAACCCAAAACACAGATCCTCACTCTTAGGAATTTTTGATGCAAAATGAACTGAGAGAGGGATGGGAAAGCAGAAAGAGCTAATGATAAAGCAAACTGTAAAGCTCAGGCAAAAAGCAACTGAGTCAAAGGAACAAAAAGAAATGGACTCCCAGTTCTGGGAGGACAAAGTGTCCAGGGCACCACAGCAACTGTTGGGCTGAATGGTAAGCACATTGTGATTTTCTGAGTCTGACATCATCTCCCAGCCCTCATTCTGGCTGCCTCTGCTCCTGTCCCATTGGCTTTCTTTGTGTTCATGAAATTTGCATAAGTTCTCACTGAACGGGCATTGTATCAACAGGCCCCTGTGTCTGGAAGATTCTGCCTGCAGACCTTCTCCCCAGCTGTCTCCTTCAGATCTCAAGGCTTGGTTTCAATGCTACCTCCTTAGAGTTCTTCCTGAACTGTAACCTCACACCTTCGAAGGTAACCTCACACCTTCTCTCTCATCCCTCTTTGGCACACCACTGGATGTTTTTAACATAGCGTTTACCGACATCTGAAATGTCCTCGTTTATTGATGCCCTTTTATTTACTGTCAGTCCTCACTTGTGTGGAACCATAACACCCATGGCCTAGTGAGCCAAAATCACAAAGCCCACCCATGGGAAAGCATTGATAAGTATGAGAGTTCCTTAAAAATAAAACAAAATAAATGTCTTTATTCTCCCATAAAGACATTTGTTCCTTATGTTAATTTTTTATGTTAACATCTTTTTTTGTTTCACTGTGATAAAATACCAGAGGAAAACAACTTTAAGGAGGAAAGATTTATTTTGGCTCAGGTGTCTTGGGCCCGAGGTGAGAGAGAACATCATGGCAGAGAGCATGTGATGGAGCAAAGCTGCTCACCTCATGGTGAACAGGAAGCAGAGAGAAAGCACAAGAAGGAGACTGGGGAACAAATTAAACCCTTTCAATGCATGCGCCCGGTGACCTGTGTCTACTAACTAGGCCCCACCTCCTAATGCCAGGTGCCCAGGACATTTCAACCACTAGATCCTAGAGGCCAAATGTCTGAGGTCAAAAGATTTTGAATGCCCTAAGAAATGTTTTAGATCTGAAAAAAATATATCTTTTAAATAGAATAAATACAACTCAACAAATAATTGAAGTGCAGCATTTTTTGAACATAATGTCTACTCTACAACTTTTATATACTTCCCAAGAGATGAAAAAACCTTTTAATACATTTGGGATGGTGGGGACACTGACAAAGGTAGCATGCCTAGTGCCACTGAACATTTTACAATGGCTCTTAATCTGCTATCCCTAAGTCAACACTGATACAGACTCACCTACCTGTGAATTCATCTGTTTGTAAAACCTTTGCCACTCTGACAACGCCTACAGAGTAACTGGCATGTACTTGATTTTTAAGGCTGGGGCTCCATGATTAGGATTCCCAGTTCCCTGGGACAGAACCAGTCTCAAGTACCCTGCATCCTGTTTTTGCTCGCAAGTACACTTGCCCTTGTCAGATTCCACTTCCTTTTTTTTTTTTGGTTCAGAAAACATGGCCAAGTGCGGAGGACAAGGGTCTAAGGGTGTGACTGGGAGAAGGCAGAGGGAAGATGAGGGGTCCTCAGGTCAGGGTTTCCCTGGCTGCCTCCCAGGCTGCCTCTCCCACCCTCCTTTCCTGCCTCCATATTTCCCAGTTAAAGCGGTAATCAGGGATTAAAGACCTACCAAGAGAGTCTTCTGGAAGTCTTAGGAACTAGATGAGGAAGGAAGTGAGGAAGGAGCCTGGGGAGAGGTACAGATGTCCCAAATCCCCTCACACAGCTATATGGAGGTTATTTAAAACAGGAAAACTCCTGGGGGTGAGTTTTGAATCTCCATTGGTGCTGGGGGCATAATTTTCCATAAAAGTTATCTCCCTAGGATTCCCTGCCAAATATTAAAGTCCTTCTTCCACACTGGAGCTTCAGTGGGTTGCAAAGCATCTTCGATACGTGTTTGACATTGTGCAGGCAATCGAAGAATGTGGGGACTGGCAACAAATCTAAAACAGCTTAACATCTAGGGTTAAGAGCTTTGCGGTTGTCATGTTTTCAATTTTTTTTTCCCCTTACAGGATATCATTCCAGACAATTTCAGAGTGGAGAGAAGACATCATCATTTTAAAGACCTCCAAAGTAGATCCCACTGCCTTCCTTCACAGCGTGTCCTAGGGTCTGTGAACTCTCAGCGCTGGGAATTTCTCCTTGGGATCTAACTAAATGATGCCCATCAAAGCTCAGGTCACCCAGCTGTGGCCCAGAGGAAATTTCTACCATCTTTAATAGAATCTTCCTCAGTTTTTCAACTGAGTTTTTTCCTTACTTTTTCAGTAAGCCTTTGGAGTCCTGGTAATCCTGCTTTCCACAGTCTCCTTTGGGATTTGGAGTCTAATGTAGTAGAAGCTCAACGCTGAAACTTCCCCTCTCAAAAGAGATCTCTTTGTCCACCAGGGAGGAGGGAAGCCAGCTTGGAGCAGCACTTTAAGCCCTGCCAGTTTAGCAGGTGAGTGAGCCGTCAGTCCTGGTGCCCACCCAGGCCTGCCAGCTGCTGCCAGATCTCCCCCCAGCACCCTGCTCAAGGGACCCTCCTCCCTCCCCACAAGTGTCTTTTGGCCTTCAAGGAATAGAGGCCAGAAGTGCCAAGGAAGCACAGCCTTGCCCAAGAGGAAAAGGAAGCTCAAAAGCTAGGTCGGAAGGCGAGATACCGCTGGGGAATAGGAAGCATCTGGCCTTGATGTTTCAAGGAAGGGAGGGAGGAAGGAAATCAAATGCCGGTGGCTTTCTGAAGGCTGCCCAGCCTCTGGGACATTTCCTACAAGCCTCTGATTACCCAGTCTGAGGTACAAAACTGGTTTGGAAATCTCTGCCAGCTCACATCCTAATTCCAACATAAAGACAAAACAAGAAAAAGAATGGAAATGACAACCAGGGAGGACCCTGAAAACAAAGACTTATGGGTAGAAGCTAGGCGGGCAGGGGTTCCTAAAACGGAAGGGTATCTCCAGACATATGCACAGTTTTGAAGTTCACAGATTTCCCCCAAGGCCTGGGTCGAGAATATGCTTCAGAATGAAATATTTACTTGCACAGTTGTGGGTAGAAAGAACACTAGTCTGGAAGTGAGAGGTGTGGATTCCTCCCCAATCTCTGGGGAGCCACCAGTAGTCTCAGCATTTTCTGGGCTAGTTCAGTGGTTTCCACTAGAGCTTATATTGTATCAAAAAATTTCACAGTCCCTCCACATCTGAAGTAGCATCTTCCATGAGTAGATATTTTAATCGGCTTTTTCACTGCTTTGACTAAAGTACCCAACCAGCACAATTATAGAAGAGGAAGAGTTTATTTGAGGGCTCTCGGTTTCAGGGATCTTAGTTCATGGAAGGCCGGCTCCATTCCTCAGGGCTCCAGGTGAGGGTGAACATTATGGTGGGAGAGTGTGGCTGAGGGAAGCAGCTCATATCATGGTGATCAGGATGCAGAGAGAGAAATCCCACTCTTCAGATACAAATATGTATCCAAAGTCACGCCCCCAATTCCCACCTCCTCCAGCTACACCCTACCACTCAGTTAATCCCATCAGGAATTAACTCATTGGTTAGGCTAAGGCTATAAATCCAATCATTTCGCCTCCAAAACTTCTTGCATTGTCTCACATGAGAGTTTCAGGGGACACCTCATATCCAAACCATAATGGTTAAGTTCTAAAGACAAAATATAAGACAAAACATTGCCCATAAAAGAAGTCTCCCTTTAAATTCCCTTAAATTACAATCACAGAAATACACTATATTTTGAGAGACCTTTGAGGATCTGACACCCACAAAAGAGAAGCAGTCATATTTACCAATCGAGGCTTAACCTGGCCATGCCTTCATTGAACCAAATTGCTAATGCTGTTCAATGACTGTGGGTTTAATGTTTGTTTTATTGATTGTGAGGTTTTTTAAAGTTTTGTTTTGTGTTTGTTTTTGTTTTTGCTAAGCCTGTAGAGTCAAGATTTGCATAGATTCAATATGCACATAATGCAACTCTACCCTAAATATATTTTTCAATATTCATTGATTTAAAAAAATACATTGTGATGTGATTAGAAAAACTCAAAGTTTTTATATGAATGTGTGTTTTATTTGCTGCAACAGCATATATGCCCATTTATAGAGAAAAGATACTGCGTGTGTGGCAATATATGTGAACTGTCTGGGCATAGATAATGCCAGACGCAGATCTATCAGCTGGCCCCTGGCAATAGAGCTAAGATAGTCAAATAGGAAGCAAATGAATGAGATGGACTAAACAATCCACAGCTTGAAAACTCAACACATAATGTTCTCTAAACAAGTCCATGCTCATTGA
Organism: Marmota monax; assembly: GCF_021218885.2. Taxonomy (NCBI): domain Eukaryota; kingdom Metazoa; phylum Chordata; class Mammalia; order Rodentia; family Sciuridae; genus Marmota; species Marmota monax. The sequence continues at coordinate 14,432,035 of NW_026693008.1, read as the reverse complement.
CCTAGAAGGATACCTTGGCTTTCAATTCACATTTTAGAAAACTGATTTTGAACAAAGGAAATCAAAGTTATTTTTATTTAGCTCCTTGATTATAATTGTATTTTATTTGTTGCTGCATCATGTTTTGGGTATTTGCATGCATTTTTTGGGTGTTTGAGACTAGTGGGTCTCAGAACTCTCCTGGTAGGCAAAATGTGGTGGTGGACAAAATGTATCATGTCACCCATTTCTTAGACTTGGAAACTAAGCTTCCCAAAATCCAAATATCTTGTCGGAGGTCACAAAAGCTAAATAATGTTAGAGCTGGATTCAGAATTCAAGTTTTTGATTCGAAGTCTTTCTAGGATCGAATTATATATTTTAAAATTTTAAAACTTAAATGTCACTGTGCTTACCTGGAAGTATTTATTCTTTTCTAAAACAGTGGCCTGTGTGACCACTGAATTTTCCTTCTAGATGTAAAATAATTTTTTAAATCCACAACCCAGAGTTCTGGATGGGTGCTGTTCAGTGGACCCTGTTCGTCTTTCCCCCTCTGGTGGCCATTATACAAATAACAGATCATAGAACAACTAGGGCAAAGGCTGCTTTCTCGTTCATTGCTAATCACTCATTCATGCAAACCACCTAATTTATGCCAGGCTCTGCAATAGAACATAAAAAATAATGAAGATTGAGCTCTGCCTTCAAGGGTGGTAGACAAACAAGTGAATATATGCTTAAAAACTTGTGTGTTGAGTGTCAGAGAGATATGCAGAAAATGCATGGAGCCAGGGTACCTGGCATGCTCTTGTGAGAGGAAAGAACATTTAGCCAGGAGAAGAGAGCAGCACCAGAGCTGAGTTTTGAAGGACAGGTAGGGTTAAGGGACAGAGGAGGTATTAGGAATGCAGGGCACCAGGTCAAGATGACGGAGCTCAAGATGGTGCTAGGTCAAGATGGTGGAACTCAGAACACAGGTTTCAAGAAGGGGAGAGCAAGGGTCAAAAGAATTGGTTGTATCTGATAATGGAAAGCTTTTTAATGTCACAGTAGTATTTGACCTTATCCCTAAGCTGATGTCCTCAAATTTTGTGACCATGTTCCCATTAATTAAAATATTTGCACATGTGTACCTAATATGTAGGTATTTATTTATTTGTACATATTCTACAGAAGCAGTGTGGAGTAATCATTATAATCATGGGCTCTGGAACTAGATTAACTGGGTCCAAATCCTGGCTTTGCTACTTATTAGCAGTGTGACCTTGAACAAATAACTTCTCTGTGCTTCAGTTCCCTTGTCTGTAAACTAAGGATATTTGGCAGGCCCACTGTTTACCATTGTAGAAAGATTAAATGAATTAATTCATGAAGATAATTTAGGATCATACCTGGCACATAGTGTTGTATGTTAGCTAGTATATTGGTCCATGTATTATTACTATAAAAAATACAGGTTAACTTTATAAAATTAAGGAGGGTTTTTCACCCAATTTTGGAGGCTGAAAATCCAAACAGCATGGAGGCTCATGGCAGAGAGCAACAGCTAAAACTACATGGGAAGAGATCACATCTAAAAACAGGAAACTGGGTGGGGGAGGATCAAGTTTTTATAACAGCTCTCTTGTGAAAACTAACCAGGGCCTTCAAAGAAGTACCTTTATTCCTCTCAGGAACAGCACCCCCCTGACTAAGGTCTGCCCACTAGGCCCCATTTCTTACAATTCCTACCTTCCAACAGCACTTCACTGAGGACCAAACTCTTGCCATAGGAAATTTTGGGGGACACAATTAAACCATATCAAACCACAGCATAACCATTATGAATAGTCTTATTATAAATAGCTTTTTGGTGATATTATAAAGGTAGGTTTGGGAATTACATGAAGTAGGGGCTCCATCTACTTCTGTTTTAACATAAATATGCTTCAAAATGTCAGGAATTATTCTCATCTTCAAAATCTTCAACCTGAAGAGGAGACCACTCCCCACCCTGTCACCTGCCCATCCACTGAAGAGCAAAGTAGCTTTGTCATCTCCTGATGATACTTATGCTAAAGCTGGTCAATGCAGGCAATTCCTCCATTTAACTTAAATCAATGGGGCAAGGGCTGTGATGCATGGTGAGTGTCTGCATCCCTAACAAGCTCCCAGCAGATGCTGATGCTGCTAGTACAAAATTCCACACTTCGGAATTTTGTAAAATATACATGTAATATTAAAATATATAATATATAAATATCAAATATACATATAAATATATATTAAAAATTATATATGAACATATGTATAAGCATGAACATTTTAATTATTAAGGTTCAACGTATTTTTGCTCACATGTAAAAAATATGTGTTTTAGCAAAGGTAAATATGTTTGCTTTTTACAATCTTGATTTAACACTTTATGACATTCTTAGCCGTTCTAGTTTGCCGTTCTCGTTCTAAATTCGGATTATTCCAGTAATTGGTCTTGAAATAACTTTGAAGAGGAGCTTCTCTACCATGCACTGATACCAAATGTAAGAAGTGCTCTGTGGACTCTGCCTAATAAATAGTGACATTCATTTTTCAGTCTCTTTCACCAAGACGCAGAGGTCTTTGTTGAGATTCAGCCAACAACTTTCATTATTCTGGATGTCAATTAGTTGTGCCTGCAAAATAATTGGAAGGCTTTATCTTTTCACATTGTTAACATGTTAGTTTATTCTAGAAGATTTTTATAAGTTTAGAATATTTTGTCTCCAGATTTTTAAAAGGAAGCAGATATGATAGATCTAATAGGTGGTTCATTTATGTCATGTTTAGCCTCAAAAAATCACAGAACTCTGGAGACACTTCTGCCATCCATTCTCAGCATACTCTCTCCAAAGCATGAGCTTATTTTGAAAGGCCATTACTCTCTCACACTTTTTTTTGCAACTTAACCTTTGCCTCGAAAAGACAAGCATGTTTGCTTTTTCCAAATATTTTAGATGCATTTCACTGACTCCATTTTCATCAAAGGTCAGCAAATCTGAGATGTCTATTTATAAAAGAAAAATTCTTGACATGTTTAAATATGATAAATCTTAATTAAGTACTTTGCCAGAAGGAAATCCTTTTTGCCTCGTCTAGTGCTGATTGTGAGACAGAATGTATTTCTCATCCCCATTTATTCTTACTCCTAAATAGAGAGCTGTAATTTTATTTTCTCCCCCTTTTGTTGCAAAGTATACACACACAAATACGTACGATTCCTGCTGGCATGTTTTTTTACCAGTTTTGCGCCATTCGGAGTTTAACAATCAACTCTCTGAAAAGAAGACAAGACCTTGATTTGTAGCATTTGTAGTTTGGATCTTGAACGTCTTCCAAAGACCCACATGTTAATGGCTTGTTCCCTCAGCTTCTAGAAGCTGGTGGAAGCTTTAAGAAGCACAGTCCTAGTGGGAAGTCTTCAGGTCCATTGGAGGACCATCAGGGAGATTGTGGAACCTGACTTCTTCCTCTTTCTCCTTGGTTTCCCAGCTATGCATAGGTAAGTTGTTTTGCTCTGCCTGTCTCCCTCCATCCTGTGCCACCGCAAGCCCAAAGCAATGGGGCCAACCAATCACAAACTGAAACTCCAAAACTGTGAATCAAAATAAAGCTTTTCTGTTTATAAGTTGATTGTCTCAGGTATTTATTATAATAATAGAAAGCTGATGAACACAGCCAGCTTCCAGGTTGTAAATATTCCCACCATGGTCAATGGCAAGCTACTAACATGACGTCACTGATCATAGAGTTGGGAAGAGACGATACACAGCAGCACACCATTGTATAACACCTCTATCCTCCAGATACATTAGATGTAAATGACCTTAGAAACACACAGAGTTAGCAAACTGTAATAAAATAATTAGGAAGGGATAAGCTTTAAGAAGGTATTACTTATGGCTTTGAAATAACCTTAAATATTACTTCATGTAATATGATTTTTAAAAAAATTTTTTAGTTGTTGTTGGACACAATACCTTTATTTTATTTATTTATTTTTATGTGTTGCTGAAGATTGAAGCTAGAGCCTTACATGTGCTAGGTGAGGGCTCTAAGGCTGAGCCACAACCCCAGCCCCTGTAATTTGATTTTTAATAACGGCTGTGTTTATCAACCAGATTGCAAAATTCCAAAAAATTTAGTAATATGCTCTTAGCACCCAATATGTGCCAACATACCATTTGTTCTTATTATGCTAAAAGACCAAGGTCGTGTGCTTTTGTGTGTGTGTGTAAGAGAGAAACTCCAAACAATAGTGTTTACTTCTAAGGGAAATGTTTTACATGACACTCTTCTGATATGTTTAATATAATTAATTTTTGAAGTTAGATTTTTTATTATAAGAATAATTTGGTGAAATTCTGACGAAAATGCTAATTTGTTTGGAATTTCCATTATGTTTGTGGATTGGTTTGAGAATAACTGAAATCGTTTCTAGGTTGACTTCTAAGCTACAAATAAGCACGCTTCTCCATGTATTCAAGTTTTCTGTTTGTCAATAAAGTTTTGAAGTTTTCCTTGTGCTGGTCTTTTTTAAGTGTGCCACTTGATAATATATAATTCTAGTTGCCATATTGAATGGAATGTTTTTTTTTCCCCTGATATTTCCAAATTGGTTGTTGATACTATGTATAAACACTATTGCTTTAAAAAATATATTCATTGTATGTGGACTTCTTATGAAAAGATACCTTTTGGCCTTTAAACAGCATGAAGCAGGGCTGGAGAATATCAAGCAGGCTCCAGAATCAGTGGGCTTGGGTGGATCCTGGCCCCACTGCCTCACCACTCACTGCCTATTTAACCTTTCTGGAACTTACTTTCCTTATCTGTTAAATAGAAACAAAGATAAATATCCCTCATAGGATTCTTGAGGATTAAGTGAGATTATACCTAAGAAGCACTTAGCATAGGTCTGGTAGGCCAAAAGCATTTGCAAATAATTTTTTATTGTTGATCCTCTCGGGTTTTCCACGGAGTGTATCACACCTGTAAACAGCAATTATTTTATTTTCCTTTAAACAATGTACACACACACACACACACATTCTCTCCATATCTCTCAGATACTGTTTTTTTTCCAAGTGTTCAGTAATGATCATATTATTGACTTTCCAAGTCTCCTGCCTTACTTTATTGGATACTGATTTAAACTTTCACTATTAAGTTTGATAATTATCATCGCCTCAATAATCTTGATCCTGTTCACTTAAAAAATTTCTTTTCTCTTCTTTAAGCTATTTTGTAAAGAAATAAGTAAAAGGTAGAAGCTTTTCTGGAAACTATCAAGCATGAGTTTTTTTTTTTTTTTCTCTCTCTTCTCTCTCTTTTTTGACTCTTGATAGGATGAATTATTATAAAATACTTTATTCAATCTTTTTTAAATTTTAGTTATAAAAGTAACATTTGAGTATAGCCTCGTTGTAAAAATGTGAAATGATACAGAACTGTACCAAAAAATAACAGCACCATCTCTTTGGTGCTCCTTACATTACCTTCTATTGACCCTGTTCTCACTTCTGCAGTTACCTTCTATAGATAGAGCATCTTTATATATAGAGAGAGTATACATATACATATGTATATGTGTGTGTGTGTGTATTTTTTTTTAGGTGAACACAATACCTTTATTTATTCTTATGTGGTACTGAACCCAGCGCCTCACACATGCTAGGCGAATGCTCCACCGCTGAGCCACAACCCCAGCCTCTATAGACAGAGCATCTTTACATCCACTTTCATATATATATACATGTAGGTCTATTTTTTCAAAAGTTAATGGGATAATTCTACAATATAATTTAGTCCACAATTTGGAGTTTTTATTTTGCTTTGTTTACTTGATTTATAAGAGATTTTTGCATCCATACATAAAGAGTAACACATTCTTTTTAAACTGCCACCTTGTATTCTTTAATGTAACACTGTGACAGTAATTTTCTTACTGACAAATATTTAGGTTCTCTCTCTCTCTCTCTCTCATGTTCAATACAGTAACTATTCTTGTACAAACATCTTGTGCCCATAGATAGATAGATTTAAATACAGATAACTACAGTTACTGGGGGGGGGCGCAGGCGGCTGAGGTGGGAAGATTGAGAACTAGAGGCCAGCCTGGGCAAAAAAGTGAAACCCTGTCTTAAAGAATAAAAGAGAATAGAATCCAGATAACTTTAAGAGGAATTTAGTCAAAAATTCAATGTGTTTCTAAATTTGATAGATTCCACCAAATTATCCTCCCAAAAAGCTGTACCAATTTATTTCCCACCAACGTTTGAAATTTTTTCATTATTGAACTCTGCTTGCATTCTCAGGAGAACTTCACTCATATTACATTGCTCTTCTGTTGTGCTAGTGAATTTGATTTTTCAGTATTTAGAATTCTTAGAATTATGTTTATATCTGAGACAGTAAAAGATTTCTGCTGTAGGTTTAGATATCAAGATTATAATAGCTGGGTAAAATTAAGTAAAACGTGCTTCATCTTTTCTGTGCCCTGAAATAGTGTAAATCACATGGAAATTATGCGCTCCATGAAATTCTAATGGAATTAGCTTGTGAAATCTATCTTTGGGAGAGCGTTAACAACTCTTAAATTTTTTCTATGGTCTTGGATATATTTATTTTTTCTTTAATAAATCTTGATCATTTATGTTTTATTAGAAAGTCATTCATTTTCCCCAGATTTCACAGCTTTTAGCTGAGTTCAACATAGTCATGTTCATAATAAGACACATAAATCTCTTTTGTACTTGTGGTTATATTCCTGTCCTCTTTCCAATTGCTTATTTTTCCTTTTATTTTTCTTGACTAGCTTTGCAAAAAAAAAAATTATTTTTATCTAGTATTTGAAAGAACCATTTATTTATTTAGCAAATTTACTGATTTTTTTTATAACACTAATTTCTGCTTTATCTTTGTCAATTTCTCCTTACTATTTTCCTTTTCATATGATCTTGGTTCTCTTTTTAACTTCTAATTGAACGATTTATTTACACTTTTTTCTTGTTTAATTATAAAAGACTTTAAAACTCCTACTTGTTCTTATGTACAACCTTGGCCTTCTCACTTATGTAATATTCTCATTATTATTGTTTTTAAATAATATGCAATTGCAGTTTTGATTTCTCTTTGATTCAAAAGCTATGTAGGAGTTTGTTGAGATTTTTTTTCTTCTTCTTTTAAGCTTTGGCATCAATTTCTCTACATTATGGTCCAAGATTATGGCCTGAATAATTCTTGTCTTTGGAATGTATTAAAATTTTTCTTGTGGACTAATAGCTGATCACTCTTAGTAAATGTTTCATAGGCCTTACTGACCCTCCAAATGGATTTGCTTACTGAGCCAATACAAATATAAAACAAGTTAAGCTTCTTTTCCTTTCCTCTGACTGGTCTTATAGTATCCAGCATATGGCCTCAGATGTGGGCTATGGGAGGAGGGCTGGTGCAACTGTGGTGGGTATAGTGGGGATCTGAGCTCCCTGTTCCTCCCGTCTGCTCATGCCCTCTAGTCTTGAACATCAGTCCCAGATATAAAACTTCCATGTTACAATGAGTTGCTGCTTGGCTTAACCAAATGTATGATTTGGCAGATCCAACAGTTTCCTATGAAAAACAATTCCAACACCAACATCAAGTCAAGGAATTAGTAAAAAGGGACCACATTTTCTTTTGGGGGGGAGGATTCACAATAATTATAGCATTTTTAAAAAGTCCCACATGTTGTAAAAAATATTTAAGAAAATAAATAAAAAGATATTCCAAGTCTCTAAGGTCTCAGGAAAAGCATAAGCAATGGGAACAGGGGTAGTTTGGCTGTGAGGGATTCACAGTGATAGAGACCTGAGATTTGGGAAGCGACTTCTGTGACAAGACAAATTAGTTCTAAGCAGAAGTTGCTCCCTGTTTAGGGACAGAGGTGGAAGTAGAGAAACTCCTAAAGTGATCCTTTGACCAAGGTGAGAGGATTAATAAATAATGGAGATGCATATTTTGGATGCTCAAGATTCCTTGAAAACATCTTTTTATATCTCTTATTCAACAGAGAGGTGAGAAAAAGCACAACTAAAAGTGGGCACTGATGACCTATATTTGGTTACGTAATGGATTAAGTCATCACAAATTCTTTGCAACTCCTCCCAATGAGAGAATCCGCTCTCCTTGAGCACAGGGTAGCTCTGTGTCCTGTTTGATCAATAGAATATGGTAGATGTCCAGCTATGCAATTTCCAATGCTGAGCCTTAAGACCACCATGCTTTAAGGGTGCCCAAGTCCCTGGAGAAAGAGAGACCATATGGAGGTGAGGCAAGGCACCAGAGACAAGAGTGAAACCAAACCTATAGCTGAGCCTAACCACTAGCTAAATGCAGCCAAATGAACCATCTCAGGAAAACAGGAAGACCATCCAGCTGAGCCGTGGGTAAGCAAACTAAATGGTTGCTCTTTTAATACATCGAGTTTTGGGGTAATTTATTACACAGCAGTAGATAACAGCAGGTTACCTCAGTGTTTAGTGATAAAGAACCTTATGGAGACTAATCTTGATGATAAACCCCCTTAGATAATTAAAGATAGCATCATAAGCAGTCCAAGTGAGAAGTGACAGGGGATTCAGAGGTGATGACTCAGTAAGTCTGTCTCTTTAAAGCAAAGCAAGTTTCTATTTGGTTTCCCAGAGCTCCTTGTCATAAAGGAGGCACTGGCTTTATTAATAGAGCAGCTCACATGATTAAGCTGATGTTTCTATATTCCTCCTCCTCAACCACCCCCTCCCTCTCTCCACCTCCACAACTGCCACCACCAACAACAAAAAACTCCTTGCTTGAGATTTATTCTGCAAGTACTGGATGTGTGAAAAGAAAATCATCCAAATCAAAGGACATTTTCAAGAAAATGTTTTTTTTCAGGGAAACAAAAAAAAAAACCAAAAAACACATTTTAGAGTCTTCACATGGCAATTTTGACCTTGATGAAAAAATAAATGAAGAGAATTCCAAGGGCATCTGTCTACTCAGCTCCCTGGAAGTTCCCCCTAGGACCCACTGTGGATGAAAAGGAAGTGAGGATTCCATGATGAGTGTGGGTTCCTGCATGGAGGAAACTTATTTCCACTCCCAGATGCCTCAAAACTTTTGAATTTGAGTAGGCATCTTAGGGGGTGCATGTCATTCCAAAATACTTACTGAACTCCTATTATGTGTCATGTTCTAGACATTTGAGATACATTAGCAAACAAAATAGGCAAAAAAAAAAAAGACAATTCTATGTCCTCTTGGAATCCTTTCTAAGGGAGAAAAAAACAAGCATTAAATATGTAAATGATATGCTATGCTAGGAGATGACAAACTCCATGGGAATAATAGAGCTGAGTGAGGAGGAACAATAATAAAGAGAAAGGAGACAGTTTGGAGTACTAAATAGCATCTCACATTAGGTTAGACTTCATGGAGAAGTTGAGGTTTGCCTCAAGACTTGAAGGAGGAGTGAGCCATGTGGACGTCTGGGGAAACAGCGTCTCAGCCACATAGAACAAAGAAGATGACAAGATCTTGAGGTGGGAGGTGTCTGGTGAGCTCAAGGAGCACCAAGATTATTGTGGCTGTCGAGGGGTGAGATATTACTAGCAGGAACTCAGATTTATAAAAGATGGGGGAAGGATACAGGTAGATCCCCTGTGGAAACGTTAGCCTTTGGAAGGTTTGGCTTTATCTCTGATTGAAGTGGCAGCCATTGCAAAGGAATAACATATTCTGATGTGTCTTTATAAGACCCCTCTGGCCTCTGAATTGAGAGTAGACCTGCAGGGGCAAGGGCAAACATAGAAAGTCCACCGCTTGATCTGGGGAGAGACGATGATCCACACCTTATTTCATTTGCCCGTCAGTAGGCTCTTTGAGTAAATGACGATTAAGACTTAAGGGAAAGGATGGAGGTAAATGAGTTTTCCTGTTCTCTTTGACGTGTCTGCTCCGCACTGGGGCCATGGCTGGAATCTGGACAGTTTCAGACTGACCCTCCCCAGAGGTCATGACTAATGTGATGGGGGTAGTGAGGGAGAAAGGCTGTTTGTTTCCTTCCAAGCTTGTGGACAACTGCTCATTTTGAAGGAATGGCTGGCTAGCCCGGAGGAACTTGTCCTGTCTTGGTGTATACTTGGGGGAGATGGGTGATTATACATTCTCTGAACAGGAAATTCAGCCTGTCCATCAAAAATGGCTGGGATTTAAAGACTGAAAATACTTCTCCACTAAGACAGCTAGCATCCAGATCCCTCCAAAGCAGTGTGAGAAGGAGCTTGCAGCCAGGATGAGTAGCAGGACAAGTCGATTGGGAGGAGAGTAAGTTCTCCTGGACTTTTGATGTCCCATTGTCACTCCCCTTATACACATGCAAGGAAAATCCAGAACCTGCCACATTCAAGGAAGTGATCATGAATGCTAGTTAAAAAAAAAAAAAAACATGGGCTGGGTTGTGGCTCAGCAGTAGAGCACTCACCTGGCATGTGCAAGACCCTGGGTTTGATCCTCAGCACCACATAAAAATAAATAAGTGAAATAAAGATATCATGTTCAACTACAACTAAAAAAATAAATATTAAAAAAAAAACCTGTCTGAAAGGATTTAGCCACTGAGGTGAATTCACCCAAGATATGTCAAATACCTGGATCTGATTACCTTATGACTTGTCTTTTTCCTCTAAACACTTGATCACTCCCAATCTACTTTATCTTATCAAGGTTTCTTCTTGGCTGTACTTTGATCAATCAAAGCTTGCTGCAGTTTATCAAGACCTTTAGGAGGAGAAGAAGATGGCAGCGAGGGGAGTGCATTGCCCCCGTGTGCCGCGTCACTGTGTGGGAGAATGACGAGTGAGGACAGATAAAGGCTATCTTGTTAGGAATTTCCAGCAATAGTGGGGTGCTCCGGAACCTGGAGGAAGGATTTCCATCGCACGAGGATCGGCTATGGGGACTCAAACGCGAGAGATTTGTCACACGGAGGGTAACACTGCTTATTCAGCAAATCGCCCCGCGGCTAGAGTCTGCAGTGCGCGCTGGGAAACGAGGAGATAGCGAAGCAGGGATACAGCGCTGCAGTTTCTGCCAGCCGTGCAAGCACCGTACTCAGTGCTGAATTCTGGGTTCGAGACGGGGGAAGGAAGCGGTCCAATTCGGTTCTCCACACCGGTCAGACCACAGAGGAGGCCAGCGGCCACCATCTTGGAGAGCTGACGTCACCATCCCTGTTTTCGACTGACCGCAGCTGATTCAGCCATAGAACAGGTAATTTCAGGCTGCCATTCACCTGCGGCTTGCAGACAGATTACTCAGGCTAAGTGCTAAATAACCCGCGGAAACTGCTTCTTGGAGCCTGCTCTTATCAGAGCATACACCGAGCATGGAGCGGCCGAGGTCCGGCTCCCGGAACTGCTCTGGCCCAGGGCTAAGGAGCCCGCGGAAACTGCTTCTCGGTCCGGGTCCTGCTGAGTATTGTGGAGGTAAATACCAACCGAGCCTTCATGGGCAGCGGCAACAGGACTGAGACGGGGCCTGTGAGGGCCGGTCAGGACTCACCCGTTGCTTTGGTTACCCGGCAAAGGGAACGAAATGCTGCCATTCGCATAGGATACCAACATGGCAGAGATCTGATGTCATCAGAAAGCGGCGTAGGAGAGAACTTCATCAATACCAGCGGCGACAGAAACAGTTGGTCTCCTGGTAGGGAGGGTGAGTCACAGACACCCGAGTCTCTCTCGCTTTGTCGTCGAGCCAGAGGGGAGGAGCCGGGCCGCCGCCCGCGCCCGGAACAGGCCCAGCGGCTCGCTGGCGTGGTGGTCACATGACCCCAATTGGAGAGGAGGCGGAGCGGAGCCGCCACCCGCGCCCGCAAGGTGGGCAGACCTGCGACCCAGTGGTACGCGGGCGTGGTAGGAGGGGCAGGGCAGAGCCGCCGCCCGCGCCTGCAAGGTAAGCAGACCTGCGACAGACTGGCGGGTCAGGCCCAGCGGCCTGCCAGCGTGGTACACACGTCACCCCAACTGGAGTAGGGGCAGAGCAGAGCCTTCGCCAGCGCCCAGATCAGGCCCTGCCGGTGTGGTGGTCACGTGACCCCAATTGGAGTGGGGGCGGAGCGGAACCGCCACCCTTGCCCGCAGGGTGGGCAGACCTGCGACCAACCTGCAAATCAGGCCCAGCGGTCCGCAGGCGTGGTAGGAGGGGCAGGGCAGAGCCGCCGCCGGTGCCTGCAAGGTAAGCAGACCTGCGACCAACCAGCAAAACAGGCCCAGGGGTCCGCGGGCGTGGTAGACACCTCACACCAATTGGAGGAGGGGCAGAGCAGAGCCGCCGCCCGCTCCTGCAAGGTAGGCAGACCGCTGCCCGACCCTGCAAGGGAGACTTTTCAACTATACAAGAGCAATATAAATATATAGGGGGAAAAAACATTTCAAAAACACAACAGTTTCACCAAGCAGAAAGAAACGCAAGCAGTATGAAAACACAAGGAAAGAAAGGACCACAAGCAATGCAGGTCAACTCAACTTTAGAAGAGGTAACAGCTGCAGCAGATGGAATGTCAGATAAAGAATTCAGGATATACATGCTTCAGATGATCTGGAGTATCAAGGAAGACATTAGACAGCAAAATCAGACAATGAAAGATCACTTCGACAATGAATTACACAAACAAATCCAGGAAGCAAAGGATCAACTATACAGGGAGATAGAGGTTATAAAAAACAAACAGACAGAAATCCTAGAAATGCAGGAAGCAATAAACCAACTTAAATACTCAATTGAGAATACTACCAGCAGAGTAGAACACTTAAAAGATAGAACATCAGACAATGAAGATAAAGTATTTCAACTTGAAAAGAACATAGACAGCTCAGCAAGACTGTTAAGAAACCATGAGCAGAACATCCAAGAAATATGGGATAACATCAAGAGACCAAATTTAAGAGTCATTGGGATACAGGAAGGGATAGAGTTTCAAACCAAAGGAATGAGCAATCTATTCAATGAAATAATACGAGAAAACTTCCCAGACTTGAAGAATGAGACAGAATCCCAAATCCTAGAAGCCTACAGGACGCCGAATGTGCAAAATCATAAGAGATCCACACCTAGACACATTATAATGAAGATGCCCAACATACAGAATAAGGAGAGAATTTTAAAAGCTACAAGAGAAAGGAAGCAGATTACATTTAGGGGTAAGCCAATCAGGATAACAGCTGATCTTTCAACACAGACTCTGAAAGCTAGAAGATCCTGGAATAATATATTTCAAACACTGAAAGAAAATGGGTTCCAACCAAGAATTGTGTATCCAGCGAAATTAAGCTTCAGGATGGAAGATGAAATTAAAACCTTCCACGATAAACAAAAGTTAAAAGAATTTGCAGCTAGAAAACCATCTCTTCAAAACATCCTCGGCAAAACATTACAGGAAGAGGAAATGGAAAATAACAATGAAAACCAACAGTGGGAGGTAGGACAGTAAAGGGGGGGAAATAATCAAAGAGGAAAACAAACCATGTTTAGTAACAGAAATAAACAAATATGGCTGGAAGAACAACCCATATCTCAATAATAACCCTAAATGTTAATGGCTTAAACTCACCAATTAAGAGACACAGGCTAGTAGAATGGATCACAAAACAAGACCCAACAATATGCTGCCTGCAGGAGACGCATTTGATAGGAAAAGACATACATAGGCTGAAGGTGAAAGGTTGGGAAAAATCATATCACTCATATGGACTTCGGAAACAAGCAGGAGTGTCCATACTCATATCAAATAAAATAGATTTCAAGCCAAAATTAATCAAAAGGGATAAAGAGGGACACTACATACTGCTTAAGGGAACCATACACCAACAAGACATAACAATCATAAATATATATGCCCCAAACAATGGTGCAGCTATGTTCATCAAACAAACTCTTCTCAAGTTCAAGAGTCTAATAGACCCCCATAAAATAATCATGGGAGACTTCAACACACCTCTCTAGCCACTGGACAGATCTTCCAAACAAAAGCTGAATAAGGAAACTATAGAACTCAATAACACAATTAATAACCTAGACTTAATTGACATATATAGAATATACCACCCAACATCAAGCAGTTACACTTTTTTCTCAGCAGCACATGGAACCTTCTCAAAAATAGATCATATATTATGTCACAGGGCAACTCTTAGACAATATAAAGGAGTAGAGATAATACCATGCATCTTATCTGATCATAATGGAATGAAACTGAAAATCAACGATAAAAGAAGGAAGGAAAAAGCATACATCACTTGGAGAATGAACAATAGGTTACTGAATGATCAATGGGTTATAGAAGACATCAAGGAGGAAATTAAAAAATTCTTAGAGATAAATGAAAACACAGACACAACATATCGGAATCTATGGGACACATTGAAAGCAGTTCTAAGAGGAAAATTCATTGCTTGGAGTTCATTCCTTAAAAAAAGAAAAAACCAACAAATAAATGATCTCATACTTCATCTCAAAATCCTAGAAAAAGAAGAGCAAAACAACAGCAAAAGAAGTAGAAGGCAAGAAATAATTAAAATCAGAGCTGAAATTAATGAAATCGAAACAAAAGAAACAATTGAAAAAATTGACAAAACTAAAAGTTGGTTCTTTGAAAAAATAAACAAAATCGACAGACCCTTAGCCATGCTAGCGAAGAGAAGAAGAGAGAGAACTCAAATTACTAGCATACGGGATGAAAAAGGCAATATCACAACAGACACTTCAGAAATACAGAAGATAATCAAAAATTATTTTGAATCCTTATACTCCAATAAATTAGAAGACAGTGAAGGCATAGATAAATTTCTTAAGTCATATGATCTGCCCAGATTGAGTCAGGAGGATATAGACAACCTAAACAGACCAATATCAATTGAGGAAATAGAAGAAACCATCAAAAGACTACCAACTAAGAAAAGCCCAGGACCAGATGGGTATACAGCAGAGTTTTACAAAACCTTTAAAGAGGAACTAATACCAATACTTTTCAAGCTACTTCAGAAAATAGAAAAAGAGGGAGAACTTCCAAATTCATTCTACGAGGCCAACATCACCCTGATACCTAAACCAGACAAAGACACTTCAAAGAAAGAAAACTACAGACCAATATCTCTAATGAACCTAGATGCAAAAATCCTCAATAAAATTCTGGCGAATCGGATACAAAAACATATCAAAAAAATTGTGCACCATGATCAAGTAGGATTCATCCCTGGGATGCAAGGCTGGTTCAATATACGGAAATCAATAAATGTTATTCACCACATCAATAGACTTAAAAATAAGAACCATATGATCATCTCGATAGATGCGGAAAAAGCATTTGACAAAGTACAGCATCCCTTTATGTTCAAAACTCTAGAAAAACTAGGGATAACAGGAACATACCACAATATTGTAAAAGCAATCTATGCTAAGCCTCAGGCTAGCATCATTCTGAATGGAGAAAAATTGAAGGCATTCCCTCTAAAATCTGGAACAAGACAGGGATGCCCTCTCTCTCCACTTCTGTTCAACATAGTTCTCGAAACACTGGCCAGAGCAATTAGACAGACGAAAGAAATTAAAGGCATAAAAATAGGAAAAGAAGAACTTAAATTATCACTATTTGCAGATGACATGATTCTATACCTAGCAGACCCAAAAGGGTCTACAAAGAAACTATTAGAGCTAATAAATGAATTCAGCAAAGTGGCAGGATATAAAATCAACACGCATAAATCAAAGGCATTCCTGTATATCAGCGACAAATCCTCTGAAATGGAAATGAGGACAACCACTCCATTCACAATATCTTCAAAAAAAATAAAATACTTGGGAATCAACCTAACAAAAGAGGTGAAAGACTTATACAATGAAAACTACAGAACCCTAAAGAGAGAAATAGAAGAAGATCTTAGAAGATGGAAAAATATACCCTGTTCATGGATAGGCAGAACTAACGTCATCAAAATGGCGATATTACCAAAAGTTCTCTATAGGTTTAATGCAATGCCAATCAAAATCCCAATGGCATTTCTTGTAGAAATAGAGAAAGCAATCATGAAATTCATATGGAAAAATAAACGACCCAGAATAGCAAAAACAATGCTAAGCAGGAAGTGTGAATCAGGCGGTATAGCGATACCAGACTTCAAACTATACTACAGAGCAATAGGAACAAAAACAGCATGGTACTGGTACCAAAACAGGCGGGTGGACCAATGGTACAGAATAGAGGACACAGAAACCAATCCACAAAACTACAACTACCTTATATTTGATAAAGGGGCTAAAAGCATGCAATGGAGGAAGGATAGCATCTTCAACAAATGGTGCTGGGAAAACTGGAAATCCATATGCAACAAAATGAAACTGAATCCCTTTCTCTCGCCATGCACAAAAGTTAATTCAAAATGGATCAAGGAGCTTGATATCAAATCAGAGACACGCCGTCTGATAGAAGAAAAAGTTGGCTACGATCTACATTCGGTGGGGTCGGGCTCCAAATTCCTCAATAGGACACCCATAGCACAAAAGTTAATAACTAGAATCAACAAATGGGACTTACTCAAACTAAAAAGTTTTTTCTCAGCAAAAGAAACAATAAGAGAGGTAAATAGGGAGCCCACATCCTGGGAACAAATCTTTACTCCTCACACTTCAGATAGAGCCCTAATATCCAGAGTATACAAAGAACTCAAAAAATTAGACAATAAGAGAACAAACAACCCAATCAACAAATGGGCCAAGGACCTGAATAGACACTTCTCAGAGGAGGACATACAGTCAATCAACAAGTACATGAAAAAATGCTCACCATCTCTAGGAGTCAGAGAAATGCAAATCAAAACCACCCTAAGATACCATCTCACTCCAGTAAGATTGGCAGCCATTATGAAGTCAAACAACAACAAGTCCTGGCGAGGATGTGGGGAAAAGGGTACACTTGTACATTGCTGGTGGGACTGCAAATTGGTGCAGCCAATTTGGAAAGCAGTATGGAGATTTCTTGGAAAGCTGGGAATGGAGCCACCATTTGACCCAGCTATTCCCCTTCTCGGTCTATTCCCTAAAGACCTAAAAAGAGCATGCTACAGGGACACTGCTACATCGATGTTCATAGCAGCACAATTCACAATAGCAAGACTGTGGAACCAACCCAGATGCCCTTCAATAGATGAATGGATAAAAAAAAATGTGGCATTTATACACAATGGAGTATTACTCTGCATTAAAAAATGACAAAATCATAGAATTTACAGGGAAATGGATGGCATTAGAGAAGATTATGCTAAGTGAAGCTAGCCAATCCCTAAAAAACAAATGCCAAATGTCTTCTTTGATATAAGGAGAGTAACTAAGAACAGAGTAGGGACGAAGAGCAGGAGAAGAAGATTAACATTAAACAGGGATGAGAGGTGGGAGGGAAAGGGAGAGAGAAGGGAAATTGCATGGAAATGGAAGGAGATCCTCAGAGTTATACAAAAGTACATACAAGAGGAAGTGAGGGGAAAGGGAAAAATAATACAAGGGGGACAAATGAATGACAGTAGAGGGGGTAGAGAGAGAAGAGGGGAGGGGAGGGGAGGGGAGGGGGGATAGTAGAGGATAGGAAAGGCAGCAGAACACAACAGACACTAGTATGGCAATATGTAAATCAATGGATGTGTAACTGATGTGATTCTGCAATCTGTATATGGGGTAAAAATGGGAGTTCATAACCCACTTGAATCAAAGTGTGAAATATGATATATCAAGAAATATGTAATGTTTTGAACAACCAACAATAAAAAATTTAAAAAAAAATAAAATAAAAAAATAAAAAACTAATTCAAAAAGCCATACATTGTCAGTGATAAGTATAATTATGGGTGATCTCATTCTGTCTACCTGAGTTTATTTTTAGAAAAGAAAATGTTTTATTTCTGAAAGTAACCATACAGGAAATTTATAAAGAACAGGAAGAAAGCAAAAGCACAGGGTTATCACAAATTTGAATTTCGGCTGTCCCTTACTAGCTGTATGATCTTGAGCAAGTTACCTAACATCTCTGTTTCAGTTTTCTCATCTATAACTGTAAGGTCAGGCAATGGCGCCCAAAAGGAGACAGATTAAAGGCCAATGATCGAGGCTTTATTGAGATTTTGCTCTCAGGTGGAACTCTCAGACAACAGAGCGGATAAGGAGAGTGTCTGAGGAAAACAGCATGGGGGCTCGGACTGGAATCGTTGTTCCTAAGTCACCTTCATCTACCTGACAATAACATATTATATTAGTGCTTTCCTGATAGTGCATGATGAGAATTTATTAGGATCAGACTTGTAAATGGATTTAGCACAGTGTCTAAAACAAAAAATATTGGTTGACAATATTATTAATAGTAGTAAAAGTATACTTTGATTAATTAAGTTAAAAACTTCAGCTTCTCCTTTATTTAGTTCTGTTCTAATTCCCAAGTTTCCCAGTCTGTCAATCACTGATACCCTATTTTCACTTTTCAATCCCAGGATATGTCCCCCCAGACCAACTTTGGTGAAGTCTTTGCTGTTTAGATCCAAGATCTGAGATCTCTTCCTTCGGCTTTTTACTATAACTAACTCTGCAGTTCCTGTGGGAATAGAAACAGCTTTGACTATAAGGTGCTGGGCAGAGGCTTACCATTTCTTATTTAGGCACATTGGGTAATCATAGAAATGAGATGATAGAAAGGATGGTATGACTCTTGACAATGTTGGTATATAAATAAAAGTTTAATGGCTGAAATGGATTCTTTGGTAAGGTTTTTTTTTTAAACCTTTATTTTGTTTATTTATTTTTATGTGGTGCTGAGGATCAAACCCAGAGCCTCACACATGGGAGGCAAGTGCTCTACCGCTAACCCACAACCTCAGCTCTGCCACCTCCCCCTCCCCCCTGCCTTTTTTTAAGTCAGAAAAAGCTCAGGTATGGTACAAAAAAAAAAAAAGTATCCCTAGTTTATTCTCTGTGGCAATCAGAAATAATGCTGAACAGAGACTGGATTTTTTCATCTAGTGATATAGCTTTGATCTAAAAAGTATAGTATAGTCCATGCTTTCTGATAACAATTTAAATATAAATAAAAATCAATGCATTGATAAGAAAGTGATAAAATTACAGCTATGTGATTATGTAAAATTGCAAATATGATTTCTGTACTGGAATTTTAACCCATGTACAAAATGTGATACTAATTATATTTTTAGTAGTCTTGAGGTTGTTGTTGTTGTTTTTTTTTATGAGATATCAGTTTTGGTTTTATTTTTTCTGTTGCAAGTCTTGAGTTTTAAATGAGAAAAAAAATGGCACAAATGAAAAGGAACAGAAAATTGCATACTATTTTGAAAATCACTGACTTTATAATTGATGGAATTTTATTGTTTCATTAAAAAAAACTGCATTAAAAAAAAAAGACCTTTAGGAACCCCCAAGGAAATTTAAATGGTATAAGGTGATCTAGAACATTCTTCACTGTCCTTTTTATACATATGTGACCTTGACCTTTGTCTTTTGTTCCCCTCTGCCCCCAAGGATCTTGCTTTTCCTTTCAACCAGTACCTTTTGGATATCTTCTGTGTACACAAGCACTGAGCTCACCCCCAATGAACAGAAGTGAATAACTCAAGGTTTCTGCCCTTCAACTCTACTTGTTCTAAGAAGTATAGGGAACTACACAAAACCTAATGCACTCTGTAACACAAGACCCCAAAGAAGGGACAGATTAGACTCTGAATTGGGTCTTGAAGGGTGAGATAAAGAGGGTAGGAGACTCACAGCAGAGGAAATAATAGCTAATAATCACAACTGGCTCTCTCCCCTCAAAATATTGAGTATTCATATAGGTTTATGTAAATTTTACTGATAAAAATGACACCAGGCAAATACACTATCAAACCCTGAGGGAAACAATCCTTTTGCTGATCAGTGTCCTGTGTCAGACAAGATACCTGCCTGGGCCAGCCGCATAACACCCACAGGCCCTGGACAGGATGGAAGATAGATTCAAACAAAGCCAGTTTTAGCCACAAAAGGTGCCGTGTTGATCTGCCATTCATCCTAAGACTTATTACCATCCCATTAAAATATATTACACTTGTAAAATTCTGCCAACCATTGTGGCCCTCTGCTTCACACCTAGACTAGAACCGGCCCATGGAAGGGTTAAAGGAAGGTAGTTCCGAGTCTGGGGGAAGGGGTGGGCCCACTCCTTCTCTAGCAAAGTCATGATTATCATTCCACTCATTATCAAAATAGTCCCTTTCTCCCCTAACCCTTAAAATAATTCTCCGCCTGGGCCGTGGTTGTAGGTCAATGGTAGAGCACTTGCCTAGCCTGTGTGAGGCACTGGGTTCAATCCTCAGCACCACATAAAAACAATAAATAAATAAAATAATGGTATTATGTCCATCTACAACTAAAAAAAAATATTTTAAAGATAAAAAAAAGAATTCTCAGTCTTTCAGTCTTTGTTCTGAGAAGTTAATTTGAGAGTTTGCTTCTCACTTCTCCCATTGATAGTCAAAAATAAAAACATCCTTTGCCTCTTGACCCAGACTCAGCTTCATTTACTTATTACATGATTCTGACTTGGAAATAGGACCTAGTTAGGGGTCAGAAATTGGTAACAGAAAGGATGTGTAACATACAATTGACAAATAATAATGAGACGTATAATACTCATGATTGTAAATTCTGTTTAGCCAATTCTCACAAAATGCTTTCATTGATTTTTCTGAACTCTTGTGTCCACAGCCTACTTATGGTTGCAAATGACAAAATGAGTATCACTATGACATGGATGTCACTTGATATTTTTGCTTATATTAATGAGATAAAAATGTATGTCAGAACTTCACTCAATGGTCAATGGTATGAACAACTACACCTTCTTTGCTGAATCAAGAAATAGTATTAAGAATTGTAATGCAAAAAAAAATCAATAAGAGAGCTCATGTATAATGGCATAATTTGGCGTAAACATACTTTATATACAGAGTTATGAAAAATTGTGCTGTGAATGGATAATTATGAATGTAATGCATTCCACTATTGTCACGTATGAAATAAATAAATAAATAAATAAATAAATAAATAAATAAATAAATAAAAAGAAATAGTTTCAAATACTGGAAGAACATTTTCTCCAACTTTTTATACTATTCATAATACATCAGCTACAGACATGAAACATTTTTAAGTTTAATTCCTATTATTAACATTTTCGTCATCATTGTCTTAAGTCTAAACAATCAACAAAACAACAAAGCCTGCATTGGTAGCATTTGCTGATTTCTGTGGTGTATATTCTCACCACGGCCAATTTCATGCCGCTGATGTGACAAAGAGATGATCGGGTGCAAGTTATTTCACAGTGTTTCCAAGATAGAGAGGCAGTAGATACAAATAACTTTGAGAGCATAATTAACAGTAAAGTGTAGTGAAATAGTTAGAATGTAATGAGTTTTGAGTTGTCATTACCTTTGTTTTTATGTAATTTAATCATAAGTTAATCAAATGTAAACATTTAATAATAGCTATGTTTAACAGCTGTCTTTCAGAATTTCTGGAAGTTGAACAATCAACTCTCACAAGCTTGTCCAGGCCATCTTGACACCTACTGGTCCTATCATACAGTAAAAATTCAATAAATGACAATTGACTTTACTAAGGAACAAAAAAAAAATCTTTTTTGAAATGGATTAGCTAAGGTGAGTAAAATAATGATTGGCATGAGTCCATGAAGAAAGGGCTTTCCAGAAAGCCTTGGTAATGCTTCCCATCCTTTGTCTGAATGCTTTCAGTGTCATTTTCTTCCGGAAATGTCAGGCTTGCTTTGCTCTGTGAGGGAGAAAAGGCTCCGTGCAATGACCCACATGTGTCAGTCTCCCTCCTGAGCTGGCTGGGCTTGATGGGCTCCCCACAGAGCACATAGTGCTCCGCCTTTGTATCCAACCAACGGTATTCACCCCTGCTTGACCTCACACACTGTGTCAAGTGACACCAACAGATTCTCTCCAGCAGCTCAGCCAACTCCATGCCCAGTAAGATCTGGAAATATTTGTGACTTTGTCACAAAGAAGCATTTCTGAGATGTCAATCAAGAAAACACTCCCTCTCTCAGAAATTCATGTGACAAAACCCATAGAGAGTAAGCTGCAAGGCTAGAAATAACAAAATCCATATGTTCCTTGACAGCAGCTTGGGTTCTAAAATACACTTCACCATCTCTGTGAGCTGGTTCTTCACTCCTCAAGACACCTCCATGTGCTTGCTCTCAGAATTGCAAAGAACCACACTGTTCCAAAGGATGGTCCTCAGAGTTCTGTAAAATGGAATAGCACCTTTTATTTGGAAGCCCCCCAAAGACTTCTTTTGTCTATAAGCTGGTGCTATAGTTTAGATGTGGTGTCCCCCCAAAAGCTCACATGAGACAATGCAAGAAGTTTTGGAGGAGAAATGATTGGGTTATAGCCTTAACCTAATAAGTGAATCAATCCTTGATGAGATTAACTGGGTGGTGACTAGAAGCAGGTGGGGTGTGGCTGTTGGAAGTGGTTCATTGGGGGCATGGTTATGGGGTATTTATTTTGTATCTGGAGAGTGGAGTCTCTCTCTGCTTCCTGATCTTCATGTAAGCTGCTTCCCTCTGTCACAATCTTTCACCATGATGTCCTGCCTTACCTGAAGCCCTGAGGGATGGAGTCAGCATTCTATGGACTGAGACCTCTGAAACTGTGAGCCCTAAATAAACTTTTCCTCCTCTACAGTTGTTCTGGTTGAGTCCTTTAGTCAAAGCAGTGAAAAAGCTGACTAAAACAGCTGGTAAATAGAAACAAAGAGAGCTTAGAGGAAGGCGTTTTCACAGGCTAGATGAAGTAAGAGCCAAGCGAGTAATCAATTCTCACTTCCCTGGATGTGTGTTCAGGGAAGCAAATGCTCCATCTTCTTCTACAATGGTCATAAGATGGCAGGAAAGACCAGCCACACTGGATATCTATTACATTGTCTGTCCTATCACCTTCTCTATTTTTCTGGATCTTGCGTTCCCATTATCTAAGGACCAAGCTATATGGTTTCCATGGGAACTACTAGTTTGCATAACATTATCCTGTTCCTCCAGTTTCAAGCTATCAACTCCGGGTAAGGCATCATCCCAATTTAGGCTAATCAATCTTATCCCCCAGGCAATTTTGACTTTACTTTGGAAAAGGGATGGGTCACTCTCCAGGCATTTGAACTTGTCATATATAAAACTATGGTTGGTGGCCTAGTCCTCTAGGATACAAAACCTGTCATTATAAAGAGAGGAAGGAGAAGACCACAGAGAGAAACAGAGGCAAGCCATGGAAGAAATCATAACTATTTCCAAGTCCATGGGATCCTGATCCCAAAGGCACTACTGTATCTAAGTCTGTATCATTTCTATGAGACTCTTAAAGCTCTGAAGAAAGGATAAAATAAAGAGCTGGCTTCTCCAGAAAATTCCATGGTGGCTAGCAGTGCCCTCTTGTCTGTTAACTATTCCACCATATTGCTTCTTATTTGCCACTGAAAAGTGATTGTTTTTACCTGTTGTCAATGATAGTAATGATAATAACACTTATGGAGCATTTATAAAAAGCCAAACGTTGCACAAAGGGTCGCATCTGGATTTGTTCATTAATACTCCCAAAAATCTTGTAAAAAAGGTATCATTATCCCTGTTTTACAGTTGGGTGGGAACTTTCCATGATTTGGTTTCTGTACCTCATGGTCCTTAGAATATCTGGGCAGTTTCCTCACTTGTGAACTCATCTGTCAACTAAGCACTCTGAATTTTGTTTCATAAATGTGGTTTGTGTTTATTTATTTATTTATCTATTTATTTGTGTTTTATATTGTTTCGGGAAAATTTTGAGGAACATTAAAAATGCATATGATGCCTGTGTAAAGAGTCTATTGGTCTTTGACAAAGGAGCAAAGGCATTGCAATACAGAAAAAGATAGTCTTTTCGCCAAATAGTGCCAGGCCAAATGGACATCCACATACAAAAGTAATGATAATAATAATCTACCTATAGACCTTATACCTTGGCAAAAGTTGACTCAAAATGGGTCATAGTATGAAATGTAAAACATGAAACTATAAAACTCCTTACAGATAACATAAGGAAAAACCTAGATGACCTTGAGTATAGCAATGACTTTTAAGGTAGAACACCACAGGCATGATCCATGGGAGAAAGAATTGCATTATTCTGCTTGGTATTGTAATAGTGGTTACATGTCATCATACATTTGTCAAAACCCAATGATTGTACAACACCAAGAATGAACCCTAATGTCAATTATGAATTTTGTGATAGGGAAGCACCAACGAGGTCCTAACTAATGTACCACTCTGGTGGGGAATGTTGATTATGGGGGCATGTGTGGAGTAGGGAGAATATGGGAAACAATTGTATCTACTGTTCAATGTTGCTGTGAACCTAAAACTGCTCTAAAAATATACATATGTTTTCAAAGATATATAATGCCGGGGATGGGGGGTAGCTCAGTGGTAGAAGCACTTGCCTAGCATGTGAAAGACCCTGGGTTCAATTCCTAGCCCTGCAAATATGTGTGTGTGTGTGTGTGTTAAAGAGAGAGAGAGAGAGAGAGAGAGTATGTGTATGTATACACAAATGTGTGTATATTCATATATATTTACATATTTTATATATTATAATATATATATATATATATATATATATTAAAAGGAATTCTCAATTGGGACAAGGGTAAAATGAGAATAAGAATGATATGGTGAATAATAGTATATAATAACACTAATACTGTATAATAATGCTAATAATAGTGTTACAAAAGCATAAGAGATGGTCTTGTGTAAAAGATACTTATCATGTCACTATTTATAATAATAATAAATTGAAAACTAAATATATGTCTCACATGAAGAAACAAAATAAATTAAGACACATCTGTTTTATGAAATATACCATTGAATCAGATTTAAGATATTGGAAAATGTAGAAGCAATTCTCAGGTCACAAATTCATGTACTTCTTTATTTTATTGTTTGTTTTGTTTAATAGCTTTCAAGTGTGGAAACATAATCTAGGTTCTGTAGATGCCAAATGGGCAGGGCAGAATTCTTCCCGAGGTCTTGCCTTTTGTACTGGCATTTGCCCAGACATCCTCACTTCCACACAGCCTTCATTATTGCTCTGAGCAGGTCTGGGCTGGGCCATCCTTGTGCAAACAAAGAACACATTTCAAGGCCACCAGCCCACTGTGCTGCATCTAGGCTGCTCCTACCTGAGCCAGAATATTTTTTCTGCTCCTGCCCAGCTTTGAACAGTGCAGAAGGCCTAGTGGCAATGTATCACACTCATCTACTCACACTTCTTCTGATGTATGAAAGAAAAATCCCCAAGTCCTCCCTGAATTTCTGGACTGTCTCCAGGAATGTAGCATACAGACTCTCCTCTGTTTGATTTGGTGGATCCATCATTGTCTCCTGTGGGGCCTCAATCTGTTGGGGAAAAATTCAGCACACAAGATTCCATCTCAAGTGTTCAGCCAGTGCCTAAACTCTATTTGTTTCTTCATCTGACTCCTGATTTCTAACATTATGGATCAGTTTTTCCTGGTATTAAACCTAGTGTATTTGGAATTATATAGTAAATACTTTTACAACAAATCTTTTTTTCTCTCATTCAACATTTTATTTCTAAGGTTTATCAGTGTCATTCAATGTAGCAGTAATTTATTATTTGTCACTACTATTTAGAATTCCTTTGTACCACTGCATTTCATTTCTATAATAAAAGACTGACTAAAAGACTAAAGTTACAGGCATGAATTGTAATCCACAAATTCAGCTACATTTTTAAAAATGCTTTATTTTTATAAAACTGTACTTAATTTCTACTTAAATAGCATCTATCCTAACAGATAATTAAAACAATGTTTACCCACTCAGGCCCTCTTTCCCACCTGACACCTATTTAATTTCTGGAGAAGGAACTTACTAAAAAGGGACAGAGAACAACAAGCCAATTACTCTTAAAAATTTCTTCAATTTCCCACCAAATACAATATATATATGGTAATATGGTAATAAAAATCCTGTACAGAAAGAAGCACAAGTAAGTATATACTATATGTATAGTATGAAATATTGGTTCAAAAATTACTAGAGCCATATTCAGTGCAGCAAATAACTTAATCTTTTGAATGGTGACTTGGAATTTAGGCTGTCTGAATTAATATCAGATTCTGACCTCTAGTAGCCACACATACACACACACACACACACACACACACACGGATACTTGAATTGGCGTAGGTAGAACATAGCTGCACTGTACTTAAGTAGAGTCTCATTGTCCCTCCCAGACCATGAATGCTTGAGCTATGTGCCCATACCTTCCTTCTCCAGGAATTGTCCCTCATTTACTTACATGATGATGGTAATAATATCTATGTTTTATTGTGTCTTTGTGGTCACACTTTATTGGCCTACTTACATGAAACTGAGGCTGGCTAACTTGTTAACTTACCATTAAAAATAGGCCAATCAGAGTCCTTTGCCAGAACCCCACACAGCTTGTGCCAGTCCCTCTTGGGTGGTGAGAACACAAGATGGAAAACTGAGTTGCCATCCAAGGCCATTGCATCAGGAAGCTATTACTGCAGAACAACCACAAGGCCTCATAGGAACTTAAGAGAAAGTATTCATGAAGTTCATGCTTCTTTGAGTCTTTGAGAATCAATCAGCTGCTCTTGGCTAGGCCAAGGTGGGGGGTTGTTTTGCAAATGTCTTTTATTCTCTTTCTGGGATAAGTGTGCTAGCTATGGAATGTTCTTCTCATAGAGGAAGGTAAAAGAAAAATAAGGCAAGTGGAAACATGTGAGACCTCCTGAGATCTGGGCTCAGAACTTGAACATGTTAGATGATTCTTCAAGGGTTTCACATTTCTTTATATCTTGCTAGCAAAGCATTGACTGAACATGTTCCAAACTTCAGGTAACAAACAGCCCTGATAGCAGAGATATTATCACCTTCCAGATAAAGGGCCAAATTCACTTACATCTTCAAGGATAAAAATAATGTCTCCCTCTAGATCAAAAGATAAACAATTTACTGTTAGTATAGTCATAATAATGTCTTCCCCTGGGACAAAGGTCAAGCAGGCTTATTGTCCATTATAAAATATTTGGGTTCCCTAAACTTGAAGTTCTTCAGCTTGACATATCTACTGCAGATGTGGCAGCTACCTGAGCCCCTCTGAATCATCTCAATGGAACTTGATAGGGAGCAAAAGGGATTGAGGCAAACATGAAGTTCATGCTGTTTGGTGCATCATGAAAAAAAAAAGTCCTTTTCTCTGACACAGTAATCACATGTCTTCTGTCTGCATCCATGAAACAGTGGCAGGCTAACTGAATAGTTTACAAGTAGGGGAGAATCTCATAACCTTCATATGACTACTCTTAAGTCATACGAGTCTTTGGTGAGAAGAGTAGCAAAGTCACATGGCAAAAGATTCAGGATTGATGATGAAATCTGCTGCTGCTATCACTCTGGCCAGATGGAGAAGGCTATTCCATGGTGAGAGGGAAAGAAGCTTCAGAGGGAGAACAGAGATGAGAGCAAGACAGAGAGAGCGCTGTGGAGGCTTCTGAGCCTTGGCCCCAGGGTCTCTGACACTCTATCTCACAGCTTTATAGCCACTCTACCCAAAGTTTGGTTGTCTAACCTCCACTTTTATTACATAAGACAGCCCAGAAAGTTCTACACAAGTAGAACTTTCCTATAAAAGTTCTACTTGTGTAGACAAGTTCAAGTTGGGTTAATGTTTGCTTCTGCAGTAAGATTCTTAAATAATAAAATTTCACTCATCTTTGTTCTTCTTTATGATGTAGTACTTGGATCATCATAGTACCTGCTCCAGAAATTGTTTAATTGACTTGACTTATGTCTTACAACTAAGTAAGTGTAAACTCAGGTAGTTTCTGACATACACACTCTGTGTCAACATGTTTATCTATTATACATAACACTGATGATATGATAATTTGGAACTGGAGGTATCCTATAGTTTTCTGGTCCTCCACTCCCATCTATCACATATATTTATTTTAAAATAACAAAAGAGTGGGGCTGGGATTGTGGCTCAGCAGTAGAGCACTCGCCTAGCATGTGCGAGGCCCTGGGTTCGATTTTCAGCACCACGTAAAAATAAATAAAAATAAAGGTGTTGTGTTCATCTACAACTAAAAAGCAAATATTAAAAACAAAAGAATAAGTTAGAAAATTTTAAAAATAAAATAACAAAAGAGAAGCACTTCTATAATGGCAGAGTAAGAACTTCTGAAAACTTACTCTTCCATAATGCAACAAGAACACTGGAAAAAAACTGTCAAAATAGACTTTTTTTGGGGGGTTGGTTTCATTCACTTTATTATTATTTTTATATAAAAGCCCTATGTCGGAGCCACAGCTGGAGCCTGGGTCCTCTGTACAGAGACTGTGCTATGGGTTTTCACAAGATGGTCAGTGAATAAGGAGACTTGGTGAACACAGTCTCTTTCCAGAGATCAGGGGTCAAATAGCTGTATGTCTTGGAGATGGCATCAAAGGTGGCCTTGGCAAAATTGCCCAAGGTGGCAGTGCAGCCCCTGGCAGAAGTGTAGCAGTCATCAATACCAGCCATCATCAGTAGCTTCTTGGGTACAGGAGTTGAGACAATGCCAGTACCTCTGGGGGCAGGGATGAGTCATGCCAGCACAGAACCACAACGTCCTGTCACCTTGCAAGGGACAGTGTGAGGCTTGCCAATCTTGTTCCCCCAATAGCCTCTCCGCACAGGAAAGATGGAGAGCTTGGCCAGGATGGTGGCCCCTCGGATAGCAGTTGCTACCTCCTTGGAGCATTTTACTCCCAGTTCAACATGACCATTGTAGTCCCCAATAGCTACAAATGCCTTGAATCTGGTCCGCTGGCCAGTACGAGTCTGTTTCTGAACAGGCATGATCTTCAAAACCTCATCCTTGAGTGATGTCCCCAAGAAAAAGTCAATGATCTCAGACTCCTTGATGGGCAAAGAGAAGAGATAGATCTCCTCCAGGGACTTGATCTTCATGTCCTTGACCAGGCGGCCCAGCTTGGTGACCGGGATCCACTCCTTCTCTTCGGCCTTGCCTCCACGAGCCCCTCGGCCGCGGCCTCGGAGACTGCTGCCGAAGCCTCCGCGGAAGCCGCCGCGGCCACCCATTCCGGGGACCCCGGGGACCTCAGGGACCTCCCGCTGCACCGGCGTCATCCGCCATTTGGTGTTTGGAGAAGAAGAAGCCAAAATAGACTTTTTTAAGAACTCTGAAAATGAACAAAGGCTTTCAACAATCCAAGGAGCATTTCTTCAAGAAAAAATAATGGCTGAATCTTGACAAGGATCAAGAGCTCGGTGGCATTTTAACTTGATCTATTCCCATTCTTTTCTCCCTAGCTCCCCAATTACCTTGAAAACTAACAGCCTTGCTATGAAAACCAGCACCCGAGTAGACCCTAGTAATAATAATGTCTTCTAGAGAGGTTGGAACAAATTTGGGTTTCCCAAAAGCCCCATTCCTAGAGAACTGTCACTATTTGATCAGTCAACTCCCTGGAAAACTCCTTTCTCAGAGTTGCAGGACTCACATTTCCCAATTTTAAAACTTATATGGTGGGAACTTGTAGTCCCAGCTACTCAGAAGGCTGAGGCAGGAGAATCACTTGAGGCCAGCCTGGGCAACCTAGTGAACCCCTGTCTCAAAAAAAAAAAAAAAAAAAAAACAAAGAAAGAATTCAAAGGTATGGTTCTAGCATAATGATGAACATATAGACTGGTGAAATAGAACTACAAGTCCAAAATAAATCCTCATATTATGTTAATTGATTTTTTTTTACAAAAATGCCAACACAATTCAGTGAGGAAAGAATTATTTTTACAACAAATGATGGAACAACCAGACGTTCATATACAAATAAATAAATAAATAAATAAACTTGAATTCCTACCTCACTCCATTTATAAAAATTAACTCAAAATGGATTTTAAAGTGGGTAGATGATTTCAGTAGATCCTTCTCAAAGATGATATTCAAGTCACTCATCAGGACATAAAAAGATACACAGCATCATTAGTCATTACAATAATTAGAATAATTAGTCATTAGAATAATTGTACATATTTATTAGGTACAGTATGATAATTTATTACATGTATATAGTATATAATGCTCAACTCAAAATATTTAAAAATAACACACCGTAGCATATTCCTCTTATCTAGCTGTCTTTGTACCTGTTAGACAATCTCCCCCCATCCCTCCTTTTCTCTACCCTTGAATAGTGCTAATTTTGTCATTCAGTGGCTACCAAACAGGAAATCAATGGTGCCAACAAATATTGGTACAACCACCAATTTCTTCCCCCCTTGTTTTCTCCCCACCTTTGTTAATTAGTCATAGACTTGCCAGCTGTAAGTAAAACTGCTAGTTAATAGTTTTGTAGCATCTTAGCTAAAGACACCAACTTTTCCCTTTAAAACACCACTAATCAAACAAAATGAAAAAGAACTGTTTTGTGCCATGTACTTCTTTTATATGCTTTAAGCGTTTGTCTTTTCAGAAATCAAGGGGCTTTCTTTTTTTAACTTTTATTTTATTTTTTTTGGTATCAGTGATCAAGCCCAGAGCCTTACAGATTAATCATGTACTTTACCACTGAACTCCACCCTAGCCTCTGTATTACTTTTTTGTTTTTGTTCTAATCAGATATACATGACAGCAGAATGCTCTTCAATTCACTGAAATGGAGCACAATTTTTCACATCTCTGGTTGTACACAAAGTAAGGTCACACCATTTTTGCAATTATACATGCACCTAGGGTAACGATGACCATCTCATTCCACCATCTTTTCTTTTTTTTTTAATATTTCTTACATACATCACAATAGAGGAGTGCTTTACATTCATAATTTTTTGCATTGCAATTCTCAATACATTTTTATACCACAATTTATCAAATCTCTGCTTGTATATAAGATATGTTGACACCAAATTCCATCATCTTTTCGAAGGGCTTTCTTTTTAGAAGTTAGTGAATGAACTCTAAAGCAGTTTTACAATTTCCATGTCCTTCCTTGCATTTCTTTTTCAAATGCATAAACACACAGAGCAATGTATCTGTACAGAGCTGTAGATACCCAGAATCCTGAAAATGTGAATGTACTGTTCTCACTCTCCTCTTCCCATACCTACTCCTCATTCCTCAATTCCCAATGACATAGACACTTATTTTGACAACTTAGGAAAATCCAAGTAGAAACAAAAATTTATTTGAAGAGATTCATGTCAACATTATCACAGGGTACATGTTGCTTTCAATTATTAGTCCAAATCTGTCATTCTTCTATAATAGAAATATCCACCATCTTGTAATAACTTCACAAAAGGTGGAGAATATTCAGTTCCTGACTTTGGTCTGGACAATGTGAGAATGCACAGAGGCTGGAAATATGCTTGTGTGGCTGGGCTGTGATTTTGTGTTCTGGTAAACCACCATAAGAAGAATATATTCCAAGTAGTTGCTTCCCAGAATACAACGTATGGAGCTGACCTGAATTTAATCTGCATTCCAGAGGCTGGGACAGAATGCTACCCAGATAAGTTACAGATCATTAGCTTATATAGAATATTTAGATTGTTTTTTAAGTCACTGAATTTGGGGATGCTTTTTATATAGCATTATTGTGGTGATAACTCATCAGTATAAGTACGAACCCCACCCCCCACAGCACTTCTGCTACAAGAAAAGCAGAGGATCCAACCCTTTCGAGAAGAACTCACAGCAAAGGAGAGGGTCCAATAAAGTGGTTTGTGGTCTGACTCAGCCTCCTCCCTCATCTGGTGGGATCTATCTGAAGTATGTTTAGAGATGAAACCAGTGGAGGTGACCCAACATGACCTCATCACACAGAGTTAAATGCCAACTCCATAACATTTCAGGTAAACATCAGAACCTTTGTTAAAAGACCCCAAAACCCCAGGATATCTTCTCATTTGGACAATGATTAATTAACTTCTCTCCCTTTTTTGACAAAAGAAAAGGCACATTGCCCAAATCTCTGAAGACTAAACAGTGTTTGTAAAGCTATGTCTGACTGGTCTTCCCTGACAGGACTTCCAACCACTCCATTTTTAAAGCAGAAACAGGATGGGGAACAGATCATTGCACATGAGGCTAAGCTTATGGCAATGGGAGAGGCCAGTGAAGCCAAAGAATGTGTTCAAAATGGTTTGTCAAAGTGTGTGGTTGTGGGAGTGGGGGAGGGGTGTTATCAGAAGCTGGAGGGGAGAGAAGAGTGGGGATCCAAGCAAGGAAGACACAGAAGCAAGGAACAGTGGGTCACCACCCGTGGTGAAAAGTGGTCTGAAAACTTCCAGAAAAGAGGGGGAACCCCTCACCCCACTGGGCTTTCCATGCTCCATACAAAGATGTGGATGGCTCCCTCTAGTGGCATGAAACTTGGGCCCTTCAATAGGGGGGAGAGAATAGTTGGTGTCAAATTAGTTTAAAAAAAAAGTCATGGGCTGGGGTTGTGGCTCAAGTGGTAGAGTGCTCTCCTAGCACATGTGAGGTACTAGGTTTGATCCTCAGCACCACATAAAAATAAAATAAAGATATTGTGTCCACCTAAAACAAAAAAATAAATATTTATTTTTATGTATAGTATATGAATCTTATTTTATTAAATTTTTATTTATACAAGACAGAATGCATTACAATTCTTATTACACATATAGAGCACAATTTTTCATATCTCTGGTTATACACAAAGTATATTCATACCAATTAATGTCTTTATACATGTACTTTGGAAAATAATGTCCATCATATTCCACCATCATTTCTAACCCCATACCCCCCCCTTCCTCTCCCACCCCTCTGCCTTATCTAGAGTTTGTCTATTCCTCCCATGCTCCCCATCCCTACCCCACTATGAATCAGCCTCCTATCAGATAAAACATTCGGCATTTGTTTTTTTGGGATTGGCTAACTTCACTTAGCATTATCTTCTCCAACTCCATCCATTTACCTGCAAATGCCATGATTTTATTCTCTTTTAATGCTGAGTAATTTTCCATTTTGTATATATGCCACATTTTTTATCCATTCATCTATTGAAGGGCATCTAGGTTGGTTCCACAGTTTAGCTATTGTGAATTGTGCTGCTATAAACATTAATGTGGCTTTGTCCCTGTAGTATGCAGTTTTTAAGTCCTTTGGGATAGTCCAAGGAGAGGAATAGCTGGGTCAAATGGTGGTTCCATTCCCAGTTTTCCAAGAAATCTCCATACTTCTTTCCATATTGGCTGCACCAAATTGCAGCCCCACCAGCAATATATAAGTGTACCTTTTCCCCCACATCCTCATCAACACTTATTGTTGTTTGTCTTCATAATAGCTGCCATTCTGACTGGAGTGAGATGAAACCTTAGAGTGGTTTTGATTTGCATTTCTCTAATTGCTAGCGATGATGAACGTTTTTTCACATATTTGTTGATTGATTGTACATCTTCTGAGAAGCATCTGTTCAGGTCCTTGGCCCATTTATTGATTGGGTTATTCATTTTTTTGGTGCTTAGCTTTTTGAGTTCTTCATATACCCTAGATATTAGTGCTCTATCTGATGTGTGAGAGGTAAAGATTTGCTCTCAAGATGTAGGCTCTCTATTCACCTCACAGATTGTTTCTTTTGCTGAGAAGAAACTTTTTAGTTTGAGTCCATCCCATATATTGATTCTTGATTTAAATTCTTGAGCCAAAGGAGTCTTATTAAGGAAGTTGAGGCCTAATCTGGCATGATAAAGATTAGGGCCTACTTTTTCTTCTATTAGATGCAGAATCTCTGGTTTTATTCTTAAGTCCTTGATCCATTTTGAGTTGAGTTTTGTGCATGGTGAGAGATAGGGGCTTAATTTCATTTTGTTGCATATGGATTTCCAGTTTTCCCAGCACCATTTGTTTAAGAGGCTATCTTTTCTCCAATACTTGTTTTTGGTGCCTTTGTCTAATATAAGATAATTGTAATTTTGTGGGTTAGTCTCTGTGTCCTCTATTCTGTACCATTGGTCTACCAGTTTGTTTTAGTGCCAATACCATGCTGTTTTTGTTACTGTTGCTCTGTAGTATAGTTTAAGTTCTGGTATAGTGATGCCACCTGCTTTACTCTTCCTGCTAAGAATTGCTTTAGCTATTCTGGGTCTCTTATTTTTCCAGTGAATTTCATGATTACTTTTTCTATTTCTATGAGGAATGTCATTGGGATTTTGATCAGAATTGCATTAAATTTGTATAGTGCTTTTGGTAGTATGGTCATTTTGATAATATTAATTCTGCATAAAAAAATAGTCAAGTACCCTGCTCAAAGTAATTTTTCATATTTAATAAATGTGTTTCCTTTGCTTCTTTTCCCTAAATTTCTCTCCCTCTATATTTTACCTCAGTGCCTACAAATCTCATTTTTGACTCTTATTCTTCAAGGGACCTTCTGTCTCTTAAACCCTCTAAGTCTGCTAATCATCAATTTTGTTCCAGTCCTTAGACATCCAGCTTCCTGCTATACAAGCACTGGGTATTACTGTGTATCACAGAGAGAAAGCCAGTGTGGAAAAACAGCATTTGTTTGTGTTAATGGAAGATGCTAAAGAAACAATGAACATTTGTAATCTCTTGAGGTGAAAGTTAACCAAAAACATCACCAAAATTTGGAAACTGGTTTATTTTTTCTGGCAAAGAGGTATTGGAGAAAATTCAGAAGCTTAGGTATTGGGGAAAGTTTTCTTAATTCAGAAAGACCATCTCTGGACATGCATTGGTTTTCTCTGAGCAGGCTCTTACATCAAATGAGGAACATCATGTGGTCAATTCACTGTGAGAATGAAGCACTCTGGCAATTCTGGAAAGGCCAAGGGCAAGAACCACAGCTATTTCCAAGTTTCACTGATGATAAAGAGAGGATTCCAGTCCAAAGAGCTACCCAAAGTCTGCCAAAGGGAGGAATACCAAAGAGCAGATGGACAACAAGCTCCAAACAGTGATAAGAATCATTAGGCTGGGAATATAGCTTAGTTGGTAAGTGCTTGCCTACCATGCACAAGGCCATGGGTTCAATCCTCAGCATAACAACAAAACAAAACATTATTTATTCTCACTTGCTTTGTACTCTTCAATAAATTTTATTCTCTCAATAAATCTCTGAGGTGGATATTATAGATGGGGAAAATAAAATTAAGAAAAGTTAAACAGGTTGCCCAAAGTCACTGAGCAAGTAAGGGGCACAGTACAAATTTAATCCAAGGCAATTTCACTTGGCCTTAGCTCTGAACCATTGGACTGAACTTCCTCCCTGGACCACTGTTAGGGGTCAATAGTATCCTTACCAAAATTCACAGGTTGAAGTCCTAACCCCCAGCACTTCTGAATGTGAATTTATTTAGAAATAGGGTCTTTGCAGATGTAATTAGTTATGATTAGATCATACTAGAGTAGGGTAGTCTCATTATCTAAGATGACTGGTGTCTTTACATAAAAGGGGAACTTGGACACACACGGGAGAAGGCCATGCAAACATGATGGCAGAGAGCTGGGTCATGCATCTGCAAGCCAGGGAACACCAAAGACTGCCCATAAACCACCAAATGCTAGGAGAGACACAGGAACAGATTCCCTCACTACCTACAGAAGGAATCAATCCTGCTGATGCCTTGATCTTAGATAATAATTTTCTATTGTTTAAGGCACCCAATTTGCAGCATTTTGTTATGGCAACCCTAGAAAACTATTTTAGTCACTAATCCCAAGTGCATACGGAAGAAAGAAAACAAATATAAATAGGTCAAGTCACAGTGTTTAGGAGCAATGAACCAAAAGTTTAAACAAATGTTTGGGCTTCTACCAAAAGAAGACATATGTATCTTGAACTTGACTCTTTAGAATATTCTCATCTGATCTCCCTCGGGGCTAGGGAAGCAAGAAAGACCTGTGGCTGCACAGTTATTTTTCATCCCTGGGGGTCCAGAACAAATTCACTACTCCCTGCCCATTAATCCTGAAGAAGGAATGTCATCTGGACATTGACTCAGAACACACTTCTTCCCTGGCAGGTGACATCAACTAGACACAGGGCAGCAAGAAAGAGTCTGTCCATGGAGCCCAACTGAAACACACAGCTCTTCATATCAGCTCTCCTTAAAATGAGGATTGACTACATATGAACTCTAAGTCCCCATCTCCTCTAAAATTTCTGCTCGGTCACTGGCTCAAGTCAATACCTTGTCTTTTATTAACTCCATTATTATTATTATTATTCAATACTCATGCACACATTTTGTCTCTACAAATCATCATTAGTTCCTAAGGGCAGGAGTTGTGAATTCTATGCATTACAGTAACCCTTCATTTTCCCCATTTTTTTCCTTGTCAATAGAATCCTAATTTTGTTCAGGTTGTCAATGTACCTAATTTTGGACAGTGAAGTCTATAGGTAAATCTGCTGTGAGGGCTTATAGGAAAGCTTTTGCCTCCCTTATAAGATGTAGGCATAGCTGGTGTTGCCATTTCCCCTTTTCTACTTTTGTTGTTGTTTGTTCTTTTTTTTTTTTTTTGCACAGATACTGGTCCTGATTGATACTGATATTGGTAAATCATGCACCAACCCAGAAATTGCCTACATCCAAACTTCTTGCTGTATGAAAAAAATAAGCTCCTCCAAGTTTAAACCACTTTGGTTTGTTTTCTACTACTTGCAATTTAACAACCCTGCTTGACAGAAGAAAAAGTAGAAATAAAAAGAACATGACCTCCGCCTCACTATGCTCGTTTCCGCTTCCCAAATTCCACACAAGTACATCTGCTTGGCAAAACCTTCATTTTCTCTTTGAAACTTTAACTAAATAATTGATGTTTTGCCAGGCTCAGTGGCACATGCCTGTAATCCCAGTGGCTTGGGAGGCTGAGACAGGAGTTCAAAGCCAGCCTCAGAAATAGTGAGGAACTAAGCAACTCAGGGAGACCCTGTCTCTAAATAAAACACAAAATAAGGCTGGAGATATGGCTCTGTGGTCAAGTGCCTCTGAGTTCAATCCCTGGTGCCAAAAATTTTTCAAAAATGGATGTTTTGGAAATAAGGAAATATCATTGGATTTTTACAGATTAACTTGCTCTCTACAAAGAAGTTAGAATGGAGTTCAGTGAACCAACCTGTAACATCTGCTATAACATTCATGATAATTAGAGTATTCTTAAGTGCATGTATTTACAACAGGGACTGAGGATTTAACTCAGTGGTAGAGCACTTACCTAACATATATAAAGTCCTAGATTCAATCCCAAGCACTACAAATTAACAATAATAATAACTACACCAATTAAAAGACAGAGATATATCACAGTAGATCAAAAACAAAATCTAACTATGTTTCTTACAAGAAACCAATTTTAAATAAATAAGCATGAAAATGGAAAAAGATATACTATACTGATATTAATCAAAATAAAGCAGGAATACCTACATTTCAGACAAAATATTTCTCAGATTAAGGAAAGTCATCAGGGATAAAGAGGGCATATCACACGATGATTACATGCTCAGTTCTCCAAGAAGATATAACAATCTTCCTAAAAACAAAATTCAAATACATGAGGCAAAAATTATAAAAGTGCAAGTAAAATATATGAATCCACTATTACAGTTGAAGTCTACAATGGACAGGTCCAACAGGCAGAAAAATCAGGAAATATTCAAACTCAACAACACTAATCAATCTAAATATAATGAGCATCTAGAGACTACTTCATCCAACATCAGAATACACATTCTTCTCAAGTTCATGTGAAACATAATTTGAAACACAATAGCATTTACATTAGCACCCCCCAAAATGAAAACTTTAGGTATAAACCCAAAAAAGTATGTGCAAGATCTTTATAAAGAAAACTACAAAATTCTAATAAAATTAATTGAGGAAAAAACTAAACACATGGAGAGACATTCCATGTTCATGGATAGGAAAAATCAATGTTGTTAAGATGGTGATCCTTCCCAAATTAATCTATAAATTCAATAAATCCCAATCAAAACTCCAGAAAGCTATTTTATAGTTGTAAACAAAATTATTCTAAATTCTATACTGGGAAAAGACCCAGAAGGGCCAATACAATATTGAAGATGAGTAAAGTCAGAAGATTGACACTAACTGCCGCAGTCTGGCTGGGCACAATCAGGAGCCACTTGTCAAAAGAAACTAACTTTATTTTTAGAACCACACACGCCAAACAAAACAGCCTCTCAGGAAAAACCCTCAGAGCCTCAACTGCCACCACCGGCTTTCCACAAGCCTCTCTCTCCCACACCAGCTTCTCTCCACCTCCCACAATACTCCTGCTCTTGAGGCCGATTGGCTGGGTCACGTGGGCGGAGCCAAAAAAGTCCCCCAATGAGCAGCTCCGTGGTCTGAAAGGGCAGGGAAACAGCCCAATGAGCATCACCGCAGAGGAGCCAATCAGCTAGATGTTGCTGGGGCCGCTGTGAGCCAATCATCAGCCGGCAGCTGGAAGTTTGCTGGCAGCTGGAAGTTTGCTGGGGCCCCTTCGGCTGTGGCTCTCAACATCTCCCCCTCTCTGTTTAAACAACAAGCATGTGGCTTAGGGACCGTGCCTGCCTTAGGTTGTCCAATAGTACATATGGTCCTTAGGTTGGTACCATTGCAATTGGATCTTACCCGTCACTGACTACCGGTCCAGTATACAGCCACACCTGTGGAGAGGTCTTTGTACCAGCGGGGGGGTGAGGTTCTTTGCCTCACCTCTGTTGGCCCCCAAATTTTAGCTGGACGATCATGACAAGCAGAAGGGAGGAAGATACACCAAGCCAATTGACGGCTCCTTTTGGAAAAATTGTACCACCAATGACCTCATCAGCAAAAATACCCCAACACTACCATAAGTCGCTGCACCAACAGATAGTTCACAATACATACAGGTGAGCTCACAATGTGTCCAGGCAAGTTCTGCAAGCAGTTCAGTGATGGCAATTGTAGAAGCTGTAGATTGGTTTTATCTTTGACTTCACCAGCACAGGGATGAAGATAGGAATTCTGGCAATAATGGCTAAAGAAAAAATTATGTAACATTACAGAAGGCACTAAAAGAAAACAATTTTCTTAACAATTTACATTGTCTTCACCGGCACTGGGATGAAGATAGGAATTCTGGCAATAATGGCTAAAGAAAAAATTATGTAACATTACAGAAGGCACTAAAAGAAAACAATTTTCTTAACAATTTACATTGTCTTCACCGGCACTGGGATGAAGATAGGAATTCTGGCAATAATGGCTAAAGAAAAAATTATGTAACATTACAGAAGGCACTAAAAGAAAACAATTTTCTTAACAATTTACATTATCTTTAAGAGAATTATTAAATATAATGAAAAGGAAAGGTGAAAGTAAACAAACAGATCTGTTAACCTTCTTTTTTGTTTACATATTAAAACAATCCTCAACAGTTGTTTACCCAATTTAAATTAAACCATATAAATCACGTGAAAAAAAATATTTGGATCCATTTTATCATGAGCGCTCATCGTATATGATATATGGACATACATACATTCAAACATATAACACAAAACACAAGTGTGCACACATAATATAATACATACAACACATAACATTATAGTAAAGGCCTTATAACTTTTTACAGGTGAAATCTCCATTGCAATGTTTAAAAACTCTATAGTCAAAAAATAGAACTGATCAGCAAAACATTAACCTAGGTCTGTATGAGCTCAAAAAACAAAATAGAACTTCATGATATGGCAAAGGGCAATAATAAAATAGATATTGAAAAAAGCATCCTGGTTCTGTTGCAGATGTAAGAATAGCCAAACTGGAGTTTTGGATATCAGTTGTTATGGATTTGAGCCAAATCATCTTCTTTTTGGTCTGTAGAAATCGCTTTAGTTAATCTTTCTGGAATCCAAATCGGCTGCTGTTCTCCCTGTGGAAACACATAAACAGACCCCCGACTCCAGACAATCACTGGGTCAGGACCTTGGTTAATCTCTCTGGAATCCAAATCGGCTGCTGTTCTCCCTGTGGAAACACACAAACAGACCCCCGACTCCAGACAATTACTGGGTCAGGACCTTTCCATTGTCCTGTTAGAATATCCTTCCAAAGTACCTTGGGCTTATGCACACTTTTTGGACACATATGCCTTTCCGCAGCACTAAGTCCTGATGAATCCAAATTTAAAAAGTTTAGAGTAAAAAGGGTTATTTTAAGTTTATCTTTGGGGAATATATACCCCTTCCCAATTCCTTCTTTTTGCTTTAATATGTACATTTTAATAGTTTGATGAGCTCTTTCAACTATGCCTTGTCCCTGTGGATTGTATGGGATTCCTGTTATATGAGTAATGCCAAATGTTGAGCAAAATTGTTTAAAAGAGGTAGAAGTATAACCAGGGGCATTATCTGTTTTTAACTGTTTTGGAACACCCACAGTGGCAAAATTTTGTAAGCAATGAGCTATAACATCTTTAGTTTTTTCTCCGGCATGAAGGGAGCCCATCAAAAATCCGGAAGAAGTATCAACTGTAACATGCAAATATTTTAATTTTCCAAATTCTGGCAAGTGTGTGACGTCCATCTGCCAAATATGGTTAGGTATCAATCCTCTAGGATTGACTCCAAGATTAACTTGTGGTAAAAAGGTCACACAATTTTGACATTGTTTTATTATTTGTCTAGCTTGTTCCTTAGTTATTTTAAAATGCTTTTGTAAAGTATTAGCATTGACATGGAACTTTTTATGAAAATTTATAGCTTCTTCTAGTGTAGAGAAAATATGTATGTCATGTGTAGTTTTATCTGCTAAATCATTGCCCAAACTAAGGGCTCCAGGCAATCCTGTATGTGCCCTGATATGTCCTATAAAGAATGGATCTTTTCTGTCCCAGATTAGACTTTGTATAGTGGAAAGCAAAGAGAAAACAGTAGAAGAAGGGGAAATCCTACCAGCATCTTCAAGAGATACTATAGCATTAACTACATACTGACTATCAGAAAATAAATTAAATACAGAATCTTTAAACATCACAAAAGCTTGTAAAACTGCATTAAGCTCTACCTTTTGAGCTGATTGTTTGGGTACTAAAAATGTAAAAGTTTGATCAGGGGTAACTACTGCTGCTGTACCATTGTTTGACCCATCAGTGAATATATTTGGAGCATTCATGATAGGTGTTTTTCTTGTCATTTTTGGAAAACCACAGGATGTGAAGGCCAAAAAGACAACAAAGGATTAGATGGTAAGTGGTTATCAGATGAAACATTAGATTTGCACATGATTATTGCCCAAGTATTTAACTCGTTAGCTAATTCATCAATTTGATCCATAGTATATGGAGTAATAATTTTATTGGGAGAAATTCCAAACACTCCCTTTGCTGCTTTTATTCCTTTGAGTATTAATTGTCCTACAGCCTCAGGATACCTAGTAAGAATAGTGTTAGGAGAATAAGATAAATGTATCCATAATAATGGACCTTCTTGCCAAAATACTCCTGTAGGAATATTTTTTGTTGGTAGTACAATAAATAATAAAGGCAAACTTATATCAATTCTATCCAAATGCATATTTTCCATATATGTTTCAATGATTTTTAATGCCTTTCTTGCTTCAGGTGTTAACATTCGGGGTGAATTTGGATCTGATGGACCTTTTAGGATATCAAATAAAGGTCCCAACTCTCCTGTTGGTATACCTAAATAAGGCCTTATCCAATTTATGTCTCCTAATAACTTTTGAAAGTCATTAAGTGATTTGAGTTGATCTACTTGTATTTGAATTTTTGGTGGATGGACCATGGTTGAGGATAATAGAACTCCTAAATAATTAATTGGAAAATTTAATTGTACTTCATCTATTGCTATCTCTAGATTATAATTTTTTAATAAGTTTGTAAGTGTGGCATAACATTCTAGCAATGTGTTTTTATCTTTGTGTGCTAATAATACATCATCCATATAGTGAAATATTTGTAGTTCAGGATTTTGATTTCTAAGTGGCTGGATTACTTTGTTAACATAAATTTGACACATAGTTGGGCTGTTAGCCATCCCTTGAGGGAGTACTTTCCATTCATATCTCTGATCAGGACCTTCATGATTCAGTGCAGGGATAGCAAATGCAAAACGTGGACTATCCTCAGGATGAATTGGAATTGAAAAAAAAACAATCTTTAATATCTATAACTAAAACATACCAGGTTTTTGGCAAAGCAGACAACTGAGGAATCCCTGATTGAGCAGGTCCCATAATAACCATCTCATTATTAATGGCTCTTAAATCTTGCAATAATCTCCATTTACCAGATTTCTTTTTGATGACAAAAATGGGAGTATTATGGGGAGATACAGAAGGTTGTATATGTCCTTCCGCTAATTGTTGTTTGACCAGGTCATGGGCTGCTTGTATCTTTTCTTTAGTCAGGGGCCACTGAGGAACCCACACTGGTCTTTCTGATTTCCAAGTAATTTTTATTGTCTCAGTGGCCCTTTCTGAAAATCCAACCCATGTCTGTCTGTTCCTTGATCTATTTGTATTGGTGCTGCTATACCTTGTTCTTGTTTTTCTAATCTTTTTCCTTTCCTAAAACCTTGTCTAGTCATAATAGTGGGTGCATTTTGGTTGATGTTATTTGTTAATGTCAAACCTAATTGATCTAGGACATCTCGTCCCCATAAATTTACGGGAAGATGATCCAATACATATGGCTGTATAGTTCCTTCACATCCTTCAGGATCCTTCCAATCTAATACCATTGCACTTCTATGGGGATTAGTTGCCACTCCTAGGCCTCGAAGCGTTTGAGTGGCTTGTTGTAATGGCCAATGTTTTGGCCATTCTTGACGAGAGATGATGCTAAGGTCTGCACCTGTATCCAGTAGTCCATTAAATTCATGTCCTTGAATATTTAGTTTTAGCATGGGGCGAGAATCTAAATTTAAAGAAAGCATAGCCCAATCTACACCTGTGGAGCCTAATCCCTTGGAACCTCTTTCTACAGTACGACTGGAAAATTTATCATGTAGGCTGGGTATTATTAGTAACTGTGCTATTCTATCTCCTGGTGAAATTACTGATATACCCTTTGGAGAACTGGCTATAATTTTTATTTCACCTTCATAATCGGGATCAATTACCCCAGGACTTATCATAAGTCCTTTTAGAGTAGAAGAGCTGCGTCCCAATAATAAGCCTACTGTTCCTTTGGGAAGAGGTCCTTTCACCCCTGTGGGAATGATTTGAACTCCCATCTCTGGAGTTAGTACTGCTCTGGCGGAGGCGCAGATGTCCAACCCTGCGCTCCCTCTGGTTTGTCTGATGAGGGATCTGATGGACAATGTGTCCTGGGCACTACCCTGATGGGGTTGCTGGGTTCCTCCAGTGCTCCGTATATTTGTGGTTTTGGGCCCCGGAGCATTGGGCCCCCCTGTCCATTTTTTGGCAATGGAGCCCGATGCCTTTCTCCACGATATCGTGGATAAACACCTGGTCCTTGTTCGTTTTTTGATAATGGAGTACCCTCTATGGTGGTTTGAGAACGGCATTCATTAGCCCAATGTCTCCCTCTACGGCATCGTGGGCAAATACCTGGTATTCTACTCCTTTGATACCTAGTTTTGTTAAACCCTCCTCCAATGGGGCAATTCCTTTTAAAATGTCCTGTTTGTTCACAATTGTAGCATGTTCTTGGCCTGGCATCTAAAGCCTGTTTTACTGCAGCTGCCACAATTTGCCCTTGTTCATTAATGTCTCTGGCATCTAAAGCCTGTTTTACTGCAGCTGCCACGACTTGCCACCAAATTCCACAGTCTGGCTGGGCACAATCAGGAGCCACTTGTCAAAAGAAACTAATTTTATTTTTAGAACCACACACGCCAAACAAAACAGCCTCTCAGGAAAAACCCTCAGAGCCTCAACTGCCACCACCGGCTTTCCACAAGCCTCTCTCTCCCACACCAGCTTCTCTCCACCTCCCACAATCCTCCTGCTCTTGAGGCCGATTGGCTGGGTCATGTGGGCGGAGCCAAAAAAGTCCCCCAATGAGCAGCTCCGTGGTCTGAAAGGGCAGGGAAATAGCCCAATGAGCATCACCGCAGAGGAGCCAATCAGCTAGATGTTGCTGGGGCCGCTGTGAGCCAATCATCAGCCGGCAGCTGGAAGTTTGCTGGCAGCTGGAAGTTTGCTGGGGCCCCTTCGGCTGTGGCTCTCAACAACTAACCAACTTTATGACTTATTATAAAGCCACAGTAAACAAGACAATGTGAGTTTGGTGAAAGCATAGATTAATAGATCAAAGGTACATAATATAGAGCTTAGAAGTAGACCCACATAAATATAATCAACTGAGCTTTGACAAAATAACAAAGGCAATTCAATGGAGAAGAGACAATCAATCAATGGTGATGTAACAACTAGAATTCCACAAGAAAAAAGAAAGAATCTGTACACAAACTTGCACTCTTCATGAAAATTAACTTGAAATGAATCATACACATAAGGTAAGCAAAAAATGATTAAGATCCTAGGAAATAACCTAGATAACCTATAGCTGGTGGTGATTTCTTAGATGCAACACTAAAGATGTGATCCATGAAAGACAGAATTGATATGCTAGAATTCACTTAAATTCAGTTTTTTCCATTCTGTAAAAGACAGAATT
Source organism: Marmota monax (assembly GCF_021218885.2). Lineage (NCBI taxonomy): Eukaryota > Metazoa > Chordata > Mammalia > Rodentia > Sciuridae > Marmota > Marmota monax. The sequence continues at coordinate 14,387,149 of NW_026693008.1, read as the reverse complement.
CAAAAGAATTAGTAGACAAGTCACAAACCAGGAGGAAAACCTTGCAGAAGACATTCTGATAAAGGGTTGTTATCCAAAATATACAGAGAAGTTTTAAATTCAACAATTTTAAAAAAATGATTAAACCCAATTAAAACTGAAACAAAGACTTTGACAGTCACCTCACCAATGACATAGAGATGGCAAATAAATACAGGAAAAGATGCTCCACATCACATGTCATCAGGGGAATGCAAATTTAAACAACAACGAGCTATCACTATGAACATTTTAGAATGGCCAAACTCCAAAACACTGACACCACCAAATGCTGGTGAAGATGTGGAGCAACAAGAGCTCTCTTTCATTACTCTTGGAAAGGTCAAACGATACATCCACTGTGAAAGACGGTTTGGCAGTTTCTTACAAAACTAAATAGAACTCACTGTCTCAATCCCACCTTATAAGATACAAGGGGCAGGGACATACAGTCCCTGGCTTGGCATCCACTTTTCAGCAACAAGTCTATGGAAGGAAAGAACAAACCTTTGGTGACAGCTAACTGTCTGCCATCAGCTAAGCTTGCTATAATCACTATGGATGGTTCTATCCCTAACATGGGGCATCGGTGTTCACTAAATCCTTATTAGGTAAATGGATCAATGGATGAGTCTCTGTATCTTGAGTCAATTATTCTAAAAGGACATTAAAATATTTTTAATGGCAATGTCTACATAAGTGATTTTTTTACAGAAATAATATATTGTTAATTTTTGAAGCAAGGGAAATATTTGCAGATAACGTTGAATATATTTTTCTAAATCCAGTTTATGCCATTAGTAAATGATAGAAGACAAGAGGTTCTGTTGACCAGCCCTGGATAACTTTGGCCAACCCAGTCTGTGACCCTCACCCCCATACTCCCCATCTACTTCTTCCCTATAGTTCTCAGAGTAACTGTAGAATACACTGGAAATGTAATATCCTGAAACAGGGAGGAACCGACTGAAACAGCCCAGACTTTGTTCCTCTTTCCCCTGGAAGCAAAATGTCCTTCAAAGCTTTTCTCAGTAAGCCACATCACCCCTGAGGTATATAACCCAGGGAAGGATGCCTTCTGGGGGTGGGAGGGAGGGTTTCCCATCTGCTGTGCAAATAGAACACAAGCAGTCAAGACTCCGATCGCCCTGAGCAGCTTTCCTTGAGCCTCTGGCCACCAGTTCACAATGGATCCTAGACTTCTTTTGTCCCTTGCTGCCTATCTATAAGTAATAAATCTGCTTCCTATAAGGCAATTGATAAACTGCAGCTAAAAATCAGTAGGCCTGGACTGGGGTTGTAGCTCAGTGGTAGAGCACTTGCCTAGCATGTGTGAGGCACTGGGTTCAATATTCTCAGCACCACATAAAAATAAATAAATAAAATAAAGGTTCATCAACAAGTTAAAAATAATGTAAAAAAAAATTAAAAAAAAAAAAACAGTGGGCCTATTTGTCTGGATTTCTATTCCTGATGGTTAGCATGGTGATAATCTCTGCCATTTTCATACAGCCAGGAGTCTTCCCTTGGGATTGGTTATTAGTGAACCTGCTTCATAGGTTCTTTTCTTTTTAATTATTTTTTAGTTGTAGTTGTACATAATATCTTTATTTATTTATTTTTATGTGGTGCTGAGGATCGAACCCAGGGCCTTGCACATGCGAGGCGAGCGTTCTACGGCTGAGCCACAACCCCAGCCCCCTTCATAGGTTCTTAACTAGGAGTCTGTGCTTAGAAGGGAGGAAATATGTAAATTTGAATAGGAAAAAAAATGCATCTTTATTTTCACTAACAACTAAGGTTAATTTTGCATTTCCTTCCATTGTGAATATAGTTTAATCCCATGGGAAAGTTAGCAACACCTGTGACTGTCACTAAGGGAAATCCCAGGTATTTTTAATATGACATTACAATTATTGCAGGTGCCTTAAAATACTGCCTATGTTCATTATTGCTTTGACATGATCAGAGCTATTGGGTTTTGATATTTCATGTTAGTAAAGAAGTGTAATTGCTACCATATTACATTTTAAGTAATTTGAGAGTTGCCTTTTAATATAATATTATATACCATATATTATACATTTAAGATTTTAGTCTATTAAATAATAGTGTGTCTTTTTTCTCTTCCCTTTCTCTTGACCCCTCAGCTTAGCCCCCTTCTTCTGGTTTTTTCAGGGGCTTGGGTTGTCCCGGTCTCTCCTCGGAGGCTAGTAGGATGTCCCAAGACTGTACATTCAGAACTCATGATAGCCTAAATCCGGCAGTGCCCCAAGGAAAAGGGAAGAAGGAAATTTGTTCTCATCTGATTGCTCATCTCACATCCAGTCACTCCTCAAGCCTGAACTGTGTGGACACTTTTCCAGATGACCTGAAGGCACCAAAGCAGCCTTTCAGTTTCAGCTTCATTCTTCCCTTCCAGCAAGCCCAGTGTTTTTCGCCTGACCAGACATGCTTTTGCAGTGAGGTGCACAAGTGTTGCTTTCCTCCCTGGCAAACATTCAGAGCATCTCTCATTGCAAGGTGCCAGGAGATGTTAATAAGTGCTATTAACTGGGGCCTAATTTGCATGCCTTGTGTATTATTTGTGGTTCGTAGCTAGTGGGGATCAAAGCTTGCATATACAACTTCTCCCCACCCACCCCTGCAGGGCCCTGGATTACCCCCAATCTGTTCCTCCATGTTTAGTGAGAGCAGGGGAATAACAGGTTTATCATGCTAAGGCCCAGAGCGCCTCTGGAAATGGAATTGACACACTCCCTCCAAATCCTGCATGACACAAAGAAAGCCCTTCCTCAGTGTATGATTGGGAGGGTGGTGCATGACGTAGGGGGCTTGTGTGATTTAGTCAGCAGTGGGAGGTTTTTGCTGGCACCCCTGCTCTTAACTAGCAATCACAACCACGCTGGCATTAGAATTCTGAAGAGGTTTCTTTTGTGGGGGGCAGGGGGTTATTGCAGTCTTTAAGTGCTTTGTATTTATAATTAGTCATAAGCCCTGGGATGGCTCAATTCGCATCACTGTGCAGGCGCCTGCCCCCCCTTGCTTGTGCTGTTAATTAGCCCTGCAAAGATAGGCAAGCCTGATTGGCAGCAGCTTTTGCAAAAGGCGCCCCAGCCGGCCCTCTCAGAAACAAAGAAAACCATCCTAGCATCTCGGCATTATCGCTGTCGTCCGGATCCTTTGCTTTTTTCAGTCTGCCACTGCTGAGGATTTCATGGAGGCATTTATTTATTTTGAAATGTTAGCCCTGGTCTTTTGGTAGAAATTTGTAAATCTTGCGGGAAAGAGTAATGTCATGCTTGAGATTTGTCACAACTCTTAAGAAGGAACAGAATGGGGATGGGAGTGTTCAGTTTTTGATTAAAAAACAGGGCTAACAGTTTGGAAAATGGCTTGGCAGGATCACTAAAGCAAAGCACAGGCCTTGCCTGTAACCCAGCAGCTCCATTGCTAAGTAATTCCCATAGAAATGTGGCAGGTGCTTTCCATTGACAAAAGTACTATGATGTGCCTTGCTGTGCTATAGATAATAGCCCCATACTAGAAAATGCCTAAATGCTCATCAATGATATAATGAATTTCTTTAATTGTGATGAATTCACACGATGAAACACTATACAACAATAAGAATGCAAATTATAATTACACATAGATGAAATCTTATAAAGTTGAGCACAAAAAAAAAAAACTTGACACAAAACAGAACATACTGTATCATTCCATTTATACAAAGAACAAAAATTGGTAAAAACTAATCTATACTCTTAGTCTAAATAGTAGTGTTAACCTTTGGGGAGATAGAGCAGTAGTGACTAGAGGGTTTTCTGGTGGCTGGTAATATTCTGTTCCTTGATCTGTGGGTTGATTAGGTGAATTTCAGCATATGAAAATGTATAGAGTTGCAAATTCATACGAGCACTTTTCTGCATGCATTTTAAACTTCAGTAAATAGTTGGTGGTGGGATTTTCGGGGGGCAGGGGCGGGTACAGGGGATTAAACTCAGAGGCACTCAAACACTGAGCCATAGCTCCAATCCTATTTTGTGTTTTATTTAGAGACAGGGTCTCACTGGGTTGCTTAGTGCCTTGGCTAAGTTGCTGAGGCTGGCTTTGAACTTGCAATCCTCCTGCCTCAGCCTCCGGAGTAGCTGGCATTATAGGCATGTGCTACCATGCCCAGCCGGTGGTGGTCGTTTTCTGTTTCCTTTTTTTTGTTGTTGTTTTTTGGTTTGCTTGTTTTTTAATGGGGCTGAGAAGCTTTCTTAAGTAGGAGCTTCAAGGTTGAACTGATTGGAGTACCAAGGTTGATTTTGCCTCTCTGGCCCCTGAACCCGCCTGGAATGTGGTATACTAGAGAGAGACCTGATTTGCTTTCAGGGATGGAGTCTCTCAGCCAAAGGTTGTGGTTCTGAAAAACCAAGGGAGTTGTCTTAGTAGCCACCTCTCAGGGAAGAACTCCTGTGACAACCAGAGAGATGATCTGAAGAACTTTCATTGTGTAAGGCAGAGTTAGGGATTAAGACCAGAAGGGATGCAACTATATGCAGAATTTACCAAATACATCCCTGGAACACTCCTGACATGGTATCTAGGACCTAGGAGCATCTCAAAATCTATGAAAACAGTTAAAGGTTTTTTTTTAAAGAATAATGATCCCAAAAAGTGCATCAGAAAATTGCACAATCAAAATCAATAAATGTTTAATTAAATATCTACAAAATATATCATAAATCAAGTAATTAAACATTAATAAGCATAAAAAACATCTGGGAAGTATTTTGACTATGGATTCTGATTTAGTAGATCTGGGGTGGGCCAGAAATCCTACAGTTCTAATAAGCTTTCAAATGATGCTTCCAGCCCGAGGACTTTCAATAACAAAGAGTTAAATATAGCCCAACTCAATACTTACATACTTATCAGTATAACGAATGCTGCAAAAAAGTAACGTAAGTAATATACTTTTACAAAACTCAAAAAAAAAAGGAATTTTTATTGTGGTAAAATACACATAAGAAAATTTACCTTTTTAAACAATTTTAAGTGTACAGATCAGTGGATCAAGCACATTCAAATGATTATGCAACCATCATCACTATCCAACTCCCCAGCCAAAAGTCTCTATCCATTAAACAATATCTATCATTCCTGTCCTTTCTCCAGCCCATGGTAGCCACAATTCTACTTTGTCTCCATGAATCTGGCTGTTCTAGATACCTTATTGTTGTGGTTTGATATGTAGTATCCCCCAAAATCTCATGTGTGATACAACGCAGCAATGTTTAGAAGTGAAATGATTAGATTATGAGAATTGTAACATAATCAGTGCATTGAACCATTTGATGGATTAATGATTCGAAAGGGCTACCATACTGGGTGGTAACTATAGGAAGAAAGGGTGTGGCTGGAGGAAGTAGATCACAGGGATTTATATTTTGTCCCTAGAGTCTCTCTCTCTCTCTCTCTCTCTCTCTCTCTCTCTCTCTCTCTCTCTGCTTCCTGGCTGCCAATGAGCTGAGTGGCTTTCCTCCACCATGCCCTTCTGCCATGATATTGTTTCACCTGAGGCCCAGAGCAATAGAGTTGGCCCACCATGGACTGAGACCTCTAAAACCATGAGCCCCAAATAAGCTTTTCCTCCTCTAAGTTGTTCTTATTGGGTACTCTGGTCATAGCAACAAAAAGCTGTCTAACATACTCACATAAATAGAATCATACATTATTTGTCCTTTTGTGTCAGGCTTATTTCACTTCGAATAATGTCTTCAAGGTTCATTCATGTTATAGTACAGGTCAGAATTTTAACTCTTTTTTAAGGCTGAGCAATATTTCATTTTATATATATACTGGCTCTGGTTTGAGCACTTGTATACCCCACAAATTTACATGTTGAAATCCTAACACTAGGGGCTGGAGTCGTGCTCAGTGGTAGAGCACTTGCCTAGCATGTATGAGGCACTGTGTTCGAGTCTCAGCACTGCATATACATAAATTGATTAAATAAAGGTCCATCAACAACTAAAAAAATATTAAAAGAAAAAAGAAATCCTAACACTCAAGTGACAGCAGGTGGTAGGAACTTTGGAAGGTGATGAGGTCTTAAGGCCCATAAGTGGAATTAGTGCCGTTATAAAGGACAACTCACAGAGATGGCGTATCCCTTCCACCACATGAAGACACATTAGAAAGCAGTTCTCCACAAAGAGGGCCCTCACTACATGCTGAACTTGCCAGCTCCTTGTTCTTGGACTTCCCAGCCTCCAGAACAGTAAGAAATAAATTTCTGTTGTTTATAAGCCACCCAATTTGTGGTATTTTGTCATACCAGCCCAATGGACTAAGACAATACATTTTGTTTCTCCATTCATCCATTGAAGGGCACTGAGGTGGTTTCTACATTTTGGCTATTGCAAATCATGTTGCTATGAATGTGGATGTACAAGTATCGTGTTCAAGTCCCTGCTTTCAATTCTTTTGGATGTATACCCAGAAGAGGAATTGCTGACTCATATAGTAATGCTATGTTTTGCTTAGGTGAAATACCAAAATAATAATTACCTTAAAACTTGTCATCACCCATTGTTTTGATAATCCAGAGGAATGCATTCCCCAGTGTCATGCTCTTATGTGATTCTCTCCCACGCTGACTGCTGGCCGGCCTTTTCACTGCTTTGATGTGAAAAATGTAGAGGAAGTGATACTATGCCAATTCCAGGACTATTTCTTAATTGACCTGGCAGCTTCTGTTTCTTCCTTCTTAGAATGCCTACTCTTGGAATAGACCTTCTTGGAATTCAGCCACCATGTTGTAAGGCAATCCAAGCAGCCACATGGAGAGGCCCACATAGAAAAGTAAAAGGCCTCCAGCTGACAGACCCTGCTAAACTCCCAGTTAAGATCCATCTGACTCCTGAAGATAAGGCATTCCAGACATTTCAATCTCAGCTGACCTCCTGGTGAAGACTTCACATTACTGCAGACACCACTGTCCCGATTAACACCACCTGAAGCAGAAGACCCACCCCACAAAAGATAATCCATTGTTATTTTGAACTGCAAAGTTTTGAGGTGATTTGTTACACAGCATTAGTAACGGACACAAATATTTTAGAGCCAGAACAAAGTGCATTATATCTAATATGAAATGTGGGTAGATATTCAACATAGAGGGAAGTAGGCCTGAGGTTTTCAAGGACCTTAAATATCTCAGGACTTCACAAAAGAGAAGATACAAGGCAACTAGTAGAAAATGGGCCTTCAAATAACCCCAGATGCTAAAAACCAAAAGCTAGAGTCTTTCCTCCCTTCCTTCCTTCCTTCCTTCCTTCCTTCCTTCCTTCCTTCCTTTCTTTTTTTCTTTCTTTTTAGATGTTGTGGCAGTTGTTGTTTAATATATATATATTTTTTTTAAGTTGTTGATAGACTTTTATTTATTTATTTATATGTGGTGCTGAGAATCTAACCCGGTGCCTCACACATGCCAGGCAAGTGCGCTACCGCTGAGTTACAGCCCCAACCCACAGTTGCTATTTTGCTTCAGGTAGAAGCCCAACTGGCCCAGAGCAGATGCCACTTAGCAGATGCCACTTATACCAGAGGAGGCAGCCTGGGATTGATTCACATATGTGGCTTGACATAGAGCTTCTGAGGGAATTGAACTCTTAATTACAAGCTTCCTTGTGCCCAGAAGTCATTGTGCAGCTGAGTGATAAGAATGATCTGATCTTAAGATTCCCACAGGTGGGGAACTCCCCGCCTTAGGTAGGGTGGCTGAGAGGGGCTGAGGATGTAGCTCAGTGGTGGGCTGATTGCCTGCTTGCCTGGCACACACAACACACAAGGCTCTGGGTTTCAATCTCAAGTGTTTTTTTGAAAAAGTAGGTAGGAGCAAGGTGGCTGAGGCGCGATGCTCAAGGACCCAGTCCCTGAGTCCCCGATCCTCTCTCACTGCCTGACTCGTGGGGAGATCAGCTTCCGTTTCACTCCATTCTCCATAGCTGAGGCCCCAGGGCCCACACCTGCAGGAACTGCCCTGACCCTAGGCAAGAAGGACACCAGGCAAAGGTTCACTCATTATTCATTAACATATATTGAGCACATATCATGTGCCAGAAGGACACTATGCTGGGCGCTAGGAATATGTTGGGAAATAAAATAGACATTGTCCCTCCTAACCCAGTGGAGACAGATTTGAAAAAACAAGTATGCCAAGAAGACATTACAAAAGCTGTGTTTGTTCCTGCCTGGGAGGCCATTTGCATGACTGCCTCTTCTTGAAGTGCCCTTATTCTTACATTTTTTGTCATTTGGATGTCAGGTTAAATATCACCTCTTAGCAAAGGCCTCCCCTTCCACCACTCTAGTCCCTTGCTATAATCTCCTTCTAGTACCTTCTATCATCAGGTATTTTATTATGTATTCATTGGTTTGTTTATTAACTTTCTTTCCCAAAGAAGGTAAACTCCAGAAAGAAAGAATCTCTATTTTATTCACTGCTATTTCTGGAGCTCCTGAAAGAGCCTGGCATGTAATAGGTGCTCTCAATAAACTTGAATAAATGAATGAGTAAAGACATAAAACTGGTGCCTCGGTTTTACCACAAAAAAAATTTTTTTGTCCTGTGCAACTTAGCCTGTAGTTCTATTTACTCCTCCTCACACAAAACAAAAATTAATGAACAAAACATATTATGCACTTATGTGATAATTTGCACATTAGAAAAAAAAAGAACAAGTGTATACTCACAATACTCACAATTACATCTTCTCTCTGAGTGTGGTGGCACATGCCTGTAATACCAAACTCCAGAGGCTGAGGCAGGAGGATTTCAAGTTCAAGGCCAGCCTAGGCAACTTAGCAAGGCCCTAAGCAACTCAGTGAAACCCTGTCTCTAAATAAAATACAAAAAAGAGCTGGGGGTGTGGCTCAGTGGTTAAGCACCCCTAAGTTCAATCTTCAGTACCCCAAAACAAAGGGAGGCGGATGTAGCACAGTGGAAGAGCATCCCTGGGTTCAATCCCCATTACTGCAGAAAACAAAAACAATCGCATCTCTGTCCCTCATGAAAAAAAAGTGGGATCATCAGAGAGAGAGAGATGGTGGAATTCCAGCCAAAAAACAATGAGTGAACATTTCTGTCAGAGGATGAATGTGTGTCATCCAATGAGCATCTAGATATCTTGAAAATAGTGCACAGCTGCTTACTACTATTGTCACAATCTCTTGGTGGGTTTGACACAAAGACCTCCAGCCAACGTACTAGAATTCATTATCAGGCATCTCAAAGTCATGTTCTATCCAGCCACCTATCTGCCTGCTGTGAACTGGGTCCTGTATTAGACCTAGGTGAACAAAGATGAACAAGACACAGCCTCCGACTTCAAGTTGTTCAGATACCATGGGGGACACTAAGCCCCAAACCAAAAATATTTTATATATATATATATATATATATATATGGTGATTCATGAAAAGATAGAGCTCAGCAGAGAGTATCATTAGGAACCCACTGGCAGGACACCTGACATGGTTGGACTGGTACTGCCTGGAGGAGGCATTTCCCACGTTTAACGTTAAAGGATAGGAAGTGGTAGGGGAATGGAATGGCGACAGCTGGTCAGGAAGGATACAGGCACAGAGGGAAGAAATCACTTGAGCAGAGAGCAGCTCAGGCTGCTGAAGCAGACAAAGGAAAGAAGGAAGAAATAGAGGATGCAGTTAGCCTGCAGCAGAAACCACTCGGAACAATGCTAGACCCCGGTTGTAATGATCAGGCTCTATCTTGTTCCTTGTATCCTCCCTGTCTTAATATCCCTCTTGGGACTTAAAACATACAGTATGAGTACCAGGGTTCAGATTTATGAAGACAAGCATGGGCATTTGTGTTTAAGATTTTGTCACCTCTATTAAAGAGACAGAAAGTAAAACACATTTTCCTTTTTTACTTCTTTTTGCCCCTAGTAACAGATAGCTTTTAAAAAGTCAGCATATGTCCATTAACCTTAAGAAAATGCAGCACAGAATCCAGGAAATTTCCATTGTTTGGACAACTGGCAAAAAAAAAAAAAAAAAAAAAAACTTAAAAAAAAAATAGCTTTCTCCCAGTTCCAGGCAACAATTTCACCCATACTGCAATTAGATAGAAGAATAGAGAGCAAATTAGAGGAAGAGATTAGCATTAATGGAAACTGTTTTTTTTTTCTTGGTTTATTAGAAACCTTGGAGACTCAAATTTTGTTTTCCTTTGTTTTAATTAAATTTGTTTTTAACCGATACATAAAAACATAAAAATTGCATAGATTAGTGGAGTACTATGTGATGTTTTAATACATGTATACATTGTGTAATGCTAAAATCAGATTAAACCCATCTATCTCCTCCAACACTTATCACTTCTCCATGGCAAAAACAGTCAAAATCCTTTCTTTTATTTTGTTGAAAACGAACAGTACATTATCATTGTTTCATTGTTATAGTAACCCTACTGTGCAAAGGCACATCAGAATCTCTAACTCCTATTCAGCTGTATAATTTAGTACCCACTAATCAACCTCTCCCCACTCCTTCCTACTCTCACACTGCCCAGACCCTGGGAGCCACCATACTATTCTCAATTTCTGTGAGATTAACTTTTTTAGAGTGGGATCATGAGTGGGATCATGTGGTACTTGTCTTTCTTTAACAGAACAATCTCTAGTTCTATCCATGTTGTCATAAATGATGGGATTTCATTCTTCTTAGGGCTGAACGCTATTTGTTGTGTGTATGTACCACATTTTCTTTATCCTCTCATCAGTTGATGGACACTCAGGTTGTTTCCACTTCTGAGCTATTATAAGTAATACAGCAATAAACATGGGGAAAATGCAGATGTCTTTTTGACATACTGATTTCATTTCCTTTGGATAGATACCCAGGAATGGCATCGCTGGATCTTTTGGTAGTTCTATTCTTAATTTTTTGAGGAACCTCCATACTATTTTCCATAATGACTGTACTAATTTACATTTTTACCAATAGTGTGTAAGGGTTTCCTTTTCTCCACACCCTTGCCAGCAGTTATTTTCCCCTTCCGCAATGAAAAAGTGAATATTTCTTATGGTTTCATCTGCTTTGTTAACCAAAAAACAATACTGTGAAATCTGAAAGAGAAATTTTGGAGGAAGCCATACAGGGGTAGATTTCTAACTACCTTCCCAGGCTGCTCACCAAGGATCAAACTAAATTCCCTTTTAACATGAACTATTCAGCAAGAAAAGTTTTGCACACATTTAAACCCATACCCAGAGCCCCTCTGTAGTCTCGAAATCTGTCTATCATGCTGGATTTACACACTCAGATCATGGGTGCTTAGAGACTTGTATGGTCAGAACTCCAGAAGGCTAGAGTGGGGTCAAGTGCCATGGAGACTAAACATGTTGAGGAAACAGAGGCAGCAGGACCTCAGGTGAATGTGAAGCATCTTCTCCCTTAAAAATACAGGACTCTCAGATTTGAATTGCAGAGTAATAGCAATAATGTTTAGTTTCAGTGTATATCATGTATTATATCAGATACACTGATACTGAAATATTTTCTATAGTTTATCTGCGATTCAAATTTAACTGAGAGCCCTGTATTTTTATTCACTAAATCTGGCCATTCAAATTTAACTGGATGTCTTTCCTGTATTTTATCTGGCAACCCTACCTTGTCAGGTCTCAGGCTCATCAATTCCTCCCTCTACCTGCCCAACCCACCTCCTACCTCCAATCGTTTCCTTTCTCTTTTCCCCTCTTCTGGCTCCTGTTCTTCCTCATTCCTGCATCAAAACAAGAAAGAAATCTGACAACAGGTTCAATGTAACTGAAACTCATTCAATACAAATATGTTCTCTTGCTTCCATTTGCACACTCTTTTGTTGTTATTGAAAGTGTAAAGACTTTATTCCCTACTAAAATTACCCCAAGCAAAATGCAACTGGCAGGGGAGATCTAGGGGCAACCCGCTTTAATAATTCAAGTAGACCACTCTGAAATATGAGCAAGTTTGAACTGTTCTCACCAGGCCCTCTATCAGTACCTCCCTTGAGGAATGCAGCTCTCAGCTCCCAGCCACTCAGGAGTTTTCATTTGGGGAGCAGGGAGAAATGGAAAAGACTGAGAAGAAGGAGGCAGAGGCGAAGCATCTAACTGTCGCATGGTGCTAACTAGAATCTTTGTAATTTGGTTTATGTGAGTGTCAGAGTTTGCACGTGGGGTGATAATTAAATGGTAGGTGGTATGGGAGAAAGCTATGAACATGGAAGCTGTTGAGAGATACTGGCGACACAAACAAATAGGAAGAGAAAAGTTAAATAGATTTGGTTGTGTAGAAGTCATACTAATTATAGTCATTTCGGTGAGTTTTCTACCACATGGATGCCTAATTACCATATGGCGCCATAATACTTATGGGTATCATTATATAAGCCTTAAATTAACTTTCTGACGAAGTGTAATTGGATTAGAACAGGAGTCTCAACACAGACCCAACCGAGCCTTCCCAGTGTGTTAATCCATGTGCCAAACAGCTACCACTATTTCTAAAAGGTTAGTGCCACTATAGTGCAAGTCACAGCAAGAAAGGCAACTGTGGTAGGTGGCCTCAAAAACGGCTCCCAAGGACCTCTGTTACCTTGAGTCTGTGCTTTTGTGTAACCCCTTCCCTTTGGTAAGGGTAGGACTCCAAACCAATCCTTTTATACTCAGCTTTGGGATGCTGGGACAGGGACCCTGAAAACCAAATTCCTGTGTTGTGGGCGGCTCTCTTGCTAGGCTTAGCTGAGTGTGGGTTGAGAGGGAGGCTGCAAGGCTGGAGGAGGAGAGACTAGCTCCCAGAATCCTTCCTAGGATTGCTTCCGTTTCTAACTATTCCTGTAAGCATCACTCCAACAACACATATTCATAGCAGCAACTGAATTTAGTTTGCAGTTTCTTCAATGCTCAAGAAAACCAGCCTCATGTTGACCAGGACACTAGCACCAGCTGAGTATCCTGTTCCTCCGAAGTTTGGGGCCCCAGTCATCAATGCCCTCCTCTGAATTTCCAAGTATTAATTATTTCAACTGCTTCCTTGTGTCCCCCAGACTCTACAAGTGGAGGCTGCTTCCTGGAGATACTATTTCCATGAGTCCTTAGAGGTCTAGTTTGTTTTTTTTCAGGTAGCCCATTTACAATGATTTTTCTTAAATTTCCTCTTTTAAAAAGCAAACTGCAGTGATTTGTCTCCTGGTTATTCTGCTCTACTCCTAGCCAGGCTCAGTCCCAGCTTCCCTGTTAACCATCTAGAGAGAGCTGCCCGCCCTGCAACTGCACAGCCTTACAAAGTGAAGGCATCCTCCTGGGACAGCCAAGCTGTGACATTCATGTCAACCTCCTTGATCAAGTTCACTCTGTTTCAGATCCTTTAGGCCCCTGGGGACTCTTTATCAGATCCCTCCACCATTCCAGGGAATGGGGAACCTTCAATCTAGCCTCCGTGCAAGCATTCATTCATGCCTGGAATGGTCTCCCGACATAATCAGCTCAATCCTTCACCTGATTTAGGTTTATGTGCAAATATCAGCTACCCGTGAACAACAATCTTCTCTAGTGCCATATATTACCTTATTTTTCTCCAAGGTTCTTATCATTGACCAGTTATTTACCATTACTTGTTAGCCGATTGTATGTATCTTCCCACCCAAGAGCAAGGAATTTGGTTTTTGTTCCTAGCTGTCTAAACACAGTACCAGTGTGTAGCACACAGCATGAGTTCAATCAAATTTGCTCATTTATTCATTCACAGAGTGTCAAGCCCTATGCTAGACACTGATGATGCCTTTGGAAAATGCTGGTATAGGACAAGTAGAAAAATAATTCTACACAATGTGGTGTGTGCTATTGAGCACTTATCAACTGATGTGACCAACACAAGCTTCTAGGGGAATGCTTTAGAGAGCAGGTGGTAGGGGATTGGCCTTCAAGAAGCAGCTCTGGCCTGAATGAACCACACTGTGTTATGGGAAGATAGGCAGGTGACAGCACAGGTCTCAGGAACATCAGGGGTAAGAGGATAATGAGGCAGGGAAGTCAGGCATGCCCTGGAGTCCAGCACTGCCCTTTCTGGAAAAATGTCCCTCAGGACACCAGCTGGCATGAATGTGCAAAGATTCATGTATTGTGGATTTCCTTGTTTATAATTGCAAAAAAATAAGGAGCAACATAAACATTGTCTAGGAGGAAAAGAATGAATAAATAAAAGAACTTCCATAATTTGGAATACTGCCACTATTAGGAGTTACGTCAGTCTATATATACAGACTTGCAACGAGGCACCTGATAGAATGTTAAATGAGAAAGGGGATCACAGAACTACATGGACATGTTGATACCCAATTTTTTCAAATAAGCAAGCTCACATGCGTGTTCGTATAAACATGGGAAATCATCTGGAAGGAAACTGAACTGCTTAACTGTTGACAGTAGAACTGGAATAAAGGTAAGCTTTTACTTTTGGGTATTGAGTTTGTAATAAACAATATGGATTAGCTTTCAAATTAAAGGAAAAAAAAAAAAAAAGGAGCTTTGGCCACCAAGCATGAGGGATAAGCCAAAGGTCCATAAGTCCAGAGAGGTCAGGATAGGTCATAAAGGTTAAGGCAAACAATAAACAGGAGTCAGGAAAGTGAGCTAATTCAAGACAAGGTCACTGGCAGGGTGTCGAGGAGCGGGCAGAAATGTAAGTAACCTGATTCCAGGAGAGGCACTGTTGACCTGCTGGCCTTGCAGCTCCTACCTACAGACCACAGACGGGAGCAGAGGCCTTGGAGGTCAGTGCCACCCCCAGTAATGCTATAACCCTGATGGAGAGAGGAAGAGCAGAATTCAGATGAGGAGAATGTTCTCTTGCAGGGCAAAGCCTTCTAGCTGTCACTAATCCAGTACTCCCTTCATGTACCCTTGAGAAAAGAGGATGGGTACCATTTCTGCCTTTTCTCTCCAGCTCTTTCCACACTGCCTAACATGTAATTCATGATACATGTATTATAAGGAGAAGAAATTGTGGAATATTCATACAATGAAACATAATAGTAAAAATGAATATTGCTACACCAAAAAATTTTTTTTCTTTGCTCCTCCCAAGACTTCTCAGAGCCTTAAAGTTTTTTGTTTTTATGGGGGTGGTGTTATTGTTGTTGTTTGTGGGTTATTTTTATTTTGTATTGTGTGTTTTGCTCTGGGAATCTCCAAGAGGAGCTATGGGCAGCATTTCTCAAAAGTATGTGAGCACAGAGTATACCTTTGTTGGTTAACATGTCTTCATTATCACCGAGTTTTAGTTACACAAGTCTTACATAGATGCTTTCTCCTTGGAAAGAACTTCATCTATCTTGTTGGAAGGGAAAAAGAAGATCTGAAGAATGAGAAACCACATGGAGAAAAAAGAGGTGTGGAGAGTCTGGGGCACCCCAGTCAACACACAACACCAAGGACTCAGTCGACTCCAGCCCAGCCCAGTTGAATGCAGACATGAGTGAGGCAAATGGTTCAGTGTGGAACAGAGGCAAGCCAACCCCTCTCTGAGCTGTGCTGGAAGACTTGACCCAGAGAATCTACAGCAATAACTGGCTGTGTTTTATACCACCAAGTTTTGGGTTGGTTTGTTATGCAACAATAATTAACTGATGCATCTTTCATCTTATTCTCAATATCAATCTCTCCTTCCCCCAAGGAAGTATTATTTAGGGGAGGTACTGAGGATTGAACCCAGTGGTACTTTACCACTGAGCTACATCCCCAGCCCTTTTTATTTTTTTGATTTTGAAACAGGGCCTTTCTAAACTGCTGAGGCTGGCCTTGAATTGGCAATCCTCCTGCCTCGGCATCCCAAGTCACTGGAACTCAGGAAGTATTAACTTGAGGACAGTTTCTTTCATTACTTTCTGTTTAATGAGAGCTCTATCAAGTATGTCAATATCTTACACAATCTATTTTATAATTTTGAATTGTTTTTGAGTTTTACAAATATAGATTCATGTTACATGTATTAAAAGGAGAAGAAATTGTGGAATATTCATACAATGAAACATAATAGTAAAAATGAATATTGCTATGCACAATATCATGTTAGAAGCATAGTGTTGAATTATAAACAGCAAGTTGGAGAAGACTACAATACAGATCATCTTTACATATGATTATTGTCTATTTCCTCTTCTTTGAGCTTCTGTTTTATTTCCTGTGTCCATTTTTCTTTGTTTTTTTCTCCCCCCTTTTTCTTACTGATTTATTAGAGTTATTTATATATTTTAGGAAGTGTCCCCTAAGAGTAAAGTATTAGGAATTGCTTGAATTTTGAGAAACACTTTCTAGAATAGAGTTTAAATTAGCAGACAAGCCAAAAAACACACCCTGGATGATTTTGGGGAAAAAAATGAATTAACAAAATAGTGACAAATTACACAGGCTCTTTGATTTCTTGCCTGAAAATTCCAAAGGTCAGAAACTCCACAGAGCTTTTAGGCCCTATTGCCCAGGAAGGAGCCATTACATAAACCCACAGTGCACAAAGGTACCTATCTCATATTCTTTGCTACCAATAGGAAATGCATCATTTAACTTGAGCTATGACCCCCCCTTTATATGTTTCCTAGGATAGACCAATGAATTACTGCTCTTCCTAGCAGTGAATTTAGATCGCACTAAGGAAAAATAGACTCCTTTAACCTCTGAAGAGTCACATTTCTTTCACTCAGGTCACTTGATAGGGCCATTATAGACTCAGATAAGACATGTGGGACTCTATTTAATATCTGGCAATTTTCTTGTGCCTCTTCATTTATTAAAAGAATGTATCCATTAGCAGTCATTAGTATGTCCTGTCAAGATGGGGGTTAAATTATCCTCAGCGGCTTAAGAGAAAATGTGTTTTCAAGAAAAACAGTGGCATTAATTGCTCAGTGGAATAGATAGGGCTTTCTTTGCCATAACCTCCCAACCCTCCCCCCGCCACCCCGGAGGAATCGGACACTGCTTACCTCTGTCAAAGATCCAGGCCATTTACTCCCTACCCTATGAGTCAGCTCCCTCACTCCAGCCTGTGGCTCACTGGTGGCAGGCCACTATCCACAGGGAATAAATAAAGCTCCTCAGTCTGTCACAGTGAGGATCCTCAGACTGATTCTTCTTGCTCTCTAATTCATCCAAGGGAGAAAGGGGAAGGAGATGTCTCACTTAGCAAACAATCTCATTTGAACAGACTGTGTTTTAGCAACAGGAAGCAAATCACATAGAGAAATAACTACCCTCCTGTAGCTTCAAACTGAAACTGATCTCCTTTTTGACCTTTCATTTGAAACACAGCTCTCTGGAAAATGCACTAGGAGTGGTTCAAGAGGGAGGTTGCCCTGTGTGTGTTGAGGGAAGGCAGGGAGAACATGACTTCAACAAGCTTTCTCTGTAGCTTTTAGAATTAAAAACTTTGGGCTAGGGATACAGCTCAATTGGTAGAGTGCTTGCCTAGCATGCACAAGGCCTTGGGTTCAATCCCCAGCACCACCGCCCCCCCCCCAAAAAAAAAATTGAAAACCTTAAAGTTTAATTAGCAAAAGTCTCCTGTTTCCTAAATCTGAGTCTATCTCCAGGCTTTATCTTACTCCTCCTCTAAGGTCACATCCATTCTCACAGGCATTAATAATTACAACAGTAAAGATACCTTCAGCCACAAGTAATAAAATACCAACTAACCATGAGTTCATAAAGGCATTTAACAAATACATGTAGCTATTTAGTCTGGAGGTAGGCAATTCCAAGCTTGGGTTGGTAGATCCACAAGGCTATAAGTGACCACGGTTCTTAAAGTTTTAGTGCTTTATCACCAATGTGTCTGTCATAGCCCTCAAGAAAGGGGAAGGAGATGGCTGTCCTCCACCCCAAAAGATCCTATGGTCCTCTGACAGGCTTACAAGCAGGAAGGAAAGAAATGGAAGCAAAATAGGCCTTTTCATGAAGGTATCACTTATTAGGAAGAAAAATCCTTCCCAGAAGCCCTTCAGAGACAACAACTCCAAGATCTTTTTTCCAGCCCTGACTGTTCTTCTCACCTCCAGTTATTTCTTTTAGTCAGCTTTTTTGTTGCTGTAACCAAAAGATCTGTCAAGAACAATTAGAGGTGGAAAAGTTTATTTTAGGACTTACAGTTTCAAAAGTCTCAGTCCATAGAGAGCTGGCTCCATTCCTCTTGGCTAGAGGGGAGGCAAAACATCATGGCAGAATAGAGTGGCAGAGAAAATCAGGTCAGGATATTGCCACCAAGAAGCAGAAAGAGAGACTCCACTTGCCAGGTATAAAATATATACCCCCAAGGCATGCCTTCAGTGAACTACCTCCTTCAGCCACACCTCATCTGCCTTCAGTTACCAATCAGTTAATCCTACTAGGGGATTAATTCACTGATTGGATTAAGGCTCTTATAATTTAATCATTTCTCCTCTAAACCTCCTTGCATTGTCTCATATATGAGCTTTTGGGGGACACCTCATATCTAAACCATAACATTTCCTGAGCCGTGATACCTCATTTTCTTACTATCACCTCAAACTCAGTCTGTCTGGGAATAAATCTCTTTTCTCACCTCCTAGTTCTAACTCCCTTCTCTGAATTTCCTGATTTTTTCCAGTAGTGTTGTCCACTCATCATGGAGACTGCAAACTTCAGAATCTTCTTGGATTCCTTTCCCGGTTGGTCCCCAAGAGCTGCCAATTCTTTTCCTTCCTAATGTCTCCCATTCTGGCTCCTCCCTTCCACCCTTCTACTCCTTCAGTCAGGCTGTTCCTCTTGGACGTGGACCATGTCGTTTCATCTGAAATGGACACCAGCCCCCAGGACCATGCACTGTGCCACCAGATTCACTTTCTTGAAACCCTCAACCCTCCCTCTTGCCCTCTTGGGCTAGACTCCCATGTATCTACAGAAGAAAAAGAAATATAGACTTCTTAGTTCAGGTTTTAAGATTTTCTGCAACATTACCTTTCAAAAAGGATTCCCCATTATCCTCTGCTCCAGCCAGACTTGTGAACTGAGTGTTCCCTGAAATATGTTGGGTATATTCCCCTCCCCAAACACATATCCACACCATCCTCTGGATGAGAAGACCCCTCTACTTTCTCCCTCCTACCTGAATCCCATTAGACCTATAAGGGTAACTGCTAAAAACTTCTCAAGTACACTAGGGTTCAGTGAGAGTTTTCTCCTCTGAAGTCCTACATGTTTATTGTCCTCATGGAATTATGAGTCATTTTCTTAAAAGAAACTTTAGAATTAAGTAAGTAGGTAAGTGTAACTCTGCAGTGTTTTACAATGTACACAATAATACTTGCATGATAAACAGTGATAAAATACCCATTGTTGAACGCTGAGAAAAGTTTTTAAAAATATTCTGTTCTACTAATTAAGCCTCAGGAAGTTGAGAGCCTTTTTAAAAGATAAACATATAACACTCTAAAACAAAACGGCAACAGATTGTTCAAGAGAGTAGCAGTGTATCTATACAATATGATGTCATCTACCCGTGGAGAGACCATCCATTTGTTCATTCATTTGTAGCCAGGAAACTGCAGTTGGATTGCCTAACAACTGCCACCAGAATTCTTGGCAAGAGAACTCTCTGTATTTAGGAAAATATCTTGACAAATTGCTCTGGGATAAAGAATGAGGTCAGATAGAATTGACTACCTTATTTGATCAGAGTGACACATTCATGTGTAGACAAGTGGAGGACTTAACTTCTTAACCATTTCTTCATAAAGAACCATGAAGCCACTTAAAGAAAAATGACAAGATTATCAGGACAGAAACTTGTGTAGAAAAACAAGAAGACATCACAGAACTTTTTTTTTTTATTCAACTATTTCATAGGAATCATAGCAAAAGAGAAGGCCTTGGGCTTAGTTATTAAGATTAAGTGGAGGTAGGCTCTGATATGAGTTTGCCTATAGAGCTTCTCTGGAGGAATTTGTCCGAGTACAGCTTTTTTTTTTTTTTTAAGCCTTGCAGGAATTCTGACTCTGCCATTTATAAGCTTTGTCAAACTCTCTGAACTTGATTCTTTATTTGGGAGAGAGAAGGAGGGAGGACTCTTGTTTTATTCCCTATATGCACCCACACTTGTATGTTTGTTTACTTCATACAATTGAGTTCCCATTTTATGATTCACATTTCTTTGATAAAATTATCTATGTTGGTAATGATGCTTTTGGCTCTGGGTAACAGAAAGTTTCATTTCAATTGTGTCATATCTTAAAGGGGATTTATTGGTTCATTTAACTGAAAATGTCTACATGCTGGGTAATCACCAGGTATAATTCCATCAACCTTCAACTCTGCTTCCCTTCTTGCTCTCCCGTTCTCACAATCTGGCCATAACAATGTCCACAGGGAGAGAGACCAGTTCATACAGTAACATCACTTTTTTTTTTCCTTCGGGTTGGATATTCTGTTGCTGTTTGTTTAAATGCATATTAATTGTACAGAATGTTGTGTTTCACTGTGGCATATTCATATATGCTGATAACATAGGTTAATCATTATCAATAAATTAAATAATAAATTATTTAATTTATTATCTATTACCTTTCTTTGCACCCCCATTCCCTTCCTCTACCCTAATAGTCTTCCATTTAGTAACATCACGTTTAAGAATAGGAACTCTCGGGGCTGGGATTGTGGCTTAGCACTCACCTAGCATGGGCAGGACCCGGGTTCGATCCTCAGCACCACAGAAAAAATAATAATAAAGGCATTGTGTTGTGTTCATCTACACCTAAAAAAATAAATATTTTTTTTAAAAAAAGAATAGAAACTCTCTTACCGTGAAGCTCCTACAAAAACCTTCCATTTTATTTCATTGGCCAGAATGGTCACATGTCCACTGCTGAAACAATCCATTGCCTGAAGAAGGTCATTCACTAATTATTTAAGGTCTTAAATTTCTAAATTAATCTCTGTGGCAAGGAAGTAGGGTTACCTATAGACCAATCAGGTGCACGATGTTGCAGGAGGCAGGGCCAGCTTCCCTGAATCTCAGGTCTGCATGGTATGGACCTCTTGCTGTTTCCTGGCAAGAGGAAATGGATGCTGAATTGCTCTTCAAAGTTCATTCAGCACAAAACTGTAGACTACGCAACTTCATCCCAGAGGCCACTGAACAGGATACAGCCACTTCTCTGATAACCAAAGGTTGGAATACTTACAAAGTTGGAGTCTGCCAGATCGTTATCTAACAAAGTCTAAGAATTTCCACAAGGAAATGAGAAACATGTAAACAATTACAGCTCTGCGGGTAACTGTACACCAGCATACGTGAAACCAATTGTTTCCACTCCATATGGGATACTAATCAGTTTAATTGCTTAGAAAGAGAAAAAAATAAAAACTTCAAGAACCAAAACTGCTCCATTGTATCGTGGGGGGGAGGGGACTTTAAAAATATACTCTCTTCAAATGGAAAAATATGTAAAATGTTGGAAAGGATTAATCTGAAGTGAAATCATCTTTAATTGCTATTTTTTTCACCAGGGAAACATAGAAGTTGGAAAATATACTCTCTTCAGATAGAAAAATAGATTAAATGTTGGAGAAGATCCATTAGAAACAGAGCAGTTTTTAATTGCTATTTTTAATCATCGATCAGAATATCCATTTTCATTCTGTCACTGAGTTTATACTCAGAATTTACTTGTTTTTAAAATGCTATGCTTATCAATTTTGTGGGTGTGGTGGACAGTCTGTCATCCCTCCTTGCTTTGAGCTCAAATCAATTAGAAGTACCCATCCTTGCTGTGTCTGTTGAGGGCCTCTGATGTCCCAGGCTGCCCTGTGCCTATCACAGAGCCACATGGTCAGCCAGCTGTCCTTTCTCCCTTCCAGAGGAGGAGAGTGCCTTTAAGGCCATGTCCCTAGGGACATTAGATTCCCTAATTATGAGATTATTTTTCTTTTTTTTTTTTAATTATTAAGTCTCCCAAACCTGGCATATATTTCATACCTAGGGCATATCTGGATTTGGATTAGCAGCTCAGTCCTTCCTCTGATATCAGCTCACAAGGGTTACTGACTTACTGAACTCCCACTACCAAGAAAGAATTATGTGGAGAGTAAGACAGAAGTCATGATGTAGCTCTTGCTCCTGGTAACCTCACAACTTTCCTGGGGATAAAGCACCATCAGGAAAGAAAGAAAATCACATATGTATCAGAGAGTTGATGAACGGAGCCCTGAAGTGCAGGGAGAATGGGAATGAAATGCACCTTCTACTTCCCAGGTGGTGGGGTGTGTATGCAGGATGGGGAGGGAGACTGGCTTGAGTGGAGAACACTGGGAATGAGGATTAGGATAAAAGGTCAATTATAGATGGGCTTGAAAGTCAGAGAATAAGAACAACTAGCTAAAGGAAAAGGGGAATAGTCTATATATCTCAAAAGAGGGAGTGTGACACAAGTGCTTCCCCTCTGCCACTCAAAAATCATGCCCACTGATGCAGCCAATGTGGTGTAGTGGAAGAGCAACTTGGGGTTTAATCCTGGCTCAACCACTTACCATCCATGTGACCCTGGGAAAGCTACTTACCTTCCCTGAGCCTCAGAGTGGACACAGTTGAGTCTGTATTCTCAAGTTGAGCTGTCCAGCATGAGAGCCTATTGCCACATACAGCTGTTGCACTTCAAATGTAGCTAATCCAAATCCAGATATGCCCTAGGTATGAAATATATGCCAGGTTTGGGAGACTTAATAATTTTTTAAAAAAAGAAAAATAATCTCATAATTCTTTATTTTGATTACATGCTGAAATGATAACATTGGATATTATGAAACTTAATTTTACTTATTTCTTTTTACTTCTTCATACTTTTTTTTCATAGATAGCACACTACCTTTATTTTATTTATTTATTTTATGTGGTGCTGAGGATCAAACCCAGTGCCTCACACATATGAGGCTCCACCATTGAGCTACAACCCCAACCCTCTTTTTACTTTTCTTAACGTAGCTATGCACAAAATTTTAAATTACTTAGCAATACTGTTAGGCAAAGTGGAAAACAGGGTGTTTGGGGGGCTTGGGGGGGTTGTTTGTTTGTTTTTTCCTAATGGAAATTAGAAGTAGAATTTTGTTTCCTAGTGTCTTTAAAACCAGTGCATATGGTAATTTGTAATCAAGGCCACAATTTCATTCACGATCATTGACCATGTCCTCCCTCTCAGATTCTGGGCCAGGCTTGCTAGTTGCTTTTCCAGTGGGATGTTAGCAAACACAAGACAAGCAGAGGTTGTCAAACTGCTTGCACATTAGGACTTGCTCTCTTGCTGCTCTTGGGAGCCTTTAGGCAATCACCACTTGACGATGTCCAAGCCAACCTGCTGGATGATAAAAAACATATGGCCAAGGATGTCCCCCACCCCAGCTAACATTTAACCAGATATATGAGGCCATTTTGAATCATCCTTAATTGCGCTGTCCTTCTGATATTTTTTAAAAATGATAAATAGTAAAAGTTTATTGTTTTAGCATAAGTTTGGGGATATCTTGTTCTGCTATTGGTAGATTGTGGATAGATCCATGATAATCCTAATATTAGCAGAACCTTCAGTGGAATCTGGGAAAGATAGAAACTGGTAAAATCCAGCTACTCTGATTCTACTGGGTAAGGACCTTTGCAACCCCTTTTCCTCTCTTTACCCCTTCTCCAACACGCACGCACACACACATACACATACACACACTCAAAAGTGAATCAGAATAAATCTTGCTCAGGGTTTCCCAACTCTTTGGGATATAAATCAATATCTATCTCTCTCTATCCTCAACCCCCTCTCTCTGTCCCTTTCTCTCTCTCAGCAAAAATCACTTGGACACTTGCATTCTGGTAGCTGTTTGTTAATATTTGTTGATTGAAAATATACATAATACCTATAGACTCCCCAATGCTATTTGCATGTCTTTATGAAATTGAAGTAAAAGAGGACTGACTCTACAGATGGATCAATAGAAGATTGTACAATTTCCTCTCAAGGCTGATATAGTCTTAAAGTAGGCTCGGTGGGGGGGGACTTGGGGCTGGTTTTCAGCCCTTGTTGAACCTCCTTCAGCTGAATGACCTTAGCCAGAGCACCACTTCTGCAGCCATAGGATGACCCTGATGACCCTAAAATGTTATGAATTCAGTAAGACTTTGAAGTGGAGTTCCTTGTGATTCATAATTGTACCTGTATGCATTTTTTAAATAATTATTCTTTATTTTTTTTTAATTTTTTATTGTTGGTTGTTCAAAACATTACATAGTTCTTGATATATCATATTTCACACTTTGATTCAAGTGGGTTATGAGCTCCCATTTTTACCCCATATACAGATTGAAGAATCACATCAGTTACACATCCATTGATTTACATATTGCCATACTAGTGTCTGTTGTGTTCTGCTGCCTTTCCTATCCTCTACTATCCCCCCTCCCCTCCCCTCCCCTCCCCTCTTCTCTCTCTGCCCCCTCTACTGACATTCATTTGTCCCCCTTGTATTATTTTTCCCTTTCCCCTCACTTCCTCTTGTATGTACTTTTGTATAACTCTGAGGGTCTCCTTCCATTTCCATGCAATTTCCCTTCTCTCTCCCTTTCCCACCCACCTCTCATCCCTGTTTAATGTTAATCTTCTTCTCATGCTCTTCGACCCTACTCTGTTCTTAGTTACTCTCCTTATATCAAAGAAGACATTTGGCATTTGTTTTTTAGGGATTGGCTAGCTTCACTTAGCATAATCTGCTCTAATGCCATCCATTTCCCTGTAAATTCTATGATTTTGTCATTTTTTAATGCAGAGTAATACTCCATTGTGTATAAATGCCACATTTTTTTATCCATTCATCTATTGAAGGGCATCTGGGTTGGTTCCACAGTCTTGCTATTGTGAATTGTGCTGCTATGAACATCGATGTAGCAGTGTCCCTGTAGCATGCTCTTTTTAGGTCTTTAGGGAATAGACCGAGAAGGGGAATAGCTGGGTCAAATGGTGGCTCCATTCCCAGCTTTCCAAGAAATCTCCATACTGCTTTCCAAATTGGCTGCACCAATTTGCAGTCCCACCAGCAATGTACAAGTGTACCCTTTTCCCCACATCCTCGCCAGCACTTGTTGTTGTTTGACTTCATAATGGCTGCCAATCTAACTGGAGTGAGATGGTATCTTAGGGTGGTTTTGATTTGCATTTCTCTGACTCCTAGAGATGGTGAGCATTTTTTCATGTACTTGTTGATTGATTGTATGTCCTCCTCTGAGAAGTGTCTGTTCAGGTCCTTGGCCCATTTGTTGATTGGGTTGTTTGTTCTCTTATTGTCTAATTTTTTGAGTTCTTTGTATACTCTGGATATTAGGGCTCTATCTGAAGTGTGAGGAGTAAAGATTTGTTCCCAGGATGTAGGCTCCTATTACCTCTCTTATTGTTTCTTTTGCTGAGAAAAAACTTTTTAGTTTGAGTAAGTCCCATTTGTTGATTCTAGTTATTAACTTTTGTGCTATGGGTGTCCTATTGAGGAATTTGGAGCCCGACCCCACAGTATGTAGATCGTAGCCAACTTTTTCTTCTATCAGACGGCGTGTCTCTGATTTGATATCAAGCTCCTTGATCCATTTTGAATTAACTTTTGTGCATGGCGAGAGAAAGGGATTCAGTTTCATTTTGTTGCATATGGATTTCCAGTTTTCCCAGCACCATTTGTTGAAGATGCTATCCTTCCTCCATTGCATGCTTTTAGCCCCTTTATCAAATATAAGGTAGTTGTAGTTTTGTGGATTGGTTTCTGTGTCCTCTATTCTGTACCATTGGTCCACCCGCCTGTTTTGGTACCAGTACCATGCTGTTTTTGTTACTATTGCTCTGTAGTATAGTTTGAAGTCTGGTATCGCTATACCGCCTGATTCACACTTCCTGCTTAGCATTGTTTTTGCTATTCTGGGTCTTTTGTTTTTCCATATGAATTTCATGATTGCTTTCTCTATTTCTACAAGAAATGCCGTTGGGATTTTGATTGGCATTGCATTAAACCTATAGAGAACTTTTGGTAATATCGCCATTTTGATGACGTTAGTTCTGCCTATCCATGAACAAGGTACATTTTTCCATCTTCTAAGATCTTCTTCTATTTCTCTCTTTAGGGTTCTGTAGTTTTCATTGTATAAGTCTTTCACCTCTTTTGTTAGGTTGATTCCCAAGTATTTTATTTTTTTTGAAGATATTGTGAATGGAGTGGTTGTCCTCATTTCCATTTCAGAGGATTTGTCGCTGATATACAGGAATGCCTTTGATTTATGCGTGTTGATTTTATATCCTGCCACTTTGCTGAATTCATTTATTAGCTCTAATAGTTTCTTTGTAGACCCTTTTGGGTCTGCTAGGTATAGAATCATGTCATCTGCAAATAGTGATAATTTAAGTTCTTCTTTTCCTATTTTGATGCCTTTAATTTCTTTCATCTGTCTAATTGCTCTGGCCAGTGTTTCGAGAACTATGTTGAACAGAAGTGGTGAGAGAGGGCATCCCTGTCTTGTTCCAGATTTTAGAGGGAATGCCTTCAATTTTTCTCCATTCAGAATGATGCTAGCCTGAGGCTTAGCATAGATTGCTTTTACAATATTGAGGTATGTTCCTGTTATCCCTAGTTTTTCTAGAGTTTTGAACATAAAGGGATGCTGTACTTTGTCGAATGCTTTTTCCGCATCTATCGAGATGATCATATGGTTCTTATTTTTAAGTCTATTGATGTGGTGAATAACATTTATTGATTTCCGTATATTGAACCAGCCTTGCATCCCAGGGATGAAAATTATTCTTTATTCTACAAACAGATCTTTGGGAGTTGAAAAGGACTCAGACTCCTTGCCACAACTTTTTACCTCCCCAAGGGTAAATAGTCCACAGCTGGGTTCAGACTACTCCAAGTTGTATCTAATGACCACAAGTAGGAAGGATTCAGGAATAGATAGTGTCTATCTCTAGCCCAAACTCACAGTTCACAACTGCAGGTAAAGGGTGAAAACTGGGGTAGATAAGTGCCACCTTATCACTTTATTCCAATGAATAAATCACAGGATTGGGTGCTAAATGAATACCTTCACATTTTGTTCACACTTTTTTTAGTGCAAAAAAAAATGCCTACAAATGAATAATTTTAACATAAAATTCGGAGTTATTAATAACCCTTAGCTTTAGCCAGGAGTTAATTTAGGCACTCAGTTATCCCAGGATAACCACAACATGCCACCTTAAAAGCTGCTTCAGTGCATCAATGATTCCCATAAGACACAGGTTCCAAACATGGCCACAAGAAAACCATCCTATCACTCCTCTCTTCCAGTCAGACATTGAGGCAAAGAATATAGCAAAAGTGAAAACTTACATTTTTTATTTTCTAGCTTCATGTCTTCATATCTGCTAACTGTCCTCTTGAGACTGTATGATCCATTGCAACAATGGCTTGTGTTGGTATGAAGTATTCACTTTTTGAAGCCCTTTCATTAAACCAAAACTCATAAACCACAGAACTATTTTTAAGAGCTAAAAATGAAGTATTTTGTCAATAATGCTATAGAATAACTGGGGAATGTATTATGCTTTTGCCTGCTTCAGAGATGGAAGAAATTGAAAGACAGAGAAAATCTTCTCAAATTATTAGAACTAGTCAAGGCAGAGCTCTCTCCACTGTCTGAAGTTGCTTTATACAAGGCAAAAACAAAATCCCAAATACTATATTTTCCAACTTTTCTGTTAATCCAAGCAAGTGGTATATGAAAAATGCTTAACAACTGGATTGCCAAGTGAAAAAGCACCACTGCACCTGACAATGTCCACAGTGTGAATACTCCCATTGCCATATGATATCACTGAATACAGAGTGGGAAGTAGGTAGCATATTATCATTAAGAGTTTCTAACACAGAGACATAATAGATGAGGCTGGAGATGCAGCTCAGTAGTACAATGTTTGCCTAGATTCAATCCCAAGACTACAAAAAATCAAAACCTTTACTAGATGCAATAGATATAAATAACCTCGAGACAATGACAATAGCAGAATAATTTTAGAATTTATTACATTTGTTAATATAATTTAATTGTAGTTTTATCTAATTGAACTTTTAATGATGCTGCGTTTC
The DNA here is from genome assembly GCF_021218885.2 of Marmota monax. Lineage (NCBI taxonomy): Eukaryota > Metazoa > Chordata > Mammalia > Rodentia > Sciuridae > Marmota > Marmota monax. The sequence goes on along the minus strand of NW_026693008.1, from coordinate 14,358,926 downwards.
ACAAGCACTCACCAAATTCTTGAAAGTTGAACAATCAGGGGCTGGGGTTGTGGCTCAGTGGTAGAGCGCTTGCCTTCCATGTGTGGGGCACTGGGTTCGATCCTCAATTTTATATATATATATATATATATATATATATATATATATATATATATAATTTTATTTTTTAAATATATATATTAAAAAAATAAAATTGAACAATCGACTCTCACCAGTCAATAAGAATCAACTCTACATGCCACTGATCCAAATTCTTCTTGAATTCTTTGAAAATTAAAATAAAATAAATGTCACCCCTAGCAGACCTAGCTATTTATATACCTTAATATCAATCACTCTCCCCTGTCAACACACACGTTTTGGAAATTTCTGGATTACACAAAGAAGTTTTACATATGGGGCAAGAGATGGTATGGCAATTTCTAAGTGGCCTGGGATAAAAGTCAAAGAGAAGTATTGGAGCTAGTGGGCATTGAACTGTTGATAAAACTAAGGTATAGAGTGACTGAGCATTGTCCTACAACTTTCCTGAGCTGCAGAGCAAAGAAAAATCTACCCTCTTATTGTGGAAAAAAGAGAGCATTTTCCATTTGCATGAAATAACATTTCATAACATTCCATTATTTTCATAAAGGTTATGAAATAACATTTCTGAACAACATAACAACTTTGACCAAACACAACCTGATAACTGTGAGTCTTATTTTGACTGGTTCTATGTTGGCCTAAGCTTTAGGTGTAGGACATAAAGTATAGCACTGGAAAAGATGATAGTCAAGCCCAACTCCTCACTTTACAAATTGAGCAGACAGTAAAACAAATGAGACACTGGGGCAAAATTTAAGGAGGCACTTGTTTTCAGGATAGAGTCAATACAGTCAGCTCTGAGAGTGTCTCCTTAAATTCTTCACCATAGTCACCTTCCCTTACTTTTTGCCCTTGCCCGACCCTGAAACTAATGCCCAAAGAGGCCAAGTTCACAGGGCTAGTTGGCATCAGAGCTGGAATCATTTTTAACTTCTGGTCTGGAATCTTCCCCCTACTACAGGGTGCTGCCAGATTTGCACAGTACTCCAAGGAAAGCCTCCAAAACTAAGCATGAAGATATGTGCCCAGCTGGAATAGTGGTTCTCAACTAGTTGGCACACCAGAATAGTTTGGAGAGTTCTTTAATTTTCTAAGTCCTGGGTCCTCCTCTCGTGTGTTTTTATTCCATTGTTCTAGGTTGAGCCTTAGGATCATTTTTGTTTGTTTGTTCTCAAAGATCCTTTATAATTATTATATGCAGCCAGATTTGAAAACAAACATTATACCATCATAATCATCACCATAAGAACGTAGATAATAATAATCTTTAAGTCAGATGGGGTGGTGCATGCCTATAATCCCAGCAACTCGGGAGGGTGAGGCAGGAGGATCCCAAGTTCAAAGCTAGCCTCAGCAACAGTGAGGTGCTAAGCAACTCAGTGAGATCCTGTCTCTAAATAAAATACAAATAGGGCTGGGGATCAGTAGTTAAGTGCCCCTGAGTTTAATCCCAGGTACAAAAAAAAAATCCTTAAAATGTAAAAATCCCACAAAAAGTTGAAACTATGCTAATAAGAGACCATGTTAGTTAAGAAGGGACAGATTTTAATTATGCAAGGAATATTGAAAACGTGCCTATTTCCATTGTTATTGCTGATTAAGTATATTTTCTGTATATATAGGAAACTATCTCATTTAAGAGAAAGGAAAATAAGCAGGGAGGAACAAGGAGCACCGTAACTTGGATTAAAGCCCTGGGCCCAATTTGGTCATAATACAGTGATCCATAAAGCATGGTGAGACCTCACCCACGACAAGGAAACCAGTGTGCAAACCAGCTGCCTCCAGAACGCTGAGTGGGAAAGATGCTCACAGGACAAATCAATGTGTATAAACAAGAGAGATGTTTATTTTCTTAAGAAGAAAAGCCAACAGACTATTTTTAAGTTCTTAAAAATTATTTTGAATGAAACCACTGTGAGCAAATGATGATTATGTTAATTTACAAATCCCTCCTCCTATTGATTGAAACACAAAGAAGATCCTCCAAGGCATAGAATAAATTTACCTTTTATGTCAGTGTTTGTCATATGTATTATTAGTCAGGATTCTCCAGAGAAACAGAACCAACAAGAGATATATATGTATAATACTGCATACATTTGTATACTGTACAACTAGATAGATAGAGATATACATATACAGATATATGGAGATTTATTATAGGAATTGGCTCATGAAATTATTAAGACTTAGATATCTGCTGTCTGCAAGCTGGAGAACCAAGACAGCCAATATCCAAGAAAATGGAAGTCCCGGCTCAAAAAGAGAGTGCAAATTCACTGCTCTTCGTTCACTTTTTAACTCTACTTGGACCTTCAGTGGATTAGATCATGCTCCTCCATGATGGGAAGAACCGTCTGCCCTATTGAGTTCACCAACTCAAATGCTAATCTCTTCTGGAAACACCTTCACATTCACACCCAGAAACAACATTTTACCAGCTATCTGGATATCCCTTAGCCAGTCAAGTTGACAAATACAATTAACCATCACATCATAGATTTGAGAGTAATTGTTCTGCATTTACTTAAGAATATCTAAAATGTAGGTTTTTTGTACAACACAGGTAGACCCAGAAATCCAATTTTACTCAAAAGAGATGTAAGTTTTACTGAGTTGTGGTGATGTTTACCTGACTATATGCATTTGTCAAAACTCATAATAGAGCTGTACCTTAAAAAGGAGAGATTTCACTACGTTTAATTTATACCTACCGGGCTACTTCCACAATCATGTGTACCCCATGCTAAGCACAAACTATTCATCTTTGAGAATCAACAAAAGCTCATATTAGAAATAACATAGTAGAATAAATAGCTCTTAAATTTAAGTGCAACAATAACAGTTAACAAAAGTAGAGTATTTGATGTGTAACAGACACCGTAATAGACACAAGAATCCTGAGGGATACAAAGTGATGTTACTAATCACTATGTGGAGAATTGGTTACAAGTGTGTACAGTGGGGATGGATAGCAGTGGACAAGAGTAGAAGCAGCGAGGCTTATTAAGAGGCCACGGCAATAACCCCATTGAAAGATGGTGGTTGGGTCCACAGTGGAGGTAGTGAAGATGGTGAAACATGTGGTTGCATCTTGGATATTTTTAAGAGAGTCCATAATCATTACCAATGGATTAAATTTGGGATATTGAGAAAGAGAGGAAGCAAGCATGACTGCTAGGTTTTGAGCCTCTGAGCAACTAGAAGGTCTAAGTTACTGTTTCCTGGGATGGAAAATATGGAGGAGGAACAAGTTTGAGAAGGCAGATGTTTATCTTTGAGCATGTCAAGTTTGAGATCACTAGCCATCCAGTTGGATTTTCAAGTGGGTGACTGGAGTTCAGGGGAGGGTCAGAGTTGGAGGTGACTAGATTGTCTATTGTCTAGATTGACAGTGGATAAATTACCATTGGGTGAGGGAAATAGGAAAGAGAAAATATCCAAGGACTGGAATCTGGGACTCTGCAACATTTGGAGTTTGTGGAGGTGTGGACAAAGTAGCAAGAGAGACTGATTAGGAGCAGCCAACAAGGTAAGAGGACAACCAGGAGACAATGGTGTCCTGGAAACTGAAGACCAGAGTATAAAAAACAGAGAGGAAATGGATGTATCTGAGATCAAACTGGTGATGACGCAGCAATAGGGTTTCTAAACCCCAGTTCAAGAGGTCACTTCCTCTAGGTCAACATGCCAGTTCCTAACTATCATAGATTTATTATACTCTTTCTGTAATTGTTAGTCCTATTATCTCTCTCCAGCTTCTCTTGCTCATTTCAGTTACCAGCACATAACAAGTGCTCAATAAAAGCTGAATAAATAAAAACTGAACGAATGAGTGAGTGGTTATATCACAGGTTAGGGATAGGAGCTGAGCCAGGGAGAAGTTTAAATGCCTGCCATCACTGCCCCCCATCCAGACTAGCCAAGGAAAACATGACCTTTTGTCTTTGAATTGTTTGGGTTCATATGAGTATGTAATTGTCAACCTTTCAGGAATTCAGAGAGTTAGCTGTTAAATTTAGCTATAATTAAAATTCAAATGATATAAGCTACATCTAAAACTTGTATTAAAAATAAAGTTAAGGGCTAAAAATAGTAGAGTGCTTGCCTGATATGCATAGGCCCTGGGTTCAATTTCTAGCACCACAAAAAAAGAAAGAAGGGAAGGGAGTTAAGTTAGGTGGGCACAGGGGCACACATCTGTAATCCCAGCAGCTTGGGAAGCTGAGACAGTAGGATTGCAAGTTTGAGGCCAGACTCAGCAACTTAGCGATGCCCTGTCTCAAAATAAAACATAAAAAGGTCTAGGGAATGTAGCTTAGGAATAAAGCACCCCTACGTTAAATCCTCAGTATCACCCCCCAAAATAATAATAATTTTAGGGATTTGGGGTGTTGCTCAGTGAAGAAGGCAGAAAACTTGCCTAGCGTCATGATGCCCTTGGTTCAGTCCCCATCACTGAAATAATAATAATAGTAATACTGGATTAATTATAGTTATCAATACTCCAAATGCATTTCTTTCTGATTATTTTACTGCATTTTATAATCTCTGCTCTTTTTTTTTTTTTTTTGCCCTGGGGATTGAACCCATGAGCACTCTACAACTTAGCCACATCCCCAGTCCTTTTTTGTATTTTATTTAGAGACAGGGTCTCACTAAGTTGCTTAGTGCCTCAACATTGCTGAGGCTGGCTTTGAACTCACAATCCTCCTGCCTCAGCCTTCCTAGCTTCTTGAATTACAAGCATGCGCCACCACTCCTGGCTCATCTCTATTCTTGAGTTGACTCACATTCACTGTATCTGGGTGGTGGAAACACCATTAACTGCACATGCTCCGGGACCATGCTCAATGAAGTCATGCTGGTAGTGTTGAGAAATGAGCAATTTCTACAACTCAGGGGCCCCTACTCCTCAGAGTCTGTTGTTAAAAATTTGCCATTACCGATATTACCAAAAGTTCTCTATAGGTTTAATGCAATGCCAATCAAAATCCCAATGGCATTTCTTGTAGAAATGGATAAAGCAATCATGAAATTCATATGGAAAAATAAAAGACCCAGAATAGCAAAAGCAATTCTAAGCAGGAAGTGTGAATCAGGCGGTATAGCGATACCAGACTTAAAACTATATTACAGAGCAATAGTAACAAAAACAGCATGGTACTGGTACCAAAACAGGAGGGTGGACCAATGGTACAGAATAGAGGACACAGAGACTAATCCACAAAGCTACAACTATCTTATATTTGATAAAGGAGCTAAAAGCATGCAATGGAGGGAGGATAGCATCTTCAACAAATGGTGCTGGGAAAACTGGAAATCCATATGCAACAAAATGAAACTGAATCCCCTCCTCTCGCCATGCACAAAAGTTAACTCAAAGTGGATCAAGGAGCTAGATATCAAATCAGAGACTCTGCGTCTGATAGAAGAAAAAGTTGGCTCCGATCTACATATTGTAGGGTCGGGCTCCAAATTCCTTAATAGGACACCCATAGCACAAAAGTTGATAACAAAAATCAACAAATGGGACTTACTTAAACTGAAAAGTTTTCTCTCAGCAAGAGAAACAATAAAAGAGGTAAATAGGGAGCCTACATCATGGGAACAAATTTTTACTCCTCACACTTCAGATAGAGCCCTAATATCCAGAGTATACAAAGAACTCAAAAAATTAAACAATAAGAAAACAAATAACCCAATCAACAAATGGGCCAAAGACCTGAACAGACACTTCTCAGAGGAGGACATACAATCAATCAACAAGTACATGAAAAAATGCTCACCATCTCTAGCAGTCAGAGAAATGCAAATCAAAACCACCCTAAGATACCATCTCACTCCAGTAAGATTGGCAGCCATTATGAAGTCAAACAACAACAAGTGCTGGAGAGGATGTGGGGAAAAGGGTACTCTTGTACATTGCTGGTGGGACTGCAAACTGGTGCGGCCAATTTGGAAAACAGTATGGAGACTCCTGGGAAAGCTGGGAATGGAACCACCATTTGACCCAGCTATTGCCCTTCTTGGACTTTTCCCTGAAGACCTTAAAAGAGCGTACTACAGGGATACTGCTACATCGATGTTCATAGCAGCACAATTCACAATTGCTAGACTGTGGAACCAACCCAGATGCCCTTCAATAGATGAATGGATAAAAAAAATGTGGCATTTATACACCATGGAGTATTACGCAGCACTAAAAAATGACAAAATCATAGAATTTGCAGGGAAATGGATGGCACTAGAGCAGATTATGCTTAGTGAAGCTAGCCAATCCCTAAAAAACAAATACCAAATGTCTTCTTTGATATAAGGAGAGCAACTAAGAACAGAGCAGGGAGGAAGAGCAGGAAGAAAAGATTAACATTAAACAGATACATGAGGTGGGATTGAAAGGGAGAGAAAAGGGAAATTGCATGGTAATGGAGGGAGACCCTCATTGTTATACAAAATTACATATAAGAGGTTGTGAGGGGAATGGGAAAATAAACAAGGAGAGATATGAATTACAGTGGATGGGGTAGAGAGAGAAGATGGGAGGGGAGGGAGGGGGGATGGTAGAGGATAGGAAAGGTAGCAGAATACAACAGTTACTAATAGGGCATTATGTAAAAATGTGGATGTGTAACCGATGTGATTCTGCAATCTGTATTTGGGGTAAAATTGGGAGTTCATAACCAACTTGAATCTAATGTATGAAATATGATATGTGAAGAGCTTTATAATGTTTTGAACAACCAATAAAAAAAAATTAAAAAAAAAAAAAAAAAAAAAAAAAAAAAAAATTTGCCATTACACTACTTGTTATATTTCCTACAAAATCCTCCTGTTAGCAACCTTTCTTCATTGAGGAAAAAAAACCACTCCAACCTCCAAAAGAGAGCAGTTTCCTCTGCTAAAGTGAATGAACTGGATTTTTCTCTCACCCACTGGTCATTTGATGGTGTACAGACCATCAATCCAAAGGGTTTCCACATCACCACTGACGACTTCTCACCTGACCACCACCCGATAGCCTTGGGTTCTATAGATTTATGAAAATCTACTCTTTATTATTTAACTGGTTAGGAAACATGTGTTTGGATCAGAAGTGTGGGTACAGAGTAGCAAGCTTTAAAGAATTAGGAGGAAACATATGTGGCAAATGTAGAACAGAGTAGAGTTATTCCCTTTGAAAGTCTCTAGCCTGATCCCTCTCAAGGTCCCTTTCCAGTTCCCTGATGATGCAATCTATCTACCCACTGGGGTGCATTAAGCTCTCTTGAAAGACCTGGAGCTAATGGTTTACAGAGAAAAATCAATCCCTTCTTATTATGCAGGCCTGCTGTTTGGTAAATAGAAAGCAAATTCTTTTCTTCTCTTAAGTAGGCAGAAAGGATCCCTGGGAAACACCTTGATTACACCCTCCTCGTGTCCTGAATGAAAATCCACCCACCAGTACTGTGCTTAACATACATACATGTAAAGAAGCCAGGTGCATATCCATTCACAATTCCATAAGAAGGCAGAGCTTCTTTTTTGCCCCTTCCTCTCCCACAGAGAGGGAATACAGTGCTTTAAAATATCATTTTGTACACCATAAATATAATACCATAACACAATGCTTTTTGAATAGACATTTTCAATTGCTATCTAACATCCATAATGTTTGCCATTCATGAAGCATTTGTTCCATGCCACGCATCATGTTTTCGACACAATCTTTGTTGTTGTTGTCAAGGGCCTTATGAGATAAGTTTCTTTTTTATCTCATTTTCCAATTGATCAAACTAGTTGACATAAATGGAGCAAGATCATTTTAGCAGAGACTGAATTTGAACCAACTTCTCTTTGACTCTAAAACCAGGACCTCTAAATACTTTGTTTCTTGCTGATGATTATGTCTCAAAACCAGAACCAAAGGAGAACTAGGAGCAGTTCCAGGCTTAATATACAGTTGTCTACTAGGGAGGAGAATATCCAGATTTGCAAGATAAAGAGCTCTCTGACACTTGGCATCTTCAAGCAGAAGTTGAAAGAACACTTCTCAGTGTGGTGGATCTCTTGCCTTAGGAAAATGGTTAATCAAATTTGCTGCTTATTGAACTTTAGTCGTTCACTAGAGAAATAGCATGTTTAGGTAAGAAAGTAGACTTGTTCCACAAGCCCAGATAAGAAATGAGGGACAAAATGACTTGGATCATCATAAGGAAAGGCTTCTTTAAAATTAATTTTTTAAATTAACAAATAAAAATTACATATATTTATGGTGTACAATATGATGTTTTAAAATATATACACATTGTGGAATGGCTGAATTTAGCTAGTTAACATATACTCTACTTCCTGTACTTTTTTTTTTTTTAATAAGAACACTTAAGGGCTGGGGATGTGGCTCAAGCGGTAGCGTGCTCACCTGGCATGCGTGCAGCCCGGGTTCAATCCTCAGCACCATGTACAAACAAAGATGTTGTGTCCGCTGAAAACTAAAAAATAAACATTAAAATTTAAAAAAAAAAAAAAGAACACTTAAAATCTATTTTCTTGAGGACGTGTCAACAATATAATACATTGTTAGTAACTAAAGTCACCAAATTGAACTACAGATCTCTTGAATTTCTTCCCCAGTCTAACTGAAATTTTATATCCATTGACTAAATTCCACCCAACCCTTGCTTCCCCTCCAAGCCTGGTAACAGCCATAACTACTGTCTCCATGAGATCAACTTTCACAGATTCCCCATGTGAATGAGATCATGCCACACTTGTCTTTCTGTGCCTAGTTTATTTTGCTTAACACACTTTCCTCTAAGTTTGTTCAACATTGTCACAAATGACAGAATTTCCTTCTTTTAAAGGCCATATAGTTATTCCGCTGTGTCTGTATGCCATATTTCTTTTATCCAATCATTCATCGATGGACACTTTTGTCCCATTTGGCCACTGCTCTAACACCAAGAATGAACAATAGTGCCTGGCACATAGAAGGTGCTCAGTGAATGAATGAATCAATCCACCGTTTTATGAATGATGACAAAACAAACATGGGAGTGTACAAACAAAAATGTAATTGCAGTACTGGTTACATTTCTTTGAATAGATACACAGAAGTAAGATAGCTAGATCATGTGCTAAGTTCTATTTTTAATCTTTTGAGGAACCTCCATATTATTTTCCATAAAGACTGTACTTATTCACATTCCTACCAACAACAGTATATCAGTTTGCTTTTCTCCACATCCCTACCAACACTTATCTTCTTTTTGATAATGGAAATTCAAAGAGGCATGAGGTGATAGCTCATGGTGGTTTTAATTTGCATTTCTCTGATATTAGTGATGTTTTTTTCATAAATCTCTTTTCCATTTGTATGTCTTCTGTTGAGAAATGTCTGTTCAGGTTCTTGGATCATTTTTTCAATCAGGTTAAGCACTTCCTGGCTCTAGGAAGTGCTTCTGGCAGATGACCCTTACTCTCAGCCCTTTTTTGGACTTTCTCTTTTCCAAGACATCTACCTAAGAGAGAGCTGCCTCTCAAGAAGGCAACTGCCTGGGCCAAGCTGAATAGTTCCAGGCACTATTGTTTTCTTTCTTTCTTTTTTTTTTAATATTGCTATTTAGTTCTTTATATCACTATTGCTTTCTTAACATTGAGTTGTTTGAATTCCTTATATAATTTGGATACTAATCCCTATCAGATGAATGTTTTAGAAATATTTCTTCCTATTCCATAACTTTGCTTGGTTGCTGTTTTCTTCAATGTACAGAAGCATTTTAGTTTGAAAATAGACACCATATGTCTATTTTCACTTTTGTTATTTAGGGAAAAGGGCTTCTCTTTAATGACATGCTGTAGACTAGGTTCCTCTGGGAATAATGACTTTCTCTCTATGAGGATATATATGGAGAAGCTGATGACCACACATAGAGTTGGTTTTGCCTATATTCTTGTCCAGACTTCACTATCTCTCACCTGGAATCTTGCCCCAGTTTCCTAACTAATCTTTCCTCCAGTATCTTTCCAACTTAGACCATCCTCATACTCATCTGAGTTAACACCACCACTACCCAAACCAAACTTTTCATTCTCTTGCTTAAAGACTTCTTAGCTTCCACTGGCAGGCTGAGTTCCCAGGGAAACAATGAGACAGAGACCAGAATGCAAGATGTTCATTAAAGAGCATTCTTAGGATCAATACCCATGAAAGAAAGGGAGGGAAGGAGGCAGGACTGGACCCATAGAGAACTTGAACTCACAAGTTATCACAACAAGCTAACGCCATGGGAGTTCTGATCCTGGAGCATTCCATACTCCTATGAGGACCAGTCATTAAATGTAAGGTACCCTAGGGAGCTAGCATGAGCTTGGGCCAGGCAACTGTGTGCGGAAAAGAGTGATTCCAGAGAAGGGATGAGAGTAAGGGTCATCTGCCAGAAGCAGAGACAGGAAGAAATGCTCTTCAGGATTAAAGTACAATCTAGATGGCACATCACAGCAGTCACTGCACTCACCCCTTTGCATGACATGCCAGGTCTCCACAATCTAGCTCCTGTTACCTCTCCAACCCCATCTTTCTCTACTCCCTACTGCCTAATCAAGCCAAGAACATTAAATTTCTCAGAAAATTCTTTCCTGCTTTATACATAACAATTGATTCCCTCTTACTAAGATTCCCTTTTCTTCTGTACTAGTTTCCTATGGCTGTTATAACAGATTATCACAAAGTTGGTGGCTTACAACAACACACGTTTATTCTCTTGACAGTTCTGGAGGTCAGAAATCTAAAGTCATTTTCACTGAACTGAAATCAAGGGGTCAGCGGGGACTTGTTCCCTCCAGAAGCTCAGGGAAGAATTTGTTTCCCTGCCTTTTCTAGCTTCTAGAGCTGCATTCTTTGCATTCCTTGGGGGGGGGGCTCCTCCCGCCATCTTTAAAGCCAACAACAAAGCATCTTGCTTTAGCATTATATTGATTTCTGCTGCTGTTGCTGCTAAATCTACCCTTATGAGGATACTTGTGGTTGCATCTAGGGGTCCCCAGGTAGGTAGAATTGGCATCTCTTCTCCAGCACTTTATCCTTATATTTACTCTATCACTTTCCTTGGTATGCTATAAATTTCATTCCGGTAATGGTGAATTCATTCATTCACTGAGCACCTTCTATGTGCCAGGCACTAATTGTTACTTCTTGGTGTTAGAGCAGTGACCAAATGAGACAAAAAGTCCTGCCTTTGTCTAGCTTCTATGTTAATGAAGGGAGACAAACATTTTTAAAAATGAAAAATAAATGTTGTGTTAATAAGAAATAAATGTTAAAGGGAAAAAAGGAGGAGCAGGGTATAGTTTAGGGATGTAATGGGAAGATGAAGGTAGTTATAGTTTAAAATAAATGGTCAAGGAAGGCCTGAAAGAGATGGTGACATTTAATAAAGCTTTAAAGGCAATTATAATGACTGACAGAAGACCCTCCTAGATAGAGGCAACTGCCAGTGCAAAGGCCCTGAGGCCTACATATCAGGGAACAAAGAAGAGATCTCCTGAAGGGTTTTGAGCAGAGCAAAGACACAATCTGACTTTAAAGGGCAGTTTCCTAGAACTGTCATGTATAGCCAGGCAGAGTATACATTCCACAGCTCAATGGGTGGGGCAAGAGGCAGAGATCCATCCTTTCAGACTATACTATGTAACACAGCAACTTTAAAGGCTACTTCCTGAGGGAAAAAAGTAGAGGAAAGGCCAGGAGTTAGATCTTTATAATAATACAGGTGATCCATCTATTTCCAGGATGATTGCACCCCCAACACTAGAACAGCACTTGGCACATAGTAGGTTCACTAAATGACTACATTTTCCCACTGCAGCATAAGCAAAAACCAAGGAGAAAAAAATCTTCTTAGTATTTCAGGGCATTGAATGGTTACTTATTAGAGTCATAGTTCTTGAACAAAGGGGTAGACCAGATGCTTTTTCAAAACTAAAATTCTGTCAAGCCAGCCTAATCTGGGCCTCTCCACTAGGACTTTCCACTCTCATCTCCAATTCCACGTGTTTAATATTTAATGCATTTCTTTCTGTCCTCCCCTCCTGAAACAACTTCTCCCTGGCCTTCCTCAGCTGTTGATGGAGGAAACATTTTCCCATCTAGGCAGGACAATTGTGATTATGATGAATCTTGTCCAGACAGGCTCCAGCTTTGAGACATCTTGTCTTTCCATTTTACTGCCCATTTCCCAAAATCCTGCCCTCACCACATCTTCCTAGGAGCCAGCAGTGGGATCTCATCTTAATCCTACTCTCTGTCTGCTACCACATTTCTGCATCTTGCTATCTTTTCCCCTTCCTGGGGTATTTGCTTATCTTTTCTCTACCTCCAGTCTGACTCATTTGTTAGTCTTTACTGACCCCATTTCTTCATGGGGTCAGAATTCTCCCACTCATTTTGATCTGGCTTTTGGCAATATTTAGGGAGGAAACAATGGATAAGGAAACGAATGCTAAGTTTTGGCGGCATGCAGATGTGATTCAAATCCTAGCTCAGGCACTTGGAAATTCACTCATCCTTCCTTGGCCCTAGTTTCTTAATACTGAAGATTTTTAAAGGATTAAAATCTTTAAAATTTCCTTCATTGATCTTTGTGCATATTCAGAGATAGTGTTTACAAAGCTCCTGGTAATATGCATTAGGTACTAATAAATGCTGCTTCCCTCTTCCCTGTCTACCTGTCCCTGGCCTACAGCTCCATGCCTACAGGTGGCATTTTGATTCTTTTCCCTATGGCCTTATTACATTTAGTTATTTTATTTCTAAATATATGTTATTAATACATCTTATTCCAGATCACAGCAGACCAAGTAAGAACAAGATTATGGGGAAACCCTTTTTGAGCAATTATCTACTTGGATGTGCATGAAAAGCTCCTGTATAATTGTTGACATCAATTTTTTAAAATTATTTAGAGTTGGTAAAGCACTTCCTAGCATATGAAAGACCCTGGATTTAACCCTCAGCATTGCTAAAATAGGTAAAATATATTTGGATATTTCCAAACACTCCATAGTAGAAGAGAATAGTATATGAACCTCCATGCACCTGTTACCCAGCTCCAATAATCATCAACTCCCAGCCAGTCTTTTTTATCTATCCAGCACCCTCTATTTTTGTTTCTGGAGTATTTTAAAATAAAACTTAGACATCATATTGTTCCACTCATAAATTATTCAGTAGCTATCTCGGCTATAAAGACTTGTCTCGGTGTGCTGGGACTGCTCTAACAAATACCACAGACAGGTGGCTTAAACGACAGAAATGTATTTCCTCATGGTTTCTGGAAGCTAGAAATTCAGACCAAGGTGCTGGCAGGATTGGTTTCTCCTGAGGTTTCTTTCCTCAGTTTGTGGACGGATGGCCACTTTTTACCCTGTCCTCACATGGCCTTTTCTTGATAGGATCCGCATCCTTCCCATGTGTCTTCTTCTTCTTATAAGGACACTAATCCTTCTGGATTAGGGCCTTACAGCTATGGCCTCTTGAAAGGCCTGCTATGATGTGCATATGATTAGTGTTTCCCAAAGATCCATCTGTTAAAAGCTTAGGTCTCAGGTTGGCATTGTTGGCTGGGGCTGTGGACTTCTAGGACATGGGGTCTAATGGAAGGTCATTAGGGGTATGCCTCTAAAGGGGATTGTGGGACTCCAGCCTGTTCTCTCTCTCTCTCTCTCTCTCTCTCTCTCTCTCCTTCCTGGCTGGTGATGTGAGCACTGGCTCCAACTTTCATTCCTGCCGTGATGTGCTGCACTTGCCAGAGGCCTAAACCAGTAGGCCTACCCGATCTTGGGCTTGAACCTGCAGAGCCATAAGTCAAAACAAACCTCTCATATTACTTTATAAGTAGTCTATGTCAAGTACTTCATTATAATGGTACAAAGCTAATATAAAACCCTTCTCCAAATATAGTCACATTAGGAATTAGAGCTTCCAAATATGGATTGGAGGGGGGGGATACAATTCAGTCCATAAGAAATCTTTACAAAACACTATTATTATACCTAATATAAATAATAATAATTGCTTTATAATCTCCAGCATCTTATCCATGTTCAAATTTTCCGAATCAGCCACAAACTACTGTTTTTTTATTTGGTTAGTTTAAATTTGGGTTCAAAAGGTGAAGGATTTGTTTGGAAGTACAGATTCCCAGCCCTTTTCCAGATGGTGATTTAGCTTCCGCCTGGCTGCCTCTTCATCAGGCAGATCCTGTGGGGGCCACAATATTTTTTACTGTTATTTTAACCCAGTGTAAATTTGACTATAAACATTTTCATCGGAATTATGCCAACATTGATAGATTACCATCAAGAAAAGAGTCTCTAGAAGAAATGTCATTAAGTTACAAAATTCATTGACTAGTTCTCCATACAACACAGTTAGCTTCACATTTTTACCATTTTTGTTAATACTTCAGTGAAGTTATTTTCACTGGCATCAATTATTTTTCTGTCTAAATTTTACCACAAAACTTGATTATCAGGTTTTTGTCTGTATCAACTTTTACCAATTATAGAATCTGCTGTGGTGAGTTTACTTTGTGACCATTAAGTCTACCGAATCCAATTTTTCTTGATCAGATTTGAATGTCTGCATTTTGTCAAGATTTGGTTCTTCAGGGAATTTTCCATCAATAACCATTTTCTCTATATGCAGTTTTAACTGTTGTTAATCTTTGTGTGTGTGTGTGTTGACTGTGTCTACCAGTCATATTCATTATTACTTTGATGAAAGGCTGAAAGCTTGGCTCTATACCCATACATATCTATGAAAAAAAATGTTGTGTATCTAAGAGATAGAAGGGAGATGGTGTGGGAGTCAGAAAATGACAAAAAGGGACATGGAAACAGATTGAGAGAGAAGCAGCAGCTGTCTTGGGATGGTGTTTGCAGAGCTCTCTGAGGGACCCAAATGTCTTGGGGGTCAAAATGGCAAGATTAAAACAATATGGAGGCTACAATATGGTTGGTGAGGATGGACCTTACAAATAGTTCAAGGCTTTAAATCCTGGAAAGTTAAACACAGAGCTGTCACCTTGCCACTCCTACCCGCTCTGCTTCCCTTTTTTATTGCTCTTTATTTCCTTCCTATTTTTATGCCGCTCTTTTTCTTTTTTTTTTTTTTTTAATTTTTTATTGTTGGCTGTTCAAAACATTACATAGTTCTTGACATATCATATTTCACAATTTGATTCACCGCTCTTTTTCTATTGCCATAAAGTACCCTTAGGAAAGATGACCTCCTATTTGAGTTTAATCAGTGCCTAGCACAGTGCTCTGAATTCACGGAATGTTCAGTAAGTACTCCTTGACTGATTCATCTTAAAATATCACTCTTATGATTTAAATTCCCATAATCTAGGCTGCTGTTAACAAATCAAAACACATTGAACTTGACCTACCACTTCCTGGGGAGTGGGGAAAGTGGGTGGATGGAGCCAGATTCAGCAATTCTGAACTGTTGGGAGGCCTCTCAATCTGTCGGCAGAATTGAAGCTTGAAAAGTTTTATTTTTTGCGGATGTTCCCTAGCAAAAGCCTGCTGCACACCCACACACTTAGCCAGCAAGAAAAGAGAAGAGCTGCTGGAAGAATTATTCCCTCTGAGACCAATAATCACAGAAGCAGTTATCCCCAAAGCTTTCATCCAACCTGGGCTCCCAGTTTCTCAAGTCCAGTCCCACAGTTGCCAGGGGCTGAAATCATAGGAGGGAGGTATGGAGAGGGGTGTAGGAAAAGGCTGCAAATGGGAGCCCCATAGGAGTGAAGTCCTGAGGGGTAACCCTGTGGAGCTCAGGAGGAGGAGGGCAGAGACCCAGCCAAGCTGAGAAAGAGAGACAGTAGATAAGGGCTGGGGATTCAGTGGTAGAGAGCTTGCCTAGCATGTGTGAAGCTCTATGTTCAGTCCCCAGAACCACAAAAACAAATAAATTATTAAAAAAAAATCAGAGAAAGAGGGCTGGAGTTGTGGCTTTGTGGCCGAGTGCTTGCCTAGCATGTGTGAGGCACTGGGTTCAATTCTCAGCACCACATATAAATGAATAAAGTAAAGTTCCATCAACAACTAAAAAAATAAATCAGAGAGAGAAATAGATGAGTAAGAAACTATAGACTAAGTGTTTATCCAATGTCTTTAAATGGCTTGGAATGGTAGCATTCCAAATGCAAAGTATGTGGTTACAGCATTAAAACCTGAGGGTTAGCAAAAAGAAAAAACAGAGCAAGAGAAGATTCTAGCCTTCAAGATAATAGCAAACTAGAAAGAAAAGGGCTAAAGTCAGTGTTTCTTAAACTTAGCTGCAGACTGGAACCACCTAGGGAGCTTTAGAAAACTGAATGAAACCTGGGCCCCACCAGAGACTAATTTCATTGGTCTAGGGTGGGTTCCAGGCATCAGGATTTTTTAAGAGCTTCCTAGAGAATGTGCCTGCAGAGCTGAAACCAACTGGGCTAAATCACTGAAGATGGAAAAGAAAATGTCTTCTGTGCCCTAGTAATTCAGGAGAGCAGGACTTTGTGCCTGACAATCCCATGGTATCTCTGTGAATCAAGTGGTTCAGGGCAAGGACCTCGGTATGTGAATCTCAAGGCTTGAGTTCTAGTTTCAAATTGACCTCTAATCACTCAGTGACCTTGAGCATACTGGACAGAGAGGACCTGAGTTCACTAATTCACTGTGTGCTGGACTGGGCATTTCCTCTGCCTGCTCTGAATTCCCTCATGCAAACTAAGGGTGTTGATCTCAAGCTCTAAAACATTCTAAATCTCTACTTTCATTAAAATAGCCCAGTCACTTCTAGTTCAACAGATTTTTTTTTCATGAATTATTCAAACTTGAGAGTTGAATGTTGAAAATAACATGTTCGTGGTATCCTCATTAGGAAGCTTTCAGCTGTGAATCTCCTTTCTTCCACTATATTTACAAAGCCCAATTTCTGTAGAATTTGGAGGATGAACACAGTCAATCACTTACAAAATCTCTAAAAAATGCCAGTGGATATAAAGTAATAAACACCCACCTGCTAAACAGAGATGGTATAATAAAGGGAGCAAGAGAGAGCAGCTGGGACTCTCACAAGAGTTTCACAGCCTTCAATAAGTCTTCCAGCTACGTCCATAAACATCTACTTGTCTGACTTCCTAACAGGAGATATAAATGGATAATTTACCCGGTGGACCCTCCCACATCTGGGCAACTGAGGCAGAAACCTAAATACCAAAGATGTTAGAAAATGTGATTAAGAGGTGGAATATGGCACAAGCTTTTTGTTTATTTGTTTGTTCCTTCCTTTTAGATATATACAACCGAGAGTGTATTTTGACATATTAGGTACAAAGTTTTAATTTCTGGCTTTCCCCTTGACTTTTAACCATCAAACAGGAAATTCAATAGAAGCAGAAGGTAAGCCTGAGTGACAACACCCCTCCAAGGAGCCCAAAGTCTCTGCCTGTGGGACATCATGACAGCATTAGAGATGTTGCCATGACTCAAGACAACACAGGGCTTCATCTTGACCAATTCTAGAGATGGGATTGTGAAGGTGTGGAAATAAAGACCTAGTGATTTGTATAATTTTAATACATTTATAAGTATATTGTAACTCCAGCAGGAAGATATTTCTAAAGAACAGAACTGACAGCAGATTCATTTACTTAATGTTCAAAATCATTCTCCTACGTTACTGTTTCATGATTAAGCAAATGCCACATAAGGCAGTTGGGGAAGTTACACCTGGTAATGGCTTGTGCATGGCTCTGCAAGAATCAGCAGACAACAATATCTGGGAATTTTCACAGTATGTATGTGACAAGGGGGTAAAGAATTTAAGATGCTAAGACATTTATCATTTTATTTTACTTTCCACTGGAAAAGGGAATTATAAACTGACATGATGTAAACGGGTCATTCCCAAACACTAGCACGCATCTGAATCCCATGGCTCCATTCCTAGGGTTTCTGATTCAGCAGGTCTCGGTTGAGGTCAGAGAATTTGTACCTCTAACAAGTTCCCATGGGATGTCAATACTGCTTATCAGGGACCACACTTTGAGAACCACTGATATGAATCCATAATTTTGTTCTTCAAAATGCTGTTCAAAGCAGAAAAGTGCATTTAAGGACTCTCAGCACTGTGCTCCTTCTGCTCTACTGTATTCTCTCTCTCTCTCTCTCTCTCTCTCTCTCTCTCTCTCTCTCTCTCTCTCTCTTTCTCCTTATTCTGCCTTCTCAGTTCTATAACCCATAGCACTGATCTGTGGCTGATCAGCTATAGAGAAATGTGTCCCGTCTCAGCCAACATCACTGCAAGTTATCATTAGTATATAGGTGTTATTGTAAAATCTGACACATGGTTCATTACTGCAGACTCCATTTCCCTCCAGTTTCTTCAGCAATAAAGATGATTTTGTAAGAACTTGCCCAAGCCTAACATCCCATAATTTTATGATGCAGTAATTTTAAAAGCACTGTCCATTTGTTTTGGAAGAACAACAGTCACTTACATAGAGCATCTGAATGTTTGCTCATCCACTTAAATAAGTCTTGTTTAATTCTCTCAGAGCCCTTTGAAATAACAGTCATTTATAAGCAGAGGCACAGAAATTCAGAGAGAAATACAGAGGTTAGGTGCCTGGGCAGGCTTTGAACTCAGGGCTGTCCTTGCCCTGTCCAGTGTGCTGTACACTTTCTTGTTGTGAGGGCAAAGTGAGAATAATGTCAGGGAAATACTTCCCCCCACAGACTGCTCTTCTGCTTCCAAATACCACTGACACTTGGGTGCTTGTAACCAAGAGGGAGGCTTTGGCGCCAGGCTCCCTTGTTTACAGATCTGGAATCCCACACACAGGAAGAGTGAATTCAGGGCCAAGAGGGCGGGAGGAAGGCAGGAACAAGTTTAGATGGCACAACTGTCAACACAGCAAAAATACAGGGAAAGGCAAAAGTGTTTCAAAACTATGATCAGCCATTTTCTTTTTTTTTAATAGAGTGAGAGAGGGAGGGAGAGAGAATTTTTTTTAATATTTATTTTTAGTTTTCAGCGGACCCAACGTCTTTCTTTGTATGTGGGGCTGAGGATCGAACCCGGGCCGCACGCATGCCAGGCGAGCGCGCTACCGCTTGAGCCACATCCCCAGCCCAGCCATTTTCTTCTTGCTAAAAACAGTAGCATTTGACCCACTATTTGACTAGGTTTTTAATTTCCCTTAAAAAAACGATTCTATTTATAGCTCTCTTAATAATTAATTAATAATTAATGTTCTCCTAATGACAAGGTCACAGGGATGATAGGAAAAACCTCTTATGACACAGACAGGTCTTGCCAATCTTAACATCCAGTAATTCAAAATCACAGGCTTGAAAGACACTTGGGAAATACAAAGGATCTCTTACCCAAATCTGACCATTGGTGTGAGGGAAGTGATAGCTATCAGCTACTGCTAACAAGAGTCCCTTAGGGGCCATCTGGTTTTTCATAAGCGGTCTTTAAGTTGTTTGCAGAGTCAGAAAGCCCAGCGCAGTAGACCTCACAAGCTGCTAGAAACTGAACCAGGTAACTTCTTGGATAATCGAAACCAGAGTACAAGAAGCAGATGCTCAAGAGGGATTTGAATGATGGCTACCCTAGGAAGAAAGCTACTCAAGAGCAAGTGTGCACACACAGGTTCTGGGGAAGGTCCCAGTTCTTAAACTTTAAGGAATTTTGTCAAGTGCATATTCTGCATCAGTTTCTACCATCTTATATATAAAAGTTTCTACCATCTTATATACCTAAGAAAGAAGGAGGTCAAAAGTTTTTTTAAGTTCAGTTTTTTTTTCTTATAACTTTATTTTATTCATTTATTTTTTATTTTTTATATGTGATGCTGAGGATCGAATCTAGTGCCACACGAGTGCTAGGCAGGTGCTCTACCACTGAGCCACAACCCCAGCCTCTTAAGTTCACTTTTACAATGGATTTCTCTCCACCTTTACAGAGGTAAGGCACTCCTCTTTTCCATCCCAAATCTTATAATGGTGCATTTCCTCAGGGTGCAAAAACCCCAGGTTTCCAAAGTAAAGCCATGATTTGGAAATACTGGTATCATTGTTGAGAAAGTGACTAACTCTAATAATTGGTTACAAATCTTTTCACAAATCAAATGGCATTGGTTAATTGCTCTCAACAAAGTTGCAGGATATATGAATTCTTCCTGATAACTGTTTTAAAATAATTTTGAGGAAAAAAAGGTCACTAAATTCTTTTTTGCTTTTTAACTCAAAAATAATTCAAAGAGGGCTGGGGATGTGGCTCAAGCAGTAGCGCGGTCACCTGGCATGCGTGCAGCCCGGGTTCGATCCTCAGCACCACATACAAACAAAGATGTTGTGTCTGCCGAGAACTAAAAAAAAAAAAAAAAAATTAAAAAATTCTCTCTCTCTCTCTCTCTCTCTCTCTCTTTAAAAAAAAAGAAAAGAATTCAAAGAATGACATTTCTACAATAAAACTTCCAATCCCACTGCTTAAACATGAACAGAATTCCTCAGCATTTATATCTATTAAGGAAAAGAATGAGAATATAGATACTGAATTCTGTTTGGTTCTAGGAATAAGTGTGCTAGCTTTTCATTGCTGTGACAAATACCTGAGGGAAAAAAAAAACATCTTAGAGGCATAAAGATTTATTTTGGCTCCCTGTTTCGTTCCATGGGTGGAGGGATCTGTTGCTTTGGGCTCAAGTGGAGGCAGAACAACATGAAAGAGGGTCTAACAGAGCAAAGCTCCTCAGCTCATTGCAGCAGAGAAGAAGAAAGAAAGAGACAGAAGGGAATAAAAAAATACTCTTCCAGGTCATGCCACCAGTGACCTATTTCCTCCAACTAGACCCTAAAAGTTTCTACCTAAAGTTTCTACCACTTCCTCAGAATGCCATCAAATTATTAACCCATCTATGAATTAATACACTGATGAGATCAGAGCCAAATGATCTAATCACTTCCCAAAATCCCAGCTCTAAACATTACTGCATTGGGAATCAAGCTTTCAACACATGAGACTTGGGGTGGGTGAGTGCGGGGCACTTCATATCCAAACTATAGCAGTAAGTAATAGTCAATGATAAATATAACTAATCATCTTTTTTTTAAGGCGAGCAAAAGCTGGACATGGTGGCCCATGCCTGTAATCCCAGCAACTCGAGAGGCTGAGGCAGGAGGATGGCAAGTTCGAGGCCAACCTCAGCAACTTAGCAAGGCCCTAGTCAACTTAATAAGAATGTCCCAAAATGAAAAATAAAAAAACAGGTGGGGATGTGGCTCAGTGGTTAAGGGCCCATGGGTTCAATCCCCAGGAACTAAATAAATAAACAAAAACAAACAAAAATGAAAAGCAAAACAAAGAAGAAAAAATCCTACTCTTCTCATTTAAGGGTCAACTTCCATAAAGGTTATGTCCACAATCATATATTTGTGTTGTCTTGACCAACTGTGTGCCAATTGTGATGATTCAATCCAGAGATGTAGAGCCTTATGGACTATGAGTTTTTGTTTTTGTTTATGTTTTTGTTTTTGGAGGGGTACCAGGGATTGAACTCAGAGGCACTCAACAACTGAGCCATATCCCTAGCCCTATTTTATATTTTATTTCGAGACGGGATCTCACTGAGTTGCTTAGTGCCTAGTTTTTGCTGAGGCTGGCTTTGAAGCCTCTCTTTTAAGACCCCTGCTGCAGTCTCCAAAGCCTCTAGGATTACAGGCATGTGCCACTGCGCCCAGCTTGGACTATGAGTTTTCATATATATTTTTTAACTACAGAGAAATATGACACAATGTGTGTTTCATAAAGATACTTCTATAAAATAAAGGAATGAAAATATAAATCGAAGAAGAAAGAATGATATAAAATTTAAGAGAAGAATTTATTCCATTTCTAAAGAATGATAATATCAAATCACTTAGTATATAGATTTCATTGGGAATCTTTTTAAAAAATGATATAAAAGTCTTATTTGAAAATGTCAATATTTTAAGAAGAACTTGTTCTTGTATTTTAAAAAAAGATGAATATATACCAAATTTCATATTACATTTTAAAACATTTAAAAAATTATATTCCAGGCTTGTTTTAAAATGTCAATGTATATAATAAACAGGGAACTGCATTCTTTATAACTACTTAAATTTTAGATGTCCACATAAAAATTGTGAGCAGTACATGGCTTTTCAGATTCCTTTAGTAATACACAACCAACCAAAATTTTGAAGCCCACATGTCTGAAAGCTTTTCCTCTCTCTCTTTTTTTTAATTTTTAAATTTTTTTTTGAGCTGTAGATGGACAGAATGCCTTTATTTTATTTTATGTGGTGCTGAGGACCAAACCCAGTGCCTCATGCATGCTAGGCAAACACTCTGCCACTGAGCTACAGCCCCAGCCTTTTTTCTCTCTTTTAAGACACATCAAAACACAGAGCCTCTTGCCTGTGGGGGAAGCCCTCTCTGGTCTCTGGGCAGGCAGAGAAAACTCCCTGTGACCTGGTGCCCAGTTCTGTCGGAGACCTGACTCCAACCTTACGCCATCATCCTGCCGGGCACTGGCTCTGACTTCTGTCCTTGTCACCTTCAGCATCTCCTTACCCGGGCATAGAGGACAAACTCAACAAATGTCAGAAGAAAGATAAAGAATGAATAGGTGGATGCATGATTGGATGTGTGTGTACATGGAGGAATTCCAAGCTATGCAGACAGCCATGCTGTTATTCTGAGCAAAAATCATTTACTGCCGGACTTAGAAAACAAAAACAGCAACCTCTTCACACCCTGATTCCCTCCACTACCTTTCCCAGATTATCACCACCAGATGCTCATATCATATAATGCAGGGTACAAGTGGCTGTGAAGAGTCACTGTCATGGCTGAACATTTTCCACATCCTCTAGGAGGGTAATTTCTATTTGGTTTTACAGATCAATTTTTCAAAAAGTGGGTTTGCTTTTTAAAGGACTGATTCTACCCTTATTACAGGTTATTTATATACTTATTTTGTTGTATTAGGTTTTTGCAGCAGGATGTAGCAGGGATGGGCAATGTTGATAGAGAAAAGAAAAAACTGGGTTGGTATGCCCAAAAGATATCACTTCCTTGAGTTATTAATAGCCATTCATTCTAGTCATCTTCTCATCTGTTATCTCCATCTTTTTCTGTATTTGATACTTATAAAAGCACATGAAATATCTAAGGTATTAATAATGATGATAATGTTATCCCCCACAGATATACAGCTATGCTCAAGAAAGAAAATATTATCATTTCTGTTGAAGACCCTCTGTGCCCTTCCTCCCTGCCAGTCTCCTGCCTTTCCTTCTCCCAAATGTAATTTTATGTTCATCATTACTTTTGGGGGGGACATATTAATTATACAGAATGGTGGATTCCATTGGGGTATGTTGGTACATGTATATAACATTATTTGATCTATTTCACTCCCCAGAAACTTTCCTTATTCTCCCCTCCTCCCTGACCCTTGGTCCCCTTTCTCTATTCAATCAGTTTCCCTTTCACTTTCATATCATTCCATCACTTTAAAAAAATAGATTATCACATCTTAAACAATACTCTACAGTTCACTTTTGCCTGTTTTTGCACTTTATATAAATGTTATATTGCATGTGTTTTTCTTTAACTTATTTCACTTGTCATTTTGTTTGAAAGATGTATCCACATTGATAAACACAACTGAAATGCATTCAATTTCACTGCTGCAAGGCATCCATTACATAAGTACAGCAAAATTATCCATTCTTATGTGGATAACAACTTAAGTTGTCTGCTTTTGCTACTACAAAAAAAAAGTTACTATGAACATTTTTGTATATACCTCAGGTTGTATATGTGCAAGAGTCAGTCTAGGATGTGTTTGTATAGGTGCACACATGTATGCATGTACATACAAATCCCTGGGAATTGTTGGGTCATGGAACATGGCTATGCTTATTTTGTTAGATAATGCCAAATTATTTCCAAAAGTGGTTGGAATAATTTATATTCCCACCAAAAAGTGCACAGAGTTTCTGTTATTCCAAAAATTCACCAACATGTTTTTAAAATATTTTACTGACTTGGGCATTATAATATCCATTCTTGTTAAACTTACACTTCCCTAATTATAAATGGGCTTGAGCACATTTGCATATTTATTAGACATTCATGACTTCTGTTCTGAAGAATGCCTTTCACTTATTTTCTCAGTCGAGTTTTGCCTCTGTCTGTCTCTCTTTCTCTCCCTCTCTTTGGTGGTACTGGAATTGAATCTACCACCTGAGCTACATTCCAAGTCCTTTTAAAAACTGTTTTTATTTTGAAACAGGATCTCACAGAGTTGCCCAAGGCTGGCCTCAAATTTGCAATCCTCCTACCTCAATCTCCCAAGTAGCTGGTATGGGCCACCAGGTCTACCTGAATTTTGACAATTTTTTCTTCTATACAAACATCTGATCGATGAATGGTTCATATTTTCATTAACAATCTGCAATTATATATTCTGTAGTAAATAAAGTTTCTACCCGTGCATGGGCTGCCACTGTGATCTCTTCTGCTCCACTGATTTTTTTTTAATCTCTTTCCCATAGCTTCTTTCCTACTGTGCCTCAGTCAGTGTAGGGAAGTCATTCCATTATTCCTAGCTTGGCTAAGTGTTTTAGGGATATCTGGTAACTACCTATTTCATAGCATTGGTATAAAGTAATCAAATAAGATAGCATATATGAAGTACTTAATAAATTGCCTGGCATGGAACAAGTCCTCAATAAACTGCAATTATTATTATCATAATGTCTTATAAAGTCCATAATTTGTTTTCTTTAACATCACAATAGCTAGATTCCTTAAAAAGAATTATTTGAGCTACTTCAGGAAGGGCCAGTTATGTAGCATGAATTCCCTGCTTTGTGCCAGGAAAACTTATTAGAGAAAAATAGTTAAGCCATGAAAATAAATGTGTGTGTATTGTGAGGAGGGATGTGAAAAGGAGAGGTAAACTCCTCTGCCAACAACAAACTACAGGCCAGATCTGAGAGTGAGAATTTTGTCAAGATTTAAGTTTAAGTATCAGTGATTGGGGCAGTTTTAAAACATATCCAAAAATTCTTTAACACTCTTCTCTTCAAAAGGTAGAGGCGAGCTGGGTGAGGTGGCACACACCTGTGATCCCAGAGGCTTGCAAGGCTGAGGCAGAAGGACGGAGAGTTCAAAGCAAGCCTCAGCAACTTAGGGAGGCATTAAGCAACTCAGTAACACCCTGTCTCTAAATAAAATATAGAAAGGGACTGTGAATGTGGCTCAGTGGTTAAGTTCAATCCCCAGTACCAAAAACAAAACAAAAGGTAGAGACTGATTCCTCTTTACTTCTCTGTAGACTGGACTTAGTGGCTTGGTCCTAACAGAATGTGCATCAAGTGATAGCATGTGACCTCTAAGACTAGGATTCAAGGCATTATGGTGTTCTTCTTGCTCTCTCTTGAATCATTCATGCTGGAGATGCCAACTGAAGTGCTGTGAGGACATTCACACAACCCTAGGAGAGTTCCAGACGGTGAGGAAATAAGAATCCCTCCAGCAGCCATGTGAGTGTGCCATCTTGGTAGATCACTCAGCCCCAGCATAATCTTGATTGGACCTCATAAGAAACCCTGACTCAGAACCACCCAGATAAGCTGCTTCTAAATTTCCAATCTCCAGAAATTGTAAAATAATAAATGTTTATTGTTTGAAGCCACTAGGTTTTGAGCTGATCTGTTACACAATGATGGGTAATGAATACATGGGTCTTCTGCAAGGATGGAGAACTGGGATAGACAAGGCAGTGATGAATGTGAGGAATAACTTGTGTTTGGATCTGGACTGCAGGGCCAGAGATTTCTATATTCAAATGGTATTTGCCCCCAAAGAAAAAGTATTCTCTAGTTTATTTATTTTTCTTTCTTTTCTTTTTTTTTTTTTTTTACAAAGGAGGAAGAGTAATGACTTGGAATTAACAAGAGATTTAATTTTAAAAATGCTCCTGGGCTCCATGGCAAATAGGAAAAGGGAAAATGAGCAAATTGTGTTCTTAAGTGTTACATGGCAGAGTACACTGAAAGGGAGACCTTCCTGGAATTTCAGTTAAGATGTTTGAATGCATTTTATGTGCATGATGTCATTTCATCTTTATCAACGAAGATCTCTATGACCAGTAAGTGGGGGAGTCCTCCCAACTCTAAGGCCCACATTCTTAAATTTATGTTATATTAAACCTTCTATGATATTATAGTCAGTCTCATCATAGAGAGTCAATTTCTACTGTCAAATTCCATGAACACTTATTGAACACAATGTAGGCACTTCACTACTCATTGTGATCCCAAATTAAATCTTGGGCCAGTTCTGACCCTTGAGATGTGCACAGTCTCAAAACATACCTAAGAGTTGTCCATTTAACTCCACCTCTGCTGGCACACCCTAGTCCAAGGCACTGGTATTTCTCATCCTCACCTCTACAAATAGCCTGTCTTGCTTTGCTGTATTCCTGACTGGCTCTCATCTATTTTCCACATTGCAACCAAACTGTTTTTAGTTAATTTACCATTTGACCATGCCATTGACCTATTAAAACCCACTAGAGGATTTTCCTGGCACTCAGAATAAAATCCAATCCCTTCACCACACCTGCAAAGCCCTGTGAGATTGAATCCCAGGATATCTGACTCCCTTTTCTGCCCACTGCCCTCACCCTCCAGCCATTCCAGCCACCTCTACAGGCCCCAGCTCTCCCAGGCTTCCTTCTTCCTGAGAAACTTGTCTCATTTCTCCCTCTTTAGGATGTCTGCTGAAGTGTCACCTCCTCAGAAAAAGTTTGCCAATCATCTATTTCATTTGGGTCCACCTTACTCCACCCACCACCCCACAGCACATCCTGGGTTTCCTGGCAACACTATACAATCTGATACATTAATACACGTGCTTGTTTATTTATTGCTTTTTCATTTTCTGTCTTTCCCACTGCAATGTAAACTCCTTGAGGAAAAAACCTTGTTTATCCAGATCACACTACCTTGTGTCCCACCTAATTCTGTGCCTGCACACAGTGGGTGCTGAATAAATACGTGTTGAATGAATCAATCAACAAAGCAGGAGAGAAGATCAACAAATAATGACAATACAGGTGTCAATCTCAGTGGTTACCATTTCCCAAATGCTCGTGATGTGCATTTAAAATCTTGATTTATTATTCCTATAACAATTAACAATTAATTATTCCTATATAATTAATTATTCCTATAACAATTAATAATTGGCTGAGATCAAATCTTTACATCATTGTCACCCTTTTCTAACCACCAAATAAAGAACCAGCTATAACCAGAAGAGACACAAAGTGTCATACACTTAATTTCCTACATACACTTAATGAAATAGTTACATATCTACATGTATTTATGTACATGAAGCTCTTGCTGCACAGAAAACAGTCTCTCAACAAGTAGTTACTACAACTGGGAAACACTCTCAAAGTAGTCAATGGCATGAAGCTTGGCATAAAATAAATCTGAATTTAAATACTGATCTCTCCAATTTACTGGTTATGTGAGCTTGGATAAGTTATTTCACATCTCTGAGCCTAAATTTCTTCATAAATTCTCTGTAAAAATTAAATGCATTTCAATTGCTTAGCACAGTACCTAGCCCATGATAAGGAGCCAATGATCAATAACATTTATTCTGTTGGCTATTGAAGTGTCACAGAAGGGCTTAACTCTCCTTGGAGAAGCTGCCTGCTGTTACCTGATGTTAGCATTTCTGCAGTGCAGGGGTCACACATAGCACACAGCCCATAGATGCTGCTCCAATTTCCTTGACCTTGTCTTTTTTCAGTGTATTTCCTTCTTCATTATGATCTAGAGCATGGTTTGCAAATTGATGGTTTAATTTGGGCCACATGGGGTATTGAAACCTTTTGAGTCTGTTGTTAACATTTAAAACTTGGCAGATAAATATTAACACTGTTGAATGACTTCCACCCTCCTTGAGGTATGTTTTCACTAGAAGCATTGGAAGGCAGTAGGTATTGTACCCTATAAATTAAACATTATGGAAATAATTCACTTTTGAGAATCAGTACTGCGGTCCTCTCCTCTAGGAAGATATATTCCTGGGTGGCCAGATCATAATCAGGATTTCTTAGTAAAAAGAAAATCAAAATAAGGGAAATGTTGAACAATCCCAATGGCCAATGACATTAATCTAGGATGAACTCAAACTATCAGTTTTTCAAGTCTTTTCCTCTCTAATGGACAGCTCCAGAGACTACCACCAACCTTTTTTTATTATTCTTTACCCTTAACTCATTTGTCTAGGTTCCGTGCAGATGTACAAGTACAAAGCCCTTTTATTTAGCAAGATTTAGAAGTATAGCTTGTCAATAAAATTTTAAAAATTAAATTAAAAATATTAACTAGAAAACAATGAGGAAATCATTTAAAGATACACACAATATTTTATTCTAAAACATTTAAAGGCAATTCAATTCCTATCTTAGGTCTAAGGTTTTTTCCTTAAAATCTATCTCATTTCTCTTGCATAAAATCCATCCCTGTAGCATCCTCTATCATTTCCAGTTCCTAAACTTCTTTTTTTTTTTTTTTTTTTTAAACATGAGTTTATTTCTTTTTTTTTTTTTTTTTTTTTTTTTTTTTAATATTTATTTCTTTTAGTTATTGGCGGACACAACATCTTTGTTTGTATGTGGTGCTGAGGATCGAACCCGGGCCGCACGCACGCCAGGTGAGCGCGCTACCGCTTGAGCCACATCCCCAGCCCCCCTAAACTTCTTTAAAGTGGAACAAGAACATAAATACCCCTATGAAGCCACTTGAGAGCTGAATCCTTCCAGATTTTTATGCTTCTTACCCTAATCACAGTTGTCTTATATATTACGTATCATTCAAAAGCAATTTTATTTTAATCAAAATATTTTTGTCAACTCTTTTCATAGAACCCAACTTAATTTTCATAAAAACAAGAATTCGTGGTCAAAATAGCACAACTGGTATAAACAGGTTTGGGAGCAACTCCAGGAACCAGCTCTAGGAGAGTGTTTAGCATAATTGGTAGAAGCAGAAATTCCAGGCATAAAAGAGACTGAACTACCTGCCAGAAATTTTAGTGAGACGTGGACAATCATTAGTATATTTTACAGAGAAAACAGCACATCTGTTAAGCTGGCTAGTCTATTATTAAGTGGAAGTCAGTTCAAGGGGCACATTTTATAAACATTCTTATTCTCTGCTACCCCCTCCCCCCAGCTCCAGATCAAATCTCATTACTGTTTGGATTTAGCTCTCATACATAGAGTCACAATTCTCTCTTGTCTTCCTAAGACTACACCCACCTCTTTAGCCACCCAATGAGCCATTGTTGGGGAGATTTCCTCCGGGTTTATCAAAAGCTCATTTGATAGATCCAGGTTTGGGATTTACCTTGCTGTATAGTCTCCATATGCTGCCGCCAAGGACAGTTATCATGATCAAATAAAACTGTATATGTAAAAACACTTTGTAGACTCAAAAGTCCTGATCTAAGAACAGCCATTTGTGATGAGGATAGGAATAAAATCACAATTATATGTGTATGCCAGTAGTCTTGAGCGCCTAGAGAGGGTCAGGTTTACTTGGAGATTGATCTTATATGGATACACACAAATCTTCTTTTTGTCCTTATCTGCCAGGTAAAGTACATACCGACAGAGAATCCCATCTATTTTTCCTGTCCCATGAATCCTGAAGCATTGTCAGTGAACAACAACAACAAAAGAATTGTACAGGATCCTCCACTTCAGAAGGAAACATGCTGACAGTGCCTGGGAATTAAAAAGGGATGACAATGCAGATTGACAAGGAGGATGAAAATGTGGTTTTGTCTGGGAGGAAAGGCAGGCAGGTTCACATAAAACCACAGTTCAATTTTTTTTTCCACATTTTTCTTTGCTCTCTTCCTATTCTATAAAAAGTCTGTTTTAAAAATTATTGAATATATATTTTTACGGTCAAATTTTCTGTTTTTTTTTCAGGACGGAAAACAACCTGCCATTAATGATTTATTTTTTACTGGTCACTGGTAATACCTTAGGATGCTTTGTTTCTTTGTCTTCTTCCCTCTCTCCCGCTTTCTCTCTTTTCTTGTCAAGGGTTGGAGGGAAAGGAAAAAAGATAAGGATGTCTATTACAGACTGGAAAACAAAAAAGCACCTGAGCCAGGCCAGGCATGGTGGTATGTGCCTATAATTCCAGTGACTCAGGAGGCAGGAGGATTGCAAATTCAAAGCCAGCCTTAGCAACTTATTGAGGCTAAAAGCAACCTAGTGAGACCCTGTTTCAAAATAAAAAAATAAAAAGGGCTGGGAATGTGGCTCAGTGGTTAAGTGCCCTTGGGTTCAATCCCTGGTACCAAATAAAATCAGCTGAGTTCTTGATGTCCCAAAGGAGACTCAAGCATATCTTTTTCTAGGATCAGATACCCTAAAATAATGGTTCTCTAACTTGTATTAGAATTTCCTGGAGGCTTGTAAAAGCGTGGATGCTTTATTCAACTTCCATAATTTCTGATTCAGTAAGTCAAGGGTGAAGCCTCAATAACTTGCTTCTCAAACAGTTCCAAGTTCATGCTGATATTCCAGGTCCAGGGACCATGCGTTAAGCATCGATGCCCTAAGTCTTAGAATGCTAGTTCAGCTACCATATGTTGAATACCTACAATGTACCTTCTAGAAGTTCATGTTCAAGATCAAAACACAGGCACGGATTTTTACTTGTTCATCAACAGTTAAGGGAACACAGTGTCAGTGTTCTTTCTCTGTACCTCAGTTTCTCTCCCCACATCCTACGCCTCCAGTAGTATTGTTTATTCTATCCCCCTTTTCAGCATTAGCTCTTCCCTTCTGATCTTTATATCTTCATGTTCAAAGGTCACCTTTAATCTAAGGCTTGTTTTAGATGCCATCATTTCTGTGAAGCTTTTCTTGACTCTCTATCCTGCACTGTTCCCAATGATGGCCCAACTCTGAACGGTTACGTTTTACTCCTACCTCTTCTGTGGCAGCTGTTGCTTCTTGTTTTATAGAATAATCCAGTCTTACCTCTCTTCCTGTGAGTCAGTCTATTCTCAGAATTCTCCACTGCACACATAGCACCATGTCTGGCATAGCACCCAATACACATCAGAGAATCAAAGTAATCTTTAATCCTGAAGAAGTCTCTGTTTTAAAGAAACAGAGAGTTCATGCTACAGAAATTACTTACATCCCCAAATCCACAGCGTGAACAAGAAAAAACAACAACAACAGAAAGCAGAAGGGAAATTGGGATAGAGAGAAGAAATGGAGCAGGCCAGTTCCAAAATTTGTCTGAAGACTATATAGAAGTGATTGCAGATTTTCCAGGGATCATCATTAACTAGTGGAGAATTATAGAAATTCCAAGATTCATTCATTTATTCGTTTGTTTGCTTAGTTTTCCCTTTATCCTCTAGTATTTCAGGGATAGCCAGGCTCCCTTAGACAGCATCTACTGTCATCCCAAGTCCTCCTTGAAAAAGAAATCAGCATTTGATGTATCCCTCAGAAGAGAGCCACAATGCATTAACAAAAGAAAGGATTTACTGAAGAATTTTTTTTGGAGAGACAGAAGAGAGGATTGACTTCACATACCACATATAGCGAAAATTTATCAAATTCCCTATTAGATTGTCAACCTAATAATAAATGGAGAGAGAGTCTCCAAAGATAATGAGTTTATTCCAGAATGAACATTGCAATGGGAATACATGTGGGCATATCCAATAAGATAAAGGAAGACAAGGGCTTTTAAAGGTAAAATGAAATGGTTTACATAAGATTTTCTGAAACATTTATTCTTGGCCTCAAAGAGCAATAATAAGGGTGGCATCAGCTCAAGATTGAACAGGCCGTTTCTAGGAAGATATAGTTGCAGAAGTATTTTTTTGTGTAAGTTTGCAAGGCTGTGGTTCTAGAAGTCTTTTATCAGAGTTCTTGTTATCAAGCATGCATGCATGAGATACCCTTCTTAGTCATCACCTGGCTTTATTCATTTACTTATTTTTGTTGGGGTTTGAGCTAAATAACTCCATTTGATTCTGAAAACTTTTATCAGAAACCTTTGTCCCCTTCAGATCCTCTCACCTCTCTCTCATCCTGTTTTTCTCTAAACAGCCCCTACAGCAGTACTTCAGCTCTTCTCAGATGCAACACTCTACCTTGAAAAATGGAAACCTAAGTTTAAGTGCAATCACAATTATCTATGAGTCCTAGATCAAGTCGCTTTGAGTACCTGAGCATCCCTCCCCCACATTCAGTGGACACAAATATATGAGCTCTTCTTAGCTTCCAAAGCTAACGATCACTGTAATCAAAAATAACTGAAAATTGGAGGACACCTTGGATCAGCAAGCTGTCTTTATTAGGCAGCGGTCGAATGGCACGTTTTCAGGGGAGAAGATGGTGACTGATTCCAAGAGGGAGAGGTCTGCTTTTGATAAGAGTTAATGTTTAGTGCAACTTAATCCTTAGAGACTTGGGACATGCCAGCTGGGCAGTCAGGAAACTAGTTGTGCAGGTTAAAAATCTAACTCGGGGCTGGGGATATGGCTCAAGTGGTAGCGCGTTTGCCCAGCATGCATGAGGCACTGGGTTCAATTCTCAGCACCACATAAAAATAAAGATATTGTGTCCACCTAAAACTAAAAAATAAATATTAAAAAAAATCTAACTCAGGAAAACAGCTATAAAAACTGGAAACTCATTCTAACTCAGGGAAACAGTTGAAAAAGCTTGAAACTCATTGTTACTGGGATGAAAATCCAGAGCCCAGAGTGCATTTGTTTGCCTTCCCCTCTCCTGTTCCTGGACCACATTGTTCTCCTTTTCTCCCTGGCGGTGGTCATTCCCCTTTTCTTGGGGGATGCTATTTTTCATATCCTTCAATCATGCCTTTGGAAGTATCCTTTCCAAAAAGAAAAGTTGTCCCTGCGTCACTGAATTTGACGGAAGTATACTGTATAACTTCTGGAATTAGATCAAAATGGCCTTGAAACTCTCACTTTGTTCTCCTGGAGAACCTGCTTCTGGAGCCTGTACTGTAGGAGATGTCCAACTATACCGAAGTCACAATGAGAAACTTTACAGAGGGGCCCTGACTGAGTCTACATGAAGAGAGAATAAGATGCCATGTCATCCTAGTTGAGGTCCCATACATGGCATGAAGTGGGGCAAATCATTTCCTCAGCCTCTGCCCAAACTTCAGATTCCTGATTCTGCTGCTTTAAGCCACTAAATTTTGGGATGGTTTGTTGCACAAGCAGCAGATAACAAGAATATTCTCCTACTTAACAACCCGCTCATTGGGCACTGGACACAGGGTACAACTTGGAAGATCCCACTGCTATCCCAAGTCCTCAAAGCAACTCCAGGGGCCCAGAGGGAAGATCACCCTCCTCCCTGCTCCTTCAGAGCCCTATTTACCTTCACACTTCCCTTAATTTCCACTCTAGTCCTGAAACAAGTTAAGCTCCTTGCTGAGACTCTCCAATGGATGCCATAACTCCCAGAATAAAATCCAAACTTCTTACTATAGCCTAAAAGATTTTGCATAGTTCTGTCCCTGTCTAGTCTCTAAGCTCATCCCAGATATTTTACTCCTTGATTTCTCAAATAACCACACTCAAATAATACTGGTATCTTCAGTTTCTCCAACAAACCAAACTCTTTTCCACTGTGTAGCCTTTGTCCATACTGTTCCCTCACCTGAACCCTCTCTCTGCACTGTTTCTGGGGCTGGCTCCTTTTCCCCATCTTATTGGTCTCAGCTTAACTGACAGCTCCTGCAGATAGACTTATTCTAGTCTCTATCTAAACAAGCTGATCCCAGCCTTTGTTGTTTTTACAGCAATTATTTTAACTCAAAAAGTAATTTAAAAATCTAATAATCAACTTGCTTTTAATCAATTAGACCAACTAGCATGTAAGCCATGAGGGGTCAGGGACTTTGTCTGTCTTGTTGGCAGTACCCAGGAGTATGCTTCTCTTACCAGATGCTTACTAAGTGTTTATTGAATATTAATGCCAATAATTCTTCTTGCACATGCATTCATGAGAGCTTCCATACATCCAACACGACCTTCCTGGCAAGATTGCACTTACCTATAAAATCTTGTTACTGCCAATACATTATAGATAGATTGTATTTTTTAGACATTTCTGAGACCAAGAGTAAACTATTTTTCTAGTTTTTGTAAAACCATTATTATTTTTTATTTTTCTTTATTATGTACAATCTCAAACGTGCACAAAAATTGAGCGAACAGGTTAATGAACCCATACAAACCCATCATCAGCTTCAACAACTATTAACTCATAGCCAATCTTGTTTCATTTATTCTATCATCTGTTACCTGCCTCCTTCCTATTATTTTAAGCATATTATTTTATGCATTTAGGCATCATATCATTTTTTCTGTAAAGATTTCACCATATAACCTAATACATTTTTACAAGCAAACATAACAACTTGGTTACACCTAAAAGAAATAATAAAATTCCTTAATATCATAACATATCCAATCAGTCTTCAAATTTACAATTGTCTCATAAATGTCATAAGTAGTGTATTTATCTCTTTCTGTCTCTACCTCCTTTTCTTCACACATTGCAACTGGTGGGTGAATCTTTTAAATCTCTGTAATCTTTGGGGTGTATTTTCACCTGAGGTTTTCTCCCCCCACCTTTTTTTTTTTTTTTACTGGGGATTGGATCCAGGGATGCTGTACCACTGAGCTACATGCCTCAGTTCTTTTATGAGACAGGGTCTCAAATTGCCCAAGCTGGCCTCAAACTTGCAGTTCTCCTGCTGCAGCCTTCAGAGTTGCTGGAATTACAGTTGAGCACAGCCATACCTGTTTATGCACTGGCTTGCTTTCCTTTTCACTGCAATTTATTTGTCAAAGAAACGAGGTTTGTCCTATGCAATATCAGTTCTGCCCTGGCCGCCATAACAAAATGCCACATATAGGGTAGTCTAAACAGCAGAAATTTATTTTCTCATTGGTATTGAGGCTGGAAGTGCAAGATCAAGATGTAAACTGGATTGGTTTGGGGTGAGGCTATTCATCCTGCCTTGCAGGACATTTCCTTTGTGGGTGCAAGCCGAGGGGTGGGGGACACACTCTTCCTGGTGTCTCTTCCTCTTCTTCTAGAGACAATAGTTAGGTCAGACTAGGGCTCCATCTTTATGATCTCATTTAAACTTAATTACCTCCTTAAAGGCCCTATTGTCAAATACAATCACATGGAGATTAGGGCTTCAATATGTGAATCTGGGGGAAATACAGTTTAGCCCATAACACCTGCAATTTTGACTTTGTAGATTACAACCCCATGGTGTTCCCTAACATGTTCTAATATCTTCTATATTTTCTATGTCTCAGTGATTGATTTAAGATTTGATATGGTGAAGATTTATTTTCTTGATAAGATGATTTTATTGCCATATTATATACCTTCATCTATAATATTAATGTATATAAATGAGTCCCACATATAAGCAGATTTATAGATTAACTGTCCAAAAATGGAACCAAATTCCTCAACACAGTAACAATTCTGAGTAAATTTATTCATTATTTTATTTTATGTTAGCTACTGGGGATTCAACTCAGGGGTGCTCTACCACTGAGCTACACTACTAGCCCTTCTTAGTTTTATTTTGGGACAGGGTGTCACTAAATTCTTGATGCTGGCCTTGAATTTGTGATGTTCCTGCCTTAGCTTCCTGAGTTGCTGGGATTACAACTGGCTCTGAGTGTACTTTTTTTAATCTTGCAAATTTTTCAAAGTTGAAATCATACATAACAATAATGTTAATAATATTTATTGAGCATCATGTGCCACTATGTGTTTATTCTTCAGAGCAATCTTGTCAAGTAGGAATATTGTTCCCTGGTTTTTCCAAAGGAGAAATAAAATCTTGGGAAATTTTCTTTAAACTGTGTTATGGTTTGGATGTGAGGTATCCCCCAAAAGCTCACATATGAGAAAATGCTAGAAGGGTTGGAGATTGGGTTACAGCCTTAACCTAATCAGTGAATTAATCCCTGATGTGATTAACTGAGTGGTAACTGAAGGCAGGTGGGGTGTGGCAGGAGGAAGTGGTTCATTAGGGGTGTGGTTATGGGGTATATATTTTGTATCTGAACTCTCTCTCTGCTCACTGATCAATGTGAGATGCTTCCCTCTGCTACACTCTCCCATCATGATGTTCAGCCTCACCTTGTGCCCTGAGGAATGGAGCCAGATTTCCATGGACTAAGACTTCTGAAACCATGAACCATCAAATAAACTTTTTCTCCCCTAAAATTGTTCTCTTCAGATCTTTTAGTCACAGCCAAGAAAAAGCTGACTAAAACAAACTGGCTCTTTTAAGATAACTCAAATATTTAGTCAAGCACCAAGTAAACTGAATTCTTTTTTGAAAAAATACTAATTTAGTGAAGCTTTAAATCTTGAGAGACTTTCCCTGGGAGAATTACAGAAGGTTGTCAATAAATATTCACCAATTTAATATCAAATTTTACCATAGCAGATTGATTCATGGTGAAACTGAAATGCAAAAAATAGATGCAGATGGATACATCTCCTCCAATAGGATTCATTATACTTCCTGTTATTTGAGTTCCCACCACCTGTCTACATTTCCTTTCATTTTAATATATTTTTCACCAGTTTTTGGTAAAACAAAACAAAACAAGAACCCTCATTTGGTTAAAACAATAGCTTACAAGTTTTTGAAATTTTGTTTTTATATGGTGATTACAATGTACCAGAGAAGATTCAAAAATCTACCTTGTGAATTAACTCACTTTGTCCTCAGAACAGTCCAATGAGGTAGATACTATTATTATTCCCATATTACAGATGAGGAAAAGGAGGCTCATAAGAAGTTAAATAACTTGTCCAAAGTCATCCAGCCAAATACAATCACATGGAGATTAGGGCTTCACTAGGGCTTTCAGCCGAATGGTGGTATTTAGAGTTGAAGCAATTTTGGTTCTAGATTCTGTCCTCACAATGTCAATGGCTTTGAAACTTTTTTGACATTCAGATACCCAAGGTGTGAACCTTGTTTTTCAGAAGACCTTGGTGCCACTGGTATCACAGGTATCGTGGAACAACACCACTGCCTCTCTCAGTCTGAACTTCTCATCCTCCATCACCAGGCATGGCCCACATTCAGCTTTACACTGGAGCAATGCAAATCTTGAAGACTGGCTTCAACATCCAGAAAATTGACATGAGAGCATTTCAGGATCCTCTTGTTGCCCAGTCCATTTTCTTCATAGCAGAGAAGCCTCACTGGTAAAAAGAACTTTAGGTCAGAAAACTCAAGAGTCTGAGAATGAATTATACATACATATTTGAGAATTACAGCCTAGCACATGGAACTGAACTGGATTGAAGAAGAAGGTCTGTCTAGTATTACTAGGATGGAAAGAAAGAACTAGTGTGATTCTGTGCTGATTACTCTCTTCTAGCTCCCTGCCATCCTCCACATACTTTTTACATTTCTCTTTGCTGTTCTTGCTAAGGGAGGCTGACCCCATTGGATTCCCCAGTTCCCCAACTGGCATCTGGATTCAGCAATGAGAAGCACTAGCAGGTGACCAGAAGGTGAGAGGAGAGAGCATGCAGGGTATTTCTGCTCTCTTTCTCCTTTGCACCACATCTCTGGCCTTGGCAGTATTCCTCCACAGGTACACAAGCTCCAGTAACACTCTCTCTTCCCCTTCCCCTTTCCAAGTCTGCAAAATGGTAACAGCCTCTCACTGCTGCTAGTCTCTGGGTGCCTCAGCATCCTGTTTGTTTGCCTGACCTGGATCATACCACTGTAAGCAGTTCCTTCATTAAATACTTCATTTATACTGTCTGGGGTAAACTTGATTTTATCCTAGGACTCTAATCCAGCCACCAAAATGATGCCCATGAACCTGGAGAGACTAGGCAAAAAATGGTAGGAGGATCTAGCAGCTGGTGGACTGGGGTGAGAGTATAAGTGTGTAAGATCCTCTCCAGCTGTGGTGCTGCCTGGGCCTGACAGGTGATATTAAACAGCCTTATTTATCATCTACCCATGTTGACAGCCTGTTCCTCTTATATGAGAATGACGATCTCAAGCCTTTTAAGGCCCTTACTGTGTCTGGCAAATCCGTCATTATTCAAGGTCAAGGCTGGAAAAATCCTCACTAATGCTTTTGTTTTGGCCCTAAACATTGCAAGACACTCTTTCTAATGTAAAATTGTGATGACCTTTCAGTTCATCACAGGGACAACCTCAGTTCACACCATGGCTCTACCCCTTACTAGTCCTGTGATTTTTAAAAAAAAATATTTTTAGTTGTAGATGGACACAAGAACAATGGTACTGAGGATTGAACCCAGTGCTCACACGTGCAAGGTAAGCTCTCTACCACTGAGCCACAACCCCAGCCCTAGTCCTGTGATTTTGAATAAGTAGGTAATCCCTCTAGGCTTCAGTGTTCTCATCTGTAAAATAGGGATAATAATTGAGTTGGGGCAGGGACTAAATAGCATAGAAAGCTCTTAGCACAGTATTCAACACCAGCAAATACTCAGAATTAAAACAAAAAGTTATCTTCACCAATTTTGTAGCCACACAACCTTAAGAAATTTACTTCAATTTTCTGTGCCTTCATGTCCTCCACAATAAACTGGGATAACAACAACAGCTCAGACTGGATTGTGTGGAGATGAAAATGAAGAAAATATCAATGAAAGTATTCTAGAAAGTAATAAAACATCTTATATGAATGCATGATTTAAAAAATATATATAATAGTAATTATCAAATTTAAAACTAGCACAGTCCCTAAGCAATATTTCAATAAGCTTTAGCACCAATATCCATAATAAGATAAAGAAATTTAATAATAAGGTCAAAAGAAGTTGTGAATTTAAAAA
The DNA here is from genome assembly GCF_021218885.2 of Marmota monax. Taxonomy (NCBI): domain Eukaryota; kingdom Metazoa; phylum Chordata; class Mammalia; order Rodentia; family Sciuridae; genus Marmota; species Marmota monax. The sequence continues at coordinate 14,319,759 of NW_026693008.1, read as the reverse complement.
GAGACAACTTAAGAAAAAAAGTCAAGAGAAACTTTGAGAAATGGATTTGATTTCATTCTGAGTCTAACAGCTTAAAAGTAACTATTTGAGCCAAGCACAGTGGCACATGCCTGTAACCCCAGCAGCTCAGAAGGCTGAGGCAGGAAGATCGCAAGTTCAAAGCCAGCCTCAGCAAAAATAAGGCACTAAGCAACTCAGTGAGACTCTGTCTCTAAATAAAATACAAAATAGGGCTGGGGATGTGGATCAGTGGTTAAGTGCCCTTCAATCCCTGATATTGCCCTACCCCTTAGCCAAAAAAGTAACTACTAGAAAATAATTTCTATCACAAAATACGTTATTCAAATTAAATAATCATTAAACTAACTATACAAACTGACTTTAAATATACTGGGTATATGCATTGAAATGAATGTAGTCACTCCCAGAAGAACTCCCAGAGCCCACTCTTACTTCCTAAGCATCCAGAGAAGGCCATTCTTCTCTTAAGAACATGAAGCCTCTCTGCCTGCACCTGTCCTCATCTCAGAGAGCATACAGCCACAGTCCAGGAACCATGACCATGACTTTATTTGGAAGATTAGACTCTCGAACTACACTGCTTTGGTTTCCCTGCCTTTCATTCTCTATCTTTATTTTCCATACCAAAAGCACTTGATTTCATAGCCACCTCTTGCTACTTCTAGCAGAGTTGTGGACCGGCAGTATCAGCATCAACTGGGAACATATTAGAAATGTAAAACCTTGGCTCCTTCCCCAGATTTATTGCATCAAAATCTGCATTTTAGACTGGGGTTGTGGCTCAGACTCAGTGGTAGAGTGCTTTCCTGGCATGTGTGAGGCACTTGGTTAGATTCTCAACACCACATATGAGCAAATAAATAAATAAAGGTCCATCAATAACTAATAAAAATATATATTTTTAAAAAATCTGAATTTTAAAACTATCTCCAGGTATGCTCAGTAAGGTCTGAGAAGCACTTTTAATCTTTCTGAAATGCATACTTATCTTGCAAGACTATCTGAAAGATTAAATGCAGTCAAAGTACCTGGCAAACAGTGGGTGCTAAATGTTATTATTATCCTTCACCCAGCACCTGGCACTGCCTTTGTCAGTGCCCTTCTCCCTGGCCTGGGCTTCTGAACACTGACCTTAACTTGCTTTCTTAGCCTTTGCCACTTGGCCAACACCCCAGACTCTGACTTCAGCTCTTCCCTTGGAGTCCCTGGCAGGCTGGTTGTGGCCTATTGCTGTACTTTTCATCAGTCCCGGCTGACCTACATACTCCCCAAACCCCACTTCTCTTGGCTTGTCCCTTCTTAGGGACACTTAAGCTCTGTAGCAGCACTTATTTTAGTCAAACTGCCATTGCTCAAAATGGCCTTGGAACTGCTCCTTGGAATTTGCCTTCACAGTCTCACACAGTACCGGGCCCAGCAGAGGCACTCAACTGAATGTTTCTTAGGGGAATGAATGAAGAACAAGGATTTGCTTCTCACAGAGCCGTGGTGTTAGGGTTTAGTATCTTCTTTGGGGATTCTTTTGCTTTACCTTATTCTGTGTGATACAGAAGGCTGATATTTAATGTCTTATCTAGGAAGAGAGTGCTATGGAGAATGCCTGACCTGTTTAAATTCTAGACTTTAGGCCTCTATGCAAGCAAGACTGTGTGAACCCACAGGGTCTAGCCCTGCTCACTATGAATTTGCACTAAGACTTGAGGCTAAATTGCTAGTAGGTAGTAAAGTGTTTCTGGTCCTGGCATGTTCCTCCATACTTAGGTCACTATAGGCTGTTAGTGTCCTGCCCAAATCGCCTCACTAGACAGTAGACCCATCTCCCAGCTGCTGCAAGTGCTATAGCTAAGTTTCCACCTGCAACCTTCTTCGGATAATTGCTCTTGGATAAACTGTCTTAGCCAGAAAACCTTGGAATGCATCACCCCCACTTTCATCCCAAGTAGCCAATGACTGATGGATACAGGGGCATGAAGGCCTGGTCTCCTTTCCTCAAGGTGGGACAAATCAGTAGTGCAGTTTTTATTCCATAGTCTCCACCAAGTAGGCCAAGGCTAGAATTTGTCTGAGAATACATCCCTGCTCAGTTCCTTCCCCTGCCTAGACTGCTTCCCTTACTCTCTTACAACTTCCTTTCCAGAGCATCCTTCAACAAATTGTGTTCACTGAAACTGTCTCAAGTTCTGTTACTAAGGAAGTGTTAAGATAGTATCTTGGAATTTAGTGGATGAGTGGCAGGACAAGATTCCTAGATTCCAAGAACTCATCAAACACCATGTTAACACCACCAATGTGACTCACATGGGGGTCTCCTTCACTCCTCCATTCACCCCACATGGTACCAAAGCTAAGTTCAAGGGAAAGGGATGAGGATCCAAGGTTGCACTCTCTCAAATGGTAGCCACTAGCTGCAGAGGCTGATGAGCACTTGAAATGTAGCTAGTGCAACTGAAAAAAATGAGTGGTCAATTTTATTTAACCATAATTTATATTTAAAAATTGATACTTGGGCTGGGATTATGGCTCAGAGGTAGAGCACTCGCCTAGCATGCATGAGGCACTGAGTTCGATCCTCAGAACCACATAAACAAATAAAATAAAGATATTGTGTCCACCTAAAACTAAAAAAATAAACATTTAAAAAAATTGATACTCAATTCAGTTATTGAAAAAATTTCAAGCATGTTTGGAACAAATCAAGCATTTAAATCTACTTCTTTCTCAACTATAAATTTAGGAAGTCAAGTACAGATGAAGAATCTCCAGGGAAAATTTAGTGTTCAGGTTGAGATATTCTGTAAGTATAAAAAAAAAATTACTGAATTCCAAAGATCTAATGTTAAAAAACAATTTAAAGATATTATTAATACTTTAATATTGGTGTATTATTGAAATAATAATGTTTTAAATTAATTTCAAAATTTTTTAAAATTTTAAAAGTGTGGCTACAAGAAAATTTGAAACTACATATGTGGTTCATATTAGATTTCTATTGACAACTCTGGTTAAGAACCTCAGCCTGCACAGGCAGATGGTAAGGGAAAGAAAGCTTCTATTTATTTCACAAATATTTGACATATGCCTTTCTGGATCCTTCACTCCAGTTAGCATGTTAGGGAGCTTGAGATTCCTTAACTACTAAAGCCAGTAAGAATTAACACTGACTATCTAAATTTAATATTTTAGCCTTTCTCTTAGGTTGTGGTTAGACTGAATAAACAAAATCATTTTTTGCAGCATTGTCAGGTGTGGTAGGCTGTTAATTTGGTGGTCCCACAGTCAATCATGGATCCCAATATGTGCAACCTTGTAGTCTGTTTCCCATGAATCTGAGCTGGTCATGTGACCTGCTTCAACCAATTGAAGTGATGGTGAGTCACTGGGCCTAAGCCTTAAGATGTCTCAGCTGCATCCACTTTGGCATTAAGCTAGCCACCATGTAAAAATTTGGAATCAACGTTCCTGGCCATTGACTCCCAAAAAGTCACCAGGCATGTGACTGTCAGGGATGTGGCTGAGGCCGTCTTAGAAGTGGATCCATTAGGCTGGGCACACCTATAATCCCAGTGATTTGGGAGGCTGATGGAAAAGAGGAAGTTGGAGGACAACCTCAGCAATTTAGCAAGGCCCACAGCAACTTAGTGAGACCCTGTCTCAAAATAAAAAGGCTGTAGATATATCTCAGTGACAAAGTGTCCCTGAATTCAATTCCCAGAACAGAAAAAAAAAAAAGATCTGTCAACTCCAGTCAAGTCACCTCACTTGACACCATATGGAGCATACGGGAACCTCCCCACTGAGTTCAAACTATAGAATCATGAACAAAGAAACAAAATAGCTATTGCTTTGAGCCACTAAGTTATGGTGTCGTTTACTATAAAGCAGTAGATCAACTGAGACATTAAGCGTCCTGACAACAAATTTCTGTATGTATCACTGATGATTTTGACCTGCCTTTTGAAAACCTGATGAACAACTCATGCTCTTGAACTAACACCATCTTTGATAAAAATTTCACTTTAGCATACCAAGGAGCCCATTTACATTCATACTATATCTTCTATTGACCATTGCTTCAGGTACCTATTGCATGGTATCCTTCTTTTGTTCGTGGCCCCTCTGCTTCTGCAAGATACCCCAAATGAATACTTGCTATTAAACTTTTGTGGACTCATAAAAGCTATATGTCCTCTGCTCAAGGTCTCACAAGGCTACAATCCAGGTATTAGATGAGGCTGTGGTTTCAACAGAATTTTAACCGAGAAAAGATCTGCTTCCAAGCTTCTTCAAGTTGTTGGGAGAATTCACCTCTTTGGAGTTATAGGACTGAGATCATGTTTTGTTGCTGGATGGCAGTTGAGGCTGCTGTCAGGAAATGTTAAGTCCTCCCAGACCTTGGCAGGTTACCTCTTCAAGGCAGCAATGGAAAGAAAGTCTCTTCTATGAACCCTGGGGGTGATTATCCCATTACCTTTGCCACAGTCTATTTGTAACAAGCAAGTCCTTGGTCCCACCCACATATAAAGGAAGGGAATTACATGAGTCACGAAAATGGGATCACACTAGGGTCTGTCTACCACAATAGTTAAGGAGGGAGGATGTTTAATGGGAAGCTTCATGGTCTCCTAACTCTTCCATTTACTACCAGACTATCTTAAGCAAGCAAGCCATAAGGTGTTTCCTTGTTTATCCTGAATGGCTTTGCTGCACTACCTTGCTTTCTGACCTGCCTTATCTCCGTGTATGTATGTATTGTCAAATACATACTTACCTGTGTCCTGACCACTGGCTCCATTGTGGGCTTTTCCTGCCTAATTATGTAGACTTGCTCTACCTCAGCATTCTTATAGTCACCTCTGGCCCCATGCTGATAACTTTTTAAAAATTTCCTACCTCAGTTTTCAAGTATTCTATCATATCTATAATATGGTAAAAGCTCATTGGGTCAAACATAACACATTGTAATAATTATAATTATAGTTAAATTAAAATTATAGTTATTAAAAATATTCTTCAAATTTATTTAGGTAAAAAGAAGTTATTTTAGATCATCTGTACTCAACTGCCTTGATAAATTTGTCATTATTTAAATTTATTTTTAGCCTAATGGTCATTAAAAAAAACCTATAGAACACTAGCTTTAGGGAATTTGGCTGGCAAATCACATTTTCCTGAAAATGTGTTGGATTTGTATGTGGTGAGCCGCTTCTGCCGTTTCTGCAGACTATGGTCGCCATTACAAGATGGCGCTGGCTCCGCTGTGGTCTGTGACAAACAACTCCTTATTTGGGAGAGTTGGCGCATGGTTTTTCACCACCCTATGAGAAAGCTCCACGTGGCAGCTTCGCATTGGGGCTTGAGATGCTTTATTAAGGCTGGGAGGGGCATCCGAGGAAAAGAAGAAGAAATATCAAGGGCCTGAATAAACTGCTGAAAGAAGATTCCTGAGTTGCGTCTTCCTTGCGGGCAAGGGGTCGTGACAAGTGGTGCCGAAACCCGGGAACCAGAACTTTCAGCAGTCAGGGGTGGTGCACCAGTTAGTCCCAGGTAAGTGGGATCCGCGACCAAAGCGGGGTTAGTCCCAATAAGTGGGATCCGCGATCAAAGCGGGGTTAGTCCCAGGTAAGTGGGATCCGCGACCAAAGCGGGGCAGCTCCTCTGTAAAGAAAGAGAGAGCATTACATTTTATTGCAGCTGCACTGTGTACTTTCGCTTCTACTTTCGCTTTTGTTTTCTGTGTTTCTTTTGTTGTGTCATTTTGCTTTTGTTTTTTGTGCTTCTTTTGTTGTTGTGTCATGGGTGCCGCATCTTCAAGCCCAATTTTGTTGGCCCTAGATGGGTTGTTACATTCAAAAGGACTTAAGATAAAGCAGAGTACTTTGCAGATGTTTTTAAGAGAAGCTGATATAGCGGCTCCTTGGTTTGCTTTTTCAGGGAGTCTTACGATTCCTAGCTGGGACAAATTAGGGAAAGATCTAGATTTCGCTCGTGAGCAAGGCACCTTAGAGGGTGGCGTTATACCACTTTGGAAGTTAGTTAGAGGATGTATAACAGATGGTAAATGCCAGGAAGCTGTGAGTGAGGGTCAAGCTATTCTTGAGCAACTACATGAGGAAAAATCTGAAGGATCATGTAGTGAAGTGGCAGAGAGTATTAAAAGTAACAGTAGTGAGAAGGCAAAAGAGCCTGAAGATAAAAATAGGAGAAGGCTCTACCCAGACTTGACCGAATTAAAAACGCCTGAGAACACAAGCGACTCAGAGAGTTCTGAGGACCTTGATATATTGTTACAACAACTACATAAGATAAAAATGAAAAAGAAGAAAAAGGAGACACAGGGCACGCAGGCCTACTGTAAGAAGGGGAAGGGAGTTAACATCGGTCAACAAAACTCTGAGGAGGAGGAGGTAGAATATCTAGAAGAAGATATGGTGCCGATTGCCCCACCTCCGTATGTCGGGGGGAGCCAAGGTTCCGGGAGATCTTTTCATGCACAAGTTTGGAGGACAGTTAATACAGATATGGGACTTGCATACCCTGTATTTCAGGACAATAACAGGGGAAGATATCATGAGCCTTTAGACTTTAAGATAATTAAAACCTTGGCAGAATCTGTCCGCACTTATGGCATAGATGCCGCTTTCACTCTCACTCAGGTGGAGGGACTTACTAGATTTTGCATGACTCCCTCAGATTGGGCTAGTCTAGTCCGCACTTGTGTTTCCCCAGGGAAATATTAGGAGTCCAAAGCTGGCTGTTTAATGTTTCTGGCAGTACCCAAGACTCGGAGCGAGGTAGGAGGCTTAAAATTTCTGCAAATAATTCACAATTATCTAATGCTACATTACCCCCCACAGCAGTCTGTCTCCAATCTCTGTTCCTGTTTCTTTTGGCTAATGTTACATCACAGAGGATGCTTAATTGCTCTAATATTACCTGTTACTTGTCTGAGTGTTGGAATGGATCCTGGCCTATGGCAGTGGTTATGAAAATTCCAACCTTTGTCCCGATCCCGGTTACTGCAGATCCAGAATCCTTTCCTATTGTTGAACTGATTAGAGCCCGTAGAGATTTTGGAATTACGGCAGCTATAGTGACAGCTGTGGCAGTGTCTGCTGCTGCAGCAGTTACGGCCGGAGTGGCCATGGCCAGTCAAGTACAAACTGCTGCCACCATTAATCAAGTTGTTCAACAAACTTCCACCATACTTGAATCCCAAAATACAATTAATCAACATATTTTGTCAGGGATTTTAGCTGCCAACCAAAGAATAGATTTACTCCAAGCTCAGGTAGAAGAATTGGCTGACTTGGTGCTTTTGGGTTGTATTGATCAACGTGCACATTTATGTATAACCTCTGTCAGATTTAATGATTCCAGGAATGCCTCCTGCATCATCGGAGAGTATCTATCCGGAACCTGGTCCATGGAAGCAGAAGACTTGATCCAGTCTCAACTAACTCAGATTGCTGTTCTGAATAGCACCCGTGTCGAACCAGTGACTTTGGGTCAATTCACCAGTTGGCTATCCTCTGCCTTTTCCTTTTTTAAGGAGTGGGTGGGGGTAGGCATTTTTAGTGCAATGTGTTGCTTCGGTATGTTCCTCTGTTTGTGGTTTCTCTGTTGCCTTAAGGCCTGCAGTGCTCACGATAAGGCTATGATCATACAAGCTCTTGCAGCTTTAGAAAATGGCAACTCACCTCAAGTCTGGCTTGCGCATCTTAAACAGTAAACCTTTGACATGGTCGTTACACCCCAAGTTATTATAACATTGCACTGGGATCGACATGACTTTCCTTGTTATTCTCTTAGTGTTGGAAAGCCCTTGCACTCTGCCGGTCTTACTGCCATTGCACGCAGATGGGTTTCCACACTAGTGCTTTTCTATCGCCTTAAAGTCCGTACCTTTCTTTCAGGGTGCTGTCAACTTGTTTGTCGTTATAAACAGCCACAGTTCAGCCTCAGCTATCCCCCTTCATCCACCATCGTCACGATACAGGATGCGAGGCAAGGCACTGCACTTGAGTGATCCTTGACGTGGACCTCAAGGAGAGCATGTCCTATTGCATGCGGGTTAGACGCGTCCACGCCCCGCCCCACGAAAAAAGGCGTCGGCAGATATGGCCTCAGATCTGGGGAAGGGCCCTCCTTAGGACTGAGCCATACTATGCAGCCACTTCTGCACAGTGGGATAGGACCTCTACTCTCGCCTGTACTGTTTTAAGAAAACAGAAAGGGGGAACTGTGGTGAGCCGCTTCTGCTGTTTCTGCAGACTATGGTCGCCATTACAAGATGGCGCTGGCTCCGCTGTGGTCTGTGACAAACAACTCCTTATTTGGGAGAGTTGGCGCATGGTTTTTCACCACCCTATGAGAAAGCTCCACGTGGCAGCTTCGCATTGGGGCTTGAGATGCTTTATTAAGGCTGGGAGGGGCATCCGAGGAAAAGAAGAAGAAATATCAAGGGCCTGAATAAACTGCTGAAAGAAGATTCCTGAGTTGCGTCTTCCTTGCGGGCAAGGGGTCACGACATTTGTAGCTCACATTTTATATGAAATTTAAAGACTTTGATTCTTAATGGCTCCAATTTATCATCTATTTTTCTAAGGTTTTAAAGTATCATTATACTTTATTTCATCAATGGAGGCAGTAAATAGTAAACATTAGGAACTGAATAACATGATATACATCCAGGATTATCAGGGGGAAAAAATCTAAGAATTCATCAGAGAAACAAAAGGAACTTGAGAGTGAAGATCACTTCAGAGACTTGACTAATCAGGAATGGCAAATATCCAGCACAGATGCTTCAGCTCCCCATCCTGTGCTCATGACAGACATCATCAATCATTATATTCTTCCTCTGAGTCTGAATAAAGCTTCAGAGTTCTCAACTCTAGGAAACCACTATTGATTTAGAAAGGCCTCTTCAGCTACAAGTAACAGAAACCAGACTGGGCCAGCTTGAGCAAATAAGGAATTTTATACAAATATACAAGAATGACCCAAAAAAAGTTCAACATAAGAATGTAGCTAGGCTTTGAAAATGAGAAACCAGAAAGTCATCAAGACTCTGCTCCTGTCTCTGCCTGTGTCTGCCTGCTTACTTCACTTTTTCAGTCTGTGGTCTAGCTTTCTCTGTATCTCCAACTTGCTTAATGTCTACAACCCTGCTTAGCATTCATTAATGTATTCCAGTTACACTCTTCTCCAAAGTCTGTTACTGAATCTCAGCCCCAAATTCCTGAGGAAGATTGACTATAATTGATTGTGCTTGCATCAGGTAACCACTCCTGCCCAATTAGTTCTAATTTAAAAGGAAGCGTCTAGAGGCTGGGGTTGTAGCTCAGTGGTGGAGTGCTTGCCTTGCACATGTGAGGCACTGGGTTTGATCCTCAGCACCACACGCAGATAATAAATAAAGGTCCATCTACAACTACAAAAATAAAATAAAATAAAAATAAAAAATAAATAAATAAAAGCAAATGTCCAGCACTCAATATGGCTACCTAGAGTTCACCATTGTGAATTGGAGAGCAATTCTCAGAAAGGGCAGGGGTGGTTCACAGCCAGAGCAGACAACCCAGAGATGTTTTTCATTATTATTACCAATCTGTAGGTGGTGGCATTAAAGATACAACATATCAGGGTCTAGATCACTATAGATCAATGGAATTTTTGTGATAATGGAAATAATTTTATCTGTACTTTCCAATGTGGTAGGTACTTACCATATGAGCTATGGAGCCCTTGACATGTATCTGAGGAAAACAATTTTAAATTTTATTTATTTTAAATTATTTCAATTTAAATAATATGTAACAACTGGCACCATATTATATAATGCAAATCTAGACTTTTTGGGTTTAAAGAGAAGAAACCAATGTCCTAGATCCCATAGCTAATTAATAACACAGCAGAACTATAAGTTTAGTTTCCTCTCCCTTTTCAAATTTCCATCCTATTAATTGGAATTAAAGAAGTCCACATAAGTGTTTTCTTTTTTCTTCAGATAATTCCAATTTGTCATTTTAAATGTCCATACCTAACCATTCTTTGACATAAAAGCTTTCTAAAATGTATTACACACTTCCCTGCCTTGGAAAAAAGCCATGTAGCCTTAATTGTAGACTGCTCTTAATGACACAGGGTTATAACTGTGAACCTCACTTGTCATTCTGGGTTATAATAATGATGCCCTTAAAACAGGACCTAGTGAGGCTTACAGGACTGGCTTCCCCACAATTACGGCTCTGCAGCTGGGAGTCATTTGGCTGCTTCTCTACCCTTGTCACATCTTGATTTGGTAGCTTCTGACAGCATCTCTGCTCCTTCCACTAGTTCAGCAATGAACCAACTACAGGAATTTGATCCCTCATTGGGCTTAATTTCACCCACAATTCCAAACCATCACCTGTGGGGAGGGGCAGGTATTCACTACAGAGTCAGGTACACAGAGTCTTGTGCAAAATTTGCCATAATGTAGAGATTTTTTTTTTACCATATGATTTATTTTTATTTTTTTAGTCATACATGACAGTAGAATGTATTTTGACATATAATACATACATGGAATGTACACACATCAATCATATTGTCTATTCTATTCTGCTACCCTTCCTATCCCCCCTACTCCTCCCCTCCTCTCCCATCCTTTCTCTCTATCCAATCTAATGTGACACACTTTTTTTTCTTTTTCTCATCACAACATCATATATGTGTTCTGTATAACAATGAGGTTCTCCTTCCATATTCCATGCAACTCCCCTTCTCCCTCTTTTTCCTTCCCACCTCTCTTCCCTATTTAGTGGTAGTCTTCTTCTCATGTTCTTCCTCCCTATCCCATTTTGAGTCACCCCCCTTATATCAGAGAAGACATTCGGCATTTGTTTTTTAGGGATTGGCTAACTTCATATAGCATAATCTGCTCTGATGCCATCCATTTGCCTGCAAATGCCATGATCTTGTTATTTTTTAGTGCTGAGTAATATTCCATTGTGTATAAATGCCACATTTTTTAATCCATTCATCTATTGAAAGGCATCTAGGTTGGTTCCACATTCTAGCTATTGTGAATTGTGCTGCTATAAACATTGATGTGGCTGTGTCCCTGTAGTATGCTCTTTTTAGGTCTTTTGGATATAGTCCGAGAAGGGGAATAGCTGAGTCAAATAGTGGTTCCATTCCCAATTTTCCAAGGAAAGATTTTTTTTTTCTTATAGGTTTATAATGAATGACACAAGTCTCCAAAAAAGCTGATTGTTGAAGACATAGTATGGTGCCTTATTTTACTTTAATTATGACATGATGGATATTCTGATACTGTGATGTCCAAGATACCCAGGCAGATCAGGATTGTAAGAAATGAGACTGAAACGAGGTACAGACTATTTTAGATTAGCTTTTTTTTTGTGTGTGTGTGTGTGTGTGTTTCTCCTTAGTATATTCTTCGGTCATAGAACATGAGATGGTTCTGTCTTTTGAAAATATTCAAAAAACAAAGTGAATCTTTTTTAAAAAAAAATTTAGTTATAGTTGGACACAATACCTTTATTTTACTTGTTTATTTTTACTTGGTGCTGAGTATTGAACCCAGGGCCTCATGCGTGCGAGGCGAGTGGTCTACAACACTAAAACATAATAATAAATTCACTTCAGTAACTCTCAACTTTATAAAGGTTAGATGTGCAGTAGTTACATCTATCCAAAACATATATAAGTGCCTGGGACCAGAAGGGACTCAAAATAAGGGAAATAGTTGTCACAAAGTCCAGGCACCATTAGAGCCCATGACCTATAGCCAGGCAATACAAGACACCATAATGGCCTTAATGCCTGCTTTATGTCTGGAGACCAAACTGAGGATGTATGAGAAGGGCGCTTGAGAAGAAAATTCATATTCTAGCTGGGGATATAGCTCAGGTGGTAGAGTGCTGCCTCGCATGCACAAGGCCCTGGGTTCAATCCCCAGCACCACAATAATAAATAAATAAATAAATAAATAAAAAGAAGAAGAAGAAGAAAGAAAATTCGGATTCTATTACTGAATCCTGGACCACCAAAAGCCAATAAATGACAAGGCCCACTGTCCATCATCTCTAGGGAGAATATAATTTGTTTTAGAAAGGTGTCCTTGATGCAACTAAAATGTTGGAAGTTTTGGCACCAGCAAGGTTAGCTTCCAGCTATCTGGAAAAAGCATTTATGTAAAGACACTGCCACCAAACAGGTGCTCCTGTATTTTTACTTGGACTTCTAGAACAGCTTGAGGATTTGCTCAAGGAAAGCACTCATTTTGTCTTATACACTGCTTTAGAAAATAACTTCACTAAACACATTCGTTGTTCCAATAGTTATTTATAGTCAAGTTTTGATTATCCACTAGGCAGGTTCCTGGCTTGGTTTTCAGCTCTCTGTTTGCCTTTCTCACTTCCCACTGACACACACTTGCTGCAGCTTGTAGCGACTTAGAATTTCCCCTGAGTCATAGCTCTCCTTCCCCCAGTTCCAGCTCAGTCACTACCCCCACCCTCACTGCCCAAGATGCCTACAAACCAAAACAACAGTTACCTTCCTCTGTCCCATTTTTCACCCACATGGTACCAGGTCAAGGGAAAGAACATAGCTCTGGAATGAGGCTGTTGGGCACAGAGAACCCAGGGTCCATGTGTTCCCATAGCTTTGAAGGCTGGTAAGGGGGGACATCAACTAAGGCAGGTTAGAGATATTCAAAGCTTCCCATCTCTTTTCACAGCGTGGCATCCTTTTATTGTTTGAAGTGTATGCATTCCCAAGACATGTGACACACCCTCCCCTGCTCAAATTTCAGATGAGTACAAAAACACATTCCTAAGTCTCATCAGAATTATTTCTTTTCTGACTATCTGCACTTTGGACCTCAGTGAAAGTGGCGCTGGCAATTTTTGGACTCAAGGCTTTCTTCTAGATCTCTTAATTAACCAGGCGGTTTCCATGTTAGCTTAGAGCAGTGGTCCTTAACCTTGGAATTTTGATACCCTGGCTCAACTCCTGAGATTCTGATTTTAACTGGTCTGAGGTAAAGCCTGAGCACTGGGATTTTCAAATGTTCCCTAAGTGATTCTATTGTGCCAGCCAAGGCTGAGAACTACTGGCTTGGAGCTCCACTTGGCTTAATAATGATTTTGAGTGTGGCTTTTTGATTGTACATCTGTGGCTCCACTGATTTAGAATAAATGTTTAAATAGGCAGGGAGAAGATATGCATACACATAGACCAATTCTGGAGTTGCTATGCATCATTGCCAAGGTCAACATTTCATTCACTTCTTCATTCAACAAACATTTATTGAAGGCAACTGCTAGGATGTGTGGATGTGAAAATGCATGATGAAGTTATTGCCCTCAAGACCTTTATAACTCCCTGGAAGAAACATTCGGACATATTCTCTATGCCCCTGATTCCCCATGAGCAAGGTCAACTTTAGTCCTTCTGTCTTCCTCATTCATCCCCAGGTAGTGTTTCACAATTCCCCTACATTTTCATATGATTCGACTGAATGTGCATAATCTGGATGTATGTAGTCTCTGGTTGCTCTATAGAGTGCAACTGCTTGGATTATGACAGTTATCTCTGCTAATGAAGTTCACTTTTTTTTTGCTGCAGAGTTATAAATATATATGCCGTTTGCATATTCGAGGAGGCATGTGGGAGGAAATGCTGAGCTGTGGGGCCCTTCTAGAACAGAAGCCACTCCCTGGCACCTGCACATACATAACTTTCCTGATAACCTCCAAAAAGGCTTGTTCTCGAGTCTTTCTTATTAAAAAGATTATCATTACACAGCCGTGGTGGAAAATCAGAAATTAGCATCCTTGACATTTGCATTCTTTCCTCAGGCCCCCAAACAGATTCATAGTCCTCAGCTTTCCTTTTCCTAAGGGAAAACTAATCCTGCAGTATCTCAGGAAACTGGAATGAAATGAAGTGGGATGTACTGTGAGGACCAAATGAAAATCAGGAAGATCAGCAGCAAGAGAGAGGATGGCCAATCTTGTAAACTCCAGCCATGCAAATAAGTTCATTAATTCGAGGATGTGCTGGGGAGCTGGTAAGGCATATATTGAAGCAGCAGGCCAATAAATCTGGTCTGTTATCTGGAGAAGAGTTAATGGAGGAATTTTCTAAAGAAGCTTTAACTTTTAACTGAATAGTAAGACTATAAATTAACAATCAGCTGGCTATGATTTTATGATTTAGCCTGAAATTTGAACTGCTTGTAGGAGATTGTACCTTTTGGGTAATAACAGATATGTATGGTGAATGTTATAATATGTTATACAGCATATTTCTTTAAAACATATAGCTAGCTGCTTTAGTAACAAATATGTCTATCTGCAAAGAAAATTATGATTATGCTGTGCTACATAACTTTTTTTTATATATATAATGTATATAGCACTACTGGTTTTCTAACCAACATCTTTTTGTTCATTTTCCTTGCTAGTCAGGACCTGATTTGGGAGAAAAGTAGGTGGGTCTCAACCATTCCCTATGTGACAGAGGTGAGACTGACCATACCCCATGTCCAGGATCAAGGGTAAATCCTGATGGATCCAACCTATCCTGGCAGATTTTCCCCTTGTTGGGGCTGGTTTAGTGGTGGATGTGCTGTCTGTTGCCATCGTACTTCCCATTATCCTTCCCTCCTAAGTCTAGGAACTATGATTCCACAATCATAGTCTCTGTACCATTCCAGGTAACTATTCATGAGAGGAACTGAGGCAAGATTTGGAAAGAGAAAGGCATTATATCTCTGGATAGATATAGTCACATAGATGGAAAAGGAGAGACTCCCAGTAGCTTTCTAGCCCAAACTCGAGGAACTACACACCTAGGTGTTTCAGGCTAAAATCTCTTAGGGTTAACTCCTCTCATCCACAATAGAATTCAGAAACTCTCCTCTCCCAGCCATCATGTATGACCCTAATTTTGTATTATGCCTTTTATATTAATAATGCATACTGGTTGCTACAGTATTTAGCCAATAGGATGGGAAGAGAAGCTTCCCTTACTCCTGAAGAGGCTCTGGAAGAGCCAGCCCCTATCTGCATTTGGATGTAATGCCTGGTACAGCTGTCACGATTTGCTGCCAGCAGGAAATAGAGCCAATATGCAAGTAGAAGGCAGAGTCAAGAGAAATGCTCAGAGAGAGGAGCTGGAGTCCTGAGGTGTCTGTACTCAAATGACCTTCTAATTGGTGCAGACTCATGCCTCAAGGAATTAAATGTTTAAGATAGTTTGATATTGGCTGCCATATTTTCTGATAAAAGATTATAGTGATTCACGCCTGTTCATCCATTTTCAGGCAAATGAATACCCAGATAATCTCTGCCTCACATCTATCACACACCATTGTAATAGCTATGTGAGTTACTGCTTTGCATTGGCAGATGTGTCTACAATATTACAGTTCTTTTGCCATTTTTTCAAACTCCAAATATACTTTAAAATATACTTATGTTGCTAAAACACAGTACAGTTACGTTGTTTTGAATTTCTTCTTGTTTTACCTACAACCAGGTAGTTCCCACTTGGTGTGGTCTAATCATAAAAATGACCACACAAACTGAAGCTGTGCAAGGCAATCTTAGTAGGAGAAAGCATCAGTGCTCCATAAAAAAATTTGCCAAAACATTGAAAACTCTTTTATCGTCAGTTGTAAATGTATAGGGAATTTTTAAAAGTATAGCTAATATGTATGTTATAAATTGGGATTTAAAATATTAACAACATTGATAAAATGTTTTATTTCTCTGTTCAAATCTTACCAAGAGTACTTTGAACAGCGCTTACCTTCAGAGCATCCTTTCTGTTTTGGCACTTTGTCATACCATTTCTAAGTTTGGAACAGCTTCCAACATTTTATCCTTTGCACATTCAACATCCTGAAATATCCTTGAGAGTTCCTTTAATGTGAAGTTTTTGTCAGTGTCTCTTCCTCATGGACATCATCCTTTTTTGTCACAACCACTGATTTATGTTGATAATTTCGCCTTCTGATTGCATTCTTTGATTTTTTAAAAATGGCAGCAGTGTCAGCATTCCCACTGTAGAAATGCATACCCATGTGCACAAATGCACATACACACATAGACTACTCAGGAGCTTGGGCCCTGGAGTCAGATCTGGGATGAAATATTTGCTTTTAGGATTTCATTAATCTAATTAACCTTCCTTATATCCCTAGTATCAACTAGTTGCTAGTCTTGAAGAATACAACAGGATACAATCATTGTCCTCCAACAGAAAATTATCTAGTGAGTTAGTTATTTATCTGCTCCGAGAAACTGTTAAATGAAGAAAGTATCTATCCTCCTAGAGTTGTGAACAGTAAATCATACAATACATGAAAAGTGCTCAGCAAAGTACTGGGCTCCTATTAACTGACAGTGGCGTTTAGTTGTCCACTCACCATCCATTATTCCCTTCTTTCTCATTAACTTAGTTTCAGATCATTGGAGTTTTCAATGTGCCCAGGTTTCTTCGCAGTCATCTGTGGTCATATGACTTACTTTTAACCAATGAGGTGAATTCTAGCTAATTTGCAATTGGAATTTTTGAGAGGGATCTCTGTAAAAACTTCAGTTACCTGTTTTCTATTGCTGCTGTAATGAATATTGCTGCTGTAATGAATTTACTGGCTTAATACAACATAAATTTATTACTTTGTAGTTCCGGAGATCAGAAGTTATCTTAGTCTGTTTGGGCTATTATAACAAAATACCTTAGACTAGATAAATTATAAACAACAGAAGTTTATTGTTTACAATTCTAGAGGCTGGAAAGTCCAATGTGGCAGTATCTGACGAGGTTCCATTCATCAAAGATGATAACTTCTTGCTGTGTCCTCATAAGATGGAAAGGGTGAATGAGCTCCCATGGGGCTCTTTTATAAGGGCACTATTCTCTATCATGAGGGAAGAGCCCATATGGCATAGTTACCTCCCAAAGACTTCACTCCTTAATGCCATTACCATGGAGATTAAATTTTAAAATATAAATTTTGGAGGATTCAAACATTCAAACCATTGCATTCACCCCTGGCTCCCTCAAATTCATGTCCTTCTCAGATGCAAAAGACATTTATTCCATTCCAATAGTCCCCAAAGTTATAACTCCGAAGTCTACAGTTTAGAATCTTATCTAAAAGTCTAAACCAGATATAGGTGAAATCAAGGTATGATTATCCTGATGCAAACTCTCATCTAGCTGTGAGCCTGTGAAATCAAACAAGTTATATAATTCAAAATACATCACTGTGACTGGCATTATCATAAACACTCCCATTCCAAAAGGAAGAAAGAATTAGGAAGAAAGGTGTAACTGGTCCTATGTAAATCCAAAACGATAAGTGTTTAGAGCAAACATTAAGTCTTAAGATTTAAGAATAATTTTATTTGTCTTGAAGTCCTACCTTTTAGAATGCTGGGGAAGAGGGTTGGGCCCCAAGGCTCCAGCTGGCTTCCCCTCAATGGCTGTCAAGAGACATATTTCATGGGTTGAAGTCAGGCTCTCCCAGGCTGGAGTTGTGCTGGGGGAGCAACAGTTCTCAGATCTTGGGTGTGGTTCCACTTCCACAGCTCCATTAAGCAGTGCCCTAGTCGGGGTTCTATGCAGTGGTCCCACCCCTGTGGCAGTTCTCTACCTGGGCCATAAGGCTCTCTAGATATACTTTGAAATCTAGGTCAGGGCAGCCATACCCCCACAGCTCTTGCACTTGGTATGCCTGTAGAAGTAGCACCAAGTGGATACCACCAAAGTTTCCCTGCTTGTGCCTTCTAGAAGAGTGGTCCAAACCATACCTAGGCTCACTTGAGCTGCCGCAGTTGGGATTGAGGACTGTATTGGAATGTGGACAGCAGATTGTGGTCATTATGTGACTTTTACTTTCCTACCAACATTCTGATCATGACCACTTTCTCTCTCATTTTTTTTTTTAGAGAGAGAGAGAATTTTAATATTTACTTTTTAGTTTTCGGCGGACACAACATCTTTGTTTGTATGTGGTGCTGAGGATCGAACCCGGGCCGCACGCATGCCAGGCGAGCGCGCTACCACTTGAGCCACATCTCCAGCCCCCATGACCACTTTCTCTACAGCTCTCCTCTTCTTCTGAACCCTTGAAACTGGATTTTCAGCTTCTGCTGCTGTAGTGTTGCAGCAGACCCCAGCTGCCCACCAGTGTCTCCTTTCTGGGTTCTTGTCTCACAAAATTAGAAATTTTGAAATCTAAAGTCAAGGAAGAGTGAGCATAAAAGGGTAGGATTTATTCCAGTGAGAAGAAAAGGGCAGAGTTCCTGCAGGGTAAGAGGGCCCTGATAGGGGTTGCCACTTAAATGTACTAGGCTAGTGACTTACATAGCTACTGGGTAATCAGGTCTTAGAAAAATACCAAGGATATTGGTTAAAATCTATGCTAAACAGGTATTGGAAAAGTATTGAGGCTATTGGTTTGGCCCATGACCTTCTAATTGGCTGTGCCCTTTTAGTTTTTGAGTTTGAACTTTTCTGTAACACCATTCAGGTCTGTCTCCACTTAAATTTTCCAGCCACTCCAGGACAAAGGCTTGGGGTGAATGTTTGGACTGTATCTGATTATTTTCATGGAGTGGCCTTTACATGTGAAAAAAAGCCCTAATTTTATCCATTACCTATTCTATCTTATCTACCCTCAACAGATTATGTATTCCCATTTATGGAAATACAGACTTTTTCTAGCAAGCACTTCAAATTTCTTCTAGCTCTGCCAATTACCCAGTTCCAAAGTCACTTCTACATTTTCAGATATTTGTATAGCAACACCACACTCCTGACACCAAAACCTCAATCAGTGATGGTTTCACAGAGAAACAGAGCAATAAGATGATAGATGAACAGATAGGTAGGTAGGTAGAGAGAGAAGATTTATTATAGAAACTGGCTCACACCAATTATGAAAACTAAGAAGTTCCAGAATATTCATTTATAAATGGAGAAACAGGGAAGCCGATTGTATAGCTCAGTCCATACCTGAAGTCCTGAGAACCAGAGGAGGTGATGATGCAACTCTCAGTATGAAGCCAAAGGTCTAAGAAATTGGTGGGCCACTGTGCAAGTCCTGGGGTAGAGAACCTGGAGTTCTGATTCCCACCGCAGGAAAAGATGGGTATTCCATCCCCAGAATATAATTTCATCCTTCCTCTGCCTTTTTGTTCTATTTGGGTCTTCAAAATATTAAATGATGCCCACCCACATTGATTGAGGGTAAATGTTCTTTACCCAGTTCACTCATTTAACTCTCAATCTCTTCTGGAAACACCTTTACAGACACACCTAGAAATAAATACTATACCACCTTTTTAGATATCCACATACTAGTAAAGAACCCAATTGAGTCGATAACTAAAATTAACCATCACAGAAGTCTAAAATGGGTTGTCAGGGCTGTGTTCTTTCAAGTCTCCGAGGAAGAATTTGTTTCCTTGCTTATTCAGCTCCTAGAGGGCACTTACAACTTCTGCTTCTGTTTTTACATCTTCTTTGACGCATGCTTCCCTTTTATAAGGACCTTTTGATTATATTGGGCCTACCCAGATAATGCAGGATAATCTCCCTATCTCACATCTCTAACTTAATCAAACCTGTGAAGTCATTTTTGATAAAGTAAAATATTCATTCTAATGGACATCATTGGATAGTCACTATGCTACCTACCACAATTTCTTAAATAGAGAACAGACAACTGGATAAATCTGTCCTTCCTTCTTTCTTCCTGATGCAAATGTGTTTTGGAAACTAACTTAGCCCATGAAGTGACCTACAAATAGAAGCTACAAACTAAAATGGTAATCTCTATACAAGTCTGATAATCTCTATACAAGTCTAACCTTACCTTCCTCTTAAGCTCTTTCACATGAAAGAAAAAAAAAAAACTACTATATTTAAACCACCAATTTGGGAGTACTTTCTATTATATAAAGCTGAAATAATCTGAATATGGGAATTAGTGTTATTATTTTTGTAGTAAATCCTAGACTGAAACTTCTGGTGAGTTCTAAAACACATATAGTATTAGAATTTAAAGGGACCTCCATGCGGACCTTTGAGCTTGCCTCTGGAAAAGTAGAAAAATGTCATCCTATTGAGACTTAACTTCCTAAAATGTTATTTTTCTTTCTCAGGTCCCCATTGTGTACCCAAACCTTCTGGATTAACATCAGAACCTATTTATCATTTGGGGAAAAAGAAAAGATGAGAGTGAGGTGAGGCTGGACATCGAGGAAGATTGATTTTGTTAGGTCACTACATAGGCCAGCAAAACCAGAGGGTCTCATCGGTCACGTGGTAGCAGCTTCCAGAGCATTGTGTCAAAAAGGACTTTGAGGCTATCTCTAGGCTCAACAGGAAAAAAAAAGTATTGAAATTGACTGACAATGTTGAAGAGTGTGAGCTCTGCAGCCTGGACTGCAGTGCATCTCTCAGTTGTTGGGTGAGATACCAAGTTTGCTGGTATATTAAAGGCATTTGATATCTCAGTGATGGACATATGCCAACCAAACTCACAAGACAATGATTCATAAATCAGAAGGCCAGTTTGTTGATCTAAATTAGAAATAAAACTAAAAATATGTACTTGTTATACAGTGAGAATCTGCATTTTCTTTATTATTATTTTTTTCTTTCTGTACTGGGGAGTGAACCCAGGGATGTGTTACCACTAAGCTACATCTCTAGCCCTTTTTATTTTTAATTTTGAGACAGGGTCTTATTACATTGCCAGCCTGGCTTTGAACTTGTGATACCTTTACCTCAGGCTCACAAGTAGCTGAAATTATAGCTGTATAATACTGTGCCTGGCAACAAATCTATTTTTCTAGAATTTGATAAACCACTTTGTGAGGACACAGATATAAAACATGTTTCTGCATGATTTTTTATGGTTTGTATTATTAAGCTATCTCCAAAATATAAACATAAGGGCTGGGACTGTGGCTCTGTGGTAGAGCACTTGCCTAGCATGCATGAGGCACTGGGTTAGATCCCCAGCACCACATAAAAAAAATAAACAAAATAAAGGTATTGTGTCTATCTACAACTAAAAATATTTCTTGAAAAAATATATAAACGTAAATGACATGGGAATAAGAAATGGTGGTTTGTGGTTCTGGATACTCAACTGCCTTGGTATCATTTGGTATTAATACAAGTATGAGTAGAAATAAAATGCAAATCAGAAACAGAGAGCTATATAGGCTATTTTATTCCATGTAGTCACTTAAACTAAGTGAAAATAAATAGACATGTTTTTATAATAATTTTATCAGTTTTTTTAATATTAAAATCCACTTTAATTTGATTATATATATAATTGAATTCAGAGGCACTTAACCACTGAGCAACATTCCCAGCCATTTTTGTTTTTTTATTTTTAATTTTTAATTTTTTTAAATTGTTGACAGAGCTTTATTTTATTCATTCATTTGTATATGGTGCTGAGAATAGAACCCAGTGCCTCACACATGCGAGGCAACTGCTCTACCTCTGAGCCACAGCTCCAGCCCAATTTTATCAGTTTTATCATCCATAAATATATTGTCCTATGTACCCTCATTCATATAATGACTCTTTTAAAAACGTAACTACTTTTATACTTACTTTTTGGCCTCAGTTCTCCCTGGCTAAAGATTGGTATCTCAGAGAAAGATCCTACAGGCCTGGTCCCCATAAGTTTAGATCTCTCTGACCTGCAGTCACTCCTGGGTGGCAGACAGCAGCTACCCAGGCCGGTGTTTGTGGTTCTCTTTGTGGAGAATGGGTTTCTCCACAACCACTGCTCTGTCAAGATCTCAGTAAAGCTTAACTATTTTTTACCTTATAGTCTCTCAAAATTTCCCCTGTAATCAGCATTTTTAAAAAACTTGATAAGAGACTAGGCTTCTTTCTCCTTCTTTAAATTGCATTTATGGAATCCTGACTAATTTTCTCTAAACCAGAGGTTCTCAAACTAGAGCAAGCATCAATGCCACCTGGAAGGCTTATTAAAACATAGGCCTGTGGTCTACCTCCAGAGTTGCAGGTTCAGTAGGTCTGGGGTGGAGCTCAAGCATGTGTATGAACCACTTCCCATGGGAGGGTGATACTGCTGATCCACAGACGACACTCTGAAAAATGCTGATCTATGTTATTCATTTTGGTGCAGAGAGGAGAGGACAGGTATTGGAAAAATGAAAGAATTTTACAAACAAAAAGGCATCAGGTTACATCTTTCCTTCAAAAAAGTCAACCCTGATTCTGTTATTCTTTCTACCTCTTTCCAAAGGACAAAACAACCAAGCCCTTCCTCTGTCCTTTCAATGTCCTGAATTATGACCCTTGACTACTCCTTGGTTATTAGTTTGTTTTGTGTTGCAATAATACAATATTGAGTCTGGGTTCTCTATAAAGAAAATAGGTTCATTTAATTCACAGTTCTGGGGGTCCAAGTGCATGGCACCAGAGTCTTGGTGAACTCTCCATCCCATGCCCTGCCCAGCTGTGTCATAAATGACAGAAAATCAGAAAGAAAACCAGCTGCATGCAGTAGAGAACCAAGCTTTCAGCACATGAACCTTTGGAGGAAACACTCAAGCCATATCCAAAGCATAGCAATGGCACTGTAAGCATGCAAATTTACAACGGTGTGTGGCTGAGCTGGTGACCCTTTTGGTAGCATCAGCCTCTCCTTAACACTAGGAAGTCTCATAGTCACTCAAAGGGTGTGTTGATTGAATGACAGAATTATACATGTTTGGAAGAGGATAAGGGGACTATGCACAAGTTAGCTAAAACTTTTACTAAGTGTGCAAGAAAATAAAGACACTGGAAATTATTTTAAAAACAAAAATAAAGCAAAACAACAAAAACAGTTGATCCTCTTAGAACTCATTATAACTTTAATATCACTTACATGGCATCAATCACACACAGTTCTATAGACTCATCATGATTTTACTGATACAATCTCCAACTGATACAGACATTGTATCTGGAACAATGGATCAAGATCAAGAGATGACACTATAATGAAAAATGGATTCAGAGCCCTTTAAAATGTTGAGTCTTAGAGACCCTCCATTTTTTTTTTTTGGTACCAGAGATTGAACACAGAGGTGCTTGATCACTGAGCCACATCCTCAGCCCCTTTTATTTTTTGAGACAGGGTCTCTCTTAATTGCTTAGGGCTTTGCTAAATTGCTGAGGATGGCTTTGAACTTGTGATCCTTCTGCCTCAACCTCCTAGGCTGCTGGGATTACAGGCATGTGCCACCTGGTCCCAGACCTCCCTCTTTTAAAAAACTTTTTAATTTGAAAGATTTCAAATATAAACAAAACTAAAAGGGACAACAGAATGAACTTTCATGAACCAATCATTCAGATTCATTAATTGCTAACTCATGGTGAATCTTATTTTATCCATAATTTCACTAACCCATCTAATAATTATTACAATTATTAAAATTATTATTGCAGTACTAGGGATTGAATCCAGGGGTGCTCTACCATTGAGCTACCCTAGCCATTTTTATTTTTTTGAGTCAGGGTTGCATTAAGTGTCCAGGACTGGCTTCAAACTTGTGATCATCCTGCCTAAGCCTCTTATGTCACTGAGATTGCAGGTGTGCACCACTGCTCCTGGCCCCATTTAATTACTGTGAAGCAACTCTCAATGGAATATTGTTGCGTTCCTCGCAACAAAAACACTAAAGATCACTCCAAGGGAACTGGGCTGTGGGAAATAACCACACAAGAGACAGAGGTACCTTTTTCTTTGGGGTCCTGTGATGGCTCCTCTGACCTTAAGGGTCCGCAGAAAGAGAGTGAGCAAGCATGTGCTAAACCCTTTTATTGAGAAAAAGCCATTCAAATGAGGCAAGGGGTCAGGTTTCAGAGGGCTGAGTCTAGCTTCCTGATGTCTGCTGTCAGCAGGCTGAATGACATCTAGGAAGGACACACCCAAAGGCAGAGTAAGAGAAGGGGACACACAAAGGGTGTTTCCATGGAACATTCTATCCCAAACAGGGCAAAGGGGTAATATCACAAAGGAACAGGTAAGAGTAATTTGACCCATGGGGCTGCAGGAAGGCATGCCTACGTCTGAAGACACATTATGCTACTTCAAGGATCAGGACAATCAATATCCAGGTCACTACAAAAGTGACCGACAGAGCCTCTTCCAATCACTGGAAGGAGAACGCCAGTCATTCAGTGAGACCACTTCCCACAGCATATAATTTCAGCCATAAAAACTTCAATGTGTATCTCTAATATGTAAAGACTCTCTTAAAAGCATAACTATACTATCATTATTATAAAGAAAATAATTTCTTTATATAATCAAATACCTGACAAGTGTTTAAACTTCCCCCACTGTACCCTCAAATGTTTTATTTAATTAAAAAAATATAAATAAAGTCATAAATTACAACTGGTTGATATGTCCCTAAGTCCCTTTTCTTTACTTAATTAGAGACAGGGTCTCACTAAGTTGCTTAGTTCCTCCCTAAGATACAGAGGCTGGCTTTGAACTTACAATCTCCCTGCCTCAGCCTCCTGAGGCACCACATATGGACTTAAGTCCCTTTTTATATCATTATATTCCCACTCTATTCTCATTTTCTGTAAGTTTTATTTGCAGAAAAAAAAATGGGTTTTTAAGATACAGTTTTGCATAGTCTAAGGTTTGTGCGTTATAGTCCTAAGTTATCATTTATCCTATTCCATCCCTCACCCATAGGTAATAATTACTTTTAAAATTTTTATATTTTGTCCTTTCATAAAAAAAAATAAACAACCAGGGGCTGGGGTTGTGGCTCAGCAGTAGAGCGCTTGCCTGGCATGTGTGAAGCCCTGGTTCGAATCTCAGCACCACATATAAATAAATAAAATAAAGGTCCATTGACAACTTAAAAAAAAAATCATCCTTTAAAAAAATTAAAGAAAGAAAGAAAGAAACAATCACATACATATTAAATGTGCTTTTCTCTGCCTTTTTTTCCCCTTCATTCAACTGTATATCTTGGTGATTACTCTACGGCAATTTGTTTGTTTGTTTGTTTTGGTACCAGTGATCGAGCCCATGTATGTTTAACCACTGAGCCACATTCCCAACCCTTTTAATATTTTATTTTGAAACAGGGTCTCACTAAGTTGCTTATGGCCTTGTTAAGTTTTCTGAGGATGGCTTTGAGCTTGCAATCCGCCTGCCTCAGCCTCCCAAGCCACTAGGATTACAGGCATGTGCCAACATGCCCCGCACTCCATGACAGTTCATAAAGGTAGTCCTTGTCTGTTTTTTATGGCTGCACATTACTCTATCAAATGAATGCTTCACAATTTATTCAACCAGTACTCTACTGAT
Source organism: Marmota monax (assembly GCF_021218885.2). Classification (NCBI taxonomy): domain Eukaryota; kingdom Metazoa; phylum Chordata; class Mammalia; order Rodentia; family Sciuridae; genus Marmota; species Marmota monax. The sequence continues at coordinate 14,294,324 of NW_026693008.1, read as the reverse complement.
AAATATCTGAGCTATTTAAAGTTTGTGGCTATTACAAATGGTACTGCAAGGAACAGTCAATGTATCTCTTTGTAATTTTACCAGGTTATCTTTCTAGATTCCTAGAAGAGAGATAACTAGAACAGAGGATAATTGCTTTTTAAATTCTGCTCCATCTTACAGAAGCTGTTTTTAAATGCAATGTGTTTCTGAAAGATTTGTTATAAAAGGGATGCTAAAACAGACCCTACTTCAGTTGCCTACTGCTATATAAAAAATCACCCCCAAAGTTGTAGTTTAATAAAACAAAACAAATATTATTTTTCAGATTTACACACTTTGGGTGAAAACCTACAGAGTTGGCTCATTCTTGCTTCATATGGTTGGCTGGGACAGCCTGACTAGGGGTAGAGACCCAGGACTGTTTTATTCACATTTCACACCTCACTTGCAGTGCTGTAGTGGCTGAGCATTAGCTAGTCTTTTTTCCATGCAGTTTCACATCATCTAAAAGTCTAGGCTTCTCAATAAACATGATACTTAAATTGCAAGAGAGCAAAAAATGAAAGTTCCAAGATCTCTTCAGTCCCAGGCCCCAAAGTCACAAAACATTATTTCTTCTGCATTCTATTAGTAAAAGACAGTCACAAGGTCATCTAGATTCAAGGGGAGGGAAAATAGACTCCACCTCTTTTGGAAGGAGCAACATATCCATAGAGAGATGAAATAAATTGTTGATGGCTGTTTTTACAGACAACTACACAGACCATAAATATAAGCCCTATTTTCATCTATTCCAGTATCAGCAGAACCTGTGGAGGGTCCATAAAGGTAGCAAGAAGTAAAACACTTCTCCATATGGCAGTATTAGTGTCTGTAGTAGTCAAGCTCATAGGGATCAAAAGTGGAGGTTATACTTACCAGGGAAAAGGGAGAAAGTCTTGCATTGAGGCAGGACACCTGATCACCTATCTAGATTTATAATTTATCAACAGATATTGTATTCATTCATTCTGTTTGTGCCTATTCGAGAACACTGTTTCAGGCTCAAAGAGTAGAGTGATAGGGGGCTGGGGTTGTGTGGCTCAGTGGAAGAGCGCTTGCCTAGAATGTGTGAGGCACTGGGTTCAATTATCAGCACCGCATAGAAATAAATAAAATAAAGTCCACTGACAACTAAAAAGCATACAAACAAATTAAACAACAACAACAACAAAAAAAAACAGTATAGTGATAAGTAGACAACCAGCCCTTGTGGTACTTACATTCCAAATGCAGAAGTTCAGAACCTGATAAGGGATAGAAAGATATATAAGAATATCCTGCCCTCCAGAAAGTTACAATGTTGTTAAAAGTAGGGATGATAAGCAATCACAACCTAGATAGATCCAAATAGAGAGAGTAGAAAAACAAAAACAATTTTGTATAAGGAAAGGGAAACATAGAGTAGAGCATTTGCTCTGCTCAAGTAGCTACAACATAGGGATAAATGTCTGCTGAGGAATACAGATGTTGGGAGAAAGAGGGCCCCACAGTGGCTTGGGGGAGTCAGGAAGACCTATGATGGGAGAGAGAGGCATGGTAGGGACTGGAGCCTCTCCCCATGATCGTGATGACAGACTGGCAAGTCCTAGGGGCTGCCGTGTGATTAGTGCTTCACACCAAGATGGCTTCCTTCCAAGATGGCATCCTACTACTTGCCAAGAGAGAGGTAAAGAAAGTGCTGTTTTAAAACTGACTAATTTACCTATAATGTAATGCATTTCTGTATAAAATATTATATAATCCAAAGACAAAAACTGAAGTCCTGTGACAGATATTCAAGGAGTCCTTGGAGCTCATATCTGCACGCCCTCCCTTGGTGATCTCAGCCTTGTAGCTTTATATAGAATATAAATGTAATGACTCATAAAAAAGATAGCTTCAGATCTGACATCTTGTCATGTTCCTATGTCAACTATTTAATCTACATATCCACTTGGAGGTCTAGTAGGCACTGTAAGTTTCAGAGGGCCAAAAACACATTGTTAATTTTTGCCTGGAAAAACTCTGCTCCTTTCCCAGTTTCTCTGTCAGTAGCACCAAAACCACCAAGTTACTCAGGCCATACCATTGGAATCTTCCTTGTCTCTCTTCTTTTCTTTACATCCACCTCCAATCAGCTAGTCATGTTATTCTATCTTCAGAATACAACTCAAATTCAGCTACTTCTCAATACTTCTTCCCTTGCACTAGGCCCCACCATAACTTTTCTCCTCTTGACTGATCTCTTGCTTCCTCTCATACTTCCCTCAGTCTATTCCCCACATAAATTCTGGAATTGACTTTTTTTTTTTTGTACCAGGGTTTGAACCCAGGGGCGCGTAACCACTGAGTCACATCCGAGCCCTTTTTCGTATTTTATTTAGAGACAGGGTCTCACTGAGTGACTTAGAGCCTTGTTAAATTGCCGAGGCTGGCTTTGAACTCACGATCCTCCTGCCTTAGTCTCCCAGTGGAATCAACTTTTAAAAATAAAAATGAGGTCATATAACATCCCAGATTAAACTCTCCAATATCATACCTTGGCTAAGCTATTATTCTATCCCTTGCCTCTTGTTCCAACCTCACTTTCTTTCCTTTATAGCTCTCCAGCCACACTGGCTTTCATTATGTTTCTCAAACATGCCAAACCTGTTGCTTCCTTGGGAATTTAACATTGTTCTTCCCCCAGAATTCTCTGTCTCTGGATCTTTGGCTAGAACTACCCACTACCCAAACTCAGCCCCCATACTGAAGATTGAACCCAGGGCTTCACAGATATAAGTACTCTACTACTGATCTACATCCCCAACCCTCACTCACATTTAAATTTTATTTTGAGGCAGAGTCTAATTAAGTTGCCCAGGCCGGTCTTGAACTTGAGATCTTCCTGCCTTAGCCTCTTGAGTAGCTGTGATTACAGGTGTATACCACCATGCCTGGCTGAAACTCCTCCTTTTTTATTTTATTTATTTTTTAATTCTGAGCTTAGATGGCACCTTACAGATACCTTTCATAATAATCCTACATAAACAATCACACAGTCAAATTCAATAACCAAGCAAAGTAGGTACACTGACAAATAGACAAGATTCTAGCTCTTGTGGTATTTATATTCTAAATGGGGGACCACAAAACCTAGTAAAAGATATGTTTTACTCTGTTCTGTTCTTCATAGCATTTGTATGCTGAAAAATATCTTATTTATTCATTTTATTGTTTATGTCTATCTTTCCCATTCAGTGTTCATTAGCAAAGAAAGACTTTCTCCACAATACTCTCAGCTTTCATAATGGTGCTCAGCATATGGTTGGGTCTTACTGAGATTTGTTCAATGTATGACTCAATATGCTTACATGTATTATAGATGTAGGCTTGGCATTACCTTTACAGAGGAAAAACTGTTAATGTTTCCTTCATCTGAATAATAGCCTTCCAAATCTTGCTCTCCAATCTGACCCTGACATTATTCTAATGTTAAGGGTTTACCAAGAAAATACAGGTCAGCCTAATTACATCTGAGCACCTTACATTTCCTGGAGGGCAACATACATCTTTGCTTCCTATAAAAATGTATTCTTTCTTGCTTAGCATGCATGAGGCCCTGGGTTCAAATCCCCCAGCACATACACACACAAAAATGTATTATTTCAAGGCTGTTTTCAACATCGGTATTCCAATTAGGGATTCTTATGGTCTCTTCTTTGTTCCTTTGACACAAGCAATAATAACCTGGTTAGACCCAAATAGAGATAATGAACAAATACAACTTCGTAAAAGTGAATGGAAGCAAATGCAGATTAGAATACATACACTGCACTCTATACAATCTAAAACAATAACCCAACTTCACATTCTAATGATGGATAAATCATGGTTCAGTTTCTTCTTTCTGGGAAATTTGAATAATTATGTGTATTCTTCCTAACTTCCTGGTGAAATAGTTATCATTTTATATCATAGAATTGTGGAGTGTTAGGATTTGAAAGGGAATCATCTCATCTATTTCTAATGTGGAAACTGAGACTTGATGAGATTAAATGATTTATACAAATTTACAGCTTGTTATTGGCAAAACCATAACTATAACCACAACTTAGTTCTTCTGACCTTTAGGCAGGTGTTCTTTCTTCCTTACGATGCTGGTACATTTTTAAAAATATATATATTTTTAGTTGTTGATAGACCTTTATTTTATTTATTTCTATGTGGTGCTGAGAATCGAACCCAGTACCTCACACATGACAGGCAAGTGCACTATTGCTGAGCCATAGCTCCAGCCCCACCATGTTGCAACATTTGCATTACCATTTAGTTTTTGATGGGTATATATGTATTATCTTCTAGTTAGCACATATAACCCTTGAGGGTAAGATGATAATTTTTTCTCTCACTGTTTAGTTAGTCATATGTAAATAAAATATTTATCAGCTGGGCATGATGGGACATTCCAGCATCTTCGGAGGCTGAGGCAGGAGGATCTCAAGTTTGAGGCCAGCCTGGACAACTTAAGTGAGACTGCCTCAAAATAAAAATTAAAAAGGACTGGGAGTGTGGCTCAATGGTAGAGGATGCCTGGATTCAGTCCCCAATACTATAAATGAATAAATAATAAAAAGGCACATATGATATAGTATCTCTTACTCAAAAGACAAAACCAACTTTCCTTAGACTTCTCATCCCTCTCCATCTCCTGACCCATTTCTCTGCTGTCCTTTAAAACAAGACAGCTTGGAAGAGTTGTCTGTTTTCCTTTTTCCCATTTCCTTACTTCAAATCTCTCCCCAACTTGTTTAAATTAGATTTTTACTTATACTATTTTCCCCAAACCTGGTCTACAGTTGTCAGCAATCTCCACATGACCTAATCCAATGACCAGTTCTCAATTCTCTTTTTGCTGGAATTAGCAGAACTTGCCCCGTTGAACATACCCTCTATCTTGAGATGCACTCTCTCTTGGCTTCTGTTTTCTCTTCCAGTTACTTTCGCTGTTCTACTCAATTAAGAAGACTGTGTGTTTATGTTTTGACCCTTATTCTACTTTAATACATCAATTGATTTTCAGATGTCAAAGTCACCTTATATTCCTGTGATAAATCCCATTTGGTAATATAATTTAATTTTGTTTCTGTTGCTGAATGCAATTTGGTAATATTTTGTTGAGGTTTTTTGCATCTCTTCTCATGAATCTAGTTTTAATTTTTTTTTTAGCTGTTGATGGACCTTTATTTTATTTATTTATATGTGGTGCTGAGAATCAAACCCAGTGCCTCACATATGCTATGCAAGTGCTCTACCACTGAGCCACAACCCCAGCCCTTCAAGGTAATATTGAACCCATAAAATAAGTTGGGAACTTCCTGTTTTCTGAAAGAGTCTACGAAAGACTTATTTTTATCTTGAAAAAATATTTTGTAGAATTTTCCAGTAAAACCATTTGGTCTTGGGTTTTTCTTTGTGACAATTATTTAAATCACTAAAGCAATATCTTTACTTGTTATAGGTTTTTTTTTTTTTTTGTCTTGAGTCAATTTTGGTAATCTGTGTAATTCTAGAAATTTGTCCATTTCATCCAATTTGTTTAATTTGTGGGCATTAAGTTATTAATATTTTCTTAAAGTTTTGTAGAGTTGGTTAGCAATATCCCTCTTTCATTCCTGATTTTGGTAATGTGTCATTTATCTTGTTTTCTTGGTTGCCGCAGTCTGGCTGGGCACAATCAGGAGCCACTTGTCAAAAGAAACTAACTTTATTTTTAGAACCACACACGCCAAACAAAACAGCCTCTCAGGAAAAACCCTCAGAGCCTCAACTGCCACCACCGGCTTTCCACAAGCCTCTCTCTCCCCCACAAGCTTCTCTCCACCTCCCACAATACTCCTGCTCTTGAGGCCGATTGGCTGGGTCACATGGGCGGAGCCAAAAAAGTCCCCCAATGAGCAGCTCCGTGGTCTGAAAGGGCAGGGAAACAGCCCAATGAGCATCACCGCAGAGGAGCCAATCAGCTAGATGTTGCTGGGGCCGCTGTGAGCCAATCATCAGCCGGCAGCTGGAAGTTTGCTGGCAGCTGGAAGTTTGCTGGGGCCCCTTTGGCTGTGGCTCTCAACATCTCCCCCTCTCTGTTTAAACAACAAGCATGTGGCTTAGGGACCGTGCCTGCCTTAGGTTGTCCAATAGTACATATGGTCCTTAGGTTGGTACCATTGCAATTGGATCTTACCCGTCACTGACTACCGGTCCAGTATACAGCCACACCTGTGGAGAGGTCTTTGTACCAGCGGGGGGGTGAGGTTCTTTGCCTCACCTCTGTTGGCCCCCAAATTTTAGCTGGACGATCATGACAAGCAGAAGGGAGGAAGATACACCAAGCCAATTGACGGCTCCTTTTGAAAAAATTGTACCACCAATGACATCATCAGCAAAAATACCCCAACACTACCACAAGTCGCTGCACCAACAGATAGTTCACAATGCATACAGGTGAGCTCACAATGTGTCCAGGCAAGTTCTGCAAGCAGTTCAGTGATGGCTATTGTAGAAGCTGTAGATTGGTTTTATCTTTGACTTCACCAGCACTGGGATGAAGATAGGAATTCTGGCAATAATAGCTAAAGAAAAAATTATGTAACATTACAGAAGGCACTAAAAGAAAACAATTTTCTTAACAATTTACATTGTCTTCACTGGCACTGGGATGAAGATAGGAATTCTGGCAATAATGGCTAAAGAAAAAATTATGTAACATTACAGAAGGCACTAAAAGAAAACAATTTTCTTAACAATTTACATTATCTTTAAGAGAATTATTAAATATAATGAAAAGGAAAGGTGAAAGTAAACAAACAGATCTGTTAACCTTCTTTTTGTTTACATATTAAAACAATCCTCAACAGTTGTTTACCCAATTTAAATTAAACCATATAAATCACGTGAAAAAACAAAATATTTGGATCCATTTTATCATGAGCGCTCATCATATATGATATATGGACATACGTACATTCAAACATATAACACAAAACACAAGTGTGCACACATAATATAATACATACAACACATAACATTATAGTAAAGGCCTTATAACTTTTTACAGGTGAAATCTCCATTGCGATGTTTAAAAACTCTATAGTCAAAAAATAGAACTGATCAGCAAAACATTAACCTAGGTCTGTATGAGCTCAAAAAACAAAATAGAACTTCATGATATGGCAAAGGGCAATAATAAAATAGATATTGAAAAAAGCATCCTGGTTCTGTTGCAGATGTAAGAATAGCCAAACTGGAGTTTTGGATATCAGTTGTTATGGATTTGAGCCAAATCATCTTCTTTTTGGTCTGTAGAAATCGCTTTAGTTAATCTTTCTGGAATCCAAATCGGCTGCTGTTCTCCCTGTGGAAACACATAAACAGACCCCTGACTCCAGACAATCACTGGGTCAGGACCTTGGTTAATCTCTCTGGAATCCAAATCGGCTGCTGTTCTCCCTGTGGAAACACACAAACAGACCCCTGACTCCAGACAATTACTGGTTCAGGACCTTTCCATCGTCCTGTTAGAATATCCTTCCAAAGTACCTTGGGCTTATGCACATTTTTTGGACACATATGCCTTTCCGCAGCACTAAGTCCTGATGAATCCAAATTTAAAAAGTTTAGAGTAAAAAGGGTTATTTTAAGTTTATCTTTGGGGAATATATACCCCTTCCCAATTCCTTCTTTTTGCTTTAATAAGTACATTTTAATAGTTTGATGAGCTCTTTCAACTATGCCTTGTCCCTGTGGATTGTATGGGATTCCTGTTATATGAGTAATGCCAAATGTTGAGCAAAATTGTTTAAAAGAGGTAGAAGTATAACCAGGGGCATTATCTGTTTTTAACTGTTTTGGAACACCCACAGTGGCAAAATTTTGTAAGCAATGAGCTATAACATCTTTAGTTTTTTCTCCGGCATGAAGGGAGCCCATCAAAAATCCAGAAGAAGTATCAACTGTAACATGCAAATATTTTAATTTTCCAAATTCTGGCAAGTGTGTGACGTCCATCTGCCAAATATGGTTAGGTATCAATCCTCTAGGATTGACTCCAAGATTAACTTGTGGTAAAAAGGTCACACAATTTTGACATTGTTTTATTATTTGTCTAGCTTGTTCCTTAGTTATTTTAAAATGCTTTTGTAAAGTATTAGCATTGACATGGAACTTTTTATGAAAATTTATAGCTTCTTCTAGTGTAGAGAAAATATGTATGTCATGTGTAGTTTTATCTGCTAAATCATTGCCCAAACTAAGGGCTCCAGGCAATCCTGTATGTGCCCTGATATGTCCTATAAAGAATGGATCTTTTCTGTCCCAGATTAGACTTTGTATAGTGGAAAGCAAAGAGAAAACAGTAGAAGAAGGGGAAATCCTACCAGCATCTTCAAGAGATACTATAGCATTAACTACATACTGACTATCAGAAAATAAATTAAATACAGAATCTTTAAACATCACAAAAGCTTGTAAAACTGCATTAAGCTCTACCTTTTGAGCTGATTGTTTGGGTACTAAAAATGTAAACGTTTGATCAGGGGTAACTACTGCTGCTGTACCATTATTTGACCCATCAGTGAATATATTTGGAGCATTCATGATAGGTGTTTTTCTTGTCATTTTTGGAAAAATTACAGGATGCGATGACCAAAAAGACAATAAAGGATTAGATGGTAAGTGGTTATCAAATGAAACATTAGATTTGCACATGATTATTGCCCAAGTATTTAACTCATTAGCTAATTCATCAATTTGATTCATAGTATATGGAGTAATAATTTCATTGGGAGAAATTCCAAACACTCCCTTTGCTGCTTTTATTCCTTTGAGTATTAATTGTCCTACAGCCTCAGGATACCTAGTAAGAATAGTGTTAGGAGAATAAGATAAATGTATCCATAATAATGGACCTTCTTGCCAAAATACTCCTGTAGGAATATTTTTTGTTGGTAGTACAATAAATAATAAAGGCAAACTTATATCAATTCTATCCAAATGCATATTTTCCATATATGTTTCAATGATTTTTAATGCCTTTCTTGCTTCAGGCATTAACATTCGGGGTGAATTTGGATCTGATGGACCTTTTAGGATATCAAATAAAGGTCCCAACTCTCCTGTTGGTATACCTAAATAAGGCCTTATCCAATTTATGTCTCCTAATAACTTTTGAAAGTCATTAAGTGATTTGAGTTGATCTACTTGTATTTGAATTTTTGGTGGATGGACCATGGTTGAGGATAATAGAACTCCTAAATAATTAATTGGAAAATTTAATTGTACTTTATCTATTGCTATCTCTAGATTATAATTTTTTAATAAGTTTGTAAGTGTGGCATAACATTCTAGCAATGTGTTTTTATCTTTGTGTGCTAATAATACATCATCCATATAGTGAAATATTTGTAGTTCAGGATTTTGATTTCTAAGTGGCTGGATTACTTTGTTAACATAAATTTGACACATAGTTGGGCTGTTAGCCATCCCTTGAGGGAGTACTTTCCATTCATATCTCTGATCAGGACCTTCATGATTCAGTGCAGGGATAGCAAATGCAAAACGTGGACTATCCTCAGGATGAATTGGAATTGAAAAAAAAAACAATCTTTAATATCTATAACTAAAACATACCAGGTTTTTGGCAAAGCAGACAACTGAGGAATCCCTGATTGAGCAGGTCCCATAATAACCATCTCATTATTAATGGCTCTTAAATCTTGCAATAATCTCCATTTACCAGATTTCTTTTTGATGACAAAAATGGGAGTATTATGGGGAGATACAGAAGGTTGTATATGTCCTTCCGCTAATTGTTGTTTGACCAGGTCATGGGCTGCTTGTATCTTTTCTTTAGTCAGGGGCCACTGAGGAACCCATACTGGTCTTTCTGATTTCCAAGTAATTTTTATTGTCTCAGTGGCCCTTTCTGAAAATCCAACCCATGTCTGTCTGTTCCTTGATCTATTTGTATTGGTGCTGCTATACCTTGTTCTTGTTTTTCTAATCTTTTTCCTTTCCTAAAACCTTGTCTAGTCATAATAGTGGGTGCATTTTGGTTGATGTTATTTGTTAATGTCAAACCTAATTGATCTAGGACATCTCGTCCCCATAAATTTACGGGAAGATGATCCAATACATATGGCTGTATAGTTCCTTCACATCCTTCAGGATCCTTCCAATCTAATACCATTGCACTTCTATGGGGATTAGTTGCCACTCCTAGGCCTCGAAGCGTTTGAGTGGCTTGTTGTAATGGCCAATGTTTTGGCCATTCTTGACGAGAGATGATGCTAAGGTCTGCACCTGTATCCAGTAGTCCATTAAATTCATGTCTTTGAATATTTAGTTTTAGCATGGGGCGAGAATCTAAATTTAAAGAAAGCATAGCCCAATCTACACCTGTGGAGCCTAATCCCTTGGAACCTCTTTCTACAGTACGACTGGAAAATTTATCATGTAGGCTGGGTATTATTAGTAACTGTGCTATTCTATCTCCTGGTGAAATTACTGATATACCCTTTGGAGAACTGGCTATAATTTTTATTTCACCTTCATAATCGGGATCAATTACCCCAGGACTTATCATAAGTCCTTTTAGAGTAGAAGAGCTGCGTCCCAATAATAAGCCTACTGTTCCTTTGGGAAGAGGTCCTTTCACCCCTGTGGGAATGATTTGAACTCCCATCTCTGGAGTTAGTACTGCTCTGGCGGAGGCGCAGATGTCCAACCCTGCGCTCCCTCTGGTTTGTCTGATGAGGGATCTGATGGACAATGTGTCCTGGGCACTACCCTGATGGGGTTGCTGGGTTCCTCCAGTGCTCCGTATATTTGTGGTTTTGGGCCCCGGAGCATTGGGCCCCCCTATCCATTTTTTGGCAATGGAGCCCGATGCCTTTCTCCACGATATCGTGGATAAACACCTGGTCCTTGTTCGTTTTTTGATAATGGAGTACCCTCTATGGTGGTTTGAGAACGGCATTCATTAGCCCAATGTCTCCCTCTACGGCATCGTGGGCAAATACCTGGTATTCTACTCCTTTGATACCTAGTTTTGTTAAACCCTCCTCCAATGGGGCAATTCCTTTTAAAATGTCCTGTTTGTTCACAATTGTAGCATGTTCTTGGCCTGGCATCTAAAGCCTGTTTTACTGCAGCTGCCACAATTTGCCCTTGTTCATTAATGTCTCTGGCATCTAAAGCCTGTTTTACTGCAGCTGCCACGACTTGCCACCAAATGCCACAGTCTGGCTGGGCACAATCAGGAGCCACTTGTCAAAAGAAACTAATTTTATTTTTAGAACCACACACGCCAAACAAAACAGCCTCTCAGGAAAAACCCTCAGAGCCTCAACTGCCACCACCGGCTTTCCACAAGCCTCTCTCTCCCACACCAGCTTCTCTCCACCTCCCACAATCCTCCTGCTCTTGAGGCCGATTGGCTGGGTCACGTGGGCGGAGCCAAAAAAGTCCCCCAATGAGCAGCTCCGTGGTCTGAAAGGGCAGGGAAACAGCCCAATGAGCATCACCGCAGAGGAGCCAATCAGCTAGATGTTGCTGGGGCCGCTGTGAGCCAATCATCAGCCGGCAGCTGGAAGTTTGCTGGGGCCCCTTCGGCTGTGGCTCTCAACACTTGGTCTTGTCAATTTTATTAAGCTTTTCAAAGAACCAACTGTTGAGGTTTAAATTTTTTTCTCTGTTCTCCTGCTACAAAATTAATTACTTCAAGGCTGGGGTTGTAGCTCAATGGTAGAGTGCTCACTTAGCATGTGTGAGGTCCTGGGTTTGAGCCTCAGAACCACATAAAAATAAGTAAATAAAATAAAGGTGTATAAAAAAATTCACTACTTCATCCCCTTTGCTTGCTTTAGGTTGAACTGGCTCTTTGTCTTCTGGTTACTTTCTTTCTTTTTTTTTTTTTAAATAGAGTCCAAATTTATTCATCTCTCTCTTTTTTTAATATTTTTTTAGTTGCTGATGGACTTTATTGCCTTTATTTTTATGTGGTGCTGAGGATCGAACCCAGTGCCTCACGCAAGCTAAGCGAGCACACTACCACTGAGCCACAACTCTAACCCTGTCTTCTAGTTTCTTAAGGTGGAAGTTTAAGTTCTTGATTTAAGACCTGTTTTTCTCATATAAACATCTAAAGTTATACATTTCTCTTTAAGCACTGTTTTGGTTGTATACCATAAATTTTGATGTTGTATTTTTATTTTCATTCAGTCCAATTTAATTTACTTCAACTCATGGGCTATTTGGATGTGTGTTTTAAAATTTCCAAATATTTGGTGTTTTCTCAGATTTCTTTCTTATAGATCTATCAATTTCATTGTAATCAGAAAATATGATTTATATAATTTTAATATTTTCATTTTTGAGACTTATTTTGGAATCTAGCTTATGGTCTATTCTGGAGAATGTTTCACATATACATGAAAAGAAGATGTACTCTAAAGTCTAAAGTTGTGTATTCTATAAATATCAATTAGGTCAAGAGAGTTGTCTGTTATCAAAGTCTTCCATTGTTCTATTAATTATTGAGAGTGGAGTACTGAAATCTCTTCTTTCAAAAATAAGTCTTATTGGCTGGGCACGGTGGCGCATGCCTGTAATCCTAGCAGCTTTGGGAGGCTGAGATTGGAGAATCGCGAGTTCAAAGCCAGCCTTAGCAACGGAGAGGTGCCACGCAACTCAGTGAGACCTTGTCTCTAAATAAAATACAAAATAGTGCTAGAAATGTGGCTCAGTAGTTAAGTGCCCCTAAGTTCAAACCCTGGTACCAAAAAAAAAAAAAAATCTTATTTTGCATATTTAAAGTATACAACTTGATGTTATGAGATACAACTATATAGTAAAATATAGAGGAGCAAATTAACTTACCTCTGATCTCATACAATTACCTTCCCCTTTTGTGGCAAGAACAGTTACAATCCATTATTTAGCAAGAATCCTGAATATAATGCACTTTTATTTATATATTTATATATAATATTTTTTTTCTTAGTTGTCGATATACCTTTATTTTACTTATTTATTTATATATAGTGCTGAGACTCGAACCCAGTGCCTCTCACATGCTAGGCAAGCATGATACCACCAAGCCACAACCCCAACCCCTTGCACTTTTCTTAGTAATAGTCCTTGGTCAGGTGCAGTAGCGCACATCTGTAATTCCAGTAATTTGGGAGGCTGAAGCAGGATAAGTTCAAAGTCAGCCCAAGCAAGGTATGGAGGCCATAAGCAATTTAGTGAGATACTGTCTCAAAAGTTTTTTTAAAAAGGTTGGGGGCTGAGGGTGTGGCTCAGTGGTTAAGTGCCTAGGTTCAATCCCCCAGTATCCCCATCCCCCCCAAATTGTCCTGATGTTTCACATTGAAACTCTAGACATTTTCATTCTACATATCTGCTACTTTGTATCCTTTGACTTGGATCTCACAGTTTCTCCCCTGTTCCAGCCTCAGGTAACCACTGTTTTATTCTCATCTCCATGTATAGCAGTGGTCCACTTTATGCTTTGGTACCCAGAATTGAACCTGGGACACTAAACCACTGAGCCACACCCCCAGCCCTTTTTATATTTTATTTAGAGACAGGGTCTCTTTAAATTGCTTAAAGCCTCACTAAATTACTAAGGCTGGCTTTGAACTCACAATTCTCCTGCCTCAGCCTCCTGATCTGCTGGGATTACAGGAGCGTGCCACGGTGCCCAGCTGCAGTTTGTTTTCAAAATGGACATGCTTCTTTCTCTACCTCTCCTCCAGCTCCTCCCCAATCTCTGCTCCTCCTTAATCTCAGGGGAGGGGGAGAACAGTATTACCTTTCTTCCCTATCCTAGACAGTTAATCTGTCTTTGAGTATATACCCACCTTAGGTACTAAGTAATTGAGACTTTGGGGAAGGTACCAGAAGATCTTGGAGATAACTATCTTCAAGATTTCAAGTGAATTACAACTCCAACAGAGAACTTGTGGAATGTAACCTCTGAATTGAATCACCTCTTTAAAAGCCCCCTGTTTCTGCTGATGGGCAGAATCACAGCCTCTGGGCAGGAGTCTCTGTGTTTCTCCTTTGCTAGCAAAACAATAAACCTTCTTTTTCTTTTTTCTGAAAAGTGTGTCCTCATTATTGGAGTGGCATCAGGGACAAGGACCAAGCTTTCGGCAATACATATATTTGACCTTTTTTTCCCTTAATTCTCTATATAAGTGAGACCATGTAATTTTGTTTCTTTGGCCCCTTTTCCTTAGCATAATGTCTTTCAAGTTCATCCATGACAAATGTCAAGATCTCCTCTTTTTTAAAGACAGAATAATATTCATGTGCATGTGTATGTGTGTGTGCTGTCATATTATTTCCAGTTTATTTATTTATCCACTGATTGATACTTAGATTGTTTTCATTTCTTGGCTACTTTGAATAATGCTTTAATGAACATAAGAATGCAGTTATCTTTACCAGGTGATGACTTTTATTTCCTTTGGGTATATGTCCAGAAGAGGGATCACTGAATCATATGGGTAGTTCTAATTTTTAATTACTTTAAGAACTTCCATAACGTTTTCCACAATGGCTCCACCAATCTACATTTTCATAGTATATAAGGGTTTCCTTTTCTCCACATCCTCACCAACTCCATCTATCTTCCGGCTATTTTTATAATAGCTGTCCTCATGGGGGTAAGGCGGCATCTTATTATATTTGATTTGCATTTCCCTGATAGTGATTTTGAGCAGCCTTTCATAAACCTGTTGGCCATATTTATGTCTTTGGAGAAGTATCTACTCAGGCATTTTGCCCATTTTAAAATAAAACATAGCAAAATATTTTAAATAAGAGGTGTGTGCACAGAGTTAAGCATACCTATAATTCCAGCAACTAGGGAGGCTGAGGCAGGAACAGTGCAAGTTCAAAGCCACCCTCAGCAATTTAGCAATGTCCCAAGCAACTGTCTCAAAATAAAATATAAAAATGGCTGGGGGTATGGCTTGGTGGTTAAGCAACCCTGGGTTCAATCCTTGGTACCAAGCAAAATAAAAATCAGGATATATATTTTCTTGCTGGTCTTATGCTCAGGTCTTTTATCCATCCTGAGCTGATTTTTGTGTACAATGTGAGGTTCCAATTTTATTTTGCATTTGGAAATAGGTTTCCCTGTGTCATTTATTAGACACAGTCTTTTCCAATTGTACCTTTTTGGTGCCCTTTTCAAATATTACTTGACCATGTATGCTCAGATTTATTTTTCAGCTTTTTTTTTTTGGGGGGGGCAGTGCTGGGGGTTGAACCCAGGGCCTTGTGCATGCAAGGCAAGCACTCTACAAACTGAGCTATATTGCCAGCCCCATTTTTCAGCTATTTTGTTCCACTGGTCTGTTGTCTTTCTTCCATTACCCCAGTGTTTTGATTATAATAGTTTTGTAACATACTTTTAAGTCATTTAAGTATGATGCCTCCAACTTTGTTTTTCTCTTTCAGAATTGCTATGGCTATTTAGTGTGGTTCTATGAAATTTTAGAACTTAAAAAAATGTGATATGCCATTGGGATTTAATTTTTTTAAAGTTGTAGATGGATAGCATGCCTTTATTTTATTTTTATGCAGTGCTAAGGATTGAACCCAGTGACTCACACATGCTAGGAAAGCACTCTGCTACTGAACTACAGCCCAGTCCCCCCATTGGGATTTCCATAGGGATTGTATTGAATGTGTATATTGCTAGTAGTAAGGACATTTTTTAAAAAAATATTTTTTGTAGTTGTTAATGGACCTTTATTTATTTGTCTATATGTGGTGCTGAGACCCGAACACATATGAGGCAAGTTCTCTACCAGAGCCACAACCTCGGCCCAGTATGGACATTTTTGACTATATTAATTTTTCCAATCCACAAGCACTGGACATCTTTTCATTTGTGTCCTTAATCTCTCTCATTGATATTTTAGAGTTTTCAATGTCCAAGTCTTTTACTCCCTTGGTTAAATTTCTTCCTGTTTTTTGATGCTATCATAAATGGATTATTTCCTTACAAAATTATTATTAATGATGAATTATGTATTTTTCCTTTCATTTCTGCCAGCTTTTGCTCTACATATTTTGGAGGTACATTCTTTGTTTTTGTTTTTTTAATTTTTTAGTTGTAGATGGACACAATATCTTTATTTATTTATTTTACATGGTGCTGAGGATCGAACCCAGTGCCTCACACATTCAAGTCAAGCACTCAACCACTGAGCTACGACCCCAGTCCCTGGAGGTCAAGTTCTTATACAACTTTTATAATGGTTATATTTTCTAGATGTGTTAACCCTTATCAAAATGTTTCCAGTAGTAATTCCTTATTTTGTCTGACATTACTATTAAGTTAAGTTGGAAGAAAATGTCTGAGAAGCACCTTCTGTGTCAGGATTCTTGGTGTGATTATACTTGGTTTTAGCCCCTTACTTTGTAAAACAAAATAGGGAAAGCATTTTCTCATTTGTTTGGATTCACCTATAAAATGACTGGACCTTGCGTCTTGGGACAGTGATGTGTTGTACACTTTTTTAGTATAGATTATGTATGTGTGTGCATATAATATCATATGATGTCAACCTTATTGATTTTGTGGTATTCAATCCTTTTCAGGCTCATGCATTAATGTTTGAACGTGCCTTTGCTAACTTCCTTAAATAGTTCCATGAAATTTTGTTTTATGTGGTTAAATGTACACAAGTTTGTGACTATGTCTTCTTAGTAGACAGTTCCTTTTATGATTATGACATATTTATTCCCATCAATCCTTCCTGCCTTACATTTTTATATTAGATAAGCAATCTTTTGATTAATATTTTATTGATACATAGCTCTTTTCAAAATTCTTTCCCCAAACTCTTAAAATGTTTTAATCGTATATTTTGCAAAGAGCACATAGCTATTTAAAAAAAAAAATCTAATTTGAATTTTTTTTTCTTTATTTGTACTAGGGATTGAACTCAAGGGTACTCAACCGATGAGCCACATCCCCAGCCCTATTTTCTATTTTTATTTGGAGAGAGGGTCTCACTGAGTTGCTAAACACAGCTCCATTGCTGAACTGGCTTTGAAACTGCGATATTCCTGCTTCAGCCTCCCAAGCTACTGGGGATTACAGGCTTGTGTAACCGAGCCTGGTGTGTTTCTTGTTGTTGTTGTTTTTTAAATACAGTTCTAATCCATTTACATTTACTGTGATAAATTAACTGCCTTTTTTTTTCCTTGCCTACTAATCCATTTACTAAGTTTTCTCTAGTTTTTTTTTTCCCTTTTATAGGTTTCGAAGTTACACATTTTACTCTCTTATTTCTGTATCTTTAAATGTTTTACATGCACATTAGAAAATTGTTGTATTCAAGGCTCTCTAATCTTTTAAATAGCCTTTCTATCATAGGATGATTCACTAATTATAGATCCTACCTCCTTGGTACAGAAGTCAGAAGTGAAATTCCCTGCTTCTCTTGCGGCTAGGATGTAGGCCTGTGATTCACGCTCTTCTAACTAGAAGTACCCACTGAAATGTGATCCTGATGCTGACGTTAGGAGCAAATGAAGAAAAGCGGAACCCCTGACATTTGGTGCTTGGTGGGTACAGCAGCAGTTTATCAGACCAGTTCTTACACAGTTTGTGGCACTTTCTCAAGCTTAGCCTAAGCTGTTTTTTTTTAGTTTTCCCAATGATTCTGCAAGCTGTTATCATTTTAAGAAATTCCTGCATGGATTCTTAACAAATATAATGGCTTGTCAAAAATCTAAAGTCAGAATATTTCACTTCATCTGAATAAAAGTTTAAAATACTTTAATTCTGAACTGCCTCTTACCCAAATCTACTATATTTCAAAGGCTCATATTTTAATTTCACCTAGTTTTAAAATTCCAAAATGCTATCACTTAAATACTACTGATTTACATTGACCAAGATATTTCCTAAATCATCTGTTTATCCTTTTCCCAACTTACTTCTTTCTTCTAGACTTAGCTTTTCTCTGTTGGAGTATATTCTTTAAGACTTTCTTTGATGAGCATTTTTGAGTCTAAATTATGAAAACATGCTTAATTTGTCTTTTCCCATGAAAGACTGTTTAGCTAGTTATAGAATTCTAGTTTCTCAGGTAAGTCTCTCAATACTTCAGGGATAGTTTTCATCACCTTTTGTCATCAAATGTTGCTGATAAATCTGCTGACCAGATGACTGTTATTCTTTTTAGGGGAATCTGACTTTTCTTAGTGGTAACCTTTAATATTTTCTTAGTGTATTTGACATGTTCTAACTTCACTACTATCTGCAGTGCTTTTTAAAAATTTATTCCTATTGAGACTTAGTTTAACTACCTTTTATCTGATAACTCATATTTTTCAAGTCTGAAAAATTTACAGAATTATCTATATGGATATTGCCTCTCCTTCATTCACTATATTCTCTCCTCCATAAACTCTTTAGATATATGCTGTGTCTTCTAATGATATCCTTTAAGATCTCTGAACTCAGCCTTGCTGCTCTGGCAGTCAACTGTATGAATTTTTTTTTGTATTTTAGGCTCTTCATAAAAATCATTTTTATAAGAAAGGGATTATCTGGCTCAAAACCCCTCAACAGTTGTTCTGTCTTTTACCATGTAAGTTGTTCTTTTGGCTGTCAAGTACCTCATGCATCAAGGCCCTGCCATTTATTAGCTGGATAATCCTGGGCTAACTTAAATTCTTTGGGCCCCATTTTCCCAACATAGAGAGATTAATATCAAATTTACATGAAGTAAAGCATACAAGGTACAGATTAAGTGTCCAACATCTGTTAGTGCAGTAAATAAAATTTGGTGTGTTTGCGTATCTCACAGAAATTCCCTGGTGGTCACATCTGTATTTGTCATTCATTTCAGTTATGAATTCTGAAAGAAGGCTACCATTACTTCCAAGATCTGGCACACGGATCTAGATCAACCAATCAGCTACTTGTTGAGACTTGATAGGAATACTGGCTCTTTTATGACTTCAGACTATTTAATGTATGAGCAGAGTTGCTGTTTTTTAGTATAGGAGAATAAAAGTGACATGTAGAAAAAAGGGAGAGATAAAGGAGAAAAAAAATTAGTGACATCATTTAAATACCTAGCACCATTGACTTCCATGATGTTGCACTTTGCAGTAATGTAGATTCCTTTAATACTTAGATATGTTATAATAAGCAGGAATAATCTAATAATAAAAAATTACCAGAATTTGAACATGAATCTTATTTCATTTTATTGCTCAATTATATAGGTTTTTTTATTTCTATTTTCCAGAGTAGTTGTTACCCTCCTACCAGCCATAGAAATATAGTTGCTGCAATACTAATATGAAATTTGAACAGTCCCTCAGAGTTACCAGTCTTACATATCATTATCTTGATTGTGTGAGATGAGTAGGCCAGGTAATAAGCTTAATTCTTGACAAATGGTGACTCTGAAACACAGAGAAGTTAAACAGATGAAGGGTGAAAACCCAGTTAGATCTAAAGCATCCTCATCCTCTGTCAGGACAGCTCATAACTACCATGATGTAGAGATAGTGCACATTTTCATTAATTACTGTTAATTAGAAATTTTCAGAAGAGTACTGAAAAGTTTCATTAGCTCAATCACAAAACCTATTAAAATGTATATTCAGTCTATAATTTAAATTTATACTCTCAAAAACCCTTGTGTTCCTAAAAGTCAATCTTTGCCATGCTCCTAATCAAGCTCCTGTTGCACTTTCAAATTCTGGAACTTTAACCCAGAGAATACTGGAGTTGGGGGTGTGTTTATGTATGAATTCCTGGCTCAACATCCAATGTCTAAGCATATGTATAATTGTGGGTGAATTCTTACACCTTCTAAGGTAGAATTCTATTGGATACAGCACATGGGTAATTATTTACAAAAGTGACTTGTAATCACAAACTACTCTAGTAATATTGTTACAATGCTTTTGTTTTGGAGAACACAAATGCCTTCACAACAATAATCCATTCACCTTCACTGAATTGATAAGTAGAGGTTGGGTGACAAGTAGTATTTTATCTGCCAGAATTGGCAAAGTAAAGGAGAAAGGAGTTAGGTATTTAAGAGAAAGCAAGAGCCATTTGACTTTCTTTTTAGCCTCATCATAACGGTAACATTGCAGTTAAGAGAATTCCTCCATTTTAATTAGGAAATATCTATGATGAAGAATGTAATTTTAGAAAAATTGTTTCAACAGAGTCATGACATGGATATATCAAAGAATAATGAAAGGATTGTACTACTAATCATTGGTGCTTTTAATAGTGTACTCTAATATTTTCAATTTTTATGGGGGTAAAGTTTATTTTTAAGTGCAGCATTACAATAAACTGACAGTCCTGGTATAGGTCCTCATTTCTCTAGATTGCCATTAGGCTCAAATCGATCCTCTAAATAAAGTCTGTCCCAAGAGACACAAGTGATGTAGGGAAAAAGGGGAGTTTTAGAAACCAAGCCTGACGTCACACTTTTGTGTTCTAACCATCTGTACCTTTTTAAACTAGGGGCTGGAGCCGCTCAGGCGGAGAGACACAGGCGCACAACAATCTTCTCCCACACAAGCCTGGAATGGCAACTGTGTGGCTGCCTAAGAAAGAAAAGCCGTTTCAGAGCTGTGGGGTGGCGTGGGGGTGTGTGTGGCAGGGTAAGAGAGTCATTCCTCTTCTCCATCCAAGGATGCTATTTATTGGAAATCCTGCCCATCTCCCCACCACCACCACCCTTTAAATTGATTTCTCTCGAGTAGGAGGCAAAACCGTTTTGATGTGAAAGAAGAAAGGAAAAAATATGCAAGACTGGCAGGGAAGCTTTGAGGAGGAGAATCACAAGCAGCATTGCTTTGGATATTGGGTCTGCGGGCAGAAAAAGGGTTCCGGCGTCCACAACCTGTTCGGCTTTAAAGACGACGCCCTTCCGTTCAGCGTGCTAACCCCCTCCCCTCACTCGCTCCGTCCACCGCCGCTGAGAGGGTAGCAGCCACCCTGTGGCCACCTCTCCCCCCACTCCCTTGGCCCCTTCATCTTCCACAAACTCAAAAGGCGCATTCTCACTGTCCTTCTACATGCGAGCCCGGCTCACCCCTCTCCCCTCGCAGCTTCCCCCAGGTGCCCATCTCTCACACGGCCCCTCACCAGGATCCTCAATCCTCCCCAGGTCTAGGGAAGCGTCTCCACTCAGGTTCCACGTGCAAATCCTAGGTTGTTACCCTGCTTTTTAGTTTCCCCCACCTCCAGCCACGGGCTCCGCCCACCCTGCCTGGGGCGCGCGCCCAGACGCCGGGACACCTGGCCGCCCCTCCCCCGGCCCCGCTATCCTCCCGACTCCCCCGCCCCTTGCACCGCAGCTCGGCGCCCACCCCTCGCTGCTTCCTCCTCTTCACCCCCTCCCTTCGCAGGAGGCGAGGACTGGGGAAGGGGGGAGGCAGAGGGAGCGCGGCGGCGTGGCCAATGGGCGCACGGCTTACTCTGGCCTCTCCCCCGCGTGGCCGCCAATCGCGGCGGGCGGTGGTGGTAATATTGTGGAGTGGAGTTTGGATGCCGCC
The DNA here is from genome assembly GCF_021218885.2 of Marmota monax. Lineage (NCBI taxonomy): Eukaryota > Metazoa > Chordata > Mammalia > Rodentia > Sciuridae > Marmota > Marmota monax. Next base: position 14,272,718 of record NW_026693008.1, on the reverse strand, counting down.
GCTGCCGCGGGCTGGAGCGGCGCGGCGGCGGGGGCTGCCAGGGTATTTCGGGAAGGGGGCGTGAGGAGGCGGTGGCGGCAGTGGCGGGGACTGCGTGTGGAGGCAGCCCAAGGAGAGAGAAAGAAAGGAAGGAAGAGGGCGGGGAGTGATTTGAGGAGGAGGCGGGACGGCCAAGCTCCTCACCTCTCGGCGGCGGCGGGTGTCCGGGGAGGCGGTGCCGCCCCCTGCCCGCGGTCTCTTCAGCGCAACCGGTCCCCGACCCGCTGGCATCGGGCAGCGGCCGAAGCTACTGGGGCGGGAGCAGTGGGCCGGGCGGAGGCGACCGCCATGGCGTTTCTCAAACTCCGCGACCAGGTAGGTGAGGGGCGGCAGGGCGGGATCGCGCCGCTTGGGGAGGAAGGGAAAGAGGCGGGCCAGAGGTGTGGGCCGCCAGGGCGCCCGCTCGGCAGTGTTGCTGCGAGGGAAGCCGGGTCCTGGGCCGGGGAAGGGCGCGAGGCTGCGGGCTGGGTCCGCGAGCGACTTGCTTGTCAGGGTAGCTCGGGCCCGGGTAAGCCCACGTGCCGCCCAGGGTCTTGCCGCCGGGAGAGAGAGGCGGGTTCCGCGCTCGCCGCCCTCGCGTCGGGCTCGCTGCCGGGTAGTCGCCTCCTCTTGCCTGCCAGGTGAGGCTCGGGCCTAACAGGTGGCTTTCCCCTGCCAGGCTGTAGCTGTGCTGGCGCCGTGACCTGGGGTCACGACCTTGCTCTCCTGTTTGCTTCGTGGTATAGTTGGAGATATTTACTCTCTCCGGGAAAGAAAAAAATAAAAACTGGTTGATTCAGCTAGGGACTAGTTGGTGTGTAAGTCCCCAGACTTGTTTTCTTTTGACATTTTGTGCACCATCTTGGTTACTTTTCTTGACTTAGGAAGAGCTGATCTAATACCCGAAGTGCTAGAGACACTTGGGGACTGAAAAGTACTTTGTGTCTAGGAATGAAATCGCAACTATACCTGAAAGATTAGTACACCTAAAAACCTGGGAAGAGATGCAGACGTTTTCTGATATTTGTATCTGTCTTTTAAGGAAATGAAAAATTAACACGTGAAATTTACTGAGTCGCGGGAACTTAATGATGCTGAAAACTTATTTTTGCTATTTGTTTTTCTGAACAGAAGATATTGAACAGATTTGAAGGGAAAGTAACTTGCATACGTTGGGAAACTGTTCTGAAAGTGAGTACCCCTTTTTACAGAAACAATGGGGTCTCTTAGCAAATAGCATACCTTAAATTATGAATACAGTTAATACCATGACTTCTCACTTCCAAAGTGACTTTATCTTTAGAGTAATGATTGGCCCTGTGTATCATTTCGTATCAGGAGAGCTTTAGCTGGTGTTAATAACATCAGGGCAAGATGTTTTGAAAAACTGTTTAAAATTTATACTTTGTGTTTCAAGTTAGATATTAAAAGTCACTGTCCAGTATGTTAACCACTAACAACATGTGGCAACTTAAATTAAACTAAAATAAACTGAGTTCCATAGTTATACTATTCATATCTCAAAAGCTCAACCATAATAGCTATTGATTATTGTATTGAACAGGCAGGTAAAGAACACTTAGGGTGTTTCACAAAGTTTTATTATTTACCTGTTAATAACAGGTAAAGCACAGTTAAAGTATAAACCTTATCTAATTCCCCTACAGTCAGTGCGCATTATACTCTTAACAGAATGAAACTCAAAGTGTAGGTTTTCTACTAACTTTTATCAATTTAGTGGGATTTTTGTGCTTTCATTTCTATTTCTAGTCCTTTGCTTTTGAAAGAGTTATTTTTGTGCTGTAGATTATTGTGTGCACTAGGAATGCAGTGGACTTTTAGGAGGACATCCTCTTTTATTTGCCATAAGATTTAAGCAGAAACAGGATTTCAGTTGGAAATGAAGTTGCATCTTTGCACTTGAGTATTTAGAAATTACAATTATAGAGCAGTTGTGATACTACTCCAGTTTTACATGATGTCCACTTACAGTGGTAATACTGTTCTTTAAAATATAATCTGTAAATTTGAGAATACTTGGACAAGTTAATTAAATGGGATGACTGAGAGAAAATAAGAGGTTCATCTCTATCCTATCTGGTTTCTCTTTTGAAAGATTTTGAGAAATGAGTTTGTTTTGCCTGGTTTAAAGGGAATAGCTGTTTCTAGCAATATCTTATATGTTGATATTTTATTAACTGTTAGAAGTGAGAATAAAAATGAAATGGAATGCAAATACTCTTAACTTTTCCCATCTGCAGGAAAAGCAGTTCAGCTAGATGAATTACTTTATTTGGAGGAAAGGAGGAGAAGATCTGGATAAGTACACAGAATTTTAAACGTGGAAGGTACTTGATACAGCTTCTATCTCAAAAGCCTTATATACACTTGAGATAGGAAGTAGTAGAATCTGCTTTTCTAGGTCTGTTTTATTATTCACCTTGTATTTTGTTTTCTTTTGGCTTGTAAAACATTGTTTAATACATAGAAGCTGCAAGTGGGGAAGAGTTTTCTTTGTGCAAGGAAGCCTTAGTTCTTAAATATGAAACAAATGAATAAATAAAGGAGTTCTCCTGTCCATTCAATTTGAATTAAAACAATATTCTCTCATTTTATGCTGACACATAATGGGTATAAGAAGTAATTACTGTCCTACTTTCTGTTTACCTGTAGATGGAAATAATTTTTAATTGTAAATAAAATGAAAATAATTTGTTTTCTGTCTATAGGAGTTAGGCACATGATTTTTTTTCCCCTGAATTATTTCACTTTGGTTTATACAACATGAATTAAGATTCAAATTGTAGGGTGTTGTTTCATTAGGTGTCACTGTCATAATTTTTATTTTTTCAATTAGTAAAAAATAATCATACATGATTACATTGAAATTTTCAGCAGTAATAAGAACAGTAGAAGGTTTTTGTTTAGATTAGGGATTACAAACTCCCAAACTGGGAAACTAAATGACAGCTAACACTTGGCTTTATTTAGTATTTAGAAGAAAATGATGAATGGTAGAGATGATGACCATGGGGATCAAGTATGTTAGTTGCTGCTCTGCTCCAGGCCTTTGTTGCTCTGCAGGTGTAATAGTAGTTTTAGAATACAAATTTTTTAAGAAGCCAGTAATCCAAATTGTTATGCAAAATCTGTAAATGTTGGCAAGTTGATAACCACCAATGGCAGTCAATTCTGTGATTCTAAAAAGGGGCCAGTAAGAACTAGTTTGTAACTGCTAATTTAGATCAGTTGGAGAAAACAAACTACAAAATAAGATTCCTATTAAAAACAGTTTTCAGGGCTGGGGAATGTAGCTCAGTGGTAAGAGTACTTGCCTAGGATGCACGAGACATTGGGTTCAATCCCAGCACCAAAAAAATTAAAAACAGTTTAAAATAGGAAGCCAAGCATGGTGGTGTCCTCCTATAATCCCAGTGGTTCAGAGGGCTGAAGAAGGAGTTTCACAAATTCAAAATCAGTCTCAGCAATTTAGCGAGGCCCTAAGCAACTTAGCAAGAACCTGTTTCTAAAAATAACTAGTCAGTCAAGGTGGCATACAACTGTAATCCCAGTAGCAGCTCCAGAGGCTGATGCAGGAGGATCAGGAGTTCAAAGCCAGCCTCAGCAAGGGTGAGGCACTAAACAACTCAGTGAAACCCTGTCTCTAAATAAAATACAAAATAGGGCTGGGGATGTGGCTCCGTGGTTGAGTGCCCCTGAGTTCAATCCCTGGAACCCCCCCAAAAAATATAAAATTGCAAAATGATCATAAATTTTTTTTCCCTTCTTTGTAATGCCTGTGATTGAACCCAGGACTTTGTGCATGCTAAGCAAGTGTTCTACCACTGAGCTACACCCCCCAGCCCCATTCATAAACTTTTGTATCATATTTGAAGAGTTCTTTTAAAAAAATTCATGTATATGTCTTTTTACTTACAGCATATATGTGTAATCTTAGTATTTATTTCTGTTTTCACAGTTTGTTTTAAAACTGGAGTTAAACTTTGTTTGTAGTAGTACTAAAGGATTATAGCTTTTTTTTTAATATTTATTTTTTTTTTTAGTTTTCGGCGGACACAACATCTTCGTTTGTATGTGGTGCTCAGGATCAAACCCAGGCCGCACGCATGCCAGGCGAGCACGCTACCGCTTGGGCCACATCCCCAGCCCGCTTTTTTTTTTTTTTTTTTAAGGGGGGGAGGAGAGAATTTTTTTAATATTTATTTTTTTCAGTTTTCGGTGGACACAACATCTTTATTTTATTTTATGTGGTGCTGAGGATTGAACCCAGCGCCCCGCGCATGCCAGGCGAGCGCGTTACCGCTTGAGCCACATCCTCAGCCCCTATAGCTTTTTTTTTTTTTTTGGATTCTTTTTTTTGCTCATTTGTATATAGTAAGTAGGTTTCTTGAAGTGTTGTTTTTCCCCATTAAAATTTTTTTGATTGCTACATAAAGTACATGTTTATGGAGATACAGTGTGACATTTCGGTGTATAGTACAATGTATAATGATTACGTCAGGGTGGTTGTGTAGCATTCATTCACCTTAAATATTTATCATTTCCTTGTGTTGGGAACATTCAGAATCCTCTCTCTTATTGGTTGTAGAAATATAGAGTTGTATATTTCATTTTGCTATAGAAACATAGAAATATTTTTCTATAGCAAAATAGAAATAGATTTATTATTGTCAACCTTAGCATACTGTTATGGAGCTTTAGGAGTCATTTCTCCTATTGAACTGCACTCCTGTTCCTGTTAACCATCCCTTATCACCTCTCTTGCTTTCCAGTCTCTAGTAACTACTGTTCTCTCTAATCAAATCAGCTTTTTAAGCTTTCATGTAAGTGAGAATATGCAATATTTGTCTTTCATTTGATTTTGTGTGTGTGTGTGTGTAGGAGCCATCTTTGTGTGTTCCCTTCTAGATTTGGTTATTATGTGAGGATTCTTTATATGTTGATGGTTTTTTTGTTTTGAACAGGGTTGACGTATATCAGTGAGTAAATGTCGAATGAATGAGAATAGTAATTTAAGCACGATTTTGGATAGTAAAAAGTTCTCACATGATCAGGTACTTGCTAAGAGTGGAGACTTGTTTGACTTTTCAGTAAGGTGGCAGAGAGAGAAAGAAAAAAAAAACTTGAGAAATCTTACTAGATTTATAGAATGCATGAAATGCTTGAAGACCACTGGTGCCCACCTATTTATCAAGTGTCTCCCTGCTTTGTGCTAGAGACTGTGCAGGGTCTAAAGAAAAAGCAGCTACCATCTCTGCCTGTAGGGGGTCTTATGGCTAGAAGAGGAGAAAGACATACATAAATATAGGGTGTAAGATATTTCAGATGAAAAGGTTTGTTGAGTTGAAGGAAAACATGGAGCCTGTTATTTGAAAATGTTGATGAACAAACATTTCAAAAGTAAGTACCTTGTTTTAGTCTGCTTTTTTGTTGCTGTGACCAAAAGATTGACGAGAACAATTTTAGAAGAGGAAAAGTTTATTTGGAGCTCATGGTTTCAGAGGTCTCAATTCATAGCTGGCTGACTTCATTCCTCAGGGTCTGAGATAAGGCAGAACATCATGGTGTTCTTCCTAGTGCCACTTCCTGAACTGCCTTCCTCTATCAGGTGGAGGTAGAGGAAGGCAGTTCAGGAAATGACACTAGGAAGCAGAGAGAAACCTGTGCAACAGGAACAAAATATAAACCAAAAAGCACACCCCCAGTGACCCACCTCCTTCAGCCACATCCTACCTGCCTACAGTGACCACCCAGTTAGTGGATTAACATACTGATTATGTTAAGGCTCTCATAACCCAATCATTTCACCTCTAAACTTTCTTACATTGTCTTACACATGAGCTTTTATGGGATACCTCATATCTAAACCATAACGTCCCTCCTGTTTTCTCACTTTTTGGATATCTTGTTTATATAATACAGATTACAACCTGGTGGGCTCCATAACTGATGGGGATTACATGTTTTAGAATTCAGAAAGTATCAGTTGTAGGGAGAGAAATCTTGTGGCAAAGGAGAGAGAGATTTTAGGTTCACCAGAAGGATTTGACAATATTGAAAGCAAATAGCTGTACTTGAAAGCAACAAGAGGGAACTGTGAAGTTAAGCCCGAAAAGAGGACGGTATTCTTGTTTTTTGGGTAATGAGGATATAGTCCTGACTGGTGTAATTGAATGGATGGGAGTTAGATTATCTCAGTACTAAGTACATTATGAAGTACTTTGACTATGAGGCTAGAATTTGATGATGAGAAGTAATAGCTGGGCCTTCTTAAATAGGAACCCATGGGGGTTTTAGCAATAATGTGCATATAGTGCACTTTTCTGAATAGGGTTTATGGGTTTTATTGGGTCCTCAAAGGGTTTCACAACACTGAAAATTTAAATAACCACTACAGGTTTTAAAAGGGTAGATTACAAAAGATGGACAACAGGGACCCCCAAAATCAGTGAGGTAAATGATTCTGTGGTTTAAAACACAAAACATTTTAGTACAAACTGAGCACATTAAATACTGAGCAGGGGGAATGAATATCTTGGAAAGATTCCTTATAGCTGTATTGATGGCTTACAGATCTGTATAAATTAAAGTGTCCTGTTTCATAGTCCCACTAGGTTAAATTAAACTTTGAAAATATACTTAAACATTGCTTATGGTGATTAAAAAATAGTAAATAATCCAAGTAATTAGATTTGGGTTGCACAAAGTTTTCTAGCATTTTGTCATGTCTTGTTTTTCTAGTCTTATCTAAAGTTTATATTCAGTCAGTGCTGGGATGGGATGAGATGCTCCTGGAAAATGCTCTGTGCCTGGAGAAAATAGTTCAGAATTAAGTCTTGATCTAGGTAATGTCTCCAGTAGGTCAAAGCAAATCAATCATACTACTCATTTACAGCCAAAATAATGAAATCTCCACTTAACTTAAACCAGTAAAACTTTAAACTGTTATTGGGATATGGTGTGTAACTATAGTTGAAATAATGAAAGTAAAATTTCCACTCCCATCCTCCACAATTAGTATTTAGTTATACAGGTGTGCCTTAAGTGATACTATGGATTTGGTGTTCCAGATCACTCCAGTAAAATCAATAGCTCAATAAAGCAAATCGCATGGATTTTTTGGTTTCTCAGTGTACATGAAATGTATGTTTACACTTAGTTTGTTAAGTGTGTATTATGTTTTAGCATTATGTCTAAAAAAAAAAGGTGTATGTACCTTAATTAAAATACTTCACTGCAAAAAGATGCCGATGATCATTTGAGATTTTGAAAAAATTGTGCCAATAGACTTGTTTAACGTAGTTGCTACAGACCATCAAAGCAGACTTTAGTGAAAAGACTAGTTTTGCCTAATAAATTTAAGTTCAAAGTTTTAGTTGGCAAGGGTTTATTCATCTGAATTTATTATAAACTTAAAGGCATATCTTTCCTACACTTAAGAATTTAGGGCCATAGATAATATTAAAACATGCAGCACAGGACAATTAAAATACTTTAAAAAAGGAAATCTTCAATTGTGTACAATGAATCAAAAAGCATTCTGATGTCATATATGCCTTATTAAAATAAATTAATTAATTTAAAAAGAGGAAATTTTGTTTTTTAAGATTTTGACTTTTATAGGTTACTTAATTAATATTCCCATATTAAGTTTAACATCTGCTTGTCAGTTTCTGCCAGAAAGACAGTTGGAATTTTGACAGGTATTGTGTTTAATCTGTACATCACTTTGGGAAATATGTTGTCTTCTTACTATGTCTTTTAGTCTGTGAACATGGGATGCTTTCCATAAGATTCTTTAATTTTTTTTAATGATCTTGTAGTTTCTAGGTTATAAGTTTTGAACTGTTTGTTAAATCAGTTGCGAGGATTTTTTTATGCTTATTGGAAATTAATTTTTAAAATTTTCACAATGTTCATTGCAATGTATAGAAATACAGTTCCTTTACATATTGCTCTTATATCTTGCAACTTTGTTGAGCTCATTTGTTAGTAGAAATGGGTTTTTAGAGGATATATGAGACTTTTCTATATAGAGAGTATGTTATCTGTAATTAGAGAGGTAATTTTACTTCTTTCTTTTTGATCTCTGTGTTTTTTATTTCTTCTGGCTTACTTGCCCAAACTAGAACCTCCAGAATAATGCTAGAAATGGTGGAGAGTTGGACACCCTTGTGTTGATCATGATCTTCTGTCTGTCTTCTCTAAGTATGATGCTACCAATGAGTTTTCTGTAAATGACTTTTATTAGATTAAATAAATTTCCTTCTATTCCTGGTTTGTTGATTGGTAAATTCTTTTTTTTTTTTTTTCGCGGGGAGACGGGTACCAGGGATTGAACTTAGGGGTCCTCGACCACTAAGTCACATCCCCAGCCCTATTTTGTATTTTATTTAGAGACGGGTCTCACTGAGTTGCTTAGCACCTTGGCTTTTTGCTGAGGCTGGTTTTGAACTCTCAGTTCTCCTGTCTCAGCCTCCTAAGCTGCTGGGATTACAGGCATGTGCCACCATGTCTGGCTGTTGATTGGGAAATTCTTAAACATGAATATTAAGTCAAGTTCCCATGTTGGGCATTGTAGTTTTTTGAATAAAATGAAAGCTTAGAAAGGAACAGTATCTTGGTTTCAACCAAGATCACATTACTCACAGAACTTTCCCATTCTGAAAACTTACAAATATTATTTCTTCAATGGCAAGTCCCAAATGTTATGTTTTTAATTAGGTTCAAATTTCTTTGACATTTGCCTATTTGATAATTTCAGTTAGCTATATGTATGCTACCACCCCAAATTTAACATGACTGTTTAGGCATTTATTTGATTCTGATTTTATTGTGTATCAGGTGCTATGCCAGACTCCAAAGGACCTAAAAATGTGTTTGAAGAATTGTCAAAGAATACCTAGGGTTGCAGTACAGGGCACTTGGTGTGTCAAGAAATTACCATGTTGGAGATAGAGGCAAAATCATGAAAATCCTGAGCTCTAAAGAGATAAATCTTTATTCTGAAAGCAGTAATGAGCCACTGAAAGATTCAAAGTAGGAAATCAGTATAAGATTTGTATTTTGAATGAATTCTGGAAAAGAGATAATATAGAATATGAATCAGTATGTTGAGAGTGAAACTGGAAGCAGGAGAACTGGTGGGAAGTTAAATCCATTTGAAAAGAGGTTTGATCTAAGACACTGGCAGTGGGGATGGATTCTAGAAATATTTTGGAAGTAAAATTGATAGGACTTGCTGACTGGATTATAGGGACTGAAGAAAAAGAATGAGTCTTCAGTGACAACTAGGGTTTTGAATAGGGGACCTGAGTGGATAGGGCATTGCTAGAGGAGGAGTTGGTTTGAAGGGAGATTAATTTGATTTTGGAAATATTGAAGTCCTTGTAGAACATCTAAATGGAGAAATATTGTTATGGTTAAATGTGAAACTGGACTCAGATAAAAGTATTTTAGGTGGTGATTGAAGTGAATGAGGTCACTGAGAGAATGGGAAGAACTCATGGCCAAGGAGGATATAATAGACAATATGGAATGAATAGATGAAAATACATGAAGTGCTACTAGAGTTAAGAAGAAAGCCTTGAGAGACTGATGTCACAGGCCAAAGGGGAAAAGAATTTCTCAAGTTGTACCTGTATTCTTTTAAGCTTGAAGGTTTAATTAAATTTTCACCACTTTTTAGTTTTCCTTTTATCTCAGTACATTGTTTTAAGCTTTTCTGTGAAAATGTTTTTCCTATTTGCTGCATGCTCTTTACTTCCTAAGGCACTATTTCCCAATTTGGGCACACATCAGACTCACATGGCAAGCTTATAGATTCTTGGGGTCCAGTTAGACCTGCTGAATGAGAATCATCCTGGATAATGCTCTAGACTTAGTATTTTAAAATCTTCTGGGCTGGGGATATAGCTCAGATGGTAGGGAGAGTGCTTGCCTTGTATTCACAAAGCCCTGGGTTCTAATTCCCAGCACTACAAAGACAAAAACAGAGATGGGGCGGGGGTGCTGGGGTTATGGCTCAGTGGTAGAGCACTTACCTAGCATTATGTGAGGCACTGGGTTTGTTCTGTTCTCAGCACTGCATATAAAATAAGTGAATAAAATAAAGGTCCATCAACAACCAAAAAAAAAAAACCTGTGATGAAGATTAGTTTTGCTCTTTGCCAACTTTTTTCTTCTGTGCCCCAAACTAACTTAAGTTTACTACCCCTTTTTGGATTTGGAGGTGGCCATATGTTTGAGATCTGGTAATAGACAGTTAAGCAAAAGTGTTGAGTGTCACTTTAACCCTGGCAAATACAAACCTACCTTGAGTAAATTCTCTCTCCCCCCACCTATTGCTAGATAAACTTTGGAAATGATGAGTTAAGAGCACTAAACTTCTGTCAGCCTGGGTCATCTCCAGCCTCCTCAGGTCTTTAGGTGATCATTAACAAGGATATTTGGACTTTGTGTAAGCATGAAACATACTGTTGTGTTATATCATAGTTTGGGGATTTATTTATTATAATATCCACTTTTATTTTAATCAGTACATTTCCTTAGATTATTGTTCAAGGATCAGAATTAGGGAACCATTGCCCTTGGTTACCTTTTGTTCTAATGTTGTTTTTAAACTCGATATATAGGAAGTCTTCAGCTGTTGACTTTAGACCTTCCATGTGTTTTGTTTGTACTAAGTTTAATAGAAATGGTTATAATTAACATTCTGATTATTTTATTAGATAAAGATATCTATATGTTTACTACCTATTGAACCTTGATACTGGGGATACATTTATGTTTAAAACAAGGTCTCTACCTCTTAGTATGGAATAAGAGGGAATTAGATAAGGGAATTATTTTACCTGTGCTTTGGGGACATTAAGGTAGAAGTGGTTAATTGAACCCAAGGGTGAAGTTAGGAGGGTTACTTGTTTATCAAAATGGGATTTTACTTACTAATGTTCTTGTAGTATTTTTCTCTTGTCTTTAGTGGACTGGAGCCATACATAGGCTAAATAAAATGTCCTTTTAGATCTACAAGTGCATTTTTTTGATAATTTTTATTACATAGGAATATTTTGATTGAGCATGTGCTTTTTCTTAATCTCTAACAAAAAAACACTGCAAATCTTAGTCCTGATGCAAATTATATTATTAAAATTTTCTTGCAATTAACTAAAGTGTTGTTGTTCTTTTTGTTTTTAAAGAAGTATCTTATTGCATTTCCTTTTCTCCAATTACATTTCAGGGAAATTTTAGATATAGTAAAAGTTAGGAAGGTCCTACTTATTATCTTTGGTATTAAGTTCTTAATCAGTGTGTGTGTGGAGGTGGTTAGGTAAATTTTTATATTGAATAGCTTTAGGAATGGTGAGGTATTTCCCAACTTTTTTTTTTTTTTTTTGATAGGTTTTATGCTAGGCAGTGTGTAGCTCCAGAGTATTAGACTGAGTGTGCCAAGAGTGAGATGAGAAATGTTAACAGCTGGGCAGTGGACAACCACATCTGAGAGAAATAGGTGTGTTCCTGGACTTAGTTTGACTTGGGTGTTAACAAATAGCTGACTTAGGGGATGTATAAACAAACTGCACCACTAGGGTAAACAGTGAAATTTAAACTGAGTGAATAGACCAGAAGAGCAAGTGTAGTATTGTCAAGTAGGTCTGATAAGTAACCTAAGCCAAGGTATAGGAAGGTAGTTAGAAACTAACAGGTCTGTGAGAGCTTGAATGATTCAAATAGAGATGTCTAGAATTAAGAGACTTCAGTAAATAATGCCAGGGAGCTGTAACCTTTCAGATATTCTCATTTGATGCTATAGCAAGGACAATGAGAGAAACCTGGTTGGACTGTTTCCAAATTGAGAAGCTTGTCAAGAGGGTCAAATGAAATACAGGATATATGTACTGTAGAAGGTCAAGGATTGTAGGTTTTCTCTCCTTTGTAGAAGCAAAAGGGGGAAAAAAAAGGTATGGGGGATCTCATGAAAATCTAAGGGAGATCAGTAGAGTAGATGAAAAGGAACCAAGGAGAGGGAGAAGGGGAAATACTGGGAAATGATATTGGCTAAGTTATATTGCCTTATTTTGTGCATATACAAATATGTAACTATGAATTGAACCATTATTCACAATTATAATGTACCAATAAAAAAACATGGAAAAATGTCTCTACTCAGTTTTTTTTTTTTTGTAGTCATTATTAACAATATTCTCTTTTCTGAGTCTTCCAGATTCTAAGTTATATGAACTCTTAATCTCCTTTTCTTGTTCCTTTAGCTCCATGGAGCCATAGTTTCAAAGTTGGAATTTCTTTTCCCTAACCACAGCTTCTTTCATTGCCTGTTCTCCCACTTCAGCCACAATGAACCTGAGCCTTGCTGTTTTGGAACCTATTGCATATAGTCTGTTAGGTTCAAGTTGGCCACATACTCACTTTTTAGAAAACTTGACCTCCTGATTTGTTTATAGTAATGTTTTTTAAAATGTGGATAGCTCTTATTTGTGTGTTTATTAAGACTTTATGTGGGTGACCTGTCTACTTTGATTACCAGATGTTAACTGACAATTCTTTGCCCCTGGTCCAGACTCAAGAGGGTAGGTAGCCTGGTATGATAGACATGGTTATGCAACTCCTGCTTTATTCTCATTTCCATCGGGCCAATTTTGGGATATCCCAACTCATACTTTTGCAGTCCTTTATATTGATTATTCTGTAGCTTTGTTTTTTATTTTGCTTTCTTCAATACTCATTCCCCTTTCCTTCAACTGTCACCCTACCTTTACCTACCTTTTAGCTTTTATTTCTGCTTTCTCACTGCCGCCTCTCTCCCTTTAGTCCTTTTGGCACAAACTTAATACACACCTTCAGTCCTCTTCCTTTTATTTCCATCTTGTGCTACTGGCAACTTGCCCATTCTTTCAGTTCCTGCTCTCTAATTTACTAAGCAAAAAGAGTCTGCTATTTATGTAAACTTTTTTATTGATCTTCTTTCTTGCAAATCATTTACTTCTCTGTGAACTTTGTTTTCTGCTTTGTTGTTGTTGTTGCTGTATATTGAATTTAGTGCCTTGTGAACACGAAGCACACCCTCTACACCACCAGCCTTCTTTTTTCTTCTTTTTGTCTCAAAAGAATTAACATGCATTTTTCTTTTGCAAGCTATGCTTCTGCTGTACTCCTAATTCTGTCCTGAACTGAAACTTAGAGGTATTATTTCTCTCTTGTTTTTATTTATTCCTTTGCATTGTCCTCTCTGACCCTGCATATTGTTACCTATTGGTGTCTAGGTGAACACCATCTAAGATTCTGATAACTCAGATTGAGCAAATCTGACCCAGACAGCTTTCTCTTTGAACCACATTGATTCTAAAATGTGCTGAGTTTATATAGTTTTTATTGGCTTCACCTTCCTCGGTACCTAATCTCCATGTCTAAAAATTATCTCGTTTGCCCAACTTAGTACTTTCCAATTACAGTTGTTTTCTATTATTTTGTCTATAACTTAAGATCCTGAATAGCTTATCAACTTTTCAAGTTGGGTTAAGGGAGCTCATGGTTGATAAGACCAATAGTTTATTTTTGTATAATTTATTTGTTAATTTTAGCACATTTGAAGAGTGGTAAGAGTAGTAAACTCATCATCATTATCCAATTTTAGAACATTTTCATCACTTCAAAAAATTCCTTGTACCCATTTTATAATCAGTCACTCCTGATCCCACTTCAAGCCTCACGCAACTACTGATTAGGAATCTATCAAGTGTTTTTCTGAACATTTCATATAAATGGAATCATAAGATATGTGATCATTTTTGTCTTTTTTTTCATTTTGTATAAATGATTTGGATTTAATTCATGTTGTAAACTTCATTAGTTCTTCATTGCTGAATAGTATTTCATTGTACGGATATACTACATGTTACCCATTTCCCAGTTGAAGGAAATTTTGAATTATTTCTCATTTTTGGTAATTATGAATAATGATGCTGTGAATAGTCACATGTAAATCTTTGTGAAGACAAAATTTTTCATTTATCTTGGCATGATTTCTAGAAGTGACATTGCTGGGCCATATGGCAAATTTTTGTTTCAAATGTTTTAAGACTAAACTGTATATGCTCTATTTAATGTTGCTGGATTTGGTTTGCTATTATTTTGTTGAAGTTTTTAATATCTCTGTTCTTGAGATGTCTTTGTCTTGCTTTGGTATTGCCAGAAGCATATTGCTGGCCTCACAATATGAATTTGGGAAGTATGCTCTCCTATTTAAATATCTACATGAGTTTGTGAAGGATTTTTATTTCTTTAAGTGTTTTGTGAAATTTACCAATGAAACTGTGTGGGCCAGTCATTTTCTGAGATTTTAATTACTAATTCAGTTCCTTTACTGATATATATAGTAGATCTGTTCAGATTTTTTTTTGTCTAGAGTCAGTTTCAATAATTTGTTTTTCTAGGAATTTGCTCATTTTTATCTGTTTATATTGGTTGGCATAAAATTGTGCATCTGTTCCCTTATAATCCTTTTAATTTTTCTGTTTTGGAGTAATTCCCTCTTTCATTCCTGAATTTGGTGATTTGTATCTTTATTTTTTTTCATGGTTAACTGATCTAAAACTTTGTCAATTTTTTGGACTTTTCAAAGATTCAGCTTTTGATTCGTCTGCTACTATTTATTACTTCTGCTTGCCTTGGGTTTCGTTTGCACTTTTTCTAATATCTTAAGTTGGAAACTTATTTGAGATTTTCATTTTTAATATTGGTGTGTAGAGCTCAAACTTTCCCTCAAAACATTGTTAACTCTATCCTATATAACTTTTTGTATGTTTTGTTTTCATTTTCATTCAGCTAAAAATATATTCCTTTGTGATTATCATCTTTGTCCCATATTTAGAATTATTTTAATTTCTTAAACATTTGTGAATTTTTCAAATTTCGTTTTGTTGTTATTTCTAATGTACTTGTATTGTGATTGAAGAACATTATTGTATCACTTCACTTCTTTTAAATTTGAGACTTGTTTCATGGCTGTAATGTATGGTCTATCCTGGAGAATATTCCCTGTGTACTTAAGAATAATGTGTATTCTGTTCTTGGATAGTATATCTTCCTGTTGAATTGATACTTTAATATTGTAAAATGTACCTCTGTTTTTAGTAACTTTTTTTTTTTAATTAAAGTCTGTTTTTTCAGATATTAGTATAACAGTCCATCTTTTATGGTTATTGTTTACATGATACAGCTTTTCCATCCTTTTGACCTTTTTGTGTATTTGAATCTGAAGTGTCTCTTTGTAGTATATAGCTTTTTAAAATGCAGTCCAACAATGTGTTTTTTAATGGAGTGTTTAATTCTTTTATTTTTAGTATTACTTTTGAAATGATTGGATTTATGTTTGTGCTTGTTTTTTTTCTATACATCTCCTATCTTTTTTGTTTCTCTCTTATTCTATTAACTTTTATATTTTGTTTTATCATTTTAATTTCTCTTGATTTATAGAAAACTACATTTTTCTTAATTTTTGCTTTATGGATTTATTACCATCCACTTGAGATTATTATTAATAATGCTCCAGCTATTATTGTATATATTATGTTTATGTATGAAACTCATTGTACAGTTTTAATTATTGCTTTGTACAATATTTGTCATTTTAAAGAATAGGAGAACAAAATTTATAGTCTTATTAAGTTGGATAGTTACCATTTCTCTTGTAGATTCAGGTTATCATCCGGTGTAATTTCTTTAATGTAGCCCCATTCCCTCCTTCCTTTTTTGTGCTATGATTGTCATATATATTATATCTTTATATGATAAACCAAATGATATAATTTTGATTTTTTTATGCAATTACCTTTTAAATTACTTTTTCCCTGTAATCACCTTTTCCATTGCTTTTTTTCCTTCACGTGGAATGTAGTTTACTGTCTGGTGTCATTCTTTCATCCAAAAGAATTTCCTTTAGTAGTTAACTTTCATCTTTATTCTCTGAAGAATGCATGTTAGATTAGCCAGTTCTCTCCTATCTTCTCTGTTTGGGATCATGTATATCTTATGATCTTATACATGATATTGAGTAAGGATTAAGAAGTATGGCATAAGGTGAGTCTAGGAGAAAGTATGTAGGAACCAATTCCTGAACTATCTTAAGTTCTAAGCTGTAGAATTTCACCTTTATTCTTACAGCTGTGAGAACAACAGCAAGAACTGGAAGGTTTTATACAGTTCTTACATCAAGGAAGGTTTTATACAGAATTCTGTTATCAAATTTGAGCCTTTGAAAGGACTTTGCAAAGATTAGGTCCTGAAGGCTTATTTAGAAATCGATGGCGACAAATCAAGCCTCCAAGAAGATGAATCTGCCTTTTTTTCTCTGTCACTTCTTTATTCTTTTAAGCAATCAAAAGCTATTTATATCCAAGTAGCTATTTTCTTGCAGGCCTAAAATATTCACAGGTTTGTGGAGAACGCTATATAGTTTGTAGAGGGAATCATGGTAGCCCTCTGTAAGGTTTGTGAAATAACAGTTTGGGAAATGCTGTAATAGGATGAACAGATTGCTTACTGTTTGTGTTTATGAAATGGGTTGCATTGAAAGATTAGAAAAACATCCTCTGGCATGCTCAATCTCTCTTAAAGGAATGCTAGGCATGTATCAGTACCTTTTAGTAATTTTAACATAATAAGAAAGTGTTGAATTCTTTTCTTACTCACTTGGTTCCCACACATAATTATTATTTTTAATCATAGGATATATAAAAGGCTTTATTTTTGCTTCTAAGGAAAAATTGAAGAACAAAAAACTTATTGATTCTTGATTTTTGCTGCCAGTTCTTTAGAATGTAAAATGAAAGAGAAAAAATAGTCCCTTCCTCTGGTCTCGGCAGATTTTGTTACACACAGTTCTTGTCAGTGGGTTTTTTTCCCCCCTTTGAGTGACTACTGCAGAAGACCTTGTTTGGGGACTACACTCATTATTCTACAGTTGCCCTTTTGAATGCAGGAGCTGTTTTTATCCTTATTTATGAAGTCATTTAAGTGCTCCAGTTTTCAAGAGTTTAGCACAGTGTTTTCATTGAAATGCTAGAAGTTAGATTTGAAACTGATAGGAAATTACTGATTTAGTCTTGAGCCTAATATTTACCAAAGAATTGGAGGTCACTTTTTTTTTTTTAAGGTGGACACAATATCTTTATTTTATTTTTATGTGGTAATGAGGATCGAACTCAGTGCCTCAGGCATGCTAGACAAATACTTCACCACTGAGCCCCAACCCCTAGGGTCACATTTTTGCCCAGTGTCAAACACATGGAATTTTGAATTTAGGTACATAATTCTGTCATGGGCTTTCTAAGTAGTAAAATTCAAAATAACATTTTCACCTACCACAGTTCATACATACATACATATTTATTTGTTTGTTTATTTATTTATGTATTTGTGGTACTGGGAATTGAGCCCAGGGGCTCTTAACCATTGAGCCACATCTCCAGTTTTTGTTGTTTTTGTTTTGTTTGTTTGATTTCGAGGCAGGGTCTCACTAAGTTGCCAAGGCTGACTTTGAATTTGTGATTCTCTTTCCTCAGCGTCTTGAGTTGCTGAGATTTATAGTCATGTGCTACCATGCCCAACTCACATTCAATACTTTGAAGATACCTTTATTGGTAGTGTTGAGATGTAGGGAAATTGGTACCATAATTCTGTTTTATTTCCAGACAGCACTGTCTGAAGTGGTCATGTTTATTTGTCTACGCTATGATCTGTCTCCCTCTGCTGGTGTGTGAGCTCTTAGAGGGCAGGGCCCAGCTGTATTCCTATCACCTGTAACAATGCTTTGCATATAGCAGACAGTCAAATAATTGCTGAATAATAAATACTGATTAGATATGTCTGAGATGGGTCATAGCATCTGTATTTTTAAAAAAGTACCTTTAGTTATTTTGTTAGCACTTTGTTAATATTCTGAAGGTTAAGAAATTGTCTTCACTCTGTGGCTTACAGTGATATATATAAGATGCAGAAGATACATATTGTGTCCTTACTGAAAAGTAATTGTTAGGGATTTTCTCTACTCTTCAAATGGTAACCTGATGAGTTCCCTAGAAGGAAGAGTTTAGTTCAACACTGTTATCCAAATATTGTTGGTAGATAGGACTCCAAATGAATAATCACTTTTCATCAAATAATTAAATTTAGGAAAGTTGGGAAGATGGAGCTAAAAATGAGTTTGTTCTTTTGTTGTTAAAATAAAAAGGCAAAGTCAGACTTCCTAGATGATTTTCCTCAAAAACATCAGTTCCCAATGTTGGAGGGTTGCTCTTCAGGTGTTTTTGGCAGTGTCTGGGAACATTTTCACTTGTTAAAGCTGGGGAGAAAGAAGGGAAAGATGTGATGGTCTCTTTTGGATAGAAGCCAGGGATACTGCTAAAATCTTGCTGTGACCAGGGCAGTCCCCCACAGCAGAGAATCATCTAGTCTGAAATGTCAGTATTGCCAAAGTTGAGAAACCCTGATCTAAAACGAGCTGCTTTAGAGAAAGGGCTACTAGTTAATACAGAATTTGGCAGTGCAGTCTGAATCCATGAATACTCTATGCATGTGCTCATGGACTTACACCCACACACCAGTTTTTAACCTTGGACAAAACTGAATGTTTTATGTAGAGAAATTTGCAGGTGGTGGATTGGCTTTTATGTACTGAGGAGTCTGATTGTGACTAACTCTGTACAGTTTGGGAGGGTCCTCAGGACCATTCAGTAATTTGCCAGAAGGACTTATAGAACTCAGCAAAACAGTTCAATTCATGGTGTGGCTTATTACATTAAAATGGTACACATAAAACCAGCAGTGACTAAAGTGCATAGGGCAGGGGTCCAGAACAGTTCCAGACACAAAATTCCCATTGTCCTCTCCCAGTGAAGTCCTGTGGATCATGCGTACTTTTCCTAGCAGTAAATGTATGATAACACATGGAGTGCTGCCAACAAGGGATATTTACCTGAGCTTTGGTGTTTAGAGTTTTTATTGGGGGATCAGTCACACAGGTATAGCCAGCCACCACCATGGCTAATCTCTATACCCTCCCAAGATCAGGCTGATAAGCCATGGCCTAAACATCCCACCATAACTCATACTATTAGACACTGTGGCATGTAGATCAACATGGCCAGGTAAGCAAAGACGCTTTTTATCAAACAGAATTTTCTAAGGGCTTAAGTGTTACCTGCCAGAGGTAGTAACAAGGGCCAGGTCTTTGGCACTGGTTAATTCTTTACACTTTGGATTTCAATGGATTCCCACCCCCTCCCGTTTAGAAATAAATAGCTACCTGAGTAATTAGAAGTAAATTTAAGGTGTTATAGAATTTAGGACCAGTAGTTTATACCCAACTTTTATTTCTTAGAGACTTGTTTGTATATGTAAACCATTGTTTTTCAAACTGTGGTCCATGGACCCCTGGTCCATTATTCTCTAAGGTAAAAACTGTGTTCATAATAATAACAATGCAATATGAGCCTTTTACATTACACTAATGGTATGAAAGTAGTGGTGTTTACTATGAATATCTTGATAGAGATCAAGGCAGTGGCACAAAACTGGCTGGTAGTCTGTTTTTCATACCCTGCATTCACAGTGGTCAAAATAGGCAAATGATTATGGGAGAAAGCATTATCTTATGGCAGTCTTGGAGAAACAAGATAATATTTAACAACTTCTTGAAGGTAAGAGATTTAATGTTAAATAAAAGGTAACACATTGGAGTGTTTTAATTATTGGTACATTACAACTTTAGTCTAACCTTAACAGAAAAAACTACTAGTTCTTTTTCTTTTCTAAAAACCCTGAAAATAAAATGAATTATTGGTAGGTGTTGTGGAATAATTTTCAGGCAACAGTTAGGAGAATGTTACAGGAAATGACTTGGAGGAAAAGAGACCTTTCCACAGATGATTCTTTATCTGTATAAAATTAGTCAGAATCACTGGCCTTATTACACCTTTCCAAAGGTTAAGTTTGGTACGTGTTTAGCTAGATCTTCGAGAATCATCTGTGAAGTCATTGAATAAGTATGTTGTTGGAAGATCCAGAGAAAATAGGGAGAATTGGTCAACAGTTGGGTTAAAAACTTAAAGAATGACAATGATTTCTACCAAGATATTAATATTTTGAGAAGCTGATTCTGTAAATATAGTTTTCATATGTAATACTGTAATCCATGGAAAGTTCATGGAGGTTAAGAACTAGAATAGTAGAAAAAGACAATTTTAAAATTTTTTGTTCACATTTTGCTTTTTTAAAACATTTAAAAATTTTCAGTGAATTACATTGTTTTTTCAAGTGCTAGCACAAATTATTAATAATTAACATTGATATTTGTACTTGAATATTTTTTACTAGTTAAATTCAGGTAAGTTCTTGCTTTAAGAATATGCCTAAAATTTTTTTTTTTTTCTAATCACCGGTATACTTTTTGAAACATTTGAGTAGATGTATTTATCTTTTTAAATTCCACATTAATTTTTCTTTCTTTTGCTCTCTACTTTCTTTGAGATAAAATGATTTATGATTACATTCTTATCCTATCTGAAAAATGACATGAGATTTTTTAGGGGCACATGTCTTGGGGTTTTTTTTTTTTTTTTGGGGGTGTGTGTGTGTGAGAGAGAGAGAGAGAGAGAGAGAGAGAGAGAGACAGACAGAGACACACACAGAGAGATGAAACCCATTAGAATACTATTTTACCTTAGGTTTAAAAAATACTTGCTGGGAATGGTGACACACTTGTAATCCCAGTGATTTGGGAAGCTGAGTCAGAAGAATCACAAGTTTGAGATCAGCCTCAGCAACTTAAGGAGATCCAATCTCAAAATTAAAAAAATTAAAAAAAATTTTAAAGAGGGAGCTGGGGGTATAGCTCAGTGCTAGAGCACTCCTGGGTTCAATCCCCAGTACCGCAAAAACAAAACCAAGCCAAAATAGCTCTTCCTAAAATTAATCAAACAAAAAATATTTATTATCCCACCAGGGAGTTCCACAAGAACTTCCTTCCAATGTTACATCCCCAGTCATTTAAGGACCTCTCAGTAAGGCCCCATCTCTCAACAGTTCCACCCTAGGGACCAAGCCTTTAATCCTTTGGGGGACACTTAATTCAAACCCAGACTATAACAGGTGTGTATTCAGAGTGGAATTGTCTGGATCCTGTGGTAATTCTGTGTTTATTATTTTGAGGAACCACCTTACTGCAAGGTGTGCATGAATGGCCATACCATTTTATTCGTACACTGTTTTAGTTTCTCTTATCTTTGTCAATATTATCTTCCCTCCTTCATTATGCCTGCAGAGAAATAGTTTTACTTCCTAATTTAGACCCCTCCCCCGCCCTGCCCCATCTGTTAGTTTTAACTAATAAGAAATTAAATAGGAGATGCTGTTAGATGGTTATTAACTTTGAAATTGTTTATCAAAAATGTACCATGAAAAATATATATTGAAATTTTTTCATGTTATCTGGAAATCTGTGGAGTTTTTATTTACAAAGTGCTAAAGATGGTCAAGTTGCAATGAGAATTTAATGCTTAGTTTCTAGATTTACAACATCGTTTATTTGGGTTTTGTTTTTTGCTTTCTCAGATAAAAACCTAATCACAGATACAGTTCTAGTCCTTGATACTGCATGCCTTTGATATTTCTGTTTCCTGTTTGCTTTTGAAGGTAATTGTTAGTATTTGGTTTTGGGGTTAAGATATTTGTTTAAGAGATAAGAATACTGAAATTGACATAACTACATAAAATGTATAGTCATTAAAGATAGATGATACAATGGAAATAAATTTTAATCATCAATTTCAAATCTTTGATAAGAAAACTGAGGCCTGAGGAGGTATAACTTACATAAATTTCTGCAGTGTTTAGTCAGAACCAAAGACTAAATATTTTTTGGTAATTTTTTTCTTATTTTATTGAAACTTGAATTATACTGGGTGTGTATTAACAGATTCCAGGCTTTTTATCTGTTGATTTCCCCCTTTAAATTATCAAGGTTGAGAAGTTTTTTGCAAACCACACAGAAAAATTTTAAGAAACTTATTCTTGCCAGGTGCAGTGGCACACACCCCTATAATCCCAGAGGCTCTGGAGGCTGAGGCAGAAGGATCACAGGTTCAAAGCTAGCCTCAGCACTTAGCAAGGCCCTAAGCAACTTGGTGAGACCCTGTCTGAAAAAAGTAAAAGAAGCTGAGGATGTGGCTGACTGGTTAAGCACCCCTGGGTTTAATCCCCAGTATCAAAAAAGACAAAAGAAACTTATTCTTTGAGGTGTACTTGGAGGATGATAATTTTTAAGCACGTCCTTACTTACTATGATTCATTTATGTATGCAGAATATCTGCCATTCAAAATAACCTTTATCATATTCAAAATACCTATTAAGTATATTTTGCTTGTATTTGATTTCTAATTTTAGTCCTCTCATTTTACAATTCATGTTTTTTATTTTAAATCTTAATTTAACTTAATTCTTACACTAAGATCATGGATATTCCTGTTTTCTAGAGACATCTCTTATGTCCCAATATAGTATTCAAATTTTACATGCCCTAAATTGAGTTTTTTGCTTCTTTTTTAAAAAATTATTTATTTATTTATCTTAGTTTAGGTGGATACAATATCTTTATTTTTATGTGGTGCTGAGGACCAAACCCAGTACCTCATGCGTGGTAGGCGAGTGCTCTACCACTGAGCCACAACCCAGCCCATTTTTTGCTTCTTTCTGAAAACTGCGTGGCCCTTGTTTTTTCCACCTTGAATTAGTTGTCCTCTCATTTGCCCAGTTCCATAAGTTGTAAATCTAGAAGTCATTCTTTAACTCTTCTTTTTCCCTTATTCTCCCATATTGTTGACCATTAAGTTCTGTTGATCCTGTCTTACTATATTAGACATCCTTCCATCTCTCATCCTTTCTGCTTCCGTGAGCCATTGATTAGTACAACAGTCTTTTAAAAGTGATTTTCTGCATTTTAGGTCCACCCTTTGTCAACCTGATTATGAACTGTCAGAACTAATTTGTTCTTGCTGTTGAATTTAAAACATAATATTTATAAAATAAAAATTTGATTGGTCATCCTTAAATTGTTTGAATTATTGGACACTTCTTTCAGGATAATAGCATTAAAATAGCTAAGTCCATTAGTTTTGTTGACTGATTAGTGCTTTAATAATCCTTTGCCTTTTTTTTTTTTTTTAATGTGATTTTTCAGATGAGGAAATTGAGACCAGGACCTAAATCCAGGACTGTCTGATTTTAGGGTTTATGTTCTTAGGCACTATATTATTTAAACTTAAGTAGGACAGTCATAACCTCTATTGTTGTCCCTTTTATCCTCTCTCTGGTATTTACTTGGCATTTTTAATTGTTAAGGTCCTTGAGGGTAGATTATGTCCTAGACCAAGCAGTTGCCTAATAGATAGTAAGTACTTGGTAAATGTTTTTGGAGTAGATTATTTTCAGCAGTGAGTGCATAGCAGAGAACAGAGAGACTGTCCCACTGACTGTAACATGTATATTACCTCTGAAATAAAGGATTTCTCTCTAACTATGTTCATATAAGGTCTGCCTCTGGGTTAAAGCCGACTAGTGAGAGGTAACAGAATGAGGAAAATGAAATCTAGAGGGGTGATTAAATTTAGCAAGTGTTCTTTTTTTAAAATACATTTTTAGTTGTAGATGGACACAATACCTTCATTTTATTTCTTCTTTTTTATGTGGTGCTAAGGATCAAACCCAGTGCCTTACACGTACTGGGCAAGCGCTCTACCACTGAGCCCACAACCCCAGTCCCAGCAACTGTTTGTTCTTGATTTGAAAGAATTATATATCCTATGGTTATAAGAACTTGAAGTTTTTAAATCACTTTTAAAGTTTGTGGACACTGTTGAGTTAGGGAAACAGGTGCTGAACAGTACAGAAGGGAAGGATTATTCTGTTTTTCAGAAAGGGAAGAAAGTAGATTATGAAGCTTGATGTGGCTTAAAGTGAGACTCTAGAATAAATTGTTTCCAAGAGAGGTGAAGTTCTAATCATTAAACATTAACTTGAGGGGCTGGGATTGTGGCTTAGTGGTAGAGTACTTGCCTAGCACATGTGAGTTAGTGGATTCAATCCTCAGTACCACATAAAAATAAAAAAGTGAAATAAAGGCATTATGTCCATCTACAACTAAAAAAAGAAGTTTTTAAAAGCTTAACTTGAATTCATCAAGAACAAATCAAAACAGCCTAACCTCTGAGCGCGCACGTGTGTGTGTGTGTGTGTGTGTGTGTGCAGCACGTATGTACATGTGTGCCACACTCATGGATTGCATTAGGTTTAAGGAATGTTCATCAGATTTGCAAATGGGAAGGATAGCATGTTAGCCAGGATGGGCTGGATTTTGCTGTAGTAAATAACAAATCTCAGTGGCTTAAAAACAAAAATGGTTTATTTACAGTTCACAGTCAGGTTGACAAGATGTTCTGCTTTTTGTTGTATTCATACACAAACTGAGACTGGAGTTTTTATCTTCTGGAACATTGTAGCAGGAGAAAGGGACCCTGAAAAATGGCATATCCCACTCTCAAAGGCCTCATCACTTCAACTCACATTTAACTGATCAAATCAAATTATGTGGCCACACCCAGCCTTAGTGTTGGATGGGTAAGGAGCTGTATTTCTTCCATACTCTTGGAAGGAAGAAAACCAGAAATACAGGTGGACAGCAGTATTGACTAAGATACTGAAGACTTTGGATGGCAGATTAAGGAATGAAGAGAATTAATTTTAATAAACCAAGTTTTCATGGAAATTTGACAAGGGAAAATTGAAGAGGGAAATGGTAAGATCCTGTCCTTCTATCCCCCAACTAATTCCAGTAGCATATTGTTGGGGATGAGATCACATCTTGTTACCAGTAGCATATGGTAAAAAGAAATGTAGAGGTTGGTGTAAAGAAAGTGACAAGGATGCCTCTATTTTGACATCTGAATTATCACACTTGGGGTAGAGAGGAGATATGGTTGAAATCATGTTCTATTGTATGGTTAGGACAATAAGGAACATAAAGCTGTGAATATTAGCCTAGGCATGGGAATGGGAGTACAGGCATCATGGCTGCTTCAGATACTTCGAGGTCTTTCACAGGGAAGCAGAATGGACTTTTATTGTATATCAAACTAGAAACTAATGGATGAAAACCACAGGAAGTGATTTCAGTTCAGTGTATGGAAGAATTTATTCTAGTTTACCTGTGTCATAGACTACTTCTTCCAAGACATAATTAAGCATCACATTGGTTCCCCTTAAATTTTAAAGTTCTGAAATCAGAAGAATATTGTTGTTTATTAAAATGAGTTGATTTATTATCTGATATTCTGCATATGTTTTTGGAATTTGCAGTATTTTTTTACCTGTAATCTATCTCAGTTCTCTACTGAGACCAAATTTTGAGGTGCTGTAGTATCTATAGAGTTTTTTTCAGGTGATGATTAGAGATTAATTTTAGACCTTTGAGCTTCCAGCTTTCATATGATAACACAGACAGTGAAAGTGACAAGTTTTGGTGCAAGGCTGACAAGGACATGCCCTTTGGTCCATTGTATTAGTAATACAGACATGATAATGCTGTGAATCGGGTTTAATAATTAGTATTGCAGAGTTTCTGGATAGAGGTTCGTTAGGCTTTGATTTTTTTACTAAATGTTTTTGTAGAATGGCTTCCTAATTTCACTTAACTCTTAAGTTGATATAATTGAACCTGAATGTTTTGAGAAAACAAAAAGCAAACCAATATTGGGGACTTTTTGACTTTTTTTTTTTTTAGTGTATCTGCAGAGTATTTCAACAATGTAATATAGATTTCTTATTTATTAATGGACAAATAGATGTTGTACATACTGATGATATACAAAATGATTTTTAAAAATATGTATACATTATTGGCTGGCTAGATTGAACTAGTTATACATAATGCCTTTCATACTTTGGGGTGTGTGTATGTTATGAGAACACTTAAAAGCTACTCTCAGCAGTTTTCAGATATAATATATCGGTAACTGTGGTAAACACAGTGTAGTAGATCTCTTGAATTTATACTTCCTAACTGAAATTTTGTGTCCTTTGACCAATATCTCAGCCCTCCTTTCCCTTTGCACCCCATTTCCCATTTATGTGAAACATACATGTATTTTGTGTTTAGAATCTGGTCTCATCCCCAAGAATCTCATTATGTATATATATGCAGATATTCCAAAATCCAAAAAAATCTAAAATCCAAAAACACTTCCAGTCCCAAGTATTTAAGATAGGGGCACTCAGCTTATACTATAATTTTTAATCATCCATTTGTTCACAGGCACTTAAGTCAATTCCACATTTTGGCTTTGTAAATAATGCTACAGTGAATATGAGGCTGCAGATCTTTCTTTGACATATTGATTCCAGTTCTTTTGTATATGTACACTATAGTAGAATTGCTGGATCATATAACAGTTCTATTTTTTAATTTTTTAAAAAAAATTTTAAATACCTTTATTTTATTTATTCATTTGTATGTGGTGCTGAGGATCGAACCCAGGCCTTCACATGTGCTAGGCAAGCACTCTACTGCTGAGCTATAGCCCCAGCCCTTATTTTTAATTTTTTGAGGAACCTCTGTATTGTTTTCCCTAATGGCTATACTCACTCATGTTCCAACCAACAGTGTATAAGGATTCCCCTTTGTCCACATCCTCACCAACATTACCTTTCTTTGTCTTTTGGCAATAGCCATAAAGACAGGTGTAAAGTGATAGTTCATGGGTTTTATTTTCCTTTCCCTGATAGTTAGTGGGTTTTTAGCATTTTTTTCATATACCCAGTGGCCATTTGTATATTTTCTTTTGAAAAACGTTGACTATAAGATTTTAAAGACAGAAAATGATCCAGATATACCATGCTCACGTAACTGAGGAACTTTCTAGTCTTAATTCATATGTACATGTAATATTGATCTCCTTCCCACTTTGATAGCCATTCATGCTGCTTTCATTTTATACTTCAATTAATGCTGTAGTTGGTTCTCTGAGTGGTCTGCTTTTCTCCAGTCTTATTGCATTTCAGTTCAATCTTCTATACTCAAGCCAATCAGAATGTTCTTGAAAAATGTTTTAAATTAAAATGTTCAGATACATAAATAAAATATAATTCAGTAAAAAACTAAGTATCACCTGGAATAAACAGGTGATGTTTATAGATGTTAAAGATGTCAATACTTTAACATATTTGCTTTATATATATATCACTAGAGCCATATTCCCATTTTTCTTCTAGATAGCCACCTTAAAAATGTCTTATATCATTGAAGCTTTTTCATTCATGCTGTATTTACATATTCATAAACAATGTAATAAGCAGTGTGTGCTATCATTTTTGTTTTCTAAAATTTTAAATAAATGGTATAGTTTGTGTATCTCTTGCAAGCAACACTGCTTTTAAAATTCATCCATGTTAAGATAATAAAATTGCTGTGTATTCATACACATAAACCATAGTTTATTCCTCTAAAACACTGTAGTTAGGTAATGTCCAGTTTTGAGCTATTAAAAATAGTGCTCCGGGGCTGGGGATATAGCTGAGTTGGTAGAGTGCTTGCCTCTCATGCACAAGGCCCTGGATTCAATCCCTAGCACCACCAAAAAAAATAAAAATAAAAAATAGTGCTCTGGTAGAAATTCTTGTATATCTTTTTGTGTACAACATTTCTAAGATTGATAAGTGAATTAGTTTCTTGTTCATAGGGAATATACATGTTCACCTTTACTATGAAATTATGATTTTCTTCAAGGTGGTTTTATCAGTTATATTGGCTAGAAGCAATTATATTAATTCCTCTTTGCTCTCAAACTTGCTGTGAATTTTTACTTTACATTTGCCATGTGGTGTATGTGAAGTGGTATCTTAGTATAATTCCCTTTTCCTGTAATCCTATTGAGGTTTGATGTATTTTCATATATTTTGACCAGTTTGATTTTTTGCCAGTTGCTCATTTTTTTTCTTTACAATGCAGTCATAAGCATATATCTGTATCTATCTGTCTACTATGAATCTTGTTGGTTTTGCTATACATCTTCATGTATGGCTAGACTTTTTATTTTGTTAGAGGTTTCTTTTAGAACGTTTTGATCTTAATGTAATTATATTTATAAATCTTTTGTGGCCCCTCCCAAACTTCTCATGTAATAAACATGTCAAGGTCTTTAAAATATTCCATTATTTTCCTTCTAAAAAATTTGCAGTTCCTTTTCCTAATTGGGTTTTGTTTTTTTTTTTTTTTTGGACTAACCTGGAATTTCCTTCCTGTATATGTTTTTGTTTTTTCCCAAACTGACTCTTTACCCTGTGCTTTTATATATAAAATTAGAAGAAAAAAAAATCACAGTGCTTTGAGAACTCCTTTTGAGCTTAACTGGTTGGTATTCCATTGAGATTATAGATTTAATTTAGAAAATTGACATTGTACATTATTGAATATGGAAAAAGCAAATGATTTTCATTTAACAAACCTAATACCAGTTCTCTTCGTATGCATTTACTTACAGTTATCATCAGACAGTAATAATCTGCTTTCATTTTCTCTTGCATGAGTGTCCCTTATTGGCTATCCTTGAATCATTCAAGAAAAGAGATTCTGGGAAATGTGGTTCCGGGTATCTGCCTTGTTGCAGACCGTAGAAGGGGTATTGGTGATGCAGATTTCCAGTGAAGCAAATTTCTTCTTTCTTTTCTCACCCTTTTAACACACAGGATGGCTTACTTGATTTTTGTGTACTTTCTTAACCCCCAGTTGATAAATCTTAGAGATCTTTTTCATTGGGGTGTATATGATTTTGTTAGTAGTTGCTGTTGCCCTCCACAGAGGTTGTATCAATTGATGTTCCCACCAGTAGTGTGTCACAATTGTTGTGGACACTAGCCCATTTTGCATCCTGCTCTCTTTTTCAGGAATAGCTCTTTACCAGTGAGTTAACTCTGCTGTATTAATAAAATGACATTAGACTAGCTAACAACAGATGGTGTATTTTCTCCATTTTAATAGGAATTAATTGCTTAATTTAGGATTGTTCATTGGTGGTGTATGGAAGGAATAGATTTTGTGAATTGACCATAAAGACTACAAATTTGCTAAATTCATTCATTAGTTCTGATGGGTTTTTATTCTAAGATTATATGTAAGGTCATACTTGCAACTAGAGGATTGTTTTTGTTTTGTTTTGTAGTTTTACTGCTTCCTTTCCAATTTGAATGGATTTTATTTCATTTTCTTACATAGTTAACTGGCTAGAATTTATAGCACAGTGTTACATAGAAGTGGTAAAAGTGTGCATCCTTATCTTGTAACTGATCTTTGGTGGGGAAAAAGTCATTGAGTTTCTTACCTTTAGGTGTGATATTAGCTGTACACTTTGTTTATAAATGTTCTTTATTGTGGTA
The DNA here is from genome assembly GCF_021218885.2 of Marmota monax. Taxonomy (NCBI): domain Eukaryota; kingdom Metazoa; phylum Chordata; class Mammalia; order Rodentia; family Sciuridae; genus Marmota; species Marmota monax. The sequence continues at coordinate 14,243,182 of NW_026693008.1, read as the reverse complement.
AGGAAGTTTATTTCTACTTTAAGTTTGTTGAGTGTTTTATTATGACATCGTATTTTGTCAGAAGCTTTTTCTCTACATTATTGGAATTATTGTGTGCTTTTTCATTCCATTCTATGAATATGATATAGCATTGATTTTTTTTTTTTTTTTAAATGCAATGTTGAACCACCTTGCATTCTTGTGATAAATTCCATTTGGTCATGGTTTATAATTCTCTTTTTTATGCTGCTGAATTTGATTTGCTAGTATTTTGTAGATGTTTTTATATCTATTCATAAAGGATTTTGGTCAGTGTTTGTTTTTTTTTTTTTAAATAATGTTTTTTTCTAGCAGTGGTATCAGGATAATAATGCTGGCCTCAAAGAATGTGGCTGTCCATTTGTTCCAGCTCTGTTCATTGAAGAAAGTCATTCTTCTATTTTCAGAAGACTTGAGGTTAATTTTTGGTAAATTTTTAGTAGACATCATCAGTGAAGCCCTCTGGTCCTAGACTGTTCTTTATAGGGAGGTTTTTGATTACTTACTTGATCTCTTGTTGTTGTTGTGGGTCTGTTCAGGTTTTCTATTCAGTGTCAGGTTTAGTAGCTTATGTGTTTCTAGAAATTTGTCCACTTCATGTAGATGGATATATAGTACTACCCTAACAGTAGTAACTTTTTTCCTCTTAAGATGGATAGTAATGATTATTATGCCCACTTGTTTCTAATTTTGGTAATTTGAATCTCTTCCCCTTTTTCTTGGTTAGTCTAGCAAAAGGTTTTGTCAGTTTTGTTGATCTTTTCAAATAACTGGCTTTTTTATTCTCACTCTAATTATACTTTTTAGTTCTAGAATTTTTATTTGGCTCCTTTTTATAATTTCTGTTTATTGATATTGATATTCTATATTTGGAGAGACATTTTTCTGGTTAATTTTAGTTCTTTGTCCAGCATTTCCTTTAGTTCTTTGAGCATATTTAAGACAGTTGATTTAAAGTCTTTGTCTAATACATCCAGTATTTATTGCCTTCCTCAGGGACAGTTTCTATTAATCCCCCCCCCCCCCCCCACACACACACACCTTTGAGCAGGATCTACGTTTGCGTTTATTGCATGCCTTAAATTTTCCTGCTGGAAACTGGGACATTTTGAATATTATAATATAGCTGGAAATCCAATTCTCCCCCCTTCCCCAGGGATTATTATTATTGCTTAAGGGTTTTTTAATGACTCCTAAACTTTTTTTGGTTTTGGCAGTCTATTTTCTTTATTGCGTGTAATAACTGAATTCTCTGTTCCCTTCTCTGAGTTGACAGTTTTGACAGAGATTTTCTTAAACACCTGAGTCAAAAAACAACCAAACCTCCCCTGATCTTTGTGGAATGCTTCTGGGTTAGGGCATTCAGTGCTCAGCCAAACAACTTCTAGCTCTGCCTTATACAGAATTGAAAGTTCCCCGGAAGTTAAAAATAAATAAATAAATATTGGGTTTTTTTGGGGGGTTTTTTTTGGATATTTTCTGGGCACGTGTCTAGCCCTAGGCATGTTTGTGCCTTCTAGATTTTATGATATATATAGAGTGTTTCCAGAGCCTTTATTCCCTTAAGTATCTATCTCCTATCCTATCCCCTTCCTTTCCAGGTTTTTAGATCTGTTTCTTACCCCAAATGTTATATCTTACCACATGTGGCCATGGCTAAACATTTCCCTTTAATACTTTGAACAAATACCATTGGGGAAGCTGCTTCAGTTTTAAGAATATCCAAGGCTTATGGAACTATAAGTCCTTGAGACAGTTCCCTATATAGTTCAGAAAACAACTACAGATCTTTGAACATAAGGTCCACGTTGGTATCTCTGGAACCAACAACTACAACAATGTGAGATGCTATTATCATGGCTGCAGCCATTTAGAGAAGTTTTGGAGTAGTAAGTAGGTAAGTAAAATGCCACAGAACTTGCAGCAGTTTCTTTTTTCACTAGGTGTTCTGATATTTTTTGTAAGATTTTGATTAGACTCTAATATGTGAAAATGTTGATTCTGATAGTTTTTGCCAATTTATTCCTTGCCTTGGAGGGATGGAGTCCTAGAGTGCCTACTCTGCCATATTTTGTGATGTCACTCCCACTTTTTTAGAGTGAACTGAATGTAAATGGATGTATTGTTCATTTTCTCGAGTCATTAAAAGCTTACTTTGCTTAGTATATTGTGTTTAAAAGTAATGTATATATTTACACTTTTTAAAAAGGTAAATCTTAAACAATTTGAGTTTTGTACTGATATTAAGATAGAGAAAATACCTTGTCTGTTGCTAGCTAGTCTGATGTCGTTTTATTCAAGTTATATTTGAAATTTTTTTTTGTCTTTTTTAATATTTTTATTTTGAGACAGGGTCTTGCTAAGTTGCTTAGGTTCTTTTTTAAAAATTTTATTTATTTTTTTATTAGTTGTTAAAGACAATACAATGATCTTGACATATCATACATTTGATTCAAATAGGGTATGAATTGTCATTTTTCCACGTGTACAGATTGTTGGGAGACTCCCTGAGAACTCCTCGGGCCTTTCAAACATGGCAGTGGGCAAATTGCCAGTGGGCGGCTAGAACTCCCTGGGCCTTTCAGTTAAGGAGCCCCTAATGCAACATGGCGGCAGGCAAGTTGCCAGTGGGCGGATAACAAGTTGTTTTGAAAATTTTCTAATTGGTCTTCCCGTCTTCCGTGATCGTGGCCAGCTCGTGCCCCCCATGAATCTTATGCAGGGTGGACGTGCGTGCACCGTAGGTGATGATCTGACCTTTACTATGATTGGCCCTGGGAGCTTCCTGGTTTAAGATAACTGACTCTCACTTTCTATATAAACTAGCACCAGCTTGCAGTAAAGTGCTTCATCTTTGTCACTGCTATCTGTGTGTGTGCATTTTAATCTCCGACACGAACCTTGGCCTTTCACAGATTATATATTTGAAATTTTGAGGAACATAACTATTGCTTTTTTTTCCTTTTTTTTTTTTTTTTGCTTTTTATAGTATGACTTATTATTCTAAGAAATCATTAATTTAGTTTAGTGTTTCTCAACAGGGGGCAGTATTGTTCACTGGTAGCCTTTTTGTCAGTATCTAGAGACATTTCTGGCTACCATATTGGAATGAGTTATACCTTGTAGGTAGTATCCATAGATTCTGCTAAATACCCTACAATGTGTGGGACAAAATTCCATGACAAAGTATGTCCTAAAATATTGATAATGCTAATACTGAGAAATCCAGATTTAGATTTATCATATCTCTTAGATTATTTCAATTGGCTGATACATGCAATGCTATAAAATATAGTGAATAAATTTTGGACCTAAGTGCTTTAACATTTTTTTTTTGTCAGGGAAGGGGATCCCTTTATAAAATAGTGTTATCTATGAGTAGAATAATTGTATTTTATCATATATAACTGACTTTCTTACTTTAATTTTTAATATAATTCTTTCTCCCCTCCCTCCTTCTCCCTTTCCCCCCTCTCCCTCTGTGTGTGTGTATGTGTGTGTGTCTCTCTCTTTCACTCTCTCACTCTCTCGCTTTCTCTCTCTCACTCTCTCACTCAGACAGGGTCTCACTATGTTTTCTTGAGGGATGGAGGACGTGTGCCTGCATGCTGAGAATCAAACCCAGGGTTTTATGCCTTATGCATGTGAAACAGTGTTTAAGTAATCTTACTATGGATATGCATCTGACTCATCTGTATAACTTTTAAGATTAAATTTTAGCTGGACAAGGTGGCATGTACCTGTAATCCTAGCAACCTGGGAGGCTGAAACGGGAGGATCCCAAGTTCCAGGCCAGCCTCAACAATTTAGTAATACCCTGTCTCAAAATAAAAAGTAAAAAGGCATGGGGGCGTAGCTCAATGGTTAAGTGCGCCTGGGTTCAGTCCTCAGTACCCCGTCCCCTAAAAGAGTCAATTTTCACAATCATATAATTGCAAAGGAATAGGAAGGTTATGAATATAAAGTTGTTCTCCTTCACTTCCATCCACATTATCCCTGAGTTATCTGATTCCCCTTAATATAGCCAACTAAGTATAATTTGTTGATACCTAGAATTTATACAACTATGTAAGCAAACGTCTCTGTTATTCTTATTTTCTAAATGTGTTGTTCATTTGTTGGAAAAAGTATTCATTTTTAAAATAATTATTGTTGTACTTTTTGTCAAAAATCTATTGGTTGCATTTGTATGGTTCTATAGATCTATCTGTCCTCTAGTACCACAGTGTCTTGATTGCTATATCTTTCTGATAATGTGAATCCTCCAGCTTTATTTATCTTTTTTTCATTTTTGAACTACTGGGGATTGAATCCAGGGTTGTTCTACCACTGAACTTAAACCCCAGCCGTTTTTTTTTTTTTTGTTGTTGTTGTTGTTGTTATTTAGATACAGGATATTGCTTTGTTGCCCAGGTTGACCTCAAACTTGTGATCCTTTTGCTTCATCTTCTTAGGTCACTGGGATTTCATGTGTGTACCACCATGCCTAGCCTCCCCAGTCCTTTTTATATTCAGATAGGGTCTTTTTAAATAGCTGAGGCTGGTCTTGAACTTGTAGTCCTTCTGTATCAGCCTCCTGAGTCACTGGACTTACAGTGCCACTATGTGCCTTGCTTATTTATTTATTTTTTAAAGATGTTGATGGATCTTTATTTTATTCATTCATTTATGTGCGTGCTAGGAACTTTCAATTCACACATGGTAGGCAAGCTCTGTACCACTGAGCCACAACCCCAGCACCCCAACCCCAAACTTTTTTTTTGTGTGTGTGTGTGTTTTGGGCTCTTTAAGGTCCTTTTCCATTTAGTGTTTTGTTTTGTTTTTGGTGGTGCTTGGGATTGAACCCAAGGCGTTGTTCATGTGAGGCAGGCACTCTGTCAGCTGAGTTATATCCCCAGCCCCAGTGTGAATTTTTGAGTAACTTTTAATGATTTCTTCCCCAAGAAGCCCACTGGGATTTTGAGTGGGATTGCATTTCATGTATGGATTAAATGAGGAAAAATTGACATTTTAAGAATATTGAGTCCTCCCATTCATGAGTATTATATTTCTTATAAACACATTTTCTTTGATTTCTTTCACCAATATTCTGTAGTTTTTTGGTGTTTGTTATTGTTTTTTTTTTTTTTTTCATTGTTGGGGTTAAACCCAGGACCTCAAGCATGCTAAGCAAAGGTGCTGTTTCACTAAGTTATACCCCCCAGTCTCTATTTTGTAGTTTTTAACATAAAGATTTTGAACACATTTTGTTGAATACCATAGTATTTCCAGGTTGGGTCTTTTGTTGTTTTGTTTGTTTTTGTTTTTGTGGTGTTATTATGAATAGTATCATTATTACAAGTGATACTTTAAATTTTTATTTCTAGTTCATTAATAGTATGTAGAAATAAAAATTATAACCTATAAGTTTGCTAAATTTATGTATTTACCTATAGGAACTTTTATGTAGATTCCATGGAATTCTCTACAGAGACTCTCATGTTTACAGTTCTATACTTTACTTTCTAAATTATTGGTCTTTTATTTCTTATTATAACTGTATTACAGTTCTAGATCTTCTATGAGCGGTAAGAGAGAAGAACATCTCTGCCATGTTTCCCATCTTAGGTTGAAATCAGTCAGTACTTTCCTGGTACTTTTATTATATTTTTTAAGTATGTAAATCTCAGTTTAGTGATCACTTGGCAAAGGAATTCTGTTGAAAGGAATTTTTTTTTCAGTTGCTTACCAATTTCCTGATATCATTTGTTGACTAGTATATCTCATGATTTCTAATACACTTGTATGCATGTATGTATTTCTCCTTCTTACAGACATGTATACATAGGACTTCTATGAAGGTACTTATTACACTGCTTTGTAGTTTTACCTTTTACATTTACTTCTTCCTGAGTAGATTGGATGGGCTTTTAATGGGAGTAAGTAGTGGTACCTACCTTCTGGGAATTTATGTTATAAATATTTTGTATTAGTTTGGACTGTGTGAAACTGATGATATTAGTTTATAACCTACAAGAATCTTGTTTCTAGTTGGGACAAAAAAACGAAACCAAAAAAAAAAAAAGTACTTCTGCCAAGAAGGTAGAATCATTAGTATGTGAAATGTTCGTTCATGAGAAAATGTTTGTCACTTGTCACATGTTTAAGCAAAATCATAGAGCTGTGTATACTGACGTGAATGAGATACAACCCCTCCTTGCTTTGAATGCTCACTCTGAGGAAGTTTGGGCTTTTACAGCCTTAGGATATGTTTAATTCTGTGATAAATCTATTATGTACAACTTTAATCTCAGTTTGAATTCATTTGTGATCCTCGCCTCTTGACACTTTCTTTGGCAGTAATTATATAAATTACTGAGGAGTGAGGCATACTTTGCTTTGTGATAATTTTGTGTGAGAAGGTTATCTGCATACTTTTTTAACTTAAATATTTTAGTTGAAGGGCACCAAACATTTTTCCTTCTGAAATAATTCAGTATTTCAGCAGAAAACTATTAAGGAAGTCATAATAGGGGGAAAAAACTGTTGTATTTCCTTACTCTATTTTTTGTCATGTGTGCTTGTTATTTTTTTCATTGTAAATTATAGGTGGAGGGCTGGTGTTTTACTACCCCGTATTTCAAATCAGGACCAAAGACGTGAAGATTTTGTGTAAGCTTCATGAAGCCAGAAAAAATTTCTCCAGTTCAATGTTATAATCCTTGCACTTAGCAAAAAAGTAGTTATTAACAAACAGTTGTTGAATAAGTATTTGTGACGGTAGGATGCTAAGCTAGCTAGCTGTCTTTGGTTAAAGGGAGAAAAATGTAATTTTTACAAAAGAATTTTTACAAAAAGTTTAGTACAGAGGAAAAAGTCATTGAATTTACATGCTGTTTGATAAATGTCAAGAGTCCCATAATATTTGAGGTAATTAAATTTTATTGGTAAATGCTGTTGTACAAGAAGGTTGATCAGAAATTTGCCCATGAGATTTCAGCTTAACTGTTAATATAAGATTAAAATGAATTGTGAAAACCTATAAAGCCCCCTTTTGCATTTGAAATTCTTGTATAAAATATGGAACTCCGGCAATATTTTGCCTTTGTGTTGCTAATAATGCAATAAATAGAGAGGAAATTTATTTTATATTTGCCACCACCAAATGGCAATAATTACATTACTTGGTGTATCACATACTGTATGTAGAGCATATACTAAAAATAATATTCATGTGATTTTTTTCCATAAACTTAATTTGCTCATAAATAATTTTGACAAAAGAGAAATAACATATTTTAGTATATTTAGAACTAAAGCTAACCTTCTTTCTCCAGAGTGAATAGAATGGTTTCTACTTATTTTGGAAAAGCATGGGAGGGCATTAGCAGATAATTACTATGATGAAGATGATTAAAAACCCATGGTTCTTCTGGACTAATAACTGTGATTGGAAGCCTCTTTTTTGTTTATTTTTAAATAGAGAATTTAATTCTGACATTTGTTCTTTTCAGGTCATTGCACCTGAAAATTAAGGCTTTATAATTATTTAAGGCCTCATTTTATTTATTTGAAAATAAGCTTCAGTCTGGCATGGTGGTGCATGCCTATAATCTCAGTGGAGGCAGGAGGATCATGAGTTCAAAGCCAGTCTCAGCAAAAGTAAGGCTCTAAGCAACTCAGTGAGACCCTGACTCTAAATAAGATACAAAATAAGGCTGGGGATATGGGTCAGTGGCTGAGTGCCTCTGAGTTCAATCCCCAGTAAAAAGAAAACAAACTTCACTAAAATTAGCTGGTATGAATTTTACTTTTATTCTGGGATAGTTATTGTATAAAATATGTTATTCTTAGAAAAATTATTCATTATATATTTGTTTAAATATTTTTTAGTTGTACTTGGACACAATACTTTTATTTTTATTTGGTGCTGAGGATCAAACCTAGGGCCTCATACATGCTAGGCAAGCACCCATATGTTTTTGGTTTTTTTTTTTTTTTTTAAAGCAACCCAAATATTTAATCTTAGGAAATAAATTGGTTATATACAATAAGCCATTACCTTTTTTAGGGGGGTGGTTGTGATTAAACTCAGGGGTGCTTTACCACTGAGCTATATCCCCAGCCTTTTTTTTTTTTTTTTTTTGAGACAGAGTCTCACTAAGTTGCCGAGGCTGGCCTCAAACTTGTGATTCTCCTGTCTCAGCCTCCATAGTTGCTGGGCTTACAGGCATGTGCCACCATGTTTTAGTAAGCTATTACTTTTTTTAAAAAATATATTTTTTAGTTGTAGATGGACAATAATACCTTTATTTTTATTTGTTTATTTTTACGTCGTGCTGGCACTGAACCCAGGGCTTCACGCATTCGAGGCAAGTACTCTACCACTGAGCTATAACCCTAGTCCAGTAAGCTATTATTTTTTAATAGAACTTTATGTAGTCATTCAGAGTGTTATAAAGGAATATTTAAGGACATGAGTAAAATTCACATTGTTGAGTGAAGACAGCTGGGGAAAAGCCCATTACTAAATAATAAATTATCCCAGAATTTTTAAAAAGAATATACATAGAAACTACCAGTGTTTATCTGTGGGATATGATATTGTGATTTATTAAATTTATGTATTTCTAAAATGAATGTTTTACATTTTGAGAACTTTAAAAATTGAATATTTTATTATACTTCATAGGCAGTTTCTTAGGTTGACATCCCATGGATAAATAAACAGTTGTTAATTAGTAAGTAGTTGCATATATTATTGAATACATTTAAATAGGTTTAAGTATTATGTAAAAATTCAGGGCTTTTAAAAGATAGTAGTTATTTGTAACATAGCCCTTCATTTCTAGCATCAGCATATTCTCGCTTTTGATATCTGTTTTCTGCCACAGGCCTGTGATTGGAATTGAAACAATACAACTACTGCTTCTACCAGAGGAAAATAGTATGGGAATTCCTTTTATGGTAGGTTATTTTCTAGTAGTCTCTGAAGTAATACAGGCAGCTCTTTGTATTTCATTAGTATGTTGCTATTTATGCCTCCTGCAAGGTAAACTCATACCTAACTATATGTGAATAATTACTTAGTATCAGGCAAAATCCTTTGTTGGAGACATTTTATTTTATGTGTAATAGTGGGCCCAGTGGTAGTAGAAGACTTACTGATATATAGCAACTTTTAAATTCAAATTCTGTTTTCAGCGGAGGAGGTTTATAAAGCTGATATTTCTTTGTTGTGGCTTGGAGAATAAAATGTTAAATAGCTGAAAATGATGAATGGTATTACGACTAGTTGATTAGTTTTATTTTGTCCTGAAAAATCTAATAAGTTGCTAAATGTTTTCATCCTGTTATCCAATGAGCTTAAAGCTCATTCTCTCGCATGTTAAATGTTCTGTGGTGCACACACTTTATCAGTCATTTAGTAATCATTGGAGGACCTTGATGATCTGAATGACCCGTGTATTTTTATGAAAGTAGTTTTAAACCCTAGAGATGTTAGTCTGAGAGCACTAGTAAAGACATCATATGTTTGTTTGATAGCTTGGGTATCATTTGTTAAGCTTCTCATTTGAAATTGAAACATATTCAAAGATTTATAGAATATGAAAGAAGGAATTATGGCCCAATAATTGGTTTCTCACATCATTACAAAGCTGTAGTCCTTTAAATTTAAGAATCTTATAATTGCCAAACAGTAATACCATTTGATATTAAATAGACTTAAAGCAAAAATTTTTTTTGAAAATCACCTTTACTGGTTTTTGTTATAATTTATTCTTTGTTGTATTAAACTTTTTGTTTTTAAGAAGAGGTGATTAGAAAGCTTTTATGTTGAAGATGGAGAGATTTTATCCATCTATTGTAGGAAAGTATGAGATTATTGGAACATTAAATTGTAGTAAATATGATCACACTCAAGATTTGTATTAAAAATTCTAATGTCTGTATAACTGAATCTTCCTGACCTTTGTTCAAAAAGGCTTAGATTAACTACCACATGACCACATTTGTTTGTTTGGTTTGTTTTTTTAAAGTTCATAGGATAAAACTCATTTTTATTACCTGGGGTGGCTGTTGGGTTACTAGAAATCTATTGAAAATTTCTCTCCTAACACACTTTATTTTATATAGAAACCATTTTACAGCCTCTGTCTTAATAAAGGCTTTGGATGAATCTTGTAATGGCCCTATCCTAAAACTGGCATTTGAGTCATGGGTGGACAAGACAGAAAACCAAGCAGCCTGTAAAACTTTCAATAGTAGGGATGATATTTGATTGGAAAAATAGTAACAAATAGAAAGCACCATCAATTTCATATAGCCCATTTTTTCTTTACTGATAATGTACGTTGAAGACCATTTAGAGTCCTGAGATATAATTGCTTTTTCTGTCATCTGTGTATACACATTGCAGTTACCGTATTTTACCACTTGATGGTGCTTTTGCATTGGTTTTTGTAAACTAAACTTTCTTAAAGGGAACGAAAGGACGACCAAGAGAAGGTAGTGGGGAGGGTGGATAAAATGACAGCATGTGTGCATGTATGGAAATGTCACAGTGAAGCCTGTTAATCTGTACATTTAGTATGATTGAATACTTATGATTTTAAAACAAATTTCAGAAATTCATCATGCAATTAAGATTGTGGTTATATGCAGATAAGCAAATTCAACTAGTAAAATAATCAGCACATGTTATAATATGCAAGTTAAATGTATGTACTTAAAAAAACACTTGTATATGAAGTGACTAAGAGCTATATCTGACTATTTTCTAATATAATCCTTGATCTCTCCTTTAAATATTTTAGATGTTTCAATTTTTTAGGCAGTATTATTTTTTTTGTGCTTGGTGTCAAAATCAGGGTGTTCACATGTGAAACAAGCACCCTATCGTGACTTAAATAGGTAATACTAAATGTCATATAATAAAACCACCATTTTTAAAATTTGTGATGTTAAAAAATACAATTAGCTCTGGTTTTGAAAACTGTCCTTGATGATTGATCATTTGTCTTTTTCTCCTAACCAGTAGCCATTCAAACTCCTTCATTGAAGCCTTGTTTTTCACAGATATTATATTCAAATTCTGCATTTTAAGCTACCAAATGACTTTTTGCCAATCATTCTGTTTGAATGAGTTGAATACTTAGATGTGTGTAGAATTCATTTGAGGTTGTAACAAGACTATGGAGATTTTCAGTTCAGGGAAGAAACAAAGTTATGAAAACAAGCATCTTAAGTTACCCTTCTTATAGTCTGCTCTTCGCTAGCTATATTTGATAGCTTTGGAGGAATGGTTTTATTTTATTTTATTTTTTTGCTTGCAGTACTAGGGATGGAACCCAGGGGTGTTCTGCTGCTGAATTATATCCCCAACCCTTTTCTTTTTTGAGACTGGTCTTCCTAAGTTACTGAGGCTGACCTAGAACTTGAGATCCTCCTGCCTCAGTATTCCAAATTGTTGGGATTGTAGTCATGTGCTATTGTGTCTGGCTTGAAAAAGCTTAAAGGCCCAACAGCCTTGGTTTGTCTTCAAGGTTCACAGGAGCTCTGGATTAAATAACTTTGGCTTTATCAGTTTGCTTCATAGCAGTAATTCTTAATATAGGCAGTGTTTTAAGTTTTGGTAAAGATGGTAGAATGAGACGGACAAATGGTGCAACTCTGCATCCTGTAAAACCGTAGAAATGAAAAGTTGTGCTCCATTTGTATACAGTGAAATGAAATGCATTATGCTATCATGTATAACTAAATTTTAAGAAAGTTTTGATAGTAGGCACTTTTGTCATTTAACCCTTTAGGCTGTATTTTTCTTGCCCATAAGTGATTAAGTTTAGCAAATAAGAATCTTGATTAAGAACTAAAATTTCTTAGGAAAAAAACTAAATATGTGAACATATGAATGATAGAATAAATTACCCGTAATCTTGATGCTAGCATAACTGATCTATTGTTGCTTTTAAAAAAAACTTTGCAGTGCGGTGGCACACACCTGTAAAATCAGGTGGTTCAGGAGGCTGATACAGGAGGATCAAAAGCGTTCAAGCCAGTCTCAGCAACTTAGCAAGGCCCTGAGCAACTTAGTGAGATCCTTTCTTCACTACTTTGGGTGGGGGGTGCTGGGGATTGAACCCAGGGCCTTGTGCATGTGAGGCAAGCACTCTACCAACAGAGCTATATCCCCAGCCCTAGTGAGACCCTTTCTCAAAAAATAAAAAGGTCTGGGGTTGTGGCTCAGTGGTTGGGAGCCCCTGGGTTCAATTTCTGGTACCAACAACAAACAAACCAGAAAACCTCTTTAATTATTTAACATAATTAAGATTATTTTGTATACAGAACTATGATCCCATGGTTTTTAGAAACCTTTTTAAAAAGTGGTTTATAGGGGCTGAGGGTGTGTAGTTCAGTGGTAGAGTGCTTGCCTAGCACATAAGACCCTGAGGTTCAGTTGCCAGCACTGCAAAAAATTTTTTTTGTTTTATTTCTAAATATAATATGTGATTCCATTGTAAGAGTATATATTATATTTTAAATCATTATTTTATTGGTCAACATTTAGGTTGTCATTTAAATCTTGATTTATGGGCTGGGGATGTGGCTCAGTGGCAGAGAGCATTTGTCTGGTATGTGAGAGATCTTGGGTTTGATCCTCAGCACAGCATATAAATAAATAAGTAAAATAGAAGATCCATTGACAACTAAAAAATATTTTAAAAAATAAATCTTGATTTGTATATTTTAATAAGAAATTTTTTTCTTTTTTTTTTTGCAAAAATTAGAGATAAGTGGGCTGAGGTTATAGCTTAGTGGTAGAGCACTTGTGAAGCACTGGGTTTGATCCTCCACATCACATAAAAATACACAAATAAATAAATAAAAGGTATTGTGTGCATCTACAACTAAAAATACATATAAAAAAGTTAAAAAGATAAGATTAAAATATAACCACTAGCTTAATGTCTGACAGATTTATTGATGCTACTTATAGTTGTCCACAGTTTATTTCCCCCTAGAAAAGTCCCAGTTTACTCCTTTCATTATCTTTCCGTGGGCCTTTTGTAAGAATTTTTGAAATAGCTTATGTAAGGCCTTCTTTGCTGTTAGCGTCACCTTATTTTATGTCACGATACTGTTTCCACAGTAATTTCTTCACTGTACAAGTTTGATTATGTCATTTTTTTACTTAAAATCTTTTAATGACATTCCCTTTATTCTGAAGGGTATGAAGGGAGTGAAAATGTATGCTTTACTGTGGCATTCAAAACCCCTTTCCAATTTATTTTATTCAAATACCGTATCTTTTGTAGGTAAGGAGGTAAAAGGAGAGCACAGAGAACAATTTAACAGTTGCAGAGAATGGTATGTTATATTTGAACTGCAACAAGCACATTGCTGTATGTGAAACTTACAGGTATGGTAGTGGTGGAAGTCATTAGGATACTGTACTTTAATTGGCTAAATAAAGGCAGAGAAATAATGTAATCTCTATTTTAGAAAAGAAACTTGTGATACAGAGTTGTTAATCAGCACCCTGGCTAAAAATAACAGGAATCTAATTCAAACTGGCTTAAATGTAAAAGGAATTTATTTATTGGTCAGGCGGAGGTAGATCCAGGACTTGATGATAGTGGTATTCTCCTCTCTACTTCTATGGGCAATTTAACTTACATTTTTGTTACCCACAATACCAAAAGAAAAGAGTATTTTTCATGACAGCCTTGGCAGGAAAGTGAAGTCCTGAGGAAAACCTTGTCTATTTTCAGTCATGTGCTCATTCCTAAAGTAGACATGACATGTGGATGAGGTTAGGTAGTATTCTCACCAGGCCTGGGTTTCTCGTGTGTCTGCAGACCAGAGGCACTCCTTAAAGGAAGGAATGCCACAAGGATGTATAGAAATAGAAGGACAGCCAAGAGTTGGGGAGCCAGTTAAAAGGTAGTTATGATAGCTCAAAAGAACCGAAGTGGGTGTGAAGTAGATCACTGTGAGTAAAGAGAGTTTAGGAAGATAATAAGTAAAATGCTTAAAACTTAGTGATTGGAAATAGGAGATAAAATTAAAGGAAGTATACTGTGTGTTGGATTATTGTGTATATGATAATGCCATTACTATTAATCAACGTGGAGATTCAGAAAAAGAACACTTTGAAGGGAGTGAAAGAGAGATGATAAGCTGAATTTTGGCATGAGATTTTCTAGAAGAAGATTGTAGATGAAAAGAAAGAAAAGCAGCTTTCTGAAAAGAACTGGTATTTTTGTTTGTTTATTTATTTTTGTTGTTTTTAGATATACATGATAGTAGGGTGTATTTTGACATATTATACATATGTGGAGTGTAACCCATTCCAATTTGTATCCCATTCTTATGGTTGCACATCATTTGGAGTTACACTGTTCATGTATTCATATATGAGCATAGGAAAGTTATGTCCAATTTATTCTACTATCTTTCCTGTTCCTATTCACCTTCCCTTCCCTTCATTCCCCTTTGTCTAATCCAGTGAACTTCTTACACTTTCTTACCCTCCCTTGTTGTGGATTAGCATCCACATATCAGAGAACATTTGGCCTTTGTTTTTTGGGGACTGGCTTAGTATAATATTCTCCACCCATTTGCCAGCAAATGCCATAATTCCATTCTTATTTATGGCTGAGTAATATTCCATGTGTACATATACCACATTAACAACTAGAATTTTAAAAAATGGGTGATAAAAGAAAAACCAAGTGAATGGATCCAAAAAAGAAGGCTTAGAAAAATAGGTGAAAAAAAGAAAAAGCAGGAAGAGAATTTATTAATAAAGGTCATTGATATTCAGTACTATAGAATAGTTGAGTAATAATAATTTTGCAGTAGATTATCATTGGTAACCTTAGAGTAATTTTACTTGATTAGTTTGTAGGAAACCAGATTATAATGGAATGACATTATTAAAAAATGTAGTGATGGCTTGATAAGGAGGCAGAAATTTTTTCTGTAAGCCAAGACAAAAGAACAGAGACAGCATTTAGGGCTGATTTTTTTTTTTTTTTTAAGAGAGAATTTCTAAATATTTACTTTTTAGTTTTCGGTGGACACAACATCTTTATTTTATGTGGTGTTGAGGATCGAACCTAGCGCCCTGCGCATGCCAGGCCAGCGTGTTACCGCTTGAGCCACATCCCCAGCCCTGAGGGCTGATTTTTAAAATCCAAGTTATATAGGAAAGAAATCAAAATTAACAAAGTAAGATCTATAAGAAGTTGGATACTTTTTTTTTGTATGTGGTGCTGGGGATTCAACCCAGGGCCTCATCCATGCTAGGCAAGCACTCTACCCTTGCCAGCCCAAGAAATTGAATCCTTTTAAAAATGAACTTTCTTTTTTTCCCTGCAAATGGGGAGACCATTTGCAGATTTGAGTCTCCCTATCAAATCATTATTGGGGTTTGGTACTTGGCTTGTCCAAGAATTGTTTTAATAAATGACTGTTGAATAAATGAAAGAGCATAGGGGGAAAATTGAAAATACAGGCATGTTTGGAGGTAAAACAGAAGGAACTTGCTGTCCTTTTTCTCTCTGAAGTTTAGAATGCCAAGAATTAATGTTATCTAAACTTAGCTTAAATGAGAATAGATGTGAAAGCAGTTTTAAACTAGAAAGTATTAATACAAATGGAAGGAAGTAATACTTTTTTGTTTCTGGCATCTTAACTTTGAATGGGTCTTCAAATAGGTAATACTTGCTTCTCACCAATTTTAAAACTCTGCTTCTTTAACAGTGACTTATGTAACTTCTCTTAGTTGTGTGATGTGTAGAGACTGATAAACCTGGATTCGTTTTCCCTACTTCTTAGCTTTGTAATTTCAGTATTTAATTTGTTTAGCTCAGATTTTGATCCATGAAAGCAGGATTAAAAACTACCCTGACCCTCCCCACCACCAAAACAAAAACAAAACTACTTTGCAGGCATGTTGTTACAAGTGCCTCCAACCATGGTAGCTATGGTTTATCTGGGATGTACTTTCCCCGTGTGAGTATCCAATCTGCCGCAGTCTGGCTGGGCACACAATCACGAGCCACCACACAGCTTGTAGATTCAAACAGCAACTCTTTATTCCCAAACTCACACCAGCCGTCTACAATCACGTTCTGGGGAAATCCACGTTCTCTGCCCAAATCCACGTTCTCTGGGCTTCTATCTCCCAAAAAATACTGTCTGAATCCCGTGAGAACTCAAGGGGAACTCAGGCAGCAGGATACGCCCTATTCCCAGCGGAATAATCTTAAACCTGGAACGCCTTAAACCCGATACCGGGAACACCCTAATCCGCCCTGGTCCTTGAGCAAGGTCACCTACATTCAATGTCACTGCAACATGGGGTACGCTGGCAAGGAAATTGTCATACCTACTTGGCTAATGGCTCCCAGCACCAATCCTTTTCCATCTTCAGATTTTAAAAAACATTAGGAAAAAGTAGTGTCTTACATTGAACCAGATTTTTATCCTCTTGTTTGTTATTTGTGGATCCTAGTCTTCTCTTTAGAACTGTAGAATCTGGTATCTCTTTATTGTGACAATACTTAATATGTTTCAAAGCTGACATATTTCACTGACTCCTTTCCCAGCAAAACTTGTTTAACTTTATTGGCTCTTATGAAATATATGGTTTCTAGATTTCACTGTCATTCTGGCTGCCTTCCTTGAATATCTTCTTGTCTCATTCATCACTCTAGATGGGGTCTGGCCAATGTCTAGTAATTAGTCTTGCTTTTCATAGAGGAGAAAAATAAGAATAATAAGAAACATTTGAAGATAAAATCTTCATTTTAGTAAGTCAAATTAAGGTGTAATTTTACTATTTCATGCTCTAAAGTATACTGTTTTCTTATATTTGACATTTTACTTATTATATAAGTGACATTTATAAAATGATTTCCTTTAGTCTGTTTTAAGATGAAGTATGAATAAGTGATTTTTCCCCTCTTTTAAAAATCTGCAGAGCCTTCAGAGTATCTTCCAGTGTTAGTGTGTTGTGATTAGTTCATAATGGTGGAGAAATTAAGCCATTGGAAGAAAATGCCAAGGTTTTGTTTTTCTGATATATGGCATGCTGTTTGTTAGGACCAAGTACAGATGATCACTGGGGTGGAGGTCCTTAAATAGATAGTATGATGTTCAAAATGTTATCTATAAGGAAATGAGATAACTTAGATGACAGACAGCTATGATCCAGGTGAACTGGGGAATAAGAAATGAAAAAAGGGTTACCTAGTCAGGTGGCATATACTTAAAAAGAAGCAGTGTTTTTACAGGCAGATAGACAGGTAGCATTTTAAAATTAAAATGGAGGGCTAGGGGAATACTCATTCTTCTCCTTTCCTTCCTCCCAACATATACACATAGGCATTCCCAAGATATAAAGAACAGCTAATGCTAGAAAAGTGTGTGCTTAGGAAAATAGTAAGTTTCAGTTAAACCAAATGTGGAATGGGCTTTCTAGGAAAGCATAGATTTAAGAGTTATGTACAAGAACTTAAGTAAGGTCTTATTCAATATTTCGGTGACTGTTTGCAGATTTAGGTCTTTAAAAGGTAATTCTTTCAAAAGAATAAAAACAAAAAATTTAACAAGTCAAACAGCACAAGTTAAGTTTTCTGGAATATAGCTAATATGCCAAAAAGTGAAGGAAAAAGGAGAGATATTTTAACAAGTATATAGTACTATAAATTAATATTTTTAAAATGATTTTTTCATAATTTTATTACCTTAAGAGGTAGTTTAAACACAGTCACTCATCATTCAGACTGGATTGAAGGCCAGTTTGAATTAGAGGTTTCCTTTGATCTCTTTTAAATTAAGAATAATGTTTAGCTAAGGTTTATGTGATTAGTAGCACCTTTAGCATTTGACTTGTGTTTTATCAAACCTAGGATAAATAAAATTTAAAAATTTTGTTTCTAAGGGCTTGGGCGTGGGTGTAGTTCAGTGGTAGAGTGCTTGTCTATGATGTATAAGACCCTGAAGTTCATTTGCCACCTATATTAGAGAAAACTTAGCCCCAATATTACAAATAATATAGGGTGTAAAATTATTTTAAAGAGGCAGAATTTTTGCCCTTCTTAAAAAAAAAATGAGACAAGGTTTTTTACAATTCTTTCTGGTTTCTATAATGTGGTGACCCTGGGGTAAATTTAGTATCAAGTTACTGCACTATAAAAGCTGAAGGGAGAAAATCTTTAATTTAAAAATAAGTTGCTATGGTTACCCAGTATTTACCTTTATAAGCAATAATTATATGAGACATCCAAGAAGTTCTCCTGAGTGCAGAAAGATCAGTAGCTGAAGTGTACACTGGTTATTTCACATACAAATTGGGAGTGCATATATCATTTCTGTTCCAAAGTAACTATCGTTTGGGAAATACTTATGATTCATGTCTTTCTGAACCTTAGAAAGGTGGAGACAAATACTGAACATACTATTTTAAAATTCAAATAATGACTCAGACTGTGTAGAACATTATTTATATTCTTTAGTTCCTTTTATCAAAGAGTGCTGTAATTTTATATAGCAATTTCTATTGTTGAAAGAAAGAAAATATGGTTCTAATGTGCCTCAGGTATGGAGTTCCTTTTTTTTTTAATATTTATTTTTTAGTTTTTTTCGGCGGACACAATATCTTTGTTTGTATGTGGTGCTGAGGATTGAACCTGGGCCGCACGCATGCCAGGCGAGCGCGCTACCGCTTGAGCCACATCCCCAGCCCCTGGAGTTTCTTTTTAAAAATATGTTTTTATGACCCTAATAAATACATTAAAAATCATGCTTGTAACTAAATGTCAATTCATAGTTAAGCTCTGCTAATTCCTTTTGTTATTTTTGTGGTGCTGGGAATCAAACCCAGGTCCTTGCATAGGCTAGGCAAAATCCCTACATCCCTAGCTCTGTTGATTACTTTATATGTAGTCAGTTTTGAATGTCTTAAAAGGAAAAAAGAAGTTCCTGTCAGATTGCTAGTCCATTCCTGACTGATGGGGTTATTAAAGTTCCTATCAATTATTGTAGAAATTTTTGGACTTTTGTCTATATTCAGTATTGCAAGGATACCTATAAAACTTTTGACTCAGTATAATTCTGATGTTAATTCTGAGGCTTGGGGCACATAACCACTGAGCCACATCCCTAACCCTTTTTTACATTTTATTTAGAGACAGGGTCTCACTAAGTAAGTTGCTTTAGAGCCTTGCTAAGTTGCTTGAAGCTGATTTTGAGCTCCTTTTTTTTTTTTTTTCTTTTTTCCTTTTTTGGTGGTGCTGAGGATTAAACCCAGGGTCTTGTGCATGCAAGGCAAGCACTTTCTCTACCAGCTGAGTTATCCGCATCCGCTGGCTTAAAATTTTTGATCTTCCTGCTTTAGATTCCTGAGTCGCTGGGATTGCAGGCATGTGCCACTGCGCCGAGTGAGGCTCATCATTTTATCTTAATGGACTTTCCACAGAATGTCTACTTTTCTGTGTAATAGAATATTTCTTCTTTAATATCAGGACTTTCTAAACTGAAAATACTTTATAAAAACAATAAAAGGACTTATCACAAACAGCAAGATTTTTAAAAAGGTGACTTTAGAGTGACTGATTCATTTACTCAGTGCTGTCACAGAATCTAGGCTTCTTTCAGCTTTTCTCTCTATAAGACCCAGCATAGACTGGATAGGATAACTCTTCACAGTCAGAAAATATCTGCCATACCAAGTGGCACCATCAAGCATACACCGTTGTTCAGGACAAGGGGGAATTTCTTTGTTTCCCTTTTTAGGTACAAGGAAGAATTTCCTAGAAGTTCTACAAGCTGACTTTCCCTGACTTATGAAGCGCCAAGCTGGCTCAGATCACATGTTTCTTCCCAGATGAGTCACTGTTGGGTTGAATAGGATTACTGTGATCAGCTTATATTATTCAAGATTTCCCAAAGTCTTATGGGATATAGAAATGGATATCCAAACAGACTTGGGGTAGTCTGTAAGAAGGAAGGGGTTGATGGCTGGTAATTAGATAACCAACAGTATACTATGTATTATATACAAAAATTAAATCTCAGCATCTCCCCACCATTATGAATTAATCTCAATACACTATTGGGATACTCTGGGGGCTGAGGAGATTTTTTAAAGGGGGAAAAGTCACTAATCAGTAATTCATCTTAAAACTGAGTAAAGAAAATCATTTCATAACAAGAAAAATGTAAGAAATGTCAAATGTAAGAAAACCATATACTCTAAGAATATGAAATAGTAAAACTACATCTTAATTTTGGCCAACTAGAAGTTGTATCTCCAGATGTTTCCTGTTGATCTTACTTTTCCCCCAATGGAAAGCATGTCCCTTCTCTACATCTTTGTGCTGTTCCTTTACCTGTCAGTCCTCTTCTTTCTTTCATTTGTCCTTAAAAAACAAAACAAAAAAACAGTGTTATACCCTATGGTATTCAGTACCTAAATGTAGCTACCTAATGTAACTGAAGAATTTGATTCTTAATTTTAATTAATTGAAACTAAAAATGATACTTGGCTTAATCTTTGAAAACTTTAAATACATTCAAACAACTTGGGCATGCATGTACCTCAACAGCTATAAATTTGTAAAATCTAAATACAGATCATCAGTTACGTATGTGAAAATTAATTATTAAGTGTTGATATGCCATAAGTATAAAATAACAAATTTAAAAGACTATAAAACATGCAAAATATCTGATGATTTTGATTTGTAAAAAAACTTACAATATCTGATAACTTTTATATTGATTACAAGTTTAAATAATATTTTGAACATGTTGAGTTACATTAAGTATTGCTAAAATCAATTTTACCAGTTGTTTAAAATGTGGTTACTGAAAATTCAAATTATAAATGTGGCTGTCATTGTATTTCTTTTAGACATGCTGTAAGCTTTGGGTAGCTAAACATTCATGCTTTATAAAGCATAGTTTTAAATTTTCAACTATTTTCTTTAAAATGTGGTGATCAGGAGTGAGTTTTGATGTTAAATGGTTTCTCTGAGAAAGCATCTTTCCAATAAATTAAAGGAGGAAAAATAACAGTGAAGTTTACTATGGATAGCTTTAGAAAAACATTCACTTTTTTAGAGAATGGACAGTTAGAAAGTGTTTTGTTGTTGTTTTTTTTTTTGTTTGTTTGTTTTTTTTTTTGTGTGTGTGTGTGTGTAGTGCTGGGGATTGAACCCAGGGCCTTGAGCATGCAAGCCAAGCACTCTACCAACTGAGCTACATCCACAGCCCCTAGAAAGTATCTTTATATGCCAATTAAAATTAAGTTCATATGCTGTTCTCTTTCTGATGATGGTGGAATTTGTGGCATATACAGTGTATATTTAATAATATGGATTGTTTTTCAATATATTTTGTGTATTTACTTCATATTGGTTAGTTTTTCTCTTATTATCCCATTAAAGTTGGCAGAGGCCTTTGAAGGTGAAGATGATGCATATTTTGTAATGGCTTGGTGTGGTGTATATAGTAGAAACACGAACATTAAATATTTGTAGAGTCAATGCTACAGTATTTTTGGTGAATATTTTTAAAATAAGATATTCTTGGCTAAGTATTTTCAGATTATTTTAGTGTACTAGACTTCAAATAAAATTGAGTAGGGTCTATAAGGGAGGCTGAGAAAGGTAGTCTATTCTGGGAGGCTCTATATCTACTTAAAAACTGGATTTTATAGTTCAATGGATGACCCAAAAAAAAGGATGCATAATGACAGTATTGCAAAAAACACATGTAATATTAATATATGTTGACAATATGCAATATATAATGGTAGTATTGGAAGGGCTAACAATCTGTTACTTATTACCATTATAATGTACCAATGAGATCTAATCACTTAAGATCTTTAAATGACATTACTTATTAGCCATTTGGGAAGTATAGCTTGTATAAAGTGGTGTAGTATTTGTGAATAACCTATGCACATCCTTGAAGTGTGCTTTAACAACTCTAGATTGCTTATGATACCTAATACAATATAAATACTACGTAAATAGTTGTTATGCTGTATTATTTAGGGAATAATGTCTGTACATGTTCAATATAGACACAATACCCACCACCCACCCTCCCTTTTTAATTTATAGTTGGTTGAATATGTAGATGTGGAACTTACAGCTACGGAGAGCCAACTATATATACTTGGAGAATAATTTGGCTCTTGGTACTGTCATTCATGACACTCAAGAAGTTTTGAATTACAGAGCATTTCAAAATTTGGATTTTGACAGTTTACTTTTGGTAAAATCTATGCAAATATTACAAAATCCAAAGAACTCTGAAATCTTAAACACTTCTGTTATGCTGTATTGTTTAGGGAATTGTTAGGTAACAGAAGTGTTTAAGATTTCAGAGTTCTTTGGATAGAGATATTCAGTGTTTATTCCATGATTATCAGTATAGAATTTACAGATATGAAAGGGTAAGTTGAAGTTTAGTTTGAATCTTCTTTTTTAAGTTGTTGATGGACCTTTATTCTATTTTATTTATTTATCTTTATTTATTTACAGTGCTGAGAATCGAACCAAGTGCATCACACATGCTAGGCAAGCACTTTACCACTGAGCTACAACTTGCCCCTAGTTTTAATCCTGATATAGAAAGGAAAAAAAAGAAATTTTAAAAATAATCTTTCAGAGGGCTGGGGTTATTATTCAGAGGTAAACCACTTGCCTAGCATTTGTAAGGCACTGGATTTGATCCTCAGCACCACATAAAATAAAAAATAAAGATATTGTATCCACCTGTAACAAAAAAATAAATATTTAAAAAATAATAATGTTTCAGAGCCTTGTGTTTTTATCAGTAAAATTCAGGTTTAAATAGGTACTTTAACATTACATAATTCTGTGAATAGTAGGAATAAGCTCCTGATAGGATACATTTTACATAAAGAATGGAAGCGTTATGAAGTTGTTAGGATTGAACCTGTTTGTTTATTAAAAACTTAATCTGGCTGGGCACAGTGGTCTATAGCAGTAGTTCCAGCTACTTGGGAGGCTGAGGCAGGAGGAGGTTCACTTAACCTCAGGAGTTGGAGGCCAGCCAGGGCAACATAGAAAGAACTTGTCTCCCTTCCCACCCCCACCCCCCCAAAAAGAAGCCTAATCTAATTTGACCTAAAGAAAAAACAATCACATTCTCCTGCAGTTTCACTCATTAGGGGATACAAAAATTGTTGGACTTGGAGTTTGAAAAATCTTTGTCAGTAATTTTCCCTCAGAAATATCTCCTTCATTTCTAATTTCTTGAATATGTATTCAGTACTAAGTAAGCACTTGCCTGGTTACTGGAGTCTTATGACAAGCTTTTAGCCGTCTATTGAGGCTTCTGGAAAATGGAGGAAAGTTTTTAATTTCACAGCTATTATATTCAACAGTATGACAGTGACATATTGTTAATATTACTTAGGTGTTGAACATAGAAGTTAAGTAACTTGCTCAAGGTTGCAAGGTCAGGTTAGTTAGTGGGAAGTGGATTTGAATTCCAGGCAATTTGACTACAAAGCTTACATTCTCAAACATCATGCTATTAAAGTGTTTTTCTTCATAAAAATCTCTGGAGGTTGTTGTTATAAGTATGAAGAAACGTGGGCTCAGGGATTTTAACTTGCCTTAGGACACAACATAGCTAGTAAATGATGGAATCAGAATTTGAACTTGAGATAGGCTGGCTACTTATCCCTTAACTTTAGCCATTACCCTTTATTGTTTTTATTTTTTTGGTCTTTCACCTCTGAGATTTAGTTCACTTATTAGAAGTATTAAACTCATGGTTTTGCACTTTAATGTCTCCTATGTCTTCGGATTGCCTTTTTTTTTTTTAAATAAAAATGCCACTCTAGAGTCTTGTAACATCGTAGAATGAATTTCAATGAAATTATTTACAGGTGGAAGAAAGTGGGAAGGAACAAACATTATATATAACAAAGACCCTGCTTTTAAGGAACTTGCTTTTATGGTAGGCAGAATCTAAATACTGAAGTTGATCTAGAGCAAGGAATGGTTTCTACTTGATTAACCCCGAGTAGGTGAACTTAGGTTCTAGATACTTTGGAACAGGTTTAAATTATCTATACAAAAAGACATTCCATTTGGGGGATAAAAAACCCTGAGGTGACATAGAGGATAATGCTGTTATATGGTTTATTTTTAGATATTTCAAACGTTAAGATGATATGTTTGACCCAGCCAAGGTAGTATGTTAAAATATTCGTATATCTGTAATTTGGTTTAAAAGTATTTTAGTTACCTATTTATTTTTGGTACTAGGGATTGAGTCCAAGGGTGCTTTTCCACTGAGTTATATCCCCAGTTCTTCTTATTTATTTATTTATTTATATTTGAGACAAGATCTTGCTAAATTCCTGAAGATCTCATTAAATTGATAAAACTGGCCTCGAACTTGCTATTCTCAGCCTCAGCTCCCAAGTTTCTGGGATTGCAGGTGTGCACCATCAAACCTGGCTTCATTTTATTTATTTATTTATTTATTTTTATTTGTTTGTTTGTTTTTTAGTTGTGTAGATAAACACAATACCTTTATTTTGTTTATTTTTAAGTGGTGCTGAGGATTGAACCCGGTGCCTCACACATGCTAGGCAAGCGCTCTACCACTGAGCTGCAACTCCAGCCCCCATTTTATATATTTTAAAATAGCTACTAGAGCCAAGTATGGTGTCAAACACCTGTTGTCCCAGCTACTTCAGAGACTGAGGCAGGTGGATCACTCCAATCTAGGAGTTCTAGGTCAGCTTAGGCAACGTAATGAGAACCCATTTCAAAAATACAACAACAATAAAAGGTAAAATAAATAGCAAACCCATAAGAATGTTATAGGTTATGTTATAGACTGATACTCTATATCTTTCAATGGGTTTTCAGTTCTTGGCATTTTTAATCTACCTATATTATGTTGGTTTTATTTATTTATTTTTTCTCATAGTTTGATAAGTAAACTAACTTAAATACATGAGATCAGATTAACTCTGAAATAACTCATTTAAAATAACTTATTTGGGAATATTTTTGCAGTAGATGACATTCTTTTGTTACCTAAAAATTTCACAGCCATTATAGGTTACCTGTCTTTCAAGATTACTTTTATAGGCTTGTATTATAGGTTGTAAAAATCAGGGGGTTGGGTATGGATGTTTGGGATAAGGCACAATTTTAGTAATTTGAATAACTTTGGGTAAGAAACTTTCTGGGTCTTTTTTTTTTTTTTTTTTTTCTTCTATTAAATGGGAGTATAATGGGGTTATTCTGAGTATTAAATGAGAAAGTACAGCCCTTGACACATAAAACTGTTAAGTTTATTAATAAAAATACTGATAGAAGAAAAATCCAGGATGAAGGTATTTTTGTGTTATTTTCCATTAGGGAATATTCCCATCATCTGGTAAACAGAGAAATGGTGGAGGAAGCCAACTACAAAATGGTTAGGCCTTGCACAAGCTAGGCAGGAGTTCTGCCACTGAACTATATACCTCCCCGCCCCCACCAAATAGTTTGAACACCTATTTGTAGTTTTGAGAATATTATTTTTATAGGGGAAGAAGAGTCTTTTTCTTTGTATTGTCCTGTGCCCTTTTGACATGTTGATAATTCAGGACTAAGAATTTTAGGCATTTGTTTTATAGCTATTTAACAGACATTTAATGCTTTATTACAGTTCCAGTTAGAAAGGTCGGATTATTTAATTTCTTCACTGAATTTGGACTTCTGTAAAGTTTGTATTTTTTTTCTTTTAAAAATATGAGTCAGTTGGTAAATTCAACAAACTAGAAATTGGTAGAAAAATCTCAAATTTATTTTGTTTAAACTAGTTTGAATCCTTTAAAAAAAAAAAAGGCATATATCTTGGGCAGGGGAGATCTTGGCAAAAATAACACCTTAACTTAGGTTCTTGGTTTTTATAGCCTCATAAGGTGTTTTTCCTTTGTCTCTAAATCTCTTTCTATGAGTTCACTGCGACATCCTTACTGCAGCCACCATTATAGGGTTAAACATTTGCTATATTGTAGCATACGAAAGCAGTTAAACTGTTTGAAATTGTTTACTTGCTAAAACCAGTGTTAGTCAGCAGAGGCAGTACACCAGATTTCCTTGTGGCTTTTAGTGGAAAATGTTAAAAGCACACTCATTTTTCAGTTATAGAATTTTTTCAGTTTGATCCGGATTAGTCACAGAACTGGCATGAACCTTCTAATTGTGAAGGCTGTCCAAAGGCACTATTTTTTTCTCCTGCTAGAGGAAGTTACATCCTGAGCAGTAGCTCAGCTCTCTTGGTAAGTGTAACATGTGAGCATTACTAGGCATTTCATCCTGCGGGTCTGCAGTCTTTGCTCTTCAGACTGTTGCTCAGTTGGAATGCTTCTGAGAGGCCGATCCTGAGATTCTGTAGATACTTTCTACAGACTATTCATTTGGGGATGTCATTGGCATTTTGCAAGATCATCTGAGGAAATAGGAAAGCATCTGAAATCGACTGAGAAGAATAACTGTGGCGGTTTTCTCTTGTGGAAGGAAACTATATTGGCATAGAGGCAGATGATTGAATAAAGTAGTTGGCTCAAAGAAGATGCACAGTCTGCTATTTTTTTTCCCTCTGAATGAAGACTGTTAAACGGAAGCTGTATTCATGTGGAGATCAAATGAAACACAGGAATGATAAACTGGTTTTTTTCTTCTTCTCTCTCGTTTTAAAATGAAAACCCTGAAGCAGTAATTTGAGCTCTCAAATGCCTTCTAATTCCTTCGAACAGTGTGCTTGTTCTATTAGGATTCTCCACTATCACCATTTCTGCCTGGTGCCTGTGCCCTTTTGCTGGAGCAGCCACGGACAACTGCCTGATAGAGAAAGAATGAAAGCTCTGCCTTGCTTATTCTATCGATGGGAATAAAGCTATCTGTGTTTCTTCTATTATATGGGAAATCTGGATTAATCAAGCTGTATTCTAGTACCAAGAGTCCTATTGTCTCTTGTGGTCTGACTCATCACATGTAAATGTACTGCAGCTTTGCTATTAATGCAGAGTATTTTTCCCCCTTTTCCAAACACAGAAACAATTGTTAACCTCTGAGCTTCATTTTCAGGATTTGTGCTGAGCTCTAGATCTTTATTTTTTAAATTTCCTGGATAAGATCTTTATTGAATTTGTGAAACTGAAGAAATGAAGACAAATTAGAAGTGGAAACAGAATAGTGAGGTTTTATTTTTTATTTTTAATTGAAAGCAAGCCAACCTACTGGTTACTATATGACCTTGCAGGCAAGAGTGGGTATAGCTGTGATCATCTATGTCATAGCAGTTGTTTCTTACTTCATTCTGTATCGTGTGGTGTTGTGTCACCAAAAACAATAATTGTTTTGTACAAGTAAATTTCAGAGAGCAATATTATTATTTTGGTGGGGGAAATATTTTAAAATGAGCTTGTACTTGACTCAGTTATAATTATTGACATGTTGGTTAAAAGGTTTTTTAAGTATTATAGTAACTAACAGAAAACAGAATTTTGTTATTTTTAGTAAGTTTCAAGTTATATATCATAATTTTAAATTTCAGTTTCTGTGATAGTACTTAGTAACTTTATAAAACCAGCTGCGCTGTTCAAAGAATGTTTGTAAGTGTTGTTCAGAAGAGGAGGAAAAACTACTTGTGCTCTTTCAACTGTGGCTTTTATCACAAAACTTGGAATTTAATGTTTTAAAAGAGCGAATGAGTCGAGTGTGTATTGTTGTTTTGGAGGAGGTAGAAGATGAGTCTCCTGAATTCATTTCTAAATTGCCACAGGAAAATAAATCCCTGCATTCTCTACCTTCTGGAAATGTATTGGTAAGATATGAGAGTTTATATTTCCTATATTATGCTGAGCTTAAAGTATTATAAATTTTATTTTTAAGAATAAACTTGATTTAGTTTCCACTAGTTTCATTTTGTCAGTAGGATACAATATTCTGTATAAAATAGAAACATTTCTGATTTTTACTTTTTCAAGTGTTTAGATAACATTTCAGACTTTAGTATTTCTTAATCTCTTAAGACTTTTTTGAGAAATAGTTTTGGCAGCTACATTTCTGTTTTTATTTTGTGGTTTTTAGAAGTGACGTGACAAGAATCAGGAACTGCGTATTTTAAGAAAGGTTGAGTTCTACTAGCAACACCAATGCATAGTTGTTTCTATAAAGAATATTTATATATTTACATGTAAAGCTTTATATGAAAAAGACCAAGACTTTATCCTGAATCTTATTTTCAATACTGTTGTCAAACTGGTTTCTTATGTGACTAGTATAATATGATACTTTAGAGAGTCTATGTTGTTGATTAAGAAATTATATTTAGACCTGCATGTGTTTGTCTTTTCATGTTATTCACGTTTACAATATTTTTTGGTCTTTTAGTAGTAGTTATTTTTATTAGCTGTCAAGTTTACTTTCTTGGGATTTATGTCTTGTGTTGCTAACCCATGCATATTATTTTTATGCCCTAAACAGGCCTTTTTAAAGGGACATGCTTTCATGGGCTTCAGTGTGCGCTGGGTATTGCTGTTTGACAAGTCTTAATCCACAAGTAGATGTTGAGATATCAAACTTTTATTTGGTAGTCTTTCTTTTGATCATATATAAACAAGAAGCTTCCACCAAATAAGAAATAAACCTGATTGTGTTTATTATACTGCTTAATTTTAATCAAACTGAATTGACATATACATTTTTGTTTAAAAAATTAAGCCCTCTCCCACCCCCAAGGATGAATTCTGTACTTTGATATGCTCTGACTTCATGAAACTTCTGCCACTTATTATTAGAAGTTATATGTCTCAGCATGGTGGCACATTCTGTAATCACAGCTATTCAGAAGTCTGAGGCAGGAGGATCACAAGTTTGAGGCCGGCCTGGGCTCAAATATAGCAAGACCTTGTCTCAATAAATAAATAAATAAATAAATAAATAAGCAAATAAAAATAAGGACTGGGGATGTACCTCAGTGGTAAAGTGCTCCTGGGTTCAATTCCTAGTACTGCACCAGAAAGAAAGAAAGAAAGAAGTTGTTTATGGAATGGAAATAAAATTATTCATGAGGTAGAACTAATGTTTTTATTATTCTTTCATATTTTAGCCGTCACTGGTGCAAGCTATTTTTAATGGAGATCCCGATGAAGTTCGAGCACTAATATTTAAGAAAGAAGATGTTAACTTTCAGGTAAAACAATTAATTCCCTGATTCTAGCCTTTAAACTTGCTTTTTAAAACTCCTTCCTGGAATAGTGATTTTTGTTTAAAATATATAACCTAATTCTGTTAACAGCGGTCTTAAATGAGGACAGAGGGTCTTGCAGAAAAAAGGGAAGCACTGGGCTTATATTCAGGGCAATAAAAGTAAAGAGTACTGGACACCAGTGACAGTCCTTTGTTCTCCCAACTTTTTACTTTGAAATTTTTGCTTTTAATTTGAAACTCAGGAATGTTGAAAAAGATACTCTCAACACCTGTGTACCCTTCACTTAAGTTCAGCATTAATAACATTTGCAACATTAAATTTTCATTCATATTTGCAAAGATTTTATATATATATATATATATATATATATATATATATATATATACACACACACACACACACACAAATATGTGTGTATATGTATTACATTTCTTTTGTTGAAACCCATTTAAAAGTAAGTTTCAGAAACCTAGCGCTTTACCATGTACATTTCAGTTGAGGGTTCTTTTTTGTGAACTTGAGATACCAAACATTACTAATAAATTTCTAACATATGTGACTTGATTATGAGATTAGATTTGCTTTCCATAAATCATGGTAAGCATTTTACAAACACTTTTCAGTGCTTTTTGTCTGATTAATTTTTAGTTAATATATACATAGTAAATAGTATATAGTAAATATATATAGTAAATAGTAAATTTACTATATAATCAAATTTGTTAATGTGTATATTTTTACTGGAAACAAATGTACCTCTGAATTATCAAGGGGTGAATGATGAATGCTTATGATTCATAAAGTTGCTATAGCAACACCAAAATAGATGATATAGAAATAATTATAGTTCTAAGAAAGCATACCCTGCAAACTCATCTTGAATTCATCTTTCTGTTTCATCCGGTACTACTGACCACTTAAAGTAGATATAAAAAGTTTTATCTTATTTTAAAATTTTGAATTATCTGAATAGATTGAAATCATTGGCTAAAATGGCTACTTCTAATATCGAATATTGACTAGAATGCTATCATTATATTTTTCCTTAAATCCTTTCTAAGTGAATTACCTCCAAGTTTGTATTTAGTTGTAGGAATATGCACCTAATTCAGGATTTATGTATTTATTTTAAAAGTGCCTGTTCACTTTACCTAATCTGGCAAATCTGCTTTTCTTAAGACTGGAAATAGGTATAGGAGTATAGATTTATGAAAGAGAGGAAAACAGGCTTTCTCTTCTGTGTAACTCTTAGGGGTTCTTTTATTTTACTTTAATAATACTAACAAATCTTACTTTGAGAAAGTTTGAGCCATAATCTCATTTACTGTAGCTAATTTCTCCATTATTACAAAGCTTATTATAGCTTACACTGTTTTTCTGCTATAATGAAAGTATGTTAAATTTTAAAATATTACTCATTATTTTGAACATCAGTTATTCATTGATGGCCCTTCTTGAGGATGACTCTGTTGTCTTCATGGATTACATATTTGAAAATAACATCCATCTTTTTGAAACTTAGCTTTGTGCATTGTTTGAAGTTTCTTTCTTTGTTGTTTTTTTTTTTTTTTAACGTTTTTAGGATGGGTTTAAATTCAGATTTATCTACTATTTAATAGTCATTGTTTAATTTTCATTTTTTTTTTTTAGTCAAATGCTTCATTGAATATATTGCCATATCTGGAGTAAACTGGGATTTTCATAGTAAGGAAGAAAGGAAATATATCTGGGAAAGTAGTCGATTTGGATTGGAAACTTATAAAACATAGATTATTGGTTGCCTAAAAATAATTGAAAATTGAAAGTTACTGGATATGGGGAAAAAAAAAGCATGGTAAACCAAAAAAGGGAAATACAGAGTTTAAATCATAGTGTAAAGAACATATTTGGACTACAATTTGAATCTTCTTACATATTGACTGTACAACTTGAGCACATCTATTTAATTTCTTGAGGTCTCTTTTTTTATTATTATTATTTTAGTTGTTGATGGACCTTTATTTTATTTATGTATATGTGGTGCTGAGAATCGAACCCAGTGCCTCACACATGCTAGGCAAGCGTTCTACCACAATCCTAGCCCAGCACTCTTTTTTGTTGTGATATGTGGGGTCATGTAATAAATCTTTTTAAGATTTTTCTCCACCCCAAGTTTAGGATGCTTTAAAAATTAAAAATTATGAATAATTTTTAAAAAGTCATAATAAATTATGACTACCTGCCTTTATCTAGAAGCTTTTATTTGTTTTTCTTTATGTAGCCAAAATAATAATAACACCTTTCCTTAGGATTTACTAGAACTTAATGGCATGTTGTAGAACCCAAATAATTTAATCTAAAGTATTAATAATACCACATTTTGGGAGAAAGATTTGATTCTTCTGAGAAAATTTTTTTTTTAATAAGTAGAATTGTTTTTCTCTATTCATAGTGATAAAATTGGTTTAATTATAGATTACTTCTGACACAGATATATGCCTGAGACTTTTTACCTCATGCAACAATATTGTAAAGTAGTTGAGTGACATTTCCATTTCATCAGTAGGTGACAAAACTAAAAGAGAGTTTTAAAGACATCAGGAACAAGAGGTATAGAACAGGAATTTAAACCTTTGTCTGAGTTAACTAACTGGGGAAATAAAGCAGGTATTTTTGCCAGCTAGTACTATGAAACAGAATGGTTCAAAATAGGTATTTTTCCCTCAATGAGGTTAACGTATATGCCCTATGGATACCTGCCTTTTAGACAGTGACACAAATATGATCCTAATTTTCATATTACCAAGTACAGTTAAAAACTAGCATTGCAAACAAATGAATGCACAAGCCTCTGTTAGTGCCTTATTTTTTGGGTGAACAAAAATTTCATTCAAGGTAGTATTATACTAGGGGCAATTATAATCTGGCCAAAATGGGTTCTACTGTTTAAACAGAGGAAGACCTAGATTAAACTCAAAAAAGAGCTGATTTAAGTATGAAGCAGTAAATTTTTTAATATGTGCCTATTAGAAACTGATAATACCATAGGAAAAACAAGCTGCAAAATTTTAACAAAGAATATATATTTCTTTGAGTTTGTTTGTTTAGTTATTTTATTAGTTAATTTATTTATTTATTTTAAGGTACAAGACCCAGTACTGCAAAACAAAACAAACCCAAATATAATAGCTTGCTTTAAAAAAAAAAAAATTTTTTTTTATTAGTCCCAGTGATTGAACGCAGGGAGGCTTAACCACGGAGCTGCATCCGCGGCCCTTTTGATTTTAAATTTTGAGACAGGGTCTCATTGAGTTGCTGGCTTTGAACTTGCCATCCTCCTGTCTCAGCATTAGCTTAATGTTTTTGAAAATGCTGCCTGTGTATTTTGCTCATTGGCTTCTGAATTTAAAAACACTTTTTATTCTAAATGTTTTTTTGCTCATTTTTCCCAAGTTGCCTTCTAAACTATTACTGTCCCCTAACTTCTCAAAAGTATTTTGTGGGATCCTTGAAATGTTGTTGATTTTACTTGTCATCAAATAAATGTGTGTGTGGGTGTGGTGTGTGTGTCTAGCATATCATTAGCTTTCTTTTACAATAACATAATTGGTAGTTAATATAAAATAGTAAACTCTAAGTTTCCACAGGTTCCCTGAATATCACCTACCCCATCCAATGTGTTCTTTGGTTGTTTCTGGGAATTAGCATTAAGTGTTCTAACCTTCAATAAATCTTTCCTGGAGGCCACATGCCTGTCAGTATACCAAGCTATTGATGTTCTGAGCTTTAAAAAGCTTCTTCGCTCATTACTTGAGATTATGTGCACTGTCTCCTGAAACCATATGTGTATAATAGTATTCTATAGCTATAGTAATTGAAATTGGAGCCCTTAGTCCCATATCAGATGTGTCCACTCAGCTTCCAACTACTTTTATGGAATACAGAGTATAGGTTGGGAGCATGGATGAAGAACCCAACTCTACTCTATCTAGGAGAGAATTCCAGGTAGTTCCCTCAGGCCTAGGAATGACACTTTCCCAACTTTAACCAGTGTCTTTGGAGTCCAGCTTCAAATTTTAAAATTTTCTTCACCAGTGTTAAGTTTTCCCCCAAGATCCAATAATGAGTGTGTGTCGCCTATCAGTATGACTAAATCACTTTTTTGGTGCTTCTAAAACAAAGTAGTTAGAAACTTTTTATAATTCATTTATATATTTATTTTTAGTTAACACATAATATATATATCCTAGATTTTTTTTTTTTTCATCTCTAATGTGTTTGGAGAATTGGGGCATAGTAGTCTTTAGAGTGTTCCCTTTTTATAGTTGCATATTAGTTCATTGTGTGCTTATACCATAGTTTATTTAACCAGTCCCCTTTTAGAGGATATTTGGATTATTACTAATCTTGCTCACTGGAAAATATGAGATATTTTCACTTATTGAACAAAAATTCTGCTTCAGTGGGTGAGCAAAAATCTTAGAATACTTGAATCATTAAACATATTATCAACTCCCAGAGAGATTACACGTTCTCTACATGGTGTGTTATAAAGTAATTTTAGCATCCTTGTATACATGAATTGGCGAAGGTAATTGATCACCTTCAAGACAGTGTTTTAAAATCTAGTGAATATGCCATCAGATCTTTTCAGGGATAGTTTCTGATTTGGGATATTTTTTGTCATTCTTTCCTTTAAATGTACCATACTATCCTATTTCTTTGTATGACGTGTGATTCCTGCTGTGAATTGGACATTTGAATCTAATTGAGTGTTAATTCTGGATGTCAGGTTGTCCCCTTTCTTCAGGGTTCATTATATTTGCTGTTCTTGACTTGCCCCTGCCCCCTTTCTTTCTTTTTTCTTTTTCTGGTTATAGGCTGTTATTGAACTTAGGATCAGGTATAAACTTAAGGTCTTCACAGGTCTTTTTCTGAGCCTGCATCTTTCCCTGAATATGTATGGTTATTTTCTAATTTCAACTGTGTATTTGGGTTTTGACTGTGTTAGTCTTTATTATCAGTTTCCTGAAAAGGGTGTGGAGAAAAATGAAGGGAGGGAGAAAAGGATCCTTTAAATCCTCTGAAAGTCAATAGTGTGTAAGAAGGCCTTATTTTAATGAGGCCATGTGCAACCATAGTTGCTACTGCCTTGTCTTCTCTGTGAACAGAATTGTCAGTGAGAGCACAGATCCCCACATATTTGGAAGATAGCTCATTTTTGCCCAGAGAAGCTCCAGGAAACTGTGTGCAAGCTCTTCCAAGAAGAGCACAGCTGCCTGTCATGATGTGGGGGATGGGTAGTCATTACTGCAATAAGGATTGAAATTAACCACAGTGTACCATAACCAAAATAAATCACAAAGTATCCATTTAATCCTTCCCAGTGAACATTGAATATCTTCTATAGACTATAAAATCCGGTATAGTTCCATCATAGAAATTCTGCCAATGTGTTTTTTATTTGGGGAGAAATTGTTGGTGCTTTCTACTCCACCACATTGCCAGAATTCACTCCACCCATTTACTTTTTTGGAGTTCTGTCTGTGTCTTTCTATTTAAAAGGAATTTTTAAAATTTACATCCCATATAGTTAGATATTTGGGTTTTGATCCAGTCTGACTCTTTGTCTTTTAATTGGATATTTTAAGAACAATGGTACTCAAAGTGATTGTTAATATAGATGGATTAATATTTATGGGTTTTGCCAGCTTTGTATTTGTTGCCTTTGTTCTTTGATCCTAGTTTGTTTTTTCTTCTTTTTTTTTTTTTTTTTTAACTTTTGTGATTTTAACTGAGTGTTTTATTTTATTCTATTTTCTTTCCTAGGATATCAGTTATACCTCTTTTTTAACTTGTTTAGTGGTTAAACTCTACTACTCTTCTCAATATACACTTAACAACAATTAAAGTATATTTTCAAATAACACTAGAACACTTCGCTGATAGTTTTAAGTGCCTAATAACAAAATAATCCTAATTCCTTCTTTTTTTAAAATCTTTTCTTTAGTTGTAGATGGACACTATGCCTTTATTTTATTTATACATTTTTTTTATGTGATGCTAAGGATTGAACCAGTGCCTCGAACATGCCAGGCGAGCACTCTACTGCTGAGCCACAACCCCAGCCCCCTAATTCTTTCTTTGTAACATTGCTGTCGTTCATTTCACTTATATAGTTTACATAAACAGATGTATACACACAAAGAGCAAATAATTTTTGCTGTTATTTGGAACAAACTGTTAATCTGTTAGATCAATGAAGAGTAAGAAAAATAAAAAGTTTTATTTTACTTTATTGCTTTCTTGAGTTTATTTTCTTCCTCCTTCCTGTAGAGCTAAGTTTCTGACTGGATCATTTTTCTTCTAAAATTGTTTTTGTTTTGCGGTATTGGGAATTGAACCCAAGGACTACCACTGAGTGACATCTATAGCCCTTTTTATTTTTATTTTGAGTCAGGGTCTTACTAAATTGCCAAGGCTAACTTGAACTTGTGATCTTCCTGCCTCAGCTTCCTGAGTAGCTGGGATTATAGGCATGTTTGATATTTTCCTGGATATGTGATTTTCTGTTTTTACATTCATTTGGTGAAATTTCAGTTATAATTGCGTCAGTATTTCTTCTGCTTTTTTAATTCAGCATACTTGTTTTGAGATTCACCCATGTTGTGGCATGTATTAATAGTTGATTCCTTTCTGTTGATGAGTAACATTGCATTATAATACACACAATTATTTAAATCCATTCCCCTTCTCTTTTTCACCCATTACAAGTAAAGCAACTATAAACATATACATACAAGTATTTGTATGAAAATATGCTTTACTTTGTCTCAGGTAAATATCTAGTGGTTGAATGGTTGAACTGTATGGTAAGTACGTTTTTAATTTTTAAGAAATTGCCCAGCTGTTTCCCAAACTGCTTGTACCATTTTACATTCTGATCAGCAGGATTGAGAATTAATTTTTTCACATCCTCACTAATAGTTGGCATAGTCTTTTAAAAATATTACATATTTTATTAGTGGTATTAAATATTATTTATTTGTATTTTTATAATGAGTAATGTTTAACATCTTTTCATGATATTATCAATTTATGTATCTTTGGTGAAATGTCTCTTTAGATGTTTTTGCCAGGTTCTCCCCCCACCCCCCCACATTGGATTATTTTCTTACTCTTTAGTTTTCTGCATTCTTTATATGTTCTGGATATATATCCACAATCTGTGGCTCTGTTTTCATTGTCTTGAGAATATTTTTGAAGAGCTGAGTTTTTAGAAGTTCAGTTTATCAATTAACTCATTATGGATGTTGATTTTAGTGTTATATTCGAAAATCTCTATCCAGTGTCACATAGTTTTATTCTGTCTTTAAGCTCCACATTTAAATCTACAATGTATTTTGACTTCATGTTTCTGTATGATGCATGCTATATGTTAGAGTTGACTTTTAAACATGTGGATATGTCTAATTGTTAAAATCATTTATTGAAAAGACTATTTTCTTTATTGGATTATCTTTGCATCTTTGTTAAATTTCTTATGTCCATATGTTTGGGTTAATTTCTGGACTATTATATACCATTGATGTACTTATATATCTTGATACCATTGCCACACTTGTGATTCTATAGCTTTATAATAGGCCTCAAAGTCAACAATTTTATTCTTCAAAATTCTTTTGGCTAGTCTAGGCCCTATAAATTTCCATATATATTTTAGAATTAACTTGTCAGTTTCCTCAAAAGAAGACAGGAGAGAAGGAGGGAGAGAGGGGTGAGGAAAAGGAAGGAAGATTGGGATTGGGTTGTATTTATACATCAGTTTGGCAAGAAATAGCATCTTAATAAAGTATTGTTTTTGTTTTGCGTGTCTGTTTTTTTGTTTGTTTTTTGTCTCCTCAAGGGCTTTACCACTGAGCTACATCCCAAGCCCTTTTTATTTTTTTATTTTGAGACAGGATCTCACTAAATATCTAAGGCTGGCCTTGAATGTGCCATCCTCCTTCCTCAGCCTCCCAAGTTCTTGGGATTACAGGATTGTACCAATGATATTTTCTTCTGACCAATGAAAAAGTTATATCTGTCCATTTAATTAGGTCATTTTATATTTCTCTCACTAATCTTTTATAGTTTCCTTTATGCATGATTTGTAAGATTTATCCATATTCAAATTTTTATCCTAATATGAGTCTTATGTGATTTGAAAATAGCCCAGTTATTCTCTATTATTAAAATTAATTTTTCCTGAGTACCCACCTAGGTGGAACAGGGCACTTGGTTCCCTGTAATCCATGCATTCCCATTGGAGATTATATCATTCCCAACTGAGCAAAAATATATTCTTTGTAAGGATGTGTGTGTATATGTTTGAAAAATCTTACCATGTTTCAATAGTTTCTGGCCCTCAAAAGGGCCTAAGTGTACAAATTAGAAATAAGGCACATTTTTATTTTCATAGACAGGAGTTAGGAACAAATTGAAAGGGGTGACTGGAAAAGAAAGAAGATTGAAAATCACTACTGTAATGATTTTGGATGGTTCTTTCACTAGCCTCAGGAAGTATTCTTGCACACGTGCAATGTTCAATACTCAGCCAAATACCAGTGGGAGTTATTCTACCAATCTTTGGGATTCTCTCCTTCTACCAGTCTTCTTCTCTTTATAACTGAGAATTCTAGCCCTTTTGTTCTCTCCAGATTGTCTCTTCAATGCAGGAAATTTAAAAAACAACAAACAAAAAATACTTTGGCCATTAAGAATAATTCTATTTATTGAAGCAGCTGATATTCCACTGAATGTTTTCAAACTTAAACCTTATATTTTGTGAAATGAACATTTTTCTCTATATTATAGTCCAGCAGTATTTTTCAACTAGAAATTCTACACAGTAGTTTACCAAACAAGTATTTCATAGCTCAGTTATAGATGGTGTCATCTCTACTTCCTCTTATTCTTTTAAAGGGCTGTTAATGCTAGTTTTAATTGGCAAATCATAATTGTATGCTTTTATGGGGTTCATTGTGGTTTTTGATAAATGTTACATTGTGGCATGCTTAAATCAAGTGGATTAACTTGATTAATTGATAAAATCCATCATCTGAAGTATCTTTGTGTGTGTGTGGTGAAAATTTGAAATTTACACTCAAAGCTATTTTGAAAATATAGCCAAAAACTGAATTATTATTGACTAGTCACCCTGCTGTGCAGTAGAACTCAAAGTTTCTAGTTGAAACTTTGTATCCTTTAACCAATAATTCCCTATCTACCCTTTTCCTCACTTTTCTACTTACATGAATTCAACTTTTTTAGATCATATTGTTCAAGGACTTGCCTTTCTGTGCCTGGTTTATTTAACTGAACATAGTGTTTTCCAGAATCATCCATATTGTCACAAATAACAGTTTTGTTGTTTTTTTTTTAAAAGTGGCTGAATAGTGTTTCAGTTTTGTTAGCATTCCATAACTGTAACAAATACCTGACATAAATCAGCTAATGAGCAAGAAAGGTTTATCTTGGCTCAGAGTGATGCTGTTAGCCAGTGTATATTGATATACCTCCTTTGGCCAGAATGCAGAACTACCCACAAAGGTCCTCACACTAATTATTGTGAACTCACCAGTCCACTTATTTATTTGTAACTCACCCCGAAGGATCTGGTCCTGCTCATATTCCCAAGGTTCCTCAGGGTGTGAGACAGAAGTGGACCTCCTGACAAGAATCCTAAGATGCTGAAGAAGTTAATTGTCTACCTCTAGCTATAGAAAAACCATGGGCCTGGAGAATCTCCTGTGTGGTGCATTGCCATCTTGGCGGGGGCATGTTACAGGTAAAATGAAAATGTTCCTCTTACTTTTTTTTTTGTACTGGGGATTAAACCCAGGGGTGCTCAACCACTGAGCCACATCCCCAGCTCTAAATAAATATAGAGACAGGGTTTTGCCAAGTTGCTAGGGCCTCACTAAGTTGCTGAGGCTGGCTTTGGCCTCACAATCTTCCTGCCTCAGTCTCCTGAGCCACTGGGATCACAGGTGAGCGCCAGCATGACCCCTCTTTCTAATGTGGCTTTTCTCAGTTTTGCCATCCAACAAGGTGTCTTAGCCTCACTACTGAGTTCTGGGATATTTACAAAGTTGGTATTCTCTGTGAATAGTTTTTAATAGTATTAACAACGAGACAGGTAGGTTTGGGGGCAGTCACCTTTGCTTTCTTACAGCTGCTGCCCCTTTAGATAATTTTTAACACTGTCAAAAGTTTTTGTTTCAGATAAGACCTTCCAGAGAAACTTACAAGGAACCAATATCACTAAGTCATTCTGACTTACTCTTTTTAGCTGACCAAGAATAAACTTTGTTTCTCATAATACTAAATTCAACCAGAGGCCATTGTTTCTGGGTGTTGTGTTTTGTTTTGAAGATGGGAAGCATCACCTCAGACCGAAGCATGACCTATGAATATGTATAAATTTCTCCTAAAAGTCCTTTGCTTTCTTTGTCCAGAAAGATACTGTCTTGAGAATTACTTCCAGTGGGCTCCTTACTTGCTGCAAATAGTAGACCTTTCTTTAGTCTTTTATCTCCTGGTTGGGCTTATTGGCTTTATATTCACCAAGGTTTGAATCCATTGTGATTGGTTGTACTTGGATTTCTCTGAGCAGAAAACTGGAGCTGATGTCACTCCTGCTTCCTCTTATTCTTATAGGACCCATTACTGATGTGTAATTTTGTGTTCTTCTAAATTTGTAGAATGGAAATGAATTCAGTATACAATGCTCTGTGTATTTGTCTTTAATAATATGAATAATGGAGTAATGTCGTAAAATATGAATTAATAACCAGATTTTCAAAATGCCTTTGAAAACTTTGTCCTAGGACATGGCTTCCATTTTGTAGGATAGTTAGCACTGGAAAGGGATCTTAGAGCTCATGTAATTAAATCATCTCCATTACAGTGAGGCACAACTAACACTCTTGT